>NC_003071.7:7601942-10001942 GCF_000001735.4 Arabidopsis thaliana
ACTCTTATTGGAACTTTGAAGTCTCTGTTGATTTTTGTGAACAGCTTCTCATTTGGTGTCATGTGATTTGTGCATCCACTGTCGATCAACCAAGTGTTTCCTCCACTTGGTTCTTTAATCTCTTGTCTTGCAATAAACACAAGATTTTTCTTCACTTCTTCTGCTGTCTCTGTAGCCATTCCCAGTTTGCTCTTTTGTGAGCCTTTTCTTTCTTTCTTGGTGTCCCTCTTGGTCACCGGCGTTTTCATCCCGAGATCTTGAGCCATTTCGTTTGGTTCCAGTAATCAGCGTAGCTCTGATACCATGTTGTGATTCTCACTTTCACTCATGTTTTGTGAATTAAAACGATTTAGAAGTTGAGAGAGAGATGCATAAACTCTGTTTTTCTTAGAATTTTCCCATAATTCTTTCTTACACACACATACATCCTTATAGCAAAACATAAAGTAAAACACAAAATACTAGCTTCTGACACCTACACGATGACACCTACACGATTACACTGTTGCAGGCTGCTCCCACTACAAGCATGCTTACTCTAGATTATAGCTTAGTTTTCCAAGTAAACAAAAGCAACTAGATTCAAACCAACTTCTTTCACATGTAACTACTTGTTCTCTCTTTGACTTCTTCAGTATGGTTTGAAAGCAAAATAGGCATTATTCAACAGTCTGCTTTCTAATTAATCCTTTGAGATTGCAGTTTACGAAAATTATCCAAGGGATTCATAATTTTAGTTGAAGATATAAAGCAATTTCCTTAGCAGATTACAATTACCTTTAGCTGTTACTTGTCTGTTTAGCTTCGATTGGTCTAGTAAACAGTTTTGGTTTGGATTAATCATATTTCTTATTCTCTGTTACCGTTTTGTTGGATCTCAAATTTCTTTGATGATTCTAGCAAGTGGTTGAGTTTAATTGATCTGTATTTTATCCATTAAGCTGTTTTGCAGTAGCAGGTGAAAAACAAACGAATTCACTGTGTTGAATTTCATTCACCGGAATAATCAGAGGCTACGACGGCGAAGGATGACGATGGAAATCTTTTGATTACTCATCATACACGTGTTGATAACATGTGGCTTTGAAAGGAATTATCTGATCAAATCTTCTTCTTCAATATTGAGTTTGAGTTGGGATTTAGTTTGTTTTCGTAACTGGTTATGTTGTAGGGCTTTTTTAGCCCATGTTTGTAATGCTTACCTCAATAAAATATGAACTTGTGAGAAAAAAAAAAAGATTTGGGTTTTAGTTAAAAGAGGAGAAAGAAATGTTTAAAATGATGAGCTAAATTTTAAATAAGTTGTAAGATTAAGCAACAAATGAGACTTGTAGAAATTGCAAAAGTTGGGACCTAAATCTTGAGAAGCCACTAGAATAAGGACCTTATTTTATTAATGTTGTGGCCCTTGAGAAAAATAATATTGGGTAAGAAAATAAACAACTTATAGTTTTCAAAAACACAAAAACACAAAACCCTCAATAGTTGGAAGAGGGCTCCCCAAGACCGTATTCGCGTCCAGAATCGTAACATTTTCGATAAGATTAAAAAAACCTGCAAAATCTGGTCCGCACGTTTTTAGCAACACAACAAAGTATGACGAGAAGTTCCACGATTTTTGCAGGTATAGTACATTCGCTTTTCGCCACCTCATTGCCTTGGATTCATACACTGGATCGGTTTAATCTTCTTCTCTGTTTTTCCATGTCAACTATTATATAGTCATTGTATTTGTATTTATTTTCTATATATTGCACCGAAAAAAGCAAGAGAGGGATATGGTTCACATGAACTATGTAGGAGGTGAATAAATTAGACACATGTATTCTTAATTTCAGGATCACATGAATTGTGATAGTTCGGTGCTCAGTAGAACTTATAAAAAAGCACAACACTTATTCTTTTTGTCGGATATGATAATCCGCTTTTGATTTTTTTTAAATATATGGAGTTTTCGATAGTCCAAAAAAAAGTTTCATGCTTAGGCAGACAAAAACTTTAATCTTTGTGTGTGGACGACATATTTGTTTTAACTTGCTAGTGAATTTTTCTTTAATCTACCTTTGTTTTGTATATATATCTAACCATTATAATTATGTATATGTTAGCTGATTCCAAACGATATCATAAGTTCTAATGAGTAATGATTGGTCAATTTATCTTGTTGTAAATTGTTCAATATACGTGACGTGGTCCACTTCTATCCTCCAAGACTCCAGCTACACAAAGACACAGTAACACAAACGCATACGCATATGCATGTGTCGTGTCTTTGTGTGTGTATGTTGTATATATTAATATATTATCTAAACTATACCATTTTCATGAAATTTATAATATATTTTCTCAAATGATTTAAGAAGATAATGATATGTTTACGAGAGTAAAAAAATTAATGATCTTCCAGTAATCAATAAATATAGTAAATTGATATCAGATCTTGTTGCCAACTATAGAATTGAACAAAATACAAAACTGTCATCGCCATGTTATATTATCGTAAAGCCAGCTTATATATCCTTCCCCATTGGTGTTTTTTATTTTTACTTTGTTTGGTGAATATTAAAGCGCTTAAAACACGTTCCAACAGAATAATTGTTTGACCTTTTTAGTTTATCTGATTTTTAATATCAATTCTTAAAAACATCTCCTCAATCTTTGCGTAATTTGTCTTTTCCTAATGCATCGGATAGAGATAGATTCTTCTGAGTTCTTGCATGGTTCAGGTACTTTCTATTCGTTTCTTAATACGTGTTCTTTCTTTTCGGATGAAACATAATTCATCGATCGATCGATATGTATAAGTCTGATAAAAACTTGATCGTTGCTTTTGATCATTACTAGTAAAACATCTCAATAAATCACATAACATGTTTCACGTTTTGAATCGGTTTTTCAGCCTTGTTGTTTCAGATTTGATTGATACGAATTTTAATCATTATTATTGCAAAAATTCATATTTAAATTTGAGATGTTTTTATAATATACATGCTTAAGATTCATACCAATAATTAAGTTCAATAATCTAGATATGGTTTAGAAACTTTAGATATATAGAGATGCTGATGACATGATGAAGGTGATGATCGATTGATCGTTTATTCATTTGTCATATATATGAGTTGTAGGAAAAACATCTTATGAATTTAGATCCATTAAATACGCTTATATGCATGTGTGCATGTTCAATGTGTAGATAAGTTCTATTCTGAATAAATTGACGAATAACAATTATTGATTTCAATTTCGTTTTGAGTGTGCATGTCATGTGTCTGAGATATGGGAAAATGAAAAGGAAACTTCCCTATATATACCGAAACAATAGACTATCAACTTTGATCTATATATACAAATTGTAGAAAAGCCTTGGATCTAACTGATATTTCCTTATGTGAGATACACATTAATGTCTTTTGTTTTGCTTCTTAAGATTAACGTGTTATATATTATCTCTTTATTTTAAAACATGTTGACCAAAATAATTTATGTCTTACGTGTTGCATATGAAATAGATCCAATCGAATCAGCCTCCCATATCTTGAATCTTTGATATTTGGGGTCTACCATTGATATGATTTACTTTGTTAATTACTTGATGTTAATATTTCATTTTTTCTTAAGAAATTGTAAACTAATTCTTTACATATATGCATGGCAATTAACTTAGTCAACAGGTTCAACATTTTATAATGTATCCAGAATCCCAGATAGTACCTGTCCTGATAAAACCTTTTCAGGATCTCATGATATTTCTTAAAATATAACAGCTTAGTGATTTTAAATAACATAAAAATTAGCCGACAAAAAGAAAATATCATAATATAATTCTGAAAATAACTAATAATTTACTCTTTTCAAGTAATTATTCAAAATAAATTTAGAAAACTAATTCAATGTATTTCCTCATTGTCACTCTTTTATTTCCCTCTACAAAATTATATATATGAAGTAGTTTTTTTTAAAATAGAGCCCCATAACTAACATTAGGGGTCCATATATTTGCATTGTAATTTATAAACACGTGTAGAACATTATAATTATTTAAAATAAAATTTAGAACAATAACTTAATGTATTTCCTCCTCGTTAGTTTTCCTTTTTTTCCCTCTACAAAATTACATATATGGAATAGTTGTTCTTTACTTCTTTTAAGTAGAGCCCCTTAACTAACACATTAGGGGTCCATATATTTGCATTATAATTTATAAACACGTGTAGAACCTGGCACTGAAGTCTGATGAATATATATCCATTTGTTTTCACAACTACCCTAGCTTTTTGTATCATCGGTTACTTTTTTTTTATCACAAGAAATTTCTCGATTTTGATTTTGATTTTTCAATGTTGTGAAGTTGAGAAGTTCAACATGTTTTGGACAGATGTTTTTGAACAGTAAATTAGTATTTTAAACATGTGAATCTATTTGCAAACGTAATGACGTGTCGTCTGACCATTTCTTGAATGTTAGTTAATTTTTTAGCTCTAGTTTTGATTAATCTACCAATTAGGTCATTCATTTCAGTTTAAGTCAAATCAACAATTAGGCTCGTCCTAACGTTTTCATTTAGCCAAAACAAAAAAAAAGATTTCAACAGTATAAATAATTCGTCCTTATCAAAAAATTAATAAATAAAAAAGATATACATCATTACTTACGTAATTGTTTGTATTTTGATAGTTTTCGATAATTTCTATGTGACGGTTTTTAAAATAAAAATAAATGTTGAATAACAAAAAATAGTAGTACAATAGAATACTGAATTGGTTTGTGTAGGGTCAAACCAACAAATATGGAAAGAAAAGTATTATTTAGTTACAACGTGAAAACACAGGTTCGTGCTACTACTCCAATGATACGGGTCTCAAAATACTCAAAACTCTGGCATGTCTCAATTCCACAAATTATTGTTTAATCATTCTGCTTCTTCTGTAAGTTTATATATAAATGTGTATATACTCAACGTAAATATTTGCTTACCTCGTATATTTTCTCTCTTCTCAGGCTTATTAATTCTCTGCAGATAACTGCAGAAGAAAGAAGAAAGAAGAAGAAGAAGAGATTAGAGCTTGAGCCATAATATATAATCCCTTGATCATTAGTCTAAAGAACCACATAAAAAGATGGGATTCTGGTCGTTGTTGGAGGTGGCTTCTATGCCGGTTATTCAAGTTCTTTTCATGAGTCTTGTGGGAGCTTTCATGGCCTCTGATCGTTGCAAGCTCTTCCCTGTTGAAGCCCGTAATTCCATGAACAAGGTAAACCAATTCAATGATCCTTGACTCTTTGAAAAAAAACCTATCAAACATTCGAGATGTGTTTTTATTGACTTTAGCAAAAAAAGATGTGTTTTAATGAACTCAAATTTTGTTTAGGTGGTGTTTGTACTATTTGCACCGGCTCTCATGTTTGCCAATCTAGCTCAGACGGTTACACTTGAAGACATCATCTCATGGTAAGAATTCTCCTATCAATTTTTTTCTTACCCTTGTTTGGATCATGGTAACTTAGTAAAGACGGTGAAAAATAAATCTTCCGACTATATAGGTGGTTTATGCCGGTGAACATGGGACTTACATTTCTAATCGGAGGACTTCTTGGGTGGTTGGTTGTTAAGATTTTGAAACCACCTCCTTATCTTGAAGGTCTTATTGTTGCAACTTGTTCTGCAGGTAAATGCCACATATTATGTGGACCCTGTCAACGTCATCATCATAGTACCTATATTACGTTAGATTTATCTTTGTTTTGTTCTCATGGAGAAACTCAATTTTGCTTAATAGGAAATATGGGGAACCTACCAATCATACTTGTCCCAGCAATCTGCGATGAGGACAAAAGTCCTTTTGGTAACCGAAGTGTATGTAGAACCGTCGGGCTCTCTTACGCGTCTTTCTCCATGGCGGTACGTTATGTTAACGCTATAAAAGTATATTGGTATGAGATGTGGAGAAAGGAGAAGCAAATTGAATTTCTTTTTACTGGTAATTGTGCAGCTAGGGGGTTTCTACATATGGACATACACATTCCGGCTGATTAAAGGGTCCGCAATGAAAGTTCAAGCCATAGAAGAATCTGAGAAAATAGCAATTAAATCATCCAATAGTGACTTAGAAGCTGATCATAAGACCCATCTCCTCGGTGCACCGGAAGACAAGGAAAACAAAGTGGTAAAGGAAAAGACAGGGTTTTGGAGAAAAGGAGTAGACTTCCTCCATGAGATATTGGAGGAGCTTCTTGCACCACCTACACTTGGTGCAGTAAGTTCAATATACCGACTAGCATTGAGGAATATACCAAGAGTGAAATGAGTAACTAATGTTACATGTTTGATGCTTTCAGATTATCGGTTTCATTTTCGGTGCAGTAAGATGGCTCAGAAATCTTATCATAGGTGATGATGCTCCTTTACGAATAGTACAAAGCACTGCAAAACTTCTTGGGTAGTTACCAAAATCTTGTCATGAATTACCTCCTGACCATTTGCATCTTAAGTTACTAACTTTACCGATTATGCAGAGATGGGACCATTCCCTGTATGACTATTATACTAGGGGGAAACCTCATACAAGGTAAATCCCTCAATACACAGCTCAGGTTTCACTATCAATCCCAAAAAAAAAGAAACTTACAAACTTACTGTTGTTCAAATCGACCAGGTTTACGTTCTTCGGCAGTCAAACCGATGGTTGTACTTGGAATAGTCTGTGTTCGGTACATAGCTATGCCAATTATCGGTATAGGCATTGTACTAACAGCTGCAAATCTCGGATTTCTTCCAGCTGATCCTTTGTTTCAGTATGTTTTGATGCTTCAGTTCACCCTCCCGCCTGCCATGAATATCGGTTAGTCATAAATCATCAACTGAGGTCACACAAATCTAGAAATAACAATACTAACGAGGAAAGAAAAATTGTTACTTACAGGTACCATGACACAGCTGTACAATGTTGCTCAAGACGAATGCTCAGTGCTCATGCTTTGGACCTACTTGGTCGCGATACTGGCCCTCACTGTATGGTCCACCATCTTCCTTCACTTGTTAGTCTAAAGAACCTGCAACTCTGTATGAGCACAAGAAGATTCTATCTCTCTACTACTACAGAGACCGAAGCTCTGTCAAGGGATCTTACCATTCTTTTTGTCTATCACATAAAATTTGATCATAACTTGATAGATTTTTCTGGTTGCATGCGTACCTTTCTGCAAATCTTCATTTTTCTCCATATCCCGATTTGTAAACGCCAATATTGTATCAAGTATTACATCAAGTTTAATGAAAAAGCATATGAAAACAGAGGATTAAAAGTGATGCACCTCCCAAAATTGGCATCCATCTATAGATAATGAATTGACGACACAATGTCTTTGACTTCGATAATGAACACAGAGGAAAGCTGTTGACAATCGGTCCGTGCCACACAAGGGAAAGTGAAACTACAAGGTTTAAGAGTTTTACAAGAGAGTGAGTTGGAGTTTCGGTCGGTTAGGCTGAGGCTCTACTACCTCCATGTGGATCTTCACTGTTTGCAAGACACTGTAAGATAAACTTCCATCCATCTTAACAATCTTTTGCTTCTCCTCATCAACATACCAATCACCAGCTCCTTTCTCTCCCTTTCCTGTTAAATAAACAGGGCCTTCGATTCCATACCTGCATAATCCATAACGTTTCCAGTGTAAGAAAATATAATGTGCTAATAATAGGAAAAAGAACAAGAATAGCCAATCCTTTGGTAAGTACACTTTTCCCCTAAAATTGCCAATTGCAAAACAGTGAGATATGGTGGCTCTGGGAATGGAGATAATAAACAAGGATAAGGAGGATCGGCTACACTTGCTAATGAATTTATATTATAAGCAAAGAATGGAGAACATACTTGGGGACAAATACTATAAAACCATTGGATCTTATCTTCACAACTCTCGCCTCTTCATCTGTGGGTCTGCAACAGAAACACACATAATTTTCTCTTAGTCTTTACCAGTCCATGCCTTAAAATCAAGTAAGATTCATGAAGAATATACAATCCATACCGGGTTCTGAAGTAAATGAGAACGTACAGCTCTACTGAAGCTCGACCTGCCATCTGGGCATTCCTATGTCGATAGTTCAAATCTGAAACAAGTCAATGAATTAGAACCTACAACTCTAAGACTCAGGTGCATTAGTAAAAGGAAAATCATTATCCCTAATCTTTAAGAAAAATTCGTTCGAATTTTAGACATCTTTTCCTTGACAAAGATATGACCAAACAAGACCTTAATTTCCAAAACAAATCAGGAAGTGACCAAAAGACTCCTCAGTTTGCAAATTTTGTCTGAACACTCAAAATTCTGGAAATAATAAAACTCTTAAATAATCCACAGGAGGTAAGCGAACTCTTACTATCAGCAACACTAGTAAGTTGAGGTCTGTCTTGGAACACCGTTGGAAGCTTGTATATTCCTAATGACGCAGCAAGTAACCTGTGCACAAAGACATCTAGAACCAGGGAAAGAAGTAAGATTAGAGCAGCTAACAGGTGAAAAGAGGGAAGACAGAGCAGTTATCACTTACCGGCATATCTACGGATAGGGGATGTAAAATGAGTATACAGGGGTGCTGCAAGCCCATAATGATGATATTCGGGAGGACTGAGATCCCCACTACAGAAGTACACAGCCTGCGTAGTAATAAATTTAAAATGTTAAATATGGCGATATCCTGTCAAAATCACCAGCAATATTACTACTCAGTCATCACGGAAGCATCACCTGCGTCATGCACCTAGTTGCCAATATCCTGATCAACTTGTTGAAATATGGATCCTCACCCTGATGAATTACGAATTTGTTAATATTGAGCGAATAAAAAGAACGTAATTTGAAACAAGGAAGTAAGTTACTTATATAGCATCAAAGAAAGTGACAATTGCATTTGATTATGAATAGAAAGAAACCAGGGAGGTACTCAGTGGCTGCCATATAGACAGTGCAGACAAAAAGAAATACTCACCACAGCTCGGTCCAGTGAATCAGCCAAAGCTTTAGATGAAGAGACATCTAAGGTAAGCCCAATAGCTGCAGCAGTACGCAGTAGTGGTTCAAGCATTTCTCTTGTTGGAGTAGGATGACGCCTGCATGAAGAACGAAACCAGAGATATGATGAACTACTATTGATAATAAAAGTGAACAGAAATTCAATAATTGCCTGTAAAAACTAAACACATCCTCAACAGCTACTTGGGATCCCATAATATTCATTATGCTAAATATGCACAAAATTATATAATCTAACCACCTATGGCCAAATTTCACGAGAAGACTAAACAATTCATGAACCAGTGTATATATGCATCTTTAGCAACAGTTGAAAGCTAATTTGTCACATCTCAGAAAAAATAAAATCCGTTTTACGCAGAGGAACCCATCAACAAATACAGAATGATTGCAATCTTTGAGAAACAGACCACCGATGTAAGAAAAAGCTACCTTCAAGAAGAAAAGAACTATCACAAACTTTACCTTAATAGTGAACAAGAAGGGAATAGTTTCAGGATCTGTCCAGCGACGGAAACATTTGCAGCAAGCATGAATTCCTCAACCATTTGGTTTGCTTCGAGAATCTGATACATACCTGCGCAAAACAGAGTCATGATGACAAATGAAAAACAGATGAATAAATTGAATACATCTTTCAGAAGGATAGAGGTGGTTGTATTTCATGGGTGTTTGGGTGAAAAAGACTAAGAAAACATCGTTCGTATTCATCAAGAAGAAACAAATTTTGCTCAGATAACATACCAATGTTAAGAGGATCATGATTCTCCGGATCAATATCAAATTTGACTTCCGCAGAAGCAAGAGTTAAGGCTCCCCTATCGATACGCCTTTGCCTCATTATCTACAGGTTTCAAGAGCAAAAAACAGGTCAAAATGTTGTGTTCTTTCTATGATTTCTGGAACATATGGCAACTTGTGAGAGGAGGTGTCTCAAACCTTTGCCAAGGTATTCATATTCCTCAGATCTGTAGTCAGGGAGTCTGTCAATCGGCTACAAGAAATTAATTACATTTGTCAATCTTCGGCATAAAGTAAAAGAGGGAATCTTAAACAACTCTACAATACAAAATAATGGGATAAAAATTCATGAAATTAGAAAGATTAAATTTTCTACAATAATTTTTTGACAATCCTTGCTACCATTTTTCTCACTGTCAAATGACTAGAGAGCATAAAATCAAATAATTTATTGTAGTAGCAAAGGTAAGCAAACAAGCCAATGACCCTCTAACTCTATGGTAAAATAGAATGTACCTGTCATCCATCCGAGCCTGAGCTTCAATATAGGACAATGCTGCAGAAGACTTGATAATACTCTTTGTGAATCTCGTTGAGATAATCTCAGCGTCAGGGCTCATTTCCTAAATATATGAATTATGCTTAAGCTAACCGTTTACCAATTTGCTAATATGCCTCGCAATGACAATTGAAAATGGATAAAGCATACCCAAATAACCGAGAATGCAAGCCTTTCCACATCAGCTCTAAGAGAGCAAATATCTACAAGCAATATCATGTTTCATGAGTGCATAGAAATTCCAACACAAAGGGAATGTATTTCTGTAAGAAGATATTACCTTCAGTTAAAGGTTTGGGAAGCATGTCAATACGGCGCTCAACAAGGTAGACAGATGTGCCTCTTTTTGATGCCTCATCATCCAAAGGAGTACCAGGGTGAACAAAATTCGTTACATCAGCAATGTCTAATCAAACATGGTCAAGGATAAGCATCATATATATTCACTCCCAAGACAAGAAGAGAATACAACGGAACTAGCTACAAATTCTGGAAGATACCGATTCACTAAAAGGCATAAAGCAGATCACCTCAAAAGCACTTCTCGTACTAGATAATTATGATAAAAGCGAACTATGAAGCTAAAAGGTAATATGAGCCATTTCAATGCTTTGGTTAAATATATCCCACAAACTGATTTTTAACTCATTGACTATTGACATGTCCTAAATTGAAAGCACAGTCATATTTATGAGAATCTGAGGACTCTAGGATACGGACTCCAAGTTCAAAGTTCCCGTTTGGAAGCGATGTACAGTGCAATGCATCATCAATATCCTTGCAACCTGTTAGCACCAAATAAAGTTAATCTGCTTGTGCACAACTAACTGCAGACTCTGGGAGACATTTAAATTTGGCTTGAATCATATATACTTTATAAAATGTAAAGCTCTAGATACATACCCGGAGGGTCCACACTAAAGACAAGCAAATGTCGTAAGTCTTGCCTAACAGGATTGGATACGTCTTCAGAGGATACAGACCAAGGTAAGGGTGGCAAGCATGCCAGAACTTGAGAAGAGAACGGCGAGTAGTCAACATCATTCTCTATCAACACAACCTGCAGCATTCACAAGAAAGAGTATTGATGTTATATTCAATTATCTAAATCAGTTACTTCTCTGAAGAAAGGAAACCAATATACTTTTCCTACTCTTGCCCACCTAACTCCTACTAGAATAGAATCGAATAAATTAATATGATCCCTTACCTCTGTTTCAGTTTCCTTGTCACCTATTTTGCCGATTGGTCGTACGTAATGACCAGAAGGATATCGAGATTGACGGTCCCAGGAATCAACTGCCACTACTATCCTCATATCCAAAAGGTTCTGCAGCTGTCGAGTATTAATGCGGATCTTGGGAATTCTGCGATCTTTAGAGACAAATAAAGCATGTGCCGTTCCACCACTACCAGCAGGTAGTGACATCGGTTCAAGAGATCCACAATAGCTGCATGAAAACATACAAATTAGGAACCGTCATCCAGAAACCATGGCTTGAAACAGAAGACAAACTTAAGGAAAAGTAAAGCATAATTGCACAGACAAAGGACACTGAATCAAGAGTACTAAAGATAATCGTCCAGTCACATATGTAGTCACCAGAAACAGGTACCTCTAATGAGAATGTATTAACAAGTCTGTTAACATGATCTCATATGATATATCAATGTCTCAATTAGAAAAAAAAACAAGCAAGAAGGTAAGGGTAATCAAGTAATGAACTCACGAGTGCCAATTTCTACGGATAACACCGACTACACGGCCTGATGGACGAACAGGGGCTGCATTTTTATCCCCAGAAGTTTCATGGGATAAATTTGAGGTTCTAGGAGCATCATCAACATTGTCGGGAGCCAAATGAACAGTATCATCCTCTTCATCATCTGCATTTGAATTTGATATTTGGAAGAAAGATAAGTTTAACACAACGTCATGCAAGGAAATAACTGCTGTAAAATATATGTAGATATTGAAAGAGACCTTCTTCAGCTATAGATAATGCCTTCTCATCTTGCCATTGATCCCGAGGCAAGAGTTCGACTGCAACAATATCACCATCAAAAGCCCTGTTCATGTTGCTGCGCCCATAGATAATTATCTCTTCACCAATGCTCTCGCTTCCAACATAAGCTTCGTAAGGATTGAAACGATTGACCCGGAGTTTTCCTTGATGATATATTCCACGGTGTAAGCCAGCAGTAATCTCAGACATGGGCTTATGCTGCAGGCAGGAAAAAAAACAAAATTGGAGATAAAAGTTGTTTGATGGCAGTATCAAGTTACCCAAAGCTGAGACTGAAAAACAAATGTGTTTATCTCCATTACCTCTTGGTATATAAGTTTCCTCTTCGAAGGTCTAGAATCATCTGCATCTTCCATAGTTATGTCTTCATTGGTTGGTTGGGCAAGCAGATCCAGCAATTCAGGTTGTCCAAGTGATTTAACATAAGCCTCAACTGATACAGAAACATTCATTGATAAACTTCAACATCATGTAGCAAGACACACAAACAGTCATGCAAAACCAAGCTTCGACAACTTCTATGAAAAATATAGATGATTCACATACTTGTCTCCGCAGATATTCCCTCTTCAGTGGCCTTCCGTTTATTTTCCCTATCATTAGTTACAAGCAACACCTGAGATGTATCCCCTAGATGCTTCTGGTACCATAGAGTAGCGACGCGAATAGCTGAATTCCAGATAAATTTAAAATTTTAATAACAGATGCTTACCAAGAGAAGTATGTAAGTTCATCATCAAGAAAGTAACATGATGTTAACAAACAAAGAAGGTGATTGAATAGTAAATAAAACCTCTATCGTTGTGGTCATTTGCACTCTCTTTCTCCATGGCTTGCACATAAGTATCCCTGTGAAGAGTTTAGTAAACGCGAGAAAACAACGATAAGGACACGGAGAAAAGCGTTTCTATAGCTTAGTAGGTTCCAGTAAGGAGAGCATCTAATCAATATAACCGAACAGAAATTCCAAAATCATTGAATTCTTTATGTTCTTTTGTCCACCTAAAATCTGGTTAATCTAAAAGCTAAAAGTTCGAACAAGGTCTTCTTACTTGTGGACATGATTGGAGAAAACATAGAATTGTCTCGCTGGATTGCTGCAGAGAAGTCTGATTCTATTGTAAACCGATCTATTCCTGTTCTTAACTTCGTCCAACACCACAGACAGAACAACAACAGTGTCTATAGCCTTATTTTCCAACAAATCAATCTACCAGAAACAAACAAAATATTACATTAGTAATACCCACAAGCTCAAAACTTTTAGCTTATGTAATCAAATTAAAGAAAAATTACTTGGTGAAGAACGACGTTGGTATCAACAACGATTATCTTAGAGGAAGACAAACGAGCAGCTGAAGAATCACAAGACTTGCAAGAGAAAGCTCCACAGTATATGTCATCTCGTAGATAAACCTCTCTTACTTGCTGTCGCAGACAAAGAGTTAAAAGTTACAATAACGAACAAAAAAACTCGGAAGGAAGAAGAAGAAGAAGCATAGAGAGATTGAAGAGAAACCTTTTGGATTCTTCCTCCTCTGGTTTTCTTATTGAAAACTTTGCTCTGCAACATCTTCAATTTCTTGCTGGAAAACTTTTCGATTTCGCCGGTGAAGAAGATTTCAGTCGTCAGAACGGAAGAGAGGAAGAAGCTTTTTAAAGCCTTTAAATTTAAACCTAAGCCAGCCAACTTGACTACTAAAATTTTCAATTCTATAGCTCCTTATTCGTTCATGGTTAACGAAACGATGACGGTTAAAACCGGTTTAGTTACTTTTTCTCTAACCGGCTCAATCTGATTAAACCGAAGTAAACACAGCAATACAGCTAGTAAACTCGGTATTACTCTTGATGGAAAAAGGTCAAAAACACTCTTTTTATTTTAACCAAAACTAACCAATTTTTGCAAGATAATATTGCATACCTAAGATCATTTACCTTGATCTCATAGAAATTTTTTTAATGATGCATCTCCAATTATACCGATACAATTTCTAGTAAATAAATCAGTGTTCAATAAAGTGGGATAGGCGTCGTCTAGGACGCCTAGGCACTAAACGCTTTTATACCGTTTTGACTTTTTCAAAATCGGTTCTATTAATCAGTGAGATAGATTTGGCAGACTATGTAAACATTAAGCGGATTAGACTCTCATTAGGTGGGTTAGGCTAGGCGGATCTAATCGTCTCTTAATATTTTTTAAAAATTTCAAAAATATATTTTAAATAATTTTAAGGACACCTATACTTTTTATTATTTTATTTTATTTTACTAAAATGTTAAATTTTAAATTTATTTTTAAAAATTTGATAATTTCCGTTTTTTATAATAGTTTTTGCAACAGTTCAGATAATAGTATATAAATATATATCGTTTTATTCTAAAACCGATTAAACCGGCTAAAATTGTCTAGGCCTCGACTAAGCGTTCTATGCGCTAAGCGGAGGGTCACCGCCAGCTAAGCGCCTAACATTTTCTTAAACACTGAAATAAACACAAAATTATATGATAAGAAGTACGATTAAACCAAAAATAATCGTCACAATTTTTGCCACTATGTCTAATGTATATGTGATTGTTTTACCTTTAACAAAAGAAAATGTGATTTATTTACCTTTAACAATATGAAAATTTGTTTTTTTTAACACAATTAGTAATTTTAGTGATATTTTCACTCGAATTTGTTGATAGCAAAAGGTGTTTAGAAGACCAAAAAGCTTAACGCATATTGGCTCGGCTCGGCCGAATAAGTTAGCTGGACAGTACGGTGGGGCACACGAAGATCCTTAAACCGCAGCCTCAGACAAACCTTACTCGAAGCAAAACAGTGTTTGGTTCGTTCGTGGGGGTTTAAAAAAAAAAAAAAAACTTTTGTATTTTTTTCCATTAAAATATTTTTTTGTTAAGAAGATTCAAAAGGAGAACGCGTTAGACACACTAAGGGTGGGGGCAAGGGAGGAGAAACTCGCCGGACAGAGACGGAGATCCCTAAACCGCAGCCTCAGACTAAAGCTTCGCATCTTATCTCCGATCCATCGTTGACTTCACTCTTAGGTAAATTCGAAAACCCTTTCTCTTATCTTTTATCTCCCAATTCTTAAATTCGATGATTGACTCGTCCTCCTCTGTTTTTTCACAGCTGATCATCATCATCATCTCTATCTCTGTTCGGATTCTCCATAATTGATCCGGACCATGCCGCCGAGATGTCCTTTCCTCCGCCATCTTTTCTTCTTACTACTATTACTCTCACCATGGATCATGTCTCCTTGCGGCGGCGCTGCCGACGATGTGACGTATCCGATCGTTCCATCTAGTCCCGGCCGCAGATCAATTTTGCAGATTCGTCGGTGAGTTTCTTCCATCCTCTGCATGTTTAAAAATACTTAGTTAGTATTTGATTCTGGTGACACTGTTTTAGGTATCATTAGCATTGTAAACGTGATGGACTAGTGATTAGGTTTTGGTGGTGGCAAGAATTGGTTTGATTACATTTTGATAGATGTTTTTGATTCTTCTCTATGTGGTTACTGGTTGTGATGTTATCTGTCTTCTACTCAGTGAACCACCAACAGAGCCAAATACGAAACTTGTTGTTGATCGTGATGGGAAGGTGTTTTTAAAGCAGCAACCGAAAGAAACACCATACTGGTCCTTTTCAACAGGATCACCAATGCACTCGTTATATCAGGCTCCTGCTAATAACAACACAGAAAATGCTACTGAGATAACTCGTCCTCACATAATTGTTGAATATCTGAACAACTCAAAGGCGGCTACTACTGTCGATGGCTATCATAATTGGGTATGAAGCATCTCTCTCTTTACTTCATTATTACTGGACTTTGTTTATCTTAACTTTGTTTCGGCACATATTCACTGCAGACAGTTCAGGAGTTTTTTAGGCAGAAGCCACTTGTAACAGATGATGGTGTGACTCTTGGATCAGAAACAACTAGTGCCTATTTGGTTGATGGTAGATCAGGGAGGCTGATTCATGTTTACAAATCAACTGGAGATACTAAGATTACTAATGCTCTCGTGAAGCCCGCTAGCACTGAAGATTTTGTGAATGAACCTCTTCTTATCAGGCGAACAGATTCCAAACTTGAGCATTTTAGTAAAACCACTGGGAAGCTTGTCTGGAATTTGACGGTTTCTCACTTCAGAGCTGCTTTACTATGTGATCCTGTTTTCAATTCTGGCTATGACCTCGGTCCTAAACTTCAAACTGGAATTTATATGCCATTGTTATGTGGATCACAAATTGACGTTCGTGGCCCAGAAATTGTTATCAGGGTGCTCCATGATCAGCCAATGAATGTGAAAATGCTACCCTCCCCTTCCCTAAATCACTTCGAGAGCGAAAACAGCATCATGCCTTTTGGAAAAGCCAGAGAGTCAAGAAAGTTACAAGAGCAACATAAGCAGAAATATACATATTTGTTTGGACAATGGTCACCAGTAAAGTTATTGGCCCCTTTAGTGCTTCTAGGTGTTGTTGTCTCTGTTTTCATTAAAAAGTTTTCGTCGAGGGGCAGTGATGTTAGTTTGAAAGCTGGACCTTCCAAAAAGAAGAAGAACCGTAAATCCGCGAAGGATACAAATAGGCAGTCAGTTCCTCGTGGCCAGGATCAGTTCGAGCTCATTGAAGGAGGTCAAATGTTACTAGGCTTCAATAACTTTCAAAGTGGTGCAACTGATGGGAGAAAGATCGGTAAGTTGTTTCTGTCAAGTAAAGAAATTGCAAAGGGAAGTAACGGAACTGTGGTGTTTGAGGGTATTTACGAAGGCCGGCCTGTAGCTGTAAAACGCCTTGTTCGATCTCATCATGAGGTTGCTTTCAAAGAGATTCAAAACCTCATTGCATCAGACCAACACACAAACATCATTCGGTGGTATGGTGTGGAGTATGATCAAGATTTTGTATACCTTTCTCTAGAGCGTTGCACCTGCAGTTTAGATGATCTAATCAAATCCTATTTAGAGTTTTCTATGACAAAAGTATTGGAAAACAACGATTCTACTGAAGGAGTGGCTGCTTATAAGATCCAACTTGATTCTTTGGAGGGAGTTATCAAAGGAAACAACTTTTGGAAAGTGGGGGGTCACCCGTCACCTCTCATGCTTAAACTAATGAGGTTAATTTGGACTTCGTACTTTTTTATATATGTCATAATATTCTTTGATTAAGTGATGTTCTATTTGAACATCAAAGGTAGCTATGGTTCTGATAAGTCTAGGCTATGTGATACAATAAACAGTAGAATTAGTTCAAACCTTGTTTACTGATTTACTGTTTAAACTTATATTTTTCAGATTGTTTGTATTGTGATGCAGGGATATAGTTTGTGGAATCGTCCACTTACACGAATTGGGAATAGTTCATCGGGACTTGAAGCCACAAAATGTGTTAATTAGTAAAGATATGACTTTGAGTGCAAAACTGTCCGATATGGGCATTAGCAAGCGTATGTCCAGAGATATGTCATCATTGGGTCACCTTGCCACAGGTAAGTTGTTTTTTATTATCTTTTTTTATGCCCAAAATATTGGATTTGTAACACTTTCAAAAATAGGACTGATTGATCTCGCAAAACAAAACTAACACTAGAGAAAAACTACATAATGTCATAAGTTGGTCAATAGAATGCATGTTAGTGTCTGAACGCAATGTATGATCGTTTGTTGAATATGTGTTATGTTTATGAAATGAGTTTCAACCCACATTTTTAAAGTATCTGCTTTAAAAACTACAGGTTCTGGCAGTTCGGGCTGGCAAGCACCAGAGCAGCTTCTACAAGGTCGTCAAACTCGTGCAGTCGATATGTTTAGTTTAGGTTGTGTCATCTTTTACACTATAACCGGTTGTAAGCATCCCTTTGGTGATGATCTTGAACGAGATGTCAATATTGTGAAGAACAAAGTCGACCTATTTCTAGTAGAACACGTTCCAGAAGCTTCAGACCTCATATCCCGTTTGTTAAACCCAGACCCTGATTTACGGTAATGTTACTTTCCTCTCTGATGATTAAAATCCACTCGAAAAAGCCTAATCTCTTATACACTGTTTGCTCTTTGCAGTCCTAGCGCAACTGAAGTGCTACTCCATCCTATGTTTTGGAACTCAGAGATGAGACTGTCTTTCCTTCGTGATGCTAGTGACCGAGTTGAGCTTGAAAATAGAGAAGCTGATTCTGAAATCTTGAAAGCAATGGAGAGTACAGCTCCAGTGGCTATAGGAGGGAAATGGGATGAAAAGCTAGAACCTGTTTTCATCACAAACATCGGGCGCTACAGGCGTTACAAATACGATAGCATCCGTGACTTGTTACGAGTCATCAGGAACAAACTGAATCATCATCGAGAACTTCCTCCGGAAATTCAGGTTCATCTTATAATTGAATCCCTCAAACACCGTTACATTACACTCACGGGCTTAAACTGATTATTTTGAAACTTTTGATGTCTTAGGAACTTGTCGGAACAGTTCCAGAAGGATTCGACGAGTACTTTGCTGTACGGTTTCCGAAATTGTTGATTGAAGTCTATAGAGTCATCTCTCTGCATTGTAGGGAAGAAGAAGTATTCAGAAAGTACTTCAAATGCGACATCATCTAAAAGACTGTTTCGCTTCCAGCACTTTATATGTTAGTTATTGTATGTTTGTCATTGTTATATAACATAACTTAACTGATATCTAAATGTTTAACGTATAACTTAAACTGCAACATATGTAGTATTTATATATGTATATATCTCTTCAAGTAACTATGTTTCAAGTGACGTATTCTGCAACCGAATAAGATTTGTAATTTAGAAATGTGTCTCTTTTACTCAGAATCTAGTTAGAGTATTTACAAAAAGGTTAAAGATTAGATATTAAGAATTGAGTTTAGTAAAAAAAAAAACAATGCATTGAATATACTAACGGAAATTATAGTTGGAGTCTTCTTATTACGATTTCAGTTATATTGGCCACGGTGACGAACAATCTAACGCCATAAGAAAATGTATTGAACAAGAATGATCAAACATATTTTGAGTTTTTGTTTAACGAAAACTATGCATTAAGACTTTTATATTTTTCATTAAACTAAACATATTTCGTTGTTAAATCGAACGTAAAAAAGTTTACGGGAAAACATCCATCGTTTCTGGTGCATGCAAATTTCTTTGCTCTCTAGAGGTTAATTCTCATTTTGGAAATCCATTTTGATCCCGTAGACATCTAATTTCTCCATCAAGTCATGTTTGGCGTAAACGTGTATGATTTTGTCTTGTTTTCTTCAAAGCTTATCACTTTGGTTGCTTCATATCTAACATTTCTCGTATATGCTATAGACTCGCATCCATTTTTGTATAACCTTTTTTATCTTGATTTTAAAAATTTCTTTTCCGACCTCTATAATTTATAACTATAAATAAAAAACTGTCTAAATTGGATTATTAATCGACTGACCAACGTTAAAACTTAACCAACTAACTGAGAGGGCATAATGGATATCTTATTTGACAAAATTATGACGCCTCAATTACCCCCTTATAGTGGCGTCATGATGGGAACCAAACGATTAACCCCCTCAACATTTGTGTTTCTCATATTACAACGATGCAAAAGTTGATCGCGAAATTATGGCTGCATTTAAATTTTTAAATATTGTTTAGTGTTTTCTAGGAAGAGTAATAATAGTAAATATAAGAATTTTAGAATTTCTTCTAAAGTGAGGATCGAGTGGACTTGAACTCTTATTCACGATACTCCTCCAAAAAAAACTGTTGTTGTAAATGTAACTCAATATGCAGTTTATACAACAAATTTTTTACTTCGAGTCATGCCAAATTTAGAACATCACATACATTCAACCAAACTAACATTAAATTTATGTGTTGATGTTTTAGTGCCACTAATATGATTTGTTCAATAGTTGGTACAAGAACATTAAATGTTTGTAAGAGAGATAAAAAAATGGACATTTTTATAGTATTTTTGCAGCAAATTTTCGGCGGGTTGGTAAAAGTGATTTTGTATATAATAGGTATCAGACCCGTTTAGAATTTTTGGTCATTCAAAAATCATTGGATCGGATTATATATAATCCAACTTTTCCACCGGATATATATTTAAAAGTCACATACAAATATTACTAAAATTGGATTGTATCTACTAATTACATTTATATATTTAATAAAACAAAAATTAGAAAATTTGGTTTTGATTTAAATTTATGATTCTCCTTTCATCTTTTTTAAACTGTTTTAAATCATCATATAATACATAAAGTGAAAAAAATCTCAATTTTTTCTTATGCATATATTGTGATTTCGAAATTTTTTAAAACGGACATGTATTACTTAATTAATGAAAAGTGTGTTTTCAACGTCCCACATCTGCTATAAAGTTTAGACAATGATTTAGATTCATATTATACATAAAATTAAAATGAATCCAACTTCGAATGAGTATAAACCTTAACATAACAAGCATCCAAATTTAAAAATTGATGTACGAATTAAATCATTGGTAAATATGCTTCACATTATATTTATATGATCTGCTGAACTTATGTTGGACTTTTGAATTGAGTAGAGTAAAGGGAATCATGACCTCTTATTTTTCGTCATTCAAGAAAAAAGTCAGAAAGAACTAGAGAAGGGCTGCTAAAGAAGAGGAAAGAAGAAGAGTTGAGGAAGAGAAACTCATCCCTAGTCTGACAGAAGAACAATTTGCAAAGAACATGGACTTGATGAGGAAAAAAGTTGACCGCTTTCACTGACTACATGGTGGTAAAGAAGGTGGAAAAAAAGAAGCGAAAGATGCTAGGGGCATTCAGAAAGATAAAGCTTGATATTGGCAACTAAGAAATAAGTATAAGAATGTTCAGAGATTCGAGAAATTTGACGAAGAGGAAGAGTAATTCTGAAATTCTATCTGATTACTTTCTATTTAGTCTCTTGTACACTTGTAGGACGAATCTTATTTTGTGTTCTAAAACCATTATGACCAATGGTAGTGTGATACCATTTAAATAGTGAGGAAGAAAGGCTGGAAAAACAATTAAGTAACAATAAATAGATTTTGCGACTATTGAAATAAACTGGTTTGCAGGTGATCGAGGTTTGATTGGAATTCAATAGATCAATATCCGATGAAATAAGATTGATTTGCTTTCTCTCTCTAAAAGATTTAAGAGAGAAGATAGAAAAAATCATCGCCCATTAAAAAAAATAGATATTAAGAATTTGAGTTTTATAAAAAAATAAAAATTCAATGCATTGGATATTACTAAAAGGAAACTATAGTTGGAGTCTTCTTATTACGATTTTAATTATATATAGTTGGCCATTTTTCTTCGAATCTAAATTACGGACCCATGAGGAAAATGACCGTTGTCTCCGAACGGGCTTCGTGGGCTTATTGTTTGTAAACTCACGGCCCATTGACGTCTTCTTATTTGATTCAAGACCAGAAACCACGTTTTGTACTGTAGTCTTGAATTGCTCTGTTCTGCTGATAGAATAGCAAAGTTCTGTTCTGCTGATAAATTAGCAAAGTAAATCTTGAATGCTAGTTTGTCTTTTTCTCTCATGTTATGTGTAAGAAGATGATGATGACTCTGTTAGGTAAGAAAGTCCAACTTTGTAATCTAATCAGATTTAGTCTCTAATTGTTTACTTGTGTCTACATATAAAAGTTGCAAGTTGCAGATGTTAAGAACTAAGAAGTGGTATCTGCAGATTTTGGGTATTAAGGAAAGTTTCCCCCTTTGAATAAATAAGGACATATACTAATGTAAAGGTTCCTCCTTTTTCACAAATCAAAATGTGTTTCTTTGTGTTCTAGTGAAATCCAATCCATTGTGTCTCTGATGCTGAGAATCTTGAAGCTTTCGACATCTTCTCGATCTGTGCCATTGACAAGATTATGGCTTCTTCAACTGCCTTGTTTCTGCTCATCTTCTTCATCATCGTCTTCTTTGCTTTCTGTGCCCAGCGATGATCATATCGTCCGTCTCATTCTAGACCAGAAATCAGCTTCTGGAGCTTTGGAAACTTTTCGATGGGCTTCGACTTTTCCTGGGTTTATCCATTCTCGTTCCACTTACCGTGCTCTGTTTCATAAACTTTGTGTTTTCCGACGTTTTGATACTGTCTACCAACTGCTCGACGAAATGCCTGACTCAATTGGTTTGCCTCCGGATGATGCTATTTTTGTAACTATCATTAGAGGGTTTGGGCGTGCTCGGTTGATCAAACGTGTGATTAGTGTTGTTGATCTAGTTTCGAAATTTGGGATCAAACCATCTCTGAAAGTTTTCAATTCGATTCTGGATGTTTTGGTTAAAGAAGACATTGACATAGCTAGAGAGTTTTTTACAAGGAAGATGATGGCTAGTGGGATTCATGGTGATGTGTATACATATGGGATTTTGATGAAAGGGCTTTCTTTAACGAATAGGATTGGTGATGGTTTTAAGCTTCTTCAGATCATGAAGACAAGTGGTGTGGCTCCAAACGCTGTGGTTTATAACACTTTGCTTCATGCTCTTTGTAAGAATGGGAAAGTCGGGAGAGCTAGGAGTTTAATGAGTGAAATGAAGGAACCAAATGATGTAACTTTCAACATTTTGATTTCTGCGTACTGCAATGAGCAGAAGTTGATTCAGTCAATGGTGTTGTTGGAGAAATGTTTTAGTTTGGGTTTTGTTCCGGATGTTGTGACGGTAACTAAGGTGATGGAGGTTCTCTGCAATGAAGGCCGTGTGTCTGAGGCACTCGAGGTTTTGGAGAGAGTGGAAAGCAAAGGAGGTAAAGTCGATGTTGTAGCTTGTAACACTTTGGTTAAAGGGTATTGTGCGCTAGGGAAAATGAGAGTTGCTCAACGGTTCTTTATAGAGATGGAGAGAAAAGGTTACTTGCCTAATGTGGAAACATACAACTTGTTGATAGCTGGGTATTGTGATGTTGGAATGTTGGATTCAGCTCTTGACACTTTCAATGATATGAAAACAGATGCGATTAGATGGAACTTTGCTACATTTAACACGTTGATCAGAGGGCTTTCAATAGGGGGGAGGACAGACGATGGTTTAAAGATATTAGAAATGATGCAGGACAGCGATACCGTTCATGGGGCCAGAATCGACCCTTACAATTGTGTTATTTATGGCTTTTACAAGGAAAACCGTTGGGAGGACGCCCTGGAATTCCTCTTAAAGATGGAGAAACTTTTTCCGAGGGCAGTTGACAGGAGCTTCAAGTTGATAAGTTTATGCGAGAAAGGCGGTATGGATGATTTAAAGACGGCCTATGATCAGATGATTGGAGAAGGAGGAGTTCCTAGCATTATAGTATCCCATTGCTTGATTCATAGATACAGCCAACATGGCAAAATAGAAGAATCACTTGAGCTTATTAACGACATGGTGACCAGAGGCTATTTGCCTCGATCATCAACATTCAATGCTGTGATTATCGGGTTCTGTAAGCAAGACAAAGTCATGAATGGTATTAAGTTCGTGGAAGACATGGCTGAAAGAGGTTGCGTTCCTGATACAGAGAGCTACAATCCATTGCTCGAAGAGTTGTGCGTGAAGGGTGATATTCAGAAGGCTTGGTTGCTTTTCTCACGAATGGTGGAGAAGAGTATTGTCCCTGATCCTTCTATGTGGAGTTCACTGATGTTTTGTCTCAGCCAGAAAACCGCAATCCACGTAAACTCCTCATTGCAGGACATAATCCAAAGTTAAAAGCTAGAGGCAGTGACATAAATGATCATTGAGCTCGAACTTGAGGCCTTTAATAATGCATCTGCAACAAATACGAAGATGGCTCCAAACTAGCAAGCAGAGAGATCAAGATGGTACGTTTGCTTCTTTTGAAAATCTGTTAAAAGCTTTGGGAGAAAAGGAGAATGCCTAAAATCAGAAGAGGCAGATTTTAAACAAGACCATGAGAGAAGGGCAAAATGGAGAATTGGACATCGTCAAAATGGGAAAATGTTTGAAGCACACCCATCAATAAAAAAAGGACAAGAGGAGCAAAAAGAGGAGAGAGTCTTACGTTTCGTGCTATTCCTCTCTCTCTCTTTTATCTCTCTTTCTCGAGAAAACTAAAGAAAAGGGGGCTCTTTTATTCAAAGATCCAAACTTTGACAATTCAAAATCCAACATAGAACACGGATCAAGCTTTCAAATTCAGACAGAGATATGTCGTGTTCATCCTCATCTGGATCAGAGGAAGACGATGAGGGTTTCGATGCTTACCGTAAAGGTGGATATCACGCCGTTAGAATCGGAGACCAGTTTGCCGGTGGCCGTTACATTGCTCAGAGAAAGCTTGGTTGGGGCCAATTCTCCACCGTTTGGCTTGCCTATGATACTCGCACTTCTGTACGCATCTCTCTCCTTATATCTTGCTTTACTATGCCAACAAGATCTTAAATGCAGAATTTGATTTCGTAAATTTGTTTTAAGCATGTTCCCGTTAGTCTTCTCTAATTCCTTTCATCTGGGCTTTGATCTGTTTTGGTACAAGATCTTGGCTTCGTGTGAATTAATCTTTTAGATAAGCAAAGTTCTGAATTTTGTGGTTCTGATTTGGCACTGCACTCTGTAGTTGACCAACCATTGCAGTTTGTTTAAATAGCTTAGTAAGGGAAATGAATGTTCTATTAAATGGCGCTGTTCCTTAAATGCCAACGTTACTCTATGGGTGTCTCATTAACTATAGGCTTAATTTAATGTTTTGTTCTCTTTTGAGCTCTATCTGTGGAGTCCTTTTACCTTGTCTGAAGCAGGGAAACACTTCTACGCTCTTAGATTCTGATGTTTGCTCTTAGAATGTAAGATGCCCATGACTTTATATTAAGGAATTCCGCTGAAGTTTTTCTAAAAGTTACGAATTGAAATTAAATTCTACAAGCTCCTTGTCACATGTAACCTCCTCTTTGGCTTTATTCTCATTAGTTATAATAAACCATGTGTTTTTATCTGTTGTAGAATTATGTTGCTTTGAAGATTCAGAAGAGCGCCTTACAATTTGCTCAAGCTGCACTTCATGAAATCGAACTTCTTCAAGCTGCTGCTGATGGGGATCCTGAAAATACCAAGTGTGTTATTCGTCTTATTGATGACTTCAAGCACGCAGGTCCCAACGGGCAGCATTTATGCATGGTGCTCGAGTTTCTTGGCGATAGCTTGCTGCGTTTGATTAAATATAACCGTTATAAAGGGATGGAGTTAAGTAAAGTGCGGGAGATATGCAAATGTATACTGACTGGTCTAGATTATTTGCACCGTGAACTCGGTATGATTCACTCCGACTTAAAACCCGAAAACATTCTTCTTTGTTCCACCATTGACCCTGCCAAGGATCCTATCAGATCCGGACTAACACCGATACTAGAAAAGCCCGAGGGGAACCAAAACGGTACATCAACAATGAATCTGATTGAGAAGAAGTTGAAGAGGAGAGCAAAAAAAGCGGCTGCTAAAATATCAGGAAGAAGAGTTTCGATAGTAGGTTTAAGTGAAACACCGAAAAAGAACAAGAGAAACTTGGATGGGATTGATATGAGATGCAAAGTTGTCGACTTCGGGAACGGGTGTTGGGCTGATAACAAATTTGCAGAAGAAATACAAACAAGACAGTACAGAGCTCCTGAAGTAATACTTCAGTCAGGTTACTCTTACTCTGTTGATATGTGGTCTTTCGCTTGTACTGCTTTTGAGCTTGCTACAGGCGATATGCTTTTCGCTCCAAAAGAGGGAAATGGTTACGGAGAAGACGAGGTAAAGATGGTTTTTAAGAAACCTCATATCGTTTTGTACCAAAGAGTTATTTTCTCTTTATCAGCTGTTTAACACATTCTTCTTTACTGTCTTCAGGACCACCTTGCTCTTATGATGGAACTCTTAGGAAAAATGCCTCGAAAGGTACCCGGAAAAATACTTGGTTTCTGTCTATCTCTTGATTGATCGGTTATAGTCTCGTTGATACTTGTGATTTAACTAGATTGCCATTGGAGGTGCGAGATCAAAGGATTACTTTGACAGACACGGCGACTTGAAGAGGATCCGGAGATTAAAATACTGGCCACTCGACCGTTTACTGATTGATAAATACAAGCTTCCAGAAGCAGAAGCACGAGAATTTGCGGATTTTCTCTGCCCGATAATGGATTTTGCACCTGAGAAACGACCAACTGCACAACAATGTCTGCAACATCCATGGTTGAATCTAAGGACACAGAACAATGAAGATGATATAGAAGGTCAGATGAGTAACATGCAGATCAAAGGTTCATGTTCTTGATTTTTTTTTGCTTACAAATGATATAGAACTGCTCTCTCTCTCTTTTTGGTTAATTCTTTGGTTCGTTTCCATTTGAATATTGTTAAAAGAATATTTGTTTTGTTCTTTTTTCTTTCTTTTTTTTTGTCTTGGAAGATATGATCAATGACTAACAATGGGTTTCATATAAACATATAATGTAGTTCACTGCTCTCTTTTAGTGGTAGTGACTAGTGAGTGATATCAAACCAAATTTTAATTCCGATTATTCTTATTAGTTTGTCTTTTTTTGTTTTTTTTTTAACTCTAATTACAAGAAAGTTTCCACATTGATAATGTAAGAATACGTGTAAGATGGAAAAATGACACATCAAAAAATAAATTTCAGTAGATAGATGAAGGAGGTGAGGCCAACTGGCCAAGGCTTGATTTCTCAGTTGTGATTGTTACTCAACATATGGTTAAGCCAGAGAGATGGAAGTATTACCAAATCAAGAACACAGAATGGGAGTTCCTAGATGTGGTCGAAGCCAAATTTGTGTTTCAACAACACCAGCCTTCGTAGGAAAATAATAATAATATCAAACTCATAAAAAGCAAAAAAAAACAAAAAAAAATAATAATAATATCAAATTCATGATAATTTGTTTATTCTTTAGAACATAAACTAATACAAAAATAGAAATCAAAATGGGATAATCAGTCCAGTAGCAAAATTATCCCAAAATAAAGTGTATATATCCATATAATAATCATATTTTTGACATACTTAAATAAAAATTTCTATTTCACGTGGATTTGGAATATTTTGTTCCATTTGTCACGTTCTAGGCTACTAGGGCCAGTCTTTGTAGCAAAGAAACATATTACAAAGCAGTTCAACAATTGGAAAGATGAAAAAAAAACCTCCAAATTATTTTCTCCAATTTATGTCTCCAGTTATATTTCACTTTAAATTTCCATTAAAACCAATCAACACAAACTCCAAAGGCCCATAACAACTACAAAACCTAAAATACACTAAAACAAACCAGCTCATGCGGCAAAAGAATGTTGCATCTTGCAGTCAAACACACAGAAACAAGGATGCTAAAACTATAGCAAAAAGTTACCCCTGAATTGAAACAAGGCAAACCAAGACGTTAGAAAAGAGACCGAAGTAAGAATAGTTCGTTGAGTTCAGGATAAAAGATCAAGATGAGCTCTAATGGCTACATGTGATAGTGAGAGTCGAAGACCTCAAAGAACCTGAATGAATACGAAAATTCTGTTTCTTTTAAATCACATAAACGGCTGTTTAATTTGGAAGATTTCTTCACTTTCAATAACAAGTCTACCAATAACCAATAGATATAAGATTTATGAATCACTACAAAACAAAATCATGAACCAATAGATATCATCATCTTATTGACACCCAAGGATTAACACTAACAAAAATGTAATTATCTAAACAATCTAAATGGCAAGATGGGTTTCACTTCACATGTGAACGTGACGGTGACGGATCATTTTTGTTGTGGGTTGCTTTGTCTTTAGACATTTGCAAAAGGAAAAAAATTGTGACGTTATATCTCCTCCAACTACGAATATTCACGTGAATCTGCACGTGACCCAGTTGTAGCCACACAATCAAAAATCAAAAAAAAAACTTTTTGTTATTGTAATTAGTGAAAATTCTCTTCTTGAAATTAATATAGATCTTATTGAAATTATTATTTTTATTTAAACAACACAAAGAAAGAACACAAGTATTTTCGAAGATAAATTAGTCTTAGCACTGGGAGAAAAATGACTTAAAACAAAAGAAACATAAAGGCAAACAACAAAAAGTCATCACTTTAATAACAACACTTACACTGATTAAACAACCAACATACATATACAAAATCTATGTATCTAGATATTATTCCCAAAATATACAACATAAAATCAAACACATTACCCAAAAAAGCAAAACAAGATAAAAATAAACAACATTAAGATTGTACTGAAAATGACAATGCTGTTGAATCTGCACCTTCTTACCTCTTTTAGGTGTAAATACATATAAGAAGACTATGAACGTACAACTTTGTTCTGCTTCACACATTCCGGTGACTTTAAGTCCTGACACTTCCATGATGGTCGTTCTATAACCTGAGCCACACCACCATTATAACCTTCCGACTTACTTACACTTAGATTGTTTTCCTCTAATGTGATACCGTTTTCTTGATCCTTGTAGGCACACATGCTCAAAGGGAGCTTCACTCTTCCTCTTCTTTTCCCTAATGAGCTACTCTCTTCCTCTGTTTTCTCCTTTAGCGTGTTATCGCATAAGAGCAGCTTCCCGTTTACTCTGGTTCCGTCATCTGAATCCACAACACCAGCAACATCATTCCCATCGTTCATAGTACTAGTCAGAGTCTTTTGCTTCTTGTTTCTGTGACCAGAACAATCCGTCAAGACTCTAGGAGAATTGTTTATAGCTCGAATCAACCTAGGCTCTTTACAAGAAACCGTCTCAGCTGCGGGAAAAGAAGCAAACAATTCCAACGCATTCTTGGCTGCAGCCACTGCTTTAGAAGCAATGATGGCCTTCTCATTAGCAGTAGCTCTCGCCGCCTTTGCAACCTTAACCGCTAAAGCAGCGGTTGCTTTCGACGCCTGAGCAAGCTCTTCCGGGGACCGAGTCTGGTCATTGAGTAGATGGTCGAGATGATGAGTGTGCACAACTGCTGAAGCAGAGGAACCATTTGAAGTTGTAGTAGACGAGGACGAAGAAGCGAAAGGAGGACTCGGAGATTCATTGCTGATTCTCGAGTTCTGGTTCTTGAATCCGGCGAGTAAACGCTTCCGTGGAGGTAGAAGCGAATCGGACTCAAGGCACGCATTTGTCGCCATTTATCTCGAATTAAAATCCTAAATCAGGATCACATTATAGAATCTGTAACAATCAATACTTCAAACAAAGACCAAATCCTCAAAAACATCACAGATCAAAATATTTAATCCTTAAAACCAAATTATCAACACTTGATCAAACAAATTCTCATAAAAATCATAAAGGAGAGAATTTATCAATTATAAGGTGGTGATTGATCAAAGACAATTGCTCAGAGTTTAAGAATCAAGCTAGAGAGTTCCTTATAGAGTACCTGAAATTACAAGATGAATTCACGAGGATGCTTTGAAGTTACCTTATCATCTCTCAAACAGAGATGAGAGATACAAACACAGAGAGATTGAGAGATGGAGAAATTAGGGTTTTCAGAGAAATGGGGAAGAAGATAGAGAAGAGAGGAGATTTGTTTTGTATTGTTGCCATCGCTCTCTCTGATCCGTTTTTCGTTTTTATATGTAAACCCTACGAATATCAGTTTTAATTATCTCTTAATTGTTATTTTTTTACTTCTATCTAAATTAACTTACGTTTCTTTCTTTTACATTTACCTTTTCCATGGAAAAGTAAACCAGAAAATTAACTTGACAACTACTATTTGCTTTTCGTTTTATTACTAAACTGTAATAACGGCCGTCAATAACTCTTTGTTTTTTTGTTGTTTTTTTATTTCTTAACGGAGCTAATTAATAAGTTAACAGTAGTATTACAGATGTAGACTTTCTATTTGTAGAAATTAAAAAAATGACTTCATAGATGTACTGGAGGCCTTTTTGGCAAGTTCATGGCACATTTGGTAGCAAAAGTGTTTCAAGAGGAAGCACAAACTATCATAAACTCAACCATTTTTCTTTATCAAAAAAAACAAAAAGGAGTCTGCTTACCACAAGAAAGGATCGATGGTTCGAAAACTTGACGTCAACAATCCTGCAAGAGAATTTTTCTGATGAAGTAAACCACCATAATTTATTGGAAGAAGTCTGATTTGTGTTGGCCGACTCAAGAAATGCTCTCTATCTATAGTAAGCTCCATGAGCGTATAATGAATGAACTCCCACTCTTCCACTTGCCTCTGAGTTTTACAATTCATTTTCATACGCTTCATTAGTCTCTAATTGTTTTAGGCCCATCAGCAAAAATATATACAAACAAGCCTGCAACTTCTTCTTTTTCTTGGCAACTATAAGCCGGATCATTTATGGGATTAGCATATTAAAGTCTGTGCTTTTGTAGATATAGGAACATCTCATGTTTCTTACAAATTTAGGTACTTTTATATTATATGGATGACTGTTTTATCCTTCAATCTAATTGAGTTTCTTCTCCTTGTACCTTCAATCTAATTGAGGAGAATTCATCAATATCAATCGATCTCAGAAATGTGCGATTATTTCTCTCTCTTTCTCTTTCTCTAATGGCATGGAATCTATTGCCTCTAAACTCACCATTGATGTCCATTGCTTCTCCATCACCTTACAAAATTCAGATCTATGCTTGGCCAATCTTCTTCCTCGACGATGCAGGTGGTAATCTTCCATAGCTTTTTTGAATTTGAATTGTTTGATCTGAATTAATTTCATCCTCTCTTGCTTCAATTTCAAAGAGGGATAAGAAACAATTGAAAATTTTAATCGACTCCAATTATTTAAGATTAGTATATTTGGGTTCCCTATATAATATCTTCTTAGGGTTTAGCTTTCTTCCATCAAAAAGCTTTTAACTGATTTTATTGGGGTTTATCTGAATTGTATGGTGATGAAACGTTGTTAACAGATTTTCTAATTTTTGTCTCTATCGATTTTGTTTCCGTAAATACATCTTTTGTGTATATATTGTCTTGTACAAAGAAACATTGATTAAGTAGAGAAATAGGATAATCAATCTCTGTACTTAATACATCATCCATTGAAGCAGGTTAGGAATCGATCCAATATGAGGCTCTGCAAAAACAATTCAGAGAAGATTCTGCAAAAACAATTTAGGAGAAGAAGGAGTGAAATCGCAGGGGCAATTTGGTCAATTCATTTCCCAAAAACTGCCTATCTTCATAAGCCCAATCATAATGTGCTCTTTCTCTAATTTATGGCCCAAAATGTACCCAATATTATAAAAGCCCCAGTATAAGCCCCCAATTTCTGAAAGTTTTTAAATTTGCTTTTATTTCCTAAAACTTGTCTATAAAAAAAATTTCCTGTAAAACTTTTTTAGTTTGGGACCCTAAATTTTAAAACCGGCCCTATACAAAACCTTGAGATATCTATCTCGTTGGATTATACTGTATCTTTAAGAATGTTGAGTGACATTTCATGTTCATACATACGTTTGAAGGTTTTCATCGAAGTGGCTCTCACTTAGGATCGAAACCTTGTTTACCCTCAGGCCTCAGTATTATGTTGCATATAAATCTTTTTATAACGAACTAATACGCATATTGAAAGTTTGTAAGGAAAATATTTTGTAGTAAAATCTAGACCTTGTTATATTGGTTCAGTGACATAGTGAATGTTAGTACAAAATAGCTATTTGTTACAAAATCCACATAAGATGGTTGTATTTATAGAGCTAAGTAAAGTCTTCATACAATCATGTATGCACACATGTGTTGGAAGAAAAACTACTCTTAAAACATAATGATAATGGCCAAAATAATTGATGCTAAGAAAATTATCACAATAGTCAATAGTGGTCTGTCTGATTCATCAATGCAAAGCAGACAACTCAAACCCACCCCTAAACAAGTGACGACTATACAAATGTTTAAATTTGTTATGAATGTGCAGTCTCCATTAAAGTTTAGAAACTCTTTTTAGTATTAGTAAAATATCAGAAGAATCTAGCTTCCTTATACTGTAAGAAAACATATACAGTTACCATGAAAACTCCCTTCTTCAAGAAAAACACCCCATAAAAAAAAACCTATTTACAGAAACACACTAAAAACCATTCATATTCACCAAACCAAAACCAATCAGATCTGCTTCAACATCTTAACTCTTATCTTAAGTTCTTAACATATTTGTCTTCTTAGATCCTTAACAAGTTCCTCAACAAGATCTGCCATGATCATACCTTCAACTTCTTTCCCCAACACATTAACTTCTTCACCAATCAAAGCACTCCATGGAAACCTATCCATGTCCCAACCAATGATCCCATCCAATGAACAAAAAGGTCTCTCTGGCTGAGAATATAAATACTCCGACATGATCTTCCATGTTGATTCTAACAGATATTTACCTCGTATAGTCGTTGATTCAGACACAGATGAACTCAAAAGTTTGTTCTTGAAACCTGACTTTGTCAATGGTCCAAGCACCACCGTAAGTACTTCATTCAGAAGATCAAACAGTATGTTGTGATTTTCTTCACTTATAGTAGTCTCTCCTGTGTCGTCGTCTTCTTGATTCTGATTGCTTCTTTTCTTGAGATTCTCTTTTGTTTCTTCAAGAACAGACTTTTTTATAAGCTTTGCTAATGGATCCCATCTAGACAATGATATATCTGATGTGCCTTCATACAAACCAGAAGCCACAAGAAGATCTCTCACAAATACTTTGTCTGGATTTCCTAAATCAACTATGGTCTCAATCTCTTGAATCGGTTCTTCTTCCACAGGTGTTCGCACTTGTACCTCGGATTCAAGCTCATTTATCTGTCTTCTTAGTTCTGAATAGCAGAAACAGAGAATGAGAAACAATGTGACACATTTCAAGAAAAAAGAGAAAACATCGTTTAGTTTTCTTACCACTTAGATTGGAACTAATGTCTCTGAAAACTTGAGGCATACCATTCTCATCCGATACAGTCACGTCAGGTGTTGAAACCTGGCTGAGATAATCGACATTTCTCCAGAACTCTTCTGGTGTACTACTGCAGACTGATGCAGGGCTTGGAGGCACTTCTGTTGAATTCTCCTGAGAAAGACAGAACTTGTTTTAGTTTAGACTATAAGTACCAAGTCATTGATAAAAGAGAGAGTTAAGAAGTTCTTACATTTCGATCGTAAAAGTTGTTAAACTTCGATCCGGTCACGAAGTCTTTGATTGATTCATCCTCGAAACTGTTTGATTCGATCATTGAACGTATCTTCTTACCAAAGATTCTTCCTCTAAGAGTTGATCTAAAGCTGGACACTTTCTTCCTAAGATTGAATCTTTCTTTCCTCCTGATTGGATCAACAACAACAGGTTCTGTTTCTGATTCTGTTTCTTCTCGCTCTGTTATTGTAGCCTCGTGCTTCCTCATGATCTGTGCGCCTGTCAAAACATGCCGGTCCTCTAACAAAAGCTTACCAAACGATGTCCCTGAGACAGGAGCAGATAGTGATCTTTTGAGATTTCTTGGTGATAAAGACTCTTTCTTAGAAACATCTTCTTGATTGATTTCCTCAGCTTGTTTCGCTGCATCCGACACAGTAGGTCGCAAACGGCTACTAGATTTGGTCACAGAATCATGTGAAGGAGTCATCTCTTTTCTCAAAACATTCTTCAATCTCTCTGCCAAAAGTTTTCTAGTATCTCTACTTATAAACTCAGTAGGAGAGTCTGGTGCATTGCACTGAACCTCACTCACTGCATATGATCTCATCGATTCAGACCTCGGAGAAGGTCTTTCGCTGAAAGGAGTCTCGATCCCGCTTCCTCTAACTGATGAACTTCTCTTGAGAGCTGCTTTTCCTTGAAGCTCACCTTTTAACCTCTCTTTAACTTCCTCAAGAAACTCTTCTATACTACTTCCTCTGCTTCCTTCCATTGTCGTCCCTGAAGAAGTAGTCAACGAATCTTCGTAATCATAAGCTCTCTGAAGACCAGGTCTCAGTACAACAATCCTAGTTGGAGCAGTTCTATCAGATTTCAAGGTAAAATCTCTACCAAAGCTCCTAGTTCTCGTGAAAAGCCTCTCTTTATTCTCATCCCGAGCCACCACGCAGCCCGAATCAACGATTCTTGAACAATCTTTAAACCTTTTATCAGCTTGCCAAGCTTCAAACTCTCTTCTGAATCTTTGTAGCTCCTCTTCTTGAGGATGTTCTCTACGCATTGGTGTCTCCATTACATCCAATGCGGTCACTGCTGAAGATAACCTCCCTTTTCTACTTCTTCTTCCTCCTTTCTCATCATCAAATCTATTCACTTTACTCTGACGAGGATAGATCCAAGCCGACGATGACTTAACAGACTCTAAAGGAAGTGCATCCATTCCCATTAACTTAGCTACAAGACTCGGCGTGTTCTGCTTATCGTTGGAACGTTTCGAAAGCTCCTCGATTATCTTCTTCTTCATTGATTCCTCTATTGGATAACAACTTCTCTCGTACCATTCCTCTTCCTCAAATCCATTACTCTGTTTTTGTTATAATAAAAAAAAAGATTCATTTACAAGTTTTTTTTTGTTCTTTTCAGTTTTAGATATAAAAACAAAAGTATGTTCGTTATTATTTATTTACCGGTTTATCTTTCCCGTTATGGTATGTATGAAAGTTGTCGACTTGAAGCTCGAAACTATTTCTTGGAGCTTCCAGATCTGCAGAAAATATTCAAAGACAACTAAAAATGAGTGATTGAATAATCTTCAAAAAAACCCAGAAACAAGATTTGATCTTTCTCAGTTAATATCATTTAATTCAGTGAAATTGTTTACCTTCGTCGCGGTTTTTGTGATGAGAGAAAACTTTACGGGAGAAACTGTTGTTGTGGAAATCGAAGAGATGCAATAATCCTCCCATTTCTCCGGCGATTGGAGATCTCCGGTGAAGTGAAATTAAAAAAGAAAATAAGAGAGGATGAGAAATTGGATAGTTCAAACAGAGATCTGATGACTCATCAGAGAATCCGACAAGAGAGAGTGAAGTTCGGAAACTGGAACTATGAATTTGTCTTTAAAGAGAGAAAGAAACTTTATTAAGACAGACAAAACAGAACAGAGTAATAAGAGAGACAGATTCTGAAACAGAACAGAAACAGGTTTTTACGCAAAGAATCGATCGAGAAAGGAAACAAATAATATCAGAAATGGAATTGTCTTCTCGTGAATCAATGAAGCATCGAAAAATGGAGATTGGGAAAGGATGAGAGAAGAAGAAGAAGAATTGGGGGAGAGAAGAACAGAGGAAAGTCGTTTTCAGACAGAGAGAGAGAGAGAGAAGAAGAAGAAGAAGACTAATGGTGATTAGTAGTAAGGAAACTGACGAAACACATCTCATCCAAAGTACGGAACTCCGGTCGCTTTCTCACTTTTGATATGAGAGAGAGAAAATGATAAAACGGAATTTTGCAGAAGAGAGAAGAAACGTGGAGATTCAATGATAAAACAGAGTATTCTTCTCCGGGTACGTACGTGGTTCCTGTGAGCCGCTCCAAAATTTTTAGTAGTTATTATTATTATGTTCCAAAGTTAATAATTGTTGATTTTCATTATTGGTTGAGTTTTTTCCTGTTAACCGTTATCATTAATCTCATTATTTTTTAAGAAAAAGAAATAACTTATCATTATTGTCATTATTGTGAATAAGTAACAAAGAAAATGATCATCAAGAATTATTGAAATTAATTTTCTGTTTTTTTTGTTTGTTTGGTAGCATAAATGTTTTGAGTATTAATTAGTTTGGCAGGACCTTTTTCATGTATATATATATCATGAATAAAAGTGTACATGGAAGGTAGTTTTTAAAAAATATCTAATTTGAGTAAACTTAGAAAATCGAAAATTCGTCAGAGAAGTTGAAAGATTCCTTTGTTTCTATACTATTTTTTGGTGAGGAGAAAAGAACAAAAAAAAAAAAAAGAGTAATAAAGTGAGAGACATGAAATAAATAAATGAGAGAATGAATGAGAATTCTCATTCTCTTTTGTAAGTTGGAACGTGAACAGAAGGGTAGTTGGATTGTGAAATCAGTCTCTTCGGTACTAACTTTCAATTTAATAATTTAAGAAATTTAGTGCAATCAAGATTAACGTAAAAGTTGACCACATACACAAAAAAAAAGTAGATAACTTGAACAACATACTATGTAACGAACAGCTCATGGTTGGAGACATCGGACCGTCATTTTTCTTATGATCATCAAAATTATACCTTGCTTCTTTTTTTCAATTGTTCATAATAACTCTGGTTTTGCAGAAGAAATAAAACTTTTAATTTGGCGTTTAACTGATTTAAATGTGTTAGAAAAAACGTGGATGTGAAAATTTGGGAACAGATGACGAGATTACCGTTTTTAACGTTATTGAACGATTTATATGATATAGCGGTTAGGAACATCTATTATATATATAATTGCATAACATTTTTAATTGATTGATAAATAATATCATAACTGATAGTCATAAAATTACTAAAATAAATACAATATTTCTTTTATAAAAATAGAAACCAAAACATATATTATGAAAGGCTGAAATTTTATGCTAAATACATAGTAGTATAAATTATTAAAATATATTTTAAATAAGCGTGAAACATTTTTTATGTATAGATCTCTTCTCTTATTACATATATCAAATATACAAGATTTTGATATCATAATATTATATAGAAAATATTAAATTTTCGTTACAAAAAGTATATTTTGATATTTTTATAAATTTTGTTAATTACTAACACACAAATGCTTGAAAGAATGAGCATAAAATTTAAAACGAATTAAAATGTTATAAAATGCTAAAACGGTTTGTATTCTCGTATCACACATGTATAAAACTATAGCGTTTAGAAATGGTTGCAGGTTTGCAAACGATTTGGAAACAACCAATCATCCCTAGCTTTTCATCTATTTAATAACTAAAAAAATTGCATCCTCATGGCAGCGAGAGAATCGAACATAGAGAAAAGGACATGTTGTGGTTCTTAGTTACATGTCATACATATGTAACGGTGATTTGTTTTTTCCCAACAAATGGACACACAAAAAAAGTTCTAACATGTTTTCTAACACAAGAATTCTAAAATCTTAGGTCCGAAAAATTTACACAATAGGGACCGTAACATTAAACAATCTATTCTGTAAATAGAAATTCGAATCCCAAAATATATTTTTGTTAAAAAATGTTTGAATAATCATCCATGTTCATAAAAGTGGACACTTTTTGTTTGTTTGTTAATGTGGCGACTTGCATTTTAACAACACTACAAATTATACTAAACTATTTCTCGCTATAAGAATATCATTTAGTAACGAAATATTATTACCAAATAGCTCATATGAATTAAAACTAATTACGCACCCTATAATCTATAGACGTTGCTGCATACATGCAAAACACTAATCCCCCATTACAAGCTTTAGTTATGTATATTAGGCCTAATTTATATTCCAATTCTATATATAATATATGCATGGATCGTTCCTCAAAGCAGTTGCAAGAAAAAATCTAACTAAAAAATTATTGTAATAACCTAGTGGCTCTTACGATTGATTAATAAGTCATCTACGTACCCGGTCAATAACCCTCAAATTAGTGTCTAATTAATAGAGTATGTTATACGTTTTAAAAAATAATTTTGATACCACCCAACTACCTATTTTATACTAATTAATTAACTTAGATTTATTATCCCATAATTTATTTATCTATCTTTTTCTATAATTTCATGCATGCAAATTACTAGATTTGAATATATAGATAAAATTAGGAAAAGTCAGTAGGCTAAGAGTTCCGATCATTATCAAGAAATTCAAACACAAAATATAAGTTGTTTCTTTGTTTTTTTTAAGAAAACATAAAGAGCATCAACTCAATTTCCACACAAAAAATCTAATTCACAAAGTAAACACCTAACACAACATTATTATAGCCCATGAAAGCTAAACTAAATAAGTAATTCATATACTACAAAGAAATAAAAAGGTGGGAATCGATAAGAATACAATACAATACAACTCATGGTGATGGTGATAGCATTGTGGGGGCTTTTAGTTGTAAAGTTATGACTCAAAACACGCTTTGTGATTTTTATATCTATTTATTTTATGTATTAATGATGGATCGTCATGTGCTTCGTATCCTCCTTCGACTCTCCTCCATTATTACATCTTTTATTTCATCTCATCTTTTTTTAATTATTTTGAGAGTATTATGTTAAACTTCTCACAACATTCATTTATCGCCTACACCTGTATATATATTCACGAATCCTAACTGTACATTATAGATTTTAAGAAAATAAACTAAGTGAAGCCGTAGTTTTTAGACATTTTGAAACCCTAGAGCCATTAAGAATTTAAGACTGTGCCACGACTCACGAGGCCCACGACTACCATATATTGCATATCTAGAAAACCTCATTTGTTTTTACGTGCCTAACTACTATTGTGAAACTCATACGTTGAATGAATGAATATATCAGAATTAATATGGTTTAGTTCCTATACGGCTATACACCTAGATATTCGGGATTTATTTAATCTGCTGTGTTGACAAAAAAGAAAATTTTTGTTGTGTACAAGAGATTTATAACTTGTTTTTTTTTTTGAGTTATATTTTAGAGTTTAACGCTACTTTGATTTGAATGAATATGTTCAGACTTGCCCTTTTTAATGTATCATTCTTTTGTTTGAACAACTGATGCCAAATAATGTAGTTGATTTCGAAAACGATTCGAAATGCACACTTGTAAAATCTCTATTACTGTATATAATATTCTTTATAAGGTTTACAAAAAAATAAAAATAAAAATAATAATATTTCTAACAACATAAAGAAAGGCACTAAACCCAAACTTACACATCTAAACATCATCTATATGGGACCGACCATAATCATTTTTGTCTTTGATCACATCAGTTTCTAAAAGTCGCATCAGACTCACATGCAATCGAATTCTACCTCTCCTCGCGGCTTCTTTAATCATATCACAAAAGATGGAATAGTACTTTACTTTCTATCATTTGTTCCTTTCTAGGTTGGTCCCAAATAGACTTATCTACTAGGCCTATAGATATATTAAGTGGCAGCAAAGTTTAGGAGAAAGCCTGATAACCATAATCTCGGGCTTTTAAAATCTTAGCCCAAGATTTACGACAATGTGAAGGGAAGAAAGCTACAACGAGAAACAGGAGGAGAGTCTTTTGTCAAGAATCCTCAAGACAACTAGGTCTTAGTACGAATGTAAGCTTCTGACTTCAATAGGGTGAACAAATAACCATAACATACGACACCAAACAAATTTTTTTATGAACCAATTGATTTTACTAGTTTCAAACATAAAATCAGATGTAAATAATACATTGCTGTCCACATATTTTGGTGTATCCAAAACAAACCGAAATTTTCATCAAAGCCAAGAAAATCAAACGGTATTACCATAACCAAAAAAAAAACCTTAAAAAAGTAAAAAACAAACAAAATCTTAAACCATTTTACACCTAGTGTCCCATAAGTAGGCTCCAAAACCATTTTATTAGAATTTTCCTTAAAAATATGCGAGACCTGACCGGAAAATTCATCAAATATAAGATACTCATCCAACAAGTTCTGATTTAACACACACGAGTAACCAAGAATAGACTCCAACGTAACGCCAAAAGAACAATAGCAAGCAAACAGATAAATGGTATATATGACCCAATCCAGTAGGAAGATTCTATTCCAATTCGTTGTTAGAGATCAAATATTCCCTCAGAAAAAGCCAGAAAAGTAGAACTTTTGTCAGTCACACAAGCGTCAAATATCACAAGATGCCAAAATTCAGAGACAACTAACTCAAAAGTAGAAACAGAAGTCAACAAATAAGCATAAGTAGAAATAAAACTGATACTAAAACTCATACAAAGTTGAAGAACATATGAATACTAGTAAAACATAAGGAAATAGGGGAAATATAGCAGTCAAGTGATATTATCCCTACAGACTGACCTAAAACAACATTGATGTAGCAAATGAGGTTCAAATATCACAAACACAAAGCATAAATAAGAGTTTTTTAAAAGTTTTTGGTCATAAACCTAAGCAAGTTTACATTCTCAAATCTGAGTCAAGTCAATAGCAAGACCTAGATGCTTCAATCGTCGTCTTCTGCCTCCTGCAAAGCAAAAATCCAAAGAAGACCAATGTCAAACATCAAAATAGATGTAAAACATACCAAAAACAATAGAGTTCAAGTCTCAGTCAAAACCTCTTCGCTTACTGCTTCATCAACTTCAGACTTGGATTTGTCAGAGTCATCCTCTTCTCTATTGGTTCCACTAGCCTAAACAACATTCACACAATAATAAGTCTGTTTAGCAACAGCATAAGAAGAAGACCCAAAAGAACAATCTCTCTATACAGTGTGAGAGTTTATACCAGTTTCAAGTTGTACTGTTGCACATTCTTAATATATTCAGTCTTTCTGCTCTCAGCCTTAGCGACGTAAGGAGCTTTATCCTGTAATTACAGATTCAAACAAGCACAAAGTTTTAAATACAGATCTACAAAAACCTTATTCCCCAAATCAAGCATTTCAATGGCTACTATTATTATGACTTACTTCATCAGTCATTGCCTTCCATCTAGCTCCAGCAGCCTTACCAACCTGATTAGACAAACCAATCCGATAATTAAACCAACCTAAACCAGTTTTCAGATTACAGATCTGAGAAATTTTTCCAGAAATTTCGGAGAAATATATACTCACAGTAGCGACGGATTTGTTATTAGGATTCGCTAGGTTAAACTCTTTTCGGAAATCCTCACTAAGATCCAACAACAATCAGTTTAAAATTTGATTAGAATCGAAAAATCAATTCGAAAATTTGAAAATCGGAGGAAGATTCGTGAAATTACAGGAAGACGAAGAAAGCACTTGGAGGTCTCTTAGGTTGATTTGGATCCTTCTTCGTCTTCTTCCCAGCCTTTCTACCTCTGGTTTTGAGTCTAATAAATCGAAAAACGAAGAAATCAGATTTTGAAGATGCGAAAACAAATCTGGATCTCAGAGTCGGAGAAGAAACCAAACCTCTGATCAGTGCTCGTTGCTTCAGCTTTGGATTCGCCGCCTTTCATGTCGAAGTTTCTGCAATTGAAGAATGACAAAGAAACGAAGAAGAAGAAGAAGATCGTTAGAGAATTGTTTGACTCGGACTGAGTTTGGGGAAAACGGTAGGAGCGAGTTTTTACCTTTAGGTTTTTTTTTTTTGTTTGACGAGAGAGCGTATGAGTGAGTAATAGGATTTTTTTTTTGGGGGGGCTTTAGATGCGATATTATAATAATAAAATAATATCTATTTTTAAAATAAAGGCGACTTGAAATTTTGCACTGTGGCGGGATTTTTTCGTGAAGGAGCGAAATAATTTGACACGTATGGGAAAGAAGAGCAACGGACGGAATAATGGATTGTGCTCTTCAAATCCTGACCGTCCATTTGACACGTGTACCTGAGCTTGCAGATCTCGCCCTTAATTACATTCATAAAGTTCTTCACCAATTGACGCATTTGCTTTCTAATAAACCCCAAATATTGTTTGACCAGAAGAGAGAAAGATAGGAAAACTCGAACCGGGTTTGACCAGATCAATTAGATTTAACCGGTACCGGTTATTTACATTTTTTTTCCCCTGTAAAATATTCCCCTCCCCTCTTTTCTCTCATCGCTCGCTGCCTTTCTCTTTCACAGTCAGCGCTCTTGAACGGAGAATCTCAGTCGCGCCGTCAACTTTTTGTTGAGAAGAGATATCATCTGTTTTCGATCCAAAGAATAGAAAGCTTGGATTCCGAAATCTCCCTTTTTGCTTCCCCAATTCGTTTTCCTTTACAAGCTCGGCGCTTGATCTCGCTATCTCTCAGGTAGGATCGAGCTATATACAACAGTTTCTCAATTTTACTAGATATAATTGCTTTAGATTTTCAAGTGCTCTTGCGTTTCTGGGGTTTTGTTAAGATTGGAGTTTTTGTTTCTTATTCTCGAAATCTGTTGATTGATTCGTTTGATCCATCAATGTTTGTTTAGAAATTCAAAAAGCATGCAAATTTGCAGATTCTTTGTTTGCCTTGTGCGAATTCTATTTCCGTATTCCGTATCGAAACTAAAACCCTGACTAGGTTATGTTTCAAGTGTGTTTTTTAGTTTTCTATTTGAGGGATATTTTAACTAACTCCATAAGTTTGGGGTTTTGTGAACAGCCAAAAGTCTTTTCTTTCGTGACATCAGTTTCTTGGTAAAGGAATTCGATTTCTTCACCTAATAGAGAATTTATTTTAGAACTTTGGACTGATATGTTGAACATTGATGCTGATTTGGCAGAAATGGATCGTTTGATATGATACGTATCTACATTTGTAGAACTGATTTTTTCACCTAGAATTTGCAGCAAGTAAGACTAGAATGAATAAAGGGGAAGCTTGTATTATTTGTTGTTAAATGAGTTGTTCAAAGAGCTTTGTTTGATATCATTGTTGCTTCTTTGTTACATGTGGATAGTTTAGGATGCTACTTGTTAAGTAGTAAGTACTGTTAAGGTGTGTAGAACTTATATTTCACTGTGAAACGTTGGAGTAGGTTGCCGTTTGTGCCGTTAGTATATCTTGTTTTCGCCTTTTACTGACAAGACTTATGAATGTTTTGCTTTCCCGTAGAGAGCTGAGAGCTGAGGATATTGGAAATTTGGAAGGTGGAATCTCAAATGGCTGAACTTCCTGGTCAAATAAGACATATAGGCGGTCGAATGAGTCAACTGCTAGAGCAGATATATGGGTTTTCGAGAAGATCTTTGTTTCGGGTCATATCTATGGGTCCTATACCTTGTCATATTGCCTTTATCATGGATGGAAATCGGAGATATGCAAAGAAGTGTGGTCTTTTAGATGGGTCTGGTCACAAAGCGGGGTTTTCTGCGCTTATGTCGATGCTGCAATACTGCTACGAGCTGGGTATCAAGTATGTAACGATATACGCATTTAGCATAGATAATTTTAGAAGAAAACCTGAGGAGGTTGAGTCTGTAATGGATTTGATGCTGGAAAAGATAAAGTCTTTGCTTGAAAAAGAGAGTATTGTGCATCAGTATGGGATTCGGGTCTATTTTATCGGTAACTTAGCGCTTCTAAATGACCAAGTGAGAGCTGCTGCAGAAAAAGTCATGAAAGCCACAGCTAAGAATAGTCGGGTAGTGCTTCTCATTTGCATTGCCTATAACTCGACAGATGAGATCGTACAAGCTGTCAAGAAATCTTGTATTAACAAGTCAGACAATATTGAAGCATCTAATTATAAACACGAGGATAGCGATAGTGATATAGAAGGAACAGATATGGAGAACCAAGAGAAGAAGATACAGTTGGTGGATATTGAGGAGAATATGCAGATGAGCGTGGCGCCGAATCCTGATATACTCATCAGGAGTTCAGGAGAGACGAGGCTGAGCAATTTTCTCTTATGGCAAACAGGTAATACCCAGCTCTGCTCTCCGGCTGCTCTGTGGCCTGAGATTGGTTTGAGGCATCTGCTCTGGGCTATATTGAACTTCCAAAGAAATCATTCATACTTGGAAAAGAGGAAGAAACAATTATGATTGTCTTGAAAGGAGACTAGTGAAGGATATACAAAAGCTCTCTTCTCTATTTGGCTTTGTAATGTGATGTGATGCTCTTGTGGTATACTATCAAAAGGAAACTTGGGATTACATAGAACAAGCAATGTATTTTACACACGAACTCATTTGAGTTTTTCTTTATGAATCCTTAACCAAAACTCCAAAAGTCCTCTCTAAAGACATCTTACTTCCTGTTCTGTCTTGTAAGATCCAGAATCTTAACATTTGTGTTTCACGAGTGTTTTTTTCTCAAACCAAAATTAAACCAATAAATTTAGTTCGTTAATGGTTCAGATTGATTGCATATATCATGGAATTTCGGTTTAGCGATATTAAAACAAGGAAAACCGGGATTGGTATCCAAAACCGTACCGGGCGTCAAGTCTGGTTCGGTAGGTTAGAGTACACGCTTGTGGCGAACTTGCAATTGGAAACCTAAAAAGTCGCGACTATGCTCTCTGCAAAGATGGTTCTACTTTTGGCTTAAAGAGCAATGTTTTCGAGTCTTTGCCATGGCGGGTTTCATTAAACGCAAAGGCAACGTATTTTTTCATTCTCAAGCCTTAGCTGCTGTCTACTCCAAGGTGGGTCATTCCTCCTCTTTGGATTCTTTCGTTTAGTAGATTCATTTCTCTGGGGCAATTGATCGAACACTTAATCTGCTGGTTTCTTCTTGTCTCTAGTTGCAGAGAAGTAATTGCACGCTTGCTGAGGGATTCATGGAGAAGTGTTCTAGCATTCGTCAAGTTATTGATGAAGATATAAATTCAGGTGCTTTTTTCTTTTTGTGATACTTCCTAAGCTGGTTTGGATGTAATTACATGTTCTAAGTTAAAGGTTGTTCCTTTTTTTTTCTGGTATTGATTGATTTTATCAGTTGATACATCTAAGTGGAAGAAGGTACGAGCAAGTGATGCTGGAATTAAAAATTCAATGATCCCTGAATCCTCTATGAATGTCTTGAGACTCCTTAGACGTCAAGGTTTGTGTTTTTGTATGTTTTAGGTTTACTGTTAGCATTGATGTAGAAGTATTAGAGGAAGCTGAACTATTTGTTTTTCTGGTCTTAGGTTTCGATGCATACCTTGTTGGTGGATGTGTAAGGGATTTAATACTGAATAGAGTGCCAAAAGACTATGATGTGATCACTACAGCTGATCTTAAGCAGGTTTAGTGGATTGATTTTCTGATTATGTTACCTTGTTCAAGACCTTATGTTTTGATTATTGCTTCACGCATCTAGTTTGTTTTTATAGATCCGGCGGCTGTTTCATCGTGCTCAGGTTATTGGGAAACGGTTTCCTATTTGTCATGTTTGGATGGGAGGTTCGATAATTGAGGTCAGTTTTCTTCCTAATGTTAGAGTTGTGTTATTTGTCTTCTGTTTTAGGCTTGTATATGGTTTGGGTATTTCTTGACACTCCTCTTATAGGTGTCCAGTTTTGATACCGTGGCACACAGTGACAGTGATTTGGAGAAGTCTAAAGAGAAATCTGGTGTCTCACTGGATACCAAGGCAAACAAGAATAACAGCCTCTTCAAAATGTATTCTGGTTGGGACATTAAAGACTGCAAACGCTGGAGGAATAGCTTGCAGCGGGATTTCACTATTAACAGGTGGAGTTTCTGGAAACATTTACTTGTACCAAAAGGGACTATTGTATGTTTTGACTGCATCAATCACACCCACTTACTTGTGGTATTAAATCTTGGTGCAGCTTGTTCTATAATCCCTTTGATTTTACAATTTATGACTACGCCAATGGAATGGAAGACTTGACGGATCTTAAGGTGACTAACTGAGCTTACTTTTTCTGGTTACATCTATAGTATTTCTTATGTTATTAACCATTCTTCGCTAATTCAAATGCAGCTTCGTACACTTGTCCCTGCACATTTATCATTCAAGGAAGATTGTGGTATGCTTATTAATTGTCCTCACGGCATTGTATCTAGACACAGTACTTTATGTAGTTTAAAGTTCTAACTATTTTGTCATGGTTTTCTCCAAATACAGCTAGAATTCTTAGGGGGTTAAGAATTGCAGCACGATTGGGTCTATCATTGTCAAAGGATGTTAAGACTGCAATACCTGAATTTGTATCTTCCGTTGCAAATCTGGACCAGGTACATTGACTGCTTGAACTTGGATACTTGGAATCACTTCCTTTATGTTAAATGTCCATGGTCTCAGCTATTAAAATCATGCTCTGTCTTTGCTCAGTTTAGATTAATCATGGAAATGAATTATATGCTTGCGTATGGAGCTGCTGCGCCGTCCATCCTTCTTCTCATGAAGTTCAAACTACTTCATGTGTTACTTCCTTTTCAGGTATACCCATTTGCTTAATCTTCAACTCTCTCTCTCTCTCTCTCTTTCTTTTTAACACTTTAAACTTGGATGAATTTGAATTTCAGGCAGCTTACCTGGATCAAGCTAGTAAAACATCTCTATCAAGTTCCTTGATGCTAGTGGTACGTGATATCTTCTTGCAAGGAGCATTTTCAGTGAACCCATTTTGACATTTCTGCGTTTGGTTTATGGTTTATTTTAGAGGTTATTCTCCAATATGGATAAATTGGTTTCCTGCGATCAACCTGCTGACCCCAAACTATGGTGCGTTATTTCTTTATATCAATAGGAATATGGATCTTCTCTTCAATGAGTTCTGGTTAATGTCCTGATTTGTTTTACACAGGATTGCAGTGTTGGCTTTTCACATTGCACTAGTGCGTAACCCCCAAGAGGCTATTGTGGTGCGCGCTTTTGCTGCTTTGCTCTACCATGGAAACTGGAGCAAAGCTGTCGAATTTGCTAGAGAACATGAAACTTCAGTGATCGGATACGCTCCTGAGGTATCTAAATCTTCGAGAAAGAGATCTGATGAAGATCTTGCAGAAGCAGTTTCAGAATTCACATGTCTATTAAAAGATACTCAATACGTTCTGACTGATAAAGAGGCTCTCCGGGAAGCCCTATACCTATACCCGGATTTCAAATTCTCTGGTTTGGTAAGTACAAACAATGTGCATATTACTATTCAGTGTACAAAGATTTATTGTTTTAAGACATATATACGCAGTTTAAGTTTGCTAATCTATGTTTGGTCTTGTGCTCAAATCAAACTAGCCCAGATATCTGCTTCACCTTTTCTTAATCTAGCAGTTAACGCTATAATTGATTGATGTGGTTTCTCAGGTGTTTATACCGAAGAAAAAGGGGAGAGATGTAGCAGAAGGGTTTATGAGATTGAGTGATGTGGAATCATATGAAAGCCAAAAAGAGGGATTCTCTATCGACTATGTCTTGCTTGGGAAGGGAAATCCATGCGAAGTAAGATTTGTTCTTGGCAAAATCATTCTGGACACCATCACAGAAGGTACCGTCATCGAACCTCTAAACTCTGTCAAGAAGAAGCAGAGCACCAGAAATCATATTGTTCCAGCGGCTTGCTTGGAGAAGAAGGATGAGTTGTTCGTTTCTAAATCGTCAAAAGAGGATAACAACAATCAAACTCCAGTCCATGACTCAAATGCATCATCTGTTCTAAAGATTTTGAAGAGGACGAGAGAAGACAGTGAGCAGAACAATGACCAAGAGACCGAGGTATGTCCAAGAACCCCCTCTGGTCCAGCAAAGAATCAAGATCAGTCTGTAGTTCAAATGCTTAAAAGACGGCGTAGCAAAGAAGCACCAGTCTCTGAGCCGCCTAAGCAAAAGACTTCAAAGAGGTCGAGATCAGATGACCAAGAGGCGGTTGGAAGTCTCTCTGTTCCAGCAAAGATTCAGCATCAGAGTAACAAGCATGACACAAATGCACCGATCTGTGAGCTACCTAAGCAAAAGACTTCAAAGAACCATTCGAAGGAGTCACGAAAAGTGAAACACAACGACTTGCCTGTGAAGGAGATTAAAGAAGCAAAACAAGGCTTTGTTTCTGACAAATCTATGAGTGATCTTCTACAAGTTCTTGAGAAATCAAGTCAGCAAGTGTCTAGCAAAGAGGAGAACAACTCTTTATCATCAGAGAAGACGAATAGACCGAGAAAACTCTCAAGTCTCTTCAGGTGAAATGGTTACCTTATTGGTGTTTAGGGGCCTTAAGTCAAGGTGGAGACCTTCGTGACAAAGCATAAGGTCTCCCTTCAGTCACGGTCTCACTTCACAATTTTTAGGTACGACATGTAGTAGTAACTTGAACCAATTTGTTTCATTTTGTTTTTTATTTGGTCACTGGTAGAGAGAAATTTTGGCCCTGAGTAAATGATATATTTATTTGTATGTTTTTTTCATTTAGATTCAAATAGTTTTCTTCGTTTTTCTGCAGATGACATTAGTTTGTTTCTTTATCAGAAGCCGAAACTATTCCCTTATTACTAAAAGGAAAGTACAAATTGAAAAATAGACAAATTTGGCTTCAATTTCAATTTTGGATTTTGTACGTCAACATTAAGGATAATTTGGTTAACTTAATCTATTAAAGCTTATAGGATCTGCATTTTTAATTTTGGGTGGGTTTGGAGTAATGGTCTCTTAATCACGGATTCAAGTACCTAATCGGATTTAGCATCCAAAGTAGACAATCTTAACCGTTCAACAATAATTAGTATCTCTACTTCATTTTGGTATCTAAATATGAGCATATTTCATCCCAAAGAGAATTATAATCACAAAAAAATATTTCAAAAAAACACTTATAATCACAAAAAGAATTACATCACTTTTACTATTTTACATTTTTGTTACTACTTTACTTATATTTATATTACATACACATTTACTAATTAATACACATATTTAAACACAATAAAACACATTATTCTAAATACTAAATAACAACCAACTAATAAAAAGTCTCAATCATTATTTATAAAAAGTTTTTTAAAAATGTATTTTATAAATTTACAATATAAAATATAACCAAATACTTAATTAAAAACCCATATAAAACCGAGGCCCGCTGTAAATCGCGGGTTAAAACCTAGTTATTACAAAAGTCCTTGACATATAACAAATATCGTTTGAACTGACAGGAAATAAACACAAACACAGAGATGATCCAGGATATCGAAGTCTTTCGATCTCAATAAATCCGTTTCCTGACCATAGACATGTCTCCAGACTGTCCATATATGAAATAACAGTGACAACTTTATATGACAGCAATTCACAACAGTTTATTAGTCTTTTATTAAAAAAACAAAAACAGTCTATTAATAAAATGTAAAAATTAGATTAAGACCAAAGAGATTCATGCTGCTTCAATCTGCTAATGCAGCTAAGTACCAGTTTACTAGTTCAACATTATATCGCGCTCTGGGGCTACGATCGAGTTTAGAATTAAAATCTCGAAGACACTGATAAGAACAAATAGCTATCCCATTAGACAACTTTAAATATACAGTACTCGAGCAGCGGTTGTCACAGTTGTGGCACATCAGTCGAGTGTTACTACTGTTGCAAATAACTTTTATACTCAAGTTTCCGAAAAGCAACGTGTAGCCTGGCATCATATAAGCGGACCACCCAAATACACAACTGCGGTGGATAGTGATGTAAGGTTTGCTGCATGTGTAGAACCATTCCCTTGGATCTAGTATCCCCTCGCAGACTTCACACCAGTATGTTTGATCTGAGACTTCTCCGTAACAAAGGGAGAAAGGAACTGCATCATATTTGTTGTGTAGCTTATCTGGAATGGTGGCACACTCATAACATAGAAAAACTTTGCATAGAGTACACTGTAGATAGTATGACGAGGTTGAGCCTGTGTGATTGCAACCATTACATAGTCTCGTATCATAGTTATGGATAGGGAGGAATAAGGGATGTTCATGACTTTTGTGGGTGAAACAATCAGGAACTAAGATGCATCTAACATCTACCTGGAACCTTTTTTGCTGGTAAATACGCGTACATCTCTTTTTGGAGCACTTGTACACAAAACCAACGGTCACTCGCTCGCAAACTGAACAATTTGAGGAATCCCATGCGTTTAGTGGAACCGGGTCTAGGAAAAGAGGGTGATTATGCAATCCATGATCTAGTTTCCGAGGAAGATTGGCACATACCTCATGGAGAACATAATCACATTGAAAGCAGTTGTAGAAATGGCGAGAGTCGACATGAAGGACACACGCTTGACATTGCTTATCCATGTCTCGAACACGGTCATACTTCTCAAGCTTCAGATGATGATCATGACAAAAGTACTTAATCAAATCATCACCAACTTTTTTGAATGGTGCAACATCTTCGGTTTCGTCAAACTCTTCAGGTTCCCATTCGAGTTCTCTCCCATCCCATACATTTTTATGTGTTGCACACTTGGAATGGACTACAAAAGAGCAATCATCATGATTGCACGTATACTGGCCATAGTTGATATCAACTGTCTCGTAGCAAAGACGACACAACGATGAAGTTGAGGGTGAAAGAAAAGGAGTGTAAAAAAGACGATGAGGGTGACGGGTGATTTTTATGACGCGTGGTAAGTCTATACAATCCTTGTGGACCACGTAATTACATTGAAAACAAGCATAACTTGGTCTCCATTGCTCTACCAACCCACAAGCATCACATGGAAACAAAAGAGGTCGAGGAAGGAAAATTAGTGAATGGTGATGGCTTTTTGGATTTGAGATGGTAGGAAGTGGAAAGCTTTGGGAACAACTAGAATCCAAAGAAAAGTTACAGATAGAACATCGATAGAAAAAGTCAAAACTTCTTAAATCATTTCCACACCAATTGCAGTTACCAAGAATAGAACTATCCTCAGGTATTATTGATGATACGTCGTAGGAATGTATATCGGAATCATGTATGATGCCGGTTTGACGGTCTTGAACACTGAAAATGAGAGGATGTTGTGGGTGATAAGGGTGTGTCATCTTCCTTGGCCGCAAGTAGCAATACTGATCGAACTCTAGATCACATGTGGTACAGAAAAAATAGAAATAAAGAGAATGCCTTATGAATGTGGAGTCTGAGCTTGCAAAACAACCAGACGGAGGGTGTTCACCATATCGACGGGAGAGGGTGTGAGGATGAGATGGATGAGACAAACGACATATTTCTTCTTCTTGACCAGATACTTTGCTAGATATTAATAGCTCTTCCTCTCCGCCATAAGATATCGTCTCTTCTTGGCCATAAGACATTTTTTACTCTTTAGATCTCTTTTTCTTTCTCTAGTATTGTCTTCTTTTTATTGTTATGATCAAGATCAAATACGAGTGTCTATATATATATATATATATATATATATATATATATATATATGTGTCAACAAAAATTAACTAGCACATAATTTCATACGAACAATGATCCACAATACAATACAACAGTACATTAAGACGAAATGGCTACAGGCTGTTTCGATCTACTTTAAAATAAAATATGTCTTTGCTTATTTTGGAATTGTAGAGGGGAGCTACTATCAATTATATATAATAAGTTTCGATTTACTCATTGACTTTTATAGTTTTGTAATATTGTGCTGGCCTTCTTACTTTAAATAAATAATTTTACTGGTATTATGTTTAAAGTATAAATATATTTTATAATTGTTTATGTATTAAATTATTGTAATAATGAATTTAAATGTAGAAGTTATGTAAATTCTACCAACTTTTATGTTTTTTTTATAAATATTTTAAAGATTATAGTTTAATATGTAGTAATTTGTAAAGTTTAAATGACTATTTTTCTAAATATACGATATATATATTGATAATTAATTTAAGTAGAATTATAATCAATGATAAGTACACGTGTCATTAATATAGAGTGTTAGATGATTAATTTTATAAGCAATTTGTGACAAAGAAAAATAGAACGGATTTTTCCTCGTGACATGTCTCCGGTCTGTCCATATAGTTATATTATTAATTTAAAATTGGATCCGAAATGTAATCGTGAATTTATAAAAGTTGTGGCTGTCTTTCCCAAACATGTCTTGAGAGACTATGATAACCTATATGACAGCAATTAACCTGAGTTTATTATTAGTGTTTTTTGATTATTTAGTTTCAATACGTAAATAATCCAACGCATCATATGTCACCCAATAATTTTATACCATTCGGCTCTATGTAGACTTTGGGCTTTGTTTCTTGTTTATGTTTCGGCTAGGCTATCTTTTTTTTTTTGTCAAGATTTCGGCTAGGCTATTTTAGTTTATGTAATTGTGCATGAATTGATTTTTTTCTGCTGGACCGTACATATGGAGCGGACCATGTCTGAAAAGTCGAAGCCATCCAAAAGGAAAAATAATAATATATTTGAGATGAAAGACACGAAGTAATATTCCTACTTACAGTATTAAGTTTGTAATATTCATGGTCCATTTAACACTAACCAAAATTTTCGGCTTTATTAACTTAGGTTACATTGTTGCCTTATGTAAACTCAAACACTTAGATAATAAATGTTGAATCTATTACAAAAGAACTCTTCACGGTCCCAAAAACTATATAAGGCTTATTCCTTTTCGACATTGTCAAAACTTTCAATGTCAGATGTCCAAACACAAAGCCAGGAACAAAAAACCTTCTCAAACAACTTGTAGTACACCGAATCCGGGCAACGATGATCACACTTATAACAAATCGGTCGAGTATGACTATTGTTCCCAAGAATTTTCATCGATGCAGAGCCGAAATAGAATGTGTAACCTGACTTAATATAAACGGAAGATCCGAATATACACTCAAGGTGGATAGTGATACAACATTTGTTGCATGAGTAGAACCATTCTCTTGGATTCAATTCTTTCTCGCATACTTCACACCAATATGCTTTCTCTGCATCTTCTCCATAGCAAAGCGACAGAAGATGTGCATCATATTTGTAGTATAACTCATATGGAATGGTCGCACATCGATAACACATAGCAAATGAGCAAATAGTACATTGCAGATAATACTCATCACGAACACTATCTTTGCAACCATCACAAGAAATGTTTCCTTTTCTAGAATATGATGTGGAGATGAATAAAGGATGTTCATGACTTTTGTGGGTGAAACAATCAGGAACTAAAATGCATCGAAAATCTATCTGAATTGTTATCTCATCATCGCAATCAGTTTTTGAACATTTGTACCTGAAACCAGTGGACTCACGGGCGCAAGTTGAACAACTTGTGGAACTGTAATCGAGTATAGGAGAAGGGTCTAGAACAAGAGGATGCTTATGCAATGCATGAGCCAATTTTCGAGGAAGACCAGCACATACCTCGTGAAGAAAGAAGTCACATTGCACACAGTTGTAGAAATCATAAGAGTCGATACGAAGGATGCACGCTTGACATTGTTTCTTTGCGTCTCGGACACTATCATACTTCTCAAGCTTAAGGTGATGTTCATGACAAAAATACTTGATCATATTATCACCCACTTTCTTAAATGGCACAATATCTTCAGTTTCATCGAGTTCTTCTGGTTCCCATTCGAGTTCTCTTCCGTCCCAAACGTGCATATGTGTTGCACATTTGGAATGGGCAACATAAGAGCAACCTTCATGATCGCAAGAATACTGGCCATATTTGATGTCGACTGTCTTGTAGCAAACTCGACAAGATGGAGTTGTAGGTGGAAGGAAAGGAGTGTGAGAGAGACGATGTGGGTGACGCGTTATTTTTATGACACGCGGTAAGTTGATACAACTCTCATGAACCAAATAGTTGCATTGGAAACAAGTATAACTTGGTTCCAACAAACTAACCAGCTCACAAGCTTCACATGGAATTAAGAGGGGCCAAGGAAATAAAAAGAGGGAATGATGGTGGCTTTTTGGATTTGTAATTGTAAGAGTTGGAAAGTTTTGGGAGCAAGAGAGATCTAAACAAAAGTTACAAATAGAACAATGATAGAATTGAGATCCATCTCTCAAATCATCTCCACACCAATTACAATTTTTGAATATGTAACCATATTCGGGGTTTTTAGATATGATCTCTATTTCAGTGTTTTGAGTGGTGAGGGTGAGAGGATGTTGAAGGTGATAAGGGTGTGTGAGCTTCCTCGGATACACGTGACAAATATCGTGGAACTCCACATCACAAGTGGTGCAGGAGTAATGGAAGGTAGAACATGGTGAGGGTTCTTCTTTGTCGCATGCGAAGCAACCCGATGGAGGGATTCTTCCGGCTCTACGGGAGAGGGTGTGAGAGTGAGTTGGATGAGACAAACGACATATTGGCTCTTCTTCATTAGCAGCCATTTTCTTTTTCAAAGTTTTGGTTAGGATCCAATCTGTTTATCTAAAATATGATTACTTCCATCGTGTGGAGATGACTTGACTAATGTGGACACAACTTATATGATTACGACTAAATAATGTAGACCCAATATACAAATTATGTGAAGTGCAAATTATACTATTAAAAATGACACGAGATTAAATTTAATACAACTTCATTACATGATCTGTCTCTCCAGACTGATATCATCTGTGACAACGAATTAACAAGAATTTCTTTTGGCCAACAAAATTAATTAATTCCACTGTTTATTAATTAAAAGAAGAATACGTAGATACGTAAGAGTTACAGGGTGTGAGCAAGGCCAGGGTAGGGTGGTTTGGCCCCCTTCACTTACCATTGACTTTTAATAGAGTGGGCTGGGCTTACAAAATTTATGTTTGTTATGTATTAGTTGATCATATATTATTTCATAGAAATTTCAACAAAGAATTCATATTTGTTTCATCCTAGCTGATTTGGTGAAAAGTCGTTAATATAAATATATCACTTCACAAACAACAACAAAATAAATACTCCCTTTGTTTTAATTATTTGTAGTTTAACCAAAAAACCTTTGTTGCAAAAAACAACAACAAATTATCTTCTATGCAAAAATTAAATGTATTTAATAATTTTTGACCAATTTTATTTTACAATATGGTTTTTTAATTGGTTGAATTAGTTGTAATTAATGATGTTTTATGTAAACAAATAAACTAAATGAGATTTTGATGATTTAATCTGTGCTCAAAACCTTTAGAGTACAAATAAATTACAACAGGAGAAGCATTACTTTTAATTATTAAAGCTCGTCATTAGTAACACAGAAACAAACAATAAAATGTGATGGCCGTTGTTATCGCTCATCCTTGTCGTCCATATTACTTTGCCTAGCTGATGGACTATATCTGAACGAGGAACGGCCAATTTAGCTAGTTTAGTCCATTTCTTTTGAACAAAGCAAACAATAAAATTTATTTGAATCAATTATGAGAAAGCCATTTTTTTTTAATAATCTTTGTAGAATTGCCATTTTGATTTTGGTATTTTAAATTTGCCACTTTTGCTGAGACAAAAAAAAACAAACAATTTTGCCCTCTCCATTAATCACACATTCACCATTTCGGTTAGTTTCTTCACAAATTCATATGTTTTGTCTAATATATGTAATATGTCATGTATCTATAAAATAGATAATATTTATCAATTAATTATATAATTACTGAATTTCATAAAGTGAAAAGAAATAAATAATATTTTTTTTTTTTTGTCGTCAACTTTTCATTATATTATGAAAAGAGATACATCAAACAGCGTTCCAAGATATTACAAAGACAGAGTTTTGTACTCTAGCTGTTTTTGCTAATCGATCAGCTTTAAAATTAAGGACACGTGGGATTTTTGAAAAACCAATCGATTTGTATCTGCGGCAATATTTTCGATGTCCCGGAGAAATGTTGCTATCGGTGAATACTCACACGAATGTGTGGTTCTGGTTATTGGCTGAAACAGAGCTGCAACATCACCATGAAAGATAATGTCTTCATAACCAAGCCTCTGTAGATGAATCATTGCTAGTTTAAGGGCTTCAGCTTCTGCTTCAAGCGGTGTGCTGGTTGGGGGTATAGACGACATTCCTCGCAGAACAAATTGAGCTTTCCTATCATAGAGGATCCATCCAATGCCTGCACAATCAGTAGGAGATATCCATGATGCATCCACAAAACAGCAATATTTATTTGCTTTTACGATAGTGTTCTTAAAGTCTTCAGATGGCCGCCGTAACACTTATTATTGTGACTATCATGGAGTTGAGGTTTCCTCTGTTGTTGCTCATTGCAGTTTAAACTCTCTTTCCATTGTTGTTGATCAATAAGAGCCTTCTGTATACTGTCCGGGATAGACCACCTCTTGTTATTGAAAATTAAATCATTCCTCATTTTCCAGATTCGCCATCCAATGAAAGGGAATAAACTTACATCCTTTCTTGCGGATTGGTTTAATTTCTGGATAGATTCCAAATTTTGATTAAAAGAGTTCGACATGAGGGAGTCACCTGGACAGAGTTTTATATGTGCTTGCTCCCAAATTTCCTTGCTGACTCTACATTGGAAGAGAAGGTGGTTCACGTCCTCCGAGGCTTCACCACACCGTTGGCATGTATCATCAGTAATCAGTCTTCTCCTCTTTAAGTTTCCTGCAGTGGGTAAGGCGTTATGAGCCGATCGCCACCAAAAATGCTTTATTTTTGGTGGGGCATTTTGTTTCCATATATTTGTAAATACAGTCTGAGCTGAAACCTCATTTGGAGAGGGCAAGGAAGCATGTTGTTGCTGGGAGAGCTTACGTAGTAGATGGTAGCCTGACTTGACAGAGTAGTTTCCATCATGCGTATATATCCATGTAATTGCATCATTTGCTCCTGTTATAGAAGGTCGAATAGCACGGATATGAGGTATATCATTTTGGTGTATGAGTTTGCAGAGAAGATCTTCATTCCATCTGCCTTCAATGAGCAAATCACTTACTTTCAACTGAGAATAGATGGAGTCACATGTACCAACAGGAGGACGGGGAGGATTTAATGGTAGCCAATTATCTTTCCACAACTGAATATTATTACCATTCCCTGCAATATATTTTAGGCCACGAGAGATCAGCTTTGTACCATGGAGGATGCTTTTCCACGCATAGCTGGATTGACTTGTAGCTTTTGCATCCAGAAGTCTCTCCTTTGGGAAATACTTTGCTTTAAAAACTCTTGCCATGAGTGAGAATGGTTGTTGCAGTATTCTCCAACTCTGTTTGGCTAACAAAGCAATGTTAAAATCTTTTAGATCTCGAATTGCTAACCCTCCCATCTTTTTTGGGTCATTGAGTTTCGACCAGGCTACCCACGGAATCTTATGTTTGACTTTTGTATTGGACCACCAGAACCATCGCATAGCACTTGTGATCTGATGAATAAGCCTCATGGGAAGCAAGAAACATGACATACTGTATGTGGGAATGGCTGTGACAATTGATTTAATAAGCACTTCCTTCCCTGCAGGTGAAAGAAGCTTATTATACCAATTATCCATTTTTTGGTCCATTGTTTGGGCTATAAACGAGAAAGCATTTGTTTTATTCCTTCCCACAAACTCAGGCAAACCTAAATATCTGCCAAAACCTTCTGTTTTATAGATTCCCAGAAGTTGACTAAGTTGTTCACTAGTCCTGAAATCTAAACCTTTACCAAACAGAATTGCAGATTTTTGGAAATTAACTGCCTGACCTGATGCTTTCTCGTAAAGCTTAAGCACATTAACCAAGGTCATACACTCTTCCAGAGTAGCTTTGCAGAACACCAGAGAATCGTGTGCAAAAAGTAAATGAGAGATTGCTGGTCCATTTCTACTAGCTTTAAAACCATGTAGTTGTTTTGCTTTAATAGATGCTTGAATTAAAGCTGATAGACCCTCTGTGCATAATAAATATAAATAAGGCGAAATAGGATCACCTTGTCTAATGCCTCGCTTTGGAATAATTCGTCTCACTGGTTGCCCATTGATGAGAATAGAGTACGTGGTAGTTGTGATGCATGTCATAATCCAATTACACCACTTCTCTGAAAACCCCATTTGTTTCATTATCGCTTCAATAAAACCCCATTCGATCTTGTCAAAAGCCTTTGTGATATCCAGTTTTGTAGCTACAAAAGGTTGAACAAGCTTCTTAGTGTGAAGCGAGTGAATAAGTTCATGTGCAATAAGGATATTGTCTGTGATCATTCTTTCAGGAATAAAAGCTGATTGGTTGTCAGAGATTAGAGAATTCAACCAAGGCTTAATCCTTTCAGATAAAGCTTTTGACACAATTTTGTACGCCACATTTGCAAGGCTGAAAAGAAATAAATAATTTAAAGTGAATAATAGAAATCCAAATTATTCTTAATTAACTATGTAATAATAATATTTTGTATCCGGTATACTTTGATTCCTTTGGTTCCATGTTTCCTTAGGGTATAGAGTTAACTATTAAGTTTATGTTTTATAAGTATTTTATTTTTAGTATTGCTCGCATTTATTTCTATTAGAGTTGTTGTACCCAAGTTTATTACAATACAAATAAAATTTATATATAGAAAAAATATAGAGTGACACAGTTATTTGTTATGTAGTAAACTATCAAAAATGAGCCGACAAAAAAAAAAAAAACTATCAAAAATGATAAAAATATTGTTTAGAAAACAAAAATTCATAAATGTGTAGGTTTACAAGGATAAAGAAAAGTCATTTTCAGTGGCCAAAAAAGGCAAATTTCTTAAATTCATTAACAAAATGACAAATTTCTAAAAAAATATAGACGACAAAATAGCATTTTCTACAATAATCCCTAGTTTAGCCACGAATAACAATAACAAGACATGATCCCTCTTTATCTTAACTAAGACGCGTTTGGTTTACGAAAGTAACTTTTTAATACTAGTACTTAATTGAAAATCTAGATAAGGAGGCTCCCCCATGTTCACGGCTTCATTCCCTAGCATTGCCTGTTCTGCCTAGATTTTCGTAAACATTGACTATTCCTATTTTTGTGCTTATGATGGTAGATGACTAACTTCTTTGGTGCTGAAATGTCGTATAAAACAATTTTTTTTTACGTTTTTTTTTTTGGGTACAAACAAGTTTTTGTAGTACGTTGCAATCGGTTGTCTAAGATCTTATGACTAGCGCGGTCTGACCCTACTACTCAAATCTGTTATCAAAACTTGGATCACATATTCACTCTATAAAATATACCAATTTTTTTTTTGAGCTTATATTCAAAATGGACATCTTAAAAAAGTTTCTTTCAAAAGAGGTATTTTCTACCGTAGGATTCAACAATATTCAACAATAACAATTTATTGACTCGATTCTGACGATTTTAAACTTGGTATGAAAGCGGGAAATAGATATTGTATCTAGAACTTCTCAATTATAAGTATGGAAATGGTACACAGTCTAAACATTAGTAAAAACTATACCCTAGTTTGGGATTTAGGAACCCAAAAATTCAATTTACAGTATGTAAATGTTAGGCATGCTGATAAAGTATTCCAAAACCTTTTGAGACCCATAGTTGCGTTCTTAGTAGAGAAGGGAGTGTCAAAAATCGTTGAAGATTATAATATTTTACATTACATGAAGATGAAAATACAAATTACCGATGATAAACAATGGACTAAAGACGACAGATGTTACATAGTGTGAAACAATAATGTTGCAGATGAGAAGATTTGTGAACTAAGAGAATTGCAGTTTCAGTGGAGAAGATGACGCCAGCGAATAAGAAGAAAGATGACTTTTCACGTAGTGATAGTACCTGTTTTCGAATGTCGGGTCAAAAGTGCCTAAAAGCAAATACATCTGTAAGACAAATGCCTTATTTGAAATTAACTCTTGTTTTTTTTGGTAGAAAAATAGACCATATTTGTTTCTAGTAAAAGGGAATAGAAAGACACACAAACCAAATAAACAAGGGCAACAAAATTTGAAAAACCTCAACCATATTTACTTCCCACAAATTGGATGTTGTAGCCTAATGTCAGAAGTTTCGCATCTTTTCTGTTTATCATTTACCTAAACTTTTGATTGATATCCAGTTTGTTCAGCCGTATTCTTTTTTTTTTTGAAATAATGTTAAATTATATTCAAAGAAACCAAACGTTTTTACATCAAAATGCAACGAGAAATTTAGAGTTTAAGCCAAAAAAATAATTGAGAAAACTTTAGAAACACTGTAAGTGATTAACTTCTAGAATTGAACCAAGCTTTGTTCAACCGTATTCGCCAATCAAAAATATTTGATCCCCCCGGGAATGAATACTTCCGTTCACTAAACCCCTTTTTTAAGCTCACACATTCACATATTGAGCAAAAAAAGAAAGTCTTATTGATATGGCCCAAAACTCAACCTTGTCTTTCAATGGTATGCCCTCTGGCGATCAAGCCTGCCTACCCGTACCTAGCAAAACCCCAAAGAAAAATCTTCCAAGAAAAGTCTTCCAAGTGAATTCCCATAATTTGTCTTGAACAAAGAAAAATAGCACTAAGCCATAACTTAATTTTCTCAATTAGCCTCATATTAGTTTACATATTTTAATGAAAATACTCTTGAGTCGACATAATTCTACTGTTTATGTGCGAAAAGAATTTGTCGATGGACAGTGTTCTCGTGCTCATGGTGATGGACAAAAAACTTGTAAAAGTATTTTTTCAATTTTTTTCCTCTTTTTGCAAACTTTCACAAGTTTTCCAATAGATTTCACAAGTTTTTCCAAAACAAAAGAAACGAAGGAAACTTGTTGTTGATACCATACATTGTTTTAAAAAAAAAAAATCAAGCATAGCCGAATTTGTTAACGTAGTAATATAACAATTTATTTAGCAAGTTTTTTAAAAAAATTTATAAGGTTTTTAAATCTCACGATCTGTAAATTAAATGAGCTTTTATAGATATGAACATATTTCAGCCCAAATATTAGAGAAAGATGACATTTCATTTGAGCTTATGAAAATGAGCATATTTTGGTCTGTAAAATTACAGTGTTACTCTTATTCTTCCTTTCTTCTTCCTTCTGTGACGTCGATTTTGGATTTTTTTTCTGTTTCTTCCAAAACCTTCATTGATCTTCTTCCTTCTTCTATACCTTTTGAACCCAATAAATCCAATTATATGCATGTTGCTAAAAGAAATATAAACCCTAAGAGGATGATATATATAGGGAACCCAAATGTTTCAATCTTATACACATATTAAATCAGTTACATATTTGAGAATTCAATTGAATCAACCTTTTCAATTACATGTTTAACAAGGAAGACAAACAAAGAGAATCAAAGATTTAATAAAATCTACACACATGTTGATGGGTAATTTAATTGTTTCTTTGATTGAATTATGGGAAAGGTTGTGTAGAAGAAGAAGAGGACAACATAGACGAGAAAAACAAATTAATTGCTAATAATACGAAGAGTAAAATCGTCAATACAAGAGAGAGAAGTACATAATTGCATAGACACATGATTTTGTGCATGTATCAACAACGACATATACTTTTAAGTGCTTTATTCATAATTGATCCGTAAATTAATTGTTACATAATCTTTCGAAAACTTCCATAACTTTTTTAGAACATTTTTTTTATCTGTCAAAGCTAGAAACATTAATGTGTTCAAACCATTATTGATATTCTTCATTGCCAATAGCCAATTTATGTTTATATTTAAATTCTAAATCCTGAAATGTAAGCTCTAATTCTAAATTCCAAATAAACACTCTGACAGGCCAGCAAAATTCCAAATACTTTAGTAAATATCCACCTACAAAATAAATTTCAAATCGGAAACAATAACTCCCACGGGCCAGCATAATTCTCAGTACAGAATCTTGTCTGTCTCATATTGAAACTTTCTCTTAAGAATAAGATAGACTAAAAAGCATGACTAGCTCTGTAAATGTGATTAATTAATAACCTAAGATTGTTGATTAAGATAAAACATAAAGTTTTAATCAAAAAGTTTGTTAGAGGCGCGCCTATGGAGCGTACAATTGTGTCTTAAAAAAAAAGGTTAAGCCACCAAAATAACAAAAAAGAATAATAATTTTTTTGAAATACGACGAAAGCCACATGCCTTGAACCAAAGTTACCGTTGTCTGAATATGAACCAAACTTAGAAGTAAATCGTTCCCTCATGATCCAACGGTTATATTCTAAATTCTAATCCTAGCCGTTCCTTTTTTAAAATTAAAAACTCAACACTTTTTTTTATTTTGTTTGTATCTTCCTCTTTTGCTTATTTCATCCCCTTCTTCAGATTCTCTTCGTTTAATGCTCTTCTTCTTCTACTCTCTTTGTGGGTTTCTCTTGTAATAATCACAAACCAAAAAAAAAAATGGTTAACTCATGCGAGAACAAAATCTTCGTTAAACCCACTTCAACGACGATTCTTCAAGGTAGTAGATGAATTTGTCGAGTAATATACGAGAATTTCGAGGTGTTTTACAGTTTGCGTAGGAGAATTCTGACAGAATGTGTTGTGTTCTTTTCTGGTTTTGTTTAGATGAAACAAGAAGTAGAAAATTCGGACAAGAGATGAAGAGGGAGAAGAGAAGAGTGTTGCGTGTGATTAACCAGAATCTCGCTGGTGCAAGAGTTTATCCTTGTGTTGTCAACAAGAGAGGAAGCTTATTGTCTAAGTAAATTTAACAAAATCTCTAATCTCTCACAAGTTAGTGTTTTTTTTCAATCTGATTGTGCTTATGGGTTTTGATTGATTTGAATCAGTAAGCAAGAAGAAGAAGAAGGATGTCAAAAGAAGAAGTTTGATTCTTTGCGTCCTTCAGTTACAAGGTACATAAAGCTTGAATCTTTCATTTCGTTTTTTGACTTTAAAGAAAGAAAGATCTGAGTTTGTTTTTGAATCTGCAGATCTGGAGTTGAGGAAGAGACTAACAAGAAGCTGAAGCCCTCAGTTCCAAGTGCTAACGACTTCGGTGATTGTATATTTATTGATGAGGAGGAAGCTACATTGGACCTTCCAATGCCAATGTCGCTTGAGAAACCATACATTGAAGCTGATCCAATGGTAACAACAACAAAACAGAATTCAGAATTTTGTTGATGGATTTAATTCATAAATCAATGATTTACAAGAAAATTTTGATTGGATAGGAAGAAGTTGAGATGGAGGATGTAACAGTGGAAGAACCGATCGTGGATATCGATGTCTTAGACTCGAAGAACTCGCTTGCGGCTGTTGAATATGTTCAAGATCTTTACGCATTTTACAGAACAATGGAGGTAAATTATGGTTTAGTTTTATCTGTTTTTGAAGTAATAAGTGGCTTGAGAGCTTCTTTAAGACAGTTCTTGATTTGAATTTGCAGAGATTTAGTTGTGTTCCAGTAGACTATATGATGCAACAAATCGACTTAAACGAGAAGATGAGAGCAATACTAATCGACTGGTTAATCGAGGTATATTATCAACAACATTCCACATTGTACTGTGTAGTTTGATAGAGGCTAAAGATGCTTGAGTACGTTTTCAGGTACATGACAAGTTTGATCTGATAAACGAGACACTGTTTCTGACAGTGAATCTGATAGATAGATTCTTGTCCAAGCAAAATGTTATGAGAAAGAAGCTTCAGCTTGTAGGGTTAGTAGCTTTGCTGTTAGCTTGTAAGTATGAGGAGGTTTCGGTTCCTGTTGTCGAAGATTTAGTACTCATTTCGGACAAAGCGTATACGAGGAACGATGTTCTAGAGATGGTAAAGGCCTGGCTTCTTTACTTAATAGAAAAAGTAATCTTGTCTCATATATGTTAAAGACATTCTTTGATTAAATGATTTCTTTCTTCTTTACAGGAGAAAACAATGTTGAGTACTTTGCAATTCAATATCTCGTTACCGACACAATACCCGTTCTTGAAAAGATTCCTCAAGGCAGCTCAAGCAGACAAGAAGGTTAGTTAAAAATAATGGACTTATGAATCAGTTTAACTAGAAGTTTGAATTTTAGAAAGGAACTAACTGTGAAACTGAAAACAAAACAGTGTGAGGTCTTGGCGTCGTTCTTGATCGAGCTTGCCCTTGTGGAGTACGAGATGCTTCGGTTTCCACCATCATTACTAGCTGCCACATCTGTGTACACTGCTCAATGTACACTTGATGGTTCCAGGAAATGGAACAGTACATGTGAATTCCATTGTCATTACTCTGAAGACCAGCTCATGTAAGTCTCTCTCTTTTTACCAAGAATGGTCCTTTAAGTCCATAAACAAAACTATTTGCAGGAAAAAAGACTGATCTTTTTAATTGTAATCGCGGGTTTCGCAGGGAATGTTCACGGAAGCTGGTGAGTCTGCATCAGAGGGCGGCGACAGGAAACTTAACAGGAGTATATAGGAAGTACAGCACAAGCAAATTTGGTTACATAGCAAAATGTGAAGCTGCACACTTTCTAGTGTCTGAGTCTCATCATTCTTAATCCAAAAGGACAGTAGTAAGTAGTTTGTACAGCTTCCTGACATAGTTCCCTCATTCACTCTGTAGCACAAATAAGAAGAAACAAAAAAAAAAGCCAATTAAATTTGTCTTATGATTGATTCTGTTTTTTTGTTGTTACTCTTTGTTCACTTCACTTGTCAGTATTAAACTCTACAATGAATGATAAATGATTGAATCATTTCATTCTTTGTTCAGAATGAAATGTATTTTGTATCTTATTTGAGCTAAATACAAAAACAACGTCGTTTTCGTTGTTTTCACTTTGACTTCTCTTTAGATCTCTCTCCCACCAACTCCTTCTTCACACTTCACTAAACTTCAGATACTTTTTGTTTTTTCCTCAAGATCAACGATAATGGCGGCGTCAACGAACTCATTCCTCATCGGAAACCAAACCCAAATCCCTTCTTTGAAACCCAAATCAATATCCCAATCCTTTATCCACTTCACTAAACCCAACACCATCAACCTCACCACCCGAACCAAATCCGTTTCAATCCGATGCGCTTCCGCTTCAACCACCGTCGGATCCGAGCAGCGAGTCATCAATTTCGCCGCAGGTCCAGCCGCATTACCGGAAAACGTCCTCCTCAAAGCTCAATCAGATCTCTATAACTGGCGTGGATCTGGTATGAGTGTTATGGAGATGAGTCATCGCGGTAAAGAGTTTCTCTCAATCATTCAAAAAGCTGAATCTGATCTCCGTCAGCTTCTCGAGATTCCATCGGAATATTCCGTTTTGTTCTTACAAGGTGGTGCCACTACTCAATTCGCTGCTTTACCTCTCAATCTCTGTAAATCTGATGATTCCGTTGATTACATTGTTACTGGATCTTGGGGAGATAAAGCTTTTAAGGAAGCTAAGAAATATTGTAACCCTAAAGTGATTTGGTCTGGTAAATCTGAGAAATATACTAAAGTTCCAACCTTTGATGGATTGGAGCAGAGTTCGGACGCCAAGTATTTGCATATATGCGCCAATGAGACTATTCATGGTGTTGAATTTAAAGATTATCCTCTTGTTGAAAACCCTGATGGTGTTCTTATTGCTGATATGTCTTCGAATTTCTGTTCTAAGCCGGTGGATGTATCGAAGTTCGGTGTGATTTACGCTGGTGCTCAGAAGAATGTTGGTCCTTCTGGTGTCACCATTGTGATCATTCGAAAGGATTTGATTGGGAATGCTAGAGATATAACTCCGGTGATGCTTGATTACAAGATTCATGATGAGAACAGCTCGTTGTATAACACGCCACCGTGTTTCGGGATTTATATGTGTGGTCTTGTGTTTGATGATTTGTTGGAGCAAGGTGGTTTGAAGGAAGTGGAGAAGAAGAACCAGAGGAAAGCTGAGTTGTTGTACAATGCGATTGATGAGAGTAGAGGGTTTTTCAGGTGTCCTGTTGAGAAGTCTGTGAGGTCTTTGATGAATGTTCCTTTTACGTTGGAGAAATCGGAGTTGGAAGCTGAGTTTATTAAAGAAGCTGCTAAGGAGAAGATGGTGCAGCTTAAGGGACATAGATCAGTGGGAGGTATGAGAGCTTCTATTTACAATGCGATGCCATTGGCTGGTGTCGAAAAGCTTGTTGCTTTCATGAAAGATTTTCAGGCAAGGCATGCTTGATTCTTTTTTGTTTTCTAGTCATCTTGTTGTTTATTATGTAAGCTTTGATGCTTATGATTTTGAGTTTTCGTTCCTTCTTCCGGTACTTGAATTGCGATTGTCTGCGGAATTTTTTCAGTAATAATAATTTGAGATAATAGATTTCATTTTCAAGCAAGAATCATTTACACTTTTATGTTTGTCTGAGACTTTTGAGTTGAGACTGAAAACTTCCAGTGAACAAAATCTTTTATTAGACAACTTATTGAGGAAATGCTGAGATTAGCTTATGATGATAAGCAAGAGCATACAAGAATTAGCTTATGATGGTAAGAAATTTGCATACAAAGATCTCATGATGTGCTGTTAGTGTGTCCTTTCTCTGTATCTCCTGCTGAAAGTGATGGTCCTGTTTTCAAGACACGTAAATAGGTAATTCAGATTCAGATCTTTCAGTAAAACTGTAATTTCAGATTCTTCATAGCAGAGTTCATTGTGAGTGTGCAAGTTACCGTTAGATTGTGCCCCTTTGTAACCATCAGCTACATGTCGAAAGAACTCTTTAGTAGCATCTGCATATTCGTTCAAGAACAGTCACTACTAAATCCCGAGCGAGACATATACACAGAGCCAGAAGTATATAAGAATCTGCAAACTCACCGTGTTTCATTGCTAGAGACGGGTCTTGCTCTTCCATGACCCTGATCAGTTTTGCAGGATTTCCAGCCACCACACTTCGAAAATACAAAGAGGGTTTGTTAACTAAACAAAACAGTGCCAGGTCATGAAGATTTGTCAGATGAATTTTCTCTTTTATACCTATGCGAAGGAACGTCTTTTAACACAAGTGAACCTGCAGCTACCATTGCTCCAGCACCTATGCTTATGTTACCAAGTATAGTCACACAAGCTCCAAGCAATGCACCTTCACCTATCTTTGGGTGGCGATCGCCAGTTTCCTTTCCGGTTCCTCCTAAAGTCACACCCTGTGACAGTGAAAACTCAAGTAGCCTTGAAAAACTGAAAGGAAAATCATGATCTCGGTATTGAATTTACAGGCAATGGTTTGGAGAAGAGACGCTTACATGTAAGATCGAGACACCGTTGCCTATCACAGCGGTCTCACCAATGACCACTCCAGTTCCATGATCCAACAATATTCCCTCCCCAATTCTTGCCGCTATGCAGAAAGAGAATTCAAGTAATATGTATAACCAGCAATCAATTCACCGGTAAACCTGATCAACTATTACAACAGAGAAGGGAAACTGAGAATGTTCAAACAGATGAGAGCAGAGATATGAAGCTCAAAACTCTACCTGGATGTATGTCAATGCCAAAAACCTGAGAGAAACCACAGCATAGATCAGACATTGAGCTCAAAAATGCAGCTCCAGCAAGACTCAACCAAAAGACAATGATCACCAACTACCTCGCTTATTCGGCTTTGCAATGCAAGAGCTAATAGTTTCCTCCCTTCATTCCACAGTTTATGCGCAACCCTATATGCTTGTAACGCATGATAACCCTGAAATGCAAGTGGGAAAACTCTTCATAAGTCACTCATTCCATGTGAGAAATGTTCTGTCTCTCAACTTCGAGTAAAGAATTACCTTCAGATGTAAAATAGCAGAACTATACGACAGACAAGCAGGATCACGATCTTTAAATGCCTGCAAATCATTGAGATACATAAGAAAACAACAAAGATCATGTCTTTTTACAGTATTAGGTGGAATGTTTTACCTGGAGATCATGGCGAATCGAACTCTGAATACCTTTGTCATGCATCATAACACCATAAAATATATCCAAGAGTTGTGTTGCCAACAAGGTTGGGTTTTGGAGACGGTTGGCTAGAACAAACCCTAAAGCTTGCTCTAAACAATCATGTGCTAAGATACCAGCATACAAGAAGCTACTCAAAATAGGCTCTTTCTCTGCCTGAAACGCACAACAAGATTCACCATTATAAGATTCAACATTTCACAAACTGTACTCAAACTTTCTTGTCCTATGTTTGGTTGGATTAAATATCAAGGCTTTCAAAGAGAGAAACAAGACTGACTAATTCTAAACCCTAATGGATACTACTATAACAACTGTGGATTAACATGGAGACGCAAAACCATGACATTTACTTTATCTGAACAAGAATAAGAATCGATGAAGCAGAGAAAGTGTTAGAATTTGAGGGAAACCTCAAGTTTAGCTTCTTCTCTTATAGCATCCCAAATAGGATCAGAACGAGGATCAAGCAAATTCGAGTCAAACTCTGACTTATGAGTTCCCTTAGCGTAAACCTCGAAACCACTCTCGAAAGGAAGCTCATCGCCATTCATATCTCTCCAAGGAGACGATAAAGAAGAATCACAAACTCTTTTTGATTGGACAAAAGAGAGAGAGACGGAGAAAGCAAAAAGGAGGCTACTTTAATGGATATGATGAGAAACTTTGAGAAACCCCTTTTTAATCTATTTTGTTTTCTTAGTGGATTCTCTCGATGGTCGCTGTTGTTGTTTGGTTTCTCGTTGATCTTGTGTTTGTGTTGTGTTCCAGTGTCCACCGCTTTGAATGGTTCTACTTCTACTAATTTCATATCATTTCATTTGTATATATTTTTGTTGGCTTTGGCCTTATCTGGTCGCGACCGTAATTGAGTCCAAGTTCGTAATTGTGATTAGGGTCTCTTTAATCAGATAATTGTTTTTTAATCAAAGAGGGATCGAATAATATTTTTTATAAGATTACTATAGTTCTTAATCGTATACCTCGAGAGGGGGAATATGAATATTGTACAAGGAAGATAGATCCACCATAAATTATGCCAACTTGTCTTATGTTTATAGCATATTTCTCTATAGTATTTATATTAATGTCTCTTGTGACTTGTCGCGTACTAAAACTCCTATATGAAATTGCAAGCATTCAATTTAAAAGTATATATATATCCGTTAAATTGAATTTGAAACTTGTAATGTTTTCCATTCAGTAAATCACACACCGTTCGTTAATCACGAGGCAGCACGACTGTCATTATCTGATGAGTTCCCACAACAGAGAATCATCAAACTCGTCTTGATAAACTTCAACAGATACAATAAAGTTTCAATTTTTTTTGAGAAGTCGAACAACAGCCAAATCAAAGTGTTAACCATGAGATTCTTGTTAACCAAAAGAGCATTCAGAATCTTCAACCCACGTTTCCAGAGACTGTGGTTAACTTCTTCTCCCTTCTCCTCAACCTCAAATTCCGGCGGATTTCCCGACGATTCCGAGCCGGAATCATGGAGAACTATAGAGGGTCTTCTCCGTTCCCCTGCAAATTTCTCTCCTTTATCTCCAATCACGTTCTTGGAGCGATCCGCTAAGGTTTACAGAGACAGAACCTCTCTTGTGTTTGGTTCCGTTAAACACACTTGGTTCCAAACTTATCAACGTTGTCTCCGTCTTGCCTCTGCTCTTACCAATCTCGGAATCTCTCGTGGCGATGTGGTTAGTCTCTTTAAATTGTTCAATTTTCTGCTCTGATTAGGGTTCTCGATTTAGGTTTAGTGATAAAAGAGGAAACTTTTATAGGTTGCAGCTTTAGCTCCGAATGTTCCAGCTATGCATGAGCTTCATTTCGCTGTTCCTATGGCTGGTTTGATTCTTTGTCCGCTTAATACTCGACTTGATCCTTCCACATTGTCGGTTTTGTTAGCACACTCCGAGGCCAAAATCCTCTTTGTTGATCATCAGTTACTTGAGATTGCTCATGGAGCTCTTGATCTTCTTGCTAAATCAGATAAAACTAGAAAAAGTCTGAAGCTTGTGTTGATCTCTCAGTCTAATGATGATGATGATAGTGATGAAGATAGCTCATCTACCTTTGCTTCAAAGTACTCTTTTGATTACGAATATGAAACTCTGCTTAAATCCGGAGATAGCGAGTTTGAGATAATCAAACCGAGATGCGAATGGGATCCTATTAGTATAAACTACACTTCAGGGACGACTTCGAGACCTAAGGGTGTAGTGTATAGCCATAGAGGAGCTTATCTCAATTCTCTTGCTACAGTCTTTCTTCACCAGATGTCTGTTTATCCGGTGTATTTATGGACAGTGCCGATGTTTCACTGTAACGGATGGTGTCTTGTTTGGGGAGTAGCAGCTCAAGGTGGTACTAATATCTGTCTCAGGAAAGTCTCTCCTAAGATGATCTTTAAGAACATTGCTATGCATAAAGTGACTCACATGGGAGGAGCCCCAACTGTGTTGAATATGATTGTGAACTATACTGTGACTGAACATAAACCGCTTCCTCACAGGGTTGAGATCATGACAGGTGGGTCACCGCCTCTACCGCAGATCCTGGCTAAGATGGAAGAATTAGGTTTCAATGTGTCTCATCTTTATGGTTTGACAGAGACATACGGTCCAGGGACACATTGCGTGTGGAAACCTGAATGGGATTCACTTTCGTTGGAGGAGAGAACTAAGTTGAAGGCTAGACAAGGAGTGCAGCATTTGGGTCTAGAAGGGCTCGATGTGAAAGATCCGCTGACAATGGAGACTGTCCCTGATGATGGTTTAACCATGGGTGAGGTTATGTTCAGAGGAAACACTGTGATGAGTGGATATTTCAAGGACATAGAGGCAACACGAAAAGCTTTCGAGGGAGATTGGTTCCACAGTGGTGATCTCGCTGTTAAGTATCCAGACGGGTACATAGAGATAAAAGACCGGTTAAAAGATGTGATCATCTCAGGAGGAGAAAACATAAGCTCAGTGGAGGTTGAGAGAGTTTTGTGCAGCCATCAAGCGGTTCTTGAAGCTGCTGTTGTAGCACGTCCAGATCATCACTGGGGACAGACTCCTTGCGGTTTTGTAAAGCTGAAAGAAGGATTTGATACCATCAAACCCGAGGAGATTATCGGGTTCTGTCGAGATCATTTGCCGCATTACATGGCTCCAAAGACTATAGTTTTCGGGGACATACCTAAAACCTCGACGGGGAAAGTACAAAAGTATCTTCTGAGGAAGAAAGCTGATGAAATGGGTAGCTTGTAATCGCCATGTAAGAAACAAAAAAGCTTAGTCTCTGGTTCATGTGTGTATGTAAGGAAACAAAGATCAGAGAATCATAAAACCACCGCGTGAAAATGAAGAAACAGATCAGCCATGGATATGATTTGGCTATAATTAGATTTGTTACGCGGAAGGCCAACGATTTTGTTATTTTTGTGCCTCAGAAAGATTTTAAGACATTAAAAAAAGAAAGAAGTAGCCAAAAGAATATTCCGCCGTGTCTGAAACGAGTCCATTTCGTAGGAAGATTTCAAAGCACAATCTTACTTATCTGTTTTCTCTCTTCTCTCCATTATAAATAAATCTGCATCCTGTGTTAGAATCTTTAAACAAAACCATCTGACTTATCAACAACAACAAGAGGACGAAGAAGAAGAAGAAGATTGTTACTTTCTTGATCGATAATGGCGTCGAATGAAGCTGGAAGGGCATTGCCGAAATTCGGGGAATGGGATGTGAATGATCCAGCGACGGCGGATGGATTCACGGTGATATTCAGCAAAGCCGGTGAAGATAAAAAGACGGGACGGAGTTCGACGAAGACGAATTCACAGAGGAAACAAGATGGTGATAAACCAGCGGTCAAGAAATGGCTCTGTTTCACTTTTGCTTAATCTTTTTTTTTTGTTTGTTGAGTAAGTTTTAATCCTAAGAGAATGTAGCTTTGAGCCTTATGAGCCCTTTGACAACTTTTGTGTTAGAACATTTCATTTCGTTTTTAGTTATCTAATAAAACAAATTCTGAGGTTTTGTTTCTTAATGATAAATCTCTGCATTTGGTCATTTGGAAATCAACAAAATTGTAGTTGTTGATTAAAGAATTGCAAAAGTCATACAAAAAAGGTCTCTTAGATATTGAGGTGAACACAAACTCTTGAACATGTTCAAAATTCATACAAAATGTGTTCTTCCTTACAAAACCTTTCTTTAATCTCTATTGATTTGGTCTGTAGAACAATGTTCTTGTATGGGGTTTATTGAGAAAACACAGAAGATCTTTCGGTTCTTTAGAGAACATTTTGCGGAAAGATTGTTGTTTTTAGGGCTTTGCCCACAAACTTGTACAGAAAGCAAAGAAAATACTGTGTTGAGGCCTTGAGGGAGAGAGGCTATCGCACAAACTGACTTTGGGCTACCATTCAAAAGCCCAATAGGCCCAATGTATTTCTACGGTTTTTCCTATTCGCTAACGTAAGCAACAGACTACCATGCGCCGTCCTCTGTCCATTTTCAACACAACAGACAAAATGCATCTTCACCCACACTTTGGGCCGATATTAACAAGCCCAATAGGCCCAATGTCTTGCCACGGTTTCTCTCATTTGCTAACGTAAGCAACTAGAGTACACGAGTGTAACTACTATACGCCGTCCTCTGTCCATTTTCAACACAACAGAGTCACAAAAACCTCTGCAAGAACCCTAAAGCTAAAACCTTTTTGCGATCAATCGAAAGAAAACAAAAAATGGGGAAAGTTCCGTCGTCGTTTCGTAGTATGCCGGCGAACTTATTGGTCAGAAAAACAACACCATCTCCTCCAGCGCCGCCGCGAGATTTTCGCAACAGAACCGCCGTGGGAGGAGATTCAGCCAAACTTCCCCAGAATACTCAAGCCCCTCGCGAGCCCTCCTTGAGGAATCCATTCAAGTCACCAAATCTCTCAGACGCTAAAAGCCTCTTCAATTCAATCGCCGCCACTTCACGAATCCCACTCGATCTCAAGTTCCACAACTCTGTTCTTCAATCATACGGTTCAATCGCCGTCGTCAACGATACGGTGAAACTCTTTCAGCATATTTTGAAATCGCAGCCTAATTTCAGGCCGGGACGTTCAACGTTCCTTATCTTGCTTTCACATGCTTGTAGAGCTCCTGATTCGTCGATTTCGAATGTTCATAGAGTTCTTAATCTCATGGTTAATAATGGTTTAGAGCCTGATCAAGTAACTACCGATATCGCGGTGAGGTCTCTTTGCGAAACGGGTCGGGTTGATGAAGCTAAGGATTTGATGAAGGAGCTCACTGAGAAACACTCTCCTCCGGATACATATACTTATAACTTTCTACTGAAGCATTTGTGCAAATGCAAAGATCTTCATGTTGTTTATGAGTTTGTTGATGAGATGAGAGATGATTTCGATGTTAAGCCGGATCTTGTTAGCTTCACTATCTTGATTGATAATGTTTGTAACTCTAAGAACTTGAGGGAGGCAATGTATCTAGTTAGTAAGTTAGGTAATGCTGGGTTTAAGCCGGATTGTTTCCTCTATAACACGATTATGAAAGGTTTTTGCACACTGAGTAAAGGGAGTGAGGCGGTTGGTGTGTATAAGAAAATGAAGGAAGAAGGTGTTGAGCCAGATCAGATTACCTACAATACTTTGATATTTGGACTGTCGAAAGCTGGTAGAGTTGAGGAAGCTAGGATGTATTTGAAAACTATGGTTGATGCGGGGTATGAGCCGGATACTGCTACTTACACATCACTGATGAATGGAATGTGTAGAAAAGGTGAGTCTTTAGGTGCGTTGAGTTTGTTAGAAGAAATGGAAGCAAGAGGGTGTGCTCCAAATGATTGTACTTATAATACTTTGCTTCATGGATTGTGTAAAGCAAGGTTGATGGATAAAGGGATGGAGTTATATGAAATGATGAAATCAAGTGGTGTAAAGCTTGAGAGTAATGGTTATGCTACACTTGTGAGGTCTCTGGTTAAAAGTGGCAAGGTCGCAGAGGCTTATGAAGTGTTTGATTATGCAGTTGATAGCAAGAGTTTGTCAGATGCTTCTGCGTACTCTACACTTGAAACTACCTTGAAATGGTTGAAAAAAGCTAAAGAACAAGGCTTGGTTCCATAAATGGTATCCTCTAGCTGAGCTTTACCGACTTTCTTCTTTATGCAAGTCCATATTTCATTTTTGAAGTAGTGTTACTCCAAAAGCAATGAATTTGTTTCGAAATATGCTGTTCGATTCTTAAGGGACCAGCAGTGATTTATAATAGTAACTTTGTTGGTAATATTATTGTCACTTGAGATTTCTAAAGGTTTCCTTAACACTCGAGTTATTGATTGGGTGAAAGTTGTTGCTGTGTTTCTATATGAACAGTCATATTCTATTATTCTGTTTGTATCAGCTTCTTGCCTTCAGTGTCATGTACTCTGTTCTTATGAGCTATTGTGAATACCATAATTGGTTATTGATCTTGCCTTGGGTTGTTGCTTGAGAGATCAAGCAAATAATATTTGCTTTGACAATTGCAATATCTGTTTGGGGTAAATGAGGCAGAGTATCTGAGTAAAGATTGTTTCTTGTGAACAATTTTGGTTATTGATCTTGCCTGGGATTGTTGCTTGAGAGATCAAGCAAATCATATTTGCTTTGACAATTACGCTATATGTTTGGGGTATTAAATCAGGCAGAGTATCTGAATAAAGAGATCGTTTCTCTTGTTTGGCTGCAAGAAGAGACTATTATCTTCTTGAACAATCTTTTCTTATATGCTCTGTTTTAACACTAAGCAGCCCAAGTGCAGAGTATTTGTGAATTATCAGTTGAATTACAAAGTACAAACCAAATCATTGAGGGGGACAAGAAAACAGAGGACAACGTTAATGGAATCATGAAGAAGATTTATAAGTGGTCAACATTCTGGTATTAGTCTATTTCATTGTTTATGACCAAATTCTAATCATTTGGTGAATAAACTCTTTTGTTTATTTTGATTTCTCTTCTGTCATGTTTCATTATCTAGTGTATTTTGCTGCAACATCTGTTTCTTTGTCTCCCCCATTAAACAATAGAACGCTACGGAAATAGATACATATTAGGAAGAAATGTACGTACCGCGAGGTCCACGAATACATGATTCGCCTACCATCATTGTGTAATCTATCGATTATCATAGCCTCCAGCTTTTTCTTTTAGTATAAGTTACTCCTAGCTGTCATGTTCTTATATATATCTTGCATATCTATGACTATGTACTCTAGAGAATATGAAGGAAGCAATAATAGACAATTATGGAGACAAGATGATAAGAATAATCTGAGAGCTTGCCGTGTTCGTGGTCACAGAGAGATAATTAAACAATGACAATGGTGCAAAGATCCTCATTTTTTTAAGACTTTTAATATTTAAGACAGACACAATTGCTCAAGAGCTTAATATAACTCTTGGAGTTTCCATTATGAGCTAGGTTGCTTATGAAGAAGACTAGTCATTCAACGTAGAGACTCTGTTGAGCAGTATAATTCCGTGAGTGCTAAAAAAGATGTAGCTTTTGTAAAGAAGACATGATTTTATAGTTTCAATCCAATCATATATCTTCTAATATCGATTTATAATTTTATAAATGTAGCGTATAATTAATATTTATAACTAAAGAAGTAAAGAGCATAGCCAAGAAAATACTAAACTCAAACTATATATCACGCCACAATTATAAATCACTTTTGTTTTTTTGCTAATCCCCTATGTGCAAATTAAGTGATGTATAAGGTTATTATACACACATCTTAAATAACTACGTGAATTAAATATTTATCCTGTTTGTGTTATAAATTATAAATTATTGTTTAAGAAAGTATTTGATCAATAACAAAAAATATATGATTTATAACACAAACAAGATAAATATTTAAAAATATATTTCTTAGATAAAAAGAATGAGAACATCACTTAAACAAGATAAATATTTAAAAATATATTTCTTAGATTAAAATAATTTATAGTCATCAAATAAATTACGTAATAACTAAAAATTGTTTTCTTTCTTTCTTTTTTTTGGCTCGACAAACAAATAATATCCGCTAAACTATCATATGTAAACCAAATTTTGGGTAATATCAGAATTTTATCGAAAGAGGATTATGTACAGGATATGAAATCATATATGTTATCAAAATTAAACTAAAAAAAGTTTTAAACTTTAAATGTTCCGTTGTGGTCTAGGCTACTACCTAGTTTTTTTTTTTTTTTTACAGGCTACTGTCTAGTTCATATCTTAGAAACTCGCGTGTCATTAATATCTTAGGAGCATCTCTATTACAAAAGATACCACGTAAAAGCTTTTATGTTGAACATTGAAATTGTAACCAAAGATAGAGGATCAATGCAAATCATCATGAACTTAAGGATATACTCTGGATCGGATGCCAACCTACACCAAAAAATTATTATTATTTTCTTTTGTCAAATATTTAACGTACAAAATAAATTTGTCACAACAAGAGTCGCAGATTTAACATAGTCGAGCAAAAAGACGGAGTGACAATATTATAAATAAATAAAAATCGTAAATAAATTGATTTTTTAGCTATATTGGAATTAAACAATAATGCATTTCTATAATATTATTTTTCTTTACAAAACAATAAAAACATTTTACAGCAAAATATTACTCATATAATTTATATTTTTAAATGTAATTCGAGTAATTAAATTCAAAATATGGGTCATTCTAATAAATTTTCTTTTGTTTATTTGCATAACAAAGTATTATTACGACAAACTTTTCTATCATTTCTTATATAGTATAAGTGAAAAATGCACCTCCCATATAATTTATTTATTTTTCACAAAGCACATGCTCTTTAATTTGTAGCTACATAAATATAGATCCCATAAACTTTTACAATTGAAAATTTGATTCCGTAACTTCTACATTTAACATTATGCATTAGTCTTATTCATAATATGTAAATCTAATTTTTATTTTACTAGTAACAATATTTAATGATTTCTTAATTTTGAATTCTTTTCAATATTGTTAGTGACTCTTCTGCCAGACCCAATACATAGAAAAATCAAATGTTGCAGCAATCAATAAAATGCCGATACAATCAACGAAAGATTCGACTATTTTCCACGTGTCATAACACAAGATGTTGAGGCTAATCAGACAATATAGGTATGATAGGACGAGGCATAATATGGTTGAGGAAGATCTGCATTTCTTTACCTACCGAGACAATTCATAGACCGTTGACATTATTTTAATTTTAGAGTAATCGACTATCTATTAATTATGTGGCGAAACCGGAAGCATAACAGTCGATGACTCATCAACTATGTGGCCAAATTATTACGCAGAATGTGACAATCGACTTTAAAAATTATCATGACAACTCAGAATCACACATTTTGCCCATAACAATCGGACAAAAGTAAAATAATATATATCTTATATTTGTTGAAGTTTTGTTGGTTGATGTTACAAACTTTTATGTTATAAATAGAGCTCGTTGAATAAAATCAGTATAGAGAAACAACAAAACTCAAACCAATATGGTGATGATGATGATCAAGAACCATGTAAGATCTATAAGCTTACAATCAAGATCTCATCCTAGCACAGCAGCGATCGAGGAGTCGCTCGACAAATTTCTTATCACTATGAACACGTCGACAATGGCGTCGTCTGAGTCGGTTCACTCCGGTTTATCGGGGTTGGAGGATCTGTACGACTGTTCGGAAGATCTTCTGAAGATGGGTTCGACGCAAAGGGTGTTGTCGTTTAGTGATGAGAAGAAGAAGAAGAAGAGGAAAGTGAAGGGAGAGTTTATGGAGGAAATGCTTGATGGTTCGTTGAGGCTAATGGATATATGCAACGTCTCGAGGGATCTCATGGTTGAGACTCATGAGCATGTTCTTGGTCTTCAGTCTTGTGTTAGGAGAAGGAAAGATGTCGACGTCTCGGGATATGTCGGGTTTAGGAAAAACATGAGGAAAGAAGTGAAGAAGCTTCTTGGATCTTTAAAGAACATTAATGTAGGGTTAGTGATGAGAGATCATGGTTATGATCAAGACGGTGATATTCATTTCTTGGCCGTGATTCATGCAATGAGACGTGTCGTTTATATGACAGTTTCGGTCTTAAAGTCTTTCTTTGAGTTCTTGTCGGGACGACAAAACGGGAACGACGTAAGGAGCAAGTTGGCTTTAGTTCTCATGAACAAGAAGTTTCATGATCACGATAAGATGGTCAAAAACGAGTTGGAGAATGTAGATTCCGCGATTTGTGGAGATTCTATCTCTCATGATGATCTTCATGAGAAGCTTGAGGAAGTTGAGGTATGGATTGGAAAATTCGAGAAGAGTCTTGAAGGATTGTTTCGAGGGTTGATTAAAACACGAGCCTCGCTTCTCAACATAATCTCTCAATAGGTGTTTATGTAATATTGTCATCTTTGTGGGCATTCAGTTTTAGAGGATTTGCCGGAGGGATACATATTATACAACCATAAACATAAGATTTTGTAATCACTAGTTAATTCATTTTATAAAAATATGTATTCTTTTATAAAAACAAAACAATTTTTTCGTGTACACGTTTTTGTATAATTTGGTATTGATGTTACACATTTGAATCTCGGTTTTTTTCTTTTCTTTCTTTTACGTCAAAAACAAAAAAACTGTACACGATGAAAATGAGGAAAGTGTTGTGCCAAATCACGAATTAGTACCCATGTCTGTTGATGCTCTAACAATTCTTTCCACAAGACCACAACTCCACAAGTAACCCGCGCTATGTTTTCACGGGTATCGACAATGTTCTCAGGTTCCACTATAAACTCATTATCCATTGAGAATTTAGTGCGCAGAGGAGTTGCTTCAAGTTGATTGACCAATACTTTTTTCAATTGTTAGACATAAACACTGAATACAAATCTTTGAACAACCTGACTTAGATCATCCTCATTGCACAATAAAACACAGTTTTTTTTTTTTTTTTTTTTAAATGAAAAATAAAATAAAATGTTATTTAGTGCTTTTAGGAGGAAGACTCACTGTCTTTCATGTCTCTGCAAAGACATTTTCTTACTTTTAAAGACATCACACTTGACTAATAAATGACTCAAATTAAAATAATGTTAATTTTTATAATAAACTATAATAAAGACATCTCTAAAAAAGTCACCAATGAGAATGCTCTTAGGAACCAAATTTTGCATGAGGAAAACTGTTAGCTAAGTTAGGGTCTGGTTTAGAACTCAAGTCCAACTTTCAAAATTTAAAAGAACTAACTTAGTCAGGTTACGGGTTCTTGGGAATACGTTTGTAGTCGAAAGAACTGTTTTCTCGATCGAAATTTTTGGTAAAACATGAATGAAAGAAAGGTGATCTCCGACGAAAAATTAATAACCTAATTTATCATGAGGTTTTGTAGACTAATTTTCTTTTTACTAAAGTAGTGTATTTAAGACTCGGTAATCAATTAACTATGTTCAGAATTTTTGGTTGTTTGGATTGACTTTTGGGTAAAAGAATTTAGAATTGCAAAGAATTGCAAACAATCGGTTTGTTCGGATTAGGTAAAAGCATTCCGAATTGAAAACCTAAGTTTGTCTTGGACCCCTAAAATTTAAGCTTAATTTATCAATTTCGGTACATTTGCAAAGTTCAGTCCAATTCAAATATTCGGTTTAGACCAAAAGTTCGAATAATGAAAAAAAAACATCTGAAAGTTGTGGAATTTTTTTTTAAAGCAAATTGGTAAACCATAAGAACTTCTTTAAAAGTCCACCACATCATTTATCCTTCAAAATCTCCCCAAATACGAAATCAAGCAAGTCTTCCAAAATTTAGAATCTCCAATACACCATGTTGGGAAACAAACCAACTTTTTACATCCGAAGATTATAGATATATTGTCTAATATATCAATCAAGTCCAACTCCAATTAGAAGAAAGTTTTTTTGGAAAAAAGCCCTAAACAAATTTGTGCAAGTTTTACCACTTGGACCCAAAGCGGACAATATCATCCTAATCGAAAAAGTTGGAATGGGCTTGGAGAGCCCAACAACCCTATTTTTTAGAAAACAATAAATTTATTTGCAAAACGACATGAAAATCATCGTACAAAACATTCAAGATATATGATGAATTATTTGATTATTACCACGTCAGTAGTTATGAAGATAAGATTTTACAGTACACGTTGATATAAAGATGAGATTTCGCTGTACACGTCAGTTATTTAGATAAAATTTCACAGTACACGTCAGTTATAAAGATAAGATTTCACAGTACACATCAGTTATAAAGATAAGATTTCACAGTACACGTCAGTTATAAAGATAAGATTTCATTGTACACGTTAGTTATAAAGATAAGATTTCACAATACACGTCAGCCCTAACACAAAACATACTAGGGTTTGATGTGTACCTATAAGTATAGAGGTTTAAAGCAGAATGAGCAAAACAAAAAAATCTTAGAGACTCACGCCGCTTGGAAGAATTCCAAACATTTCAAGAGATCTCTAAGATTTGGCAATCCAAACACCATTAAAACCTAAACAACACAAAATAGTTTTTTTTACCAATCTGTAAAACTGTCTCGATCAGAAACATTTAAAATTTACTCAAACACCATCAAATCCCAATTATTTTCTTTCAACATCATAAACTGCGGTTCCAGACATATCCTCCGACTAAAATCTACCGATATAAATGTAAATCTAGCATAAAATAAATTTCTCTCTGTTAGTTACTTATTTTTATATCATAATTAACATTTCACCGGTTTTCAATGATATTCAATTAGTTCACCTTACAATTTATTCATTTTCATTATATATTTTTTAGTCAGCAAACTGATTGAGCTTTTTCTCAACTCTTTAAGGTTTGAAAGGAAGTAAAGTTGAACTCTCGTGCTCAAAGATCTGCACAGGTAAAAGTTTCTCGACTTGAGCTAGTGAATCCGACCATTTATTCATTTTCATTTTTTATAAGGAAATGAGTGAATTTTGTTTCCCTATAGACTAAAAATGCACTATCCATATTTTATTCTTTAATAGGCCAAAGCATACAAACTATTTGGAGCGTTAAAACAACAATAGTAGCAAAAACAGGGGAGAGAAATGGGTGATTGGTCAAAGCTACCAGAGGAGCTTCTTGGTTTAATTGCTCTCAGACTTTACTCCGTCATCGAACTCATCCGTTTCCGGAGCATATGCAAGTCATGGCGCTCCTCTGCTTCCGGCGTCAACAAGAACCATTCCCTGAGCTCCCCTCTCATCTACTTCAAGCCGCTCCAAATCATTCTCGCTCGCGCACAAGCAAACGGACAAATTTTGAGCAAGTATCATGGCACGGTCCTCTCACGTGCCACATTCTTTCGCGTCACACTCGCCTCCTCTCCGGACCAAGGGTGGTTGATCAAATCAGACACCGATCTCAAATACCGGAATTTCCATCTCCTAAACTGCCTCTCTCGCAAAGCACTAGGACGTTCTCGCAAGCTCATTTCTCTGTCGGAGTTCATAGTCTCCGAGATTCAAGAATCTTATGCGGTTGTAGGCCGCCGCACAAGAGAAACAGCTAGCGAATTCAAAAGAGTGTTTCTTGTCAGAGTCCAAGGAGGAGATCATCGTGTTCTAGTGATCGGCATCGACGGGAAAATCAGGTTCTGGAAAGGAGGAATATGGAACGGAATCAAGAAACAAGTAGCTCAATTCTCTGACTTTGTACTTGACGAAGGTCTTACTTACGCTGTGGATACAAAAGGCATTATGTGGTGGATTAGTTCCGCTTACGACATCATCAGGTACGGAACTAAACTACATGAAAACATCACTAACGGTTCTTGCGGAGAAAAAAGGTTTGTAAGATGTCGTGGAGAACTTTACATTGTAGATCGTCTCATTGACGAGAATCTCCTAAAGAGAAAAGCTGATTCCTATGATGATAATGCCATTGTTCATTTCCGGAATGCTGATTATACCAATGCTGATCTCTGGGAAGATGGTAATGGCAATGATGATTTCTTCGCTGCTCAGGCTCATCGCTTTATCCATGTGCTACACGACAATCTTGGGAATGTAAGTTGTAAACCATTTGAACGTGACCCTCCCAAAACGATAGGTTTCAAGGTTTACAAGAATGATGAAGAACTGTTAAAATGGGTAGAAGTCAAGTCCTTGGGAGATAAGGCGATTGTGATAGCTACCGATGCCTGTTTCTCGGTTTCGGCTCATGAGTTCTACGGATGCCTGCCAAATTCTATTTACTTCACCGACAAAAAGGAAGAAGAGGTTAAGGTGTTCAAGCTAGATGATGGTAGTATCACAACAATGTCGGAATCTGAGCAGAGTTGTTTCCAAATGTTTGTCCCTAGCTTTCTCTAAATCTTGTTTTAGGTCAAAGCTATATTTTATGTATTAAGAGTATTAACCATCTGAATAAAAATCCTTCCCTTTCATCTTCATTTTTGGTATAGACAAAGTGTTTATTCAAATATCTTCATTTTCGATGTCATCACGAAGCATTGACATGTTTCAGCACAGCTTCAGAAGAATGACGAGCAAAGTGCTTCTGCCTTAGCTTCACATAAGGATACCCGAGGAACGACAAGAAATGAGCAGGCTTTGAGAAAGACGTTATCTCATACCATACCTCACCATTTCCATCAAGCTCTATCGAAAACTTTTCTTCTCCAGCGAGTAAATGTCCCTGAAGAGTACCGCTTCCGTAACCGAAATGCGCAGGGCCTTTTCTTGATTTCCGGCTTTCGTCAACATAAACCACTTGTAGAGGAAGCATCACCCATGGAAGAACTTCTTTCACGCAAATGCAAAACTTCTTACCGGTTTCAACAGGTGTTGCAGGATCAACAAATGCCCAATCCATACCAAAATGCCTGCAATTAGAAATCAATGAGAACAGAACCGATTGATGTTCCATTGATTTGAGATGATAAAAAGCAAAACATACTTCCAATTCTGGAGAGCTTTTTTGCCCTTCTCATAACTCTCTCTACCAGAACCGACTAAAACACGAGCATGATTGATCAAGAATCCATCTTTATCAATCTCTGAATCTTCCTTAAGTTTAGCAATAGACCTAGACGAAACTCCTCTGTACTTGTTGTCATAATTGAAGGTTCCTGTTCTGGGATTATAAAAAGCACAAACTCAGAGAGAGAGAGAGAGCTTTCTAGTGCTCAAAAAGATATTGTTTTTTTCTTTCTAAGTAACGATTATGCTGATTCTTACTTGTTGATGACTTGTTGCTGTTGCTCGGAAGATGGACGGCCCCAACTCAAGAACACCATCTCTTCCACTGCAATTGAAGCAGACCCAAAAACAGTCACCGGCTGATAAGTAAGTGAATCAGTTGTTTGTTATGAAGGTAAATTATAAAAATCGGAACTTTGAGCTATTATTCGAATATGGGAGATGTTAAGAGGTGTAGAGAGAAGAAGAACCTGCAAATCTTAAATTCATTCGGTTAGTGGAGCTCCAGAGATTTATTATCCTAATCATGATGTCGTTTTTTTGCATAGCCAAACGGCACGGTGTCCGTTATTAATTGTTTTAAACACATAACCCGAAAGTGTTTTGGACACTTTCTTTTTTCTTCTTCTTTTGAGATGGAGAAAGATAGTAATTGTTGTGTCATTTTTGAGATGGAGAAACACAAATACACAACTAATTAAATGGTTCGTGCATAATCTAATGAATATGCAACTCTATTAAACTTCCTTTCTTATGAAGGTAAAAAAAAGAGGAAAACGTAATAGAGCGTTTCTAATTTCTAAGTGGAAAGGAATCAAAGAGTAACTAAAAGGAGAAAAACAGTCTCTAAGGTCAAAAACTAGGTCAAGCAAAAAAGAAACTGTACAAGGCAGGCCAGAAAATAATGCCTTGAATCGTGTAACTGTTGATGATCAGAAGAACTAGTAACGGGGCTTTCTGAAGGGAGTAAAGAAAGATATGCAGTGCTTGTCCTTGCTAGGGTCCTCATCTCCAACCTGCTTTGTTTTCACCACATCCTGCTCTGAGATTCTCGCCCTTGTAAGGTGTTTTTTTTACTCGGGAGATCACACTACGACGTTTACCTCTTTCATTATCTGTTGTAGCATTTCTATGATTTCCTCAAACAGTGGTCTCTGTTCTGGGTCTTGATGCCAGCATCTCTCTAGAAGCCCCTTCACTTTTGGGTGTGTTTTCTTTGGGATTTTGGGTCGAAGCCCCTGAAAAAAAGCAACTTCAATTTATTAGCCTCTGGATCTGAAGGAAGATAAAAACCTGAATGACTCAACATTCTTCTCTAAGAAGCAGCATACCTTTTGGACAACGCCAACAGCTGCTTGTAGTGGAGTCAAGAAAGCATATGGGATCTGTTTTCATTTATAAATGCATGATACGTCAGTATCTCTCTAACTAGCATGAAAGATTCAGACAGAGGATTTTAAGTAGATAGATCCCTTACGTCACCAGTCAGAAGTTCCCATAGCACTATCGCATAACTGAACACATCTGCCTTGTGATTGTAAGGTTTGTGCTCAATGACCTGGGTTTTCGCAAGTTTATTGTCAAAGTAAGAATGCCAGATCAAACTAAGAACTCCAGAAGCTTATTTTTCCACAAACACATAAGCCTGATCAAGATATTTGAGGTATGAAACTCATACATACCTCTGGAGCCATCCACCGGTATGTCCCAGTTTCAGCAGTCATGACCCCTGATTCAATCTGCACTCTGGCAACTCCGAAATCAGCAACCTTGACAAGCTGCTCAAAATTATCCAAGTTAGAATGTGGCGATTCTAGTAGAAATAAAAGAGGTTCATAGAGACAAAGGATAAAGAAACGCTTGCAGAATTTAAGTTCAATGGTTTAAAGACTACACTATGAGTCTATGAATAGCCAGAGAACAAGTCTTACTCCATGTTCATCCATAAGAAGATTCGCAGTCTTAAGGTCCCTGTGAATAATGTTGTTTTGATGCAAATAGCTCATTCCTTTTGCGACATCAAGTGCAACTTTGAGTAAAGTTTGAAGTTTGAAAGCGCATTTCTGTTTGTGAAGAAAATCATATATGCTCCCTCGAGCCATAAACTCTGACACAAACATAAAACCAGTAAACTCAAATGACATGTTTTTGTGATAACAACTTAAATTCACATCTACTAAGAACTTACCAGTCACTATACAGAGGGTTGGAGATCTTGTGCATGCACCCAAAAATTGAACGACGTTTTTGTGTCGAACTTTCCTACAGACAGTAAAAGCATCAGTAACAAATGACAATGAAGCAAGCATGTTGGTTACTTAATACATCAAAAGAGGTTTAATGTAGGACAAGGACTGACAAAACACAAGCCTACTCGTGAATATAAATGTCAGACAAAGGCATCGTTGATGCCAGTCAGGCATGTTTCTGTATATAAAACTATGAACTACTATGGGAATATTCACATGACGATGAGAATTAACTACACCGACCTCATTATAAAAACTTCTTGAGAAAATTCTCTCAGCATCTCATTGTTTACACGATCAGGCTTGAGAAATTTGATAGCTACTTCCTGACTGCAATAAGTGCCTCTATGCCTGTATAGTCATCAAAAACAAATTACTCTTAACTTTTAAATAGAAACTTACAGTTTACAAAACGAGCTTATATAACGATAATACTCACAGATCCCCATATGAACCAGATGCCACTTTCTTTTCAATTTTGAGCTGAGTCACGTCGATTTCCCACTCATCAGTTCCATCCGTGGGTATTTCAATGCAGGCGGGTATAAGCTCATTGCTTGATTTGTCATGCTCAAAGAAAGAAATAGATTTCTGTTTTGAACCAGGTTGATCCTGTAGAACAGCCAGCAGAAAATAAAGTGAGGTTACAACTGTCAAATTTTTGAAGTAAAAAAAGCAACAAAACATAGCAACAAGACCTATGTCTAGTATAATAACACTACGGTAGGGCATTGCATCCTCCAAATTCATAGTGAGAAAATACCTTAAGCTTCAGTATTTCTTTGCTCAATGCATCTCTTAGGCCATCAGTTTCCTATAATTCCAAAGTGCATAAGTTTCTCAGTTAGTAATAACAGAGACAGAAAGGAATTCAAGATCTTGTTAAGTCATTCTTGAAAAGTTAAAATCACCATACCTCCTGAGACCAACCGTCAACTACAAAGACATCTAAAGAGAAACCATCTACAGTGGAAAAAGCATGAGCCTCTTGTATATTCAGTCCAAGCTCACCAAGCAGGGAAGTTAGCTGAAACAGAAAACAATTTTCTCACTCAACTAATCGCAGATATGGAAGAAATACCCACCCATCCTCTACATGACAGTGTGTAACGAAGCATAAACTGTGGCACTGTTTATGCAAGAAACAGTGATGTTAGACTAAGAATTACCAACCTGGCTAAGGAGTTTCGGTTTATCAATGGTTGAAAAAGTGATCTCGTGCATCGGTCTGCATGAATATACAACATAGTATAACATGAGTGCACATGGAACTAAAATTAAACATGACACAAGATACGAATAAATACAAAAACATAATGACCAACAAAACAAGAAGTCTCACCGTGTAGACAATGTTGCATTCACAACACTATCAACATCTTCAACAATTTTACTTCCCTGAGTAATAGCCTCAAAATTTGGAGAAGAACCAAAAGTTGGAGGAGCAAGAACCCTTTAGACAGAAAGAAACGGCATTTGATTAAAAAAACAGATTACAACAATGCCATAAAAATGTTCAAGATTGATCACAATTTAATATAAATCTATACCCCGGTCCGCTTGGTTGGTGAGAGCTTTGAGCATCTTCCTCCACCGCAGGGTCAGAGTCAGCAGAGATTCTGGGAGAAACCTGCAAGAAGAAAGAGAAACCAATTAACACAACAAAGCAAAAAACTTTCTTACGAAAGCTTTCAGGATCTTAGATTACCTGTACACTTCGAACTTCAAAGACAGGCCTAGTAGCAGGATCTGCAGCCAATTTTAGCAATCTCTGATGTGTGAGAACATCTTCCGCTCTCTCGACTTTAACATCAAGAGCATATCTGCAACAACATGCAAGAATAATGCCAAATGCAAAACTCAGAAATCAACAACACACCAAAGAAAACTTGATTCAATAAAATCGTTTCTGGATCAAGACACGTGTTGAGAAACGCAAAAGATCAGTCACTGTCGATGAACATATACAAAACTTCGAAACAAAATTGAATAATCTAAGCGAAAGAGATGAAATTTCAAGATACAACTACGCCCTAAAGCAAAACCCTTATCCACAAAATCGAATTTGATCAAGCCCAAAAAAAAGAAACGAAAGAAGAAAGAAAAAAACCCTAATGAATGTAGAAGATTATACCGAGCAGGAAGACGATTGAAATGGAGCCAAAGTTGATCCTCGAAATCAGGAAGAGTGGCTTCTTCGTAATTAGATTCTTGAAGTCGCTGTAAAACCTCACTATAGACATCAAGTTTCATCCGGTAATGTCTAGGGTTTTCTTGTGACGGCGAAGCAACGACGGCTCTGCTACCGCAACTCTCCGACTCATCTTTGATCGTCATCGGAAAACAAAAATCCACGGCGGCGGATCGGTAAACAAACAAAAATGAAATCTCTCAAAATCAGTACAAAAGACGAATGATCTCAGAAAGAAAGATCCAAGATTCCAAACAGAAAATAATGTGAGAGAGAGAGAGAGAGGATTCTTATAAACGCGAGATAAAAAAAAAAAAAAAGAGAGATTTTTGGGCTTAGAGTGAGGAGAGGAACGTTACTGTGTGTGGTGTTACACGTAGGGAATTGCCACGTCATCATTTGTGTGATTCTGTTTTCGTTTTTGTTTATCTAAAAATTAATTTAAGATCACGTCATAATTAGTGTTTTTATTTTAGATAACACTAATGATGGGATTTTATTGTATTTTTTTAAATTGATACTATGATATGATAGGTTCAATTAATGTGTACATTTAATAAAAAGGAAGAAGAATAGGCTTAAATTGCTTTTAAATTTTTTAAGAAGTAGTTGAAATTAAATTAAATCGATTGGTTCAATATGTCAACTATACCACTCAACACAATGACCATACTTGTATTACTTTTTGTCGAATAGTAAAACAATGGGAATATCATAATCATCCCAGCTACTTGGAGCTCAAAATTTTGAATCTATCTCTTGTAACAGTTGTAAATCTTTTTATGTAGTGTGTCGTTGTTGATTAGTAATATTATAAACAAAAAGAGTTTTCTTTCTCATCCGTTAGGTTAGGTCAAACATATTCTTTTGGAAGCAATGGCCAATGGATATTTATTGGTGTAACACAATCTTGACCTAAACCAATGGTGTTGTTAATAGGAGTCTAAATAGTTAGGAAAAATGCTTTGTGTGACATTTTCTAATTATGCAATTAAGAATCAAGCAAAACCAAACATAACTAGTGGAAGAAGAAATGAGGAAGTTTGAAAGAATTTTCCATACCAGCTGAGGAGATACGAAAAAGAAAAGAAGTTTTGATTAGTAAATTAAATAACTTGGTATCAATGCAGTATAGAGTTTAATGTTTTAATAATTATTAATCAAAAAAGCCGTATCAAAAATGTATTTTCAAATTTTTTTGTACTACTATATTTTATCTAGAGGTATCAAGCGGATCAGAAGGTATAAAATAATCATTGAAAAAAAATTGTCATTATTTTTTATCACTTTCAAACTATTTTGAGGGTATACTGCTCGTAGATAATCGGATACTCCATAAGAAGATAGTCGATCAACCGATCTTCTTATGGAAGGATTGTTACCAATGTTCGATTCTCTCATTATCCTTTTCTATTCGGCTCAGACGAACCTACATTACAAAGAATGAAAGAAAATTCTTGGAAAACAAAGAGCTCGAGTTACCACAAAATTCGATAATACAATATGCAAATTTAAATTTAGATAGTAACACAACTGCGAGATTAGCATAGAAATATTACATATCTTGATATAGTTTTCATCTACAAATATATATGTTTGTTTTTCTTCATAGTGGAGTTACTTTATTAGAAATAAATACAAAAATGAGTATCATTTGGTTAGAAGATTCAATGAATGATAATTCTACTATTTTTATGTTAACTTATTAATATGTTTTTGAATTGAATGTGTTGTTAATTATCCCCCTTGCACAAAATAAGTGGTCCATGAGCATATTAATATTTACAATATCACTGCTTGTTGTAATTTTATAATACTAATAACACAGTTAGCGAATTAGATTTGTCGATGATACCCGACATCATTAATGACAACTTCAAAACAGTGACTGTATCACAAATTATTGGACAAGAAGTTTACCTTACTAATAATTGTGATTAATTAAGTAATCAAGAAGGAGAAGAAGAAGCAAATTGAGATTTGAGGACAGAGGAATATGCTGACATTGATTTTGCACAAAAAAAAAATGCTGACATTGACATTTATTTTATAAATACTAATAGTGCACATGTGTCATGTGTGATATATAAATACTGTATGTAGGAAATTTTGCCTTTTGGATTTGATCAAATTGGATTTTAAATAGATTTTGGCACGACGGAAGACGAAATGTGGTAGAAATCATATTTCTAGATTTCAAGTAGATTTTGAAATTTGCAACGTTGCAAGGCAACAAATTTATTTTGACTGTTTACGTCTCTTTTTGTTAGAAAAATTTCAGAAAATGTTTGATGAATATAATAAAATAAGCAAAAAAAAAAACTTGTTCATTTTTAAGAATTTATTAACCAAGCAAACCAAATCATTACTAATTCAAATATCACTCTGCTTAAATAGTGTCACACTATCACCATTACTGTCACAAATCTTACTTAACAACAAAACACATACAGTGGAAACTCTATAAATTAATACTCGATAAATTAATAAATACAATAAAATAATTAATTTTGCTAGTCTCAAGTCGGGCCAATGTAAAAATTAAGCAAAATCGATAAGATAATAAGATAATAATTTTTTTGAAATTTCTATGTAAAAATATGGTTCCAATAATATCATAAATTAATAATCATAGATCTTAAACAAATATTTTAAGACTAATTTTATATGAAACTTTTGTTAAAACTACAATTGCAATTCTTTTTAGATTACAGTTGGTATGATCTCTTTTGTACTCACACAACTCTTTGAGTATTTGATCCATCATATTTGGTTTTGTAACATTTTTTTCTATGAAAAATCATTGTTAAGATTTGTGTAAAGAAAAATTGGATTAAGCTATACGTTAACGTCGTAGATATACGAACACAATATCTTGTAAGAAAATAAATTAAAAAAGTCAAAAATAAAATAAAATATATAACATAATTGAATATACAAACAACAAAATACGAGAAAATCTAAATTAAAAATATTGTTTAAAAAAAAATAATATTGTGTTTTACGTAAATATTCTTTAAATTAATATTTATTAATTTATCTTATTAATTAATATTTATTAATTTATTATATAAATTAATAAAATTATGTGGTCCTATCATTATTAATTTATAGAGTTTCTGCTATATTTATAATTATCGCCCCAAAATAATAAAAACAGTACAGGAAAGTCATTATGAACATCATTACACAAAGCCCATTACAAAATTCGCCCATAAGCCCAATCTAACAACGGCAGAGATTCAGAGTCAGTTCCGACGGCGCTGACCAAAGAAACGCGTCTCTCTCTCTGGAGAAAATTTCCTCACAGAGAAAGAAGAAAAAGACGAGAGACGTGAAGAAGAAATCAGAATTCAGAATTGAGAAGCAAACAATGGCTTCAACGATCTACACTTGCAAAGAATGCGGATCAGATCTGAATCTAAACCCTAACGATTTATTTCCACCGGATTTCTACTTCGAAGCCGGTAACAAAGGAACACTCTCATTCGCCGCCGTCGACGCCGAGAAATTCCGATTCGAGAAAGAAGATAAGATCATGCCTTTCTTCGAAACCCTAAATTACTGGGGAATCCAACGGAAACGAACCAAGATCAAGTGCACTAGCTGCAACCACCTCATCGGTTACATCTACGACGATGGTCCTCCTCTCACTGGTGGTATTGGCCAATACGGATTTGGTCCGAGTCAAGTCATTCCTCGTGCTCCTCGGTATCGATTCAAAACCAAGGCGGTTCAAGTCTCGTCCCAGACTTAGCTAAAGCAGAGGGTTTAATGCTTTTACATAGATATGTATAAACTTGTTAAAAGGGTTAATAGGATTGTAGATGTTTGTTGCTTAAAACTCAGATAGTAAGGTCGTTAGACTTGCCATCGGTCTTGGCGCTTGCTTCAGCGCCAAGACGGATGGCAATACGGAGGTTTAACCGCCTTTTGGAACTGATTTTTGTTGCTTGCTTTTGAAGAAACATCTACAATCATATTCTCTCCTTTGTCTCTTGTCTATTGTAGCTAGTATAGTTAAGATATGTATGTTAAGTATGTTGTTGGCTTGGATTTTGATCATATTTGTAGTGTTTGTGTTTGTTGTGAGTTTGAATCACATGGTTGACTGATTTGTTCAATGATTTGGGACGAATATTTTCGTAGTTTGTTCAATAATCATCGGTTGTTTTGTTTGGTGATTCGAGTTTTGTACGAGGAACTTTAGAAGCTGATTGTTTTAAGAACAAACTCTATCGGCTTAAAGAGAATGTGAAGAACAGAACAAAAACCAATAGTGTTAGTTTAATGGAGGACGTCATTTGAAAATGACGTTTTGGTGATATTGATTGTGATGGCCATTTATGATTCAACGGCTGTGATTGAATGATGTAACATTAGTTGCTTCAAGACCATATATTTTATATTATCCATACACTACCTAATTGCTTAAAATATTGTTGATGTTGATGAAGATTGGAAGTTACATCTACTTGTCTACTTGTCGTTTCTTGTATAGTTGGAGTTTATAGTTTGTCTTAACGTACAAGATAATTTGAAAGGTAGACGTAGACGTTGGATACTTATTTGGTAGGCTCTTAAGAATCTTAGGTGTATCTCTTTAGTTTGAAGGTTAGATTCAGAATCTCTGTAGATTCATTAGTAGCTTTTTCTGTGTGATCTTTGTGTTGTATATATATAGATCGAATTGATTTTAGCTGGTGAAAGGTGAAGTTGTGGTATGAATATGAAGAAACAGATTATGGATGAGTCTGTAAAGTCATTGATGCTGCCTCCTCCTCCACCGCTTCTTCCTCCATCTCAGGGATATGGATCAAGAAAGATCGATGGAGACAGCATAACCAATAAACAGATCAAGAAGTTCTGGAGACAGAAGCAGATCATTGAAGAGGATCATCTCTATTCTGCTATTAAGGCTGCAGCTCGTGTCAGAGCTCGTAATCTCTCTGTATGTCCTTTTGGTTTTAACAATTCTTTTCTTGTGTTGTTCTTTATTTCTTAATCTCTGAGAAGGTGGTTCTGATGTCTATATCTATTGCAGGATGAGGACTACAAACGCTTTGAAGAAAGCTTGGACATGGAGGACCTGGAAACCGAAGATCATCAGGGATTGAAAGACTGGTCTCTGTTTACTTCTCATCAATATAATCTTGCACCTTTATAGATATCTTGAACCATTCAATGAGCCTAAAACAAGAACCATTTTTGGTTTTTGTCTCGGCTGTTTTGCGATTTAACTTTGATTTTCGATGTGTATGTTGGATTCAGGTGGACAAAGAGCAAATACGCGTACTTGAACCAGCCGGCTCTTGGATCTGCAGATTCACTGAAGAGAAAGAGGTTTTCGACTTATACACCAAACTGTTTCTCGTTCAAGCCTTGCAATCCTCTCTACGCAACTTCGCTCAATGTCTTTTGAACCATGAGCAGCAAACTCTGCAAGATCAATCGTCTTGCATATATGTATATATTTGTTCGTGTGTGTCTCTGTACATGTCATGTGTTATTGCTTCTATATTAATGGATCTGGACTTTGGTGTGGTTGTTGATTTGTAACTGTTGAATAAAATCTTTCTATGGAACACTAATTTCTTCTTGTTCCATAGATGATAAGTATTCTTGTTCTATATTGTATTTTGGTGGCTACAGTCTACAATTCTACGCATTAGAAAGATTTAATACATATCAGGTGCATAATGAGTCTCCATTTATCTTATTTGAATTACAGAATTGTTGCTGAATTTAATCCTAGCTTATATACTTTAGATAGTAGATTTGAGTGACTAATAACCAGGGTTTGTTATATATTATCCTTCAAACTAAATCATACTTAACATGAGTTTCTTTTTTTCTTCATTTAAAATTTTGTCAATTGGTGGTTTTGCATTGAACTTCTTGCTTTAGGTCTGAAGCTTCATACTGTTTTAATCTGCATAAATTGCGACAGATATTTCAAATTAGGAGTATGAAAATGTAAAAAAGGTCTTCAAGATTTTTTTTTACCATAGACTTTTTTATTTTTTCATGATAACATTAATATGACCTTCTTTTTTTTTAACATCAACATAAATATACCTTGTCACCACAATATTCTTAGTTTCTTTTCAAAAATAAAAATCGTAATTTTTCTATTATTACATCATATTTTGTTAATTTTTTAAAAAACACCACATGCATATTACTGTAGCTTCACATATTGGAGATTTGGTTTTGTATCACGACAATGGTTTTGTTGTTTGAGTATCAGTTTAGATAATGCATGTCAATTGGTTCACCCCACAAAAAGGCAGTTGTTCATTATGTCATTTTCAAGCTACACAAGTAGATCATCAGACTCTCAACCATCAGCAAAGCAGAGCAACCATGATAATTTTAACTCAATAGTCACATTTGGATTGCAAGCATGGGTGGATGTATGTTAGGAGTATGTGGGACACGTGCCCCACATTGATTATAATGTTTTGCGAGTATTAGAGTTTACAATGGCTACTTAGCATCTTTGGTCGTAATGTAGTAAAGTATTACCATTCCCATGTTTAGATCCCTTTGATGTTGCAATGTTTTCTTTATGTGTTTATTAGTTATCCAAATAACATTATTCTAATTTCTTTTTTGGTTGGTCTTTCTTATAAAAATGTCAATTCTAAGTTTTGTTATCATTATTTTGTATTTTACTAATCAAAAAAATATAATATTGAAACAATATATATATATATATATATATATTTGAAATAAAACATATATTTTTTTTGTGCCCCATACAAAATACATGTTTAGATTTGTCACTGATTCTAAGAACTTATTTTGTAGAAAAGTAATTTTCTTAATATTCTATGAATCTTTCGAATATGTTATGCATTTACGTTGGAACTGTTAGGTTTCTCATAAAACATTGTAAAACTAAAATATAATAAGGGGTGTGTGGAATTTTGGCTCAAAAAGATTGTATACTTTGCCAGATTTATTGATTTTGAGACTATGTTGTGCAGCATGTGCACAAAATTTGTTGATTTTGGTAATAGTGACAATATAGATCCAAAGATGATTTTTAAAAAAATTAAGTGAATATATAGTTCATTTTTATCGTAAATAATTGGTTAAATTATAAAATTAAAATATTGTATAAAGAGAAATTAAAGCGATTGTACCATTGTAGCAACCACAACCAGCATATATGTTTGCTCAAGATTTTTAAGTTGTTTTATACACGATTCAAGCATATGATCTTAATATCAAAAAGGATATATTAAGTTTAATCGGCTTTCCATTTTAGTTGGTAGCAATTGTAAAAATTTAATATTATATCCTTATTTATTAAATATTATTATTACCTAACCTTTTTTGATTAACAATAATCATAAAAAAGCTGACCATCTCAATTTGAAGATAAACAAATAGATTTAAAGAAGTGATCAAATCATGTATTGGTAATGTCTAACATGTTCTTACCACATCTTAATTCACAGATAAACATATACATATACATTGAATATGTTTTTATATAACACATGGTTCAAGGGAACAAAGGTGGGATAAATCCTATCATATTTTCTATTCTTGACTTACCTTCATAAGTATCTAGGTTATAAGTTTAAATTTTCTTTATAAAAAATAACAATATAAAAAGAAACAGTTAAATTTGAAATTTACTACTTTTTAACAAAAATTATTCATCCATCTGTCATTCAAGTATCAATATAGAAAATAAACAAATTCATGTTGTCAGCCATACTGCATGAACATGAATTTCTTTTATCTTTTTACTTTTTTTCGTAAACCCTCAAAATAACATCAGTAAAAATGGATAGCAACATAACAGATAAATAAAAACCAAAAACAAAAACAAATCCAGGGTAAGTTAATATGAAACAAATGCATTAGATCAAAAACTTATTTATTAGTGTAGCAACTTAAACAGAAATAATAAGTCTCAAAGTTAATTTTTTTTTTAATACCAAAAATTATATCTTTTATATTTTGAATGACCACGAATATCTTTTTCACTTGATCGATAAAATTACATCATACAGTACATCTTTTCTAAATTAAAACAAATCTAAAACATGGTTAACAAAACAAACGGGTTAAATGTGAATAAACAAAAAGTATCGGGTGCAAAACATAAAAAGACAAAAATAAAAGACTGAGTCCAAAATTCCAAAAAGTCAAAGCCACCTTCCTAACTTGTCTGCATAGACGAAGAAGACAAAGAAGAAGAGATTCGATCACACAAGAAAAATTACAATTCTTCTTAATCCTCATTATTATATATATAAATAAACTTCAATCTAAGCTTCTTCGTAATTTCTCTTTCGTTCAATGTTATTCTTTTAGATCTCGAACAAAACAAAATCTCCAGAAGAAAAAACCAAATTCCATGGCGTCTAAATCGAAGCAGCATCTTCGTTATCAGCCGCGAAAATCTGTGTCACGATCAACACAAGCTTTCACGGTGCTTATACTTCTTCTCGTAGTGATTCTGATTCTTCTGGGTCTCGGGATTTTGTCACTACCTAATGCTAATAGAAACTCTTCCAAGACGAATGATTTGACCAACATTGTACGAAAGAGGTTAGGGCAATTTTTTCGATCTGGGTTTTTGTTTTTGATTTGAAAGTTTTGATTTTTTTTTATTGATTTGGTTTTTTTTTGGAAATTGTTTTGTTAGTGAGACGAGTTCTGGAGATGAAGAAGGGAATGGTGAACGTTGGGTTGAAGTTATTTCTTGGGAGCCTCGTGCTGTTGTTTATCACAATTTCTTGGTAATTTCGTGTTTCTCTTTGATTTAGGACTTAAGATTAGTATTTCTTGTTAGACAAGATAAGAGATTTGAGCTTGTTTTGTTTAGAAATTTGATCGATTGAGTTGACTTTGTTCTTCTCTAGAATTTAGATCTTTCATTGAAGAATGTTTCAGCGAAAATGGTTTAAGGATAGGGTTGACTTTGTTTGTTCTGCACTAAAGTGATTTTGGAGATATTGTGTTAGAAATGAGTTATTAAATTGGAATGTTTGAGATGTGATCTTGAGATTTCTGTTTCTTTTAGACTAATGAAGAATGTGAGCACTTGATCAGCCTTGCTAAACCGAGTATGGTTAAGTCAACCGTGGTAGATGAGAAAACCGGTGGGAGCAAAGATAGCAGGTTTGTAGTGACTATTTACTTGTGTCCTTCTAGCTTAACTCTGGAGGTTTTATAATCGATGTTGTATCAATCCTGTGTAGAGTGAGAACTAGCTCAGGAACTTTTCTTAGAAGAGGACATGACGAAGTTGTCGAGGTGATTGAGAAAAGGATTTCAGATTTCACCTTCATTCCTGTTGGTAAGTGCTCTTTGCTTTGTTATCCAATACTTAGATGCACAGCAGGAAATGTTGACACATCTTGAGGTCATCAGTTGCATTTACTCTTGATATCTTGAGTTGTGTTCCTTTGGAAATCCCTTATTGAGTTTGTGGATGACGCTTTTGTTTGTAGAAAATGGTGAAGGTCTTCAAGTTCTTCACTACCAAGTTGGGCAGAAGTATGAGCCTCACTATGACTATTTCTTAGATGAGTTCAACACCAAGAATGGAGGACAACGAATAGCTACTGTGCTTATGTACCTGTAAGTAACTCACAAAACTCATTATTCCTTTTTCTCAGAGCATTTCTGTGTTTAATCTTTCTTTTTTTTTCACACGATTCTTTAGCTCTGATGTCGATGATGGTGGCGAGACTGTGTTCCCTGCAGCAAGAGGAAACATTAGTGCTGTCCCATGGTGGAACGAGCTCTCAAAATGTGGTAAAGAAGGACTATCTGTTCTACCAAAGAAGCGAGATGCTTTACTTTTCTGGAACATGAGGCCTGATGCATCTCTAGACCCTTCGAGCTTGCACGGTAATAAGACTAAAGAGGTTGCTTTCTTTAGAAGCTAATACAAATATCAGTTTCTAAACTTCAATATCCTATGCATTGATTTTCAGGTGGATGTCCAGTGGTGAAAGGAAACAAATGGTCATCCACGAAATGGTTCCATGTCCACGAGTTCAAGGTTTAAGAGAAACCAAACAAAGAAAGCTAAAATATGAGGAGGTAATCTCTTAAGTCTTAAATATCAAGCTATCTATCAATGAGATCTTCAAGATTGCCTGAAGTCTTTACCATCTATCTTCAACCTCACTCCTTTTTATGAATCTTTAGGTTTTTCATGGAAGCTTCGAATGTGTGTGGATACAGTTAAACAGGTATAATGTGTATTTCCCTTTTGAAGTGAGAGATCCTTAGGAAATTGGAGGCTGTTCTTTCATGGGGGATATTTGAACTTTTTGTACTTTTTCTTCTAAATTATTTTGAATGATTTGTACTTTACGACATATTCGAATCTGAGTCTTGTAACTTTTAACAACTCAATACGAACCATGAATTTTCCGTTTATACATGCTTGCTTTCTTATGTTGATTAAGCAAAGTTATTTCTGCAACCGTTAAATTTGATGTACTTCAGAAGAGCTCGCTCAGAATTCACAAACTTTGCAAATCATCGTTTATGCAATTCAAGATTCGGACCAACCGATCACCTCGGTGCAAAATATTTTTCGGGAAGCATGATTCTGAGAAATATCTCCCTATGTGTTACTCGCAACGTAGTTGGGAACAGATTCAAACGTGTTGACCTCGTGTGAACTATGTTTTGGTAGTTTGACATGCCAAATGTGATATATTGTTACTTTCTTAGTCATTGTTATAAAGTTGTTAGTAAAATCTAGTATCAATTAAAATTTCACTACTTTTCCTTGTTTATTGATAGTGACTATTTTTAGTTAGTCAAATCTAGTACTAATAACACCTATACAAACAAACTTTTCAAGATTTTTTTTGGTCAACTACCACCTAAATTGGACTATAAAGAACGATATAGAGTACCTTCAGTTTCACCATTGAAAGATATCAAAATAACAAAAAAAAAAAAACTTCACCACCGAAAGCAAAACAATAGAAAAATAACAATACTTTGAAAATGAAGAGCAGCATATTCTTTAAGCTTCTGTTATTGGTTTCTCTTTTAGTCGTTATCTTCAGTAAGTATACCTTACCAACAATATGATTTTCAAATAAACCAATAAAAATTTACATATCTCTTTACTCTTTACCAATGGTTAAAACTAAAATTTGTTAATAAAAAAAATATTTCACAAAATAACTGAGTTTGCAGAAAAAGAAATAAAAGTGTTTTTGTTGGACATCAATTTAATTATTTAAAGTTCGTCATTTGATTTTTCTTTTTTAATATAATTTTTCTTTTGGGTGATTTTATTTTAAGATCATTTTGTTTTACTTTTGGTTGTGTTTAAAGGACAAAGCTATGCAGTCGCCGATTATTGTAATAGAGATGCTGACTGTAAGCGGGTATGCTTAAGACCGTACGCATGCAACTTAACCCGTCACCTTTGTATGTGTCATCCAAATGATGTCAGTTCTTCTAAACAACATTGTATTCCAGAACATAAAGGTTTTGGAGAAGGAGGACCTCCACCACAACGATTGAAATTATATCGATAAAAACGTGTATGTATATATATATTCTGATAAGAAGTTATTTGGATAAAATAATTTGAGTAAAAAATTATTTGAATAAAATACATTTATTTCAAAGAAAATTTGATGGTTATAATAGGTGGATGATCATGTATATGAAACATGTCTTGATTTATTGAATGTATAAAATCAATATGAATTAAGATCACTCAAACTGAAACATACAAAAAGAGTAATTTGACAAAAATTCCACCCGAGTGTTAAAACTTAAAAATCATGCATAGTTTCAAAATTGAAATATTTTAAATATAACTCCGATATATTCATACACGTTTTAATAATCTTGCAAAAAGGTGTTTTATTTTGTTGAAAATAAAGTGGTTACGTCGAAAGTTTTTCTTTGTATATTCCTTATGTAATAAGAGTGTAGGCTCATTTTATTTCAGAGCTAAAAAGAGTACAAACACATGTATCTTCTTTCGTCTACACACGTACAACAACATGACGCCATACACAGAAGAGAAAACCATTCTTATCATAAATACGTATCCTGAGTTTTTAATCATTTTCCTTCGCTATTACCTATTTATGTAACTCTGATATGTGTATGGGACTGGCCTAGTGGCATGGACCCAAATGCCTTTAGGATTAGATGAAAATATCTTCGGGCCGATATTTGTTGAAATGTCGTATACATTTATGTATATACATCAGGATTAGAGTATTTATTATAAGGAAGCCACTATGTTACATGTATTATTTAAATAATACGTACTCTAGATATTTATTTATTTTTTGTTAAAAGAGAAATAAGTGTTTCAATACTTTACTTTGGAGATAGACAGACACATCCTTTTTCTGACATCGAATTCATTAGTATTAGATACGTATTAAATGTCATGTGCATAGAAGATGTGTTACAAAGCTACTCGGTCCATTCATGCAGTTTAGAGATTGTCATTGTTAAGCTCGTTGGCTTTTATAATATATTAATTAAGATCAATTGATAAGTAGTGAATTAATACGTATTACTTATGTACTTAAAATTTTAACTCATTCTTTTATATTCTTTCTGTTCCTTTTTATATGATTGTTTAGGAAAACATACATATTAATGTAGACATATCAAGTTGATTTTATATATATATTATTTTTTGTGTTTTATAATTTTCTATAACTTTAAATCAATAATATTTACTTATTTTTATTAAAATTTACAATTCATCAATAATAACTAATAAATATTGTATAGAAAATCTAAAAAATCAATCTCTTTGAAACAAATTTTATTTCTAGAAAATTAAACAAAAAGAGACAGAGAAAATATAACCGAAGGAACTCCAAACCGTATTCCAACTAATTCTCAAGATCCATAGAAATTCAATTCTTATTTTCTTATCATTAAAAACGTCTACAGATAGTCAACCTGTAGATATAAGATAATTTTTCTCATTCGTAACATAAATTTTGGTTAAATTAACTTGTTCGACCTATTTTAAGCCGAATCCATTGTAAAAACGGTTATGGTTATGGTGCTTAATTATGGTTAGTTAAGCACCATTAAATAATTACTTTTTGTTTTGAATGTCCACAAATAAAATTTTAAATGCATTTTTGTTTTGTTTTCCTATGTTCTTTGCCTTTTAGATATATTATTTTTCACTATTAACCATAAGTTGGATTTTTAAAACCACGAAGGGGAAACAAATTGAGTGAAAGTTTTGTACGTGATTAGTGTATAAATTGATATCTGCAGTTCTTTCGAATACAATAATGGTTTATCAACAGTAAACTATCTCACGAGGACTGGATTGTAGAAAAGCCAACAACAGTAAAAAATGTTTGGCAAAGTGTTCACGTTTTTTATTTGCTATAACTGAATGTGGAGACAAAGCTCACAAGTCACAACTCACAACTGCTCATAATTATTTTTGTTTGAAGTAAACAAAGTCTGTAGTTCCCGCTATATGATGAGCAATTATAGTTGCATACTTGGATTAAGTGGATAATTTTTCTGAAAGATCAACTTAAGGGTGCTTGTTAAATCGATATATACATATAGAAGTGTTTTTTTTCTTTTTTTTGTCAATTTATATTAAGAGTGTTGTGGTGGTTAAATAAGCATATCTAAATACCATTTTTGAACTAGTGGAATGAGACAAGTGAACTCAAACCAAATTTTCACTATTTTTTTTTTAGTTGATGTGTGTCATCCTTATCATACAATTATCTAAAACTGTTAGGTGGATTATTATCACATCATATTTATTAACACACTTTATGAGAAAATCGCATAACCATACTGCATTCAAGGTTTTCAAAATAATATGGCAAACTTTTACTATGACGTAGAGTGCACTAAATTGATTTTAAAATTAAACCACAATTTATAATAAAAAAACCTCGTTTAGTTGAGCTTCTGTTAGATTGAATATTCAAATTATACATTAACTTGTTACGATTCGATTCAGTTGTGAATATATATCGTCTAGACCTAAGTTGCATGGAAATTCTGTCTGATGTCCATTTCCTATTTCAAAATCAACATCTCTTAAAAACAGAGAAAACTTAACGTTCCTTTAATTTGCATTTTTACACGTTTTGTTTCCCGGTATGTTGTATCTGTTTTTGTTTCTAGGCAATATAGGTCTAGACGATTTTGAGACCACTTTATTGTTTCAAAAACTCATTGTAGACATCCGCTAAATTCGTGTACAAAACTCAGCAAAAGTTAAATGCTGTCTGGTTGACGTCACTGTCTTGTGATATATGAAGTTAGAATACTTCAAATCGAAGTTCCTAAATGATGTTTAACATTTTTAAAAATCTAGTATTTTGCATTGTTACACGAGAAACTTATTTAAAATCATACTATTCTTAAGCCGAAATTTTATATGATCAATTTTTTTTTTAATATTGTAATATTTTCTTTATAAAGGTAATTATTCTAATCGTTTAAGCACACGACTAGACGATTAGCACTAATACAAAATTAGGATCTTATTCTTAACCCTTTTTTACTTTTCAAAGCAAAGTATATTGCAAATTGCAATGAATTAAACCTAAGAAATAACGTCCTCTAATTGGTTTACCTAAAGAAAAAATGTTTTAATTAATTTAAAACAAAATAGCTTTTACCAAATGAAAATAAAAGAAAGTTCTTTGCCCCGTGAGCTCATCTCTCTTCTCTTCTATCTCTGACTCGTGGTTTTCTGAAAACGAAAAGTTTGAAACTTTCGTGTTATTCTTCGTCACTGATTGTGACACATATAAAAGAACCCCTAAAAGATTATCCTTCTTCACCTACAACAAATTCTGGCCATGAAAGCAAACTCACCCCAAGCTTTAAATGCAAAGTAGCGAAACATCCCATCCCATCTCCTCCCTCTCTCTCTTAACCACTAAGCAAAAATCCCATCTTTCTATATAAACCTCTCTCCCAACTCTGCTACTTCCCACCGTAAATCGTTTCTGGGTTCTTAAGAATAACATGGCCTCGTCATCATCATCATCTTATAGATTCCAATCTGGGTCTTACCCTCTTTCGTCAAGTCCTTCTCTTGGGAATTTCGTCGAACGCATTAAAGACGCTTGTCATTTCCTTGTCTCTGCTGTTTTGGGTACCATTATCTCCGCGATCTTGACCTTCTTCTTCGCACTAGGTTTGTTTTCGTTTCTTGTAACTCTTCTTGAGATTGTCTGTAGTTCTAAAACTCGATTTTGGATCTAATTGTTGCTCATCTTCGATTGGATTGAGTTGGATCATTGAATTGATTTGATTATTAGAAAGTTTGTAACTTGGAGCTAAGAAAGCTGATTCCTTTTTCATGTTCAGTGGGCACATTGCTAGGGGCACTTACAGGAGCTTTGATAGGTCAAGAAACTGAGAGTGGTTTCATTAGAGGAGCAGCAATTGGAGCCATTTCGGGAGCTGTTTTCTCTATCGAGGTCTTTGAATCATCTCTGGATCTCTGGAAATCCGATGAGTCGGGTTTCGGATGTTTTCTCTACTTGGTGAGCAACATTACTTGCTCTGTTTTTTAAGTAGCTATGAAGTTTGGAATGTGGTGATTAGTGTTTCTTTTGTGAATTTTTTGTGTAGATTGATGTCATTGTTAGTCTTCTAAGCGGGAGACTTGTACGAGAGCGCATTGGTCCTGCAATGCTAAGTGCAGTGCAAAGTCAAGTATGTTTGCTTTCAGAATTTTTCACCATTTCCTTAATGTTTTTAGGATCTCTAGGATCTCTGTAGTTATTTATCCCTTCTTGTCTTGTTTCTCCTGATCAGATGGGAGCTGTGGATACAGCTTTTGATGATCACACAAGCCTTTTTGATACAGGAGGCTCAAAAGGATTGACAGGAGACCTTGTTGAGAAAATCCCAAAGATGACAATCACTGGCAACAATAACACTGATGCTTCTGAGAACACAGACTCATGTTCTGTTTGTCTTCAGGTTAGTTCTATTGTCAGTTTGCTTCGTTTTAGTTCATTATGTCGAATCGAGTTCTAATTCGGGTTTTGTCTTTCTCCTTCAGGATTTCCAGCTCGGTGAAACAGTTAGAAGCTTGCCTCATTGTCATCACATGTTTCACTTACCTTGCATAGACAATTGGCTCCTTAGACACGGTTCTTGCCCGATGTGTAGACGTGATATTTAATCTCTTCATCTCTCCATCGTCCGTCTCTCATAATGCAGTTTAACCTCGCAGTTCAGATATTTCTACAGCTCGTACATCAAGAGTCTGCTCTGCTCTTCTTCCCTCCTCCTTGAGTTTCATGTAAATTCCAGTTCTTTTGGCTGTTTACAATTACGATACCTCTCTTACTCTTTCAGAGTCATTGTAGGACTCCTAGTTCTCTAATGTACAAAGAAACACAAAAATAGAGTTTTTGTTTTATCTAATTCTTTACTCTGGCTAATGTTGTGTGACTTGTGTTCCATTGAGCCAGAAACTAGTTTGGTCGGCTTTTTCTTAAGCACTTGAAACAAGAGACACTACTCACGGGACCAAATCCATTGAACGATATTATTAGATTCTTGTCTGGTGTAACCAAACTAAGTACTTACGTATTTAATTAAAGCACTCTTTTGATGTAATTTGCTCTACCTAACAATATTTAACACCAATTGCTTTTTTTTTTTTTTGTGTGTGTGAAGTCTTTGTCTAGCACCAAAAGCAATATTCAATCGTATCTAATATGACTTCTACTCAAAATCGCTGTCGTCTGATTCTTCTGGTAGTTCTAGTACCCGAAGCCCTCTCCATGAGTCTTTTGCTACTCCTAATACTCTTAATTTTTATCACATGTTATTGTTTTTTTGTCGCTGTCTACTTCCAGTTGTATTGCTATGAAAACTAAGTACCAAACGGATTTAGCTTTGCTAAGGCATCAACTTAAGTGTTTTGTTCTCTGTTTACATGTTGTGAGTTATGAATTGAACAACCTTGCAACATGGTTGTACGCTGCGCCACCGTCTCTCATAATGCAGTCAAACCGCGCAGTTCAGATATTTCTAAGCTCTTACCCCAACTGTTGGGTCTGCTCTTCTTTCTCCTCCTTAGGTCTAATATGAAATCACATTTTTCTTAGGACTCCTTATTCTCTAATGTTATGTTTTAGTCAGCATATGTACAAAGAATCACACATAAAATAGAGTTTCTGTTTATTTAAATTCTTTATTCTGGCTAATGTTGTGTGACTTGTGTTCCATTACGCCAGAAACTAGTTGGTCGGTTTTTTCTTGAGCACTTAAAACCAGAGACAAGAGTTCTGACACATTTAAAGCTCAAATACATACAGAATTAAAGCACTCTTTAATGTGATTTAGTTAAATACCTAACAATGTTTAACAACAATTGTTTTTGTGTGTGTGAACTGTGAAGTTGCTATCCAACACCAAATTGCAAAATTCAGTCGTAACTTCTACTATAAATTTCCGACCTTAGTCTTACCTCAGTCTTAAACTACGTACTAAACCTAGTACTCTTAATTTTTATGACATGCTTTATTTTGTTTCCTTGGCCGCCAACTTGCCTTTAAATTGGTGTGAAAACCTACTCACTCTTGGAATAAAGCATGTCAAATTGTTCATTTTAAGCCAAAGTGTTCCAAGAGTGAGTAGTGAACGACCAACAAAGTTGATTTGCTAAGCATCAACTTGAGTATTTTGTGCTTAGTTTAATTTACATGTTGAAAGTTGTATCTTCTTTTGTTGAACATGGGCAGTTAGCCTAGTTATGAGTAAACTCAGATTCATATTAAAAGATTCTTCATAGATAAAAATTACATAAAAGCTTGCAACAATTCAACGAAAAAAGGCCCAACAAAACAAAAGAGAACAATAATAAAAGGTTAAAGATAAGAAATAAAAACAAACAAAAAGTGAAAGAGTTTTATAAGTTTCAAGATTCCGAGAGTTAATATCTTAGATCATTTTAAGCATATGCTTTCTTGATTTCTTATCAATCTTAGCTCTTTGCATCTCCAAGTGAAGAGCAATTTGCATCTGCTCCATCTCTCTTTGTGCCTTTAACATTGCAGCTAGCTCTGAATTCGCGGAGCTCCTTCCTCTGTTCACTCCATTTCCACCACTTCCTCCTTCTCCTCCTCTTCCTCTTCCTCCTTTCTTTGACTTTTCCTCTTCTTCAGCAACGCATGAATGTAAATGAGCACCGTAGTCACATTTCTGGCAGTAGTACAACCACAGATTATGCGGCATAGTTTCATCGCAAACATCGCAGGTAAATATATGATCCTTTGGGCATGGAGCCTTGTAGATCAAAGCGAGCGGGTGAACGTGCTCATCATGCTTCATGGTCTCAGGCACAGACACACATCCAACATGAACATCGTACTGGCAGATAGAACAATTGTAAGTGAACCCCGATCCATACTCACCGCATGCGTCACAAGTATACGTTGAATTATTATTCTGTGGGGAATAGAGGAGGATCAAAGGGTGATCAGGGTGAGACTTGTGACGGATCTCACGTGGGAGATCGAAACATGACTTGTGCAAGAAGTAATCACACTCTGACTTTGTGCACTTGAAATATGCACCGAGTAGGTCTAGGTCGCAACCAGAGCAGATGATCTCATCTTCAACTTGGGCTTTGTGACCGCGTAATGGATGGTTGTGGCTCGGGTGTCTCACTGAAGGGCGGGAAGCCATTAGAGGTAATATTCTTGATTTGCTATGAGGTCTAATTCTAAGTAAAAGGGTTTCAAAATATTTATAGTGAATATAGAAGAAGACTTTTGATTATCATTCACAGAAATAAAGTGAGCATAATAAGACCATCTCCAATGGAGGATTTGACTAACCAATTTTTTTTTTTTTGGTTTGAATATTATGATTTGACTAACCAAGTTGTAGCTTGTCTCTAACAATATTGGAACAAAAATGTCACCCTCTATATGAATATATTGGACATGGTTCAGATTGGGATTCAATCTAAAGAGGTAGATACTTGCAAAATAACGATTCAAAGTCTCAAATTATCATTTGAAAAAAAAGTCTCCAAATATCATTATCGACTTGGCTAAAAATTCAATAACGTTGACATAGTGAATGATGTGAAGGTCAAATAATCACGCAATGTCTCTAATGCATATCGTCGGAAGAAATAATTGGCACGACGACTAAATTTTGTTTTTAAAAGAGAAGCTAATGCATGTAATTTCGCGGGAACTTTTTGTGACTTTTTTTATTAGTTCATTGATTATTATTTTTTTGACAAAGAGTTCGTTGAGTATCTTACTATTAGTTTCTATATATATAGGAGACTGTTAGAATATATCTCATATCGAGACTTTGATAATTTGTGGAGTAATATATAAGTATGTTGTAAACTTCTACTTTTGAGGTAGTTTTTGGGTGTGAGTTAGGTTCATACTAATAGAAATTACAAGTCGTCTATTTTTTTCTGGAGAATGCCGGCTCTGTTCTTTAGATCTCCATCTCGCGCTAGACTTTGTTAATCTTTGTCGAACTCATGTGTAACCGTTTTAATGGGCAAATTGCCATAGAGATTAGCGATGTAATTAATCATTGTTAATTTAATTTTAGTTCTAAAAGTTTTTTTTTTTTGTTTTAATGTAACGGAAACTGTCAAAACTGAAAAACCAAACAATTTTAGATTGGTTTTCAAATTTAGTGTGGTTCTTGATGGGTTGAGTTTTTTTACAAATTTCGTGTGAGACTTTAAAATTGATTTTATAGTTTATTATGTCAACCAGATTTTTATTAAATGCGTAAACATATACTTGAAATCAGATTTTGTGGTATGTTATATATTCATACTATGAGTGGAGATAGTATGTTATCTATTCTGACTATAAGCTACATGTATCTATCAAATAATGTTCATGCTACTCTAAAATTCAAGCCCAAGACAAGAAGCATGATCACCAAATCAAAATTCATCTTTATCCAATTTGTTTCTCTTGCATTTACCAATTGGAGCCACTCCGATCCATATGGTCTAACGACTTAGATCAATAAGCCGAAAATTTATTTGCGTAATCACATATATTTTTATTTAAAAGTTTGCTTAGATTTTACCATTTATATAAATATGATTATTTACAATTCAGATTTCGACCTGGGCCACCATAATAAAAATAAACTCCCCATACTTTAGCATAGCCAGACCTGATGTTATAACAACTCTCTTGCGTCATATAAGAATAACCTTCTTTAGGACTACTATGAATATCACGTTCATCAATTATCTCAACATCCTTGAAATAACTTGCTTTTTGATATCCAGACTCTGCAAAATGTCCACTCCCCATTCTCGTCGTGGTGTGTAGTGCACCATCTTTAAAATTTATTATTTCACCTCCCCACTGAATTTCTGTCGCACCATCTTTTAGATGGTTGAACAATATGGAAGGCCAATATCCGACAAATTCATCACCAAATTTTAACCACCAATTCCCTGAATTTGGATCCTATAATAATACAACACATTTAGTTATATATTGACTTTTAAAATACCATAAGAGAATCCGTACTTATCAAAATTCTATGTCTGAATTATACAAACCTTCCATATAGTTGTGGAAATATGGTATTGTTGACCATCGAAGGTGGAAACATTGCTAACGGCTGCACCAAGGGCAAATTTTTGGCTGACAGGAACAAATCCTTGGCAATCAAGATTGTAACAGCCTGAGTGGTACCCATCCGCCTATTTCCATATTGTGACCAGACAACACACAAAAAAGTTATCTTATAAATACATATTTGGACAAAATACAAAAGAAACCAAAATAATACTATGAACATTAACTTACAGTCCAAAAAATAAAGTATCTTGGGTTGTCATCGCCATAACGATCTTGATACACCTATAAGAATAGGAGATTATTGGATATAATGAAAGATAATTATATAAATGTATTAAAATGTAGCTATACGAAGAAGAAGAAAAACCTGCCAACCAGCTTCAACGCTATTAACTTCAGAAAACGGACCAGCCATAACCCACATTTGTGCTAGGCTAAACTCTTTTGGTGTTTGTACAAAAGGTTTCCAAACATTTATATCCGCATGGGCTCCATGAAACTTTCCTTTCGCTTGGATTTGCGCGTACTATATATACACACACAAACACATATCAATAAGTAAGACAATCATTACTTTCTAATTAATTCTTATTGAATTATGTATGCACCTCATGTATGGAGTTACTAGTTGATGCTTTAGGATGATTTATTATGTTTGGATTCTTTTTGTCATATCTTTGCATATATTCGGTTCGCAAAATTTCTTTTCTTCTCGTTCTTCTGATCGGAATACTGTTTTTGGGGCATTTCCCGTTAACTGTCCATAGTTGAGTCACAACACTTTGTTTCTCTTTGTCTGAAGATTCATTATTTTTACCTTTAGGGTAAGAACTTGGTTTCATCTATGACACACCAATGTTAGAAACAAATATCGAATTAAAGATAAGAAAGGCTAGCTTAAGAGCAGAATTAATCCAACCAATTAAAACAATGTTTTAGAGTATTATTGACCTGATTTTGAATATAGTGTTAAGATTATCAACAATTTGTATAAATATTTCTGGTATAATATTATGAGAGTTTTGAATCTAATAAGATTAGAAAGCAAATATATAGAACTTTATGTTAAAAGTTATAATTATAAGAGAACTAAGTAAGAACCTGAATCGTGTAGTTTTTGAATAAAGGATGATCATAAATTGGATGATTATTCATATGAACGCAGTCTATTATATCTCCATCTGGACTCTGTATAAAGATTATCGAATATTCACGAATTAATATTTTAATGAAAAAAATTGTTAGGTGTAATTATTTTTGTGTGAACCAACAAATTTCATTAACCTTGATAGATTTAAGAGCAGGTTTGTTGAGTTTCTTTAAGATTTTTTCTACTTTTGCATCACGAGTATCAGAAAACTCACTACCAGAAACTATCGCCGCTACGATTAGAATGCTGAGCACAAAACGAGCAATCATCATTCGATTGATTATTAAGAGTATCCAAAATATTTTTTTTCTTTGGCTAAGTAGATGATTAAGGTGAGTGCCTTATATATATATCTACAATGAAGAATTTTTTTTGCAAAGCATATGTTAACAAATGGTAAGAAAATTATACTTCAAAACTTTTTATTCATTAGAGCAAGACTCTTAATTTAAAGCAAATTAAAGTGTATTTAATTTGTTCCTTGAAATAGCTTAATCTATTTTTGACTAAATAAATTGTATATGGACATGTCAAAAGTCAAGTAAGCTATTTCAAGGAACAAATTAAATTTTGATTTAAGTTTTATTATTTTATCAAAAAATACAATTTTTAATGAAGATGAAAATAAGTTTTTATATATAGAAAAATACAGATTTAAATGATTTTAAAGAGAAAGGTTGGGTTTTTACTTTTGAAACCTTCCATTCAAATAGAAGGTTTAAGTATTTTCAGATTTAGCCAGATTTGATTTAGTCTTAGTTTATTTTCCTGGTTTTGAATTTGATTTGTTAATTTCTTTTTAAAATGTGTTTTTGTTTTAATGAAACGAAAACTGTTAAAAATTTAATCCAAACCGGTTTTAGATTAGTTTTTAATCTTGTTGTGGTTTAGGATTGAAAAGATTCATTTCATGTGGTTCTTTAAAATTGTCATATCTCTCGTTTGGAGTTTCTATAGTATTTCTGATATAGTTTTAGTTTTGATGTCAACTTGATTTTCATTTTACCATTATACATGTAGATGAAATCATATTTTGTGAACATAATTCTTTTTTTTCTGCCAAAGATTAGACAATTAATATCCTCTTGAATTTTGAAAAAAATAATGTATAACACAATTAAATTTAGAGAGCGGTATGCTATCTATGTGTTACACATTGAAAGTGTCTGTATTATGCTATCTATTAAAACTATGAGACGCATGCATGTATTTACCTAACAATTAATGTCCATGTTACTCTAAACTTCAAGTCCAAGAAAGCATCACCAAAGCTTCATTCAACTTGTTCATTTTGCATTTATCCATGATTTTTAAGCTCATTGATTGTAAATTACGAATTGTGGCATTGTATCGTAACTTTCTTCAGATTCACATCTTTAACAGTTTATATCACTCATGCCAAACAAAAATCGCATCAATCATATTTCTATAAGTTTTATCAGTCTACCAAATAAACTCTGTTGATTTAATATAATCTATTAGAGCATCCACAACACAAGTTATTTTTTCATCAAAAAAAAAAAGTTTTGGGTTATGGATACTCTAATAAACACAAGCTATTGAAGTGCCATCAAGCCCAATACTATGAGACAAACAAGCCCATGTAATTAGGGTTCTCTAGCAAGTAGAAGTCATCCAACTCTCCTTCTTCATGTGATGAAACATCAAATCTAGAATCATTTGCTTTTGGTGAAAATTTAAAGTCTTTCCTTTTGCTTTCTATGCATCTTAATAAAGCTGCAATTAATGAGCTATTTATTTTCAGTTTTAGATTTCTCCTTTAATAAGCTGAATGAGCATAAACCTATCTAGGTTTAGAAATGTCAACACAATCTTTTGAAGTATTATGAATCTCTTCAAACTCATGTACACGCTCTCGAAACAACAAGACAAAGTAAATAAAGCAAGACACAACCATAAATTAATCGAGCAATATTGTACTATCTTGGTGTAATGTATGGAACTAATTACCGACTACGGAGATCATAACACATTTATTAATACATAATTACGTTTTAAAAAACGAGAATGACGAAAAGTTGGTCCAACACTCCAACTACATATAACTAATATCAAGCTTTAAATACTTGAATGACGTGTTGACGAAACAAATATTTATCAATACAATTGCGTAACCATAATAATAATTCAATAGGACTTTTATTAATCGTGTGATTACAAATTTTACACACACGTTGAATATTCGACAAATATGACTTGATGTGGTCCTACTTCGATGACTTCTACGTTGACTTTTGCTGTTTGAGGTAGAGAAGGAAAATTACCTGCCATCTTTTTTTTACTATAATTAAATAAAATAAAATAAAAACTTTACTTTATTATATTTTCGGGAAAATAAATTGACTTCAAAGTTTCATCATCATACAAAGGAGAAAACTTTGAAGCTTCTTACTTTCTTTACTTCACGATCCTTCTTTTGCCTAATTTCTCGGTTTCATTTCCAAAATTCTCTTTTGATTCTTTCTTACTCTTTCGCTAGAGAAGATTTAGACTGGGTTTTGAGTATTTCTCGGAAATTTTCGTGTTTTTTTTTTCTGGGAAAGTTTCCGAGATCTCGGTGGAGTACTTTTTTTGGCGACGAACCAGTATGGTTTGGTACTCAAGCTGTAGAATTTTGTTTCTGGGTCTGCTTATTTTGTTGGCTTCGAGCTGGGTTTTGGATAGATGCGAGGGATTTGGTGAATTTGGGTTTGAATTTCATCATCGTTTCTCCGATCAGGTTGTTGGGGTTTTGCCTGGAGATGGTTTACCTAATCGAGATTCTTCTAAGTATTATAGAGTGATGGCTCATCGTGATCGGTTAATTAGAGGTCGTCGACTTGCAAATGAAGATCAATCACTCGTTACTTTCTCTGACGGCAACGAAACTGTTCGTGTTGATGCCCTAGGATTGTAAGGTTTCTAAATTAGTTGTCAATTACTTACTTTGAGCTTGAATTTAGTTTTAAGGTTAATGTTTTTATGGAGACTTGTGAATTGTTTATGAGAGAGTTAAGGGTTTGGAGATTTTTGTGTTGAATTGTTTGGTTGATGTTTTGTAACAGTTTGCATTACGCTAATGTGACTGTTGGGACGCCGTCTGATTGGTTTATGGTTGCTTTAGATACTGGAAGTGACTTGTTTTGGTTGCCCTGTGACTGCACCAATTGTGTTCGTGAATTGAAAGCACCTGGTGGCTCGGTATTGTTTCGTTTGGCTTATATTCATATACTTGTTGCATTTGTGTATGATTCTAGCTGATGTATGTTTTGTTCTCTTGAGTTTTTGGTCTAGACTGTGAAGAACTTGTTGGGTTTGTTCTTAGTCAGGGTTTAGCTGTGGTATAGAGATCAATTATTGGATAGAATCTGACTTTGGGCAACTCTTAAATACAGTGAGATTGACACTAGACTTATCGAGGATGCTTCTATGTTTTGAAAGCTAATAATTCTGTGGAAGAAAAAAATTTAGTGAACAAGATATTCTTGTGCTTTAGATTTTGCGTTATTGAGATTTTTTTTTGTGTTACTCTTAAGACATGTTTCATATCTGCGAGTTGTTGGGTTCCTTACATAGGTTTTTCTTTTCTTTTTTGTTGCCCAGAGTTTGGACCTTAATATTTATAGCCCTAATGCTTCATCGACAAGTACTAAAGTTCCTTGTAATAGCACATTATGTACAAGAGGTGATCGATGCGCTTCCCCTGAAAGTGATTGCCCATACCAGATCCGGTATCTTTCTAATGGTACCTCTTCTACTGGAGTCTTGGTGGAGGATGTACTTCACTTAGTTTCAAATGACAAAAGTTCCAAAGCTATTCCCGCTCGTGTTACTTTTGGGTAAGTAAATTCTTCCTTACAGACTTCCGAATATATGAAATAATAGAACTGTTTTATGTTTCTCGAACCATCTATTATGTTGGCAAGCCTAAACATTTGTGACTTTGTGTTTTCATCTTAACAATCTTTCTGTGCTGGAGCAGATGTGGTCAAGTTCAGACCGGTGTATTCCATGATGGTGCAGCTCCAAATGGTCTTTTCGGGCTTGGCTTAGAAGACATATCGGTGCCTAGTGTACTAGCAAAAGAAGGAATTGCAGCAAACTCATTCTCAATGTGTTTTGGGAACGATGGAGCTGGTAGGATCAGTTTTGGAGATAAAGGTAGCGTAGACCAACGGGAAACACCATTGAACATAAGACAACCACAGTAAGCAAGCCGTTGAATCATATCTTCTTTATGTTTAACCGAACTTGTGTATCTCCTTGAATATACTTCCATCTTCTAACTACTATGTTGTTTTCCTGTTGACCAGTCCTACTTACAATATCACCGTCACTAAAATAAGCGTTGGAGGAAATACCGGCGATCTTGAATTTGATGCTGTTTTTGACTCTGGAACCTCGTTCACTTATCTGACTGATGCAGCTTACACCCTTATTTCAGAAAGCGTAAGCCTTCATCTATATTGTAATATGAACTTGGATTGGTATTACATGGCTTAATAACCAAACATGATTTTGCAGTTTAATTCTCTAGCTCTGGACAAACGTTATCAAACAACTGATTCTGAGTTGCCTTTTGAGTACTGTTATGCATTAAGGTTGCCTCTTTACTCTGGTCACCATCAGTCTGATTCTCTCTAAAACCTTACTAACTTTTTTGGATCTATCTATATGCAGCCCAAACAAAGACAGCTTCCAGTATCCAGCTGTGAATCTGACAATGAAAGGCGGGAGCTCGTATCCCGTTTATCACCCGTTAGTAGTAATCCCCATGAAGGTTAGTTAGGCCTCTGTTATATTACAGCGCACCTCTGTACAGTCTCTGCTATTACTTAAGCTCTCTCGTATTGATAATTTCAGGACACAGATGTCTACTGTTTAGCCATTATGAAGATAGAAGACATTAGCATCATTGGACGTAAGTATCAGTTTTGGAAAACTCAACCAAAAAATGTTGTCTCACTACACTTCAAATGCAAGATTTTTATCGGAATTCTTCCTTGTTACAATTTGCAGAGAACTTCATGACTGGCTATCGCGTTGTCTTTGATCGTGAGAAACTGATTCTGGGGTGGAAAGAATCTGATTGTGAGTTCCTTATCACCTGTTCTTCCCTGTAGAGCATAGTTTGATCAAGAACACTACGATCCTAATCTTCTTTCTAATCTGACTTTATATTCATGGCTAAAGGTTACACCGGTGAGACATCGGCTCGGACGCTTCCATCGAACCGTTCCTCCTCCTCGGCTAGACCGCCAGCTTCTTCGTTTGACCCAGAGGCGACAAACATACCATCTCAAAGACCAAACACGTCGACGACTTCTGCTGCTTATTCTCTCTCTATCTCACTTTCATTGTTCTTCTTCTCAATTTTGGCCATCCTTTAATTATTACACGTATATATTTAGCCATCAATTTGTATTCTTTAGAAGATAATTGGGTTAAATCACCAAAAACATATTACACTACAGTTGTATTACTTTTTTCTATGTTGTATATGATAATTATTTTTTAACAATTATATACTAGTTATTTGGTGAAGTTTTGTTGTAGATGGGGTTGTGATGTAAATAGATTTAACCAATAAGATACAGTGCAATGAAGAAAATAGTAATTTATCTTATATTAAAGTCTCATTTACAAATTTTTTTACATCAAATCTTATTTACTGTTTTGAAATTCATAATGAAAGTATGTAATTATGTGTTGTTTTTTCCATTTTGATAAAAAAATCTGTTAACTTTTTGTGTTTACATTTTGCAAAAATATACAGTATATATACTTAAAATGTATTTATATTAATATGGATTTAATATGTATACAAAATTCTTAAATTTTCTGTCAAATAAATTGAAAATGAATAAACATTATATACTTTTTTAATATTACTTGACAAAATATATAAATGGCTGTTTAATAATATATTATAAAAACATGTTAAAAGGGGAAATGTAATAATTGTTTTTCGAAAAAATATTTTTTTATAAAATATGAAAATGCTGAATTTAATTTTATCTACTTCAAAAATTCGTTTTTCATATAAAAAAAAAAGAGGAAGTTAAAAACCATAAAATCATGATAGGAATATGTGTGCGTAAATTATTTTTTTACCCCTAATTAAACTAGACAAAATGTTTGCATAACTACTTAAAAATGATTTTTTTAATATAATCCATAATTCGTATATATTTTTTTAAAAAAATCCCATTGATGTAGTATGTCAAAATGGTGATTCATTAGCTCAATTCGTTTATTTTTAAAGAATTTTGAAGAGGCGGAGAATCGAATCCTGTACCTTACCCATTTGGATTCCTGTAGAACTTGCCTGTTTGCTTCATGTCAAAATACAAACAATAAGACGCAGAAGAACAGATGCTTCATTCCTTTGGCAACATATGTCATAGGATTGTTTGTTCTCTTACTCGCATTACACTTTGTTCTGATTGTTTAAGAAGAGACAAAGAAGTGGGTAAACATAAAGAACTGACCAGAATGTTTTTTTTTCTCTAGTATTTCTTGTGACAAAAGTTCTAATGGTTTTCTTTATATCCGATCTACCTCGTTTAGTGAGTGTTGTCAAAACCCTTTTTGAGTAACTGATTCTTGGCTTGAAAGAATCTGAGTGTGAGTTCCTTATCAAATGTATTATAAGGCATATTGGTGAAGAACACTAAGAACAATATTGTCTTCGCTCATCTTCTTTTTTTTATCTGACTTTACTTTCATGGCTTAGGTTACACTGGTGAGACCTCGGTTTGGAGGCTACCATCCAACCGTTCCTCCTCCTCGAGGCCACAAATTAAACATACCATCTCAAAGACCAAACACGTCTTCTTCTTCTTTTTATTCACTTAACTAACGGTTACATAATTCAAGTTTATTACATTATTTAATAATGGCTATATTTTACATTGGTTAACTGTTATATCGTTTAGGTTTGTTATTTGAAAATTACATGAGAGTTCGGATTGATAAATGCAAGAGATTAGAATTTGGGTTGGAAAAAACCGTGTAAAAATAGTTGAGATTGATTTTGTCGTTTTTATGTAAATCTCCCTCTCTTTTTTAAGTCATCTAATGTTCATCTCGACTCTTGTTTTCAGCTGAAATCTTTTCTGGTTCCGATCGAAGACGTTTTCCCGATTTTTTCGCATATTTATGGTGATGATGTCTTGTTTTCTCGTACTTGTTGTTAAAGTTTTCAACAACTATTTATCACCATTCATTTCATATAGACAAACTGCATATAATACTTTATTCATTATCCGTACAAGCATACCCTAGTCTCTCTCCTATATTTCATGAAATATACTTTGGTATCAGGTTGTTGAAATGGTTTTCTTTTGTAATTTTTTTAAAAAAATATTTCCCTTTTTGTTAATAAGTTTAAGGTATTTTTACATGGATATACTATCTTCGTTTGATTAAGAACATGAAAACTATTGAACATTTTATAACTGTAGAATCATTATCAAACATTCGAAATCATATATTCTTTACGTTGTTACCAAAGGTTTGCCTTGGCCATCATTTGTTTTGATAAAGTATTGACCATCTTCAGTATTTCAGTTCAACCTATCGATTATTATCCTTTAATTAGGTTGTTCTACAAAATGAAATGACAATTTTCATACACAAATTTAGATACCAAAATTCCAACTCTCTCCTTGCAAGATAATATATATGTATATTGTTGAAATTCATATGTAACTTGCGTTTACTATTAATGCAACATTTGTTTTTAAAGACTTTAAAAAATTAAACACTCTTAGATAGAACTTCTTTTTCTCTTAACTAGAAATTAAATTATTATAATGCAACATGTATTTTTTTATTTTTTTATTATTGATCAAAATTATATATATATATATATATGTATATATAGTAGCTATATGTGGAAGAAGACTGAAATAGAAACGACCAAACCAATAGCTTCAGGTCACGGTGACCTGGTCATGACCATGTCTACGAAACCTAAACTCACAATTATTGATCAAACAATAAATAATTGAAGAAAACAATAAATAAAACCTAAATATCAATAAACAAAGTACACAAAGAAAAAGAAAACAAAGAGAGTAGTTTTCAAATGATTCTTACCAATTGGAGTTGCAGAGCACAGAAGACAACCGTCTTCTCCATCCAACGGTTAGCACTCATTTGGCATTTAAACTCTTACTTTTTCTTTGTTTTTTTTTCTGTTTTGTTTTGCTTTCTAGTTTAAATAATATAATATAATTATTACAACTACTAATGTTACCGTCGTACGATTCAGAGACAACCTATTATTATAACATGTGCATATCCAAGTGAAATCATCACAGTCAAAGAAACTCATGGGGGCATTCTCGTTGTCCATCGGTTCATATTAAGAAGATAAAAAGATAATAAAGCAACAGAAAAACTTTTGGAACTTTAGTCATTTATTGACTGAGATTGATAGTAAATTTTTATAACACTATAGGCTTTCATGTTTTCTTTTCTCCTTTCTCGTATATCTTTATGTTTATATATAAAATAGTACATAAAATTTTAGTATTTTCGAATGTATTTTCATAAATCGTAAATGTAAAAGCCAAATGCAAATAGAAGTGTGTTTTTTCTTCTTCTTTCACATTTACATTTATAATCGATAATATTGGTTGACGGCATATTATATAAACTTTTTAACCAAAAAGAACTTATAAAATACATTTGAAACATTATATAGAACTAATATAACTCAATTTAGAATACCTTTATAAACATACCACATATCACCTTAAATTCAATATTTTTACTAGTTGTAATTAAAATAGTGATAACATGTCTTTTTCCTGAAACAGTAATATACATGTTTTTAAAGCCATATAAGCAGGTTGAGCAGAATGAATTAACATCATCACCTATGAAAAGAATAGAAAGAGAAAATAACTTACCAATGAAGACGTGCTAGATAATTGTGAAGAATTGTAGGGCGGTTTTGTATAGATATTAGGGTTGCAACCACACCATACAGAACAATCATCATTTGAAATCTAGAGCTTTGGATAGAGACATGCGGTTTAATTGCGAATAAAATGCAATGTGATTTTAATAATAACGAATATATATATAATTATTTTCGTCACTATTAGAACCACACTGTACTTTGCGATTCTGTCTTCTTTTGAAGCCTACGAGTCACGTCTACTGAATCATTTTAAGACTATTTTTTGTTTTATTTTCCTAATTCTTTGTCATATCTAAAGTTGAATCAATTATGGAATTAGCACTTTAAAGTGTATGTTTTTGTGATTTTAGGAACATTTCAATGTACTCCCAAAAACAGGTAATTATAGGTGATAGTGTTTTATAATTTTCACCCCTTTCAGCTTACACTCACTCTTTTATTTTTTTTCTCGCCGTCGCGACTACCACCTCCGCCGCTGCCATTGACGGAGCCAACTGCCTCCCTCTCATTATAGCCAAATCCCAGAAATTTTGATTATTTTGCTGGCTCTTCAATGACATGAAACCTACTGTTGAACTCACCATTGATGCTCAATTACTTCTCCATCACCTCAACCAAAATTTCGATTCAGATCTAGCGTGGTTGATCTTCTTCTTTGACGAAGCAAGCGATTATCATCCATACCTTTTCTGAATTTTAATTTCTCGATATCAATCAGAATTCTATCATCTCTCGTTTTATTTTAAAAGAGGAAGAAGGAAAACCATTGGAATCTTAATAGATTTGACTATTGTTTAAGATTGGATCCTTTGGGTTCACTATATAGTATCCATTTAGGATTTAACTTTCTTCCATTAAAAAGAAGTTACTTGATTTTATTGGGTTGATTAGAACAAGGTTGTTGGTATAGAAATGTTTGTGAAGCCATCGAAAAAGAAGAAGAAGATGACATTAATTAAACTCTAAAGTAATTTTGTCAATTCAGTTCATAGAAAATGCATAACTCTATAAGCCCATTGTAAAAATGCTCAATTTCAAATTTTTGGGCCAAATATTACTCATTTCTGTAAAAGCTCCATCTAAAATTAGTCTAAACTAGGTCTAATATGTAGTGAAACGAAAGGTCCATAGGATATATTGGACAAAGATTAATACGAAGAGAATTAAAGCTAATGAAGTTTGGGGAAAGAGTAACACAGACCTGACACTTGTTCTATCCATGGGAGCTTGCCACGTCAATCTCATTGTCTTTGGACTCGTAGACAAACATAACTTTTTTTTTTGGTCCGTAGACAAACATAACATGGGTGGGTTATTACTTTTTTTTTTTTTTGGACAAAAAGGTGGGTTATTACTTATTAATTTCGATTAAGAGATTTTCATGGTTTCGTATTCGATTTTATTTTTCTTCTACCGAATCAGAACGGGTACTTCTTTTTGGGTTCAGAAACAAATTCATGTTTGATTTGGCTGGGGTATTATTAGTGGTATCAAAGCTATATAGAAAATGATTTTTTTTTTTCGGGTGGTGATCCATACCCTTACTATCCAACTAATTCTCTCAAAAAGTGTATACTTCGGCTCGCCGAATTTTTTAATGAACCTAAAATATAAAACAACTTCGATTGGTTAAGGGTATTTCCAATAGTGATCTTTATATTTTTCTCTATTTACAGAGGTGACTTTATTTTAGAAACATTGTGCTCTAATGGTTGTTGGGTATGTTTCTCATTGGGTCTTTTATAAAATAACTAAGCTTTAATTCCAACAATAGTTACCTCTAAAATAAAAGAAAAATAGAAATATCTACATTGTATCTCTATAAATAGAAATGTCTACAATTTATCTCTATTTTTCCTTTATTTTTTAAAAAACTCTATTTTAGAAGTGACCATTGGAGCACAATGCCTCTAAATATAATCATTTTTAAAATATAGAAAAATATAGAGGTAACCATTGGAAATGGTCTAAGTGAAAGTGATTTAGAAAGAAAATATTTTTTTTTATGCTAAGATATGGTGAAAATGCGAAATTGTTTAGATAAAAACATCATTTATGAAATGAGGAACATATAACATATCTGTTAGTCACAATTGAATAGTTTTCTCAATGATCTAAAACATAAAATAAATTAATCAGAAAAAGAATATGATGATGAGGAAATGTGATTATTTGTAAAATATATAAAATTTCATGACCCTGTTTTATTTTCTTTTTTTCAATTGTCCTTTGGCATTATAAGCCTCTCCATTCTGGGAACTTTGAAAAATCAATCACATCAGGCTCAGTTATCTTTTACTCAACCAATAAGTTGCTTTCCATTACCACTACCAATATTAATGTATAAAATAGATAAATATATACAGTTATATCTTTCATATTCATAATCACATGTTGTGACATTATTGTAATGACATAATACAAATATACACTTCTTTCTTCTTTTCAAAACCATATTTAACTCGAAATGAGGTCAAACTCAAATTATGATATGATATGGTGCTCATAAGTCATGGATCTAGTTTTTTATATACGTGTTTAAGTGGTTGTAGTGCATTAATCTATTTGATCGGATTTGAAGATAGATTAGAGATATATTATGTAAGCAAAACTATTAGAAAAGTTGAAAATATATAATTACAAAAAGGTAAAAACAAACAGAAAAGTTGGTAAAAATTAAAGCAAAGATCACACACACTTGAAAGCGATTTAAAGGGTCTATTGAATTGTTGTGATATTAAAGTGAGACCAAAACCATAGCTTATTGGTTACCTTTTCAAAACAAAGAATCTCTTTACCCACCAACTCCAGATTTAAGTATCATGCATTCATGCTAATTGGTAAATAATTCCTTCTGTAACATAAAAATGATTATCTTAGGAGAAAAAGTTTGACGTCACATAAGTCATAACTATAGATTTATCACTATCAAATTTTGGATTAAGTGACAAAAAGTCATTACATTAACATATTTTGATTTTGTTTTTTTTCTTTCTAGAACAATTACATCTCTGTTTCTTCTACTACTGGACCCAACCATCATGATACTAGAAATGACCATTGAGAGACAAGAAGTTCACAATCTTTCTCTCTCTGTCTCAAAGCTATAAGACATTTGACATCCCAAAACCAAAAAACAAAGCATTCTATGCTATTCTGTTCTGTTCTCCAATGTTGTCATCAGCAAAGCATAATAAGATCAACAACCATAGTGCCTTTTCAATTTCCTCTTCATCATCATCATTATCAACATCATCCTCCCTAGGCCATAACAAATCTCAAGTCACCATGGAAGAAGTATGGAAAGAAATCAACCTTGGTTCACTTCACTACCATCGGCAACTAAACATTGGTCATGAACCAATGTTAAAGAACCAAAACCCTAATAACTCCATCTTTCAAGATTTCCTCAACATGCCTCTGAATCAACCACCACCACCACCACCACCACCTTCCTCTTCCACCATTGTCACTGCTCTCTATGGCTCTCTGCCTCTTCCGCCTCCTGCCACTGTCCTCAGCTTAAACTCCGGTGTTGGATTCGAGTTTCTTGATACCACAGAAAATCTTCTTGCTTCTAACCCTCGCTCCTTTGAGGAATCTGCAAAGTTTGGTTGTCTTGGTAAGAAAAGAGGCCAAGATTCTGATGATACTAGAGGAGACAGAAGGTATAAGCGTATGATCAAGAACAGAGAATCTGCTGCTCGTTCAAGGGCTAGGAAGCAGGAATGTGTCTCTCCTCACTCTTCTACTTTCTAATTCCTCTAAATCAACAGAATCTCGTATTAAATCAACAATTCCTCTGTACTAAAATTGGTCCATGGATCTTTCAGGCATATACAAACGAACTTGAGCTTGAAATTGCTCACTTGCAGACAGAGAATGCAAGACTCAAGATACAACAAGAGCAGGTAAAACTAACACTGACTTCTTGCTTTAATGCCTTAGTCTAATTTTGTCTTGAGAAACTTGTGCATTACTTCTTGCAGTAACTTTTTCTTGTGAATGTAAGATTCTGCTACTTAAGGCCAATATTTTTATTTTTCTGTTTTTTGGAAAATACAGCTGAAAATAGCCGAAGCAACTCAAAACCAAGTAAAGAAAACACTACAACGGTCTTCCACAGCTCCATTTTGAGAAAAATCTACTATTTCTTTTTGGGGGAGTTTCAAGTGTTTCTTATGAAGATGAGAAAAACAGAAAAAGTTTGTACATTTTAGCTAAGTTAAATTTGTGGTGGTAAGTAATGTAAAAGAAAAGTGTGTGTAGAAGAAAAGTGTCTAGAAAAAGAAAGCAACTAACTTTCTTCTTCTTCTCTGGTTTCCTATCAACTCTTTTGACTTTTGTACTTTTTTTCTTCTCTACTTAACCTCTATTATTGTAATGCCAAGTCAAGTCCTTATCTAGCTAGTACATGAGTTTCTGTTTTCACTGGTTAAGCCATTACTGCACTGTATTGTCAGATGATATAAGTCTTCATAATGATGCTAAGAAGATTTTTTCTTGGTTGACTTCTTTTTGTGTATGCTTTATTAGCAACCAGAAACAACAGAGAAACAGAATAAATACCTAAGAGCAAATTTGGTAGCATCTAATGTTTTAATAAAAGTTGGGCCATGAATATGCTCACATTATAAAGTTGGCTTTATTAGTAACCAGAAACAACAGAGAAACAAAATAAACACCTAAGAGCAAATTTGGTAACATCTAATGTATAAATAAAAGTTGGGCAATGAATTTGCTGACTTCCTTCTTGTAGCAACTTTAAAGATGCTACAAATGCTTGCTTCATTCTGATCCAATAATATTTGTTCTTCTGATGCATCCACCTTCTTCCTCAAACATTTGGAACCAATCTAAAGGAATAATTAACAACAATATGATAGAGATGACATGTTATTCAGTGTAAATTTCTTAACTTTATTTAGCAGGCAGCACATAAAAAATGGGAAAGAATCAGCTAATCTTGATCCTCTATTTGACGAAAATAAAATCTTCAAAATACCAAAAGCTATGAACAAAATATTCAATCTGCAAAACTAACGTGAAAAACTCTTTTTTTTTTTCTTTGGTCACAACATGAAACCTTATTTTTCTGCACTGAAAATTTCATATTATAACTTACAAATTCAACCACAAATGTTTGTTTTTCTTCTTCAAAAGGTCTATTGTTAACAATGATTTGTCACCTATTTGCATCTAGTATAGAATAAGGAAGGTTTTAGAATCTCTATGGAGTATTTTTCCCAAACTAATTTACGTTAAATCTTAATGTCAACAATGAAATAAGAAGATTCATTTCATCATAATAACTGGGTTCTGTTTCGTGCTGGACAAGTCTCATTCTTCCATAAACTGAGGTGTTGGTGGACTCATTTCCTTATTACTCTTCTCTGTACCTGCTTTAAATACTAATTAGATTCAGAAGTATGTTAATATATCTGTAAATGTATATATTTTACCGTAAGAAGCTCGATGAATCTCGACTTCTCTCAGTTCTTGGACAAGGGCACAACAACAACACATTAGATGTGACAAAAAGTCGTCAATGCACCCTCCCTGCAAATTCAAGACATCCGTAAAAACCTTAGCATCACGACCTTAAGAAAGTAGAGGTTTAATTGATGTACCGTTATGTTCAGTGTCTTTCGAAGCTTCTTCCTTATGCAGCAAGTATAGCAACAGCATGAGAGTATCAAAGAATACACGATTAGGTTCTTACACACTTCAGTTGAAGCTGTAAAACCATAAAATCAAAATTTTGTATCAAATTCTTGATAGCTCATACATGGAAAAAAAACTAGTCTGCATTCATATAAGATTTCTTACAGATTTGCCTACTAGTTGCCACAGTGGAAATCTTTGCCAATGTACCACAGGGGAAAAAGAGTGTCTTCAAGCCTTATTTTACAAATTCAAAAGTAGATAAGTATGAATCTTGAAGTGTCACTCGTCAATCTTAACGAGAAAAGAAAGCGTGGAACATTGTTTGGTTAGATAAAAACAGAATGAGAGGGCTTACAAAGACAAGGTTCTGAACAACAATCCAGCAAGTCGGCGTGCCAATTTCCACGGTGTTGCAATGATCTTCCCGAAAGTAGTTCATGTCCGGATGAAACATAAGACGTTGATCTACATTCAACCATTAGACACCAATCAAACATTAGCCTTCAATGATCAAACGTGAACAACACGTTTTGTGAGAACACATTAAGTATATGAATATTTTCATCTATATCGGAGTAAATGGGATTAACCTTGAATCTGCTCGAATACTACTACTATCCGTGTCATACAAATCATCTCTCTTCTTGCTAGAGGTAAGCTCTTCTTTCTTAGTCAACACCTTTTCAAGATTAGGTTCAACAGTAGCAGCAGTTTGTGTAACATCAATCAAACGTTGTATAACTTCACATTGATCAGCATCATACCGCGCCCGCGAACGTTGCAACTCAAGTTGCAGTTTCTCCTCCTCGGTTTTAAGCGCTTCGCAGAACCCCATGTTCGGGTATGAACGAGAGAGCGTCTTCTTTAAAACCGATGTAGCAGCTTCTCTAGTAGATTCTTGTTTCAAAATAACATCTTGCACCTTTCTATCCTCTTCATCAAGAGTATACTCACGCTGATCACGTTCAATAGCTTCTAGCCTCTCCTGCATAACAAATCATTATAACTATGGCAACAACAAAAAGAACAAGAAACCAGTAAACAATGCAAGCGAATTTACCCGAATCCGAGCATTATCCGCCATATTTATTAGTGGAACGATCTTGAGAAACAGATCAATCTCATTCTGAGCTTTTTCAAACTGGTTAACAATGTTCCAGCCCATAGCCAACAAGTAAAGATAACTTTTTTCTTGACAACTTTTGACTAAAATGTAAGATCTTCTAAGAGCATCATCAAGTCCTTGAAGCGGCTCAAGAATCTCTGAACGTTGATTCATCTCAGAGTTTTTAATCTGCTCTAGCAAATTACGGATGAGCTTAAGATGGTGAGCGAATTGACGACAATTCTTCTTGTGCATTCGAGCTGTATTCGCAGCGTTTACTATCATTCCAATCAGTTTCAGAGCGTCTATGCCTGTAAGCTGAGCCACTGACGCAATTTCTCCTAACTGATCCCATGAATTAGCCATTTCTCTTCCTAACCAAAAACAGCTCAAAAACTCAAATTTTGAGACCTAAAACGAAGCAGAACATAAGAAAGTTTGAGACTTTTACCTCGTGTGAACAGATTCTGATTATGAATAACAAAGAGATTTGAAGTTACCAAGGAATCACATTATGGTTCGACTGCGACAATAAAATTCTCTACTACGTTAAAGATCTTCAAAACAGAGAACATTTTAAGAATTTTTTTCTTAAAGTGAAAATTTTATCTGTTTAAGTGTAAACTCATCGGAGAAAAAAATGTTTCTTGGAGAGTGAAATCAAAGTGAACAAACATGGAAAATCATAGAAATTTAGAATATTTTTGTAAGAGAGGAGATAGTGTTGAAATGCTTCACCTCATAGGTTGAAGAAAGTCAAGAATTACAGAGATGGTACTTGTGGAGAAGGTATTAGTCTTGGAACGAGAGGTCAAAGTGATTATCCAAAAAAAGAAGAAGAAAATAAGAAGATAGTGGAGTAGCTAATGTGATCGTGAGAGTACACGAGTCACGAGAGTTTCGGTGATGGTTTGGTCGTATTATCGAATGTAGATTATTCTTTTTTCACTGCCACGTCGGAGTCTGCTTGCACGAGTTGCAAATTACGAATTAGCCATTCTACCGCGTTTAGCTTTACGCGTGAGTTTTTAGCTAAATATTTATTTTGAAAAAAAGTGTAAAACATGCAGCCATCATCGTTAAGCATCATCCATCAACGTAGCTTGCACCACTTATGGTAAATCAAACTCATCATCATTGTTCTTATTACGTTACTTTTCATTTCCCGTTCTTTATCACTTAGTTAACTCGTTATATCATTATCTCATTACCTTTATAATCTTGTCACAAGCACCTATAACAAACAAATTAAACGTTTAGTCCCTCGAACCAATTAACAAACTTTGTACCGTACCAAAAACTCAAATTCATCCCTAATCGGTATTTAACCCTTCGTGATAACTATCTTCCATCATTTGATAAAACAACTAATTCTTTTTCACGTGTCTCATTTGGTTTGCCTCAGACATATCACTAAGCACACTTGCTAGTTTGTACCGTTGTATGATGTTTCCTGCTTAGCTATCGTTAGGAAGAGAAGGGTTCTCTATATGTAGATTTTAAACCAAGAATAACAATCTCCTGATAATATGCTAAACTGTATTTCCACAAAACAAACATGTGAACAATGTCTAATAGAACTAAGAGATATCTCGGAAACTAGTATGATGCATAGATGTCTTCGTAGTAGCTGTCAAAAAACTCTCTTCTTCTTCGAGACCTCTTCTTTAATGGAAAGATTCTCTCTGGATCACCACAAGGATGGATTGCTAAATCACCAACGTGTTCTGACAGTTCTCTCGAATCATCCTCCGACGACCAAAGTCTAGTAATGCTGGACAAATCACCTTCATGCTCCAAAACATGTTCGATCTTGCAGGTGAAAGTGCAGAACTTGGAATTAATCCCTTGGACATGTTTAGTGCAACCTTCTGTATTTCTTACACAGTCTCTCCATGGCCTCAACATTATAAACTGCTTCCCTCCAACGTAACCATGATTCTGTAAAAAAAATATCAATCATGTGTTTAAATAAATTACCTTTAGAGAAATTGGTGGATGAGAACAATTTGTCTATTTTGTTACTTGAATTTGGGAACAATCAAAGAGATCAGAGATTTGGTTCAGTTCAAAGGCGTTAAGATCAAGCATGGTGCACACCTGCACTGATTCAAAGATGCAAAATTTATGATAAAGTAATATATATAATTAGGGCATATAGAAAAAAATTAGAACATACTTGAACATGAGGTTGAATATGGTTGGGATCTATGCCCTCGGGGCACACTACGTCGCAGGACTCGAACCTGAAGATGTTTTTTCGGAAACCACAAGTATGCTTTTGGTAGTTTCCATCTAAGTCTTCCTCTGTCAATACTTGAAACCATCTCGGTTTACTCATCATAAATCTATGAGGAGAAGCGATGAATAATAATAACAAAATTGGTGTTGAAGGATGATAAATCTATGGAGAGGTAGGAAGAAGAAATGAGCGATGTTCAAATCTAGGGTTTCACAAAAATAGAAAAATAAATTGTTGTTTCTTTTCTTTTTTTCTCTAACAATACAATTATAATTTGTGAAGACAAATATAGTATATAATGATTTGTTCTATTCATTTTATATTAATTAATATTTATATATTTAGTAATTTTATTATATAAGTTTTAGTTTTGGAAAGTTAGTCATTAACATAAATGAGAGACATGCCAAATTTAAATTTGTTCATATATTTATAAGAAAAGGAAAAAATTTTAATTCTAAAATCTATCTCTACATTATTAAAAGAGAAATACAAATGATAATATACCCTTTAATTTGGAATATATTCTTGAAATACTATTGATTTTTTATTTAGATTTTTTTTTTAGAAACTTCATTATCGGATCGTGTTGGTTGGCAAATATCCAACAAATATTTTAGATACAAATAATATAAAAATGTCGAGAAAATAAATTAGTGAGTGCATATTTTGTCCATTCACCAAAATAAACTCAGTTACGTATGTACCAGTGAGAGCATGTTTTGTACATGAACCTTTTTTATACTCTGTAGCTCAATAACTATAAAGGACTTTTCTCGTGTACCAATTCATGAGACATGTACTTGAGCTCTAAGACAGTTATCAAGAATAGAGTACCGGTTTCTATGTCTCTGCGCCATATGCCCACAGCTCCCATGCCTGGTGTAATCCAGCAATGCTTAAAGCTTGCTAGCTGTAATGAATGTTCCTTCAATCCTTCACAAGAAGAAAGCCAGGTTGGACTAACTAGGCTATCTTAAAATATACGATCAAGAGATTTATATTCCAGCTGAGAATAAAAGAAACCTGGCTTAAGTCACCCGTAGTCTCATCCAATGTGTTGTACTGTTTTTAAATGTCTTGAAGGATCTTGCGCTGCAACCAAGTCTGACCCTTTCACATTTTGATCAGGTTACTTGTGTGTTTCGCACTTTCTAAAAACTTCATCCAATACATGAAGCATGGCGTTATAGCTCTCTTCAGATAAAGATGGCTCCTTACTCAATTTCAAAGAACGGACACAGAGATCTGTGCCACCGTTGAGATACTAAGAATATAATTTCTCTATATTTTTGCATCTTTTATCACAGTTGACACATACTGAGAAGGGATACTAAGAATTTAAGTTATTTTTCTTTGAATATAAAATAAATGTGGATTACTATTTATTATTCAAATATCATCCATACATTTTATATCTAAATATAGAATTTAATTTCTCTACATTTTTGCATCTTTTATCACACTTGACACATACTGAGAAGGGATACTAAGAATTTAAGTTATTTTTCTCTAAATATAAAATAAATGTGGATTACTATTTATTATTCAAATATCATCCATAAGATTGAGTGTGTAAAATAATAATAGAATGCAAAAGACTGAAATGAAGCAAATTTTATTAAGTTAAATATCAAAGAAAAAATATTGATTACTATTGTACTATTCAAAATTTAAATATTATCGATCAAAATTATTTTTTTTTACCTTACACCCGCCTAAATATGCGGATCTTATCTAGTATTCTATAATACTAAGTTACTAACATTAAAGAAACTAACAAAAATTTTGGTCCAAGAAAAAATTATCAATTTTTTTGTTTCAATGATTGATCGACCATTTCCTAGATTCCAAAGGTACCTCCCCCATCGACCATTTTACACACTTGTCTACTTTAGAATTGTTTGTTAGATTGGTAAGTAGGTAAGCTTTTGTAATCTCCTTTTCTTGTTGTTTTAGCTGGGTTCAGCTTGGAATCTTTTTTAATTAATGGAAATTTAAAATACAAAAAAAAAAAGTTATACAAATGGTTCTAATTTCTATTTAAAATTTTATGGGCCTGCTATGTATAAAAAATAGAAAAAACATTTTAATGGGCCTAATGTCAAAAAAACAGAAACAATTGTTTTCTATGGGCCTGCTTTTGGGTCTTATGGTTCGAAACAATGGTCCATGTGAAGCGTGCACCGTCAAGTAACCTACAAAACCACGACATCGTTTAGTGCTATTCCTGTTTCCAAACACACCTTAAGTTCGTTATCAACCCCATCCTCTTTTTTTCTATAAATAACGAAGCAACGAGTTAACGAGAAAAATTCTGGATCGGAGAGAGCTACGAAGCCTGGGAATTTTCGTTACCTCCTTCGTTCTTCTCTGATCTCGAATTCAATACCAAATTCTTCAATCTCCCGAATCTGATTTTCTTATCACTATCCCTGGATAACAAAAGCCCCCAAAGTAAAAACCCAATTGCGATTCCCTCGTAAACCAATCTAGGGTTTTCGCGAGTTCGTCTCTGAGCTTGTTTGTTTGTGATCGTGTGAGAATGTCTCGGTGTTATCCGTTTCCACCACCTGGTTATGTTTGGAAAGAAAGTCTGATCGAATCGATCAAGGTTGATTTGTTGAGCAATTTAAAAGTCCATGACTTTGGTTCTTTTTTATGTTCTTGGTTCATGTGATTTTTTTATTGCTCAGCTTCCTGCTTCTTTGATTTTGATAATCTTTTGTCAAAGTTGGAAACTTTGATTATCATGGAGAAGTAATTTGCCATATAGATGGGAATTCAAATCTTACTTAAAAAGTTAACTAATTTATCTCAAAGCATGAAATTGATTCATTGGACTGAATACTGACAAATGTGGTTGAAATTGAATAGCCTCCTAAAACTTATAGAAGTAGAGTAAGTCATTGACAATTTCTACATTGTTTGTGTGTTTCTACTCTCCTTCTTTGTCCTTTGGAGGTTTACTGGATAAGAAAGTTATGGACACTTATTGTTGTTTCTTTCATTGGTTTGGAAATCCAGGGGGCAAAGGAGGAAGTGAAGAAAGATAGAAAACACAAGAGGAATGAAAAAGATAGAAAGGATAGGGATAATGAGGCGGGGAGGAGCAGGAAGCATCGGCATAAGAGACGGCGGAAAGATGAAGGCGCCATTGCTAGTGGCAAATTAGTAAGCAGTGAGGTCGAGTTGTTAGAGAAGAGCTGCCAGACTGTGGAACTTGAGCTTCAAACATCGTCTCAGAATTCTTGTGATAGCACTCTTCATAGCAATGAGAGACCAAAGCAAATTCAGAGTCAGCCCCTTGATGGTAGGCATAACATAACGACTCTGGTGAGCTTGTTTGCTTTTACTTGTTGTTGGGTCTGTTTGCTTATGGTGTCATTCTTTCTTGGTTTAAAGAAACCAGCATACGGACTCGGTTACCTGACAAAGGGCAGGAAGATCCTGAGGATGGGGTGATGATGACCAGCAAGGATCAAAAACAGCGCTTTTCCCGGGAAATGTTAGATGCTTCTCAAGCTGCTACTGCTCCTAATGAGTCTGTTGGTCATTCAAGGGTCTGTCAAGAGAAAAGAATAGATCCAACTTTTGGTTCGTCGAGAGAGATCACAACAAAACTCAACAAAGAGAAGAAGTCAGTTCCTTCGAAAGATAACAGAAAAGTTAGTAAAGAGAAGAAGATGCCATCATTATCTTCATGTAACCCTCTGGAACAAGAGAAACCGACCTCTAGTCATCAAGAAACCCCTGGACCTTCCAAGCTATTATGCAGGAAATGCCCTCCTTCCATGGCTGGGCAACTCTTGAATCTTATCGAGAACTGGGCTCCTGATCGGGTTGAGAGCAAGCTCACTGACTCTGAAGATCAAGAATGGTGGTTGTTCATCAAGTTTGGAGCCAAAAGTCCACAAGTTAGCAATCAGAAAACCAACCAGGGAAGTAGTTCCATGGTGTGGCCGACTGCTAGATTTCTTCCTGAAGCCGAAGTACACGCATTGCCATTCACTGTCCCGTTCTGATTTCAACAAAGTTGGTCGAGAGAGAGTGAGAGAGAGAGAGAGAGAGTGGTTAACATGACCAACATATAGTTTTCCCAAGTATTTTAGAGTAGCCTTGAAACTTAAGAAACTCAGAATTATGTGTGATTCTTTGTAGATGTACTGGTAATATAGTAAATCACCAATTACGTAAATGGTAAATATATGTGCTGGTTAGATAGTAAATTACATGAGAGTTTCGAACTTCTTTGGCTACTTCCTTATCAATCGTAAATCTTATTTACGATCTTTGTTTTTTTTTTCTCATAAGTGTTGCCTCTCATTATAAAGAGTTTGCCAACGGTACAAAAGTGGAACAATCCACTTTCAAACTACAGACAACACATTAAACAGAAAACAACATTGGAAGACCAAACAGGTGGTATCCATGTTGCAGAGAAAACTATTTATAATTTGATTTGGTTCGATTTTAATCAAAATGCAAATCAAAAATATAATAAAATAACAAAGTAGTTACAATATTTTATATTAATTGATATGTTTATTCATAATACATAAAATATAAAATTGAAATAAATTTTGTTTATCCGGTTCGGTTGAGTTCCAATATAGCAGAAACGATTGCGGTTAAAATTCTGGATTTTATTCGGTTTGATGAAATAGAATATGGACCGTTAGATCTAAAGTTAAGTAGAAACAACGAACGGTGGATAGCGAGGAAAACGTACACGTGTGAAGCATGACATAATTTTTTTCCCATCCAAAGACTTTCACAAGGTCTTTTTTTTGAAACCTGAAAAGTGAGAAACCCAGAGATCGAGATTGAGATTTAGAGAAGACGAAGATCAGAAGATGATCGCAGACGGATCAGAAGATGAAGAGAAATGGCTCGCCGCCGGTGCTGCTGCTTTCAAGCAAAACGCATTTTACATGCAACGCGCTATTGTAAATTCTGCTTTTCCCTTCACTTCTTCCTTTCGTTTCTCTGTGACTATTTTCGTTGAAATTGAGAAATTTCCAAATTTGTACTTTTCATTGATGTGTAGAATTGAAGGAACCCTAATTTTGGTTTTGGGAAAAAACTTGTCTTGTTTTTGGTTAATTAGGACTCGAATAATCTGAAAGATGCTCTCAAGTATTCGGCTCAGATGCTAAGCGAGTTACGGACTTCGAAGCTATCACCTCACAAGTACTATGATCTATGTGAGTTGTTTCCGTCTTCTGATCTACCTTGATCATATTTATTTCGCTCAATCCCTTAATTGACTTAATAGGGTTTTGTTTGTGATCTGATTTGATGGTTTTTAGATATGAGAGCTTTTGATGAATTGAGGAAACTTGAGATTTTCTTTATGGAAGAAACTCGTCGTGGCTGCTCAGTCATTGAACTCTATGAGCTGGTTCAGCATGCTGGTAACATATTACCGCGTTTGTAAGTTACTCTCATACAATTCCCTTTCGCTGTCTGTTCCTATGTTTTGGCAAGTTTTTTTTTATCGATCGTATCTTCGTAAAGAATCATTTTGGTCTTTCTTAGTTCAAATTCATGTTATCTTAAAGATGGTTTATTTGATTACTACTTGATGTTGCTAGCATTTCTTCTGATATTTAGTCTGTTCACTTCTCTAGCTAAAGTAATATTTGTTCATTTTATTTTCCCTTCCCTAGGTATCTCCTATGTACAGCAGGATCCGTGTATATCAAAACCAAGGAAGCTCCTGCCAAGGAAATTCTTAAAGATCTTGTTGAGATGTGCCGTGGGATTCAGCATCCTCTACGTGGTCTCTTCTTAAGAAGTTACCTTGCGCAGATTAGTCGAGATAAATTACCTGACATTGGTTCTGAGTATGAAGGGTAAGCATGTAGACACTATTGTTGGGTTTCTTCATAGCAGCTGGGACTCCCATGGGGTTCTTGCTTGTGCTTAAATTATCTTCTTAGACAAAGATCCCTAGTTTCTTTCGACTTCATATAGAATGTTGGCTATTAATTAAAATCATTTTGATTCATCTAGTTGGTGACTCGTTTTCAAATCTCTACAGAGATGCTGATACAGTCATAGATGCTGTGGAGTTTGTACTACTGAACTTTACTGAGATGAATAAACTCTGGGTCAGAATGCAACATCAGGTGAGTTATGATTTAAGATTGTTATACACCCTTCTACTCATTTTGGAAACGAGCTTGCCAGAATGTTTGCACTTCATGGAGATTTAATTGGACTATGAGAGCATGATTCTGATCATGCAGGTGTTGTATTGCTTGTGAATCATTACCCTTTGATGATCCTGAGTTGAAGCTTCCTATCGGGCTTTCTGGTCTGCAGGGACCTGCTCGAGAAAAGGAGAGACGGGAGAAAGAGAGGGGCGAGCTTCGTGACCTTGTAATATGACTTTCTTTCAGCTGGTAACAGTGAACTGAAGTGCCGACCGTTTGTTTTGTACTGATGGAAGCGTACGTTTTCCCTCACTTATCAGGTTGGAAAGAACCTTCACGTGCTGAGTCAGTTAGAAGGTGTGGACCTTGATATGTACAGAGATACAGTTCTTCCTAGAGTCTTAGAGCAGGTAAAATATTATATCCTGTAAACACACATACACTTGCAAACTTAACTTATTCCCTAACCAAAAACTAATGTTTTTCTGATGATTTCTCAGATTGTGAACTGCAGAGATGAGATTGCCCAATATTACCTAATAGACTGTATAATTCAAGTTTTTCCTGACGAGTATCACTTGCAGACTCTAGATGTACTTCTTGGGGCGTGTCCTCAACTTCAGGTAGTCTGAGTAGCTCTCTCGTAGTTAGCATTATGCTCTGCTCCTAATCATCTAACTTGATTGCAACTGCACTGTCGGGGTTTTTGGTGTCAGTGGTTCACTAACCTCCTGTTTTTTTCACTTTCTCTTTGGTTTTCTTCTCAGGCATCAGTTGACATCATGACAGTGCTTTCCCGTTTAATGGAGAGGCTGTCAAATTATGCTGCCTTAAATGCGGAAGTATTACCTTATTTCCTGCAAGTGGAAGCTTTCTCAAAGTTGAATAATGCAATTGGAAAGGTAACATTACTTGTAGGCTGTGAGTCCTGTTACACTTTTGTTTCTGTATGAAAGTATGAAAGTAATGACAGCTTAGAAATCTTGTTGACTGGACTTGTTAGCATCACGAAAGACATGGAGAAGGCCCAACTATTTTTTTGCTTGACATTTCTTTTTTAAGTGAAACTCTTCACTTTAGACGATTCCGTCAACATCTAGAAAGATGCATTGTTCTTTATCTGTTGGATGTATCCGCTGCAAAGCGTGACCCTAATTAACACAGTTCTGCATGTGTTCACTTCTTAAATTATGTGGTTTTGACGCCTTTTTTCCCAATGAATTTTTTTTCTTAAGTGGGAATACTATGATGTTGCAGGTGATAGAAGCACAAGAAGACATGCCTATTCTGAGTGCAGTAACCCTATATTCCTCCCTTCTCAAGTTTACTCTTCACGTTCACCCTGATCGGCTTGATTATGCGGACCAAGTGTTGGTCAGTTTTCTTATAGCGACTGTATTTACCTATTGTTCTCTTCTTAACTCAAGTTTAAATACTCCGTCTTCTGTCAATGTTGCTTAGTGGCCTATCGATCTCATTATTTAGATTATCTTGTCATTCTATTCACATTGCTGAGACATTGCTAAATTTGTGATACTTGTGTCAAAAGATGCCAATCTTTTTATATAAAAAAAAAAACAGATTTCAGGTTCATCTTTGTTTATCATTCTTGTAGCGGATATTGGTTCAGGAATTTATGTTTTATTCTGTTATATGTATGTGCTTTTTTATACATGTTTATGGTACGCTACATTTGCAGAAAACTTCCTACTACGTATCTTATACGAATTTTTTGCTGGAATAGGGTACATTGGGTGAAAGAGTTTGAATTTAATGTTCTTCACTAACTCTTCCCAGGGATCATGTGTTAAGCAACTGTCCGGAAAAGGAAAGATTGATGACACTCGTGCAACAAAGGAGCTTGTCTCGCTTTTAAGTGCTCCCTTAGAGAAGTATAATGATGTTGTCACCGCCCTTAAACTAACTAACTATCCCCTCGTGGTGGAGTACCTTGATACCGAAACAAAGAGAATAATGGCTACTGTTATAGTTCGAAGCATTATGAAAAACAATACTCTTATTACTACAGCGGAGAAGGTAGGATACCTTTATGCCATTACCCTTTGGGTTGAACTATTTGTGTGGTAAAATTGAATTTCTTTGTCTTGTTTTACTTTGGTAGGTTGAAGCATTGTTTGAACTGATTAAAGGAATTATCAACGATTTGGATGAGCCGCAAGGTCTTGAGGTTGTTATAAGCATTTTGAGATACTTTCTATCTTGTACTTAATATCCTCTCAATCACTTGTGACCCCAATATTAAGTTGTATTTTGACTTCTGTACATATTTTTCTACGCTCTTAGGTTGATGAAGATGATTTTCAGGAGGAGCAGAATTCTGTTGCGCTTCTCATTCATATGTTATATAATGATGACCCAGAAGAGATGTTTAAGGTGCATTGAGCTCTTGCACATTCAGATTCATTAATGTGTGTCATATCTTTATGCTGACTTTAGGCTTTCTAGTTATTGGCTTACATTAATATTTTTAATGTTTAATGGCATTTATTCCCAGTTGCCTTTATTCTTTGTTTGTAATTTTCAACTGAGACATAGATTATACTTATCCCCAGGAGTCATCATTTCCTTCAAAATTCTATTAAGGTTTTGGCTTTCAGTGTTTGAAGCTGTTTAATTGAATTTCAGATAGTCAATGTCCTGAAGAAGCATTTCCTGACAGGAGGGCCAAAGCGCTTAAAATTCACCATTCCTCCCCTTGTTGTTTCTACTCTAAAGGTTTGATTTCTTAAGCGAAGTTATTCTTTAAAGCCCCTCATAATTTATGTTGAGCTTAATTTGCGATGACATGGTTTGGTTGTTTCTATTTATGTGCCATACCGCATAGAAGAGTATCTGATATAGTTTGTTAATTTTGTTCTTCTTCAAATTCTGTAATTTTTGTTGTCTGTTTTGTTTAAATTGTAGCTAATCAGGCGATTGCCAGTGGAAGGAGACAATCCTTTTGGAAAAGAGGCTTCCGTTACTGCTACTAAAATATTCCAATTTCTAAATCAGGTAAGTTTCATAACTTTTCACTGCCTTGTGTGTTCAGATCTGTTTTTAGGTAGAACAATGTGTCTCAGAGCTACATTACTTTTTTAAAACTTAGCCAAAGTTAGTTCATACAAGCTGATTGACAACGTTGAAAATTCTCAATCAACAGTTTGTAGATATTAGCTAAAGAGACTGCTGTTATTGCTCTGTCTCCACTACAGTCATCAGTTCTTGTATTTATTGTTGGATTTTTTTGCTTGTTGCAGATTATCGAAGCGCTACCTAATGTTCCATCACCTGACCTGGCATTCCGGTTGTACTTGCAATGTGCTGAGGTAAAACTACGTACCTGTTTATTTAGTATGCACTTGCTCGGTAAAATGCTCACAGATCTTTCCTATTTCATCAGGCTGCGGATAAGTGTGATGAAGAACCAATTGCATACGAATTTTTCACCCAGGCATACATCTTATACGAAGAAGAAATTTCGGTTAGTTATGTTTTCGCGGACGTTCATATGTCTCGTGTCTAAACCAAAGCAAGTAGGTGAGTTTAACTCTCTCTCGTGCGTCAAAAACTTGCCTTTTGAACAGGACTCAAAGGCCCAGGTGACTGCGTTACAACTTATAATTGGAACTCTGCAGAGGATGCAAGTATTTGGTGTTGAGAATAGAGATACATTAACGCACAAGGCTACGGGGGTATTTCATCATGATATGATAATTAGTCTCTTACCATATTCAATTGTCTCTGCTTAAAGGCTGACAAGGGAAAACTTATACTCTTGCAGTATGCAGCGAAACTTCTAAAGAAACCTGATCAATGTCGAGCTGTTTATGCCTGTTCTCATTTGTTCTGGCTGGAAGATCGTGAGACCATACAAGATGGAGAAAGGTAATACTTTCTTCTGTGCGATAGAACACAGTGTGTTTAAAATAGCTCATTAGGTTTCTTACTTGAAATCAGGGTTCTACTTTGTCTGAAACGAGCGCTTAAAATTGCAAATTCGGCTCAACAAGTGGCCAACACAGCTCGGGGTAGTACAGGGTCTGTTACCCTCTTCATCGAGATACTAAACAAGTAAGCGCTTTTTATTGTTTGTTTTACTTCTCATTTTCCCAGATCAGCAAGCAGCATTATGTAATGTGAATTATGGCAGGTACCTCTATTTCTATGAGAAAGGGGTTCCACAGATAACAGTTGAATCAGTAGAAAGCCTGATAAAACTGATCAAGAACGAAGAATCGATGCCCTCTGATCCATCTGCTGAATCATTCTTTGCAACTACGCTTGAGTTCATGGAGTTCCAAAAGCAGAAAGAGGGTGCCATTGGTGAGAGATACCAGGCGATCAAAGTATAGAATCTCATGTTGGTCAAAAGAAGTCGGTTTGTTTTTATTAAAAAAAAAAAAAGCTTTGCTTTGAGTCGTTTGAGAATCGGAAAGGGACTGATATTGTGTTGCTTGCTGCTCGAAATGTAAACCCGGGTTTAGGTCTAGTTTTATTCCTCGGATTTTCAAGGCGGTTCATGGTCTGTAACTTGTGGAGTTTGATGTGTGTTTATACGAATCTTTAGTATTCTGAGTTTAACATTGGATATTACATATTAGATAATGTCCTTCATGAAAAAAGTATTCATTTTATGTATTCTGTTGAATGATTATTGACGCATAAAAACATTTTCAATACCATTGTATAACGCATAATTAACAACCTTTGTGAGGCTTCAGCCTTCAAATATATCAATAGAAATTCAGTTTACGAAATCAACTTAAAAAATTTTGAAAAAATAATAAAATTTAAAAAAAAAACAAATTGTAGGTTAAATTTTTTTAAAAACAAAATAAAACAGAAAAGAAACGAGAAAAAAAAAAAGCAAAACAATCGGAGAAAGTTGATGGAGGAGATTGTTCGTTTTGTGAACGCTTCAATGGCATAAATTTCCGGCCATCACATTTCTTCTACTTTCTCTTTCTCTCTCCCTTGTTGTTGTTCTCTAGAATTCGATTCATCGTTGTTAACGTCGTCCATTCTTCTTCTTTGATCCCTTCTTTGATCTCTCACATTTCCGATTCCAATTTAGGGTTTCCTCTCTTTTCACATTTCTAGGGTTTTTCTTGTTCCCTTTGTACCGGAGATGGTGAATTGAAAGGAAAAATAAAACGCTTTTGAGAGCTTATATTTGAGGTTGTTTCCTCAGGTTTTGTAGATCTGAGGTTGCTATTTTTGAATTAGAGATTCTTTTTTTTTTTTTTCAAAATTTTGTTTGTTGTGATCATACATAGACGTACGTAGCTCCATTTCTGGTGGAGAAGGAAGAAGAAGAGAAATGAGCGCTTCGAGGTTCATAAAGTGTGTCACCGTTGGCGACGGAGCTGTTGGTAAAACCTGTTTGCTGATTTCTTACACCAGCAACACTTTTCCTACGGTATAATGTTCCTTCCTTAGATTGAATCATATTCTGTGTTCTGTGAATTACAAGCTTCAAAATTGTCTTCTCTATTGATTGATGAGACCAAAGCTTGTGGCAATACATGAATCGATCCATAATTTTTTTTTGGTGTTATGAGGATTTGTGGAGCTTTGTATCTCATTGAATCTTGTAAATTCATGTGGAACAGGATTATGTACCGACTGTTTTCGATAACTTTAGCGCAAATGTGGTTGTTAATGGAGCCACTGTGAATCTTGGGCTATGGGATACCGCAGGTACTGACTAAATAATAGGGATCTTACTTAGTAGTAGCGGCAGCTATGGGATTTGGGGTCTGAAACTTTTGTTTTGTTGTTGTAAACAGGGCAGGAGGATTATAACAGATTAAGACCTTTGAGTTACCGCGGTGCTGATGTTTTCATCTTAGCATTCTCTCTTATCAGTAAGGCTAGTTATGAGAATGTCTCCAAGAAGGTACGTTTTTGAAATGAATGTTTGCTACAAGTTTTGATATGAATACTCTGAAGAAAGTCTTTTGGTTGTGATTTTTGCTGCTTTATCTTCGTTTTGCAGTGGATCCCAGAGCTGAAGCATTATGCCCCTGGTGTCCCTATAGTTCTTGTTGGAACCAAACTAGGTAAGCTCGTTTTTTGACATATATGTCTGCTAATTTGATTTGTTCACGTCCAAGATATATCCATGTAGTACCTTTTAGCTCTTTTGTGTCTAGCGGAAACTAGGCCTGGATTTTGGAGTATCACAAATCCTGAAATAATCTAGGTTTACAAGCTTGTCTGTGATGTTTCGTCATCATTTTTAATGAATTCCGCGATACGTTATGGATCATATCTCACATTTTCTCTTGATAGTTAACCTCCATTGTAAGAGACAACTACATGCATGTAAGCAGCTGTTGGATGTCTAGCAATTATAAACCTAATAGAAAAGGCTTATACAAGATGTTGTGCCAAAATTGGTGTAACGGATTCTGTTTCTTACTTTTAATACCAATGCTTAACTTTCGGCCTGCTGTCTGATCCGTCTAGACCTACTTTTAATAGTTATGAGTTTCGTCTGGTGCTTATGTTTTGTGTTTCATCATATATGCCAGATCTTCGGGATGACAAACAGTTCTTCATTGACCACCCTGGCGCTGTACCAATTACTACTGCTCAGGTAAACAGAATTTTTCTTTGAAATGTGTCAATTTACTTAGCCTGTTACTTAAACGAACCCTTTTAACCGTTCACCACTTTGGGCATCAAAGGGAGAGGAACTGAAGAAACTAATTGGAGCTCCCGCATACATCGAGTGCAGTTCAAAAACACAAGAGGCAAGACACAAAAACTTTCCCTTTTGTTTTGAGTACTACTCTGCTTCTTTACTTAGCTTTTCTCAAAGCTTTTTTTTAATGAAATTGCAGAACGTGAAAGGAGTATTTGATGCAGCGATCCGAGTGGTTCTTCAACCTCCAAAGCAGAAGAAAAAGAAAAGCAAAGCACAAAAAGCCTGCTCCATTTTGTAATTTCTCTACGCTTCTCTTACGTATCTCTCTCTGTCTCTCTGTCTCTTCCACTCTTCTAGTGAAGGCTTAAGAAGAAAACACATTGGGCTTAAAAATTGTTCCAGAGTTCGTTGTGATAAGCTCTCTTAATCCTTAAAAAAACGATTATTTCTGTTTATTGATGAATAGTTTCCAGCTTTAGCTGAGACCTAATATTGCACTTACCACTTCTCTATTCTTCCTTCGATTTCAATGACTAGTTGAAGAAAACAGAGATGATGGATTTTCCACTTCAACTTTACTTAAGTCTACTAATTTGAACATATTACTTGTTCTCATTCTTCCAATTCTAATTTAACAAATGGTGCAATTTGGTATATTTTATTGTCTTGAATACTTCATCCAAAAAATTGTGATGCATATAAGTCTTTAAAAGTTCTGAATGTTTCAGTATTGTGATACAAAAATCAGAATTTTGCATTCAACTATGCCAGTCATTACCTTCTTTAATATATTTTCTTATAAATAAACCTCTCAAACTCCACTTCTCATCCATCACACAATCCTCAAAACAAGAGAAACAAACCCAAAAACAGAGCAATCTCAAAAAGATGAAGCTGCTCTCTTCAGTCTTCACCATGCAACTAGCCAGCGCCTCCGTTCTTACCTCGTGTAGAACAACATATAAGTTCCAAAAAAAAATAGTCATGTTGCTAAACGATGCCATTTCACAACATGCACTTCATTTCGCTTTTGAAGTTTAACTGACTTGTGAAGAATTTGAACAAATGGCCCATTAGCTCAGTTGGTTAGAGCGTCGTGCTAATAACGCGAAGGTCGCAGGTTCGAAACCTGCATGGGCCATTTTAGCTAACCCTTTTTATTTGGCCGGTTTACAACTGAACTACATTTTCTCTTACTTACCATCGAAACAACATGCATTGTCTGAACTTTGCTTCCGCAAGGGAAACATAAGCTGCAAAAGCTGCGAAACTTTGTCTTGGTCGTTTAACTTCTTCACATCTTTAAAACAAGTATACAATGTTTAAGTACAAAACATTCTTCGTATTGCAGTAAACAAAAAATGACCAAAAAACAGGATTTTCTTTACCCCCAAAAACCTCATCGTCAACTACAAATTCACATATATACAAAATGCAAGATCCTGAACCTACTAAAAAAGTTCACTTGTTAGATTTTTACCCGATTCTTCAAGCGGACAATGAAGTTTGGAATGCTGATGGTTTAGTGAGTGACAAAATGGTAGAGACCATAAGCTTTCGATCAATAGGCTTTGTGAGATAAGCATCCATTCCAACCTCCAAGCATTTCGCTTCATCAGAAGACATTGCATGCGCTGTCAACGCCACGATTGGAATGTGCAGCTCTGTGCCAATCTCTGCTCTCCTTATCGCCTTTGTTGCCTCATATCCATCCATTTTTGGCATCTACCATGAGAAAATGTTTAATAAATTGTCATGTCTTCTTTACATGTGGAATTGAAAAAAGTAATTGTACCTGGCAGTCCATGAGGATCAAGTCATAAGGCGAGGAATTCCGTAAACTAGTCTCCCGAGTTGTAACTTTGTTAGCGGTTTCTTCTTCGAACGATTTGTGTTCTTCAGTTGGAGCTTGAGCATTGATAGACTTGTAGTTGAGGGAATCAACTGCTTGTTGTCCATCCCAGACTGCAGTTACAGTTGCTCCCATTTTCTCAAGCATTATGGTGGCTACTCGTTGAAGAACGGGTGTATCCTCTGCCAGCAAGATCCTTATACCTTCAAGAGATTTCTGATTCTTTCCATCCAACGCAATTCCTGAATACAGCCGATCCTTCCAATCTTCTTCTTCTGGGTTCTTTTGAGTCATACTTGCAGATGTTGAGTCATCATTGCTGGTAGTGGCATCGATGAGATAGTTCTTAAGCACTGGAGAGTGCAAGGTGCTTGGTTTAACAGATTTATCTACTTGTTTCTCGCCAGATGTCTCCGAGGAATCATCGGAACTGCAAGTGTCGAATTGTGTTGGATCAATTTCTAAGCAATCGTGGGATTCATCACTTCCGTTTCCTCTGTTTCTTAAGTCATTACACAAGCCTCTCTTCCGGTTTTTTATTACAGCCTCCAGAATCTGGATCATTTTGGCCTTGTACAACGGTTTGTTAACCATCATGACATGCCCTTTTCGTCTAAGTTCTGTTTTAACTGTATTGGAGGTGTCATGCTTCAGTAGCCAAGCAAACTTTGCTTTGTTGGAGAATCTGTCGAGGTAGTTAAGCTGTTCCTTCCATATATTTGTGGTGAGATCAAGTACTCCGATATCCACCACTATGACAAACACAGGGTTCTTGATTTCTACTATATTTGAAAGCTCTGCTCTCAGTGGATCAGATATATTGTGCTGTGAATCAAAGCTGTTGTCACGGCTTCCCGTCTCCAAGAGGTCTCTAATGATCTGAGTCAGCTCGTTCCAGTCTGATGCTTCAACAGTTGCAATGCCGTGTTTTCGCAACCACTTTGATGTGATCATTCTTGCTGTACTTCCATACATGGAAAGCATAACCTGTAGCATTCAAAACCATTAACACTTTCACAAACACATAAGCTTTAATTTATGATGCATTCGTCATTATTTCTTTCCCAAATTTACTTACCACGAGACCGTATTTGGAGAAATCTGGCTGGATGTTTTGATCTACAGTGTCAGGAGTACTCAAAATCAAGTACAGTCTCATAAGAGTCCCTAAGCCATTCTTCTGCACTACTTTGATTTCTCCACCCATTTTGTTAACCTGTAAAGTTACAAAGTAGGTTTCAGATCATATAATTGCTTCTATAAAACAATTCTATTCTAAAGTTCCAAAACTTGACGCACCAAGTTTCGCACAATACATAGTCCAAGTCCAGTTCCTCCGTGCCTGAAGAAAAATAAGACTAGTGAGATATAAGATTCAACTAACGGCAAAGTTTTGCTTAAACATTCACTGCGTGCAGTTAATCATGATCACTTACGTCCGAGTGGTAGAAGGATCAGCTTGCTCAAAGCTCTCAAAAACAGAGTCCCATTTGCTTGGATCTATTCCTGAAGATAAGATTTACACAATAAAGAGATTTTCAGAATCTGGGAGATCGATGAGGCGGATAGCGAAATGACATATAATTAGGGAACTCAAGTGTCATACCACATCCAGTATCATCAACCTCAAACCAAAGAACCATTTTGTTCGCGTTCTTACAAGACTTCTGCAAGTGATTTCTGTGTTGCACCTGTTTTGTCTTCATTGGAGCCCATGGTTTCCTTCTGTCAACAGATACGCTCATCTCATCATGTAGAGAATTTATGTTCTCGCACCATCCACGAAGAATAATGTGACCCGCTGCAAAGCAACCATCTTTTTATGATTAGCAATGCATCTCTGTAATGAAAAAGAAGAGAAAGTAGATATGGTCAAAAAACTTACTTGTTGTAAACTTTATAGAATTGCTTATAAGATTTGCAAATATTTGAACAAGTCTTGCTGAGTCTCCTCTGACTAATGCTGGCATATCATCTACAAAAAGAGCAAAATATATGAGATTTCATAACGCAAAAATTCATTGCAAAGAAAATTCATTATTGGCTGTCTACAATATAATACCGAGTCATACCAGAGAGGTCTAGAACTGTCTCTACATTGTGATTAATACACTGCACCGAGAACATGTCAACAAGTCCTTCAAGTTCTCGCCCCAAATCAAACTCAGCTTCTTCCAGAACAAGCTTTCCTGACTCAACCTATGAGGTGGAAAAGGAAGAAATTAGAGTGATTGATCTTTTTAGGCTGTACACATACATACTAGTTTCGAGAAAAGCACAGCTGAAACAGCTAAAATGTTTACTCATTGCCTAACTTAAGGTCATCAGATGTAATACTAAAGCTTGAAGATTTTTTCTTCCTATATCAAAACTAAATAAGATTTTTTTTCTTATAATTTCTCACCTTGCTCAAGTCCAGTATATTATTGAGAAGCCGAAGGAGAGCTGTAGAGCACTTTCTGATCTGAGTGACTGTTGCGTATTGCTCATTTGAAAGACAATCATCCGATATAAGAATATCTAGTAATCCAATTACAGCAGCCATTGGTGTCCTCAACTCATGACTAGAATGCAGAAAATTTCAAAACCCTCATTTCAGTATTAAGCATTAAGAATGTTAAACAATCGTAAGAACTTGTCTCTTGAATATACAGTGATGACCAACCTCATATTTGCCAAAAACTGGCTTTTGTAGTTGCTTGAAGCTTCAGCTCTTCTTCTTGCATCCAGTTGCCTTATCAGTTCTGCTCTTAGCTTCATCTCCTTTGAAACTCCATTTGTGAGTATTAAAATGCAGACACATCCAATAAAGAAGATGCAGACAGAAGCAGAAATCAGAATAATCAAAGTCTTGAAGGCCCTTTCATCCACTTTTCCCATAATGAACTTCCTGGGAATAATGACAACACCTACCTGCAAAATACGTAAACAGAAAATTAAACAACGTGATCCTACTGGGCATCTAAATCTAGCTTAGAATCTTGATAGGGACAACTTACAATTGGAAGTCTCTTGAGATTAAGATAGAATGAATCAATGTAATATCGTTGGTCACCAAGCTTTACATTCTCAGCATGAACAACGTGAGGGCGCTTACTTCCATAAGTTTTCTCTAACCACTGAGCTCCTGACTTTATAACCCACTCTTCTGAATCAGTGGCTTTCATTAGCTGAGGCCCGTTTGATGTATTTTTCAAAAGAGGACCATCTGTGGAGGTAGCAAGCAAGTATCCTTCTTGAGATGTCAAATAAATATGTCCACCGTGGACTTCTACAAGATCTCTCATCAACTGTCCTACGCTGTAAAGTGCAGTTGTCACCCCCACAACAGCCACAATACTCTTGTTTGATGCATCAAAGACAGGCAAAGCCGCTGAGAGAAGCGGAGAGTCCATGTATTTGCTCACTGTCACATGCCAAGAAGCTTCACCATCAGGCACTTGTGAGATTCCTGCGATGTTGATCAGATCATCCGGTGGAATTTTAAGAGGCTTTCCCAAATTTTCCCCTGTTACTGGATCAAGCTGTTGCTGATACCAAATGGCAGACATGTTCCCGTGTATTGACTTGTTGTTCCACCCACTTACATCTTCAGGCCCTGTTCCACTGATGGAATAGTTTTTTAGATCGGAGAAGATGTAGAATGTGCTGCTACTTGCTGGATCTCTGTGAAAAGCTTGGACAAATCCATTTCTGTAGTTTATGGTTATGGCATTTAGAGCTTTGGCACTCGCAAACAGAGCCCATGTCACATCCTTCATTGCTTGATACATCTGATAAAGTTAACAAAAATTATCAAATAAAGGATCTCAAACCAAACAAAGGATAGACAGGAAAACAGAAAACAAAACCTCCACAAGTTCTTCTTGAGTTGTTGGCTTGTCATATTTTTTGATGACATATTCAGATAACTTGACTTGAGCTGTTGTTAGCTCTGATGTGGTGTTTAAAACGCTCCACATCCGTAAGACTGGACGCTGAAGAAGCTCGTATCTAAGGCCATACGCTAATGTTTGAAGCGACTGCTTTGTATAAATCCTTGTGAAATGCCATGTTAGAACCGTTAAAAGCCCTATCAAAATTGCTAACATAACCTGCACACATACACACACAAACACACCATTTCTAAACTCATAAAGCTTCCACCTTTCTCATCAAATGGATTGGTTTTCAAGTTGGATCATAAACTAAACATGCAAAAACAGAAACTTTGATCGGAATTTTCAAAGAAAAAAGTGAAGAGAAGCTGATGGAAATCTAACCATTATAGCGAGGCGAACAACAAAGACACTGTAGTAAGAAGACAAACAGTGACTACTAGCGTATTGAAACTCATCTTGTTCAACATCTCCACGCAAAATCATCATCTCTCTTGGACTCTCCAAATTACTTCTCCAAGGGGTAACCCATTCAGTCATTTTATCGAACACCTTCCTGATCTGCATCTTCTTCTTCCTCGAACCCATTGGAGAATCAGGAAGATTCTCAATACTCATTGAGAAGCTATCTCCTCGCATCTTGTTTCAGATGATCCCAAATCATAAACAAAGACACATATTAGGCCTTTGTTGTTGGTGAACTTTTGGGTGCTTTGCTTAGTGGAAAACTAATGACTATACTGCTTCTTGTGTCACTCCCCACTTTTTTTATTAATACCCAAATTAAAAAAATCAAAACTTTAGTAGACAAATCAGAAACCCATGAAGGAAAGCTTCAAACTTTTGATTGACTAAAAACTCTGCTTCATCCACAGAGAAGACTGGCAAAAATAAGATAAGTGTGGAGACTGAAGAAGAAGCAAAGTAGGTTCCAATTTATAAAGAGAATAAATAGAAAGATGAAATCTTTTTTGCTTTATTTAAAGAAGAAATCAAATATGGGAAAAAGGAAGATTTGGGCAAAGTGATTTGAGAGAGAATGAACTTCGAATTTGGCCAGTGGGAATGTGTAGAAGGTAAAATGGCCAATGGAGAGAGACATTTGGCTTCAGGTCCACACAAATATAGTTGTACGGTTTTGAAGAATTTTCCAACTTTTAAAGTTTTAATTAATAATTTAAAAGAAGAAATAAATGAATTTTAAAGATGAAAAATGAATGAAAATTTATAGGACCCAACTTTTGTTTTGTCTCTATCTCAGAAGTTTTCAAAGATTTGTGCTTTGTGATGGTGTTTTTGGGTTCTGCTTTTACTTCAAAAAAAAAATATTAGGTAACTAAAAACTGTAGAGTAATCACAGAATATACCAGAGATTTTAAAAATAGTTAAAAAGAGATATGGCTTGTAGCAAAACTGTAGTATTAAGTGGGTTGAAAATATTGAAGAAAAAAAAAAAAAAAAAAAAAAAAGTGGGTTGAAAATATCCACAAAACGTCCAAAATACATTTATCACTAGATCTCCCATGTCACCCGTTCCCATGTGTGAGTCTTGTGAATTTCTCTGACTCTCTCATTTCATCTTCTTTGCTTTCCTTGTTAAGGCTTTGTTTTCATATATCTTTACGTCAACTTAATTTCCGGAGAATTAGGTCATGCCGGCTTCATGTACCAGAAACGTCGTTCATCTCAATATTTTGCAATCTTATTTTAAGAAAGTTAATCTTTAAGTGAACAAAAAAAAAATGAAGGATCGCGAATTTATTTAGTGTCTATTTTTTATCTAATGTATGTAAAATTGAAAACAAATTACAAAATATAGTTATATAGAGAGGAATATGTTTGTAATAATATGAAAATATCACTATATATATGTATATATTCATTTATCACTTTTTAATATATATGAATCACATTATAACTATAAATAATATAATATGAATCAAAATAAAATATTAAGTTAGCATGAAACTCCATTCGGTGCATTAATTGTTTAAACTGTACACTTGACTTTTCGGGTATGGTAAAGGTCGTTATGTACGTCTACGAAGTCAATTTTACCGATACTCTAATATCATTTGTCAAATATATTTGTTTCTCTTATATACTCCATCCATTTGAATTACATGTCGTTTAATGTTTTTCCACACAAATTAAGAAAACTATTAAATTTTCTGTTTTACCTTTTATTAATATATTTTATAATTTTTTCATTGGCCAATACATTAAAACAGTAGGGCAAAACATATAATAAACCTTGTATATACTACAAATTGAACTAGCTAAACGGTTGCACAAAAAAAAAAGAACTAGCTAAAAAATCAATCTTAACAAATAAAACGCGAGACATAATAGGCTCTTAAGCAATATAAATTGTTATCAATTTGATGAACTTCACATAATTCGTTTCGAAGTCTAGATTAACTATCCTTTGGTAATTTCTCGTCTTGCAATACAAATAATATTGATTCGCCAATCAAAACAACAATTTTGAAGAGAAACTTCTACGATGATGAGAAGATTGTTGAAGACCATATTGTTTTGGTCGTTCCATAACGCATAGATGACTGTATAGACTGCGATTAACAGTCAAGACCCGGAGGTACTGTTTAACTGTTGTCTGCTTGCAATGACATTTTACCCAAATATTTTTGTTTGTTCACCATGGATTTCAGAAACCTTAGTCATGTCTTTAACTTTTTTAATTATACTTTTAAGGTTATTGGTTCACAAAAAAAATTTGTCACTGATTAACGGGAAAAAAACGGTTAAACTGCCAGTGCCAGTGATGGGAATGAAAAAAAAATTACTTTCATCATTTCATGGTGATAATTAATTTTGACCAAACTTTAGTAAGAATCTTTGGGAGCTTCAAGATCAAGTAACAAATCTATAAAGCATATATAGTCGGTGGTATTAACAACCCGTGAATTTGGTAAAATAAAGTTACAAATTTATTCGTAGTTCTCTTTAATAAGTACAATATATTTAAGGTTGATTTAAAGGTATTTTCATTTGACATATTTGATTTTTATTTGTGTGTTGTATTAATATTAACCGGTTTTGGATAAAATTTGGCTGACTCAACTTAGTCAATATATTACCATTCTTCTCGATATCTTAAATTCGATTCTGCATGGTATTGAAAAGGATTGATCTTCAATCCAATGGAATACATATATTCGTTATAAACAAAAAAATTGATTGACAAGATTGTAGTGTGGATAAATTTATCTCATCACTGGAAGTAATTACTTTATTTTAAATTTTGATTCATATAGAATCAAACATTCAAAGGTTATCACATTAATCATAATTAAATATATATATTCAACTAATTAAATTTTTCGTTTTGTTTGTGTTTAAAGCAAGATTCAAATCTAGCTTTAGCATCAAATCAACAACAAATGAGATCACAATTTAAAGAAAAAGATTGGAAAATCTAGACAAAATCTCAAAAGGATCTATTTAGAAGACTTAAGGTGAATGGTAATGATGTGTGCTTAAAAAAGAAATGTGCATGCATGGTTACTGGTTAGAGAAACTTGTAAGCCTTTTGAATCTTCAAAGTCTCATAAGCATTCCACTTAATTATATACTTACGGATATGTATAGATCATAATTCTATATATCTTTTTAATTAACATTGTGTGCTCTTTGGTGGTGGCTCATTTTCGTTGTGGAGACAAAAGGCAAGTTGATAATAATAACTAACCCGCATGATATACAGTTTTCAAATAATAATACGCATATAAACTTAGGTATTATAATGCATGGTTGATGTGCTAAACCATCAAGTAGGACTAAATTACGAATTATAAAGATCTTTGCCACATATAACAAGATTTATTAGCCATAAACATTGAATGGCAATACAATTTACTAAAACATAATTAAGTAGAAGAAACACTTGAGCTGAATAACATACATGTTTGATAATCGCAAGACAATGAAAAGTTAAACGTTTTGTAAATCAATAATGGGTTTCTCTCTTTTAGTTATTTTTTTGACACGAACATATATGTTACATGTTTTTTTTTTTTTTTTTTTTTTTTTTTTTTTTTTTTTTGGCAAACATATGTTACATGTATACCCTGCATAACGTATCATTTTTCTAAAACATAAAAGTTTGATGAGTATATTAGAAATTAGTAAGAGATAGCATAATCATGTTTTCATAAAAACACATATATAAATCATAAATGGTATATAAGTGATCACCTATAATTCATTTACAAATAGATCCCACAATCACTTGTTTTCATGTTGTTCAAAATTATTGAAAACCAAAATATACATAAGCTAAGCGAAAGGAAACGATACGGATTATTTCCAAAATAGAAAAATTTTGGTTTAATGTTTTTAGGTACACATGTCCGCTTTTGGGGTATATGTGTTTAGGTAGAATTTTTTTGGTTTAATGTATATTACATTCATACTTTTAATAAAAGAAACTTTAAATGTTAGACCATTTCCAATATACCTCTATTTTTTTTCTATTTTAGAGGTAACTTTATTTTGGAGGAAATTGAGTTGATTTTGTTCCAATGTATTCTTTTAAAATATAGTTTATTCTAAAATAAAGGAAAATATAGTTTATTCTAAAATATAGTTTTCCTTTATTTTAGAGGAACCTCTATTTTAAAGGAATACATTAGAGCAAAATGCCCCTAAAGTTGAGTTACACCTATAATGGAGAAAAATTAATTGTAATTAATATGTAGTTACAAAATTATGTTGAAAATGATAATAAAGTGGTGGGATAATATGTTCAATTTTATTAAGAGAAAGAATATGATGTAGAATGTTAAAAGTAAAAAGATGGTGTTGAATACTTGAATTTATGAACCACTGTAAACCATTGTACATAGTGTAAGAGATAGAGCACTCCTTACTCCAGTTCACTGACTAGTATAAAAAAAGTTTTCTTCTGTTTTATTCTCACTTACACAATAGTAAAAATCACAATTATTTTAGTGAAATAAACATATAAGATCAGTAAACATTAGCGATATAAAAATTGTGATTTACAATCTTACGAGAATACAATAATTTTGTTAATCAAGCGGAAGAAGTTTTCTTATCTACTTGACATATTGTATCACCAAAATAATTGTGATTTACTATTCTTTTATATTTGACATATTGTATCACCGAAATAATTCAGATTTGTTTCATCGATAAATTAATAATCAGTTTGTATGTAATGTTTTTTTTTTATCTATCGTGGTGTCATACTATTCTTATCTATTTGACATATTGTATCACCAAAATCATTCGGACTTTGTATCATCTTTCTGAAATTTGTTCTGAATTCGACGATGGTTTAAACTAAACCACATGTGACATGTTAAATGGAAACAAAATTTCATCTTCCTTTCGTTAATCATATATCACAATGAATTAATTTTTATTATTGTGATACGTACTTGCATTATTATAATATTTTGAAAATATTAGACGGCTGATAAGTGATATTTTTGACATTTTCCAAAATATTTAAGAAATGTTAATTGATAAATTGTAAGAACAAACTGTAAGCTAAAAATAATTTATGAAAGTATGATATTTTTGTTCAGTGAAGTTTAGGCGTTGGGTCAATTTCTTTCTAATTGTATAACTAGTAAGATAATCCTACATAATCGGTGTGAAGGAGACAGTTTATGAAAACATATAAAATAGCAAAGAATTGATAAACATCTTAAAGCTCGATTAAGACTTGTTAAAAATCCCCACGAGAGGATCGGACAAGAAAATTAAAGTGAAGATGCGGTAAGCATATATATTAGTATCTCTTATATAAATGACAATTAAGATTTAAATTTAGAACGTATGAAAAATAATAAGAGGATAAGATTAAGTGGTACAAAGCACTTAGTAACCATTGGTGGTTTCGACACTTATAGGGCATTTGATTCGATCTCTTATCAATCTTGCATCACCTTTTCGGTTCTATACATGATTATTATTTTATATTTTTTCTTAAGTTTCTAACAAATTCTAGGAATAATAAGTTCTTTTAAATCAGATACCAGATACGTATCAAATGTATTGAAGATTTCTGAGTATGTAATGTTTCGCATTATAAATAATCTGACGTTATTTTAGATTTTGCTATTTCCATTTTTTGACAGCCTTATATCAAATTATATTAATGGTCTAATTAGGTACTAATCGACTATAAGTAATCATTTATGTATAACCTAAAACATCTAATTAACAACATTTGGGTCATTCTCGTCAAAAAAGAAAAAGACCTATATATAACCTATGTATAAGACCAATCACTAATTTGTGTTTTCTTAATTTGATAATAGATTCTAGAAATAGACCAGTGTCAACTCCTTTGGTTTATTGAATCAGATACGAATGTTTGAAAGATTTTCTGAATAAAGAATATAGTTTCAATTTTATTTTTAAATATTTGACGCTTTAGATTTATTCCTTATTTCCATTTTTGGACAGTTGTATATAAAATATTAAATTATCAATATTCAAATAAAATGTTAGGTACTAATCGACCGTACTCCAGCATCTAAAAAAACAAATTATTTTATAACCAAAAAGAATCTAGAATTGAAAAAAAAAAGCTCAGTAATTCTTTTTTTTTTTTTGAAGTGTTTCCAAAGAAAACCTCCAAATTCAATTAAAAAAAAAATTAAAAAAAAATGTAGAACGATGTGAACTCTAAACCATAAAAAAGAAAATCGTTTCTTGCTAAAAAAATAAACACTTAAAGCCCACGATTGGCCCAATGGGTTTCTATGTGTTTCAAAAGCCCACGAAAGCACCTCCCCTACAATAATAATATTCACAGTCGTAAGAAATTGGGGACAAAGGGTTTAAGAGTTATCGTCTCGAAGCTTAAGCTTGATCCTAAGATTCAACAATGGCGATAATGTCAGATCTTCCACGGGATTTGTTAGCAGAGATTCTCAGTAGGGTTCCATTGGCATCTTTAAGATCAGTGCGGTTCACTTGCAAAAAATGGAACGATTTATCCAAAGATCGGAGCTTTCTCAAGAAACAAATCGTCGAAGCAAAGAAGAAGCAATTGAAATCGAAGGAGTTTGAGGTGATCATGATGAGGAATTTTAGAGTTTATCTAACGAGCGTCGATCTCCACAACGATGTTAATCCATCTTTTACGCCTAAAGGTACACTTACTAGCTTTAGCGATGATGCAAATCAGCATCAAGTCGATAATGTGTCTAGTGTCTTTCACTGCGATGGTTTACTCTTATGCATCACCAAAGACCTCAACTTTAGGCTTGTGGTTTGGAACCCTTATTTTGGGCAAACAAGATGGATCCAACCCAGAAATTCTTACCACATAAAGGACATTTACGCTATTGGGTACGATGAGAATAAGAACCACAAAATCCTGAGATTGAAGGATCAGTATTACGATTATGATTCACATCCACGGGCACGGATTTGTGAGTTTGAACTCTACAGTTTTGAGTCTAATTCATGGAAGGTTGTTCTTGATGTTAGTCCTGACTGGTATATACACTCTTATCACCGTGGCTTGTCTGTAAAGGGGAATACTTACTGGTATGCAACAGAGAAGCATGGCTATGTTAATTTCTTGATCTGTTTTGATTTCACAACTGAGAAATTTGGACCGCGTTTGCCTCTGCCTTTTAACGCTACCGAGTCTTTTACTTATGATGATGTTGTTACTCTCTCTAGTGTTGGAGAAGAGCAGCTTGCGCTGTTGTTTCAGAGTGATGCTACATTGATGATGGAGATTTGGGTTACGAGCAAGGTTGACCCCACAGAGGTTTTGTGGAACAAATTGTTCTTAGCGGTTGATCATGATATGATAGAATTCGACTATGAGTTAAAGTTTGTGGCAGACGCTGGGAGTTTCTTCATTGACCAGAAGAAGAATGTTGTTGTGGTTTTTGATAAAGATATGAATGAGCATACCCATCGTGGCATGGCTTACATTGTTGGGAAGAACGGATACTTCAAAAGAGTGGATATTGGGGAAGAAGCATACACGAGTTGTTTCCCACTTGTCTGTTCTTATGTTCCAAGCTCAGTGCAAATCAGGCAGCTAACCTGATTACTTTCTTTTTCTGGCATCTTCGATTGTATAAATCTGACCACTGTTATCAGTTATCTGGAATCTCAGAGACATGGCCTCTCTACTACTATATGTAAACTCTCGTGTGGCTCTTCCAGACATTTCTTTTGAAACAGTCAAATGCATCTTCAACTTTTTATCTTTGGGATCTTTCTTTAGCATTGCTAGTTAGCTGGAAGGAGAGATTATGCATGATACAATCACTCACTCACTCTATTTGCACGTTAAAAAAACATGAAAACTAATTTCAAGGAATCTTGATTTGACCACTTACACATACAGCACATATTCCGAATCAAATCAGAGACATTACATGATTCTCATAGAGAAACATAAACACTTCACAACAACTACTAATCCACACCTCTTTTTAGTTTAACTTATTTATCAAAAGACAACAAGACGATACAAACAAACAGGACCAATGAGTCTGTTTTGCTTCATCAGGCAGCCTTACTAGGCTTTTTTTTGTGAAGCTGCAGATCTAATGGCGGTTTTTGCAAGCGTCGAAGGCTTGAGTACACTCTTCGGGTTAATAGCCTTTCTTATTTTGAAAGCAACCCAGGCTGTGCCAAGCGCATATCCTGCTGCATCGAGCCCTTCGTTTGTCGCCTCAGCCGCTTTACCACCATACCTATATTCATCAAACCAAAATTTACATCCTTCTCTTAAAACACTTTCCATATCCAAATAACCAGGAGTTTCAATTCCAAATACTCGATTTTACTTACTTGTGATCAACGAGTTCGGTTGTAACAGTGGAAGAGGTTGACATTACATTCCTCCCAGCTACTTCAACAGCGTCACAGACCTTATCTATCAAAACAGGAATCAACAGTTTCAATGATCATGATTACCTAAAGATAGCCGCATGAAGTCGAGTTAAGTATATTGTAGACTTACTGAATCCGTCAAGAGATGCAAGGATGACTTCTCCAGGAAGAAGGCTGAAGAATTTCTTTCCTACTTTGGTGTTTGCCACTGAACTTGTGAAGAATCCAGAAACTTTAAGGACTCCAGACAGTATGCTGTTTGCTACACTCTCTGTCATTTTGGTCATCCTCTTCACTCTGCATAGGCAACAACACAATTAGACACCAATACACGTAACTATATGTCATTTTGCTAGAGACGATGAACACATATCGTCTCAGCTCTCAAATTACACTCTTCAGGACACACCAGAACAAATCAAGATCATCAATCAAAACTTATGTCTCACAAAAAGGATTATCAAAGACGTTCACACAAGTTTCTGTCCAGACAATTTCCTAAAATATAAACCATATTCCACCAATTTACTGCAAACATTCCATGACACAGCTATAACAAACACAAAGATTTCACCTTTCGAGAAACATCACAAACCTCTAAATCAAAATCAAAATCAAATTCATTCATACCTTCTGATTCTTTTCAAGGTGTCAGGGTGAACTTCACTCTCCTTCTCAGCCTTTGACAACCTCCTTTTCATGAAACCATTTCCCCAAATAAGCCTATCCATAGTCACATCTCCACACCAAAGAATCCCTTTTATCAAATGTCCTGAGCCAGTTGCAATCAGCTTCGCCGCCTTCCCGCTATAATCCTCCACATTCGGAGCCAAAGTAGTCCAATAAGCAGAACATTGCCTCTCCACAATCTCTTTCCTTTCCCCAGTAAGCTCCACCGGAGACGTCTCTCTCGCCACCGTCACATCCAAAACCTTTTCACCTGCTTCCTTCGCTTCCTCTGACACCTCCTGCACAGAGAAACTACTATAATCCTCCAAGATCTTCTCAAGCTCCACCAGTAAATGCTCTTGACCTTTAGAAGCAATTGTAAGTCCGTAGTTCAACATCTCGTTAGTGTTTTTCCCTCCATCTCCGTCTTCTTCGTCGCTTGAATCATGTGAGATCTCTTTGGTAGGACGAAGCGTGAAGAAGTAATGAGACTCATCGACCTTGACAGAGTTCTCATCCTTAGTCAACGGCCATTGAATCTCATCGGAGACACTAGCGAGAACAGCGACAACATTCTCTCCTTGAACAATACGGATGATCTCAAGATCACCGCAAGCGAGCTCGACGCTGTAAGATTTGTCGATTAAATGAAGAATCGCGCCGGAGATTTTCAAAATTACTTCCTCCGTCGCAGCGGGAGGAGCTGAAACCGGAATAGAACTCGTCTCTGGTTGTTCAGGGAAGAGATTACGAGCGAGATCATTCATATCGAGAGAAGGATAGAGATTGTTAGTAGAAGATGATGAGCTAGGGTTTATAGGAGCTTCGGGATTGGATGTGTCAACAGTAGGGTAAAGAGAAGAAGTTTGCTTGTCGCCGGAGGATTCCATTTTCGCCGGCGATTTCAAATCGGAGAAGATCAATGAAGAATGATTGACTTGGTTTGGTTCTGAATTGATTAAAGATATTTATATTTGAAGAAGAAGAAGGAAAGGGACCAAGTTAAGTATCTCTGTATCTGTCAGATTTGGGAAGACGTGGATGTTACGCGTAAATGACGCGTGTAAAACGGTATAAACCGGTTCGGTTATAACTCACCTTGTCGACATCTTTCCCGCGCTGTTACACGGTTAATTGTTCTCATGTCGGTCGGTCGCTTTTTTCGTCTCGGAAATTGCATTAAACTCAAAAAAAGAGTGTACTTAAAGATAATTTATTATGCAGTTGCGTATCACTAAAACTTTATATTATTTAACTGAAATAAAGAAATGATAGTTTCTTTTGTTTGTTTTTGAGTAAAAAAAAAAAGAAGGTAGTAACGTTTTTTCTTTTCTGATAAAAGGTACTAATTATTTACTCTACATAACATGCTATTACATTTGTAAAACAGTATTTAGTTTGAACTATTAACATGTCATTGCTTAACTTATAACTTAAATTGTTTTGCATACAATAATTAACGATTAAAAAAAAAAAAAACGATTTTAGATTTAGTTAACAAAATAAATTTTAAACATGCTTATATTTGGATAATCTTAATCAGCAATATAACCACCAAACATGTTTGATGTTTCTAAGTTCTAGCAGTCTTGAAGTTCTCTTTACATGATAAAAAAAAGAAAAGACAAAATCCCATTAATTCTCATTAAAAAACTTAGATTGGTTCAAGGAAAAAACATTAAGACCAATATCCTCTGTTTTTATTAAGGTTTTAAAAAACACACACACAAAACTAGTAACGAACATTAAAGAGTTTCTCTGATAACATGCCCTTTCTCAACTTCATCAAACAGTTCTGTATTAATAGCTCTCAAATTCCAGAAATCACCAGACAGTATCTAACTAACAATAAAGACTCCCCTGCCTCTAAAAGGTTTTAAAGTTTGGTTGATAGACAAATCAGTTACAGACTTACAGATTTAGATTGCCACGTTAAAATGTCGTTTTGGTTTAGAGACAAGTCTTTATATGTTATGGGCATATCCTTCTCCACCAAAGAACACACAAAGAGAAACAACATGAGTAATCATCAAACTGTGCGTGAGATACTTCTTCTCTTATATCTCACTGTGTTAGCTCAATTATATGAAAATTTATCATATATGCTTTTTAATCATCTTTAATATGACTCTAACAAAGCAGGTATTGAAGCAACTGGAGCCATAGTGTGAACTTAAAGACAAAGTGGTTCTTGTGACAGGAGCTTCCTCTGGTATAGGAAGAGAGGTATGTCTTGATCTAGCCAAAGCTGGCTGTAAGATTATCGCAGCAGCTCGTCGTGTCGATCGTCTCAAATCTCTCTGCTCTGAAATAAATCGCTTCGAATATTCAGCTGGAATTCAAGCTGAAGCTCTTGAGCTAGACGTTTCATCAGACGCAGCCACCGTTCAAAAAGCGGTTAAGAAAGCTTGGGAAATCTTCGGAAAGATCGATGCGTTGATCAACAATGCGGGATTTAGAGGCAATGTCAAGTCGAGTTTGGATTTGTCAGAAGACGAGTGGGACAAAGTCTTCAAGACCAACTTAACCGGAACCTGGTTAGTCTCCAAATACGTATGCATTTTAATGCGCGATGCTAAACGTGGTGGTGGCTCGGTGATAAACATTTCATCAGTATCCTGGCTCCACCGCGGTCAGGTGCCTGGTGGAGTCGCATACGCTTGTTCTAAAGGCGGTGTTGACACCATGACAAGGATGATGGCACTTGAGTTAGGTGTTTACAAGATCAGAGTGAATTCGATCGCACCAGGGCTTTTAAAGTCAGAGATCACACAAGGTCTTATGCAAAAAGAGTGGCTCAAGACCGTTATCGAGAGGACAGTCCCATTAAAGGTACAACAGACAGTGGATCCGGGGCTTACTTCTCTCCTACGCTACCTCGTTCACGACTCGTCTAAATATATCTCCGGGAATACATACATTGTCGATGCTGGAGCTTCATTGGTCGGTCTGCCCATTTTTTCATCTCTCTAAACCTTGAACTTTATACTTTATGTGTTATTGCAAATTTGCAATAATATGATTACATTTACACATTCTTAACATATATTTAAAGCAAAAATTTACATTAACATGCTTGTATTTGAAGAATTTGAATCAAAGCTCATCATACTTGAGTTCCTTGTGTTCCACTTTAACTGGGAATCTCTTGTTGACCCAAGCAATGTAACCACCGTCCATGTTTCTTACAGTCTTGAAGCCCTATCACATGATTAAACAATCGCATTATATCTCACCAATAAACTCATAGATTAAAGAAGAAAACAGGGTTTTCAAATCTTGAATCTTTTGGTACTTACGGAAGAAACAAGAAATTTGGTAGCATGTAATGATCTAACTCCAGATTTACATCCCTACAAAACAAGATCATAACAACAGTTTCTAGATTCAGATCCAGTGAACATAAAAAAAAAAAAGATCTAGTGAATTGAAATATACTTTCACATGATCAGGACAAGACTATGTTATTACCAGGATGAGATGATCGGTTTGGTTACAGAGAGATGAAACATGTTTCAAGAAATTAGGGTTAATCTCTTGACCTTGTGGAGTATATAACCAGTAAGGAACATTGAAGACATTTTCTGAATCAACATGGCCTTTCTTGAACTCTTCAACAGTTCTGTGTTTAACAGCTCTTAAAATTTCAGAAATCACCAGACAGTAATATCGAACAACAATAAAGGCATGACTGAATCTGAAAGGTTTTAAGATTAACCTGACATCAAGAAACGTGTAGCCAGAATCAAGAAGTTTCTGAGCTTGGTTTACATCGATGGTAATGACTTTTGGTTCTGACATTGATGTAGTTGTGCGAGGAAGATGATTAAAAACAATGAAAAGAAGAAGAAAGGATCTAAGAACGTGTAAAGAATCCATTTTGTTGCTGAATTAGTTTTCTAGAGTCTCTGAACAAGAATCAGTATATATATATATACTAGTATATATATATATATACTAGTAGACTAGTAGTAGCCAAATTTATTCGTATTAATCCGCCGTTGGATTTGAGCACTCTGTTTTCATTTTGGCGGCAGTGGTGTATACGTGGCGTATCCGCCGTCGGATTCGCTTACCCTGTTGTATTTTATTTTTTTCATTGTTTTGTTTAAACTTTAGGTTTTTACGCTGATTGAACTCAAATGCCGATTGTTTTGCTTGTAATGCGAAAACTAATTTAATATTATATCAATGTATAATTAATTAGCTAAGGTACATTTAGCTGATATTTAAATTCTAAATACTTTTAAATAGTAATCTATACACTTTGTTAATAAACTACTTTTAGTAGTTTTTATTTTAAATTAAATTTTAATCTTACACATTTCATTTTTACTATATAATTTAGCTATTTATTTTATCGTAAAAATCTAAAATTGAGTTTTAAATTTTTTTTCTATTGAAAATATTTGAACTTCTAAATAGTAATCCACACACTTTGTTTTTGTAGTGATATTGTGTCACTTATTGTAGTTTGAGGCTTTCAGCTCTTGTTTTTTTTTGTGTGTTATATAATCTTTATTATTTTTGACAATACTATTATATAAAATCTTTTAAAATCTATTACTCCCTCTGTTTTTAATTATATATAGTTTAAATTTTTTTTATTTTTTTCAATATAAGTGTTGTTTTTATTTTTCTATGCAAATATTAAATGTATTTAACAGTTTTTAACCAATTATATTTTAGATTGTCGGAAAAAAAAGAAACCAATTATATTTTAGATCATATTTTTTTATTGGTTGCATTAGTTATAATTAATAATATTTTATAGAAAAAAAATAAATTAAATGAAATTTGTATGTTTTTTTAATTTGTGTACAAAAACCTTAAATTACAAATATTTAGAAACAGAGGGAGTATGATATTAACTAGTCAATGTTTACTTCAGCCCAAAAAAAACTCGTTTTCTTGAGTCGCAACAAAATCAATCACATAAATTAATTGGAAAATCTGTTTAACAATTTTAGTTTGAAAAAACAGAATGAACAAAAAGACAAAAGAAAAAGAAAAAAAAAAGGTCGGTGCCGTATTGAATATCACCAAAGTCCACTCCACACCCAAGAAACCGCAACAGCCAAAACGACCAATGATAACGCAACTGAGATTCTACTTGACGCGTCAGAGACGCTAACTGCTTCCGGTTGCAGAGGCGGAGACACACTCTTCTCAAAGTCTTCACTAATTCAAAACACAACAACAACAACAAAAATATATAAAACAGTTAACAAAACTTCCAAAATATGAATTTTGAATAATCTAAGATTCATTAAAATTACCAAAAAACACTAAAATTAACATTTTTCGAATATTACTTTCCTTATTTAGTAAATTCAGTAGCAAAAATATTACCTTGAAGGAGAAGGACAGAAAGTGATGACGTAATCAGCACCGGAGCAAGTAAAAGTGCTTGTGCCGTCGTCATAAGCGTAACTATAAGCCGTCGGACAAGTTTTCTTAAAGAAAACAGAGTACTCACTCGGCTGACACGTGTCCGGCGTTCCAAACGCGCCGTTACAACAAAACTCCGGCGTTCCAAACGCCTCACAAGCGCTCTTGCACGCCACAGCACCCGTTCCAGCCGCTTCAACCGTTACTTTCAGCTGCTCCGGACATAAGCCGTTGAGATCCGCCGCGCAACCCGTTGCGTTACACTTACCGACTCCGATAGCTCCGCCGTAAGGAACGATCGTCATTGGGATGTTGTAACCATCGACGAGGCTAACGTCGTAGAAATCTAGATTTTCGGCGCCGTTGAGTGTGAATTCGGCTAGTGTAGCTGGAGGGATTGCTCCTGCGCCAGAGCATTCGATTTGGGATGAGCCGCAGTCGCCGGTGACGCAAGTGAATATTCCGGTGATTTCGTTTTGGTTGCAGAGCGTGCGTCCCCATATGCGGCCGGACCAAGCGGCGGGTATGGAGATGAGTCGTGACTCAAAGGAGTTGAGGGAGAAACCAGTGGTGGGTAATGGAGCGGTGCCGGCGCCGGAGAGAAGTCCCGGCCAGACGGTGTAGTTACACTGGTTAACGATGGTGAACGTGGTGGAGGAACCACCATTGATGAAAAACATAATCGCTAAGAGAAAGCAAGAGACTTTAGCCAAATCCATTGTTACCGTTTGATGTTGTATGATTCAGGAGAAGTTAGGGATCGTGTTTATATAAGAGAATCGGGGATTTGTGTTATGGAAAGTTTCATAATATCAATTTTCCCTATATGAGTTTTGCCATTACAGAATCCGATACATGTTCACTCATCATTTCCTTTATTTCAATATTCTCATTAATACTTGTGAAATGGAAATTACGAATCAAGCTAGTATACTTGTTATCCTTTTCGAAAATTATACATTTTTTTTTTATAACTATTTGTTGAGGATCTCTTCCTAAATTCAAAACTAGAAATTTAGATAAAGGTTAGAGGAGGAAAAAGCTCTCTTTTGTTTGTTAAGGAAAAAGTTATTTAGTTTAAAGACTTTGATAGGAAAGAGACATGTATGGTGTTGTGTAGTAAGTTAATTGTACTGGAATTGGTGGGATTTTGTATTAACGGAAATAAAGGAGGTGTTGGACATTAGAAGCTTGTCTTTGTATATGTTAAGAAAGATCAAGTCACTTCCAATAACAGAACACGTGGGATCCAAATGTTTATATCCGAAAGATTCAGCTAATCACAAGTGTAATTAGGTTAAAAAAAACTAACGGGATTAACTTCATCATCTTCTTAAAACATCACGGTAAGTAGAGAAAAAGAAACCACGAACTGACGAACAGGCATAGGCACTACAAGATCACGCACACCATGTCTCTCCTCTGTTCAGGAGATTCTCCTAAAACAAGATCTAAGTAATCTAAAATATCAAAAGATTATTCTTAAGCTAATATCTCTGTTTCATCAAGAACAAGAAAAACAGCAATGCAGAGTATAAGTAAACCAGTTACAGGAAAATCTTTAAGCTCTCCAACAAAGAGGAACCAAGAAAGACTTGTGACTCATCTCTTTGTATTTACAAGTTAGTAAAAAAAAGTCTCAAATCTTGGTATATAACAGAAGTGACCATAACAGATTGAATTTTCAAGTCATACAATCACACTCATTGCAAGGAAAGACAAGAAACTGTAAATAAGCAAGCACACATATCATTCAAGATCTCAAACTTATGGCATCAACAAAAGCAGTGAACAGGTTGCATAAACCAGTCAAAAGAGTAATATAGAGAGATCAAAAACTCCCAAAACAACCATTCTTAAACATCCTAAACGACTTTAGCAATCACATTATAGTCACCAAAAAGGAGCATTAGGTAGATTTTAATAGAAAACAAAAGAGGTTTATGAACATTACTCTTCTTCTTTGCATCTTTTTGTTAAGCAACCGAAGTACATTCCCTCGCAAAGTGACCTTCCTTGCCGCAGATGAAGCACTTGTTACTGCCACCGCCACCTCCGCTGCTTCCACTTCCTCTCCGATCACAGTCACGAGCCAAATGGCCAGTTCCTCCACATTCGTAACAAGCACGACCACCACCACCACCACCAGAAGGTATCTTGCTGGTGCAAACTTTCGCAATGTGGCCAACTCCGCCACAGGTATAACAAGTGCTTCCACCACCTCCAACGTTTCCACCGCCGTTTTGCCTACAATCCCTAGCGAAATGTCCCACACCACCACACATGTAGCATCCATCACCGCCAGATCCACGACCACCACCTCCTCCGTATCTGTTTCCACCAGAACCACCACGACAATCCTTTGCCAAATGACCAACCTCACCGCAACTGTAACACGGACGACCACCTCCTCCTCCTCCGCCGCTGTTTCCACCACCGCTTTGCCTACAATCCCTAGCGAAGTGTCCCACATCACCACACATGTAACATTCACCTTCGCCGCCAGATCTACGACCACCACCACCTCCAAAGCTTTTCCCACCACTTCCACCGTCACAATCCTTAGCCATATGACCAACCTCACCGCAATTAAAACAATTACCTCCGGATCCACGGGAGCTGTTTTCCTTCTTATTAAGTGAACCGCCGCCGGGAGCAGTAACTTCAATGGCCTTAGTCTTTCCGTCGCTTCCAAGCGCGATTTCGTATTCAACCGATTCACCAAGAGTCAAGCTACGGAATCCATCGGAGACAATTGAGGATTGATGAACAAAAAGCTCTTCGCCGCCATCATCGGGAGTAATGAAACCGTAGCCTTTTCCATCGCTAAACCAACTAACTTTTCCGATAGATCTCGCCGCCGATTGATCTTCCATCGCCATTAGATCAGAGAAAAAGGTTAACAAAAACTCGAAGCACTTTGTTCGTACAAAGAGAGGAAATGGGTAAAATGAAAACCCTAAATTGCTACTTGCTAGATCTATTAACCCCAAATTGACCTTAAATTCGCCACGTCAGCTCCTTCTCTATCGGCGGCAGTTACCACGTGTGCATTTTGGATCAGGCCCATGGTTCACATAATGAAATGGGCCTATTTATGTAAGAGTTTCAAAAGAACTAAGCAAAATTGATAAGGTTTGATTTCACACTAACTTTAAAAAAAATGCTTGAGATGTTTTATCATCTCTTAACCATCCCCAAACTCTGGGAATTGGATGAAAATGCAGTCTATAATTATCACTTTTTGCAAAAAGAAAGGGATATTCATAGTAAATCTAAAGTAAATATGACATGATTTAGATTATTATGTTATACTTCTACTAGAAGAGAAAGTGTTTCACACTTTTGGTTGTTTTATCTAAACAATATATTATATTTTGATATTATATCTATTTTTATGCAACTTATTTTGCATCCAAATTTTCAATATCCCAGCTCACTTTTTTAATTCAATGAACCAATACATGGATGATATTATCCGAAGTTCAATTGTGAAGAAAAAAATGATTCGATCATATTTTCTTCTAGAAGCAAGAAAAAAAGAACATCCCAATTACTTAAACTAATTATTGGATATCTATCGTCTATTATATATATATATATATTATATATTTTGATAATGTATGGTGTCGAACATCAACAATCTTCTGCTTCCCATTGTTTATGGACAGCATAGCTTTTGTCATGACAATGCTATACTTAAGAAAATGACAAGAGTTCCTTTTTTTATTTATTTTTCTTTTAATGACAATAGTGAATTTATAATTACTTTTTTTTTGTTCACATTTAAAATAGTTATATATATGTGAAAAGAATATGAGTTTTTTTTTGTAAATATTATGAAAGATTCGTGAGATGCAAATGTTCCAGAACATGGCATGTTGAAACAAGAGTGACACATGGATTATGATGACGAGAAGAAAAGAACCTTGTCTGTCGTATTTGCTTAGCTATTTTGGTGGCCCTGGTGAAGGCAATTTAAATTGACTATAATTATTATCATCATAAACGTCATGTTAGTATAACTCTGAAATTCTGAGCAAGAAATTTGACCCAATGTTAACTCTTTGAAATACCGTTATTTATATAACTTTTACCCAAAAAAATTAGAATCATAAAATTAACCCATGCATGCATACCTAGTTGATTGCACAACGTTCAAACTAAAAATGTTTATAACGCCCATAGAAAAAACTCTCAGTAACCCTCCACATACACATATCACATACATCGGAATTCACGATATGCGATTGTAACGTCTCTAAAAATTACTCTTTTCACAGTCGCGTGACAGGAAAAAATTCACTGCCACCAAGGCAAACAACGTTATCGAACTTTCGATAGACTAAGACCATGAATGGTAACATAGACCACACCCAAAACCGCACCGCAACAGTATTAAAATCTTTACATATATATGTATTTATGTATTTTTGTTACTATTTGACATAGATCTTCTTTTCTTTTATTGTCGATGTCGGCTGATTGTGCGACTAGAAAAAAAACACTCCCAGCTTTTTAAATTAGGTGACTACAACATAATACAACTAAAATTTTCTAAGAATGCTATATGATTTCAGTATGTAAATCTTACCTGTAACAAAAAAAATCTGTTTCTCCAAGGCTACATACTATTGATTGCTAAGTTGGAACACTTTAAGTTATACATAAATTTTTATTTTCTTTATTAGATGGTAAATACTAAATACAGACTACTTACTACTTATGGATACAAAGGCTAAAAACGCGACAGATCCTACGTGGCACGATAAACCGTGTTGATCCTACGTGGCACAACCACCCAGAATCTCTGGGTTTGCTCTAATTACAACCAATTCAATGGTTTTGGACCAACTCGACACATCGAGTCAACTCGCTACCAGCACTGATCGGTTTCCCAATTCCGTCCACCGTAACTGCCGTATCCAGCCGTTAACGGCCGGCTCCGAAGAAGAGTCCTCCGATCATAAACGGCGCGTTTCTCGGGATCCGAAAGCGTGCAATACGCTGCGTGGATCTTCATGAAATCGTCCGCCGACGAGTTATCCCGACTATTTCTCGCTACATCGGGATGACAGATCCTGGCTAGTCGCCGGTAAGCTGATTTGATCTCTTGACTCGTCGAGCCGACGGGAATTTCAAGGATCTCGTAGAGAGACGCGGTTGCTGAAAATCGCTGCGGGATTTGGCGTAATCTCGGTAGATCTTCGGCGCAGGTGTAGGACGCGGTGGTTGTAGAAAGCGACGGCGAGATCCGGGAAATGCGTGACGGTGGTGAAGTAGAAGAGAACGACGGAGAAGAAGAAGAAGAAGAAGAGAGAAATGGAGTAGCGAAGAAGGTTGGGGAAGAAGAAAGCATCGTGAAACGACGGCGTTTTTGTTTGTCTTTTGGTTTAAGTTCCGATTTGGGTTTTGTGATGCAGTGTGATTTGAGATGAGAAATTAGAAAGGTTTATTTATAGGGGAAGAAGTGATTAGTACGTATAACGTTTAGTTAGCTTTTAAATAATTGAAGATTAGGCAGATTAATGTATCTTGTCCGGTTAAGCAAAATCGAACCGGGTTGGGTCAGTGTGTTTTCGGATCTTGAGAAAGCTGAGTCAGACTAAAAGGCTTATCCACAGTTGTAAATAATGGGAGAAGTGAGATAAGATTCAACGAACGAACGAACTTGAGAGTGGCAATGAAGTTATTATTGTCATCTACCAAATTTTTCTATTTTTGGTATCATATAACAAAACTTGATAACATTATTATTCACATTGTTATTATTTGTTTTCTTGTTTTGGTACTCATGAAACTTAAAACATTCGATTAAATGTTATCCCTAAGCGAATATCCGGAAGAAATCGGTAAATATAGTTGTATTACTGATCTACTTTGTTTCAATCGGATAGTTACTTATTAACTAAAGTTGTAACTATTATTAACTAATATGAAATATCACCCATACTGTTGGAAAGATCAATAAAAATATGAAAAGTTAAAAGGACAACGATGTTTCATATTTTGATACCAAAAAGATACATTCATTTTCCATTCGGTATCTTTTTAACCATTCAGTGTAATTTAAAGATACATAAAATGTAAACAGACACTATAGAATCATGATACAATATGTATGAAATATATGGACTAAATAAATATATGGACTTCTTTTTTTCTTTTGTGTCTTCTGAGATTTTTATTGTTAAAGGTTGTTTATTGTTACAACAAGAGGCCTTGCATAATTAGCTTTTAGAAGTTTAGTGTTACAAATAATTACACTAACCACCAAACAATTAGTCTGATTAGTAATCAAAAGGGAGAAGGATCCCCTCAACCATCAACTAAAATATATGGACTTTACAATTTAGGGACATCGGTCTAAAATCTATATATAAATTTGTTTCATATCGTGTTAAATAATGAAAACCAGATATTTTATTTAAAACTTTAATTTTCTAGCGCTATATATACATATATTTAAATTTATATATTCTTATTATATTTATCTTATTCTTTTCTATGCATTTTAGAGATATATTATTAAGTATAGGTTTATGTTTACATATGTATATACTAATATACATTATAGAACATACAAATATCTCATAGCAAAAAAAATCTAAACAAATATCTAAACTTTGTAACATTAATTAGTGTGTTTTTAGTTTTTTTTTTTTTAAGACGGAAAATGTAGTTTACTATCATTTGGCTATCTCTCTTTTGATAGTCCACTTAAACCTAACTTGATCATTCAAACTTCTAAACACCAAAAAAAGTACATACAAACATGGTTTAGGCCTTTACGTGTACCATCTCTCTCAAGTCTCACCCTAATACCTAAAAGCACTCTTTCCACACTATAATAAAACAAGCCAAATGCAATGCACTTTTCTATTGATAATTCTAATTTCTTCGTTTCTTTTGTTAAATGTATAATTGTAATGCACTTTTCTATTAATAATTAAAATTTCTAAACACCAAAAATAGTATATAAACGTGGTTGTGTGTGCTATCTCCTCTTATCCTAACTTCCTATTATATAAAACGCGCTATTTAGTCTTGTCACAACTATTTAATACAAGCCTAATGCAATGCGTTTTTCTATTGATAGATAATAACGAATTTCTTCATTTCCACGTCATAATAATCAGAATCTTACTAGTATTTAAGTCTACATCTAGCTACAAATGACTACAAAACAAAATTTTAACAAACTTTTTATTTGAAACACTATTAACTTTTTTTTCTTCTATTCATAACTTACATATGAATAGACCTATAAGACTATAATGAACATCCATATAACATATTCATAACACATGTCAGTTAAATCAATCATAATTCACAAACCTGTGGTTACACACTCTGATTGATCATAGGTATACACAATACAAAAACTCATCAACTACATTGTGCTAATTGACTATACGAATATCGATTTCTTTTGCCGTTGCTTATGAAAGTTTATAGAAATATGTTACAACAACACATTACTACACTTGAATCCCCATTTTTCTTTCTATATAAGGGATCAAAACTTGTCCAGACTTTGTAGATTTGATTCTCTTTATCCCTCTCCAAAATATTGTAGAATTTCTTAGACCTTGCGAGAAATAAGATAACCAGGAGGGCTTCTAACATTTCTTGATTTGATACTTGCAGTTCTCAAAAGTCTACGAAACTCTTGGAGACTGATTTTACCATCATTGTCAATGTCTGCTTCTTCAAGAAGTGGCTCAATGGACCCTTTCAAGCCAGTATGCTGCAAAAACAAAAACATATAAAACAGAACTCATTAGTAATGTCACATTAATTGATTAAAAAGCATATAATAGTGTATACCATTCGAAGTTCCTCTGCTGTTATAAATCCATCTCCATCTATGTCGAATTTTTCAAATGCTGCTCTTGATCTCTGTTGCCACTTCTCGGAATCGTGTTCCTCTAATTGGTTTACGTGTAGCGCAGCGGCGACAAACTCGCCAAAGTCCACGAATCCATCTGTGTTGCTATCAATCTGCATAAATGCAACACAATTAAGAGAATTTAGATTGAGTAGTATCATCATCATTAGTATTAACCTAAATTTACATGCATACCGCTTGAAGAATCTCGGCAACTCTTGCATCCTTAAGCTTCCAAGGATGATCTTTCGCTAGAGCCTATATATATAACAAGAACTGATGTCAGGCTTAGTATTTCCTGATCAATTTTGCTAGTGATTGAGGTATAGTTTTGTCTTCATTTTTACCTGCCTCATCTCTTCAAGGCTAATGACACCATTCTTGTCAACATCAATCGCATCAAACTGGTCTCGAAGATCAGCCAACTCTTCCTCATCAAGTGTCGTTGCAAGAGCCTAGACCAAAAAGCATAACTCATTTAATAAAAACAAACACATCAAGAAACTCAAATGAAACACAAATCTCTCTTCTTGATTACCCTTAAAGCGAATTGCTTAAGGCGGCTAAATTTCACAAACTGACGCATGTTGTTCAGAACAGATATGTCTATGGGAATCTCAGATGCATCTCCTCCTTCTCTAACCCATGGATGTGCTGCAACCAAGAAAATCCACAATCCTTACAGAAAGATCAGAAAAGATAAGAACAAAATGATTTAAAATGGTGTCAAAACGCTTACATAGTGCTTGTGCAGCTGTTAATCGCGCTCTCGGGTCTTTTACTAACAACTTCTTGACAAAATCTTTGGCGCTGTTGCTAATGGTTGGCCACGGTTTTCTTCTGAAATCAGGTTTGTTCTTCAAAACCTATGTTTATAAACACATCTTCATGATTAGAGATTTACGATTACTGATGAATTTTTACTTCAGGGAAACTACACAAACCTCCTTGAAGATACCGTCTTCAGTCTTATCCCAGAATGGTCGTCTCCCGCAGAGAAGAATGTAACTGATTACACCAATACTCCACACATCTGATTCAGGTCCCGACCTACGTTTTAACACTTCAGGTGCTACATAGTATGCACTCCCAACAATATCATGAAACTTTTTGCCTACATTGTTACATAATGGTTAGATCAAAGAAGTGATATGTCAAGAAAAACTTTAAATCACTTTGCTACTAACCTGGCTTTATGAAGTCAGATAAACCGAAATCAGTAGCTTTTAGAGGCGAATCTTCTTCGGTTGATTTGAACAGAAAATTCTGTTTGAGAAGATGATTAGTAAAAAACAATACTTGTGAATAAAACCAACTATACACATTCAGAAACATGATGATGGAGTAATTAAGCTACCTCTGGTTTCATATCTCGGTGAACCAAACCGCGTAAATGACACTCAGCCGCAACTTTCAGCATTTGTCTCACCACCACGGCCGCGTCTCTCTCGCTATAACGGCTATCCTTCCTGGAAACAAGCAACAACAATAGCTTAATTACTCAAAAAGTAATAAGACTCTAAAATTTTAGTAACACACATGTAAACGTATTACTAAAGTTACCTGGCTAAAATACGATCAAGTAATTCACCACCCTCGCATAACCTAGAGAACAATATATCATCAATGGAAAAACTAATTAGCAACAGAGAAGTTTTCGCCCTTTGCCTTTCTTGCATTACAAGAAAAGAAAAACACACGACCTAAAAGGCTTTTTACTTACTCCATAACTATATAAACAGAGTTCTTGTCCTCGAAGGCATTATAAAACCGAACCACATTTTCATGACCAGTTAAAGCTTGTAATATCTTCACCTCTCTCTTTACATCTTCCACAGCTATCGGAATTGTCATCTACCCAACAAAAATCAAATCAAGAAACGCAAGAATCCGAATATATTTTAAATATATAAAATAATCTTTGTGCTCCAAAATCTGAAGAATCTTAAATAAAATAAAACTCAATGATTAGAAAAAGACAGCAAAAATGATTGATTCATCATCATACCTTGGCCTTATCGATCTTCTTGACGGCGACACGATCACCGGTTTTTTTATCGGTAGCGACATATGTATAACCAAATTGACCATGTCCAAGCAATTTTCCAATGGTGTAACGGTGATCAAAATCTTTAGCGTACCCAAAATCTACACGCTTACCGTAGGGGATCGTTTCTCCATGTCTCCTACCGTTATTGCTTATAACTTTCTCTCTCACTTTCCCGTGCGGTGGCGTATGCCGCGTCGGCGTTTTCTTAGCCGTTGCATTGCGTCGCGGTTGCGTTCTATGATCCTTTTGGATCGTAACGGCCATGAAGGAACATGGAGATCGCGGTGGTCTGGATTTAACAACCGTGAGAGGAGGATGTGGGTGGGGATTCCGGCTACTGCGGTTGTGGCCGGAGGATTTGGCGGCGGAGGAGAAACAGAGACCCATGAGTTTTTTTGTGGGATTTCGGTTTCTTAGACCCTACGCAATGAGGATGTTTTCTTAGGGGATTTGTGAGGCATTAATGAATAGGAAATGAGGTTGCCATCGAAACAGCATTGCCAGAGGGAGGGAGAGAGAGAGATATGGAGAAGGAGAAGCTTCGATATGCGTTGTGTCAAGAAATAGACTTTTCTCGGGTGAAACTTTTTTTTTTTTTTCCATTTTGCAAAATAAATTTTCTTTTTGGGTGTAGGAAATTAAAGAATTTCAGGTTATAAAGTATTTGAATAAAATTATATATATTGTGCTTAGATGAGAAATTTTAAAACTGATTAATGAAAAAGTGGATCATCCAAATATCCAAGTAAATGTAACAAGCAGATTATTTGATAACAATATGTTTTTTTAATATTTTTGTTGAGCAGATTATTTGATAACAATATGTTTTTTTAATATTTTTGTTGGTTAACGATTGTTGAAGTTGATATCTATGAATGGTGTACCGGAACAAAATAGTAGTGATGCGACTACATATCGTCATATAGTTGGTACATGTGAGTATGCAATACATATTACATTTAGTTTGTATAATTGGCTATATATTTCTAATTTTGACATGTGTGGCCAAAATATTATATTAGATCAAATAGAGGAGATCAATTTTATCAGGTTTTCAGCTCTAGAATTTGTAAAGACAAATTCAATATATTCAAGATGTGTAGAGAGTATAGAAAGTGATTCATGAGTTTGTACAAGAGAGAGATCAAAGTTGCTAGTTGTCATCATTATAAGCGTCTTTCAATGCAATGCAAGCTGCTTATAAGAAGCTTCTGCACGAGCTTCCTCCAACTTTGCTGAGAGCTCTTTCATGAAAGGTGTGCTTATTCCATGGCTGATCCGCAGAATGTCAAATGCCTTAATCAATGAACTCACCGCCTCTTTGGTTTCCCCCAGCAACCTGCAACATCACAATTATACCTTTTTTATCCGCAGAATATGATAGTAACCGACACCATGTTATTGCACTCAGACTCAGATTCACGTAGAAAGTTAAAATATGAATGATAATTTTTTACAGGTAAACGAATGTTTCTTTCCACAGAGATTCTAACTTAGGGATATCTTGAAGGCTTATTAGCCAAGTTCCGCCTAACACTAGCCAATCTCTACGTGTTCCCACTTCCCTGACTGAAAAAGTCACAGTAGAATAAGAGTCTCCAACACTGAGAACATGTAGCTTTGATAGTTGAGGGAAAACACTTATTATTTGGTCTTAAGGATTTTGACCGGAGAATTAAATAGTCGTGATATAGAGCATTAATCTGTCTTCAAATTCTAGTTCAGTTTCCGCAGCTCAAAATCTATCAAAATATAAACTAGAGAAAGCAAAGAAGCTTTGATACCATTCGAGTTTTCCTTGGGTATAGAACTGCAGTCCAATCAAAGGATGGGTTGCCGGATATACTCCTGCAATTTTATAAACAAGGTAAGCACAAGTAATAACCACCAAAAGAATTTGAATGATTTTATAATTATTATGTAGATGTTTCTGTTTAAGGTATAATTAGCAGCCATTAGTGCCAGTACAGTTAGCTCTGATACTGCAGGCAATAAGTTCCTACGGTAATTATAAGTAAATGTATCTATACAAAACTCTTAAGAGCTTCGTACTTATGTTCAAGATATAAATCCCACACCTAGATCTATATACTAGAAGGTATCCTAAAGAAAAGAAAAATATTGATCGAACATGCGTCAAGGAGCGAGCAACGTAATAATCAAGATGAAGTAAACATACTTTGGTAAACAGGGACTATTAGTCTGCAGTAATTCAAAGCTTCTCTCCAGATTTCTACGTCCATTAGCATCTGCAAAAGAATGTGTAACGGCAAGCTTTGAGAAACCATATCTGTCTCGTCTTCAAAACTCTGTAAAACTTCCAAAAGTCCTAAAGATACGTACCTTGAGAAGTTTTTCACGGGTTCTCATTAAAGGGATGGAGAAAGAATGGTAAAGCTTAACTTGTAGTTTCTCAATTGTCTTATATAGTTCAATAGCGGCTTGTTTATCTGAAAATGATCAAAGATTTTCTTAGACAACTTGCAACACAGCTCAATTTAACGAAGATCAGTTAATCTTGTTCAGACATGTAAATGCAGGTATTGAGGAAGCAAAGGCAACAGATACCTTCTGCGGAAGGAGATGTAGGAGCCTTCTCTGAAACTGTTTTGAGATCACTTGCTAACTTTTTAACCTCTTCCTTGCTCCTAAGAAGCAAGCATTTCTGGCAAACGAAGCCTTTTTCTTCTGCAAAAGTAAACAAATGAGGACTGGAGGGATCAAGAAATGTTCTTGGATACAAACTACCTAAGTTAAATCTTAACATACCAGGATCACGGAGTAAGAAACCGGTGCATTTCTCATTGGCACACCGATAGCCTTCCAATATTGCACTTTCTTCAATATCATGAGGTTTTCCCTTAAGTATCAAAAAATGATGGTACAGGTTGTAAACAAAATATAGAATTAACTCCATTCGTTGATAAGTGGGAGAATTAGCGACTGCTTACAAAGTTACTGCAACGGGCACACTGACAGTGGAAGAGGTATTGTTCTTTCAGAGACTTCTGCCGAGTCAGAGTGCTTCCAGCGGTTTCAATATAACTGATAGTTATCTGACCAAAGACAAAAGGATCTAACAGCTATATGTCCGTGTGCTACTAGCAATTACGAAAGACGAGAGACGAAACAAAGCAAAAACTACCTCTGAATCCTTTGATATGTTATCCATCGCCCGAACAACAGCCATCTGCTCCTCAAACACTAAAACCGCATTGGGAGAGCAGCTACAGAGCAAAAGATTTAGGCAGGAAACAAAGTGATTAAAGAACACAAAGAAAAAGCATTTACCTGTGATTAATGATGGAAACCAATGGAAACAATCCAATCCCTTGAGGTCTCAATTCGCTATCACAAATGCTATGAGCATTGCATGAGAACTGTGTTCAGTAGAAATGAAAGTGGCTTAAGTAATTATCCCTAAACAACATTCCAATAAAGACGAATACAAAAAATCCCGGGACCACATCACCAACCTTTGAAAAGTTCTCGGCGATCTCTCTTAGGTCAACACTAGGAAATTGAAGAATCAAGTTCACAAGATTAGCCATCTGTGCATACAACAACATCTGCTTTTCATCAATCTCAGACATGTCTAACATATAAAGGTTAAAGAATACACATTTCTAGCGGTAAAGAGATCATCAATTTCACAAAGCTATAAGGCACACATAGAGAGGATACGGGACACCAAAGCCTCCACCAAACTATAATTGTCTGTCGTCGTAATTGGCAGGACCTGGACAAGATAAAGCACATTAAGAATTTAGCATTCATAGACTGCTATCAATATGACACAAATAACCAATGAATCAGCCTTCTTCTCCATATTTAGCAGCCAAAAACAAAATATGGATGTATCTAGACTTCTACATAGCTGATGATAACCTTTTCATTTTGCAAATTCCTCTTGATGTAAAGTCTAACCATCAGACGTATTGTAGGAGTAACAAACTTCCGTTTCTCCTTCTCAAGTCTAGTGAGAGCTTTGCATTCATCGCGATGTAACTTCCACTCTGACTTCTGAAAGGAATCACAACAAACAACAAATCTTAGAATATGAATCAATCATCAACTGAATTTCTCCAGAGAGGACTCATATCAGATATACCTGGCAAGAGCTCCCACAGTACCAAACCACTTGACAAGCAGAACATTTCTTAAGGTTATTGGTCTTGAAACATCCGTCACATCTTGATTCCGAGGATGTATTATTCGGAACACATATATATGGCTTTTGGCTTAGAATCACTTCTCCTGGAAGAAAACACAGGAATCAGAATAAGTCTCAGACGAACAAAACCCTAAACCCCAGCGAGAGAGAAACGAACGAACCTGGACGAAAATCTCTGGCAGTGAATAGAGAGCGGCCTTTCTGTGGGAGATTCGAAACGCCTAAGCAGCGATCTTGCAGAAATCTCTGCAAATCCGCCATTAGTGAAGCTTCCATTGGAACTTACGCGAGGTTTCGAGAACAACGGTAACTTTGAATTTGAGTCCCAAATCAAATCTCAAGTTTACAACAAATTAGGGTCGGTTTTGGTCAGCCTCGCTTTTAAACCCGGACCGCGAGTTCTTCTTTTTTTTCCCAGGTTTTGACGGAAATTTGATTATTTACATTTGCATCCCCTTTTCTTATTTTCCACAATTTGACGGAAGTTTGATTAGTTACATTTAGATCCATTTTCTAATTTTATAAATTCTGGTTGTTAATTTTTCAGTTTCGTTGGTCACTGAAAACAACTGATTGCATTTTGGAGTAATCAATTTAAAGTTTGAAAAGTTCAAAAGTATACTTTATAACACAGAAAAAGTTCAATAGTAAAAATAAACTCTCTGTTCTCTTTCATAGTAGGTGAAATAAAGATCTCGCGTCGCCGTTAATCAATCGCCGTCCCAGATTTCTTTTGGGCTCAAGGACTTCTCTCTCAGCTGTTTTCATCTGAGCGGAGCTTCTACCGGAGATATTAACTTTTTCGGTCCGGTTAAAACAAACTTTTACAAAGTGCTCTGTTTTTGTTCTGTCATCTGCTTGCTGAAGTTTTCATGGATAAAGACTTGGATAAAGCTATTCAAAACATGTCTCTTGAAGATAATCAACCTCTGATTCTCTCAAATCTTCCGCAGTTTTCCTCTATTGAACGCAATAGCTGTAGTATTCTGGGAAGATTCTTAAATCCAGAAAATCAACGGATGTCTAACTGGATTTTAGACATGCCTCGTATTTGGCGTTTATCTAATCGTGTTAGAGGTGTGGCTCTTTCGAAAGAGCGGTTTCAATTTTTCTTTAAATATGAGGAAGACTTAGAAGAAATCTTGAAGACTGGAGTGTGGACACAAGATGATTGGGCAGTTGTTATGCAAAAATGGATAGAGAAACCACCTGATGACTATCTGAGGTTTCTCCCAATTTGGGTTAGAATCAGAAATATTCCCGTTAACTATTATACTGAAGACACGATTAAGGAGATTGCGGGATGTTTAGGGAAAGTGATGCAGGTTGTCATGGATCCTGAAAAATCACAGGTTCAAGATTATGTTCGAGTTCAGTTCTATTTTCTGTAGCCAATCCTCTTCGTAACAATAAAGAGGTTCAACTTCCTTCAGGTGAACTTGTTCTCATTTCTTTTGATTATGAGAGGATTAGGAAAAGGTGTTTCCACTGTCAACGATTAACTCATGATAAAAACAAATGTTCTATGAAGATTTCTGAACCTATAAATCTTCATGTCAAGAGATCTTCACCCGAAGGTAACTCGTTAGAACGTCTTTCAAAGTTTCAAGTTCCTTTACCTTCTGAAGTATCAGACTCGAAACTAATAAGCGAGGCTATGATAACAACGGATATACCAGTCTCTGGTTTTGCTTCTACTCTTCGAGATGATAAGGTTTTTGAAGACCTTGCTGATTTAGAAGTTTTAACTGGTTTCACAACAGGCTATGGTGAGGCTAGTACCTCGACTGCAGGTTTTCAACATCATTTAATGCAAGAGTTCTCTTCTTCTGCTTCAAGGAAAGGCAAATCACAGAGAAAATGGTCAATGAAGAAGAGAAACAAATCATCTGATTCAATGCCTCAATTTGCTAAAGTCTTCAAAAGAAAAGCAAACCCTCCAGACATCTCTGATTCTCAATGTCAAAAGAAAGATAAAAATACGGTGGTTTTCCAGGAACCACCGTTGGATCAGTAAGGCGTCATTAGCTGGAATTGTCAAGGTCTGAGGAATCCTTGGACAATTCGATACTTGAAGGAAATGAAAAAGGATCATTTTCCAGACATTCTATTCCTCATGGAGACAAAAAATTCTCAAGATTTTGTTTATAAAGTTTTTTGTTGGCTTGGTTATGATTTTATACATACAGTAGAACCTGAAGGAAGAAGTGGTGGCTTAGCAATTTTCTGGAAAAGCCATCTGGAGATTGAGTTTCTTTATGCTGATAAAAATCTTATGGATCTTCAGGTTTCTTCTAGAAATAAAGTTTGGTTTATTTCTTGTGTTTATGGACTTCCGGTTACCCATATGCGACCTAAACTATGGGAACACCTGAATTCTATTGGTCTCAAGAGAGCAGAAGCATGGTGTTTAATAGGAGACTTCAATGATATTAGGTCGAATGATGAAAAATTAGGAGGACCAAGACGATCACCTTCTTCTTTTCAATGCTTTGAACACATGTTACTCAACTGTTCTATGCATGAATTAGGAAGTACAGGTAATAGTTTCACTTGGGGAGGAAACAGAAATGATCAGTGGGTTCAGTGTAAATTGGATCGATGCTTTGGAAATCCAGCTTGGTTTTCTATTTTCCCTAATGCTCATCAGTGGTTTTTAGAGAAGTTTGGATCTGATCATCGCCCGGTATTGGTCAAATTCACTAATGACAATGAGCTTTTTCGTGGACAATTTCGTTATGATAAAAGACTTGATGACGATCCCTACTGTATTGAGGTTATACATCGTTCTTGGAATAGTGCAATGTCTCAAGGTACTCACTCTTCTTTTTTCAGTCTTATTGAATGTCGTAGAGCTATCAGTGTATGGAAACATTCGTCTGATACTAATGCTCAAAGTAGAATTAAGAGATTGAGAAAAGATTTAGATGCAGAGAAGAGTATTCAAATTCCATGTTGGCCTAGAATTGAGTATATCAAGGATCAACTGAGTTTAGCATATGGTGATGAAGAATTGTTTTGGAGACAAAAAAGCAGACAAAAATGGCTTGCAGGGGGTGACAAGAATACTGGATTCTTTCATGCTACTGTACACTCTGAGAGATTAAAGAATGAGTTAAGCTTTCTACTTGATGAGAATGATCAGGAATTTACAAGAAACAGTGATAAAGGAAAAATTGCATCTTCCTTTTTTGAGAATCTGTTCACCTCTACGTATATATTGACTCATAACAATCACCTGGAAGGTCTCCAAGCAAAGGTAACATCAGAAATGAATCACAATTTAATTCAAGAGGTCACTGAACTGGAAGTGTATAATGCAGTATTCTCTATTAACAAGGAAAGTGCTCCAGGACCTGATGGTTTTACTGCTTTGTTCTTTCAACAACATTGGGATTTAGTGAAACATCAGATCTTAACTGAGATTTTTGGTTTCTTTGAGACTGGAGTTCTACCCCAGGATTGGAATCACACTCATATTTGTCTCATTCCTAAGATCACTAGCCCACAGAGAATGTCAGATCTTCGACCTATAAGTTTGTGTTCTGTGCTATACAAGATAATATCGAAGATTTTGACTCAAAGATTGAAAAAACATCTTCCAGCTATTGTTTCTACAACGCAATCTGCATTTGTTCCTCAACGCTTGATATCTGATAATATATTGGTTGCTCATGAAATGATTCATAGTCTCAGAACCAATGATCGAATATCTAAGGAACATATGGCTTTCAAGACTGACATGTCTAAGGCTTATGACAGGGTTGAGTGGCCTTTTTTGGAAACTATGATGACTGCTCTTGGTTTTAACAACAAATGGATTTCCTGGATCATGAATTGTGTAACTTCAGTCTCTTACTCAGTCTTGATCAATGGACAGCCTTATGGCCATATCATTCCAACTCGTGGAATTCGACAAGGAGATCCACTTTCACCGGCCTTGTTTGTACTTTGCACTGAAGCTTTGATTCATATTCTCAACAAGGCAGAACAAGCAGGAAAAATCACGGGTATTCAGTTTCAAGACAAGAAAGTTTCAGTAAATCATTTACTATTTGCTGATGACACTCTTCTAATGTGTAAAGCTACAAAACAAGAGTGTGAAGAGCTAATGCAATGCTTATCTCAGTATGGTCAATTATCTGGTCAAATGATCAACCTGAATAAATCTGCAATCACTTTTGGGAAAAATGTTGATATTCAAATTAAAGATTGGATAAAGTCTAGATCAGGTATTTCTTTGGAAGGTGGAACAGGAAAATACCTTGGTTTACCTGAATGTTTAAGTGGTTCAAAAAGGGATTTATTTGGGTTTATTAAGGAAAAATTGCAATCAAGACTTACAGGTTGGTATGCCAAAACATTATCTCAAGGAGGCAAGGAAGTTTTACTCAAATCCATTGCTTTAGCTCTTCCTGTTTATGTCATGTCCTGCTTCAAATTACCAAAGAACTTATGTCAAAAGCTAACCACTGTGATGATGGATTTCTGGTGGAATAGTATGCAACAGAAAAGGAAAATTCATTGGCTTAGTTGGCAAAGGTTAACACTTCCAAAGGATCAGGGTGGATTTGGTTTCAAAGATTTACAATGTTTCAATCAAGCTCTATTGGCCAAACAAGCATGGAGAGTACTACAGGAGAAAGGAAGTCTTTTTTCCAGGGTTTTTCAAAGTAGGTACTTCTCTAATTCTGATTTTCTTTCTGCTACCAGAGGATCTAGACCTTCATATGCTTGGAGAAGCATATTATTTGGAAGAGAGCTACTTATGCAAGGTTTAAGAACAGTGATTGGGAACGGGCAAAAGACCTTTGTATGGACTGACAAGTGGTTACATGATGGTTCTAATAGACGACCTCTGAATAGGAGACGCTTTATTAATGTTGATTTGAAAGTCAGTCAATTGATTGATCCGACATCTAGGAACTGGAATCTTAATATGCTTCGGGATTTGTTTCCCTGGAAAGATGTTGAGATCATCCTCAAGCAAAGACCACTGTTTTTTAAAGAAGACTCATTTTGTTGGTTGCATTCTCACAATGGATTATATTCTGTTAAAACTGGATATGAATTCCTAAGTAAACAAGTTCATCATCGTTTGTATCAAGAAGCTAAAGTTAAGCCTTCTGTCAATTCTCTTTTTGACAAAATATGGAATCTGCATACGGCTCCAAAGATCAGAATTTTTCTATGGAAAGCTTTACATGGTGCAATCCCTGTTGAAGACAGACTTCGAACAAGAGGTATTAGAAGTGATGATGGCTGTTTGATGTGTGATACAGAAAATGAAACCATCAATCATATTTTGTTTGAATGTCCTCTAGCTAGACAAGTCTGGGCAATTACTCATTTATCATCTGCAGGGTCTGAGTTTTCAAATTCTGTTTATACTAATATGAGTAGATTGATTGACTTAACTCAGCAAAATGATCTTCCTCATCATTTGCGGTTTGTTAGTCCATGGATTCTTTGGTTTTTATGGAAAAACAGGAATGCATTGCTATTCGAAGGAAAAGGCTCAATAACAACTACTCTAGTTGACAAAGCTTATGAAGCATATCATGAATGGTTTTCAGCTCAAACACACATGCAAAATGATGAAAAACATTTGAAGATCACGAAATGGTGTCCACCGTTGCCTGGTGAATTGAAGTGTAATATTGGTTTTGCCTGGTCAAAACAACATCACTTTTCGGGTGCATCTTGGGTGGTACGTGATTCACAAGGAAAAGTCTTATTGCATAGTCGCAGATCTTTTAATGAGGTACATTCTCCTTACTCTGCTAAGATAAGAAGCTGGGAATGGGCATTAGAATCTATGACTCATCATCACTTTGATAGAGTCATTTTTGCTTCCTCAACACATGAGATTATTCAAGCCTTACACAAACCACATGAATGGCCTCTCCTATTGGGTGATATTTCTGAGCTTTTAAGCTTCACTAAAGACAAACCACACTGGTTTCTCTGTATGGAACCCTTTTGTTGTAACAGAGGTGCGAATGCTATTGCCACGAGTGTCATCACAGGATGCAGATTTCAATCATACGTGGCTAGAGGTTATCCATCGTGGATGACAAATGTTTTTACTGCTGAGAGAGGTAACTTGATTTGAGATTGGGATGTCGTGTTGTCTTTCTTCGTGTCTACTCTCTGTTTTTTTTTACTTTCCTTTGAGTCAAGTCTTCTTACAAGTTGCGATTTCTTTTGTCCTTTTCTTTCTTTTAGTTATCTTAATCTTCTCGCTTCAAGGTTTATTAAGATATTTTTATTCCTTTTATTTTTTTATTAAGAGGTCAAGTTTTTTAGTCTTCTAGTCTTCAATATATACTTTTTAGTTTTGTGCTTTCTCTTTTATCCCAATCTCTTTTCTCTCTTTCATTTTGTCTAAACATGGCGGATGAGCTTTGGGACGAAATACAGAATTTGGAGTTGAGACAGGAGGGTCCTTCTTTGTTCATCCCAAATGAAGCATACATCATGGTTGCAGGCCGGAACAGACTTAGCATCATTGCTCGACCTCTGAATCCAAGGGTCCAAAACCTTCAGGCTATTATTACTGCTCTACCTAGAGCCTGGGGCTTAACAGCTCATGTTCATGGCAGGATTATAGATGATACATATGTGCAATTCCTCTTTCAGTCGGAAATGGACCTGCTATCAGTTCAAAGGAGGGAACCCTGGCTTTTCAACAATTGGTTTGTCGCATCTCAACGTTGGCAGCCTGCTCCTGCTTTGAACTTTGTGACAACCATTGATCTCTGGGTTCAGATGAGAGGTATTCCCTTCCTTTATGTATCTGAAGAAACTGCTTTAGAAATAGCTCAAGAGATTGGTGCAATCATTTCCTTGGACTTTCATGATACTACATCAACTCAGATTGCTTATATTAGAGTTCGAGTTCGTGTTGGTATTACAGACAGTTTAAGGTTCTTTCAACGCATCACGTTTGAGTCGGGAGAATCAGCTTTAATCAGGTTTCAGTATGAACGTTTAAGGCGTATTTGTAGTAACTGTTTCAGGTTTACTCACAACAGAAACTACTGTCCTTACCGTCCAAGGGTTCAGATTCTAGACAGAGAGAGAGCAGCTTTACATGACAGTGTATTAAGATCAAGCAACAACTCTCAGTCTCAGATGACTGAAAGTTCTTTCCCTGCTCCTTTAACCCCTCCTCCACGAGTGCCTGCACCACCACTGAATCACCAAGAGTTAGCTGCTGCTACTCCCTACTTCCCATCTAAGAACTGCAGCTTTCCAGCCTTACACTCATCCTACTACTCAAAGTGGTATTGGCAGACTTCAAGCTTCCCCTAAATCTAACACTAATCAATCCTCTGTTGCTGCGCCCACACCAGGAGTCAGACGGGTTTATGAAACAGGAGAATCATCAAGACGTGTTGAGGATAGGGAATCCAACAATAACCTGCACCTTGGCGACTCATCCAAACGCAAAAACATGATAATCCTACAATGTGAAAAGGATTCACAAGAGAACAAGCAACAAGAAACAGATCTAAACATGGGAGGTATTCCGAAACCTCCAAAGAAACGCTAACATCACTCGCTTGATCTATCAATTTTTTGATTTACAACTAACATGATTTCATGTTAATGTTGAAGTTAAGAGTTTGAATAAGAGTTCAGATATGGTCTCAGTATCACTTTTTGGAACATGACATATCTGAACTTCTTAACCTTTCCGGTTCCAATTTGAATGTTTGCTAGTTTGTTTGATTTGCAACATGGAACCCTCATGTTTGGTTAGTCCATGTTTTTAAATTTTAAGATGTTGTCTTCTGTCTGTACGTGGATGATTCCACTTTTGTAACCCTCACAATCTGAAGTTTTAATAAAAGGCAACACTTATGAGAAAAAAAAAAAAATAACACAGAAAATGTTGCAAAAAGGCGACAGACCAAAAGGAGTTATAAATACATAAAGGTTACATATTTACAACCCTAATGAGTAATGTTAGCTTCCATTAAATTAAAAACACGTAAATACAAATTATAAATTTATAAGTAAACTATTTTGCAGTTAGAACCAAGGATGCCATGTTGGATCCATCATACATAAGTTGCGAGGCGACAAGGCTGCCTCCACCAACTCGTTCACTCCTCTTTGCACTGACTGCGGCGGCTCCACCGTATTCTCATCCTACAAAAATAAATCCATTAATATGTTTGATCTTATATGATTTTGATAAAGCATTATGATGATGTATGTACCTCTTCGGAAAAGTACTGTGGGGCTATTCCTCTGATCCGTTTAATGACATCTTCCACATTGGCGTTAACTTTGTGCTTCAGCTCAGCTGGGTTCAAAGTAGCAATTCCTCCAACAGGAGGAATCGGCACACCAAGAGGTCTTCTTCCAAACCAAGACAACAATTCATCACGGAAGAACATAGCAAGTTGGTACCGTAGATGTTCGTTTTGCTGAAAAGTTGCAAGACAATAGAGACACAGAGATCAATCAGTGGCTTGTTGCATCACTTAGTTTTTGTATATATAGTTTTTGAATTATCCCTTTACCTTGGAGGAGATTACTGCTTGCGCTGCTGAACACATGGATGACATGAGGAGACCTTCGACTCCAAACTGAGAGAAGAAAGCTTGCATGTTCCTTGTGAGGCGGAAAGGCACAGGTTCGTTAAATTCAATCATCCCATTGGCGTCATAAGCAGGGTGAAAATCTGTCTGGAACATTTTCCCGGTGTTTTTTGCAAACAAGACCTTGTTCGGGGACCTCCCACCAATTTGTAGCATGAAGGACATGAAACTGGAGACTGCTAGCTGGACTGCAAATTGTTTCTTGAAAGCCCACATATGGCTTCCGCTCATCAACGTCTTGTACATGTACTGAGAAAAGATACTGTCATTGACCAAGGTTTTTGTGATGTCAATATATGCCTGCAGACGAAGATCTCCTATTGCCTCTGCTGATATTTGCCCTGATATAGCTTGATTGAGTTGCTCCTTAAAGTGGGTAATTGGAAGATCTGCCTCTCGGTCATTTCGTGCACAGTGATTCTCATACACCTCAAGGAAAGTGTTGTACATGAGATCATCCTCAACCATCCGGACCTGAAACCAAATGTTTGTTAAATCCAATACTCATCCAATGAAACATCAAATCTGAATTCATGGTATAAAAATCACCTGAGACCAGACAGGAATGATGATTGGAGTGTGGATTCCAATGTGCCGTCTTCTTGATTCCTTATGCTTATCAAACATTTGGTTCATTACACGGAAAAGCTGCAAGATGCGTTCATCACTTCTAGCATTAGGCGTCAATGATGTCTGGACTATAAAGTGCTTTTGCGAGCCATCTGAGCCAATAAGAGTCAACCGCCTGAAGCTGCTTCCATGCCTTCGAACAATAGGAACGTCTGCTCCAACCCTATCCAACTTTACTGTATGATCAGGTGCTACTTCCTGGATAATTGAGCATAATTATTTTCACAATCAAATCAAAATTAAAAAAGTGTTCCATAAATTAAGTGCAAGGGAAACGTAGTTCAAATTTCCAGACTTAATAGTGTTATTTCTACCTGGTCAGCAAAGTACTGCCCTGGTATCTCCACATCAACAACATTAAAGTCACGCAAAACCCTGCTCTCATCTTCCAATCTTAACACAGCAGGAAACCTGTCTTCAACATTGCTCTGAAGAATATTTTTCCACTTTTTCAGTCGAGCGGTCAGCTCAGCGAGTGTGGCAGGGAATGTAGTTGTACTTTCTGGATCAAGGTGACGCTCAAAATCCTGTTTGTACTCTTTTACAAATTCGACATGCTTGGTTACAGCATCTGCCGAGAAACAAGCTCTGCAGACACCCGACAGCTCTTTTTTGAGTGGTTGGGGAACCTCGGCAGTGGTAGCAGTTGGATACTTGTAACAGCGATGTAACAGAGCATTCACAACCGCCAGCAGTCTTTCTTCCGGTAATGTAACAAATCTCGAGCCTATTTCCGTGAGAAGAACCTGAAAAGGAAGATAACTTGCTTAGATCATCCAACCAAAGAGGTAGGAACCTGCTCCGTTGTAAGTAGTTAGAGCAATTTTTTTGAATATGGTTGATGTGTACAGAAAAAAAGTATCACCTCGAGTTCGCTGGCTAAGTTGTTATGTTTACCCCTAAGAGCTTCCATGATATCCTTGGCAGCGTCAAATGCACCCGCAGCAGAGATTGCCAAGGATGCACCATTCCGTCTCACTGTGTTTTCATTGTTATCATTGATCGCAGAGCTGCTTTGGTGCATAGGTTGATCACTACCAGGATGGAGATTATTTTCCGTAGTGGAGCGTTCACTTTCTTGCCCATGTGGGTTACCACTGTCATGTGTTCCACCAGCCCCACTTGTTTGAGCGCCTTGATGGATTTGATTTTCTGATGGTAAATTGCTTCCACCATGACCTGCACCAGTGGCATTTTGCTGCATTCTTTGAGCCAAAACTAATCTGCCAAGTTCGGATTTATTTACTGCATCACGTCGTTCCAGCAAGTATGTGCGCAACCAGTAATAGAGAGCCTGAAACAGAAAATCGCCACATACTCAGATAAAATAATCATAATGCACGAATTAGTCATAAACGCTAAAGGTAAATTACCTGTGGGAAAACTGCAGCAATTTTCAATAAAACCAATTTGCAATGAGGTGCTTCTGTTCTTTGCAGGGAAAGTAACAGCTGTGGGATCCAAGAAAGCCACACCCAGTGAGGAACTTGGTCTAAGTGTTTATCAAAGACCCTGCCAACAGGCTCATTCGCTGTATCAAAACTAAGAAGATAAAGAACACGAGCTATATGACTTCTAGAATTAGAAACACCAAATCTTATTCCCTGAAGAAAGCAACTGACAGCATATTCAAGCCAAATTTCTTCTTGTGTTTCTTGGTATGCCTACAAAAGCGAGTAAAATATAAGTACACGGAATACAAATTTTAGGGGAATGTTAGGAGCCATATAAGAGACAGAACACAGTCACAAGAAATACCATGTCACAATAGCTTCCCCAGCTTATCCATCCTTTGGGTAAATTCTTGAACAGGGTGATTGCATTGGAATATGCGATATTAGCACTTTCAGTGTCATTTAATTTCAAATGAAAGTCCCCCTTCAGACGAAATATCTCTGCCTTGATCTTATCTGGAAAATACTCCAAATTTGTGCTATTGATCAGATTAAGACCACTAGCACGCTCTCCCTTCATTTCCAGATAAGCTTTTGCTTGCTCTCTAATTTTAACAAAAGCTTCCTGCACTCACACACCCAAAGACAGAAGATGTGGAAGATACTTTCATAAATAACAGTATCACAAGCTTTAAAAACAAATGAAACCAACTATTAAAAAAACTTGATGAGATATGAAACCAAAAAAAAAGCAAAAATATACAGCTCTTGTGTAGAGTGCTGCAATTAAAGATTTTGGAGAAATGTACCTGTACTTCCATTGTTGAGTGTCCATACATTTTTTCAAGAATCTGAACACAAACATCATAAAGCCCTTGTTTCCTAGCTATCCTGGCAAGCTTATTGACGTTCCATGCTTTGTCACGGAAACCAAGGTGATGAAGTGGAGAATTTGAAGTAGCAAAGTCCTTAAATGCATCAATAACAACATTATACATTTCATTCCTCCACTGTAGCATATCGTACCAGACTGTCATATTGTCCCATTCATTTGGAGTCCTCAGCCTCCAAGTCTCAAGAATATCCTTCAGATCTGCATAACGATTACCAAGTCCACCAACCGCAGTATTTCCTGAAACTTTGTTCCCATTGGCGATGTCAACATGAATTCTAGCAGACTCCTGAACCTCAACTAGTTGTTGGAATTGCTGCAGTAGAGGCACTCTAGCATGAACAGACATTTCAGGCAACTGCCACCACTGTTCCAAGGCAAGATCAACGCCTTTCCCCACTGTGTTTTCAGCATCTCCAACACCATTTGAATTTCTGTCATGAAGGGCAAAATAAGATTGAACCAAACGAAGCTTTGGAGTCTCCTCCACTTGTGCCTTTGGTATCACGTGATCTTTCAAATATGCCCAATCGGGTAATTTCCAAAGACTATCAAGCAGTATTTCATAATTCTCAATGCTTTTGCCAAAATCTACCAGGGCATCCCATTGACTAAGCTGACTGGCACAGTGAAGCCACTGCTCCTCCCACAGACACATTTCAGCTTTAGGGACTGTGTTGTTATACGTGCCTTGGGTTGCCTTAACCATTGCCTGGTAAAAGAGGCTCTGAGCACGCTGCCAAAAACCATGCTGAACTAATGAAAGTCCAGCTCTTGTTTCAGCGGTGATGGACCTCTTCTTCCACAACCCAAATCTCATATCTTCTTCATTTAACAAACGATAAAGCTCAGCAAGAGACTCAGCACATTTTGAGTCATTCATGAACAACATCACATGGCTCTCTAGCAATGCCAATGCGAGATGCCATGCATTGTACGTTTTTCCAATATATTTGATAAGCTCACTAGGCATCCTAGGTTGAGGGTGGCTCAATTGAAGTCCTTCCAGAAGTGCTTGGACAACATTTGGCCGGTGTCCTTGCTGCTTCTTATGGTAGTCCTTCGATAGTAGAGAAATCATAGGTTTAGCCAATGCTACTTGTTCTTCCTTGAGCAGGGTTACCCATACAATTGGAAATACCAAAACCCACAGATGATATGCAACATTGGCATCCGTGTGAGCCAGCTCCCTTAAAGGAATGACCACATCAGCCACCTATAGTGGAAATTTCAAAAAGTTATAAACTTCAGTAATCAGTATATGAATAACGTATTATTCAGATAACCCATATGGATCAGGTGGATATAGCGCTTAAGGACTTACGGTAATCTAGTCAACATTTTCGATCAGGAATAACAAAGAGAAAGACCCATGATAACACTAAAGAAAGTTTTAAATGATTTGTAATCACCTGAAGTTTGCTGGTCGCGCTCAGAAATTGTGCATGCTTCATAACAATGCTGTCAAACATTGAAGTAACTTCTTCGGGACCCTCTAAGTTAGCAGGAGCTTGGTGTTGTATTCCAGGATTATCTGAAGGCAAAAGTGGTAGTACCCTTGCAGAATTTGGCGCCAGGCTAATTGGCTTGTCCTCGACTAAGATAGCTAGAAGGAGATCAAGACCTTGTTTAAGCCAAAAAACATCACTTAAAGCTTCCCAATCCTGAATTTGAATAATATACTGCAACCGCGCGAACAAAGTTTTTCCAAGAGACTCGTGATATAACAAGAAGAACTTCCTTCTCATCCCAGGATGACTTGCCCGTAAACCAAGCATAAAATGTCTTTCAACTTTCAGAGAGACTTCTTGCCGTAGGCCTAGAGGATACCTGTTCATTAAATAGATGAAGATATATTATCCATCTCCTAACAGAAAGATGTGACAAAAGGGAGGAAAAATGAAAAAGCAACGAACGTACTTTGTTGAATCAGCACATAGTCCATATAACAGCTGAAGATACTTCTGATCCCACTCTTCCAAAGCCTCAGATGAGAAGTGTTGCTTATCAATATAAGAAAGCTTATTGAGAAAAGTAAGTACGTCCTTTTGGGTAAGGAAAGAACCAGACAAACCAGATGCGCCTGTTTTGCTGAAATCATCCTCAACCCACCTTTTTATCATGTCTAGTATGCAGAGAAGCACACTAGCATCAGTACCCTTTTCGGAAAGCAAGGTGTTCAAAATTTGAGTAACAGATCTTTTGCAATCTGCTATAAGCATGACCGTTTCATCAATAAGTTCCAAGACCGACTTTATATTACATATGACTGCTCCAACATCAGCAGTTTGACGAGAAGAAGTTACTGCAGAATCTGAATCTGTTCGCTGGCCCTGGAAATGGAGAGAAAAAGATCCAGAGTAAGCCGTGATTGGGTAACGACTAGGTTATCTAGTCTCCATCCACTAGTCAGATGGAAAAAGGGTAGATTACAGGAAAACAGGGATAGAAATGATATCTTGATGTATGAAAAGACCAGAAAGATGTCAGCTAATAACATAAAGCATGAGTCTGAGTAGAAAGGTGATGTAAGAGAGGAACCAGTCTAACTCCTAAGATCTTTACAAGACATTAATGAAAGTCACTGGTGCAAAGCTGAAAAGATGCATAGGAGATTCCAATACTCACTAACGTGGAAAATGCCAAGTAAATTTTTAAATCTCATTTAAACTTCCCATACAAACGAAAGCAAGCAGTATTGACCTCTTAGCAGAAAAAAATTTAAGTAAGAATGACGTACTTGTCTAGGATGAGAACCCACTGCTGATCCCAGGTCTCGTGCAAGGCGCTGAAGGATACGCACCAACACATATGAATCGACAAAGTTTTTATGTACATTGGCCAAGGTTTTGATGACAAGAAGTACAAAGCTAATCGAACCAAAAGAGTTATCATCTCCTGAAGTTTGTGGAGCAGTAACAGTATTCACATGTTTGTTTATCAGCTCATTGACTTTCTGGTACAATAGCTTTATGTCAGGAGGTGTATTAGCCGCATCCAATGGGAATGCGGTGAACACCATCTTCAGCAAGGAGCACAACGATTTACCAGCATCGAGCATCTTGTGTTTGAAACACGGTTCAAGAATCTAGTGAAGAAACAAACAGTAAATCAAGTGACAGCAGGCAAACAACACTATTGTATTTCAAATCTTAGAATAACAGGTTACTGCAGCAACTATACCTGCGAGATCTGGTTGATGTTGTTTCTAATGAAAAGATGTGGCTGCTTCTCTAGAACTTTGTTCATGACATCCAATCCCTGAGCAAGTGCTGTTGATGGATCCGACTGAGACGGTGGCATGCTGCTCAGCAGTTTCTCTAAATAGTTGAACTTGACATTAGCACTTGGCCAAACCTCCAAAGCTTGTGAAAGCAAATCTAATGCTTGTTTGTACATAGTGTTGGTTTCCCTGTCCTTAGGCTCAATTACCAACGCTACCTGTTCAAGAAAGCGAAATATTTTTAAAACAGAGAAACAAAACTAGAAGTGAGGTCGATTCTGATAAATTCAACTCGACTTATAGATGAATTTGTAATAGCTGGAGCAATGGCACGCACATACACTCTTAGACATGAGGTGACATGGTTAAGAGAATTGAAAAGCTAACCAAAGTAAAATATATGTTCCATGGTGTAAGATACGAGTATAAAGCCTTACTCTTATGAGAAAATTAATGATCATTTCTTCCATGGCAGCATTTGGCTTGAATTCCTCGTCAGGCTGGGTAGCAGATCCAGGAGTTTCTACATTGGGGATTGATGATGCACCGCCAGGCGACATTACACAGATTGATTGGAGACCAGGTTCGATTTTGACTCGTTTACTTGGATCTTCTGATGTGGCAGACCCATCAGTTGAACGCTTAGGATCAGCACCAGATGAAGTATGCATTTCATCAGTAATCTGACTGGTTCCATCAGTATCAGTGACCATTTTCATTTCATTCTGTCTTTGCCTTTCCCAGCTGACAACCAATCCAGCAAGTTCAATTGCGAGCCTCCTATTCTCTGCAGTAGTATTATATGGCAAACCTAGACGACTTAACGAATTCACCATTTGAGGGACAAATTGTGCTCTACAGCTGTAAAAGAGATCTGAATGCCGAACAACAAGTAGGAAGATGTGGATCAAATTTGGAATTGAATGACCTTCCTCCACCAAAATTTTCTTTGTGTATCTTATCCAAATTGGCATGCGTGAATCTCCAAGAGGTAGCCTTTTAGGCAACGCTGGCATTAGAATATCCAGGGCTTGCTTAACTAGCATCTTATTCTCCGGCTGGCATGTCCTAAGAAGTGCAACAAAAACCTACATCCAATTGGCAAATTACATTTGTGTCACTTAATAATTAGACGAAGTTGTTTTTGTAGGCATATGCTTCTCTTCAGCTTACTCAGATGCAGGGAGGAGTAACGTCATAGACAAAAACTAACCACGTGCATGTCATAGTACCATGAAGTCTAACAAACATGCATTTTTATGAAAAATATGCATTCAGATCTCGCTTCATGTAGTTTGTCTATCAACAATCGCATTGTAAATGATTTCCACTTAAGCTAAATAATTGACCGTCACAGTCATACACAAATGTTATGACAACAGGGTTTTACCAATGGAAAGAGGAGATTTATATGAAATACGATGATATCAGAAGTTTCAAGAAAATTATTTTTTTCTCTATTCAAGAAAATCAATAAACATCACTGACATATAAATTTTAACGGTACCTGAAGAATGATTTTCTCAGGAGCCTGGTAAGCATCCAAGAAGTGGCAAACATTAACAAATGCCCACTGTTTACTGGCACTATCTTCCCGTTTGAGATGATTCCATCCAAACTTAATGAGCTCTTTTCTATGATGAACCAAATCACTCTGAAGATATTTTAGAAGCAAAGTTGCTAATTGCAAAAGTTCAATCCTCAAAGGTTCATCATATTCAGCCGAAACCTACAATAATCATGAGGAGATTTAACAATAAGATCTTAACAATTCTGAAAAAGTGGAGAAAAATAAATTTATGAACATTTGTACAGGGTAACCCCCAAAACCCTGTACAGATACATTCATAACCAGTATGACAATTATAAAGAAGTCTTCCCCACAATTTTCTTGATATATTTGTTTAGGGGAGTAAAGGAACCTACCTCTTCGGGTGGATCAAGAAGCCTCTCAACAATGGTTTTGACTATATCAGGGTCAATAACCTCCCAAGTTTGGCCGTTTTGGAAAGCATGGGCGAGCATTGGAAGAATAAGCATTTGCATCGCTTGAACTAAATGATCATGGCCGAGTTGTTTGGAATGGAAAAGGTTAAGAAAATGCAGTAGGAGTGCTCTTTTCATGTTGGGCGGGTATCCTTCTGCAACCTGATGAATATATATCCCAGTTATTATACTATACTACTGCTGAAAGTGTGAAAACTAAAATGGAGTCAGATAGAAATTGTAACTAAAATTTAAAATCTCAGATACCTCAATAATGTAGAATTCCTTCAAAAAGGTGTAGTCAATGCGGCTATGGAACAAGAAAATGGAGAGAATATCAAAGAGAACATTCACTTCAGATTTTTCATGCCGCAGGTAATTTAAGAAGCACTTGACAAGCCATTTGCTCTCTTTCACCTGAGTTTGAGGACACAAAAGACTTCAGATTCCAATATTTTACATAACTCAAAAGGAAAACTATTCAATTTTCAAATGTCACAGCTATATTCACCATACCCTCATGATTAAAAAGAAATTTATATATACGTTGGTAGCTCAATAAATACTAAAAGATGAAATTGAAACAATGTCAGGAGCGTTCCAACAAGCAATATAAGAAAAAATGTGCATACCATCACAACACAGGCAAATCAAGAATTCAATCGAAACAAATTTAACATATTCCAGAGTGTAGCGAAATCTCTAGCACCAGTATATGGCTACAAATCAGCAGCAATCATTACCTGTAATGGTTTCTAATCTTAGACATCAGTTTTAACTTTTCATACCTGGCTATTTCCAGGAAACCTATCAAACTACGCAGCTTCAGCATGAAACACAATGCAAAGCCAAAAATTATAAGTGGTTGAGATAGAAGAAACTACCTGAACTAAATTCAGTTCTTGCTCATTCTGCAAACGAGATATCCTTGCAGGTGATTTCCAAATGAGAACCAAGGTATCGAAAACACTGCGGTTACTCTGCAACCAGCTGGGTATCAGTTTCACCATTGTTTTGATGAGATAGAGCCCCTGAAAGTATGCATCGGATGCTATATTAGCCTTTGTTGATGCCACATTAGAACTCTCTAATTTAACAGAGATATGATTTTCATCTCCAGATGATGTAGCAGGAGGAGTTGAAGCCGTCGTGCTCAATGTAGGATCAGGTTTTGGCGAAATTTCAGGAAAGGCATATGACAGTATCTTCTGTGGAGACTTTGCAAGTTCTTCTCTTAACGGCTGGCCAGCATCTGATCGGATTATATACATAAACCTGAGTTTTGTTTTTACAGGAAATAGCAAGTATAGTTAGCATATTTAGAAAATCTACTCCAAGCTTATAGTAAACTTCTTACAAGATGCGGTGAACGAAAGCTTATCATAAGACATTGTCCTCACCTTCGGAAATATTTTGGTTCACTTAATCTAGAAAGGAAATAATCAACCGCGAGGGCCGCATATCGATTCAAAAATTTGGTAAGCGGTAGACGGTATGGGCTATTAATCTCACTGTACACTTGCCCAGGAGGAAGAGCTGCTTCTAAATCAATGGTTAAGGTTACAAGTTCATCTAGAAATTTTGATGCAGCATGTGGAAGTAAGTGGAAGAGCTCGATAATAGCTGCCATGTAAACAAAAGAAGAGTTGTGTTCAAGTGAATAATCATATGACTAGACATCAATTAGTTATTTTCAAAACCCAAATTACCAGCCGCTATTTTTGGCTCTTCTCCAGCTTTCCATGCTTTCTGGGACTGGGCAAGTTTCTCTGGCTCCAACCATTTTTTAAGGTGCTCCAGTAACTTTCCTCCTAACGTTACATTAAACCAATTTGACAGAAGTTCGAGAAGGCGTGCCAGACCTTGCAGTAAAGGCATACTGAGATTCTTTGTGTGTGCCAGATTAACAAGTATTGGCCTGAGGCTACTCTGAAGAAGTTCCTTGGGCATGCGTTGTTGATTGATAACCTAAATCAGAAAATAGAATTTCAAAAAAAAAAAAAAAAAATTATAAGGATAAAAAATTAACGTCATAGATATCAAGAAATAGATTCCTATGATCACTCCGTTGAGCAAGTTCCTCATATTTCACAAGGCAAGTATTGCATGTAGCTATACCATGGTTGCACATATCAATTACTCCCCAGAAAGAAAACTAGCCAGACTAGTACGAATAGGAATATCTATTTTCTTCACCAAAAATCTCAAAAATCTTCAAATTATATGTGCATGCAAGAATCCAGATTAAGATAAAAGACAACTACAAACCTGTCTTAAACCCTCCTTAGCAACTGCCACAATTTCTGGTGCTCTACATGTTAGAGACTTGAAGAACATGGAAATTATTTTGGCACGTAGTTCATTGTGAGTTTGCGTTCGGAAATCAGTCCACGCCATAGTAGTGCAGAGAAGCTCAATACAAGCTGTTCGAAGTCTGTTCAATGATGTAAGCACTTTAGGATTCATCAACTTCACAGCCCATACAGTTTCATCAGCCTCAGCAATTTGTAATGCTTCTTGCAGAAAATTAACCAACTCTGGAGTCACTTTTAGAAGGGGGGGCCTCAGAGCCAAACAGAAATTCAGAGCTGCAACTGTTCCAACCTGTATGTAGATATAATAAGGTAAACATTAAAGACAAAGAGGAAGACAAGATCGGAGAGAGATACACAAAAGAAAAATAGCACTGCGACGCACCTGTTGATCAACTGTCTTTGATCGGAGTGGACGCATTATAAGTGGCTGTAGTAATAGTTGGTATAAAGGCTCAAGCAACTCAGTTACCTCACTTCCAGTTCGGCTAGCCAAAAGTGCAAGGCAGTTCTGCACATTTTTCCTCACGGGGATGGATGCGTTAGGATTGAATAACTCTGTGGCAAGATATTCTACAACATCTTGAAAGCTTTTTCTACGCGCTTCACTGTTTGCTTCGTCAACATTATTAACCACACGTAGAATCTGCATAAGTACCTGACTTGTCTCTTCTTGCTCTTTGCTAGCATAAACAGGAAGCCTCTTTAAAACATAAACCAGACCACGAACAATCTTTACTTGGAAATAACATAATGTTTCAACATTCACTTTCCCCACCAATGCACCTAACCCCATAACCCCTCCCATCTGCGCTTGCCATGTGCTCCCATAACAGCCGTGTAAAAGTCGAGGCAAAAGTTGTTCAAACACTGGTATTCGCACACTTGGATGGGGTGAATATACTGGATTTGTAGAAGGACTCGAGACAATCATGGAGGCATTGTGACCACCCCTAGCCATCAACACATCAGCATGTTTGACACGAGCGAGGAACAAAAGTGTTTCAGCAAACACATTTAACGCATTCAGAGCAGCTTTGGCGTGGAGCCTGTTTTCATCTGCAAGCACATCGACCAGTGCATCCAAAAATATTAAAGGATCTAACTGCTTTAAATTAGATGATTGATTACTCTTGGATCTGGAACTTGTTGAAATCACAGAACCACCGAGTGAACTAGTACTAGTTGATGCATTTGAGGAGGTATAGTCAACATGCAAAATAATCGCAAAATGCCGGCAGATGTTCTCAACAAAGTCATCGTCCGTGTCACTGAGATCTGGATCAGAACTGGCAGCAAGTATAGTGATCAACAGTGTCTTGAAGATTGACTTCTCAGCCATTAACTGAGTCTTTGTTTTCACTCCTAAGTCAGCCTACACAGTAAGAAACAGCCCACTTAATGTAATGAATCTTTCTTCAGCATATTAAGCAAAGTGAAACAGGTATTATAAGGAAAAAAGAGTACATCTAGAGAAGACGACATATATACAAGATTACAAGATCAATTATCTATTAAGAAAATGAATGGTAACAAAACGAGTATTAAAGAATCATAATCATGCCCCACGTCAATGTGGGTCAATCAAGAAACTTTTCTCTAATACCAACTGTCAAGATCCTAGCCGATATGCATCATAACTAAATGGCATTGATACACCTAGAATGTGCCAGAATTCAAAAAGTAGACAAATAAGATAACCTGCCACAGAGATAACCTCTGTCATGTGAAAGAAAAAGTACAGAGTCCAACCATGAGAAATTAAGATTATAAGAATGATGCTTAAAACTAACCTTGATTTCCACTGCTTCACTCCTGTGCCAAGATGAATCCACGGAGGAACGTAACAAAGTAGATAATTGCCTGGGCGTTTGACCCACATCAGTGACACATCCAGGCAAATTAAGCTGGGACAATAAGCATACACGGAGAAATTTTAGAGCTTGCTTTCTGTAGTATATGTCCATGCCGTGATTTCTTTGAATAACTGCTGCTACTGCAAGATTAATAAATTTGTCTAATGGCACCAGAAAAGGTGTTGATGGCTCAAACGTCAGAACTAAGCGAAGCCCATGCTCTGGGTTATCTTTGCATTCAAGTGTAAGTGGCTCTTTCAGAAATCTTCGGTTGCGACCACCCAACTTTCCAAGGATTTGTAAGGCTTTTTTACCCCAAGGATATGGCACAGGCCTCAAATGGGACCATAATGCTAAGATCACTTCAGACATCACATTCGCCATGCTAGGTTCCAGGAAATCAGGATTCAGACTATCCACCCAGAATTCAAGGGTGCGTAACCCCAAGCTCACAAGTTCATCGCTTCCCCTCAAACAGAATACAAGAGGCTTCATGAGACGGGGAAGATATGGCAATAAGGAGCTTAAGCGTGCAGGAAGCGTCAAACAAAGCTCTAGCAAAAGATCTTTCATGTCCTCCCCAGCTGGACCCTCTAGCATTGTCAAAAGAATATTAAGACAAGGTAGCAGCATGGGGATCAAATCTCTCAGAAGCAGCTCATATTTACATCCAGCAAGACCTCTGAACACAGTGCGGAGCAATTGCATATAACCAAGAGGTTTTTCAACTTCCGTAGCATTCTTCATGCAGACTTCCATAATAACAGGCACGTGGTGCTGTAATATTCTTTCAAAATCAGATGGTGTTTTGGTGACAGCCCCAAAGATGCATCTAAACAGATGCAAAACTAGTTTAGTTGCAGCTGAATCTGGATTCTTCAGAACATCAAGTTTGCTGCTAACTAGTAAATTAATCAAAACATCTGCAAATGGCTTGTAAACTTTGGGAGCTTGCAGGAGTGCGGCAAATATCTGAACCAGTTGGTTATTGTTAATCATGCTCTCAAAAAGCTCTGGCATGCATAACGAGAACATGTCCATTAGATCTCGAGGTTCCATAATAGCAAGAATTTGGGAGAAAAGATTCAGCATTTCCTTTTCCTCATCCTTTTCTTTGAAGAGAGCTAAGCAGTGGACACCACTCTTTAAAACACCAGAAGCTTTCCACACCTACTTCAAGGCAGAGATTACTAAGGTTTATAGCCATGCACTATTAATGACTAAAGTAAATAATCTTACAAGCAGTACCTCATCTTCTCTCATTCCTTTAAAACCCTGCGGAGCAGATGATTGTGAAACAAGAGCTTGAGGGTTCATCCCCTGGCCAGCAGGAGAAACCGTCACAATTAATATACTTGCATGACAAAACAATAGAACACTGATACAAGAGACAATTTAACACAAACCTGAGGTCGAGGCAAATGTGCATGGGTAATACTCCATATTATTGTTTTCATTCCTGAACACAATCAAGAAAGTGAATAAATATTGATCGTCAAGTATAGAATCATGGTCAATGTAAAAAGATAATTCTGCTAAGATTCAGTACCCATGACCAGTGTCTTGATCAGATTCTTACAATCATTCACTTCTTTGGAATGTTCAACAGGAACCTGCAAATTCAAAACTGCCTGCAACCAGTGTGGTCTAGCAATAAATAAAACTTCTAGATAATCCATTTGTCGAACAAAAGAAAATTTATGAAGTTATCAATAAGACTGCATAATGCTTCATCAGGAGACAAAAAGCCTAGTATAAAATCTAAGAATCCAGCTTGGAATTACAATACCACCTATATTCCAACTTAAAGCAAAAGTGGAATGTCCATGTAACGGTGTAAGATAATATGAGAGCTTTTAATAAGCAATTGAGTTTGAATATAAACATGTGCAAGACGATCACACATTGGCTGATAATTCGTATTACTGATAATTCGTATTACTCACTAAAACAGAGAAAGAAAGAAAAAAAAGTAATCACTGATGAGCGACACAAATTACCTGGACAGGAAGTTCAAGCTTCGACCTCAAAGTGACCCGATCCTTTCCCACCTCACCCTCCTCCAAAAGCTACGAATCGCAAAGCAAGAATAGGTAAAACATCAAAAATATAATGGAGTTGAGAAATGAATTAGCTGAAGGCTCAAGATGCCTTTTTATTAACCTCTTAGCACATAATTTAAAGGTAACATAAAAATAAAGAAATGACATATCAAGCAAGAATACTTTTTGCAGCTATTCTCAAAGACCATCTGAAAACTGAAAGTTATAGCAAGAAAGCAAATGCATCTTGCAAACTGCCCCTGAAGATCAAGTGATCACCTCAATAATAAATACACATCTTTCCCAATCTCAAACACTAGAAGGAAAGAGACCAAATTAATAGCAGCATAACTTGGTTTTGAAACTTAACAAACAGTAAATCATCAGTAATAGAAGAAAACAAAGCCAAAAAAAATTGAACTCTTGATCACAACATCCGATTTTGAACAGCAACCAGCATTACCTGAGGAATAGTACGCTTGAAAGTACTGAATTTCCCCACAAAGGCATCCAGGATACGTCCCTATTTACAGGTGCAACATGAGGTAAGTTAATGGACAGAGAAGCCAATCAATTCTAAAATGAACTCTCCAGTGAATTTCTACCAGTAAAATCCGTGCTTCATCCATTGACTGCTGATCAACACCTTTCTCAAATATTGGTTCTACCTGTATCAAACACAAGTTTTGATTGAAGCTTAATTCAGAAAAAATAAATAAACTATATCCCTGTTTAAAGCAGTTTATCGAATTAAACAAGACAAGCACGGTAGAGAATATAGAATTACCAGATTCAGCATCAGTCGGGCACATGTTGTATGAATGCTAAGAGAGAGGGTAGAGTCGTGCATGTTTCTTGAAAATAGGTAGATAATCCGTGATAACTGTGACGTTGTTTATAGTTAATCAGAGGAATGTAAAGGAAATGCACTCATTAAGCTCGACAAAAAATAAGGGGAAAAAAAAATGACGTCAAAAAGGAAAGCCTAATGATGCAAAGAAAATTGATCAATATGTTACATTCCTAAAATTTTCCACACACAGTGCAATTGCGTATTGTAATGAAGTATTTTCACTTATAATGAATCCAGGCTATCACAATCAACGTTTAATACTGTTTAAAGTTCTGCATCAGTAAAAACCTGTGCGAGAGAAAGATCTCCGCGAACATGGTGAACAATCTCCGCGAGTAGGCTGTAAGCCAAAGGCCTCAAAGACTCAAAACATGCTCGCCCAGTTCCAACTAGAACCCTAACACAGAAGACAAAGAAGAATACCTGAAAAAAGTCAATACTTGTTTATAGATACTTCAACTAGATAAACTATATGCGGACAAAAGCTGTGCTTGATTTAACCAAACATCTCCTTTAGAAATATGAAAATTTTCGAAATTTTCGAATTTCAGATGCCTTAAGCCTCATACCTCTCATCTAAAAGAGTGTCAATCAGAGGAAATAAGCCTCTCTTGAAATCCGTCCCAAGCACATGCTTTAATGAGACTAAGAGTTCCTGCATTTTATGTAATGAAAAGTAAATCTTTAGCTGCACTCCCTTAACTGTGTCACCAGAGAAAACATACTGACGAAAAGGACCATAAGGTTTTCCACCTTTCTGATAGAAGCAGAATCTGAACACGTCACAAGCAAATTTACAATGCTTTTGCATATGCTTTCTTCATGCGGACGGATATATTCGGCGCAACTTTTTAGCAAATAAGTCAAAAAAGAAACCGTCTGCAAATGATCCGAAAACAAAAGTCAATATATCATGTCATCTCCCAGTTACAAACAATATAATTCAGATCAAACAATGAGTCGGTGTAGGCCTTGATATAATAATATTTCCAACAATGTAGAAAGCTTTGGTTCCCTTCCTTACGAAGAAACATTGTCTCACCTTAACCTGTGCACCTTTTAACTCTATGAACTGAGGCTTCAAATGTGAAGGGACATTCTCAGGTCCAGGGACAGATATAGCAGCAACCATCAGTGGAAGTAAATGAGGAATGTTGGTCTGAACGAGTCGGCTATACAGCTGGAAAAGGAACATAACAACAAGGGGGCTCTCTGTGATTATCTTGAATGACCGAGTACTCGGATTAAGCTGCACATTCCCGATAGGTGGGGTAGGGGTAAGGGACTGATCAGAAGACGTAGGCATCTCCATAGGCTTCACTTCTTCCATTTTAACATTATCGAAAAAATGGCTGACAGTGAATCTGAAAATCGAATAGATTTTGCAGACAAAGTCTAAAAACGGTTGAACCTCGTTTTCTAGCGTGGGCCTAAAATTCCTAAGAAGGTCAAAGATTATCCGAATGCAAATCAAACCGTTTTCTTCATTATCTGCGGTGAGCACCTGCATTGCAACCTTCAAGAGGTCCTGAACAAAGGGACGAAGAACCTCACTGTGTGGAAGACGATTGAGGATCTCAACCACAATGTTCCGCAGTTTGTGCTCCGGATTATCGATAAATTGCGGTTTAGTAATCTGTAGAAGAATAACTGAGAATGCTGGGAAGTAGCATTTTAAGAAATTCAAGTACTCTGCCGTATGTGCTATCTCTAGACTGTCCCTGACCTCCACCACCATCTCAAGCCTTGTTGGAATAGCTACACAAAACAATTTCAAAACAGATAAATTAACAAAAAAAACAAAAGAATTTTTGATTTCACAGTTAAAACTAAAACAAGAACTGAGTCGAAGTCAGACTATAATTCATACGAGAATCATGAAAATTCTCTCAAAATTCAAAATCAAAGGAAGCTGATTTGAGTTATATAGAGAGTGAAATCAATAGAGAAATTACGTAGGTCAAGATCCACGAGACGACGGGAGTGTTGCTCGAAATTCTGAATTGGACTCATGGTGAACAAAGAGCTGAGCGAAATAATTTACACGGCGGAGCTCTTTCGCCGATCACCGACGCGACGATCTCTAAACGCACCGTACAAGTGCCAGACTAGGTCAAAACAAGTGGAATTTTAGCGAAGGTTTTTTACAAAAGCTACTAAACTAGAGACAATTCTGGAGAGTTTCCCAGAATCGTTTGAACAAAGACTAACGAATTAGAGGAGGAAGACTATGGAAGATGATGCTTCTCTAAGCAATTTTCCCTCTCATTTTTGTTTCTCTGTGACGACTCTCTTTGAATAGTGAGTTCTGTGAACTCCGAGAGGATTCACGGGCGAGATCGCCGACTTGTACCGCCCAGTTTTATTGTTTCCTTAATGGGCCAAAATTTTCGGCCCAATATAATTTCAAGAGGCCTGTGTGCATTTTATTTTATTTTAGGAGAGGTGTTGTTATCAAGATGGTCACATTTAGCTAACGAATATTAATTAGACAGGAGCAAAAGCCATCATTATAATTTTTATTAACCAAATTCAAGTGTAGTGAACGCCAAGAATCTAACACCCTCCAAATTACTGTATAAGACACAAAAAGTAACACTAATTCTTGTGTGATGTAATATTGATGGAAGGTATACGCATAATTAATTAAGCAGATAGTAATGGAGAGAGGAAACGTTTGGAGAAGTGGTCGAGCGGAGATAGAGACAAAAGCAGCGTTTGGGTCGGTGAAAGAAGCGGTGGCCATGTTCGGAGAGAAAGTTTTAGCCGGAGAGATCTATGCAACTAGGCTTAGAGAGGTAACAATGTTCTATATTATCACAACGAAAATAAACAATGTTCAATACTTCAATATCATCACAAAGATTACTATTTTGAAATAATATTTTATATATACATAATATATACTGTATATATAAACTAATTAATATGTCAGATATATTTGTAACCATTTTCTATTGACTAGATATACAACACAACCAAATGAAAAAAAAAAAATATGTACACATACATTTATAGTTTTGAATGGGCATTGTATATATGAATAAATTGATACGTTCCGGCTCGTATAGTTTTTACTTTTTACATCACATGTCTTTGACGGTTTCAGATACGGACAAAGGAAACAAATTCAACTCCGAGTTCTCTATCAAGACTACCATCTCTAACACTCGAGCTTGAGCAGACAAAACAAACACTGACAAGAACACTACAACTAAACACCAGCCTCTCCAACAGAATCAAAACTCTAACACAAGAACTCGAACTTGGTAAGAAGGAGATACAACGGCTCAGCAGGACGAGGTCGAGTCGCCTAGACAATCCGGAGATTGAGGAACTCAAGTTCGTGGAACAGCATCAAACGATGACGTCTAATGATTTTGAAGAAGAGGTTGTGACGACGGAGGAGTTGGAAAAGAGGAGACTAGTGACATTCGCGAGCTCGCCTTTGCTGACACGTGTGATGTCAAGTGTCGGGGACGAAGAGGAGAGAAACAAGAAAGAGAAGGATTTTGAGAGAGATTGTTCGGTCAAGAAGACAAAATTAAAGAAGGGTTTTGCTCCGTTCATGGGATGGTTTAGAGCAACCCGTGGATGAGATTGATCTATATATCTCCAATAATGCGGTCATATTGATTATTATGATTTTAGATCGTTATATAATATAGTTAATGTGCATGATGCTATATATCAATCTCGTTCTAAGAGTTTGATGAATAATACTTACGTTAAAAATGAGTCTTGCATCTTGCAATGATCTAAGCTTGGTTCTTTACAATAATCTCTATAGATAAAAGTTTTACTTGTTATCACATTGAACATACTTTTGCGATTTTTATGTAGGTGTCGTCTCTAATCTTCAATTCTTGGGTTGTTGTACAGTCTTTATGATGTTAGGTTTATGTTTGCATCTAAAATTGAAACTCGGAGAAAGTAGAACGTGAGATATATATGATTTCAGAGCAAAATAAATAGATTTGTTACAAAATTAAAGTGTTGTGAATCCGACCATATACTAATTAAGCAACATGTTTCTCAACAAAAAAAAAAGTATTTTATGATATAAAGTAGCCGCACAGCGATTTCATATCGCTCTCTACCACAATAATTCAGTTTTAATTATAGAAAAAATAAAAAGTCTATTCATACAATTTTGGATTATCATCTAGTTCACCGTAATATTCACAAAACGGATATAAATTTGTATATAGGAACATTAAAAAAAATCAGCCAACAAAAAATGGCAAATGGACCAAACTGATCCAAACAAGTCTTTTAGGAAAATTTTCACATAAAGGGAATCATAGACCATGATGCTACACAAGCCTCACATCTTTGCTTCTTATAGGAATAACGTACTTTGAATCCTCAAAAAGCATCTAAAGATCTTCTCGGATCCGCAGAAAAAAACTCATATGTATATCCACTTGTAATATATATACATCACAAGTAAGTAACTCGTTAAGACACATCACTACATATGTCAGTGATCTAGACCATATGATAGGAACATATATACGTTCAAATACTTTATTCAAACAATTGGTAACTTGATTCATTCTCTCTCTCTCTCTCTCTCTGGGTTCAAAATGAAGGTGGGCAATTTGGTCAAGATATAGATGTGTAATTTGGTTATGTTTGAAGAATTTAAAAGCCTATTCGATTTTGAGATCTCCTTGATGTAGACTCCTTATTCTTCTTAAGGGTTTGGTTTCATGGTCTATATAAAGAGGGACTGATCACGTAAGCTTATCATAGAAAGAAAGAAATCAATTAGAGACGTCAAAGAAAATGAATTAGTAACATTGAGTTGGTATCTTGACCAGTTGAATCCTGACTATCCGAGATCAGTATTTGCAAAGAAAAAAGTAGAATCAAAATTGCGGAAAGAGGTTTACTAATTGTGATTTTCTGTCAAAAAAATACGGTAAAGCTAAAGCTCAGTATTGGTTTACCAAATCAAGAATTATTCTGTTCAAATGATCAGAGTTAAGGTACCTTAATACATGAAAAAAAAACAATATTGTTTTCACTCAATTACCCATTATAAAAATCATGTTAAATAATAGAAAATTTATTGTTATGCTTAATTATATTCCGTCGGTTAAAACAATATATGAATAAATAAAAATCATAGTCTAAATTTTTGAATTTAAACATTTAATCTTTTTTTTATAGATTTTAGTTAAATTATTTACGTTTTGGATATGTATTGTTTGAAACAGTTTTGTTTAATATAGTTTTATGTTTGGTGTTATATATATATATATATATATATATATATATATATATATATAATATACATTTTCAAAATGTTAGAAAAAAACTATTTTCCGTTTTCAAAACGTTTTGCTTCAACATTTTCGTTTCCATGCAAAATAGGTATACAGCTTATGTTCCTAAGAAAATTGATGTTTAGGAATTTTCACACAAATTTTACAAACAATTAATATTTAGTTATAAATACATTATTTTCACAAAATTATTATAAACCAATAACCATTCATAAATTCAATTTTCAATGATAATTTTTAAAATTTACAAATTATTAACATTAAATAGTTAAATATATAGAAAAATTAATATTTGTGGAACAAGAAAAATCCCCAAAATATCAGCTTTTTAGGGACGGATATAATATTATTTAGTCTCAAAAACATAACAGATTTGGTCCATAAGCAAATTAGTTTGTTCCATCCGCTAAACCACAAAAACCTAAATAAATCATGTTTATTTTAATTTTGTTGAAATATAAGAATATAAAAACGTAAATATTATAGAACAAGAAAAATTCTAGAATATTTATTTTATATGTGATCAAGAATAGTATTATTTAGGCTTTGGAAAAATATTGTGGATAAAGCGAAATAAACCGTTAGCGGACTAAACACCTTATTTTTGAGAAGACAATAAATAACAGTAGAGCAAGTATATTTATACGTAAGAGCGCTCCATATTTAATCCACTGTGAATATATTTTAATATTTTTAATCTTTTTTTTCCCCTCAAAGTTTCTTTTCATTAGTACGAAGGTCTGAAACATACATAAGCTTAATCAGTAGACTTTCTACTTACAAGTAGAAGACTATCACTGATACATAACAACTTAATATTTTTAATCTACGCATTACTGTAAATTAATAATGGTAAAATGGAAAATCTTAATTATAAATGGATTTGGCCGAAAACACATCAGTTCGTTTTATCTGCTAAACCACTTAAATTTTCATTTTTTCAAAATATAAATATAGACATGTAGTTTGTTGGTATTCGTGTTTGGACAAAACTTGGATAATAGAGAAACTTGGATAACAAGAGAAGGAACAACATATAACGAGGCAATCCAAAGAAAAACATATCTAGTTAATACTCCATGATTAAAGTTTTCAATGTAACAATTATGAGCGTAGTTTACGAGGAAGAAAGGGTTCAAACTACAAAAAATGTACTCTTTAAAACATGGATGCACAAATGTCCCTAACTGCCACATTCATGTTTTTTTAACATACAGTATTATATTATTTTTTAATTTTTTTTTGTTAAAATGATTCTTAATACACAATTCACAATAAAACAGATTGTATAGTATAATGTACAAGATTTATAAGCAAATATAACCCATATAATTTATTTATGAGTATGTAACATATTTTTAAAAAAATTCTATCAAAAGCTACGGTCATTGAACAAGATCTATGTGACATAGATCAACTAACAAAAAAAACATTTTTCTTCCTTGTGTCATTTTAGTTCACGTGGCTCGAGGATAGCTCTTTGTAAAAGATCTCTCTGTTTAAGGAAATACTGAATGACACGCACTCTCACAACGCGTGAGCCACCTTGACGTAATTCATAGCACTAAAGAAGAACTTATAACTAATCATATATGTACTTAATTGTATCCAAAGATTACAAAGGGACATTAGTGTTACTACAAACTAATTTTAGATATAAGTGTTAAAAATAAAAAATAAAAAAATTGTAGTGATCAATCAGCCATTGATGGTCATCATTAACTTTGTCGTTTTGAACGAGATGGAGAAAATAAAAACATTTCATATCGTCATATCGATGACCATCATTAAATAGTTCAGATATAATTAAACATACCAACTCGGCAAAATATTTTGTTAGTTCCATTTAGATCTGTTATTCGTTTAGATTCGATTCAAAAACTTTTGACATCTGTAGTTTTATGAAACAAATTGAATATTAAAAATTAATATCATATAACCCATCTAGTAAAAAATTGATTTCCGTTTTGCTCTCGTATATATATACATATGTATATAGCTAATTCCATTATAATTTACTTTATATATTTAACTTTTATAAATTTTGTTCATCAAATTAATTATTTATTTAACTACTAGTTTTAAAAGTTAACGAAATATTTTTAATAAAATTTTGCTATTTTGAATTTATTTTTTGAGTTTTTTTTATATGTTTTTCATTTTTTATAGTTATTTTTAGTTATATATTAAGCAAATACTTCTGATTTTAACGGATATATGATGAGTTACGGAACGAATACATATCAGATAACTAAGAGCATATCACAAATACCACCAAAATCGAGGATATTCATTCCCTAACTCATCCCTAGTATACATAACAAACATTTTGGAAAAAATAAGGGTAAACGAGATCGTTGAATGACTAGGGTTCAAGGTTTTTCACTATAATCTTAATTTTATTGATAAATGTTATTTCTTTTTTCTTAACAATTTAAAATTGTATTATTTCGAAAAGTATTTATGAAGTATTTAAACAACAACAAATTCTAACTTATCAATAACAAAATTTGATTTGAATTGTAATGGTTTGCTATTGTACCATTTTGGCCTACTTTGCTGTAGGTTTTAAATAGAAATATGAACTTAGAAGAAACCCCTATAAACTTATTACCCTCCCATATAGTTTAATCTTATCAATAAAGGGTTCGAGGTTGCATTTTTTGGGGATAACGACCAAAATCAACCCCAACTATTTTGATGCGGTCTTTTTTTAATTCAAATTTTGGTCATCTGTATTTATCAACCTAGACTTACATAATTTTTAAATAACAAACTGAACTGTGTAACATATACATGTTAATGTCGATTTGAATTGTTAAGTTAAAATTATCACTTATTTTGTATCTAAATCATTCCTTTTATTTAATTGGCTAACGATTAATATTAATTTATAATGAATATATGTTGAAATTGGCTAACGGTTACATAACTCAGATTTATTATTTGAAAATTGTGTGAGTTCGGATTGATAAATGCATGTAATCAAAATTTAGGTAGGAAAAAACCGCATAGAAATAATTGAGATTGATTTTGACCGTTCGTATTGATGTAATCAAAATTCCATGATTATCGATAGATCAAGCTGATTGCATAACATGAAGAAGAAGAAAACTTCCACTGAAAAGCAACTTGCTTGTTTTAGTTTTGAACTACCAAAAAACATTCAACTGTTCACAAGTTCTGTTGTAAAACAACTATTGTTGATTTCGGTTCAAGATCACGTTGTAATCGATAATTAAGATCATAACATTGTAATCAAATATAGTACATCTCTAGCATTTCTTTCATGCCTCCGGATCTGTGAGGAATTCCTTTTTAAAAATTTACTGAAATAGTCATTTCTTCATAGTAGTAATTAAAATTTTAACTTATTCATCATAGAGATAAAACGGTTGTCAATTACAATTAAAACCTAGACGATACTTAGCTAGTAATTACAAATTACACATAACGAGAGATAACTAGTTAACTACTAATATAACAACTGCATCATTAATCACTAGCGAAGCATAGTTGTGAACATACGAGTACGAAAGAGAGAGAGAGAGGAAAGAGCTTTAATCCCGAGCGACACCGGCGTAAGAGCTAGTTCAGACGTAGCTCAAGAGAAGCGCAAGGGCGAACTTCCGATTGGCCATACTTCCAGATGGCACCACTACCACCGTTGATGTGATCTTCACCGTGCATAGGGAAGAGAGGAAGCGTACGTCGATGTTCCAGATAAGCATCGCCACCACATTCTTCTTCTTCTTGATGACCTTCTAGACCAAACAGAGGCTTTGCTCTATCGAAGAAGTTGTAAGGTGCAGATGAGTAATGATGATCCATGTTTGCCCATCCTCCACCTACGTTGTTGTAATTCATAGAACAGTCTTGTTCCTTCACCCAAAAATTTCAGTTTCATTAAATTTCTATTCATATATGTAGTATAAATATTATTTGAATTAATGAATTATAGTTTGGTACGTACCATAGATCCATAGACATGGCTACTCATGTAGCCATTAGAAGCATTAACAACACCACATTCAGTACCTGAGCTTGCATGATTTAAATTCCCTTCAAACATATTAATATACGTATCATCAGTGATCATATATGTTGTGATTCCAGAATCCAGACCATACTATATACAGGGGAAAAGAATGAAGAAAGAGACATAAAATTAGTGATTTTTTTTCTACTAACCCAAATCCCTAATTGTGTTACAAGTCACAAATGAAAATAAAATGCACGTGAGTCTAGTTTCCATTACACAACAAAGAAACCGTTCTTTAGATGCAAATTTGGTTTGCCCCAATCAAGATCCATAACTTCAAATATACGTCATTACATGTACATAACATCTTCTTGGGTTTAATTATTTTTACTAATTCATGTAATAATAGATGGTGTGTAACATGTTCCTATAATATATATTTTAGATTTTTAAATCAAAACCATCTGAATAAATTCATAAATCAACAGCATTTTTTAAAATCTTTTTAACAATTAACATATACATATATCTATCAAAGTCATATATGTAGATCTTGTTAGTTTTTTTTTTTTTGTGTGTGCTAATTCATGTAATAGCTAGTGGTGTAAATGGTTCTCTTAGTAATTATAAAAAACCACCTGAATAAATTCATAAAAAAGCATGTATAAGAGAGATTAGTCACCGTTATTGAAGCTGGGATATGGCTTGTTATGATGATAGAGATGATGGTCTTGGTTAAGTTTAACGTTGACGGAATTAGCAGGTCTCTGCATGGGAACACCGTGATGATGGTGAAGTAGAGGATGATAATGATCGTTAGCCGCCATCATAACCGAGTTGGGTGATGAAGATGGTGTGGTCATGTTTGTTCCGTTGAATCTCTTCTTCTGACGCTCACGAGCCTTATGGTTCTGGAACCAGTAAAAGACGTTCTTGCCCTCAATCTTTCCGAACTGTCTCAGCCTTGCAGTGATCTTCTGGATCTGATCGGCTGTTGGTGACCGGATTGCATTGTTGTAGTAAAGTTCTTTGAGGATTTTGATTTGCTCCGTCGTCGGTGTCCACCTCGTGCTGGTCTGGCGACACGTGTAACCACCAGAGCCGGACTTGTTGTTGTTGTTGTTGCCGCTTTCTTGGTCGGCTTGATGATGATGATGCTGATGCTGTGGCGGCTCCATGTGTGTTTGATTCGACTTTTGTTCACAAAGTTAACGGTAAATAAGATCAAGACTTAGAGAGGAACAAGAGAAAGAGAAGTTTGAAGTTAGCAAGAAAACAACTTGCTGGTAGTAAAGAGATTTTAGGTTTTGTGTGAGAGAGAAGATTATATATATATAGAGAGATAGTAAGGTATTGAGTTATATATATAAATGGGGACCCAAAAAGAAGGTTTTACAATATTCTAGAAAATCAGTTATTCACTATATTATTCTTTTATGCATGTAGATATGATTTCATACATACAAAACCCTATTGAAAAATGTGCTTGGATATAAGAAATAAATTTTGCCAAAGAAAAGGATATAAGAAAGAAAAATAATCAATTGAATTAACATTCAAATAAAATGTTATGTTTAGGAAGGAAATTCTCTTGTCAAATATATTATTTGATTTTTTTTTATTCAGAGGAAAAATCGAAACTACTCTTGAGAGTTTTAGTGAGAATAATAATAATTTTTATGAAAAAATTTGTGGGGGATCGAATCAGAGGATATCTGGTGGAGAAGGATTGAAAGGGACAGAGAAGTTAGAAATAAACATGAAAATGGAAAGGGACAAAGGAGGGAATTAGAAAGGTGAGGGCATCATCGGTATTTACTTAGACGAAAAACAAACTCTCTTTTTTCAATTTCTCTGTCTCTTCACAATTATTACTTCACCAGCTTTAATTGTTATGTATCTGTCTACGTATGAAAGATATTTACCCATACACACAGAAAACAAAACAAAAATTCTAAAAGATCGTTATGAATTATTGTATCGTAGGAATGAAAGAAAACGATTATAATTTTTTTCTAGAATGAATAATAAAAAAAGTGAAAACCGTTTGATCATAAAAATACATTTTTCCTTCCTTATGGTCATGAGTCATGACACATAGGTGATATAGGATATTTTTCGTGGTGATATCGTCCGGAAATGTGTTGAAGAAATACTCTATATAATTTTACTTATGCTTTGCTTTAAAAGATATTAAAATTTATGTCAATTACAATGTGTGAAACGAGTGTGAAGACAGGTGTACTTATGAACATGTTGAGTATTCTTTAGTTAATTATATGCTCGAATTTATAGGAGCATGGATGGATCTTTTTGTATAAATGCGTGATTTATTCATTTTTTTTAAAAAGTTTGAAGGGCTTTGTTTTAGTGAATATGACTTTTGTAATTGAAAAGGAACAATACCCAACTTTTGTATAGTCTTATTGTTCTACGTAACAGCCACATATTGTATATAAAAGATATATAAAGATTTTTTTAGGAATCTACAAATTTCATAGAAGCTATTATAGTTTTTATGGGGAATGGCCCTGAAGATACGGCTGATAAAATATTTATTTTTTTTAAAATAAAAAACCAAAGATCCGATCACTGAAGTTGCTTGGCTATTTCATAGTATAGTTTTGTTTATATAGCCCCCATGATTTCTCGGATTCAACACAACGTGCAAAGAGTATCGGAAAATTAAAAATAGGTTTTACAAACTAACTATTGTAACTATTAATATTTGGAAAACAATCTAAGGATTGAAGTCTTAAAAAATTTTTTTTGTTAAAAGGTTAAGTCTTATAATCTTTTATCACCTAAATAAACTCAGTTGTATCCCAAATTTTTGTTGGTAAAGAAAGTATTTAGTTAGACTGGTGGATTACTCATTTTTTAACTTTAGTCGATTATATTGGATAAACTTTTGGATTCCATCCAATCGATATATCCGATTTGTAATGTCGTTTGGCATTTCTATCGAATCAACGGTCCAATATTTTTATCCAACTAGGAGATTACACCAAGTCACCAAACTATAAACTAACTAACAAATGATAAAATCATATCTCTAGTTGGATTGTGAATGTCTTTTGACAAGAAACAAAGAATGTCTTGTTACTCTACATGCGTATGCAGTGTATATATAGATGTACACTCCATGAGGATTATACTTCTTCACTATAATAAAGCATAAAGTTTGAAGTTAAAAAAAAAAAAAAAGATGTACACAAGCAACTACATGAACATATGGTCACATTTACATACTGGTTTTTTTTTTTGGTAAAACTTTACGTAGTGGTTGCTACTTAGAATACTCTCTATAGGCCCTTTGATTTATAAACTCCTATGAGTACGTACGGTAACGAGCATGCAGTGAGAAACAGGGGATCTTAATTTACGCATCACGATCTTTTTCATTGTCGTAAAGTACTGTTGAAGAGGCAGAGGGCTAAAAGACGCAGAGCTTTTGTAACTAATGTCTACGTGGCCCCTAAAGCCACTCTTCTTTATTGCAGAGATTTCATTTTCATTTAGGGCATCATTAGTTTCAGTTTGTACTTTTGCCCTAATTTCATGAAAACGTTTATAATTAGCTTTTATTATTTTGGTTTCCCGGAAATTAATGGGGGAAAATTGGGTTTGGAACATGGTCCCCTCTACGATCCGAGCCTTATATTCAGTCTGTCATATGTTATTCGCTATTTACACCTTACGTTACACTGTTTATATGTTTAGAGCATTTATTGAATTTTTAATTAGTTCATCAACGTACAACATTAGTGTTTGAGCTTTCAATATTCGTCAATCGTCATGACTTGATTGTAAGAAATTTTCCAGATATTATGCCAATTTATATTTAATTTATAGACGAAGGTAGTTTGTATGTTATTTTCAACCTAAGATCTTGTAAATATAAATCGACTAGATTTTAACCCGCGATATAACGCGGGACGATTTATTTTTTAAAGGTAATATATATTAAAACTTGCTAATTTTATTTTTATAAAATATTTATATTTTACAGTTTATAATTGTTATTAAGTAACACTATACCACGAATACATTAGACAATTGTTAAAAAACTGAAGTTTTTAACTCTTATCAAAACAACATATTAATAAAATTTTATAAATATTCTAAATATTGATTAAAATACATCTACCATATAACCCAATTCCAAAATAAAACCCGTTCTGTAATTTCTTTACCCGTCCCTTGATTTTTTTTAAAGTAGTAATTTTTAAAATTTAAGAATTATTTATTATATATATAAGTTTTGAAAATTTTATCATTCTCTAATACATTTATATTTTATACTTTAATTTTATATATAGTAACATTATACATACCACATAACATTTTTAGTTTTATATACTCTTTTCTAAATTAGGATGATTTGATATGTTTAATATTAGTGGTCTTAAAAAAAAAAAGATTAAAGATTTAACCCGTATTGAAACGGTGGATTAATTATATTTTACTTTTTTATTAATGTTGATTCAAAAACCCGTCCCTCCAGATCCGTCTTGCCAAAAAGCCATTTATTTTATTAATATTAATTTTATTTATGATATGACTCTAAATTATAATCTAAACATTTTAGCTAATAACATAGGAGTGCACCATATTTATTTAATAAGGAATGTACCATATGACCCGAATGCACTTTAACCCAAATCCACCTAAAAGTCTTGCAAAAATACTATAAAGATAAGAAAAGATAGTCGGTTTTGATAGGTATAAGATTAGCAAATATATTAGTTAGCTTAAATTAGTTAAAGAATACAAATTGAAAAGGTATATTACACTTTATTCGAATATAGTATAAAAACTTCTATAACACAGAGATTTGATAATTTTTTAATTGTTGAATACTTTTTTTTGTGTTAATTTTTATGTGATTAAGATTTAATTGATTTCGTATATAAAAAATTAAATATGAACTTATTTGTTTATAATTTGGTAACAGATAGATATTTGAATATTCGGTATATTTTGCTTCAGTTTAGAAAATCTTTAATGACCCGTCTTTAGATCCAATAAGCCCTATAATTAAGAGATAAATATTGTCGTTAAATGATTTTGGTAACCTTAATGACGTTATTAAAAAATTTTCTTTTGATTAATTTTTTTTAATGGCATTGTCATGTAATTAATTACAAAAATTAAGGTTAGATTTAAAATGTACTTCCCAAATAATATAGTAGGATATAAATACTAATGATATCTGAGATTTATATAACTATTTTATTGAAATTCTTTAAGAAGAAGTAGAAACTATAAACTACTATGCACATGAATTAAAACTACAGTAGAAACTTTATAAATTAATAATGTTGGGACCATGAAATTTTATCAATTTATAGTGATATTAATTTATCCTATAAATTAATATTAATTTATTGTATAAGTTAATGAATATTAATTTATAGAAATATTTATGTAAAATACAATACTATATTCTTTTTAAAATGTTTCTTAATTTACTTTTCTATATGCTTTGTTGTTTGCATATATAATTCTGTTAGGTTTTTTTTATTTACTTCTTTAATTTATTTTTCGGCAAGATATTATGTCTGTATATCTACGACATTAACGTGAACGTAAACGTAAACATGAAGCTTAATCCAATTTCTCTTTACATAAATCTTAGCCATGCTTTCTCAAATAAAAGATTTTACAAAATCAACTACGATAGATCAAATGCGCAAATAGTTATGTGAGTACAACAGAGATCATACCAGTTATATTTTAAAAAGAGTTGTAATTGTAGCTTGAACAAAAATTTCATATAAAAATTAGTCTTAAGATATATACTTAAGATTTATGATTATTAATTTATAATATTATTGGGACTATAATTTTACATAGGGATTTCAAAAAAATTATTATCTTATTATCTTATCGATTTTGATTAATTTTTACATTGCCCCAATTTAGGACCGACAAAATTTATTAATTTATCGAGTATTAATTTATAGAGTTTATACTATATTATGTACATATATACATGTTACTAACGTAATTAACAAAACAGATTTTATATTAAAATAAACATATATACGTGCAAATTGACAAGACATTTCCATGTTCAAATGATCAAATCCCATGTTATAAATTCTTGTTCTGACTCTTATATAAAACATTCCTCTTGCTCTAACCTCAAAAGTTGTTACTAATCTGGTTGGGCTGTTTCTTAAAGTTAACAAAAATAATAATTAATTACATTAAATACCATAGGAAAGTGAAAATTGTTTATTGAGGATTTCAACTAAATTTCTACTTTTAGTCTTTGTATGTTTTCTTGTGTGAAGAATCTGTGTATGTTAAAATATTTTTAATATGATAAACTATATCTCATTATTTTTGCCAACTACCTATTGAACTAACAAACATACTGTTTTAGTTACAAAGCTCCTTTTGATTTTTGAAACCTAGCTAGGTGAATAAACCTAAAATCAAATCTGCCATATAATTTTCTGTTAAAATCAATACTTTGGTATTATTATAATAATAACTTTTGCTTGGATAATTATTCTAGAGTTTATTGAAATTAAAACAACAATTCTTTCACTATTTAATTTACTTTATTTTATTTCTATGCATGACTTAATTTCATTTTGTTACACCATGATTTAATTTAATACTAATATATAGTGAGAGAGAGGAGAGAGATCGAGAGAGTAAGAGTGGTGCAGAAGGAATTTCATTGTCGAAGAAAGAGCACGCCCTTCGATAACGTAAATGCAATGCAAACAATAAATGAAGTGAATTCATGAGAATTAGTATCATCATCATCAACACACACATCTTCATCATCATCACCTATCTTCATTCAAACACACACACCGTACGTGAAGATGGATGAAACAATCATGACATGCTTATGCATGCATATTTAAATATGAGTGTAAATATACATGCTTTAAAGCCGTTACATATGGTTTAAAAGATGGAATATTACATCATATAAACGGGAAATGTCTCTTGTTGTAAGCTTCTTATTTTGGATAGAAGATGTACCTTTCACCTACAACTGCACCAGTTACATTGGTGGTTGTGACATTTATTACTTCTCTCTATCTCTCTCTCACTGTCGATTTATTGATTATACGGTGTGAGAAAATTGCATAGAATATTCAACGCACATGACGTTCTCTACCTCTTGAAGACTCAAAATCTGTCCTATATATTAGTAATTTGCAACCGTAGAATTGTCTTTCGTATCAATTCTGCATATATTTTTAACCATTTAATAGTGATGTCGTTTTTCCATTCCATTGATACTCCAACCATTTAATAGTGTGATGATGTGAACTACCAATTTAAACCACATACTCTTATAATTTTGCTATAAGAAATATATATCCACTACCACTAGTGATTTTGCAACCAATATGTACACAAAACTAATGATTTATACCAATTAAACGAAGATTTAATACAATTGTTTTTTGGATAAAGTAATTAAAAATTTGGGAAAATGAATAACTCGAAACTTGAAACACAGAATTTTGATTTTACATATTTTAGAAAAGGGTGATTAATATGATTATTATATTACGTCGTGCTCGTGCATGTACATTTTTTCTAAGAATGAATAGGATAAGAAGAGTGAAAGAAAAAGCAAAGTGTTAGTTTCCTAGAAAGTTAGAGAAGAGTTATCATTGCTTCGACTGAGATAAAGATGAAAAAACGAGGAGAGAGATTTGTTTTCACTTCATTAATGATTAATCTCTTTTTATAAGCATTAATACTTAATTTGATTTGGAGGATTCTACTAAATCAATTAAGAGAAAAATGTACATGTTTTCTTTTATTAAAAACTAGTTTGTCCCTTGGCCGTGGGGAAAGAATGTTTGTTTAAAGACTGTGTCAATTCGTTATTTTTAAAAGATCAATACTATTCGAAAACATATTTGTAAGAAATAGGGTTTTAGGTGAGTGTTTTTCCGAAGGACCAAAACGTTCAGAAAATGTTACAAAGTTCTTCTATAAAAAATAAATATATAACACAACTTTAACAAAAAATCAGGGGTCGTTATTTGGAATGATAAATGGTCAAGATCAATTCAACAGAAGACAGATCAATACATGTTGATGGGCTAATATGAAAAGGTGTTTTGTATGCACATACACACACACACACATCTCTTTTATCCAAATCAACAACAACACATCAAAGCTGCTTTTTTTTGCTTTCCTTTTCTTACGGGTAATCATTTTTTCATCGCTCTCTTCTCTCACTCCCCTATCAACCCAACATATAATAATTAATCTTGGCTTCTTGAACTTTTTCATTCTTTGTTTTTGTATCTATAAAACTTGAGACAAGTTTCAAAATCAGACAAGGAAAATCATGTACTATGTAGTAGGGGTTCCCTAATAAGTTCAAAAGCATGCTGACTGTGTCTTAAATCTTAATCGCAGTGTCATAAGATGAGTTTAAGAGTCATAATTATTTTGAGAGTTCTCTATATCTATACTATATATCCAAGCAAGAAAATTAAAACTTGAAAATCCACGAAATTCATGATCACATTGCATAACAAAACATGATTTGACAATTCTAATTTTTAGATAATGTTTTTAACAAAATGATTGATCACTAAACCTTGCATAAAATGATTAATCATCTATATTGTATACCAAAGTTAGAAAAATATAATAGTGGCGGTAATGTAATTTCGGAAACTTAACTCAACCGATAACATTGTTTAGAAGATGCATGGTTTTTGAAATACAAAAAAAAAGAAAGTAAAAGTAATAGAGTATGTACCAAGAAGAAGAAAAAAGGTAGGATACATTGTTAGAAAGTAGAAAGAATGGTGGAAAAGAGAATGATGATGTTAAAAAACGAATAGGGATTTGAGATGAGAAGATCATTCCATATCTCATATACAACACATCGTCGCTTTTCATTGATATAAAAGTGTCATACTCAATAGAGCCCAAACCCTTTTTCTTCTCTCTTTCTATTGATTTTAAGAAAGAGATTCTTATTAGATCCCTAAACCCACGTGTTCTTTCATTATTTCGTTTTCTTTGGTTCTTATTTTTTTCCCTTAATTTGTCTTACATCCGGTAAAATTGTAAATTATTTAAATAAGAATTCTTGAGCTGTTTTTATAAGTTACACCTTCAAAATCAGATTAGCAAAGGCCTCATTCATATAAGTCACTCATGTTCGAAAGGTTTGATTATACGATAAGTTGTGATCAGTCAAAAAAATTGAAAAAGATAATTGTACACTTACACTATAGTCACAAAAACATATAAATGAAGAATTGGTTACTTGGTCAAATCAATTATCGATTACTATATATATATGCTCTCGTAGATCGAAATTCTTTAGTCACATCAGTTGGAAAATTTGACAAAAAAGTAAAGCGAAACAAACCACAGAACAATTCACACTAAACACACAAATGACAAATCGAACTGTGTAAGATATACATAATTACAAATACGGTCAAAAATTCAAAAACGGATATAAAAATACCCCGGACATAAATAATTGTTTGAAAAAAAATTCAAGACTTATGTATATATGTTGCACAAATTAATTATTTATATGGAAAATTGGTTAATTAAATAAAGAACTTATAAATTTCAGTTTCAGAAGTTGAAGAATTTAACCGTAGTTTCTTCTACTAGGACGTGGCATTCCTCTTCTCTGGCTTGATGGCCAGTCTCCAGAGTCATTGTGTTCACTGCTTCTCTCAGGATTATAGTAACCTCTTGAGTCATAACCATTGCCTCCTCCTCTACGTCCATGTCCTCTTTGGTTAGTACCGTTATGGTTGTTTAATCTTGAGAACCTTGAAGTAGAACCAGACCGGTTCAGGTCCAATGGCAATGGCTCAATCCCTTGCAAATCAGGCTCTGGGGTGAACCAAACCGGGCGTTTCGACTCATCCATTTTCCTAAATGTAATTGATATCCTGTTGAATAGAACCGGGAAGAAACATACTCATAAGAGAAAAAATGTTTGTTTATAGAAGAAAATTGATGCAACAATATTTATAACCTTTTTGTAGGAACTGCAGGTACACAGTGCTTAGCTACATCAGCTCCATTTCCATTTAACACCAGAACTGATCTGATAAATATGAAAATATCCAAAAAAAACAGTCTTTGATTTCATACTATTCGACAAGGAATGGCCGAAAGTTTTGAAACTGGGAATTCTTACGAACTTGCTTACCCCACAGGAAGCGGTATTGAGTATGAACCCGAGAAGTCACCAGGACCCTCAACTTTCAGGTTTGAGCCAAAGAGGATATCGCATTCACTGAGGAAAGAGATGGTACAGAAGGGACGGAGAAAGTCGTGGTTGTCGATGTGAGGAGGTATGCAGTCACCTTCATCATAGATGTTCACAATGCAGCTATCGGGCACACAAGTTGGAGGCAGTACATGCCATTTAATCAACTTTCTAATGATTACTTTGAAAAGATGAGGTAGTGGATCCACTTCTTCACGTTGAAGGATACCCGGTGGGTTTCCAGCTCTGTCCTATCAACCCAAAATACAAGAAGGCAAAACTCTTAACTCCTTTTTTAAGAATGAAACAGATTAATGAAAGTATGACAGAGAACGTTACTTACTGGAGCGTAGTTGTAGCAACAGCCAAATTGTATAGTCTCACGTCCTTTTCCTCTCATCCACTTATGTGGAGCAGTAAATGTACGCTCTACAGAGAGAGAACAAGACAAGATTCAGATTAAAAATAGGTCACAAGTTAAGATAAGAGCATTTTCAGATCAAAACAAGAAGTTACTTTTAAGTTCTCCTCTTCGTCCCTTCTCTTGAAGTTGATACACTTGATCAACAATCCGTTTCTGCTCCACTGCGCTAAAAACACCAGTGTGCAACTCAAGTCCATCAAGCACGTTAACAATCTTTCCCTTAACTCTCTCCAAGCAAATAAAGTCTTTCTTTCTCTTCACATTAATCAGCCTGAGATTCTCTCTCTGATCTCTAGACAACTTAGGCTTCTCTGGAGTCTTCATCGAACTCGCATCAAAACCTTTCCTACTCGAATCCCTCTCCTCTTCCTCCTCCTCCTCCTCCTCATCGAACTCATCCTCTTGTGCCATATCAGCCCAACGCATACGAGGGCTTGCTGTTTCAACAACAGCTGGTCTAGATTGCAATACACTACTAAAATCTTCAGGAAAGGAACCAAATACAATTTCACTTCCCTTCCAACTACCTAACGAATGATTATCACAGTCTTCGCCATTTTCCGACTTCTCATCATAATTATCATCCACATTGTTACTAGCTCTTTCTGATCCCATATTTTCCACCACTGAACAAGAACCAGTTTTACACTCTCCATCAACTTTGTCAGTGTTGTTACTACAATGTGCTACACATATGGAAACATGATTTCTCATAAGCAACTCCACATCATAACTTAATTCACAAATTTAGAAACGTACTTGCTACTCTCTCGCCTCCTATTTGTTCCAATTACCAAACCCTAATTTTGTAACCTTATCATTTAGCAGAACATCAATCAAAAAAGCAGAATCAAGTACAATAATGAAGAAAATCTCCGCTTTCTATACAGAATTTCAATATCCATAGAAACCAGAAAGTCTCTCGCCTCTAAGAAAAAGTTGAGAATCGTTACCTGGGTCAAGAGAACGGATTCGATTGGAGAGAAGGTGATTACAATCCTTGCATAGATCTTTAGATAAAAAAGGAAGCCAATTCGTCAGAAACTCCGAAGCGATCTTAAGCTCCGACGGCTGGTACTGCCGGAGAAATGGATCGTTTTCCATGAGATACGCTCGATACAATCCAAATCTAGTACTCTTGTTACAGAAAATTCAAATTTCCTAGTCCACGATTTGAAATCTAGTACTCTTTTGTCAGTGTGGATTCTGTGACGGTACACTTGTAAATTCTAGTATTAACCAAACAAGGGTAATATCGGTATTTAAGCAGCCAATTAAAGCTCTTGGGCCGTTTAAAATTCTTAAAAGCCCATTAATTTCGAAACGCCACCTGTCGAGACATAATTGGGTCAGAGGATTTTAACGGTGGAAGATGAAGAAGCTTATCTTTTTGCAAAATCGTTTCTTCCTTCATTCATCATAGCTTCAAAATCTTAAAAACAACAACAAAAATGAAAAGTCTCCACTTTTTAGCTCCCAATTCAACGATTATCAATCTGAAGCAACAATCTTATACAAAAACCAAGTTCCAGTTGCATCGTAGCAACAGAAGAACTCTATCGATAAACTGCGTAAACAGTGGCGGTGATGAAGAGAAGATTACTCAGCCGTTGGATGGAGTGGAGATAAGATTCAAAAGAGGATCCAGAAGGAAAATGAGGGAAGAGGGTTCAGGAGAAGGAGGAGGACAAAGCGGGAAGAAAAAAGAGACTGTTCAAAAGCCATGGGAAGAGATGACATTGAATGAGAAGGCATTGGAGCTTTATGTTGGAGAGAAAGGTTTGTTGTTTTGGCTAAACAAATTGGCTTACGCGTCGATATACATTGTCATTGGAGGTTGGATTTTTTTCCGGTTTGTTGGACCGGCGTTTAATCTTTATCAACTCGATACACCGCCTCTTGATCCTAAGAACATCTTAAAGGGTTAAGAAATGCTTTGTAGCTGTGTCTGCATTCTCTGTTCCAAAACATTTTGAGGCTTATATATTCAAGTTAGTTTCGAGTAATGTGTAGCCATGTCTCACTAGATTAAGATACACAAGAGAACAACACTCTTCATGAATTTTCAAGATTGTTCTGTTGGAGTTATGTCCTGATCAAGGATATCTCGTGTAGTCTTGCACCTGACATGGAAAAGAAAATATTTTTTTCTTCGGCTTTTTGTTTACCTTAACTCAATGCAAAGAATCAGAATTATTAACTGAAAAAACTAGATTAAAACTCACCTATTGCACTCTGCTCGTGATGCATAATTGTGATTCTTGCAATTTGTACACATCCAGTCGCCATCACGCCATTGTTTCACTCTAAGAAATCAGACAACACAAAGAATTGGGAAGGTTGCAAAAGATCACGCCATTGTTCTAGCGTTTAGAAAACAAGAAAACAATGGAGACCAGAGATCAATACAGTACCCCATTCCAAGTAAAGCAGGTGTTGAGTGTTGTTGTAGAAACGGGAGAGGAAGTTGCCAATTTGAGACCCTTCCTAGGCTCATACCAGGAAAAGATGCATATATCGCTGACTGTGTTTGCATGCTTGTCTGCACAACGAGCCAGAAGAAACAGAGGTTGGTTAAGCAGCAAGTAAAATTGATGAATGTACTAATCAATTTATGCGCTCTAACTAATCCTTACATATCCTTGATTCAGTCTTTTGCTATCCCATTCATGAGCCAAAGCTTCTGATGCTAATCTCTTTGTACCAAGGGCTGCAACCCAAAATAAACTTTCCCATATTAAAACTCGTGAAAGGATTATCAGACACCTTCGGGTTATATAAGATTGCACGCGCATCGGTCTTAGACAAAAACCTTACCTAGTGGAGCTATTTCATTGCACTTTTTGCACTGCAGAGACATACAAAACAGAAATGAGTAAAACAACAAGCCGGAATCTGCAAGTCGGTTTTGCATTGTGAACCCATTTCCTCACCTGTATACGAGAGGAATAATTGTGAAAACCACATCTGCAAATCCAGTCACCACTCCTCCATTCTTTATGAACCGAAGCTTGATTTGTAGCGTTAGAGAATGCGAGTAAAGAACCAGGTTGATCATGTGACTCAGGTCCACGGGTGAAGTAATGGAGATGAGTTTGAAGAGAAGCTCCAGGGATAGCAAGTGCTGACAATGCTGCTACTTCCTTAGATTGCCCACATTTCTTGCACTTTTCTCGTGATGCATAATTGTTGTTAGTACAACCTATTGCCACACCACACCACACCACACACCCAAACGCAAAACGTAGAACGAAGAAGATACACACGCACGCACACCACAACACACCCACCAGCAAATTCCATATACCACATAACACAGAATACACAAAACAGCTCAACCTAGTTATAAGTAAATCCCCTAATTCACAATTCCAATCTAATGAAACATCAAATGTAAAAGGGCATTTGAAAGTTGAAGGATTTGAACTCAGAACTTACGAATTAGATCAATCCTAGTTTTCATTCACAATTCAATCTAATGAATCCGCAAATGGAAAAGGGCATTTGAAAGTTTTAAGGATTTGAACTCAGAACTTACGATTCTGATCAATCCTAGTTTTGCTTCTAGTTCATTAGCACAATCTGGGAAGCTATAAAAGAATTGAATTGAGATAGGAGAAGAAAGAACGAACCAGTGCAGATCCAATCGCCGATACGAGGAAGCCACTTAGAGTTTGGAGAAGTATTATTATCCATGATAAGACGAGGCTGCTTGCATCTGTTACAGAATGATCTAAACGCATAATTCCTGTTTCTGCATCCTAAACATTCCCAGTCTCCTTCTCTTCCGTCTCCCATTTCTTCTTCCCGGAAAAACTCCAGTCTCCGGCGACGACGACTCACTCTTTTTCGTTCAGAGAGGAGAAAGAAAGAGAAAGTTGAAGAAAGCTAAAGCTGGGCCACATTTGTTGTGAAGTGACTAGGCCCATTAGGCCCATTAATTTCTTCAGAGAAAATCTCTTTCGTCCTTCTCTTCGCAGGTGGCAATCGTTACTTACTGACATACATCTTCATCAGTGATTTTTGGGTTTGAAATTTCTCTAGATCGATTTTGGATTTAGATCTCTTTGTTTCTACTGCTTTTCATCGTTGGATCTGCGTTTTGCAAAGGGAGATACAGAAAGGAATAGCTTTGAATTGACAAGGTTTCTCTCTAATCCAACCGAATCTCAAGCTTCCATGGCTCTCAATCTCCGTCAGAAACAGACTGGTAATTATCTCTTTATAATCTCAAGTTTCTGCGATGATTCTTCTATTGCTTCATAGATTGTGTTCGATCTATTAATTTGTTTTTAGGAATCTGGAAATTTAGAGAATTCTGGTTTCTTATGAGTTAATATTGATATTGGATCTTTGATCTCTCTCTCTCTCGGTTTCAGAATGTGTAATCCGGATGTTGAATCTGAACCAACCTTTGAATCCAAGTGGAACTGCGAACGAAGAAGTTTACAAGATCTTGATTTACGATAGGTTTTGTCAGAACATTCTATCTCCATTGACCCATGTCAAGGATCTGCGTAAGCATGGAGTTACACTCTTCTTTCTCATAGACAAAGATCGACAACCTGTTCATGATGTTCCCGCTGTCTACTTTGTTCAACCAACTGAATCCAACCTCCAGAGGATCATAGCCGATGCTTCTAGATCTCTCTACGATACCTTTCATCTGAATTTCTCGTCTTCGATCCCTCGTAAGTTTCTTGAAGAGCTAGCTTCTGGGACTCTTAAATCTGGTTCTGTTGAGAAAGTCTCGAAAGTGCATGATCAGTATCTGGAGTTTGTGACTTTGGAAGATAACTTGTTCTCGCTGGCTCAGCAATCTACCTATGTTCAAATGAATGACCCATCAGCAGGGGAGAAAGAGATTAATGAGATTATCGAAAGGGTCGCTAGTGGTTTGTTTTGTGTGTTGGTAACGCTTGGTGTGGTTCCTGTTATCCGATGCCCTAGTGGTGGACCTGCAGAGATGGTGGCGTCTTTGTTGGATCAGAAACTGAGGGATCATCTTTTGTCCAAGAACAATCTGTTTACTGAAGGTGGCGGTTTCATGAGCTCGTTTCAGCGTCCCCTCTTGTGCATATTTGATAGGAACTTTGAGCTCTCGGTTGGGATTCAGCATGATTTCAGATACCGGCCTCTCGTTCACGATGTTCTCGGGTTAAAGCTCAACCAATTGAAAGTGCAGGGAGAGAAAGGACCACCGAAATCGTTTGAGCTGGACAGTTCGGACCCATTCTGGTCAGCAAACAGTACTCTGGAGTTTCCAGATGTCGCTGTGGAGATCGAAACACAGTTGAACAAGTACAAGAGAGACGTTGAAGAGGTTAACAAGAAAACCGGAGGTGGGAGCGGCGCTGAGTTTGATGGGACAGATCTGATTGGAAACATCCACACCGAGCATCTCATGAACACTGTGAAATCGCTCCCGGAGTTAACTGAGCGAAAGAAAGTGATTGACAAACACACCAATATCGCAACAGCGCTCTTAGGACAGATCAAGGAGAGATCTATTGACGCTTTCACTAAGAAAGAAAGCGACATGATGATGAGGGGCGGAATCGACAGAACTGAACTTATGGCTGCTCTGAAAGGCAAAGGGACAAAGATGGACAAGCTCCGGTTTGCAATCATGTACCTGATCTCCACAGAAACCATAAACCAATCGGAAGTTGAAGCAGTGGAGGCAGCATTGAATGAAGCTGAGGCTGATACAAGTGCGTTTCAGTATGTAAAGAAAATCAAATCGTTAAACGCATCTTTTGCAGCTACATCAGCGAATTCAGCTAGCAGAAGCAACATTGTAGACTGGGCCGAGAAGCTTTACGGACAGTCTATAAGCGCAGTGACTGCAGGAGTCAAGAATCTGTTATCTAGTGATCAACAATTGGCAGTGACTCGAACAGTCGAAGCTTTAACAGAAGGAAAACCAAACCCGGAGATCGATTCTTACCGCTTCCTGGACCCAAGAGCTCCAAAGTCGTCTAGCTCCGGTGGTAGCCATGTAAAAGGACCGTTCAGAGAAGCTATAGTGTTCATGATCGGTGGAGGTAACTATGTTGAGTATGGAAGTTTGCAGGAGTTGACTCAGAGACAGTTAACCGTTAAAAACGTTATTTATGGAGCCACTGAGATTCTTAACGGAGGTGAGTTGGTGGAGCAGCTTGGACTTTTGGGAAAGAAGATGGGATTAGGAGGTCCGGTCGCTTCAACGTCATTGTCTGGTGGTCACTGAGTGTTACTCACTGTTACTTTCTTTTTTCTTTTGGCTTTTGAGAGTTTTTTTTTATTAATCTATAAAATATAAATCCCCAGTGGTGAATTATTTAACAAACAGTTTACAGTCTCGTTATAACATTTTCTACAGAACATTTTAAGGTGTGTTTATAACTCCATTAGTTAAGATTGTTAAATGGTTTTTGTCATAATCTTTGAAAAAGTAAATGACAATTAGCTAGGTTGTCATTAATAATAAAAATAAATAAAAAGGTATGAACAAAAGTCTGAAAAAGAAATTTGTAATCTAACATTACTAATTTCTAATTAACATTTTTTATGCCATTTAGTACAGTGTTTTTCCAAAATAAAATATACTCCTATGATATTTTGCATAAGAATATATTATACTAAAAAAGAGAAGAGGAAAAAAGCAAAAAATCAAAAGAAAAAAAAAAAGTAAAGGAGCAACAAAAGCAAAGCAGGTGGTCCGTTCCCATTTCTCTGTAATTTGTCTTCGTCTCTACCTTCCATCTCTCTCACCCACTCTCCTCGGAAACCACAGCGACGGACGGACGGACGGACGATAAAACTTTTGCCTCTAATTTGCTCCTACAAATCTGGAATCAGCCGGAGCGAATCTCGAAGCTTATGATCTCGACTTGTGAGGATCCTCTTTTCCTTTTCTTTTTCTTTTGTATAATAATAATTATCTCATCCCCGATCGATTTCGATTTTCATATGGTTTCTCGCCAGAAATGATCGATTCTCTCGTTTATTTCAATAGCCTCAGATGATTGAAGATGATAATTCAACAGTTAATAACGCTTCTCTTTTTTTTAGTGGCTTTGTGTTTTGACCAGCCAATCTAAATCACTGGTCACCTTTGTTTTGATCTCTGTTTTGTTGAATTTTTGTTTCAAACTTAAACGAAGCTAAAAGGCTAATGGGTTGGTCTTAATTCTGAATTTTGAGAGAGTTTTAAAATCATCTTTTATGAGCTAAGCCATGTTTGAAGCTAGATCTGCCTTTAACTTTGGTTTTGGTTTTAAACTTTTTTGTTTCTAACTTGTTGTAGGCTGAAGAGGCTGGGAATGGCTGGTAAAGAGGAGACTGATGTATCTGCACAAGGGTCTTTAACCAGGGAGGCCACTGAGATATGGAGGAGTGAGTTGGAATCTCGCCGGTTTCAGGTAGATAGTTTAGAAGCTGAACTTGTGGATGTCAAGGCTTACCTTGAGTTTGGCTCAGAAGAAGATGCCAGAAAGGAGTTAGGAGTTCTTTCGGGTAGGGTCAGATCGACTGCAACTATGTTGCGTTATTTGAGATCAAAAGCTAGAGTCTTGGCCATTCCTGATGATCTAGCAAATGTGTCATGCGGTGTGGAACAGATTGAAGAACTGAAAGGATTGAACCTTGTTGAGAAAGATGGTGGTTCATCTTCTTCTGACGGGGCTAGGAACACTAATCCTGAAACTAGAAGGTACAGTGGTTCCTTGGGTGTAGAGGATGGAGCCTATACTAATGAGATGCTCCAGTCCATAGAGATGGTTACTGATGTGCTGGACTCTCTTGTGAGGAGGGTTACAGTAGCAGAATCTGAGTCTGCTGTTCAAAAGGAGAGGGCACTTTTGGGAGAGGAAGAAATCAGTAGGAAGACTATCCAAATCGAAAATTTGTCCGTGAAGTTAGAAGAGATGGAACGATTTGCTTATGGGACTAATAGTGTTCTAAACGAAATGCGGGAAAGGATTGAGGAATTAGTTGAAGAGACGATGAGGCAGAGGGAAAAAGCTGTGGAAAACGAAGAGGAGTTGTGTCGTGTGAAGAGAGAGTTCGAGTCGCTTAAAAGCTACGTCAGTACTTTTACCAATGTTCGAGAAACACTTCTTTCGTCCGAGAGACAATTCAAAACCATTGAGGAGCTCTTTGAACGGTCAGTCTCATATCTTCTTTATGCAACTGTTCCATCACTCCTTAACCACAAAGATTTAATATTTTCTTCACCACACCACAATATGTTAATGGTGAAGCAGGTTGGTCACTAAGACGACACAATTAGAAGGGGAGAAGGCACAAAAGGAGGTTGAAGTACAGAAACTGATGGAGGAGAATGTGAAATTGACAGCACTTCTCGACAAGAAAGAGGCTCAGCTTCTAGCTTTGAATGAACAATGCAAAGTTATGGCTTTGAGTGCATCAAACATATGAAATTTGCTTTATCTTTGCATTGTTGTTGGCTCATCTCTTATTTTTTTCTTGAGACAATGCTTTCGCAGAAGTAGATGAATGCAATCTTCTTCCTTCATTGTTCTTTGCTTCAAATGTGACATTGTAATTTTTTATCTGTAGATTATTATGGTTTATGCATAAGGAAGAATGTTCGTACTCCGAAACGGCGAGTAGTTCTTACGTCTGTATATCAGACGGCAAGAATTTGCCATCGTAGCAAATTCGTGTATGACGTGGCAAATAGAATTAGCCAACGTCTTTTATCCACGTGTAAATACGATCGCTCTGTTTTCGTAGACTTTGTGTTGAAGAAGTTTCTCTCTAAAACCCCAAATCTATTTTTCCCTCCTTTGCGAGAAATTAATCGGAGAAAGAAAAAAGTTGACTAGTGCGATTTTGAGCAATTTCTTCGTTTCCATGGAGTCGGATATCGAGATTTTGTCTGAAGCTGATGCGTCTATGCGGAAGCTACGCATTTTCGGAATTGATGATCGCGAAGATGAGGTATTGTTTTCTATTGTCGATAAACCCTAAAAAAAATGCCACCTTTGATTGTTTCTCCGATGATTGATTTTTAGGTTTTCGTTTTCGTTTTCGTTGTTGTGATTCTGGAACACGAAGGTAGTTCTTTGGTTCTGTATGAAATTATGAAAATCGGACATTGTCATTTTGTTTAGAATGTCTTCGGAAATTTTGAAATGTTCCTGTTTCTGATTTTTTTTTTCTGTGATTTGATAGAATGGGAGAAGAAGAATCAAAGATGTTGAAGTTTATGTTCCGATTGTGTGTGGATCGATTGCTTTTTATCTTGGAAAGAAAGCCACAGAGTTAGTGTTTCTATCTCTTTTATTCATGTTGCAATTTCCATGAGTTACGGTAATGCTGCAATCTTTGAACTTTTTTGGTTCTAATGTTTTCATCAACTAGATATCGAACACATAAGTGGACTGTTTATGTACGTGGAGCTACGAATGAGGATCTTGGTGTGGTTATCAAGCGGGTTATCTTCCATTTGCATCCAAGTTTTAATAATCCAACTAGAGTGGTTGATGCTCCTCCCTTTGCATTGTCTGAGTGTGGTTGGGGAGAATTCAAAATCGACATAACCGTTTTCTTCCATACCGATGTCTGTGAAAAGAAGTTGGAGTTGTGAGTTTCCCTTGTGATTGTGAATTTCAGTGGAGTAAGTTGGTTTATATCTCTTACGTTTTAGTATTGAACTTCTTTCCAGGTCTCACGTCTTAAAGCTGAACCCGGAGAATGCATATGGTCCTATTCCTAAGTCTATTAAGATACCCGTTGTCGCTGAGTCTTACAATGAAGTTGTCTTTCCAGACCCTTTTGAGAGTTTTGTCGCCCGTGTTCATAATCACCCGGCTATACAGATCTCTAACATCCCAGATGGTTTGAACCTGCCTCCTCCAGGTGCATTCTTGTTCTGACTTCTAATGAATTAATAATTATTGCCGGAGGCATAATAATTCTCGCATTGCAATGTTTTAGGAGTTGCTGACACTTATTATCTGATGGAAAAAGGAGACACTAAGGAACATCCACTCAGTCCATGGTTTTTGAAGTTTTCAGAAGTAGAAGAGCTTTTTAAACTTACTGCAGCTCGTCAGAAGGTTTCTGCAGCCCAACTTACCTTTTCATTGTTACCACTTTATAAATTTAATTGGTCTCACATTTTTGAAAAACTCACAATAGTTTTAACGTGGATTTCTTAGACGATACAGCTACAATTTCCTCTGCTCAAACTTAAATAGTAGTAGTTAAGACATTGGGCGTATTCTTGTTTGGCTTTGTCTTGATTTTATAGGATTGTGTTAGAAATTCTTATTAACTGACTGTGTTTACAATGTAATTATAGGTACAAGCTGATATTGCCAAGCTAAAAAGACAGTTGATAATGGTAGATGGGCAACCTGAAGGACTTGAGTCTTCCTCTGGCTATGAATGTTAATGATCATACCACAACAGAGATGAGGTTGCTCAGAAAGTTTTTGTGATAACTGTTAACAGATCTCGATGGGGGTTAAAAAACCTTAGATATCTTATTATCTGAACACCTTTTCTAACTGATAGAACATGTAAAAAAGAACCAATTTGTAGTCAATATCGGTGTGTGTACCTACAAAGCACAAAATGCATTTGCTCAGTTTGTTTGCTTCTTTGTTTCCAGTTTCTCTCAGACTTGAGCATCACAGGTTTGTTATGAAAACACAACTTTAACTTAATGTTTCTTCTAAATGGTTTGTTTGCATACATGATGTTGTATGACATAGTATCCTAAAGGTGAAGCTCTGTATCTTTCATGCTTTCTTTGTATAGCCGATGGAGGCGGTGCGAAACTGGTATTTGCCTTTTTCTCTTCTATATATGTAAGTCATCTTGTTATCGTCTACTACTTGTCATTTTCATATAAAGATTGCGTGGGATTTAGGCATTTTGCAAGACTCTTGTTAAGTTTTCTAGAAGAGACACACATTCACTTGTAAAGGGTAGGGACCTGTGACAAAGACGTTTATCAGGCTCTTGTTTAGTGAAATTGAAAATAATCACATGTGAGCTTAGAAACCGAAAGAGAGGGACAAAGATGTCGAAATCATTGTTTCTCATAGTGGCCATAGAGCATGGGAAATGAACTTCCCCACTTTAGGGTTATCCAAGAAATGAAACTGGTGGCTCAAAGATGATGGTGAGGAATATATGTCTGCTTATGTATTATGACACTCTTTGGCTTAGTTGTGGTGTTTTAGGCTTTTGGATAGTAGCCACATGGGTGAGTCTTGTGATTTCAAGACAATGGACCCTTCACACTTTACCCTCTTGCCTCTTATTTTTTCTAATTCCTTGTCTTCTTCTTGTTTCATCTTTATCAATTTTGTTTTTGTGAGAATTATAAATTGTATAAACAAAGAAAATTTGTTTTTAAAATCAAGATTTATCTTAAACTTTAATAGAAGAAGGTGTTGGGGCTTTCGGTTGATGTCAACTAAGGAATGAATTGATAGTGTCTACGAGTTATAACCACAACAGGTGTGCCAATTAAATTCAGCCATCTGTCACCATCATCTCACTGTCCCCACTCTTTGATCCCACACCACTCATCTTTTTGACTTTTCTTTACTCACATTTTCATTTTTTTGGGTCAAATTTCTTATTTGTTTTTGGTTAAATTCTAAAAATAATACACTTTCTACATTGTTTTGTACTTAAAAGTCAAAGTTGTAGCTAGTAACTAAGCCAATAACATCGTGAAAAGATGAAACAAGCGCCGAGATAAGTTCATCTCCATTATATCCACAGGGATCATGATGATCATTACGATTCTGCTTTTGTTTTTTTAGTTTAACACACAAATTTTTTGAACAAAACAATATCATCAAGGACGGTGAAGAAGTAGATGAACACAAGGCATCGACCTCGAGGATGGCTTCATAACAAAACAAAAGATTAGGTTCTCGCCTAAAGCATTAATGTTCTAATTTTCACATGGGAACATACATCCTTTATCATTTGTGTGTATTAAAACTAAATGAAAATTGATAATTAAGTGATCATCGTCTTAAGAGTATTTCAGAATACATGTCTAGATTCATGCGGCTTATTAAATGTAACTATTTTGGTGTTGTAAAAACAAATGGTAACAACTTAACAACCAAACCATCTAATATGAGCTTTTAAGTGAAAATAGTTGTAATTATTCAGTAGTTTCTTCATATGTGTCTAGAACAAAACTCTTTTTTATTGAATAGACATTTTCGGTCATCACTGAAAGGGTAACTTTATAGAAATGTTTTGTCTTAGATCTAGATGACATTGTTGGGGAAAAAAACAAAATGTACCTCTATGTTTTTCTTTGTTGAGGGAAGTGGGCATTTATGTATGTTTCAATAATGTCCAAATATGGTAACAAAATACACGTGTCCGTATATGCAAAATAAACACAATGGTTTTGCGATATCTGTTTTTTGTCGAGTCCTCCTTATGTATGTATCTCCTCAAGTACGTACTTTTGTTACAACTTACAAATCTCTTTTACTTCGTCCGTAATCTATGTACATACATATATGTATCTAACGGGCCATGGTCTAATTTATATGATATTAAAGGTAAGAGAAGAAAAAATGGACATTTATTTTGTAAAATTGTCTAAGTATGTAAAGGCAAAAGGGAGACATTGTAGGGCAACGTTATAATCCCTACCAAAATTTGTTTTGTATACATTCTTTCACAGTTTTAATTGCATCTCTCTCTTGTCCTTGTTGGCTCTGTCCTCATTGTTTATTTGCCCTTGCCTCCTACATGCCACATGATTTTGCTTTCACAAGAACAAAGAATCTAGGTGTCCTAATGAATCAAAACATGAAATTTGATTGGTTTTAGTTTTTCTACATATATATGATGTTGGTATATACAAATCATTGATAAATTTTCTAGATATATGATTAGTTAGAAAGTTCAGTTTCATTGGACTTTAGTCTATTCGAAACATTGTATCCTCCATCTTTAATTGGAAGGCGTAGAGAAACTAGAACTCGAATCCGTGTACATGCTTTGCCACAAACTAGTATACAATTTTTTCCCCTATATAAACATACGTGTCTACGTGTGTTTTCATTGTTTATCCCAATGCAAAATCACTCCATGTGTTTCTAATGGTTAGTCGTTGATTTGGTGTACAAGACTATATACATATTATCTAATGAATAATTTTGTCAACGTCATAATTAATCAACCTAATTATGATAAGAAATTACAAAGTAACCAAATTGTAAGAGTTAGTGTTGTTAATTTATCATTCATTAAATTAATAGTTAATTAAATCACTTGCCCTAAACGGAATGGTATTATGTAATTTTAATTTTACCGTTTGATCTTTGTTTGTCAGCATAATTTGATGTTTTGTCCTTATATATATACATGCAAATTTAAATGTTATAACATTCATAAAATAGTGACATATATATATATATATATATTATACATGCAAATTTAAATGTTATAACATTCATAAAATATTGCCACTATTTGGTCAACGTCATAAGTAGCCAAACCTATTTAATTATAATCAACGAACTATACTACCCAATTTGATGAAGAAAAAAAAACTATAGCCCCCAATTTTAAAAGTATAGTGATATACTGCATTAATGATTATTTCTCTATTAATTTATTAGCCTTCCAAACTGTCCATATAAATACTTCTCCATTGTACCTCTTACCTCCATATAACATTCTTCAAGCAAAAACTAATTCCACAAAAGAAAAAAAAAGAACAATGGCAATAAAGAGATCGAGCAAAGCGACGTCGTCTCAAGCAGCATCTATCAAGCAAATAGTAAAGAGATGCTCGAGTCTAAGAAAGATGAAGAACGTAAATGGTTGTTACTATAACCAAGAAGATGATCTTCCTCAAGACGTGCCAAAAGGTCATTTTCCGGTTTACGTGGGACCGAACCGAAGTCGGTACATCGTTCCTATCTCATGGCTCCATCACTCCGAGTTCCAAACATTGCTCCGACTAGCTGAGGAAGAATTTGGGTTTGACCATGATATGGGTCTAACCATTCCTTGTGATGAAGTCTTCTTCAGGTCTCTTATCTCCATGTTTAGATAAAGCCCGATATCGGAGACAGATTATTATTCTTGAAGAAAAGATTTCTTTATTGGAAAGAAAATTTGAAGCCGAGATCAGTAAATCCAAAAACAAGAAACAAACTCATTTTTTAGGGTTGTCTGATTAAGATGCAAGAACATGGCTAAAAAGCTTCGTAGGCATTAACCCGTTTGTGGTTTTTTTCTTTGCTAAATTTATTAGTCATTTTCTCTTTTAAATATTTTGTTGTAGTTGGGGTGGGGTGGGAGACTTTTTCCCTCAAGTCAACGTAAAATGTTGATCGATGATCTTGAGAGGATTAGCTAGTTAACTTCTAAAACTTTATTGGTTAAGATCAATCAAGAATCCTCAATAGTTTTGGTGGTTTGTGCTAACGATGTTTATGTGTTATCATCGTTCGAGTTAAAATCCGCGTAATATATAATGTTGTTTTATAAAAAAAATTAGTACATGAATGGTCCAACAATTCATAACTCACGTTCTTAACCTAATTTGTGACTAAGACTAACTAATCATGTGTAAACAGCTTTCTATTTCTTCGAAAAATTTAGAATTACAAAGACATAGTTTCGTATGACAAAGTATCACGGTGTCCATCATTTGACAAAAGTAATGATAGAAATATTACTTAGCATCTTTATAAAAGTAATACTTTCTCTTTTACTAAGATACAGGTTACGAGATTAATCATAAAACACTCGAGTCATAAAACAATTTGTTTTGTTTTCTTTCAACACAAAAGTTTTGCTATACGTGTATTCAATATTTATTTGTCGGTGTGTCAATCACCGTAATTTGACTCATTTCCTTTTACATGTAGACGTAGCAAGTAGTATTTCAAAAGATTTTATGTGTATATATCAATTATATTGAGTCAGATTTTTGTGATGGATCATTATGGTCCTACCAACCAGAGTCCCTACATATACTTGTATCTGTGCGAATTTATAGTTGTTACCTAAGCTACAAAAAAAATTGAAGAGATCTTCCGTAATATAGATGAACTAATTTGATGTCCCATTATGTTTCTCGTAAAAGAAGAAATACATGTGTATTTGACAAGATGGTACATAGACCGCTAAACCATCATGTCCTAACAAAGTAGATTGGTATCATTTGCAAAATATGTCACTTAACATTAATGTTCTTCATTCCTTAATACCAGTCTACTTGATGAGTCTCTCCTCTTTTTGATGAGCTAGTCTCGCACTTTTTTTCATCTCTAACTTTTGTATTTTATGAAATGTTCATAGACTTTATTCAAGGCACATTACTATCATATATCTGGATTTAAATTGCCATACCGTATTCACGAGACAATTTATATGTAATAACAATTTAAAAAATGCATTGTCTGCTCAGAAGCTAGCTTGCCCATATTGTGTGTTCTTCTAACAATTTTTTATTGTTTCTTCTGAGGGTTTTTGCATTAAATATGTTATTGTTGACATCATAGATGCTAGTGGATATATCATCGACGACGAACTCGAGTTGCTTAATAATTATTTCCAGTTTCATACATCATCATCATATTATAGAACATATACCTTTATCATATGTATCTCAAAAATCTATAATCAGCTTGATATTAACTTATTCTAAAGTTCAAATCAGTTTTAACTTTTAAGAAAATATTATGAGTTTTCTAATTTGATTCGGTTTTCGCCGGGTTAACCTGAAATCGGAATCTGGATTGGACAAAGTACAAACCGTGGGTTAGTATTAGTAACATCCAATTTGGGCTTGCCCGTATTTGTCTGCTCAGAAGCTAGCTTGCCCATATTATGTGTTCTCCAAAGAATTGTTTATTGTTATTTTGGAGAGGGTTTTTGCATTAAATATGTTCTTGTGTTGACATTATTGATTATTAGATGCTAGTGATATACCATCACCAAAATTAGAATTGCATTATCATCATTTTATATATCAATCTATATATTTATCATATGACTCAGACTATCATGAGACGCATTTTTTTTAAGTATTATGAATAATATACCACTTGTTCACGTTTTAACGTTTGAAAAACATGATTTTGCTACTTTTTACGATTCAAAGTATTTATTAAGAATTTACGTTCTTGAAAAGTGATTATACTGTATATATAACTATAAGTAAATAAAACTTTTTTCGACGAAATTTCTGATGATAAATAAAAGGTCGGATATATTTGACTTTTTTTTTTTTTTTAATTATTTTTTGACGATAAATTTTTCGTTGAAAAATCATCGAAATTTTCGACGGATTCCAATGATCAAAAATTCGTCAATAATTTCCAACGATATTCTGACTAAACTAAATCTGATGAAATATTTTTGACGGCTTTCCAACCAAAATATTTCGTTGTGACTTGTCAAAAATCCGTTAGAATACTAAGCAACTTTTCGACAGATTTTCAGCAAAAATATTCGGTAATATAACGTGTTAAAAATATGATAAAAAAAAAAACTTGATGAATCTACTAAAACTAAATTTTCAATCATATATATCTATTATTCATATATTTCATTCATTTTATTATTTTTCTCTTAACAATTATTTAGTTATTCTGGTATCGTGTAATTATATTCATATGATTTATTCTGATATTGATTCGGTTAGCATCCGGATAAATCTGGGTTGGGCTTTTTAACTTGGTTTTTCTAAGAAAAATTCTAATATGATTTGGTTAGCATCCGGATTAGTCTAGTTTGGTAGGCCTGCCTTTGTGATTCTTAACTCGGTCTTTTGTATGGGTTTGAACAATTACTACACCATTTAGATTCTTCTGACCCATATCAAATAAAGATCCACTTAGGCCCATTAGGGTTAGAACAAACATGAGGTTGCAGAATAAAAAGGGTTCATTTTCCTCACTCTCAAGTTGGATCTCAAAACCCTAATATCTGAACTTCGCCGTCGAGAGCATCCATGGGTCGTGTCATCAGAGCTCAACGTAAGGGTGCGGGTTCCGTCTTCAAATCCCACACTCACCACCGCAAAGGTCCGGCTAAGTTCCGTAGCCTCGATTTCGGCGAGAGAAATGGTTACCTCAAGGGCGTCGTGACGGAGATCATCCACGATCCTGGTCGTGGTGCTCCTCTTGCTCGTGTCACTTTCCGTCATCCTTTCCGTTTCAAGAAACAAAAGGAGCTCTTCGTCGCCGCCGAAGGTATGTACACCGGTCAGTTCTTGTACTGCGGTAAGAAAGCTACTCTCGTCGTTGGAAATGTTCTCCCTCTTAGATCTATTCCTGAAGGAGCTGTTGTCTGCAACGTCGAGCATCACGTCGGTGATCGTGGTGTCCTCGCTAGAGCTTCTGGTGATTACGCCATTGTTATCGCTCACAACCCTGACAGCGACACTACTAGGTTTGTTTCTCTTATCCAAAAATCTTCTGAGGCTTATAAACATTTTCAGATCTGTTGATTGTTTGTTGTAGATTATGATGATCTTAATCAGATTAATTAGAAAATGCTTATGTATCATTGGTTATTTAGTGTAGTTTATGATGATGTTAATGGAATCATTTCGTTAATTAGAAATGCTTGTGGTATAGTTGTTGTAGTCTTGTGAATGATGATTTGAGTATATGTTTGCGCAGGATTAAGTTGCCATCGGGTTCGAAGAAGATTGTCCCAAGTGGATGCAGGGCTATGATTGGACAAGTTGCTGGAGGTGGAAGAACTGAGAAGCCGATGCTCAAGGCAGGAAACGCGTACCACAAGTACCGTGTGAAGAGGAACTCATGGCCTAAGGTTCGTGGTGTGGCTATGAATCCAGTGGAGCATCCTCATGGAGGAGGTAACCATCAGCACATTGGTCACGCCAGTACTGTTAGGCGTGATGCACCTCCTGGACAGAAGGTTGGTCTTATTGCTGCAAGGAGGACTGGTCGTCTCAGAGGTCAAGCTGCTGCTTCAGCTGCCAAGGCAGACTAGAGTTAAAAGAGATAAACTTTGTTTCTCTTGTTTTCTATGTTTCAAGTTTTGTTGTCTGTGTTTCCTTTTGAACCTCATTCTGAAATCCTAAAAGATTTTTATGATAAACCTTTCTCTCTTCTCGAAAAGCTTATGTTATTCACATTGCATACTCTCAATACGCAAAGTTTTCATTTTGTACATATGAAAATTATGTAAGAACAACGTAACCAATTCTCGTGATCGTTAAAGTGGTAGTTGAATTGCAGATTTTCATCGAAACAGCAGCCCGCCGCATTGCTATCACAAAGAATCAAGTCTTTGGTGTTAGTCGAATTGAAGCAATCTGAAGTACCTAAAAAAAAATTACAAGGAATCTTAAAAACGAATCTTGCAGCAAACCTTCAAAATGACACAGAGGACTCAAAGACATTTATGTGCGTAATACAAGTCTGATTCTATAGTTGATTAGCTGAGTTTTGGTAATGTGTAATATTTGTGTTTATGTGATTGAGATTTACCTAAATTGTCTTTGTCCATCAATTTTTAGCGTTTGAGACTTTGAGGAATTGGTTTTAGTATCTGATCCAATAGCTAGATTTGTGTTGCTCTTGCTCTATAATTGTCTTCCAGGTTGAATATGGTCCAAGGATAATTGGTTATCGTCGGCTCTTAGATGTATTCTGCTCTAGTCATGATTCTAGACAAGTGTTTGGACAAGGTCCTGATGTGGGTAACCAATACAGGTAAAAGAGCTGTTTGGTTATCTTTGAGTTTGTTTGTTTGGCCCAAATCTATAACATTTGAATATATGTTGAACAGATCCTGTATTTTCACTAACTGTACAGAAGAGTTGAGACTGGCTTCTACCAGCAAAGAAAGGGAGCAACTTAATACAAGAAGCAGTATCGTGACTTCTCTCTTGTCGTTGACTCCTCTCTTCACGAGTCTCATCTCCGACGCTTCTTCTCTTTTCTTCTGTTGCTTTGGTTCTCATCTTCATCACACTTATTGCAAGTTTGATCAAAGGCTCAAAATCCAACAAAATTCACCATTTTAGACACCTTGGGAAGCACGTTAGCCGGAAAACCTTGAAAAACCCACAAGGGTTTTCAATGCGCCTCCTTTGGATAATTGGATCATACATACACCATTATTGGATAATACTCTCTTGAGTCATGAAGATTAACAGAAAACAACATATCATCAATAACACAAGACGGCTCTTGCCTCAGATCACTCAACTTATCTATTTCTCTCCTTGACTTCAAATTAGTTTCCCTGGGTTGGTAAGCATAAGAACAGAACCGTGCTTATCCCTCATGTCAAATTTTCTCTTCCATCACCACATATGTCACAAACTCTCAGTCGCAGAGGTGCGTAGGTTCGGACAGAAGGTCTTATTGCTGCTAGGAGGAGAGGTCAAGCTGCTGCTTCAGCCGCCACTAGGGTTGTTAAACAATAAATAAATTAAAAAAAAACATTTGCTTCTCTTTTATATGTATATATATCCGTTTGGACCTTGTTCTCAAATTGTAAACATTTTTATGATAATCTTTGTCTTCTCTCTCGAAAAGTTTAAAGTATTATTGCAAATTGTAAAAAGTTATCATCGCAAGTTTTGATTATTGTTCTCGACCGAATAATTTTAATATTTAAACGAACCGTATCAAACCGAGTATTTGGTTATATGTTTAAAACGTCTTTAAGTATCAACTAAGTAGAAATATGGTCACCAATTGCTAACTGGTAAAAGCGGTTGAGACTCAGCATGATGAGAGAGTCTCACCACGGTTCGAGTCGCGATATTGGTACCTCGCTCCTACCAAAAGGAATCATGCCTTAATTGTTAGCCGAAATAAAGTAATCTAAATCACTTCTTTTTCAATAATCATGCAGCGAACCCTCTAAATGAATCAGAGGGTCTCAACTCTCAAAGACAGAGTTTAATGGAGGTGGAGCCATGGCGTGACTTTTTGAGCGACTCGACTCAATCGACTACAGGTTGTTCGTTCATATGGAGTTTCGTTCCCTGGTTCGAAACAGCAGCTAGACGAAAACTGTGTAATGGCTATATCACTGAAGAGGAACCGTTTCTTCATTCCTTATACGAATCTCGTCTTCTTCTTCTTCTTGTGTGTCTCTCTGCTCGATAAAACTGTATCCATCAGGATTTCGAATCAGATCTCGGATACTGTCGTTGATTCTCCCGATCGTCCTTTGAAATCTGCGGTTTTCGCTCTTGGAAGCTTCTGGAGATCGGAGGCGGCGTTTGGTTGTATCAATGGCGTCGTACGAACCTCCGCCGGTTACGCCGGTGGAACGAAGACGAATCCGGAGTATAGGAACTTAGGTGATCACGCCGAGTCCGTACAGGTTGGTTTTATTGTTTCAATTTTGAGGATTGAGCCAATGTTTACTTCGTTTATTCGATGTTTAGCTGATATGATTTGATTTGATCAGTGCCTATGTTGTTCGATTTGATTTGCTCTACTTAACAGATTTCGTTTGGATAATAAAATTGGAGAATGCTTTATGTGAATATCATCATTCATTAGCTGATTAGGTTGTTTTGTTGAAATTTGGTTATGTGTGATCTTAGTGTATATGTGATTGTCTGATTGAAGTTAAACTAAATTGTCTTTGTTCATCTGACTTAGTGTTTGAGGAGCTTAAAGATTTGTGTTGCTCTTGCTCTGTAATTGTCTTCAGGTTGAATATGATCCAAGGATAATTGGTTATCGTCAGCTCTTAGATGTATTTTGGTCTAGTCATGATTCTAGACAAGTGTTTGGACAAGGTCCTGATGTGGGTAATCAATACAGGTAAAAGAGCAAGTAAATAGCTGATGCTTATCTTTGAGTTTGTTTGTTTGGACCAAATCTAAAACATGGGAATCTTTTTGAACAGATCCTGTATTTTCACTAATTCTACAGAAGAATTGAGACTGGCTTCTACCAGCAAAGAAAGGGAGCAACTTAATACAAGAAGCAGTATCGTGACCACTCAAATTCAACAGCTAGGAACGTTTTATCGCGCAGAGCCTGATCACCAGGTTCAGCTTTAAGTCTCTCTGCATCTTCCATTCATATCACGGCTGTTTATTAGAGGATAAACGATTAAGAAAATCAATCTTCTCTTGAATTTCTGTATTTGCAGAAGTTCGAGCTGAAACAACATCCATTTCTTATTCAGCTAATTGGAAACATGGTAGAAGAAGAGCTTGAGAGATCAGCTCTAGCCACAAAACTAAACGGTTACGCAGCCGAGCTCTGCCCGCCTAGAATCCAGAAACATATCGACTCTAGAGTTAATGAGATCATTAGAAAAGGTTGGCCCGTCTTGAGAGACATCTAATATATAAGCCTTGTGAGATCTTCGCGTTCTTGGATTTGATTGCTTAGTCTCAGATGTAAGTTTTGGTTCATTCTTTTGGCCAGGAATTTGGTCACAACAATGTTTATGTCTTACTCTTGCCCCTTGAGTGGTGATTGTTCAGCGTTTTGTCTTGTTTCTTTTAAGATCTCTCAAATAGTATATGCTTTTTGTTTTCTTGTAAGAAGATTCAGTTAGACTTTCATTGTATCATTATGGTATTGATTACCAATTCATTGATATTATATATATATATATATATATATATATATATATATATATATATATATGATATACTTTGATTGCCAATCTCTCACATAGAATATGCTTTTTATGAATCCTTTACATCTTAGTATCATCAGTTGGTATTTTCGCAAATACAAAGAAAGTTCTGGGGTGATTTGTCAATAATAACGATTTGGGATTTTTATAGTAAATATTGTAAGTTTGGGTGTGATTTTTAAAAAATCAAAAGTTCCAGGGTTATTTCATAAATACCGAAAGATCCGAGGCGGTTTCATCATATACTGGGCGATCCGTGGTGGTTTCGAATATACCGAAAGATCCGGGAGCATTTTGAATCTGCTGAAAGATCTGGGGCGATTTCGTAGATACCAAAATATCTGTGGTGATTTCGTCTCACAGTTTCAATCGTCGATAATCATTAGGGTAAAGCAAAAATAGTGAAGCAGAGCCGCAAAAACACTTTTCCCAAAATCAACGAAGATAGATTCAGATCGGAAGCGAAAGAACGATTCGGTCTCCTCCACAGATCGAACATCGAAGGAGAAGAAAGACCATCATCACAACAAGCATCGAAAGAAGAGCAAGATGGCGTCGAGAGACCAAGTTAAGGCATCGCACATTTTGATTAAGCATCAAGGTTCTCGGAGGAAAGCGTCGTGGAAGGATCCAGAAGGGAAGATTATTCTGACTACCACTAGAGAAGCCGCCGTTGAGCAGCTTAAATCGATCCGTGAAGATATTGTCTCCGGCAAGGCGAATTTCGAAGAAGTGGCGACTCGTGTTTCTGACTGTAGCTCTGCTAAACGCGGCGGTGATCTTGGTTTGTTCTTATCCCTAATCTCTAGATCAGCGAGTTTAGGTTTAGGATGATTGAACTTAGGGTTAGATCTAGTGGCAATTAAGATTTTAGGAAATGAAGTTAATCTGTATAGTCTCAAGTGATGTTTGTTGAAGGAGTAGAAAGCTTGTTAACTGGATTCTATTGGATCTAACTCTTTACAGTGAAATTGAGCATAATGATCATAGCTTAGATCATTAGTGATGTTTAGAATCTCACAGTTCTTCCTCGATGTGTTTATAGTCATCACTAATGTTTAGAATCTATAGTTTCTAGCTTGATAAATCTTTAGTTGGTGCTCAGAAATTTTACTAATCTCTAGCTTCTATCATCATTAATGTTTAGCTTCTTCATATTCCTTAATAAATCTATTCTTGGCTCTCGTTAATCTCACTAATGTCTGTTTAGATAATCACCGATGTTGAGAGTCTAAAGTTTATCTTCCTTGATGAATCTATATCGGTGCTCACAAGTCTTACTATTGTCCACTTAGATCAACATCGATGATTAGAAACTAAAGTTTATTCCTTGATGTATCTTTAGTTGGTGCTCGTAAATCTTACTACTGTTTGCTTAGAGCATAACTATGTTTATAATCTAAAGTGTATTCCTTGATGAATCCATAATCGGTGCTCATAAATCTTACTAATGTCCACTTAGATCACTACCCATGTTTTCCTCGTGATGATTTATAATTGGTGCTCATCAAGTTTACTAACATCTTCGTAGATCATCTCCCACATAGAGTTTCTTTCTTGATGAATCTATAATTTGTGCTCATAAATCTTATGTTGATTTGTCCATCCCTGTTCAGGTTCCTTTGGTAGAGGTCAAATGCAGAAACCATTTGAGGAAGCAACTTACGCGCTCAAGGTTGGAGATATAAGCGACATTGTCGATACAGACAGTGGAGTCCACATCATTAAGAGAACAGCTTGACCTTATCTGATCTGATAGAAAATGTATTGAAGGTGCCTGCTTCGTTTCCCTTCTCTTCTTGACCAGAAGAACATAGAAGAAGAAGAATAAGAAGAATTTAATTCAAGGTTATTGTTATTGTGGTTTTGATTCTGAATCTGTCTACGAATTTGATACAACTCAAACATATGATAAAATCAGACAAGCTATCTCATTTCTTCTTAAAGGCTTCATAAGCACTCCCTGTCGTAGACAGTGACTTGTATAATCACATTTCAGTATCTTTGTCATGGTCTTACTGCAACATTCTGGCATCTTGTGTGTTGTCATTTTGCTCTTAAACTCTTGATAGTCTTTGGCTCTCGTCTCCACTCTTAATATTTGAGAAATCGTTTACTGTTAGGCGTAATTCAATGTTTAAACCAGTTTAGTAGGTTCTGAGCGGGATGTCTAGGTTTTTGACTTTTCTTAACAACATTTAAGGTTAGAGCCATTTAGCAATTAATCTAAACAGGTTTTTATTTTAAACAAGTCATGCAGAACTCCATTGTATGGGATTTAAGGATTCAAATAATTTTCTCTAGAAAATTCGAATAAATCGGTTTATTGGTTTAAATTTTGAGATATATACTGGTAACTGATTAATTATGTGAAGCCGGTTACACTTTTATTGCTCTTTGTAGTCAATATTTCCAAGTTAATGTTACTTGTTTTCTTGGAGTTTCAACTCTATTTATACTTATAAAACAACTATTGAAATTTCTAATTAAAGCATCCAAAGATGTTAAAGTAAGATAATTAATGTCATAGTTTCACATTTCATTCCATATAAATAATCAAAAGTCTTATTGTTGTTCATCAATCAAAAGCAAATATAACCTTCAGCATATATTTGGCTATACTAAGGTTCTTTTTACTCAATTTCTCATTATGTCTATAAAAAATATGCTTTCACTCCTAGCGGTTCTATGCATCATCGTTTCTGTAAATGCTTAGATGCCTCAGTTTCCGGCTCCATTTCCTTTTTCATTTCTATTCGAACCGATTCCTGGTATGTCAGGATTACCTGACATAACAAAATGTTGGTCATCCGTGATGGATATTCCTGGATGCATTGTAGAGGTTTCTCAATCTATTTTCACTGGAAAATTCGGCAATTTAGGTCCATCTTGTTGTAAAGCATTGTTGGACGCTGAAGTCAATTCCATGCCGAAAATTCCATTCATTCTGTTTTTCCCTCCGATGCTAAAGGAACAATGCTCAAGAATTGTGGGTGCAACTCCTCCTATACCAAAATAGAGTTTTAGCTTAGTTTTAAAAATCTATGATTTTTTTCTTTTCAACTTATTTATTGAAATTGTAGCTTACTCTACATGTTATACTCCAAAAAGAAAAAAACGATGATACAATAATAACATAGTTGTATTTGGGTTCAATACTTACTCATTTTTCAATTATAATGAATAACACCTTGAAACATTAACTCCGTAATTAATTTAGTCTTGCAATTTTTCATAAATTGTTTATATATGTCGTAACACAAAATTTGCGAACGGTTAATAACTTTACTAGATAAAACCTCTCTAAATAGGTAGATGTGAAAAATAAATAAATTTTTGTTTTAATAAATTTTTCAAATGATAATCTATATATATTTTATTTAATATATATTTTCTAAAACCAAATTTCAATCTTACCTTTTCTAAAACCATATTGTTAAAAACTAAAGAAAAAGTTGGACCAAGCAAAGCCTCTCGGTAAATGTGGTAAATAAATAGAACGATATAACTGAGAAGAAGAAAATAAAACAAAATTAAGAAAATAAAAAGATAAACATATTTAAGTTACAATATTTAAAAATATTAAAACACTTCTTTTTAAGAACAAAATGGGGAATTTTATTTATGTTTTGAATAGATCAACAATTATTAATAGAATGAGTTTAGTTTAATATATTAAATATAAAAAATTGAATATATAAACAATTGTTTTATGTATATATTTTTTTTTTGATAGGGTTAAGGATTTTTTTCTATTTTTGTTTTTAAATGTAATAAAATTTGAAACACATGTAAATATCGTATTAGTAAATACCGACCAAAAAAAATATTGTATTAGTAAATTTGACACATATCGCAATTTTTGTGAGCTAACAATTTTAAAAATCAAATAAGATGACGAACAAAGCTCTGGTTTAAACTTTCTCCCATCAATTTTTTCATTAAACCAAATTTAACCAATTATTTGGCCTAATAACTGCGTCTACGTTATTAAGAATAAGAACTTATTTTGTGTTTCAGTAGAAAACACACTCGTTCACAAAATGCCTAGTAAGAGTAAAGGACGATCACCGCCACCAAGTGTGTTTCTCGGATAAACACATGGAATCCAGCCATTACTTAAACGACACGTGTACGCTCATGATTTATTAATGCACACGTAATCGATCCTCTGACAAAAACCATAACGAATACAGAAAACACACGAATACACTTCCCTGCGCTATAAATAAGCTAGCACGAAAAAATTTAACAGATAGAGACAAGACAAGCAAAGCAACACTTTCACTAATCCTCTAATGGCAGAAGACAAGATCTTAAAGAAGACTCCGGCGGCGAAGAAGCCGCGAAAACCGAAAACCACCACTCATCCTCCATACTTTCAGGTGAGGTTCTAACTTTTTCTTTTGAGTTCCTATCTATTAAACTTAGTTTTTTCGTTTTGGTTTTTGATGAAGATGATAAAAGAGGCTTTGATGGTCCTGAAAGAGAAGAACGGATCAAGCCCTTATGCTATAGCTAAGAAGATAGAGGAGAAACACAAGTCTTTACTTCCAGAGAGTTTCCGTAAAACACTTTCTCTACAGCTTAAAAACTCTGTTGCTAAAGGTAAGCTCGTGAAGATCAGAGCCTCTTACAAGCTCTCAGATACCACCAAGATGATAACGAGGCAGCAGGACAAGAAGAATAAGAAGAATATGAAGCAAGAAGATAAAGAGATCACAAAGAGGACTAGGTCTTCTTCGACAAGGCCTAAGAAGACTGTGTCTGTGAACAAACAAGAAAAGAAGAGGAAAGTGAAGAAGGCGAGACAGCCTAAGTCTATCAAATCTTCAGTTGGTAAGAAGAAGGCCATGAAAGCTTCCGCTGCTTGATCACTGAGGAGGAGGAGAAGAAGATGGAACTGTGTGTGAATATGAAGAATAAGGTTTTTTGTTGTCTCTGTAAATGGATGATGACTTTGTTTTGGTTTGGTGTGGTCTCTTTTGGGTGTAAGAGTAAAGAGTCTTCGGATGTATAACCAGTACTACCATGTAATATACTCTAAATAGATAGATTTTTACTTGGGTTGATATCTATTATTTGTTCAAAGAATCGAAGAAACGAAGGCGAAACAAATTCGAGTAATTATTTCTAGTTGGGGGTTGGTTAACTAAATGCTAATTATGTATTTTATCTAAGTCGTTGAATTGAAAAGAAAAAACGCCTAATACTTATGTATGACTAAGATGGGGCCTAAAGACTTTTGAAACGGCCCAAGTTAGTGATTACACGGAGCCCATACAGATGTTTTAACAAAACATATTGGTTCATATGTAATCGTTAGTACAAACACTACAACTCTTCGCGTGTAAACCAACATCTCTATATGGTTTAGTAATGAATACAAAAATAGATACTTTTCAGTTTTATTCATTTGAGCTAAGAGAGTAAAAAATTCTATGTATTTGGTTTGCTTGGAGCTATAAAGTTTATCATGATGTCTTTGAGTTCAAAATATTTGTGACATTCAACTAGATTATCAATGTTTCGTAAGCCAGTACCTAAAAGTAGCGAATACAATTAGACACAGTTGTAAACGATCCGTTACTTAGGTAGTCGAAATATGCACAGTTAGATAACGGTTTCAGTCTTTGTAACTTACCTTGAGGATCAAACAGCGCTCCTCCTTAGAGCATCATTAGCTCCTCCTTTCGGTCAATCAACATCTTCTCAAGACCAATGCCTTTGAAATATAGTGCCTACCAATGCATTGAAGACATTCTTTAAAGCGTAAATATAATGTAGTCTAGCTCAAAGAGTAAAATAGAGAGTTTGGAGCAACTAAAGTTTGCGGAACTATATATATACTAAGGAAGGTGTCCTCGTTTTAAGCGGATGTTTGCGAGTTTGTTTTGGAGAGATTACTGAATGATCTGAAATATAACCGATGCACGCAGCTAACATAATCTTTAATTTTGATAGTTCACTTTTTGAGTTTTTGTTTACAATACATGGGTTTTCTTTATTTTTGTTAGTTTGGTATTGATATTCCCACAATTTGAAAAGATTGCATGAGATTTGAGAACCAACATCTAACATTTATAATATAATAAAATTTCCAAGTGAATCAAGATTAAAAAAAGATTCATATGAGATAAAATAAAGTTTTAAATTGAAGACTCTTGCTCCCAAAGTCTCGTTGGTATTGTGGACGACAAAGCATGCCCAACGGAGCCCCGTTGTGCACACCGCACGCTCGACATCTCCTTGCCCCACAACAATGATTTCTTATTCTGATTTCTAACTATACTTAATTAATGGCCCCTTAAATCATCTCTATAAAACTAACTATAATTAAAAAATTTAGAAAACCTCACAATTCATACCCTCATAACGTAACAATAACTCTGACCTAGTCACTCAAACTCGAATATAAATAGTACGTAACGTAATATAGATTTATATCCTCACTCATTCACAACCCTAACACATTCTTTTCATAAAACTAGACATGGCTAAACCATATGTTTAATTTTCTTTATTAGTTATATTGTTAATATTTTCATATAAGTGTAAGTAAACGTACCAACAAATCTCACATGCCATCTATGTAGTTTCATTCAATTATCAAATACGCAAATCCCAATATCATAATCCGAGTTTGTACTCAAGAATTCACTGACGAACCTGTTTTCTTCTTCTCTTTCGCTCAAAAACATTGACGAATCCATCTCCACATCATTGTTGTTTTTATCTTCATTAACTATATGATGACCTGCGAAACTTGAAGTTCCATTGTCTTCTTGGCTCATAAGTTGTGAAGCAACAAACTTGTCTAACTCTCTCCAATTTCCCGTCATCATTACTTGCTTTTTCTTCTTCCTTCTATCCTCTCCTCTTATGAATGACTCGAAGCTTTCTTCATCCGCTAATGGGAGTTTATAGTTGTAATTGTTATCCATTGATGTTATGGACATCGAGCTTGAAGGTCTTTTCATCAGCGGGAGAGAAGGGCTTTGGAGTTGTGGGAGCTGAATGAATTGATTCGATTGTATATAGTTTATACCATCAACCATTCCTTCTAGTTCTTGCTTACACATCAAACCTTTCCCAAAAATGTTATGTTGCTGCTTAGATATGTAATCAATGGGGTCCATAACCGAGTTAACTCCATTCGGTGCAACTTCATCGTAAAAGTAACTTGAGCTCCAAGTTTCCGTGTTCTTGGCTTGCCCTGTAGCTCTTTTTTTGAATGCTCTACAAACCACCCATCCTTCTTCCTAAAACACATATATGCACAAAAATGATCATAAGAAGACATGACATGTAAATAGAATCTTTGGCTTGAATTGATGTTTCAAAAATTGGTAAAGAATCATATAATACATAAGGCCAATGCAAACAAAAAGATGGAGAAAAGGCAGTTAGATTTTAGTGAAACACACATAAGGACATGCTTGAAAAGTGTGAGACCAAAAATAAGAAAGCTAGTGAAATGTATAGGTACATACTCATGCAATCTAATAGAGTTTCACTTTTGAACTTTATTGACTTTAAGATATTGAAAAAACAAGCACAACTATAATCATAAACAATATATACTACAAACATATATAGATCATTTTCTATAGAGGAAATTGCTAGCGTACAAATATATATGCGAAAGATTACTACAAAAGGGATTAAATAATTTATAATTGTTATAAACGAGACAAAAGTTTACATGTTTACTACTTCAAAAGGAAATGTGATTGAACTTTTCTGTTTTTGGTTAGTGGAAAACTGTAAAATTCTGCAATGGTCAAAATATTTATAATAAAAATTGACGTGAGACTGAAATTTGATACTAGTTTAGGAGAGACTTTTACTTTCTTTTTTCTGATTGAATATAAGTATTAATGGACTTTCACCTAAAAGTTAGCATGTGCCTCACGAAAGAGCCCAAGAGACAAGAAGCCCTAATTAAAACAAAAATGTTTTGTCCCCACCAAAGTAGAAACACAAGTACCTGGGGCGGTGCATTCTCATCTGACTCGAGCCGGTACTCATGCATGATCCAATCGGATTTCTTGCCATTAGGTGCACGTCCTTTGTAGAACACAAGTGTTTTCCTCATACCAATTAGTTTTGTTTTGTCGTAAACAGCTTTGTCTCTTCCCGTGGCTTTCCAAAATCCAGCCATGGTCGCTCTATTAGTTCTTGTCCCCGTTGGATATTTCTTGTCCTTGTGACTAAAAAAATACCATTCATTTTGTTCCTCATAACCGATTCGACATTGTTCTGTAACATTTAAAATTTAAGGTGATAATCAATAAAACCTTAACCAAAGTAAAATATCTCACGGTGTTCGGTAAGTAACCTTGTAGATCCCATGGTTCTATTCTGTAGAGATCGATGTCTCTGATGACGTCGAGATCAATCTTTTGCGATGCGATTTTCTTCCTTAGATAGTACCCGACAAGCTCTTCGTCCGTCGGATGGAACCTAAATCCTGGAGGAACGCTACAAGATTCCATTGGCTCCATTATTTCTACACCAACAAAATGAAACACCAAAATGAACAATAATATAAATATACATGTACGGAAATATTCTCTTATTTTCGTCTATACTTATATATAATTTTTGAGATCACAACATATGATTTCAGAAGATCTCAAATGATAACATGGGATAGTGGAAGGCGACATATTAGAGCTATAATGAAAAACATAAGCTAAATTTTGTGAAGACAAATAAGAAGAATAAGAAGAAAAATATATAATTATCATTCATAGAGTGCTATCTAACAAAATCATTTATAAAGTACTCGAGAGATAGTTGACAAAATGTTATGAGATATAAGCATATATAAAACTCATTTCGTGGTGAATTCCCACTTGCTCACCATTTAAACTCTCTCATAACATGCATAATTATGATCAATAAGTTACATATTTTTATTAATTTATATACATGCATACATACGTAAAATGATATTTACATGTATGAAATTTAGGTTTTGAGTTGAAGAAATCAAGATGAGATGCGATCATAACAAACGGACATGGGGAGTTATAATGATGCTGTTCTGTTGTACATTAATGTTAGTAAATGGCGGCAATGATCATCAAGAACGGCGTTCTTCTCAAAACTCTTTTTTTTTCTTTTTTTTTAAATTGAAATCAATTTATTATAATCATAAATATACTAAAGGCTAGGATAACCCTAGCAGTATACAAACAAAAAAAGCTTGTTCATCCAAAAAATATATCTATATAGGGGACGATGCAAACCTAGAGATTCATAAAACCCCATGTTTAATTTCTTTGTTATGACATAACGACAGAAGATTTACACTGATTTTGACGTTCCTGATCTTTAAACATTTTTCAAAGATGAATCCAGAATCGATTTAACGTTTGATCTCAATATGTAGGAAAAGCTACATACATATATTAACCAGCAAAAATATATATTTTTTTTAAAAACATGATCAAAAAAGAGAAATTAGTGATGCTCAAAAGTTACAAATGATCCATACTCGAAGTCCAGAGAACACACATACGTAACAAAAAGAAAAAATAGCACACACATACGTATAAGTAAGTATTATACTAATATGTGCTTGAAATCCCTTTGTTGATATATTAAGTTTACCTTGTAAATCTTCGCAGCCGAATATATAATTATAATTGATCGAGTATGTGACGGAAACAAAAAGAAAACCTAGGAAGATCAATGGTGGTGACTGGTGAGAACAACTTAATTAGAAAGAAGAGAGAAGTGGTGAAGAGAGGAAGAAGAAGAAAGAAGACGAATTAATGAGAAAGACGATCCCATTTGGTGAATATAAAGGTGAGGAGGAGAGAGTGTGGACCGTTCCATTGCGCGTGGCCTTCAGTACCATGTCCCCATTCATTCATTCACGTCACTCTCCTCTTGGCTTTTATTGTTTTTAATCTTTCCCGGTTTTATATATTTATTCACTCTCAATTTTATTGTTTTTGTTACACACGCTAGCTGTAAATATTTATGAATTAATCTAAAATTCTCACAGTATTCAAAAATAATAATAACAATATTTCTACACTAAATATGGGATTCGACTTTTAAAAATTATTAATTATTACCGATTAATGGAAGCAAGCCTTTCAGATATTTTCGCGGTGTGCAAATAGAATTATTGTGATTTGGTAAAGATTTAAAATATATTTACAAGAATAAGGTATTGTATAAGTTTTTCATTAATCATAGTTTGTATTTGTAGATGGTGTGGGCTTATGTAGCTTTTAAATGATCTTTTTTTTTTTTTTTTTTTTTTTTTTTTTTTTTGGCAAACCGCTTTTAAATGATCTTTGATTGACAAATAAGCTAAAAACTTTTTTTCTAATTATGTAGTTTAAAGGTAATTATGTGAAAGGTATTCAATTTTAAAACATATGGTCTAGTTTAACTTTCTTGTAATTATGTCAAAGGGATTTAATTTTAAATAACTTTCTTGAATTTTTTTTTATAATTATCTGAAAAAGATAAATGTTAAAAGATGCAGATTTTAATGAAATAAGTGGTTACAAGCAAAAATATTCAAATCTAATAATAAAAAGATAAAGAATAACCCTAATAACGTTTATGTCACAAAGTTATGAAAAACCCTTCTTCCTTCGATAAAATCACGTCGTCCACTTTGGTTTAAGTATGCTAGAGGCTAGAGAGAGTGATAACAAATATCAAAAAACAACGAAAAAAGTGAGAGACTTTAGAAAAGGTAATGGAACCGATCGAGTACAATGTATGTGAGACTTCTAAATGTAACTCCCACGTCGACGACCATGGATGGAAGAAAGTCGTGTCCTCGAAGAGCATTCGGAAGCGAAAACCAGCGGATCAGGCGGCCAGTGGAAACCAACCTACCGGTGAGGACGTTTTCCGTTCATTTGAGGAGAAAAATGCTAATGTGGAGGTGAGGAATGAAAATCTGAAGGCGAAGGAAAGTAAAAAGTCAAAACCCAAAGAAAGAGATGAAGCCTATAGTGTCTATCGATCCTTCAGATCTTGCGGCTTACCTCCTCGAAATGATCGGTAAGTCAGTCGATGCATGCGATGTGTAACTCTCATCTAGATGGATAATCCATAAATCAAAATTCATTTTTTTTTGCTAAATAAAAACTATCATATTTTGTTTGTTCTGTTTGGTTATAGAAAAAATATGCGTTTGAGTTGGAGGTTCAACTATTGCGATTTCTCGATAACTTTGGGAGAGCGATTTCCGGAGTACAATTTCCATGGCTGAAGTTGTTCAAAGAGTCTCCTTTGCGAAAGCTGATCGATGTTCCTTTATCTCATATTCCTGAACTTGTCTACAAAACATCAGTCCATTGGTTCGACGACCAACTTCCAATTATGACACTATTGTTTAATTTCGTGTAATCGTATTTTCACTCAATTGGCAGCACAACAATGAGGTGCCAAAGGTTGAGAGGATCCGGTAATTTTGGAATTCAAATTCATGATCTATGTTTTTGCTAGGCAGCATTTTTACCTATATGTCTTTTGTTAGCTAACTGACTAACTCCATTATTTTTATTACTTTTTATTTGGCAAAGCTAACTCCATAATTATGTTGTATTTTTTCTTTTACTATCAGTTGGAAAGTTTGATTGCATTAGGAATGGTACTGCGTACAAGACCTAATGCTTTGGCTATTGTATTACCGACACTGAGGGAGAACGTAAGTATCATGATCCCTAAACCTAATGCTTTGGCTATTATATTAATCAAGGACAAAACAAGCTTCCGCTTATAGTTTGGATGACCGCTCAGGTTTGTGTGATCCCTTATGTGAACTAGGACAAGTGTGTTATGAAATGTTATTGAACTATAAAATGTGGACAGGCCTCCCAAGGTGATTATCTGTAGACTTGTATTCATGGGCGCGTAACTTGTTACCACTAGTTGGAAGGAACCCTCAGTCAAGCTACCGTAGGAACCACGGCTGCAGTTGTTCAATATTTTTGTTTTTAGGATTCCGAACTGATTAATGAATGAAAATGGAATGAGAGGACAAAATTGACTTGTTCAATTTTTAAAACTGTTTGAAATATCATCATTGGGTGTAAATTCCTACCCACTCATTTGAACTAATTTAAATTGTCTCTTAAATCATTTGAAATTGTTAAGTGTATAATAACTTCATCGCAAAATTCTCAATTTTCAATTTATGTAAAATTTTAGAACCTTTTTTGTGATCAAATAATTTTAGATTTGAAATAATTTTAACAAACCCTAGATTCAATGAGGCAGAATTTAATACATTTAAAAAAAAATCAATTCAATAAAGAAAATGATCTAAAAAGAAAAAAAAAAATCAAATTACTGATCCAATATACCCCATTAAAGTTAAAGCTTTTTACATTCAATTTTGAAAAAATAAAACACTTTTCATAAATGAATTTAGCGTAACCGGCAAAAGAAGATCTTTGAGTTGGACCCGCCTAAACCTTCATGACAAAGACCTTCCTCCAAACTCATTAATCATTGAAGATTAATATTTAATAATTTTCAATTTATATTTATATATATTTCTCATAGGGCTTTAAAAGTGTAATCAAATGTTTATCGCAAGATTTAAACAAAGCAGGGAAAAACATAGTTTACAAACAAAAAACATCAAAGAATTTCAACAACAATAAATCAAAGAATGCGTAAATTATAACTACTAAACTATATTGAAGCTTAACTCGCTTGGTATATGAAAAGTTAGCCATTAGAAATGATTAAGTGAGTTTTACTAACTTAGAGCAACCCGTCTTGGAAACTTGATATAGTGTTGGGACTTGGGATATGCAACAAAACACTTGACATAGCTATGTGTATAGAGCTTCTATCTCCGAATTTTAAGATAAGTTCGGTATGGTTAATACTTAATAGTTACAAGCCATAATTAGGAATGAAAACGAACTTTTTGAAAATTTCTATTTTTGAACGTGTGTGAACTCTAACAAATAAACTGAAAGTTTTATTTTTGAAATTTTCTTGCCTTAAATGAAAGGCCAAAGTGTTTATTTATTTATTTAGGTTTCATGTATTTTCGGTATTTCTTGTCATTAATAATTTAACTATATCTCGATATTTCTTTCTCTGTTCAATAAGTTTTAAAGATCCAGGGCTTGTTGTCTTGCTACTATAGTAATCAATTACAACACACGCACACGGTTAGCATATTTCATTAACTTGTAGGTGATTAAAATAATCAATAAAAAAATGAAATCGTGAAGAGAAAGATAGACGATTATTAATCATGATATATGATAAGTGAGTGGGATATGAAAAAGTTTAGCATGTCATCGATGGTTCATAAACAGTTCCAACATCAAGCATTATAGATTTATAATTAACAAACATTATGTACATCCCTCTTTGCATTAAGTCAAATAAACCAAATGGGTTTTCATATATAAAGCATTGTGATTAGCGCCTTTTAAACTTCCAACCGATGTTTCATTTAAACCCGATAATAGGTATCGAACTATATAAACCAAACATAATCATTGCCTCACTGCCTGAATGTCAGCAATCAAAGCTTCCTAATTTTAAACGGAGATAGTACTATGTAACTAAAAAATTTTCATGCAAAAAAAAAAAAAAATTACATTAACTGCTTTAATTATTGTACATATACGTAATAATATAAAATATATATGTGGAAGTGGAATGATACTTGCATCTTTTTATACAGAACTTAATCAGAATGTATTGGGAACCAAGCAACTTGATGTCCATATCTCTTTATGGACACATGAACTCATAAAATTAATAAAACTTAGGATATCAAAATAATTAAAATGTATGAAAATACAAATCATGAGCATTGTCTCCTGCCTGGTAGCTAGGGTAGCCTTTTTCCCTTTTTAATCTGTAATTTTTCTCATTGATGGCAAAATGCAAATCCTAGTTTTCTTAGAATTTTAAAACCTTGAAATGTGGCCAAATCTCTTATACAATGTTGGGCCTATCAAGCAAATTTAGATCCAATAAGGCTTCATGGTGGCGGTTTGAGTATGGTTTTAATTTTTTTTATTTAACCTTACGGGCTTCCAAATTCAAAATTTAAACTGCAACATTTAGATTGTAAACTTTGAATAGGTCAAATAGACGATTATTAATCATGATATATGATAACTGAGTGGGATATGAAAAAGTTTAGCATGTCATCGATGGATCATACCAAACAACAAGCATTATAAATTTATAATTAACAAAATTTATTGAAACTGAAACTTTGAACATGCACAACAAAAGTCATTTAAGCATAAACAGTGGCGGACCCAAAATTATTTTTAGGGATGTCATTAGGGGTGTCAACATGAGTTAGCTCGCTCAGCTCATGATGAATTTGGATCTTTTATGAGCCAGCTCAGCTCAACTCATTTATTATATGAGCTTCAAAATACAAACTCGGACTCAGATCATCTAGATCACGAGCTAAATGAGCTAGCTCGCGAGCTAATGCGAATAAATGAAAAAAATTATATTTTCTAAAATTGTTATGTAAATTATATATTTTTAAAAATATATTTCTATTTTTATAGATTATATAAATATTTATGTTTTGATTGTTGACTTTTTGTGTATATTACTAATATTTATTTTCAGAAATTGTTATGTAACTTATATATTTTCTAAAATATATTTCTATTATTTATAGAAAAATATATATATATATATACTTTGATTGTTAGCTTTTTGTATATATTACTTTAAAAAAACCAAGCTCATGAGCTAGCTCATGTTCATTAAACCTCGCTCATATAACTCGTGAGCTAAATAAAGCTCGATCACTAAACTCATTTATTAAATGATCCTTAAAAATTATTAAATGATCCTTAAAAATAGAACTAGCGCTCATAAATAACTGAGCCGAGTTGAGCCAGCTCATGAGCTATCAGCTCATTTTGACACCCCTAGGTGTCATACATATATGTAAAACAACAAAAATTACTCAAAAGTGTAACATGCTAGGATCGATCTCAGATTTAGGGGTGTCATCAATAAAAGATTTACCAACTATGCTACTATCTCATTAAGCATTTCAATGCATTAAATCTAATTTCTAGATTTAACCTGGGTCAAGTGACACCCCTTCTTATTTAGTGGGTCCGCCACTGAGCATAAATGATTAAGTAGTGAAATTTGACCTGATTTTACTATATTTTTTGTTAGTTATAATACAACCTTAACGTTTACGATGCAATGCATTGTTTTTTTTGTAGCCGTTGATTTCATTCCTTTTTTAGAAAGTGGTCTTCCTCTCTTTCCGGTTGAATCTTTTCTTTTTGTAATGTAAAATTTACTGACCAAGAAAAGAAACCTTTTGCCTCCTTTGATTTTGTTCATGCTAAGTATGGTAAATGGTGCGTTTGGAAAACTAGATTCAAAAAATGTCGTTAGAGTTCGGCTTTATTCTGATCAACATTTTCACTGCGATTGTGTCATTTTCAACTTTGTCTCATGCCTTATTGCATCCTAGTAGCGTTTCTCATAATGTCTCCAGAAGCCGCTATTACATGACGACCAATGAACTATGGTTTAATCAAACCCTAGATCATGAATCTCCTAATGTAACTTCTCTTCATTGTCCTGATTTCGTAATTTTGTCCAAATGCATCTATTTGAGGTAGATTATTTGAATCATATGAGATTTGAAACTTAGTTATTGACAGGATCACCGCAAATTCAGACAGCGATACTATGAATTTATGGACTACTTTCGATCTCCAGATGGGCCTATGTTTATGATAATATGCGGTGAAGGTCCTTGTAGTGGCATAGCTAATGATTATATAAATGTAAGATTTTACAAATTTGATTATTGTAAAAAAAATCTAAAAAGATTGATGTTTTATAAACATATATAGGTATTAGCAAAGAAGTTTCAAGCAGGTGTGGTTTCACTAGAACATAGGTACTATGGAAAAAGCTCCCCCTTTAACTCATTAGCTACAGAAAATTTGAAATACCTTTCATCGAAACAAGCCCTTTACGATTTGGCATCTTTCCGACAATATTACCAGGCAAGTCTTGCTTGCTTTACTTTTATTTAGTGAGATCATATCATATGCTAGAGGAATGGTGACTACATTTAAAAGGATGTTTCATGTACTTTTATTATGATTTGTGGATGTAGGAATCTCTGAATAAGAAGTTGAATATAAGTAGTGGTGGTAGTGACAATCCGTGGTTCTTCTTCGGGATTTCTTATTCTGGAGCTTTAAGTGCGTGGTTTCGGCTTAAGTTCCCGCATTTGACGTGTGGAAGCCTTGCTAGTTCTGCAGTCGTTCGTGCAATCTATGAATTCTCTGAATTTGATCAGCAGGTATATATATTAGTAGCATAGTTTTCTTTATTGTCATCATTCTGGCATGAATGGAATTAAACAATCTTCTTTGCAAGATTTAAGGTTAAAAAGTATAAGTAATGAGGGTTTTTAAGTTACGGTGACAAATTTGATCTTTTGTATACACTACGAGAAGATAGGTGAATCAGCTGGTCAAGAATGCAAACTTGCACTACAAGAGACTAATAAACTTCTGGAATTAGGGCTTAAAGTAAAAAATAAGGCAGTGAAATCTCTCTTCAATGCCACTGAGGTCTCTCTCTTCTCTGCTTTTTAACTTTCTCTTGTTCTGTTTCAAACTGATAATAAGTTTTTGAAATCTACAGCTTGATGTTGATGCTGATTTTTTATACTTAACGGCAGATGCAGCGGTTATGGCGGTAAAGATTATCCATAATCATTTTTTCAATTCCAAGTTCTTTCTATTCTTTCCTGACTAGTAACATTTAATGTTCAAAATCTTGTAGTTTCAATATGGAAATCCAGATAAACTATGTGTCCCGCTTGTTGAAGCAAAGAAGAATGGTAGTGATTTAGTGGTAAGCTCACAACGTTTTTCTTCCTCTCTTCATGCTATAATCTCGCTTGAGCCGTGGAGCTTACAATATTTTATTTGCTAAAGACTTTGAATTGTGTGTGTGATGCAGGTAACATATTCAACATATGTTAGAGAGTATTGCATGAGAATTTGGGGATTACGTGTTAGAACATATAACCGAAAACATCTGAGAAACACAGTAGTTACCGCAGACAGTGCATATCGGTTATGGTGGTTTCAAGCTTGCACAGAACTAGGATATTTCCAGGTGGCACCTAAATATGATAGTGTTCGATCTCATCAAATCAATACAACGTAACATTCTTGAATTATACTGTTTGTTTACATTTTGTAAAGTCACATGTTTATTTAATTTTCTGCTAACTTGATTAGGTTTCATTTGGATTTATGCAAGAGCCTTTTTGGGAAAGATGTTTACCCTAAAGTTGATGCAACAAACTTGTACTATGGAGGCGATAGACTCGCCGGTATAAATGTGACATTAAACCTTCTTAAATGTCATTTTAGTCTGTGCACATTATGATAATGTTTGAGGATTATTATGCAGCAACCAAAATCATTTTCACAAATGGGTCAGAAGATCCATGGCGTCATGCTTCCAAACAGAACTCTACTCATGAAAGTAAAGACTCGATCTCTTATGCCTTTCGACATCGATTAATTTTGCTTAAGTTTTGTCTCGGATTTGTGCATTTTCTTTTTTAAGACACTAACAAAATCATGCGCCAGTGCCTTCTTACATCATAAAATGTCGTAACTGTGGCCATGGAAGTGATATAAGAGGATGCCCTCAATCTCCAATGGTCATTGAAGGTATAAGCATTTGTGTGTGTTTTGTCCAAAAACTAAAAAAAAAGAGTCTTGAAATAACAAATTTTCATTTTCAGGTAAATCAAATAATTGCAGCTTACCCGATTATGTAAACAAAGTAAGGCAACAGATGGTAGAACACATTGACTTGTGGCTGTCTGAGTGTCGCCAATCTATTAGGAGTTCAATATAGAGATGCATTATAGAAATAATGATTCGAATTGGACAAACAATATAATAAACTCTTTAGTCTTTATTATTGATTTTTTAATCCAAATTTGAGTGAACATAGTCAACCTAATGAAGTCGTTTTCTGTTTTAGAAAATGATGCAGTTTTTGTATTTATTGTATGTGTCATTGCTAAAAATAGTTTATAACTTGTAACAAAGACCGCAATGTAGAAATATTTGACTTGTCTTTTAAATGAGTTCCTAGAAGAATTCATCATTTAATCTCTCGAGTCTATTGGGTTCAAACCCCTTAAATCTAAATTTAAGTTCATCTGACGTCTGTTTCTCTTTATTGTCCTCACATTCCCAATCATAGATCAAACATAATTCTCATGGAAAAAATGTAGATAGGAAAACATCAAGATTAAAAAACAAATAGAAAATAATTTGCAAGCTAATTGGAATCGCACTTAAGTCTCTAAAATAAGAAATAAACAACTTCAATAACAATAAAACTTAAGGAAAACACGAAATGAAAGATTTAAAAAAATGTTTTGAGTAACAAATTTCGAGAAACACTTTTGGAGGAAAAAAAAAATATTGTTAATTTTAGCAAATTAAAATCACCCCTTTCTCTAACAATTTCTTATTTAGTCATGTAAAAGGTGGACTGTTGAAGTATGGGGCGGAGAACAAACGTCTAAATATTTAAGGTTACAATGATAAATACTCATTCTTGTGCCTATATATATATATATATATATATATATATATATATATATTACTTCGTAATTTCGTATAATAGTTGATGATAAAATAAATTACTTCGTATAGTCATAGAGTGGGTTCTTGTCAATCCATGTCGGAGGAATAAATAAGTAATTATACTGTTGGGATCTCATTATTTTATGTTTTATTATAAAAAAGCAAGAGCGTTGAATTTAAATTCGTTCTTGTTGCACGAATGTTCGATTTCTTTTCTGATTTTCTCCCAAAAGACAAGTAATATATATGGAGAAATGATTTTCATTTGTTTGTTAATTTGTATGTTTAGAACTAAATATCGTCTCTCCGAAACGCTTGATAATCCAAACCACTCCAAACAAAAAAAACTTTTGGGAAAAGAAACAGGCAATAGGTGCTAAGATGAGGAAGCATAACCACAAACAAAGACTGCAATTCCTAAATTATATCGACAACAAAATAATTGCCAATGCTCAAGGTATTGCATGGATCTTCCTCCCCGTTGTTAGCTTTCTCTGCTCTTGTTGCGGAGTTGGTAATCTTTTGGGTTGCAATGGATACAGTCTCTTCTGAAGTCGTTTGGATCGTCATGTTTCGATCTCGTTTGTTTTCTTTGGTAAAGTTGTGTCTTGCATTTATGTATTTTTTTTGGAGTATTTCTAGGTTTTCTTGTCTTGTTATCTTGTACAGTAAAACCTCTATAAATTAATAATGTCGGGACCGAGAAAATTTATTAATTTAAAGAAGTATTAATTTATGCAGAGATTTTACAAATTTTGTAATTTTTTACAAAAATGTGATCTAAAAGGTAGTTTTTCTATACAATCAATAATTTTTCTAAAAATTATTACGAGTAGAAAACCATTATTAGATTTAAAAACAAAAAAAAACTTTTTTATACGTAGTAAAATTATTAGAATTTAATTTTACAAAGAACTAATATAAATTAAAATAAAACAATACGAAAGTCATATTTTACTAAGCTTTACATAATATATATTCATAAATATAAATATATATATTCATAAATTTATACAGTTATTAATTTAAAATATTGATGGGACCATATATTTACATAGAATTTTCAAAAATTTTATTATCTTATTAATTTATCGATTTGTATCAATTTTTACACTAGTCCCAACTCGGAACCAGAAAAATTTATTAATTTATAGAAGTTATTAATTTATCGAATATTAATTTATAGAGGTTATACTGTATTTCTCTTTTATTTGGGTTGTATTTCTTCTTTTTTTACTGAGTTTGAGATTTAATTTTAATAAAAATTATCAGTTTGATAAAAAAAAACTAAAAATATAATTTTCTTTATAAACTAATAAAATTAAGTTTCTCATTCTAGCTAAAAGGCTTAGCTTAATATTATTATGAATATTATTCATCTTTCCTCTTTCAAAAAACATATTTTTCATCTTGATTATCATCGGTTGCAACCAAAACGAAAGGCTAAGTTTCATATTCATTTTACTCCCAAACCAAAACAAATAGAGGTAAATAAATTTTTCGTATTTCGTACTGGAGCTTTAATGTTAATTTTACCATTTGTTTTCACCCAAAAAAAACCACCTGAATTTCTTGAACAAATTCACAAGGAAATTAAATTTGTTTTCTGGGTTTTAATTTGTAACAAAATATCACCTGGTTTTATTAAACTAGTTCCATTAGTTAAAATTAAAAATTGCCGGTATTGTTTTGTTAAATATTTTATTTTGATAAAATCCTCTGATCTCTATCATTCGAAGTCAAAGCTGTTTTGTTCACGTAAAACTGCATGTGTGATCCTATATATTGTATATTGATAAATACGTTTAACAATGACAATCTAGTGAGATAGCTCATGTCACATCGACCTATGATCAATGGATTACTTCAGTTTGATAATATGTTTGTATGTGATCACGAATTATATATTATATACCAATCGATTTTTCATTGTTTTATGTACTATAATTTGATTTCAGCTCACTACATATAATATTTAAACGTGACATGTTCATCTTTTTTCGTCGTCGATCGACATATCAACTATAAGATTAGTCGGTTGTACGTATAAATCTTGACCTTTTACCATGGATTTGTCCTATAAAAGCTTACTAGAGACTAGAGACCAGAACGCATTAATATTATTAGGTCTATCTTCTATCACTTCATAGTGTTTCTTTAACACTCATGTTTTGCAAGTGTCGTTTTGTACTATTGGAAAAGATTATTGTTATAAAAAAAAAAATGAAACAAAACTCTAAAAAATCAGTTAATCTTAGTTATAAAACATTATCCTGCTAGAAATCATTGCAACTTTAATAAAGTATTGAGTCTTGAATCGTTATGTCCACTTCGTTTATTTTATATAAAAGTTTGTCAACTAATTAATAGCTGATTTTTTTTTTCTTTTAAGAGAAAGAAGATCTCGAAATGAGAATTAAAGATAAGATATATGGTTAGGTAGCGAGTAGAAGACCAAAGCAAGAAACTACGACCACGACATCTTGCACATAAGAAAAAAAAAAAGTAGTTCAATTTCATTTTCGCTTTGGTCCACTTTATTATTTAACAAAAAATAATATCTAATAAATTACATTAATATAACAGTCCGTGTTAGACTAAGACACGAAGCCTCCCCCACTAAATCGACGCAAATAAAAATAAACAAATGGTGGGGTTAAGAGTTTAATTCGAGCTGTGGAATTTTTTTATAAATATACAAAAATAATAATATTTAAAATAATATATATTACGATAACAAATTTTTATGTCAATCAATTATATTTTAAGAATCTTCTAAAATCAAATATTATTGAACTAATAATTTGAATAATAATTTTAATTCCACTATTATTGAAAATATTCATATCATTAGTTTTTAAGGGTGTATAGTGAAAAAATTCCTCAATTTCAAATATGTTAATACAAATTTCCCTTTTTAAAAATTATCATGAAATTGGACAAACTATATTTATATTGAAAAAGATATATAAACTTATACAACACAAATTGTAAACAAAAATAACATGATGTTCTTCAATAAAATTATAAATCATCAAACCTAAACTCTAAAATTGTCAAAGTAAAAAACCTAAATTGACGAATTCTAATTTATTATAGCGAAATTCTCTGATGTTTGTATGATGTCGAAGTTGATTATGAGAGATTTTGTAAAATTTTGTGTTTTAATTTTAACCATAGTTTATCTAATTTTTACGACAATGTAGAAAGACAGGATTAAGATATTTGAAAAATTGAAGTTTTTTTTTATAAAATATATAATTGAATAATTTCTTATAGAATTTTAGAAAAAAATTTTAGATAAAATTAAAAAACACAAATGTAATTCTTTTATGTAGAATTTGGGGAACCAGACTACAACAAATCATAAATTTCTCTAAATTTACCTAAAATCATATTAAAAATTAATAAATCATTATGAATCTTAAATTACTTAAAATATAAATTTGAAAATACTCCTCTAACTCAGAGATCAATTTTTTCTAATGCCTCGTGATTTTTTTGCATCTTGTAGCTTAGTCACCTATATATATTTTTAGTGGTAACAAGATTCTCTGTTAAAAAAATAATAAAAATTAAAAATAATAATAGTTTATTTTATGGGAAAAGACGCGAGTGGCTCCCACCAGCCTCAACTTTGCCCACGTGGAACCAGCCATATGCGCGGCGTTTAGACAACAAAAAAAAAGCGTGTTGTTTCTTTCTCTCTCTAGAAAGTCAAAAAAAGGAGACAGACAACCAAACACTGCCTTGTCACATCTCTCTCTCTCTTGCTTTTGGCGAGTAACGAGTAAGTCCATTTTCCATGTGCCCACTGTGTCTTCTCTCCTTACACGCCACCATCTCCTCCACCTCCTCCTCCCTCCCTTCTCCAATTCCCAATTCTCCTCCAAACCCTAGGGTTAGGGTTTCCACGATTGCTTCACCTTCCCTTCTTTTTTTAAAACCTCAGATCTTCCGCTTCCTCGTTCTTGTCTTTTTGTTGAGCTGAGAAGCAAAAAAAAAGTGTTCTTTGGCTTCACGAGGAGCCAACAACGAATCGATGCCGGAAATCGATCTTATGAGAGTCGATCATTGTGTTTCCGATGTTAAATTAGATGATTCTTCTTCTTCTCCTCCGGGATTCTTCGATGGTGGTGGTGTTCCGTTAGATTCGGATGTGAAGTTAGACGAAGAAGATTCCGATTCTTTGAAGAAGAGAGGTAGACGTGGTCGTCCGCCGAGAATTTTAGCTAAAGCTTCTTCGCCTCCGATTTCGAGGAAGAGAAGAGAAGATGAAGATGTTTGCTTTGTTTGCTTCGATGGTGGTAGTCTTGTTCTCTGCGATCGTAGGTTAGTGAAGTTTTGAGCTTAGACAAGTTACTCTCCCAGCTCCATTACATTCCTACTTGTAAAAATAGAAACTTTTACTTGTGACTGATGATGATTCTTTCTTAATTTGTCAGGGGATGTCCAAAGGCTTATCACCCAGCTTGTGTTAAGCGTACTGAAGCATTCTTCAGATCGAGATCTAAATGGAATTGTGGTAAGTTGTTCAATTTTTATCTGTTTTCTCTTCTTTGAGATGGTTCATAGTGATGAGGATGGTTTTTTGGTTTCAGGTTGGCACATATGTACTACTTGTCAAAAGGATTCGTTCTACATGTGTTATACTTGTCCGTATTCAGTTTGTAAGAGGTGTGTTAGAAGCTCAGAGTATGTAGTTGTAAGGGAGAACAAAGGATTCTGTGGAATTTGTATGAAGACTATAATGCTTATTGAGAATGCAGCTGAAGCTAACAAAGAAAAGGTATGAGAATCCTGTCTACATTTTGTTACTTTCTCTTACTCGCAGTACTACAAGGTTATTTGTGGAACTTGAGGTCTGTTCTTGTAATGTCGCTTTGTTTTTTTAATGTGGATTCTTTCTTCTAGCTAAATGTATTACATGTACATTTTCTAGGTTCAGGTTGATTTTGATGATCAAGGCAGCTGGGAGTATCTTTTTAAGATTTACTGGGTTTCTCTTAAAGAAAAGCTAGGTTTATCGTTAGATGATCTTACCAAAGCAAAAAATCCATGGAAATCTTCTTCTTCTACTGCCGCTAAGCGAAGAACTACTAGTCGGGTTCATGAAAAGGATGATGGAAATTCTCCTGGGGTTATGAAAATACGTCGTGCTAAAGTAAGGAAAATGGATGCTGTTTCTGTGAGTAATTTGGGTCCTTCTTTGGATTCAAACTGTTCTTTGGGTGACAGACTTCCACAATTGACTAGTGCTGCTACTTGGGCAACCAATGAGCTTTTGGACTTTGTGGGGTATATGAAAAACGGTGATATTTCTGTCTTATCAAAGTATGATGTCCAAACTCTCGTGCTAGAGTATGTGAGACGGAATAATCTACAAAACTCTCCTCAGAATTCTGAAATAATGTGTGACTCCAAGCTTATGAGATTGTTTGGAAAGGAGCGAGTGGACAACTTGGAAATGTTAAAGCTTCTTGATTCTCACTTCATCGATCAAGTTAGGTCTCCAGTCACAGATAATTCAGCCGGAGGAGTCACTGAAACTATGTCTTACCAGGTTAATGCGGGCAGAAGCTGTGATAGGTTAAATACATCTGAACAGCATCAAGAAGGGGAATCACAGCAATTGAACGGGCACAGTATTCAAGTTAGACCTTCCAGTTCTGATAGCAGAAACCATGCAGTTGTAAAACCTGACACAAGTGCCACTCTGTCCAATAAGCCAATTGATGGTTTGGATACAAATATGGTATGGTTATATGGAGATCCAGATGGGAAGATTCATGGACCATTTTCGTTATATAACCTGCGACAATGGAATTCAAGCGGGCATTTCCCACCAGAGCTGAGAATATGGAGGTTGGGTGAACAGCAACACAGCTCCATACTTTTGACTGACGCATTAAATGGGCAGTTCCATAAAACAGGGTTATTACAGAATCATTCTATCCCCAAGCAGGAAGTGACAGCTACTATAGCTAACGATCAAAACAGGTCTGTGGCTGTTCCTAAAATAGAGAGTAGAATACTTGACTTCAGCCCCAACTCAGTGTGCACTGACCAGAGTGTTATTTCTAGCAGTAACAGTGTCATCACAAGGAGCTCGGATGTGAGTAACAAAAGCGGAAACAATTGTAGCCACGCCGTGCCATTGGATTTTTCTCTTTCTAATGAAAGGGATACTGTGGGTTTTATCTCTCTCTGGGACAAAAGAAAAGTTGAAAGTTCTTTGCTTGTACAAAGCCCAATAAGCTGTTCACTCTCGCTGGCTACATTACCTAGAAACTCAAACTGCTCTCTGCCACCACATGAAAGATGGAGTGCTGGTCAGACAGATGGAAACAGTGCAGCAACGACTGCTTGCAATCAAAACGGTAGTCTTAGCGGCTCAGCTGAGAAACAAGTCACGGCTACAGTCCAGTCATGTGGACAGAACTGGAATGCTGCAACTCCAAGCAGTGCTTCAAATGTGTGGGATTCGAACTCGGGTTTGACGTCTTTCCCAGACAATCAAGAAATAGACTTTTTAGATCTCTTTAGTCCAACTTTCAAATTCAACTTTGCATCTACTACCACTGATTGGCAACCCATTGTGGCTGGACCTGACGAATGCGACGAATCAGTCTCAGATCTTTTGGCAGAAGTGGAAGCCATGGAGTCCCAAAAACGTCTTCCTTCTCCAACTTCGACATTCCGTGGTCCTGAAGAATTATTAATCCGGCACTCAATAAACGATAGCTTCAGTCCCGCAGAAGGACATAGCCCAGCACTAGATGTAAGCAAAGGTGACTCCATGAGCTCCACAAACGATCTTCAAATGCATTCACGATCTAACAGCACCGTGCATTTTTAGTCGTGGGCTCGGGTTCACATAGAGAGAAATCATAACCTGGGGCACAGGTTACCATAGATCATCCAATGTCCTAGATTCGTCTGATCGATGGTGGACTATGCCCTCTTTCTTCTCTTTTTTTTTGCAGGATTATTACAGAACATAAATAAATGGCAGAATCATCAGCAAAAATGAAAAAAAACGAGTGGTGCATATGTAGAAGATGTTTCTTCGCGGTATTTTTGACTGCACCCATTGTTTTCTTCAGTATTTAGGTTTTGTAACGTTGTCCTGTGTTAAGATTTGCACAGACATACCCAACTTCTGTATCTTTTTTTTTTACATTGTTTGTACTTAGGAACAAGTATAAAAATGGGAAGAAATTGTTGTCCATGGATGTAATCAAAACATTTGTAGGGATCATATCATCTTATTATTCTATATATATGATAATGATAGTGTAACGTTTCATTCTTTTTGTTTTGAATGTTTCAAATCTATTTATATCATGACAAGTGTAGGCTCCAGTTTATTCTACTTGTTTTTGGAAAATGAGACGAACTCTATTGATCGTTTCTGGATTTGGAAACTTTTTGTTGTTTCTTCGATTTCGTTTTTGTTGATCTGAGTTGATGGTGGAAGCTACGTCAAATTTGACGCCGTCGCAGAGATACGCGGCAAGCGCTTTGTTTGCAATCGCGCTTAACCAAGCGCAGATCAGCCAGTCAAAGCCATTGGGAATCCCGGCCACCGGAAGTACCGGAGAGCCAATCAGCAGCGACAGTGATCCTATCTCCGATGAGGCGGATCTCTGGGTCCACGAAGTTTCCGGCCTCCTCCGTCCTGTTCTCAGGTGATCTTGAAATCATCTGGAATAGTCATGTTCATATGCGTCTCTGTGTGTGTAATGTATACATTTTGAGCTGTCTCTGTAATTTGCTTTCAGATGTCTTCAGATTGATTCATCAGCTTGGCATGGCCTTGAAGAGATAGCTGCTTCTACTCAGGCTAAGGATCACATCGGTGCGGTATGATTAATTTCTCTCCGTATTTTGAAATTTCGTTGTGAATGTTGAGGAGCTCTTCTTTATTGGATGTTACTTTTGGTTTATTGTAGTTTATCAAGTTACTCTCAGAGGATGTGAGTGATGATGATGATGATTCTAGTGAAATGGTGGAGAAAGAGACCGCCTTAGCTAAAGCTGCTGATGCTATGGATCAAAACATTCGAAGCAGCTCTCTATCTGTGGAATCTAAGATGGAGAAACATGTGGAATTCGAAAACGAATGCCGCGACAAGTATTCTGTTCCCGAGGCACAGTCTGGTGCTGAGGTTAAGGAAACGGAGAGCCACGGGGAGGGTGAAATTAGAGATGGAGGCCACAATCTTGGGATTGTTGAACATGAGAAACCTGTTGGGGAAGTAGCATTGCTTAGCCATGAGAGAAAGATAAATGTTCTTTACGAGCTACTATCTGCTTGCTTGGCAGATAAACATGAGGAGAATGAGATATGTACACGGCGTAGGAAAGGCTATGATGCGCGTCACCATGTTGCTCTGCGGTTACTTGCTACTTGGTTTGACTTTCAGTGGATTAAAATGGTCTGTTTGCTTCATTCATTCAAATTATTTTGTAAATTTTATGCTACCACATAGCATAGCAACCCTATAGTTACATGTTAGCTATCTTGTTGAGGATTTAGGATCTGATGACATTGGGATATTTAGGATTCTCTGTTTTGTGCATTTGGATTGACCTGAGAATCAATTTCTGTATTTTCTAGGAAGCAGTTGAGACAATGTCTGCATGCTCTGCCATGGCATTGCAAAAGTCAAGTGGAAATAAGGAAGAAGAGTCTTTGTCACCAAATAGTGAATGGGCTAAGTGGAAACGTGGAGGCATAGTTGGAGCGGCTGCTTTAACAGGGGGTACATTGATGGCCATCACTGGTGGTATGATGTCTTCTAACTGTTAATATCTCTTCCAACGTTTAGAAAATTAAGAGTATGTGTTTGGAAAATGCTAATTCTTAATCTGTTTTGATTACATATTATGTGAAACAGGATTGGCTGCTCCAGCAATAGCTGCAGGGTTCGGTGCATTGGCTCCAACTCTAGGCACAATAGTTCCGGTAATTGGAGCCAGTGGGTTTGCTGCAGCTGCTGAGGCTGCCGGAACTGTTGCTGGTTCTGTTGCTGTTGCAGCATCTTTTGGAGGTAAATAAAAAGTAGAATCAGTTTTAGATTCCTTTAAGAAATAAAATGAATCAAAGTGATGATAATTGTATAGTTCTTAGTCTTCTGTTTTGTTTCTACATGTGTTCATGAATAGCTGCTGGAGCTGGGCTCACTGGGACGAAGATGGCTAGGAGAACTGGTGACATTGAAGAGTTTGAATTCAAAGCTATTGGAGAAAATCATAATCAAGGAGTTAGTTTTAAATTCCTGCTGTTTCATGTTGAAATCTCTTTGCTCTGCATTGATCTCTTTGTTCTTTCTTTATTTTTCTTGTTGGTGTAATAGCGATTAGCGGTGGAGATCTTAGTTGCTGGCTTTGTTTTAAAGGAAGAAGACTTTGTAAAACCCTGGGAAGGGTTAACTAGCAACCTAGAAAGGTATTAAAATGAATTGTTCTTGTGTATATTTTTTGTGACTATATCATAAAATCCATATGTTTGCTATAATACCTTCTTAGGTACACGGTGCAATGGGAATCCGAGAATATTATTGCAGTGAGCACTGCAATTCAGGATTGGCTTACTTCAAGTAATAATATATAGTTTTATCCAATACGTGTAACCATGTAAATCTATCTTTTTGCTATTGCTCTAAGAATAGATAGTAACATTGACATGAACTTGTTGCAGGAGTTGCTATGGAGTTGATGAGACAAGGTGCAATGCGCACCGTACTAAACTCGCTTTTAGCAGCAATGGTTTGGCCGGCAACAATCCTTGTAGCTGCTGATTTTATAGATAGTAGATGGAGTATTGCTATTGACAGGTAAAATGAAAATATTTGATGAAACTGAAATGCCAAATGTGATGAAACCAGTACTGCAAGTAAGTTTATGTGCTATTATTTTCGTATTATCTTATTTCAGGTCAGACAAAGCAGGGAAGCTTCTTGCTGAAGCGCTTCGAAAAGGGTTGCAAGGAAATAGGTATAATTATTGGATAAATTCCATCATATATCTTTATGATAGAAAGTTGTGCAATTAGTATTTTACATCAGCATGTTGATTCTCTTACATTGGAAAACTTGTGAGAAATTCAGACCTGTGACTCTGGTTGGTTTTTCGCTTGGTGCACGTGTTGTCTTTAAGTGCCTCCAGACTCTGGCAGAGACTGAAAAGAATGGTATTTCTCCACTCAATATTTATCTTTGCTTTAGAATTGACAATTGATTCTTGTCTTTAACACATTTTTCACGGTAGCTGAAATTGTGGAAAGAGTTGTTCTTCTTGGAGCACCAATTTCAATCAAGAATGAGAATTGGCGAGACGTAAGAAAGGTAATAAACCTTCTTGATGAGAGTTCCCTACCATTAACAAGAGTTGGTGTCACAGTCTAGGAAACAGATCCGTCTTTTGGTGTTCTGTATCATCTTATACGAGTTTTTTTATGGGTTACCAGATGGTGGCTGGAAGATTCATTAATGTTTACGCCACAAATGACTGGACCCTCGGAGTTGCATTTCGTGCAAGGTATGTTGAATTGTGTTCTTCGATCCCCCCTTTCACCTGCAAATCCAAACTCTTTTTTCCTTATTAAATTCTGCAGTCTGTTGTCCCAAGGATTAGCTGGAATCCAACCGGTCTGTATACCGGGGATTGAAGATGTAAGTCATCTCATTTACTCTCATCTTCAATTCGTAGGAAGTGAAAATGATAGAAACAATCAGAGTAATCATCATCACATTTGTAGGTAGATGTAACGGATATGGTGGAAGGTCACTCATCTTACCTATGGAAAACTCAACAAATCCTGGAAAGACTCGAACTCGACAATTCTTACCCTGTTTTTCGAAACACTCTCTAACTAAACCCAACATTTATTACTAGGACCATATCCCATTTTCACCCAGTTTCATAGACTAGATTAACCCTCATGACTGCTGAATCAGGTAAAACGAAACATCATTGCCCTTCTTCTCTCATTTTCTCCTCATGTGCGTATATATTATACACTTCCACATTCCCACAATTGTTTACATGAAAACTTCCCTCATTTTGAAACCCTACATGTTCTAATTTTTTACCCGAAAAAACCATCGGAGAAACTATGTTGACCAAAAACAAACAAACATACTATACATGTTGACATAATAAACGAGCTTTTAGTCCCTTGTTGTCTTATTGAACTTTCAACATATTTTTGTAGTTAGTTTTACGTCGTCGCCTTTATACTTTGGCTTTTTCCTAGTTTTCTCTCTGTACGGCGATAGTAGATGATGATGTACATGTTGATAACATTGGCCCTATCTATCAATTTTTATATCACCCAAATTCACAGACGTACATGTGAAAACTAAAATTTTATACTGTTTCGCTTGCTAGAATAATAATATGCAAGAAACGTACATGTGTGATTGTGTGGTTACTGTTTTTTGAGAATTCAAAAAAAAAAAAAAAATCATCTTAAACAATCGAACTTGATTAATTCATAAGCCAACAAAATTGGAAAAAAATATTTTAGTTTATTTTAAGTGTTATAAAAAATTTGATAATTATTTTAGTTATTATATTTGAAAATAGGTAAAATAGGTTCTTAATATGTAACATGTACATTTTTGCATATTTCTAATTCGGTGTCATCCATACAAAAAACAAATGGCAAAAATCAGAATGGATAGAGAATTAATCCGCTAAAATGTAAATGTTAGGCCCAAATTCGGCCCATTACACAAAAATCTCAGAGGGTTAAATACATCACCTTCTCGACGCTAATTCCTCCACTACGTCTCTCTCTCTTGCTCTCCCTCTTCAAGTCGGCTCCTTTATTGCTACAGGTTTGTTGCTTCTTCGATTCAATTCTTCTTTCGCCTCCAATTAGGGTTTGTTTCGACCTCAAATTATGCAACTTTGGGATTATGTGATTAGAATTTAAATTTCGGTGTTTGTGAATCTAAATCTAGTTGATTAGCATTCTTATTGTTGTTCATACGTTTTAACCCAATGGTTCGTCTTTTAGATCTTCTGTTGTCATGATCTGGTTTTATGAAATAGAAAGTTTCGTTTTTGATGAATCGTTGGTGGGTTTTTCCTTACTTGATCTGATCTGATCTGATCTGATCTCTCTGCTTTATATCAGTGAAAAAGTTTCGAGCTTTAGAAACAATGGCGGCTTTCCCCAACCTCAACTCTGGCTCCGGATTGAAGAAGCTCGATGAGCATCTTCTCACTCGCAGTTACATCACTGGGTTAGAATCTGTTTTCTAAGGGCTGTCTCAATTATCTATCTTGTTTTGAAACAATAGTAGTAACCATTACTTTCTTCTGTCTCTCTATGTATGTATGTTTATAGGTACCAAGCTTCAAAGGATGATATCACTGTGTTTACAGCTCTTTCAAAGCCCCCAACTTCAGAGTTTGTCAATGTATCTCGTTGGTTCAACCACATCGATGCCCTCTTGAGGATCTCGTAAGCTCCATTGCCTTCTGTTTTTTACCAATTAAAGTTTTTGTCTAGTGTTGTTTTCTTATAACCTGTCTCTCTATTTACAGTGGTGTCTCTGCTGAAGGAAGTGGTGTCATTGTTGAAGGGTCATCACCTATCACAGAAGAGGCTGTTGCTACTCCCCCTGCAGCTGATTCTAAGGATACTGCTGCTGAAGAAGAAGATGATGATGATGTTGACCTTTTCGGGGAGGAGACCGAAGAGGAAAAGAAAGCTGCTGAAGAGAGAGCAGCTTCTGTGAAGGCATCTACAAAGAAGAAAGAATGTAAGTTTGTGTTTTTGCCTTTACACCTGTAGTTTACGATATAATGATGTCTTGGATTTCTCATCTGGTTTCTTTCTTTTCTTAATCAGCCGGAAAGTCATCAGTTTTGATGGATATCAAGCCGTGGGATGATGAGACGGACATGAAGAAGCTAGAGGAAGCTGTAAGATCCATTCAGATGGAAGGATTGTTTTGGGGAGCATCAAAGCTTGTACCCGTTGGTTACGGTATCAAGAAGTTGCACATCATGTGCACCATTGTTGATGACCTTGTATCTATCGACACCATGATCGAAGAGCAACTCACTGTTGAACCGATCAATGAATATGTCCAGAGTTGTGACATTGTTGCCTTCAACAAGATATGTAAGTTACACGAACCTTTTCTCAACTACTTAGAATGCTGAGATTGTTTTATACGATAATTTGGTGTGTAACTAACTGTTGGATATTGAATTGAATCATAATGCAGGAGGATGGAGAATAGCTTGAAGGAAGAACTGTTTATGTTGTTGTTTTCTTCTCTATATCCAGTTTTGTTACCTGTTTTTATTGTACTCTGTGGGAGGGCTTTTACCAACTCTGATTCATTTTGATATATGTGAAGACAATTCAGTTTTGTCTTAAAGTTTCCACCAAATCTCAAATACGAAAAATCATAAGTTTGATAACATCACAGAAAGTGTGAAGCAAGAATGCACGTATGTTTAAAATAAATACAAGTACGCATAATTTAGTATTGCAAAGAAGATTATGTTTACAAAAATTTCTAACAATCAGAGAATATGAGAAGGCTAGAACAAGGACCTTGGGTGTGACGCAATATTTCTGAAGTCATATCTTTTTTGTATTCTTTAGTTCCCACAAAAAAAATGGTAGGTTTCATATGGGTAATGCATGCTCATTTTGGTTGCTCACTATAATTATTGTGGTCTTGATTTGGGTTATAAAAAGGATGGGAATGGAGATGACTTTTACTTGAGAAAATTCTCGATAGAGATATTGGTGAAAATGTCAAGCTTTGTGGTGTTCTTGTTAGGTTCTGGTGCTGTGTTGTTGTTGAGTTCAAGCTCTGTCCACGGGCTGCGATATAGACCCGTGAGGAGATATTTTAATAGTAGTGATCAATCTTCCGTTTTGGGTTCCAACAAAACGTTTGAAAGTGGTGGACATAACAAAGCACGAAGAGTGCAAGAAGGTGATGTAGAAGAAGGAGGCTGCGAAATCTGCAGAGGAAGAGAAAGAGACTGTGGAGGTTGTACCGGTGGAGAAGGAAGCTGTGAAGGTTGTAATGGAGCAGGAGGAAGTTCGGGAGATGGTGGAGCAGGAGGAGGAGGAAGCGGTAGAGTAGGAAGAAGAGGAAATGGCAAAGGAGATGGGAAAGGACAAGGTGACGACGGTGGAAAAGAAGATTGCAATGACCATGAAAAGAATAAAGGAGATGATAGGAACAACGGTGATGGTGTTGGTATTGGTATTGGTATAGGTATAGGAGGTGAACCTAGCCCTGGATCCGGAGGTGGAGGAGGTGGGGGCGGCGGTGGCGGAGGTGGTGGTAGTGGACCTGGTGGTGGTGGTGGTGGAGGAGGAGGTGGTGGAGGCGGTGGTGGAGGAGTAGGAGATGGATATGGATATGGCCGTGGATGGGGTGGTGGATATGGAGGAGGAGGCGGAGGAGGATGGGGATGGGGAGGAGATAGCAACGGAGGAGTATGGGGTCCTGGAAACGGCGGTGGTTGTTGGTTTCCCGGTTGTGAATATAAAAAGTCAACGAAAGGTCAACACTGATCAACATGTTTAAAGACCGTTTTACATTTATCTATACTACGTTGGTTTTCAATATGGATTCTTTCTTTACTTATTGAGGTGCTTATAATTGGACATCCATTTAAAACAAAATGAATAGTAATAATAATACTTCCATTTTCTCTTCTTTTTTTTTGTTTTTTCTAAAAATGTTAATATTTCATTAGAAAATAAAAAAGTTAGGAATTACAAGAATGTAAAACCTATAGTTTGGTCCCATGGCAAAAAAGACTAAAAACATGGGAGCAAATATCAATTGGTCCATCGACATCAACAAAAATAGTTAAGCTTTTGGAATCAATGAAGCGATACAACAATTTTGATGAATCGCATATAATACACCTCAAAGAGAAAGATAATGCTGTTGAACGGCAAAGGTCGAATCAATGAAAACTTCCATTTTCTCTTGTTACAATATTTCTCTAATTTGAGAAAGACAAAAGTTATGAAGCATAGAATTGATGTGTGTCAGTGTGTGGAGTTGATGGTATGTTAACAAAATGTTTTGATATATCATTTATGTAGGCCGCAAAGAGGGGAGATGCTCGTAACGTTAGGTTGGAGTTGTGTTAAGTAAAGAGAAGTTGGAAAGTAGGAGGATCAAATTAATTAAAACTTGGATTTTATAAAGACGTAGATTTAGTCCTAATTACTAACAAGATTGAGATCGAGGATTCTTGTGCCTTGTCTTGGTCCTAATTACTTACATGCTATGATGTGGTTTCATTTTCAAATTCCATCTAATGTGGTGAAAACAAAATTATTACCAACAAGGTTCCATTGTGAATACAAGAACACATGAAAATATCTACAAAAGTTGGTGTACACCAACTCTCCAAGCTTTCACAAAAATAAACTCATGAATATTGAACTTTGTATTGGCCTTTTTGTATATATTGGATTTTTTTAACATAAAAATCCACCTTTTGTAATATTGTATTTTATTATCTAAAAACGATCAACTAGCAACGGAAATAAATCCACTGACCACTGCTAATATATTTTAGCGACGGATCCGAAGTTTACAGCGATAAGACCGTTATTTGGTGGCTTATAAATTGTAATAACAAATCTGACTATACCGATACATATACTATCTTAATCAGATTAAAAAGTTCAAACCTCATATACGCTTCGAACGACTCAACGGCTAAGCTAATAGAATATATAATAGATAACAAATTCTACATCCGTACAAGATTTTAAAGGGGTGGCAGTGTAGCCAATAACCATCAACCTCATTTATTGGAATTTACTGCTATAGACAATCCCTAATCATGCATAGGCACGTTACACAATTAACATAAATCACGAGTAGTCTTTTTCATATTTAATAATCTATTGGCAAAAAAAAACAAATTATCTATTTTGTTCTTTCAAAAACTATTACTATGGTTGCACAGTTGACATTCTTCTGTGCAGGAACATTTACCACAAATATTCCCAATGGACTCTTCTTATCTAATACGTTGTTTTTATTTTTTAACACCATCTTATATATGTTCATTTATCCACCTTCTTAAAATTATAAACAAATGTTTAAACAGATTCTCTCTAACATAACGATTTACCGAGTTACTTCATCTGTAAAGTATTGAGTTTTGGATAATCTTGAATCAACAAAGTTTTAATAGAGATTATTGCATACGACAAAAATAAAGAAGATATAAAAAAAATTAAGATCTTGGTGGGTTCTCGTAGAATTGTGTACTGCGCATGGACTTGTTTTCTGGACCTTGGTTATAGAGAATTCCTTTAAAGAGATGACCAGCTATGCCCACCGTCGTTTGGTATGCGTATTGGCCCTCTCCATCATCGGTACCACTCATTCTGACGCATCGGAAAAGTGCATCCGAGCTCACTTCATCTGGAAATCTTGTCTCTCCCATCTCTAACCCTAGCAAAGTTACACAAAGTTAGGGCCAAAACTTCACAACAAACATTTATCAAATCCTAACAACAAAACTATGTTCATTTTTCAAACACAATTTTTTGTTCTTTATTTTACTTAGCTTCTTACATTAATATTTAATAGTTTCATCATTTTGAAATGGAATTTCATTTTTACATTTCTTAGATTGCTTATTGCAATTTCGAAATGATATTTGATCGAAGTAAAACTGATGCATTATCATGTAAAAAGAAAGATTTATTAGGCAACAACAATGAAAAACTACTGAAACCAAACCTGATGAGTCTAAAGTAGCATGTTGATTAATGTCTCTATACTTCCCAACTCTGCCGCTACCGCCGGTTGGGTTGGAGGTTGGCGTCTGTAGCTGCTGCTGCCGCTCACGGCGTTTGGCAATGGGGATCCACGTGCTCCTCACGTGGGTGGGACAGTGGAGTCCGTTACTCTTGCAGCAAGTTCTACACCGCCCGTGCGTGCACCCTTTCTTGGCTTGGTTTCCACACTCTTGACAGCTTATCGTTAGAGATCTCGATGACGTGGTCATATCACAGACGTCGATCTGACCCGGATATAGATCGAGGCTTGGCTGCTGCCATATCTGATTGTTGTGGCTCGTACTTAGGTTATTATTGGTGTGTTTGTACCAAACCCAATTTGTGTTTTGTTGATTGTCTTCTTCGTTGTTTCTTGATGATCCTGTCCCAGCCATTTCAAAATTCGACATAGCTCCTTCTCTAACCCTAATCTTGAATTTACAATATCCATAATTTAAAAATCCTAGTTACCATCAAGTCTTGAGCTTTTGATAACTCCGGCCGCGTTGCCTATTTTCTTTTAGTGACCTTCCTCTCCGGTCATATTGTGTGCTTTCATTGCATGACTAGTTGTTGTGGTGACAAAAGCGAGAAGAGTAAGAAGAGAGAGAGAGAGCTTTAGATGTGAGCTTTGTGAATCAATAGTGAAAGCAAAATGCCTCTGGTTCTTCTGTTCGTTTGACTCTCACGAAGAACGTTTCTCCCTTTGTCTATACCTCTTCTATATTTTCTATCTTCTTCTTTATCTCTTTTTCTCTAACTCTATGTTCATCACTACTCACTAGTACTCATCTCATGGACTATAGCTTGACACGTGGACGTAATTTGACCGGAAAAATCGCTATGGGTTGTGTCCCAATGTAATATTAGGATAGCAATCGCATAATGGTTTTTAGTTAAGGTAATTTGCAATTTAATAAGATAAAGAAAAGAGACCGTATAAATTTTTGACAACTTGTAAATGATTTGATAAAACTAATAGATGGTTGATATCAGTATAATCACTATGCACATGCATGATGCAATCACTCACCGTTTTTGGTAAATGGTTGTATGTTTTTGAATTGAAAAGGGGTTCATCTCTCTTAGAAAACTTTAACTATAATTAAAAAAGTATACTTAGTAATTAATTAAGATCCCATATATATATAAATGCTATGCACAAAAATTTTAAATGTACAAGAAGCCAAAAAAAAAAAAGCATGCATGTTACTCTAATTTGTATGATATAGTATATAGAGTGGCTATGCAAGGGAACATTGCGCCACCTACGTACGTTTCTTTTTCATTATGCTCTTGTTTGTATCACTATTCTCCATTAACTTTTATTGTGGGATAAATATGAGGAAAATGAAAATATGTTCAAACATTCTTTTTTCTTTCTCTTGGGGTGATAGTTAATAATTTAGTAGAAACCATCTGCTTTACAAAATATGGACGAAAGTATTCAAAATTAGTTTTAAAATTATCTTTTGTTGTTCTGTTTTAGTATATAAGACAAAAATAAAAATTTGTGAAAATTAGTAATTTATGGAGGGATAAGGTTATGATTCTCGAGCCTACTTTATAATTTTACTCTCCTTTTTTTTTTTTTTTTTATATTCTTAAATATGGTATATTTTTGTATATTTTGTACCTAATCTGATTTTTTGTTTCTGCTAAAATTTAAAAATCGACGGATATTAGAAGATCCCTAACTAACTTAGTATTTCTTTTCTTTTTTTTTTAGCGAGAACAAATATCAAAATTGTTTTTAACAACATATTCGAATATAATCTAGTTATCTCTTTATTTAGATTTTGTATTATGGTGCTTATACATCGGAGATAATCTAAAAGATGTATGATAGTAGAATTATTAAAAGAGAAATGATTTTCACATTTCGTTAACTAAATAAATCCAGTACAATTTAAATAAAACCTAAAAAGAAAAATTAAGCAAAACCTACCAATGTTCAAAGAACGATAAACGCTTCACTAGTCTTATTATTAAAAAGAGAAATAGAGATTCTTAAAAGAAATCAAATAAACTCGATTCTAAGCAGTCTCCTCCTCCGGCAAGTAGTATCTTTTCTTCAACCAAATAGAATCTGCAATAACAGCCTCGTCTTCTTTATTCCTATGCCAAGTGTAATGTGCATGAGTCCTGTTCTTTATTTCCAAAAGGGCGTGTCCAAAACTTGCCTCCCTAAACGCCGAGTAACTTGGTTGGGGATCGGTGAAACTGCATGAAAAATAAATAATCTTAGTTAAACAATTTACAAACAAAAGCTTTAATCAAAATCACTATATATATATATATATATATATATATAAAGATTTTGTTTACCTGTTAGCGATTCCTTCTATGTTGCCTCCATCTCCAATGGTAATGTAAATCGGAGCATTTTGATCTTTCACCGGAGTACTCATTCCATCAGTGATATTGTAATGAATGTTGGATATGCGCTTTGATCGCTCGTAGGCATGAACATGACCAGCAAAGACGATATCGACTTTGTTTTCGACGAACCATGGCTCGAACGTAACTCTCATGCTCTCACCTTCCATATAGTGATAATTATTGCTGTTGTACCATGGAGCGTGAACCAGAACAATCAGCCATGAAGTCTCTGATCGGTTAACTTTCTTGAGCTCATCTTGGAGCCACGAGTTCTGCGGTGTGTACTTGTCTATAGTAATGTGTCAAAAAAGAAAAACATTAACATTGTAATATAGAGTAAAATGTAGTAGAGTGGGAGGCTTAGATCCTACCATAAGCTGAGTAAGAAGAGAGTACGATGATGTAAGTCGAGGCTCGTTTGATTGAGTACCAAAGTGGAGATGTACTTTGGGAGGCTTTGTAAGGAACGTGGTAACGATTCTTGTATGGCTTAAAGGGTTGAGTCTCGCTCTGCAAGCGGATTTGATGGTTTAATATTGAACCTAAAAATGTATGGAAATAGATATAGATTGGATCTTACTATGCTCTGGGCGTAATCTATCTCGTAGTTCCCTGCAGCCCAACTCCAAGGCTGATACGCGGCGCTTGGTTCCACAAAGCGGCCGTATGAATCCCATTTTCTTTGGTCGTGGTTGGGATGGTCATCAGCATAGGACAAATCTCCGACAAAAAGCACTGCTTGGCCTTTTGGATTCGACATGTAGTTGTACAATGTCTGGTTAGAGGCATAAGTTTGTCCAAGATCACTTTAAAAAAAAGTTAAAGTTACTAAAATTAGATTCAAAATATTTAACTCATAGTTGAATCTTGAAACTCAAAGCCTATTCACTAAAATAAGAAACACTCGTCTACGATCTTTAATTTTGAATCAAATATAGCAAATCATGTTTGTTAATACATAATAGTATATATTTGTGAAATAATAACGTTCATATTGATTTTACAAGTTTAAAAATATATGCATTTCTGGAATAAATGAGAGTAATAGAACGAAAAACATTAAAGCACTTATTGACTCGAGTCTTTAATATCTGTTAATAACATTTACAAAATCTTTGTAATTTGTTAATCGTAAAATAGTTACACTATATATTATGGTTATAATAATAAATTATATTTAACTTTCTAAATATATTTTTAAAAATCCTAAGCATGACTCTGTTGTAGGGCCGTGCCACTTCAATAAAATAATAAGAAACTTTTGCCTACGGCGGCATCTGATTTTATTTTCAATGTAGAAAAGCATAATTGTTATGGTGTTATACTGAAGTAAACAACTTACATTATGTCAGATATAATGAAACACTAACACAAATTATTACATGTCTTGGTTAGCGTAACATATTAGACAAAATCAATTATATTTTTCGTAAAAAAATTGTTGACAAAATATTTTGTGAATTTCTTTTTTTTCTTTCTAATATAATCTATAGTGTTTATAATATTAATTAGGTAAAGTTGAAACTATGAATATGTGAACAACATACCTATAATACCGAATGTGTAGGGAACATCTGGACCGACTTTTGGAGGGGTCATACTGAATAAGAAACAACAAAGATTAATTTACTTACAAACCTTGTTTAAATATATATATATATATATTACTTTATAAATAGTCAAATTAATTTATAATACCTCAAGTTTTTTTATGGTGGCGTGGTGAAGATAACCAGATGTGTAATTGAAGTATCTATAGGACGAAGTTGTCGCTATAGCATTTTTATTATCACTACCATCACTACTGGCGATCCAATATGTAACGACGTTAGAACCATCCTCATTTAATGGCATTACCCACGAAATGATCATAGCTCGACCCGCATTATCTCCTTGTGTTATGTGAACCTGAGAAAAGAGCAAAGGTAAAAGCTCATAAGTCCTAAGTGACGAAAGAAATTTACATATACATTCTTATAACACTTTTATAAAATAAATCCTAGAATTTAAAGTTATTTACGAGTACATACCATTAATATTAATTGTTTAGATATATTTTATTTAAGTAAAGATGTAAATCAAATTCTATATTCATTTAGAAATGGTCATTTAGAAATCTAACATTATTAATTAATTTCAAATAAACCATTTTGAAATTGTGGTTTGAAAAGATTGTAACAAATATATTTTGTTTCTATATTCTATATTCTAAATTCTATGTACAATGATATCAGAATGAAAACTTATACTTATTACTAGTAAAATTAATAATAAAAAAGCAAAGAAAATCAAATCGAATTATAATCTATATTTCCTTCAAGGCGATAATTGGATTTATTTTTTATGAAACTTTATGAACATTTATTATTCTTCAAACGGATGACTAAGGATTTTTCTAAAATTTGAACTTACTAAATCGACATCCTATGATTTGTTAACGAAATCGCTGACTAATATTTGTGAGAAAATATAAGAAATACACCTATTTAAATTTTTGGTTTTAAAACAAACAATGAAATGCTCTAAATATTCATCTTTTGGCAAATTAAATATCTCTAACGGCTTGACCTAAAATATTCATGATATTGAGTAGACGTTACCATTGTACTTTAATTTCGATTTTAATGTTTCTATGTAAGCACTTTCAATTATTTTTGAAAATATTCAATAGGTTAACCCAAATATTTAAGTTAAGTGTCTAGAAATATATTTATATATTATTTTTTTCAATACAAATATATCTTGATTAGCTCAAATATTTTAAAGTTTAAATATCTATAACATCTATTTGTATTTATAAATAAGATATAGATTTTAATCACACAATTAGTTCTATAAGTTATATTTTTATCTTAATAAAAAACTTATAATATTTATAAGTGACAAAAATTATCTTGAGGGAAAGACAAAAATGGTGTGGCAGGTTTGAATTGGTATTTTTCGATGTATAATGAGTAAAGCGTTAAGTTTTTTTCTACCTCCCAATGAATCATTGTAATACTAAACTACTAAATTACCATGTATTACGAGTTAGATCTAATCTATATATACATTTTGGAGTATATTTATAAAATAATTCCTGCCACTGAAATTATTGAGAGTACTTACAATCACTGATATTTAATATTTCGTTTATAAATCAAAAATTAATTATTTAGCATTCAACAAAATTTCCCCTAATGTCTCCTTTAATTATAACGTTATCGATTTAGTTAATATATAGTATGAATAGAGATTTGGATCTTCCATATATGTTTATTATATTTTTAGGAAGTTAAACAATTACTTTAAGAATCTAAACTAAATTTAGGAAACTAAATAAATCAAACAAAATGTTTTAGTTATTTTCTAAGCTAAACTATTTTACATTCTGATCTTTAGTTTTAAATCATTCATTTTCAGTTAATAAAATCTCACTTTTTCAGTTGATATTATTGTTTCAAATAATGTTAACAAAACTACCCAATTTAGCTATTAAATGACGTGAAAACAATTAGGCAAAAAATCCAAGTACATATCAATCACAATTATGATTAAACTAAAAATTATTTTTAACATTGTCTATATTAAAAAATATTAAACTGAGTTATTTTGTTTCAGTAATAATTTTTAAAAATATCATTAAGTATAGAGACAAAAATATATTAATTTTTGAATATTATTATTGAAACATTTAAACGTTATAAAACATTATTAATATTTAAACATACAAAAAATAATATTTATCATCAACCCAAAGTAATAACACTGTTTAAATCTTATTTAAATATTTTATCAGCTTCAATATTTTTTTATTACACTAATATTAAATTATCAAATTTAATACTAAATAAAATAATTGCAAAATCTAAAATTATTATATATACTAATAATTTTTTTTGCCTGTATTACCACATAATAAATCCTAAAACAAAGTAATTGTACATTAATTATTATATATATATATATAGAAGAGGTTTCTACATTCAAACAACACCAAACAACAGGTTATACAATAATATTAATTAATTATTCAAATTACAATTTGATTTTTTTTTAAACAATATAGTCTAGCAGGTTAAAATCTAGTAAATAATATGTAAAAAGTGATTTAAAAAGAGAAATTGAGAATTACTTGTTCAGGAGCGTTATAACCGGCAGGAGGAGGAAATGTTTCTAGTGACATTTCTTCAGAAGGTTCTGATACTCGGGCATGAGTACTGGTGATTCCAGCTTGACTAACGACAAAGATGCTTGAGAATGCAATCGCAGCGCAAACAAGTGCTAAGTGACTCAACTCCATTTCGTTTTTAAAATTTTTTAATAAATTTTGCTTTGTAAATGATAATTTTTATGATTGGATCAATGTGTTTTTATAGAAAACACAAAATGCTAAGTATATTCTCTTGTTGAAGATTATATTCCAAAGATAATAAGTTTAAAAAATATGTTAAGTATTATTCCTTTTTGTCGATTCTTAGTATTATTCCTATTTCTCATTTTCAAATGAAAAAAAATCAGAAAAAATCTTATTGTTTTCGAGTTTTTCTCTCAACAATTATTTTTTATAATCTTAGTAATGCTAATTAAAATATACTAGTGTTGGCCCATGCGAATCAAAACGTTTACGTCTATTTTTACGCGTTCATCTTATTTAAAAAATAGTTTTTTCATGTTGTAACTTAATGATCGGCACAACAAACAAAAAATATAAAACAAAAATACAGAACTATTAGTTCATCAAAATAGATACCGGCCTGGTAATCCTGGATACTTATTTCATCCACTTAAAACTCTGTAATTAGATTTTCACATCTTTTATATTATAAAGCATAAATCTCTTATCCAATAAAAACATGCCATATAATTTTATTTTATTTTAATTTAATTTTCAAATAACTAATTCAACAAAAATTTGAGATCGTATTAAACAGAAAAAGGAAAAAACAAAACTAATTATTAACCAAAAATTATGGGTTCGTAATGTAGAGAAAGTTTTTAAAAAAAAAAAAAATCAAGTCGATTCAATCTGTAAAGAAAAAGTTTTTAAAAACCTATATTCCTTAATTTGCTCCTACTAACCTCTCCACTATCAAAACTAAAATCAGGGCATGATTTATTAACCGAATTTTATCCCCTATTTAACTCTAATTAATTCAACTTCTTCTCTATTTGATTTTTCTTTCTATTATCTTTCATTTTTTCTCTCTTGTAGATGCTATAGAAATGTTCATGGAAATTCTATTCAGGTTAATGCTTAGTTTTTTTTTATTCATTCATTTGTTCTTTAACTCATATTAATTGTGATTTTGTTATACTCATGCTTTTTAAATTACAAATTATTTGTAGTTTGAACCATATTGTAATTTTTGTTGTTGATTAACAAATACAAATATTTGCATTTTCTGTTAATTATTTGTTGCACAAAATATGCAATCTGTTGTTAATAATTTGTTAGTTTAAAACTATTTTTTCTTAGTTAACTCCATAAATTTTAAATATTATCTGAAAAGTAAAAACAGAAAAATAACCAGGATTTTTAGATAGTATACGGATCCCCTTTTATTTTCCAACCCCTTTAGTTATGATTGGATCTCTACGGCTCTCTATCTACCTCAATTTTTGGATGCAAAAAATTTATATCTCAGTTAAAATTATAGATCTAAATGTTTTAATAATCTGTTATAAATTACATTGCAATTAGTTTCAATTTTTTGTTTCGTACGTAGTACGGAGTAGAATACTAGTTTCCTTATAATTCTCAAGATCGGGAAGAATATGTACCATCAATATTCATTTATTGAATACAGCCGTAAATGCCATTCATTATTTTCAACATCGATGATTTCCTGAAAATAAAGAGAGGAAGGAATTTTGTTTTGGATTCGGCCACAAAATTCGTGGAGGATCGTAAATAGCCCGAGAGATTATTAGCGAAGGGGTTGATCAATAAGGTTTGGTGCTATAAAATGCCCGTCAAGTTGCTGGTATCATTCAAGTACAAAAACACAACAGTTCGTCTTTTACGCCTTTACTGATTTTTGGATTATAAATAATAGCCTAGAAAGCCAAAGAACAAAGAAATGTAGCAAGAATCTTGGAGTTCTACAAAATTAGTTTAGAACTCTTTCTAGGCTAGCTGATTTCTTTGGCAGAGATTGCCAATGTAATTTTATACCTAGCTATAAAGTAATACTTTTAGAAGTCCTAATTTAAGAACATGTCTCCATTTGATTAGCTAAGCCAATCTTTGGAATCTTGTGAATACATAATCTCATGTTCGAAAGCCTAGACAACAAACCCTGAAATTGTAACACTTCATCCCGGTAAGGGAGACAAATTCATAAAACATTTATTGTAGAGGAGGGAAAAACAAGGACAATGACACACTAAGCAAACACTCGCTTAGAAACATACTCCGTTATCTCGTTCTTATTTCTGGCTTATCCTGAGATGCACTCACCCTTACTCTAGTCTAATTAATGGTCAATAGAGTTTTCATTGGGCGTTTAACAAACGTAATTATAGAAATAACTTTTTAAGTATATAGAGTTTTAATCATTTTTTAAACTCACAACTTCAAATTTTTGACATAAGAAAATACAGACTCAAACAAAATAAGAAAAAACCCAGAAACATAAATTTTTGCCCTAGTATAATTTCTTATATTTTTGCGCTAGTTCTTATATTTCTTCTATTCAGTTTTCATGACAATTTTGCGCAAATCTAATTAATGGCCTATAGAGTTTTCATTGGGTCTTTAACAAACGTAATTATAGAAATAACCTTTTAAATATATAGAGATTTAATCACTTTTGAACTCGCAAATTCAAATTCTTCACATCAGGAAACACATAGACTCATACAAAACTAGAAAAAAAAACACAAAACAAATGTTTGCGCTAGTCTAATTTCTTATATTTTTGCGCTAGTCCTTATAGTTTTTCTATACTGTTTTATGACCATTTTGCGCTAGTCTAATTAATGGCCTATAGAGTTTTCATTGGGCATTTAACAAACGTAAATATAGAAGTAACTTTTTAAGTATTTAGAGTTTTAATCATTTTTGAACTTGCAAATTCAAATTCTTGACATAAGGAAATACAGATTCATACAAAATATGAAAAAAAAAAAAAAAAAACATAAAAATGTGTGTGCTAGTCTAATTTCTTATATTTTTGCGCTAGTCTTTATATTTATTCTATTCAGATTTCATGACTATTTTCCGCTAGTCTAATTAATGGCATATAGAGTTTTCATTGGATTTTTAACAAACGTAATTAAAGAAATAACCTTTTAAGTATATAGAGTTTTAATCATTTTTGAATTCAAAAATTCAAATTATTGACATAAAGAAATATAGATTCATACAAAATAAGAAAAAAAAAACACAACCATAAATTTTTGCGCTACTTTAATTTCTTATATTTTTGCGCTAGTCCTTATATTTCTTCTATTCAGATTTCATGACCATTTGCGCTAGTCTAATTAATGGCCTATAGAGTTTTCATTGGACCTTTAACAAGCGTAATCATAGAAATAAACTTTTAAGTATATAGAGTTTTAATCATTTTGAACTCACAATTTCAAATTCTTGACATAAGGAATTACAGACTCATACAAAATAAGAAATAAATATCAAACATAAATTTTTGCCCTAGTTTAATTTCTTATATTTTTAGGCTAGTACTTATATTTCTTCTATTCAGTTTTCATGACCATTTTACGCTAGTCTAATTAATGATCTATAGAATTTTTATTAGGTGTTTAACAAACGTAATTATAGCAATAACCTTTTAAGTATATAGAGTTTTAATCATTTTTGAACTCACAACTTCAAATTCTTAACTTAAAGAAACAAGAAAAAAAAACCACAAACATAAGTTATCATCATTCTTCCAAAAGACCAAAATAAGTCTCATTTCTATTTCGCCCATTCAATATTACGTTATCAGGAGTTATTAATTTTCCTGCATTTCTTTCTGATCTCACCACTCGAACCTGTCAAGGGAGAGATCTTCCCCATCTTGATCATCGATTCCGCGAATTGCTCGAAGAACTCTTCTTGATCCTCTGCATACTTCTTCACGAGCTCTCTCGATTGTTCGTTGCTAGAGAACAAGACTTGGTCGGAATTCAACAGTCCCATGTTCTCAATCAAGTTCTTAAAGTAGCTGTTATCAAATCTTCCAGCACTGTTGATGTCAAGCTCGGAAAGGTTCTGGTCCCCACCCGATCTAGGGCACCTTTGGCGCAAGATAGCAGCGTAGGATTTCTCTAAGGTTGTGTCGGGACTTCCGCTTCCGGATTGATTGTAAAGTCTCTGTCTGAAACTAGTGCATCTTGAGAATCCAATGGTGTGGCTCCCTGAAATTTTTTTCGGTCAGAACGTATGACACGACCATTTTGTAAGGTTTAACGTTAGCTTCCAAAGCAAGTAAAGTCAAAATCTTCCTTGTGTGTGAAGTAAGCTTACCGGATAGAGCAACGAGGTCAGTCAGATTGAGACCTTCATTGCTAAATCTCAAGAAAATTGTGTCGAACAAGTTGTCGGGTTCAGGAAGGTCTTTGTTTGGTTTAGCCCGGCTTGCAGTTGCCGAATCTCTTCTTCCCAAAGGAACCGTCCAGCTTGGCCCACCTGTCTACACAAAACCAAACGAAATTGAATCTTGACAACTCAAAGAAGTAAAAGAGAGAGCAAGAGAAAGAAAGCGACTTACAAGAACAGAGGAGTCTCTAGCAGCTAGAGTTAAGGCGTCAGCACAAGAGACAGTGTTAGGGCATTCATTCTCTAATGCTGCCTTGATCTCGTCAACAACTTCAAACCCGCGAGCCGATCTGCTGTTAGGGTTAGAGTTCTTCTCAGTAACTATACTCCCACTGGTGTCTAGAAGCAACGATCCATCACAACCCTACACATTTTCATTTAAATAGATAAGATTAATGATGATTCTCAGCATTAGTAATTAGCTTGTTGAGCAAGTTCTAAAAATGACTCTCTAGTACCTGAACGAAACAATCGTGGAAATGGAGCCTCATGAGAGAAGCAGCCATACGAGTCTCCCTTTCAAATGCCTTGGCTACAACGGACCTCACGATCTCCTCCGCTCTAGGGCACGAGCTCCTGTAGAAATCTGGGAAGAGGTTCCTTTTGTTGCCGCCAAAGTTACTCGCGTTGTCACAGATGCAGAGAGTAAGAGCGTAAGTGAGAGACAGAAGAATGAGAAAGCTCCCGATTCTTGCCATTTTCAATTGTCGCTAGCTAGATCAAGAAATAAGAAAGGAGATGACTTTGTGATGATAAGAGAAGAAGAATCGACTTGGTACCTTGATTGGAATTAATCAATTAAGTAGATATAAATCAATTTATATACAGAGAGTTTGGCGTCATGAAGAGGAACAAACAAAGGCAATAGACTTGGTACCTTGATTGGAATTAATCAATTAAGAAGATATAAATTAAAAATGACAATAATTTTTAAAAATACAGAGAGATCGTGGATTTAAATTTTGGTTTTTAAAATTACCACTATTAGTTTAATATTTAGAGAGTTTAATAATTATAAAAATATCAATTACATTTTAGTTTTCCAAAGATACCACAAAACTAAATTAAACTTTCAGTATTCAAAACTAAGGCCCTTAAACTATAAACACAAAATTTTAACCCTTAAAAAAAATACTCTAAATCTAAAATAGGTAACCCAAACCTAAAAACAATATTTTGAATCTTTGAACATCAATTTTTGATGTTGTGATATTTTTGAAAAACAAAATATTTTGATAGTATTTTTGGAACATTAAATTAATAGTAGTATTCCTGACAACAAAATTTAAAAGTGTGGTATTTTGAAGAATTGTTATTGAAAAAATGGCTTGAATTCAAAAGGACTAAATCTTGGGGTTTGGTATCCAAATGTCGCAAAGTTGCACGAGTTGTTTGACTATTTTACCGTCATTTCGGTTACATTGCTGGTTTAATGGTTTTTATAAAGTTGTTTGACCAAGTGTTATTAGCTCAATTAATATTCGATGCAAAGTTTAGATATCGTTGGTTCGAGTGACGTTTGGAACGAAACTAATATTATATGTTATGATTTCAGGTCTGGTAGGATTACGGGCTTTGTCCCAGAACCTTCAAATATTCAAAAAAAAATAAAAAATTGTTTGGTCGGAAAAAGATATATGTTTTTAACTTTTTACGGTTAAAACTAATTTTTTTGTTTGAAAGAGCAAAAATAGAACCAAAAGTTAGAAGTAGTAGTGATTAAAAAGATTAAAATAAACTTTGTAACAAATAGATGGTGATTAAAAGGTTTAAATAATCCATTTATTACCACCAGACAACGCTAATACATTTGTAAATTTTGAATAAAGATTATATATATATATATATATATATATATATCAACACATGAAGTAAACATTTAACATCGTTCAGTGATTTTGTAATGCCTGTTAATGGCTATTAAGTCGTAGGCTCAAATCTATCCATAATTCAAAGATGAATTTTTTTAATTATATATATTTTAAATGGGATATTTTTTCCAACTAAAATATTTGGCGTACTAAACGTCCAATAAAAAATATATGGATTCTTTTTAGTATATTTTTCCTGTTTAAATTTACCAATGTTTACTGATTACATTATGAGCATTAAAAGTTGTTAAGTTGCAAGTAGGGGCGGACCCACGTCTAGAGGGGGTTGGGCACGTGTCCGACATTCTTTTTCAGGAAAAACAAAATTACACATTGAATTCATTTACTGATTATATATTTTGGGCCATTAGAATAGAAAATGAATTGCCCTATCCTAATGTCCAACCCAACTCAATTAAAACGAAAATAATATTTCAGCCCAAAACAATTAAACAGAAAAGCTCATAAAAAATATGTCTCAGTCCTAAGACAAAAATAATAACCGACGGAAAGAAGAGGCATCATTGAGTACATTGACCTACTTTTTTCATTCGTTAACTAAATTTTATAAATTATTTTCTTTGTTGGTTTCTTCTCAATTTTAAGGCACTCAGCGACATATATCTAAAGTAAGTAATTTTAGTGATTATTTTATGATTAATTAATACTAAAATTGTAGTAGATGATTGAAATCATTCGTATGTTCTTTTCTATAATTTGATAATTCATTCGTAGACAAATTTCTAATCTAAATTTGGTTTCTTCAGAAGTTTAGGGCCGATTTAGACAAGAGAAGATGCGTCTGTTGAGTTGGATATACATCTTGAATAGTATATTCAAGATGAGAATGTGAAGACAAAGTTTTCTTGTCCATAAACAAAAAAGAAATTTGTCAATATTTATTTTTAGTAGAATAGGAAATTCCAATTGGTGTGGAATAAGAAAATTGTCAATTGTAAGGTTTAGGGTTGAGCAATTTTTATAAATTTCAAAAAACTGTTTCATGAAGACTTACAAGCTTAAATGTATTCTCGAGAGATGTACACAAGGTGTGGCGTCGCTCCACCAAAAATGATGCAAGATTGGTAGTTTGGTTGTGGGAGGTTGTTACTATTTCAATAACATTCATTGTAATTCTAGAGAAGAATAGTGAATGTCCTATAGCAATTTGCGGCCTTTTGTAGTGAATGAATTCTAAACTAGGTCCCTAAGATGTACATAAAAGCTATCTCCTTTAACAAATTCTGTGTAGTTAACATATTCGCACTCCAACATATAAGTAATTGAACCTATAGGCTTAGCCACAAATATGAGTTTTGACATGTTCTATAACCAAAATCGACACAACAAAAGATCTTAAAATATATGTAGAGAAATATACTGTGAACTATGCCTTGTACGGTACATAGAATTTTGGCGTTTAAAACATCGTGTTTGCTACTAGGCAAGTACAACCACAAGTATTCTACTATGAAAATTTTAAAGCTTAACATATTTACTAAACAGTAGATTAAGTCATGGCTATGTTAAGCTAACATATTACAAACGATTTTTTGTTTTCTCGATCAGTCATATATATATATTATTTATAACTTGAACGATGCATGGAATATCTTCAAAAATACATCACATCGTGTATAATATATGCATGGAATAACTAAATGTGGAGAAGCAAGCATGCCCCTATATGTCATCATTGAAATCGTGTAGACACAGACCAACTTTGGATTTCTATAATAGGATTCAAAGAGGAAAAGGATAAAACTAATAGATAAACATATGCCTTATTCACTCACATATACAACTGGACAATGAATTCGTCGAGATGCATATTTTTTTTTTTCAAAATTTCGTCGACATATTTAGAAAAGAAAAATGCAAAAAAGAAGGTGAGAATATGTTCGGCCAATTTCCTTCAAACCTAATTATTTTAAAAGATTATAGTTAGGATATCAAATATTTAGACACTACATTTTTTAAGATTTTCCATGATGTTATTTTATTTTGTTTTCATATCTCGTTATTTCTGGTCGACTTTCATGACCTATAGAGTTTCCATAAGGCCTTAAACAAACGTAACTGTAATAACATTTTAATTATAGATAGTTTCAATCATTTAAACTTACAAAATTCAAATTCTTGACACAAAGAAATACAGACTCATACAATATAAAAAAAAACATAAACATAAATTCCTTCCTCCAAAACATGTCACATTTCTATTTCTCCCATCCGATACTAGGAAATCAAGAGTTATTAATTTTCCTGCAATTCTTTCTGATCTCACCACTCGAACCTGTCAAGGGAGAGATATTCCCCATCTTGATCATCGACTCCGCGAACTGCTCGAAGAACTCTTCTTGATCCTCTGCATACTTCTTGACGAGCTCTCTTGATTGCTCATTGCTAGAGAACAAGACCTCGTCGGAATTCAACAGTCCCATGTTCTCGATCAAGTTCTTGAAGTAGCTGTTATCAAATCTTCCAGCGCTGTTGATGTCAAGCTCTGACAGGTTCTGGTCCCCACCCGATCTAGGGCACCTTTGGCGCAAGTTAGCAGCGTAGGATTGCTCTAAGGTTCTGTCGGGACTTCCGTTTCCGGATTGGTTGTACAGTCTCTGTCTGAAACTAGTGCATCTTGAAAATCCAATGGTGTGGCTCCCTGAAAAATTGAGGTCAAATTATGATAAACCCGTTATTAAGGTTCAACTTAGCTTTAGAAGCAAGTAAATTTCTTCCTTGTGTGTTAAGTAAGCTTACCGGAGAGAGCAACAACGTCGGTGAGATCGAGACCTTGGTTGTTAAATCTCGTGACAATTGTGTTGAAAGTGTTGTTGGGTGCAGGAATGTTGTTGTTTGATCCACTCAAGCTTGCACTTGTCGAATCTCTTCTTCCCAAAGGAACCATCCAGCTTGGTCCACCAGTCTACACACAAACCGAACCAAATTAGATGTTGAGAACTTAAAGAAGCAATAGAGAGAGACAGAGAAAGAAAGCGACTTACAAGAACAGAGGAGTCTCTAGCGGCTAGAGTTAAGGCATCAGCACAAGAAACAGTGTTAGGGCATTCGTTCTCTAATGCTGCCTTGATCTCGTCAACAACTTCAAACCCGCGAGCCGATCTGCTGTTCGGGTTAGAGTTCTTCTCAGTAACTATACTCCCACTGGTGTCTAGAAGCAACGATCCATCACAACCCTACACATTTTCATTCGAACAGATAAAATTAATTAATGATGTGTCTCAACACTAAACTTATTGAGCAAGTTCCTTAAAAAAAACCTCTCTAGTACCTGAACGAAACAATCGTGGAAATGGAGCCTCATGAGAGAAGCAGCCATACGAGTCTCCCTTGCAACAGCTTTGGCTACAACTGACCTCACGATCTCCTCGGCTCTAGGGCACGAGCTTCTGTAGAAACCTGGGAAGAGGTTCCCTTTGTCGCCGCCATAGTTACTCTCGTCGTCGTCGCAGATGCAGAGAGTAAGAGCGTAAATGAGGTAAAGAATAATGAGAAAGCTTCCGATTCTTGCCATTGTCAAATTTTCCGCTAGCTAGATCAAGAAAGAAGAAGGAGATGACTTTGTGATGGTAGGAGATATGAAGGATTAGAAGAAGAATCGAAAGTATATATAGGCCAGAGGGTTCGTGGATTATAGCGTCATGAAGAGGAAAAAGCAAGGCAATAGAGTTGGTAACTTGATTGGGGTTTAATCAATTAAGAGATATATTAAAAAATGACAATGTATTGAAAAAATGGTTTGAAATCAAAGAGACTAAATCTTGGGTTTGGTATCCAAATGTCCCAAGCTTGCATGAATTGTTTGACTATTTCACCGCCATTTTTGGTTATTATACTAGTTTCTAGTTATTTTTATAAAGTTAAAACTAAAATTTATTTTGATAGAGCCAACATAGAACCAAAAGTTAAAAGTAGTGATTAAAAGGTTAAGGTGAACTTTGTGACGAATTAATGGTGATCTATTAACAGTTAACAATTTAGTTTGAAAACTAGGATTTTGAATTTTTATTTGGTTTTTAATAGATTATTTTCATGCATTTTCAGTCATAAGTTTTTATTGTACACAACAAATGGTAAGATTGTTCGGATCTTGACAGTTTTAAAATTTAGTTTTACTGCCGGTTTTGATATATAACTTTGTTTGAAACGAGTGAATATATGGAACTCTTACCGATCGACAATATAGAACGTATAATTGATCACGTTAACTAGTCAGATTTCTTTAAGAAGAGTTTTCTTATTAGTTGAAAGCTAAATAACAAGGGAGATACAATGTATTGATATGAAATGTAAATGTCACAACCAAATAGAAAGGAAAGAAAGAACCAAAGAATTTAATTAGAGTAAAAAGAAATAAATAAATGCTATTTATCTATAAACAAATACTGCTATTAGACTATAAACCCGCACCATTTTGAAATTAAATCATAGAGAAACATAAATGATGATTCGGTCACAAAGCACGCACGCGTTTTTTAAAATTCTTGACACTTCAGATTTAAACCTAACTATTATAAAGAAAGCTTTATATAGTTACAAAAAAAAAACAATGTTTTACTTGGTCGTGGTTTAGTAAGTAAGTAGTCAAGGTTTCACAAGTCTTCCTTTGTTGTGATAAAAAATTAACTAAAAGGGACAAAGAGTATGAACAGTTTCTAACTGCTCTCTTGACAAAAGGAAAAACAAATAATATCCCTCAAAATGTTATTCGTTTGTTGACTTATAAACAATAAAAAAGCAAAAGGGTTTTTGTCTTCTATCATAAAACATGGATATGCAGGTAAAAAGCGAATATCAAAGGTGAAGAAAACTATGAACATTTCAACGCGTGTGTGGTTCCTACTTTCATTTGGTTTTGACTCTTGACGTCGTCTCTCTTTCTAGAAACTAATTAATGATCGAGAAACAAAACCCCGAAAACGCATGTCATCCCAAGGGATACTTGAACTGAGTTATGTTTTGCAGAGCCATGTCATGTGTACAATCTTAAGGACATAATTAAGACAAGTTTAATAAATGGTTCTCTGATATATAAGTTATACTCCTATATGATACTAATATTTATTATTATTTCAACTTAAATAGTTTTTTTATGGATGAATAAAACACTAATATGAAAGCATTTCTTGCAAAGTATATAGATTATGCCTCATCATGAGTTTTTATTTAGTAGAAAAGAAAAAAAAAACTTAACATTATTTACTAGAACTAAATTCAATCAAGATGTTTCGTATGATGAAGAAGTAAAAGGGAAAAATAGAGGCTGCATGAGCGCATGGTTGAAGCCATGGAGAATGCTTGATCTTCTGTCGAGAAGAACAAACCGAAGGCTGTTTTCTTTCTTTTCTTGTATTTCTTAGATAAAACTAAAACCAAATATATTTTGAAGAAAATCTGTTTTTTAATAAACAAAAACTTTAAAGAAGCATATAAGCTCTGAAGACATAATAAATGTATACAGCTTAAGAAAACATGAGATTTGTTTTTTATTGCATAAAAAAACATTTTAGCTTGATTTTAGAAGCAATTTGGGTTGATTGCGAGGTATATTATAGACTTGAATTATGGAAGTACTTTGGCTTAATTCAGAGGTTATGATGAACTTGAATATTGGAAGCAATTGGGTTAAAACAAATATAAAAAGTAGAAGTACATGGCTTAAAAACAGGAATGTAACCGATTGTTAGATAATTATAACTCTGATATACCATGATCGAGTGAGGATTGATATAAAATTGAACGACAATGTTATTGCTCTCATCAGAAGTATCTTAGGGTTAAGTACATATTTATAGTTGTAGTGTTTCCTATGATTTTATATTATGAACAGTTTTCAGAATTTTCTTTAAATGGGCAGTGGGCACAATGCCCAAAAATAACTTGAGCCAGCCTCTATAAGAAGTGTACAAACAATAACTAAGTGGGCCAAACTTCATTAAGCTTAGAACAATATGGGCTGAATAAAGCATAATTATGAATATATTAATACATTATTTTTTGTCTAAACTTCATTAATTTTTGTTGTTTCCATTTTGATTCATCACTATCTAAGTCTATTGTTCCTTAGAACAATATGGGCTAAATAGACTTAGATAGTGATGAACCAAAATGGAAACAACAAAAATTCTTAGTATATTTAGACAAAAAATAACTCTGTCTCAAACAATACAACCCTAAGTGAGCTCTCCAAGGCTCATAGTCGCTCCGATTTTATGTGTTCATCTTTAACATCCTCAAAAACTAATTATCTTTAGAATGAATCAATAACTAGCTCAAACACTAAAATTCATTGTGAACGCTCTCTAATAAAACTCATAGGCTCTTCAATGTTACATGTGCTCATCCTTAACATATCACTCTTTGATTTTACGTGTGTAAGTCATCCCTAATATATCGACAAAACGGTATTAAATCATGGACTATCCACGGCATGGTGTAGAACTTAATATTATCGAAGATACAACACTGTATGTGTCATTTATCCATAATCCTTGTTTGTTGCTTTATTACATTTTGTTTTGTTCCATAAAAGTTATCTTATTTCAAAAAGGCGTACAAAAGTGTTTTATTTATGTGTATTGAGGTGAAAAATGCGAAATGCTTATGAATCACATGTGTACCCATCAGTACACTCTTCTGGATCTTTAACACAGGCAAACAAACAAAAGTGCTCATTCATATATAGGCATACCTAATAATTGTCTCATGTCATATACGAAAAATAATAGCCCATCGTTTGTGATGAGATCATTTATATATATATATATATATATATATATATATATATATTGAACAAATCAGAAGAAACAGCCAATAATTTTCAGCAAGTGTAAAGCTTCACATATACGAGAAGAGAATAGGACATCCAATAATGATTATTTTTATTTTGTTGGTGTTTATATATCGTTTTCATATATGTCTTCATATAACATAAAGTTAAGATTAAAATCGTAAAGACACAACACCAACCTTTTTATATATAATAAGATTCAAAAAGATAAAGGATAAACATAAACCATATTCACTCACAATAATACAAGTGTACCGTAAATATGGAAATGTTTGAAGTCACGGATTAAATTCGTGTTGGAAAAAGTTTGCTTTCTTAAAAAAAAGAATAGATTACGTTCATATGCCCTGACCCTGAAACATCTAATATTAAAAAAAAAAATATAGATTATATAATATACACAATATATATCTATAATACAATATATTCATAGAGATTCTTAGAAAAGATAAATGCAAAAGCAATAAAACTAAATTGACGTTATATGTTTTCTTGGCCACATATGTAATAAATACAAATAAATCTTCAAGATACCATCATTAATATGAACGTTTTGCGTTCGTACAATAAACTTTATCACTGGTGTTATTACATTTGAAAAAAAGGAAAAATCATTGAATTTTAAATTTATGTCCTTTTGTATGAATGATACTTTTAAGCAAAAATGTTTGACTGACGAAGGTTTTAATACATTTCTAAATAATTATCATACACCTAAGATTTGCTCATCTGTGTTTTAACTAAAAAAACCATAATCTTATATTAAAATGATGGGTTCTTGCAACAAAACCCTCTAAACATATAAGCATCATATATATGTTTGAAGATCTTTTATTTTTCACATACATTATGATAAATTTCTCCTAGTCGCAAGGAACTCTATTTGTTATATAATTGATCATTATTTAGCACTTACGTTGCTGACAACGAATTATATTACAGGTGAAATTTGACTTGGTAGATTTGACATGTTATCTAGAAGTTCCTTTTTATTGTTATTTGCAGAAAAACCAAAACTTAATTGTAAATGCAGCTTATATATATATATATATATAATCATCAATCCAAAATGTGATTTTTTTCATTCTTAAAAATTACCAATCCAAAAAGTTGCTTTTCTCGAAGCATAAACAAACCATTATCCGAATAAACAATTGGAATATTAAGGTGAAAGACAAAATCATGATAACATAAACATATATAATCATATAATTATAACAAAACACACACCAATACATGACAAAGTACAACTCATATATATATGCCCCAATATATATATAAAGTTTATATTTATCCTTCCAACCAATCAAAGATGCATGTACTATAATTACATCATCACACCAACCCAAAAACACCAAAATGGGCTAAATTTTAAAATAAAAAGACAAAAAAGGGGCATCTAATTATTTTAATTAATTTTATTAATCAATACATATTGATATCATTAGCCATAATGGGTTGGTTAGTGTAAACCGAACCACCCCAATGATTAACATTACTCATCATATTCATATCATCGTAATATCCGTCGATCCCAACCGTACGATCATCAAAACCACAGCCGTCGATCTGGTCAACACCAAATCCTGCACCGTTGGATTGAACAAGATCAACGATCTCGTTGAGAGATTGGAGTCTGGTGCTAAGCTCCTCCATCTGAGCGGTGAGAACAGAGTTCTCGGCTTGGATCTTCATGTAAAGCTGAGATGTTACGGTGAGGCTGTTCAAGATCTGACGGTTGTCGTTTGATAGCTGATTGATCTGAGCCGTTAGATCATCAACGTGTTTCTGTTTACGCATCCTTGACCTACGTGCAGATTCTCTGTTCGATAACATTCTTTTACGTTTTCGTTCGTCGACGGTGACGACGGAGTCCGACGGGTTATTATTACCACCGTCGGAAGAGCTTGAGCTCCGGTATGTGCTGCTAGATGACGCCATTGATTTTTAACAAGAAAAGTTACAAGAAGACAAAAAAAGGACAGAGTTTTATGTTTTATGTTTGGTTTTTTTTTATGATCTGTCTGAAAAAATTAATTAGAGTTTGTAGCAATTCATGAAACGTTGTAAAACCAGTAGAGGAAGACGACGGAGAAAGATTGAACGAGATGGGTTCTACGGCAGAGAGCAGATTTGACCGTGAGCCCAGAGAGCAGGATTTCGCAGAGAACGGGAGTCATCAGTTTCCGATCATCAAAAGACTCAAATTTTTATGTTTTCTCGGTCTGAATTTATGATGTCAGAACTTGAAAACAAACAGAGGAAGAGTTTTTTTTTTTTTTTGGTTATTGGAGAAGAAACAGAGGAGCTCTAAATATAAAAAAGAAAACAGCAGAAGATTTTTAAGGAGATAAGGAAGAGAAGATGAGTGAATGGGAAAGAGGTTTTTGATGAAGGGTGTGTTATGGATTATATAGAAACCAAATCTCAAGCATCCACTTGTGTCTTTTTAATTTATTTTGATTTTTTGGGAAATAATGGATGGTGGGGAAAGCTGGAATCGTTTACGCGCCCATTGTTTTATCATTTTTATTTTTTACTAACAAAATGATTCATTATAATTTTATTAAAAAAAATATGTAGGTCAGTAGGTGGATGTTGCTTTTTTATTTTTTTGGTAATGACACTTTACTTTTTGATTGTTTTTTTGGTATTCAAAAGAAAAATATTAATGGTAAGTATAGATTTGTGTGGTTTAATGGTGTGATTAATGATATGTAGTAGGATAGACAAATAGGTAGGTGGTAAAAGTTGACCAGATATCAAGATTAAAAAGAGTGAAAACTATTGAAAATAGTCAATGTCTTGAAAATTGCATGTAGTCAATGTAGGAATTACAGAAAATCTTTGATAATTTTTGTTGCCATTAATTCAGTCAATGGCTTTGAATATTTTGATACATACAATTGGTGAATTAAAAGTGATATCAAATAGGAAGGTGATAAATTTAATAATTTTCCAACGAAATAAAATTTTGTAAAACATTATTTCAGCCAACATTTTAAGAAAATATAGAATATTTAAAAATAAAATTTAAAGTATGTGGATTAAGTAAATTCATGAGGATTTGTGGGATTGATATGTGCTCTGATATTTCAATCTAATACAGTAATTTCGAGCCATGTGATTGATATCAAAATTTTGAATTTAGTAAATGATTTCGAACTAAAAATGTTAGTATCTAATTTGTGTGTACTAGATCATTGTTGTTCGTCTTAATTATTGAAAAGTCTCATAAAGTGTTTGTACGAGTTGTTGAATTTGTTTAACACAAAATAAAAGCTGATCTTACTGAAGGTAAGAACTAAAATGAAACGAAAACTGTCACAAATTGTTAGAAAAAGTTATAATATAGTTATAAGAGATAAATCTGAAGTATGTTTCTAATTATTTATAAATTGTTACAAATCCAATGAATGTCTAATACATGTAACACGTATCATTAATTCATATTCTACAGATAATGTTTACTCCATTTTCAAAATAACTACACTACATCATTTGTAATAATTTCAATTGATTTACTAAATTTTCATATCTATAAAAATGGATTATTCTTTTCTTATTGGTAAAGACACACAAAAAATATAAGAAAATAAAGCACTATCATCATCAACATCATTTCTTTATTTGTATATCTTTTTGTTTACAATTTTAAATTTAATTCTATAACATTTTACAACACTTATCATTACGCGTTTTAATTGTTTGAGCTTTTGAAATTCAACTTCAGAAAAATTTCCTGTGACGAGTCTAACGGTCGGATAATCTTTATATTGATCACAATTGTTTGATGAATAACTATAAACATACATTAAAACAATACTACAGGCAAATTAATTAATAAAACCTTATATTAAAAATAAATTACATATAAATAATAAAAATTAAGTGATAAACCACAATTCAACCAACTCCTTTTCTAAATGAAACAATATGTAAAAATGTAGAGAATTGAAAAGTAATCAAGAACATGAACAACAACAACCTTCAATATTACACCGAATTTTTGTGGACAATATTTTGGTTGTTTTAAAGATTCGAGATCAAATTTACCTAAGTTTTATGAACAAAATGTTATATATGAAATTATAGAATATGTTTTTAAAATGCTCTAGAAACACTTAACAATGTAAGTTGATCGTTTTATCATACGTTATATATATATTTTAAATTATATCATTGATCATATTTTAAATCTAAATTTTGATACAGCGATGATATTAACCAAGGAAATTATAATTTAATAGTACGACTTCAAGTATTTCATAGTTTTTATTTTCTTTTACACGAGTAATTATTTTTATGTCGGCACACCACGCTGAGTAGTAATTTTTTTTTTTTTCGTCCCACGCTGAATAGTAACTTATAGCGGGTAAAAAGGCTAGACAAATTTAATAATTTCCCTTCACCTGAGACAAAATTTATTTACCGTTGGTAGTTAATTTAGTTACCGTTAGTAGACAACTTTCATAATTTCACCGCCTACAAAATTTAGACAACAACAGTGCACGACACCGTCTTTGACGCAGAATCTCTTTTGTAGATCTGCACCGTACGAAACCACGTGCATTGCACAATCCATGTTCTCAATGAGCGGCTCTTAATACACGTCAAAGTTCCAGTTTTAATTTAAACCTAATTAATTATGAGATTGGCGAAAGAAAAATAATTAAGTATTAAACATATATAAATAAAGGTGATTAACACTTAACCTCTAAGCAGATGCAGGGGACAATAAGCACATGGGTCCATATAGCTCATCTCTTCTGGAACTTCATAGCCATTTTTTAATTGTATAAAATATTGATAATCTATCAAAATCAGTCCCTAATCGATGATGAAATGACGACTAATTTCTAATTGGCCATTAGTGTTAGGTAAAATCACTCAAACATAAGTTTATTTAGAAAGATATGTAAAATACATTATAAAAAAAAGATATACAAATTAGTAAATTTATTAATTTAAGACGAAAATTATAGAATATAATTTTTATTTTCCAAAAAACCATCACAATCTTTTTTAAATAAAATTTCTTTAAAAAAGGCTTTGTAAATATTTTCTGGTATTTAAAGAAAAGTACGGTTTTAAAATATTTCCCACAATTTAATTCTCCACCATGTATTCGGGGAATCTTTCTTTGTCAGAAATTGTATTATTGTTATATATTCAAGTTTTAAGTGTTTTGCTTTAATGAATGACGTCCCGGTTTACGTATCAAGTTTTAACAATGGAAAAATATACTAACTAGGTTTTCATGATAATAAAGTTAAGACAATGCAAAGTTAGGTCGGAAGGGGCCATCAAAATATGGCATAACACTCCTTTAAAACATTTTGTTTAATGTTCGAATGGTTCAATTCTTTGTTAAGATTTGTGAAAGTACCACTAGCATATCCACTTTGCAAATTAGATATAATTAAAATCTGCATGTATGGTCATGTTAATAGTAATATATAGGCATTAAGCAACATTATAATGTAGATTTCTAGTACTGTTCACGGATGCGATAACTTCAGAAGAAAATACTTGAATACCAAAAATAAAAAGAGAAAATTTCTCCTAGATTTTTATCGTTTTAAGTGATTGAACATTTAAAACGCTTACAACAGAATACATACCTAATTTTACCTGAGAGTCAATATATTTATTCACAAAAATTAGTCTTGACTCTTGTATAATAGTATTAGACAAGGTTTTATAAAAAGTCTACAAAAAATGGGCTGCGTAATGAGTCACAAATTGTTAGCTTCCAACTTTGAGAAAGAGAAGCGAATAGTGGAAATATGAGGAAAAAAGTAACTGTTAAAATAAAATTAAAAAAGTAAAGTCACTGCATGCAACCACAGCCCATAGGTCAGACCTTAAATTGGACCATTCCTTTTTTAAGAAAATTAATTTCTTAATTAATTTAAAATTGGTAAAAAATGAGATGTCAAATAGAATTTAATCTCACTTTAATGTGAGGTATTAATATATAAATATCTCAATGATGTAATTGATGAGGAATATTCCCAAACAACGATTTGTTTTATATTCATTGAACCTCTTTGTAAAAGTTTAAACATGTAATGGGCATATCAATGAGGTCACTTGTCTATGATTATTGAGTTGATTAATTTATAAATGACTTATAAGTCAGCATTTTCGGCACATTAATAATTACTTCGAAAGCTTTATTTATTTATTTTGTTTGTCTCCAACCAAAATGAAAACTTATATTCTTACAAGTGAAATTATTAAGCTTAGCATAAATATCGATAGGGCATACTCCTTTACTTTCTTTCTTTGGGGCAGATGAGCATACTCGAAAATTAATTTATAGTGATTCATTTTGAAGACGGTCTATTATAAGCTGCATACCTAAAAACATTCGCTTTTTAAATAAAGAACCAAGAGTCTTGAAGTTAATAGTTGTATTGTTTCAAATAATCTTAGTGATTTAGTAGTTTCTTCTTTGTTTTGGTCGGCATTAGTTTAATATGCGAATAATTAAATACAATAACACCATAAAATCGAGAAAGAGCTACTATTGTGTACTACTTCACCACTAAGCAAAGCCTTCAAAGAAGCAAAAATAAAGCTTTATTTTACTTCTGTTCAAGAAGATTTTGTAAAAGATTACAGGTCATGTGCTTCTGTTAAAAGTGATTTGATTCTCTGCATCTTTAAAAAGTAAAAAAAATCACACGGTTGTTGTCAAATGATTTTGTTATGTCATATGTGATATGTGTGTGTGGAAGAAAATTAATTTTATTTTTGTAATTGAATTTTGTTAAATACATTTCATTACTCTAATTCTTTTTTTCTTTTTCTTTTTGAAAAACTAGGTTTTGAACACCAAGCGGTTTAATTACTAGATTTGAATGTCTAAATCAAATTTGTATTATGTTTGGCTGATTCTATATATATATATATCACTTATTGATTAGTTGATTTTTTGAAAAAGAAAAATCATTCCCATCATCCTTTCTATTTATTTTTAATTTCATTTTCAATCAATGAATCAAAATGGATTTGAAAATAATTTATTGCCACTTCTCTCTACTATCTAATATTCAAAAACATTTTTTATACTCTAATTAAAGAATTAAATATATATATATATAAAATGTTGTATAACAATCGAAACTTTTGGCGTTCAAGAAAAAAAAACACTCGTTTTTTTCATCAATAAATTTTTAAACCTTCAAATTAGTTGATTGTAAGAGGAAAAACTCCTTATTTGGAACATGAATTTTATTCCTTTGTCATTCTTTTCACAAAAATTTATAATTCCATGTATAAGAAACTAGGTCAATGTTGAAAATTAAAAAAAATAAAAGAATTACAAAAAAATTATACATGCAATCAAACATTTAAACAAGAATCTATTGGTTGACCAAACGTTAACTAATATTTCTATATTAAGAGGTTTAAGGTTGGTGTCCCAAATACTACGATTTATTAACATATTTACAGATTAATTGAGAAAAGTGTATATGAAATCTCCTGTGATGTACAATTATAGTCGTTCACGAGATTTTATGCTGAAAGGGAAGTATCATCAGGTCGTAGATCATTGAAGGTGTCCATCAAAAACATAAATAGGCATGAAAAAATAAATCGGATTCGACCCAAACCAATACCCAGACCAAAAAAAGAGGTTAAGGACGGGTTAGGGTTTCAAGAAAATACTTCATTGGATAGAGTGTTGGTAAACCTGTGGGTATCGGTCCGGTTCGAAGATTACCCATTACCACATCGGTACCCATAAACCTGATACAAGACATGTGTATATATACGGTATATTAATATATAGTCTTATACATTGATAGGGTTCACACTAGCTTACCGTTCTAATTCTATGTTTTTGATTTTCGGACAATCTTTATGTTTTCTTATTCATATTCTAATTTCTCTACTCTTAATTCTAAGTATTAATCTCTGTGACTTTGGATTGGATTTGGATGTCAAGTTTGAAGTTTCATTCTTTTCTTTTGGTTGTTTTGTGCATGTAAATTAGTTTAAAAGTTCGGGTATTGGAGATACATTTTGGGTTTATGAGTAATTTTTACCCATTCAGACACGAAACAAAGAGAATTTAAATTTTTGGGTATTTACCGGTTCTCAAAATTATTATCCAGACTGACCCAAACCCGAATATACTCAAACCGAACTGGAACCGAATATTTACAATTCCTTATTGGGTAGTAAATCTATTATCCATTTAACATGAACATGAACAAGTTACCCATATGCCGAGCCTTAAATATAAAGAAGAAAGTATCGTTTGTCGTAGATCTAATTAGGATAAGAAGGAATTGTCCGTTATAGAATATTCTATGTAATTGTTTTCATTATTTGTAATAAACAATAAATCTATATGTTAAAAAAAATATATTGAACTTTTTAACAAATTGATTACATTTATTAAAGAAATTTGATGAATATATAAGAATTATAAATTGGTATACACATTTAAAAAAGAAAAATAGTATATTGACTAAATTTTATGACCTGAACATGAGCCAAATATAGAAACTAGGGGTTGGAGTTGGAGTTTTCAAGCATATATTTATTGATGTGGCCACAAATTAATGTTGCCTTCAAACTCAGCAGCACATTGCTCAAAAATGAGTTTACTGTTCTAACCAGGTGGGCTAGATTTCCTTGTTTTTTTTTTTATGTCGTTGATTTCATTTTGTCTATTTTTTTTGTATAAGATATATATTTTCTAAGCTCATGGGCCACAAAATTTGAGTTGTGCTTGGGGCCCTCTTAAAGTTTAGGTCAGCCCTATATCTTCTCAATCCATTCGTTTTTTTTCTTTTTAGTGTATGCTGTGTTTTTTTCCTTTTTGTTGGCTTCTCAATTTATTTTTCTTTTTTGAATTGTATTCAATTTTTTCACCTAAAAGACAAATTTGTAAGAATATTTTTATCATTTATTTATTAGAATTGAGATAAGGGGAATTAGCAAATATAACCAACAAAAATATTTTAATTGATAAACTAACACTTCGAACAATAGAAAGAGATATTATGTATAATATATGTAATATTGACAATACTATCTTCTGTTTGTACATCACGCTCTCCTTCTTCTTTCTTCTTCAAAAGACATCCTATTGAATAAATCTTCTTCTCTTTTATCAAGTGTGCTCATTTCATCTCTCTCTCCCTTCTCTTACTGTGTTTGTACATCTCGCTCTCCTTCTTCTTTCTTCTTCAAAAGACATCCTAGTGAATAAATTTTCTTCTCTTTTATGAAGTGTGCTTCTTTCATCTCTCTCTCCCTTTTCTTACGAATCTTTACATACATCACCATCAACTGAACAAAAGTCAAAATTATATATGGATCAATCTTAAATGTCGATAGGATCACTCAAATCTGATTTACTCTATTTTATAACAACACCATTAGCGCAATAATACTCTGACTATATTTATTCTTCGTCAGCCAGAGAATACTAGAAAAATCCGGGGAAATCTTTTCGCCAATTATGTCAAATTAATCTTCACTTTCCCATCAAAGTTCATATGAGAATTTTAATTTGTAAATCCATGGAAAATAAAATTGAGAATTATGAATAACAAATTGACAATCATGTTATGGATTTCTTAGATCTAGAAGCGATAAAGGGTTTACGATGTTGGAAATTCTAAAGGGAAATAGCCAATAAATCGATTTTGATTTTGGAAGATTTTTGAGAGATACTTTTCTATTTTGTGAATATACTATTTACGTATACATTGTACTATATACGTTTTAAAACGAATTGTTTGTTTTGATTAAGGATGTTAAGTGATTTAATCATTATTTTAGATTAAAACCCTTGGGTTCCCTATATATTATCTTAGGGTTTAGTATCCTTCCATCAAAAAATATTTAATTGATTATTTGGATTCATCGGAATCAAAGTTTTGGTTTGAACAAATATATACTCCCTCTGTTCCTTTTTGTTTGATTTTTTAGAAAAAACACAAATATTAATAAAACATATTAAATGTTGCTTTTAAATGTATTGTTCTTTGGGATTTACAATTTTCAATAACTCTAAACCAATTATATTCAATAATTTGTATTGAAGTTTACAATTTCTCAATTATAACTAATAACTATTGCATTGAAAACCTAAAAAATCAATCTTTTAGAAACAATTTTTTTTTCTAAAAAATCAAACAAAAAGGAACATAGGGAGTACTATTCTATTTTTCTATGATGATATGTATAGAATTTGGTATCACTATTCATTTTTTAAGAAATTCGTATCCGATTTTTAAAATTCAAATCATATTAGATACACAAAAAAAATCTGTTTTTTTAATAGTATTATTAATTTAACCAATTAATATTGTTAACATAATATAGTAAACAATATTAAAAAGGGTGAACATATTTTAATCATATTTCTCTTTTCTCTTCTCAACATAACTTAAACTTTTATTGTTCCTTAAAAGACCACGTCAGCATAATTCACTACACTTCTGTTTTCTTCACGCGCCTTAAACATGAATGAAAGAGTTGGGTGAAGGAGTGTGTGGTGAAAGAGTGTGTTGTCATTACACACACCTCATGTGTTACTCTCTGAATTCGGCAACTTATGGTGCTAGATATTTAATTTCTTTTCAGGAATTGGTTATTTAGCTAATTCACCTTTGAAATAAATACACTTATAAAATAAAGTATTTTTAAAACACACTAGTCTTCATATTGGAACTGAAAAAAATAGCACACTTCCTTAGATCATTATTTATAAGATTACTAATATATTCTGAAATTGTTTTGGTAGTACTAAAAAGAACGAAAAATATGAAGTGACACATTATCCAATCTTCCCTTATAATGAATTGAAAACATGTTTGGCGGCTTTTTAAAGGTAGGATAAAAACTAGAGAAAATAACATCTATACTTTTATTAGTTTATACTTTATAGTATGAGAGTATCTAAACTATAAAAAATTATTTCGTGTGGCTAGCAAGTGGGCAATGGCAAAGCTATACAAAATACAAGAGTTGGCCTGAAAATCAGTAGTAAAACTCATCAACTCAAAGATAATGTAACAAAAACAAGCCTTAACTTACTTAGTAACAAACAGTCACATTTACAAAGTGGTAAAGATACTGAGAGCCACTTTTCAAACTCTGTTACTACTACTCACTCACTGCAACTAAATCAAACCAGACGAGATCAAAGCACCGGGCTTTTTATCGATCTGTTCCCGCGTTTGTGGACTCGCTATATATAACATAACATCAAAGCTGCATTTTAGAAAGCAAAAAAAAAAAAAACTGGAAAAAGCTTACTCTTAATGATCATTGATGTTGATTTAGGCATTTGAGATTTCAGCTTCAGGGTGGTAATAAAGCATCTCATTCCACATCATCTCTCTTATCACTGGTTCCTCCATGTTTTCATCTATGTCCAGAGAGATTGGGACATGTGCAGGCGGATTGGATCCAGGATCAAACAACCCCGCCATATACGGGTGTAAGAGCGCATCGGTTACAGAGATTCTCTTGGTTGGATCAAACACAAGCATCCTCTGTAACAAATCTATAGCTAGAGGATTGGCTTGTGGATAAAGATTGGAGAGATGAGTTCCTCTTGAGTACGGAAGAGACTTTATAAACCTTCGAGCTTTCGGGTTGTCTATGAACCGAATATCAGATTCTTGTTGGCTACCAACAACGTTGATGATTAGCTTAAGCTGATTCAAGCATTCTGTTCCTGGAAAAATCGGTTTCCTACCAAGAATCTCCGCGAATATGCAACCAACCGACCATACATCAATGGAGGTTCCATAGTTATCACAACAAAGAAGAAGCTCAGGTGCTCTGTACCAACGTGTAACCACATACTCAGTCATGAACTGTTCATTACCTTGGCTCGTTCTCGCCAACCCGAAATCACAAATCTTGAGATCGCAGTTCGCATTAACTAAGAGGTTCCCGGGCTTCAAATCCCGGTGAAGTATGTTTGCAGAATGAAGATACTTCAACCCTCTAAGCAACTAAACACAACAACAAGAACAAGACTTATTTCAATAACTAAACATACAAAACTCGAAACATAGAGTTACCGAGGAAGGACTTAAAGTTACCTGAAACAAGAAGTACTTGCAGTGATCATCAGAAAGAGACTGAGAGGATTTAATAATCTGATGAAGATCAGTATCCATTAGCTCATAAACCAAATAAACATCCTTGAAACTGGATCTATTAGCAGGCAACATAACATCTTTAAGCGCGATCACATTCTCATGCCTCACATGCCTAAGAAGTTTAAGTTCCCTCAACGTTCTCAAAGCATCAACACGATTCTCAAACACATTGTGAATCTTTTTAATAGCAACTCTCTCATTAGTCTCACGATTGATAGAAGAACAAACCACACCATAAGCTCCTCTTCCAATGGGTTTAATCGGAACATACTTTGTATCGATTTCGAACAATGTTTGCCACATGGAGTAGTAATGTTTCCCTTGTTGCTTAATCCCATTTGGTGGCTCAACTAACATCGCCATTTTCTCTCTGCAAAAACCAAAACTTTCAGTATTTTTCCCCTAAATTGGTAAGATTTTGGAAAAGGGTTTATAGAGAATTTTCGATTTATGAATCATTGAAGCTTTTTTCTCCTTTACGTCTCCAAAAAGTGAAATTCAACTAAGAAAAATTCTCTTTTTAATATCGTTTCCTTTACTTAGCTATCAATCTTACTACTCCATAAGAAAAAAGCAAACTTTGGTTATAAAAATTCTCTTTTTAATATGATAACTCTTGATTAATCATAATCAAAACTCAAAAATTAAGAGTTAAAACAAGCTAAATGAATAAAGAGAAGAAACAGAACAAGAGATCGAACATACCCAATAACTGAATTTACAGAACCCGAGTCGTTGTTGTTGTTGTTAATGATCAGAGATGAAAGAAGAGAAGGGTATGATTGGATCTGAATTGAGATTGCTTCTTCATAGCTAAAACAAGAAGAGATAAGAGAGAGAAGAGTTAGGAAGTGGTGAGACCCATACGGGGAATGGAATGTTAGGGGAAGAGGAAGAAGAAGAAGAAGAAAGGAAGCAAAATACGTTGGTTGATGAAGAAGCTTTGGTTACTTCTTTTCGTTTTTTAGGAAAAAAACAAATTACAAAGTCTTCTAATTACGAAAACGACATTCTTTTTAGATTAGATATTTTTTGTGTAACAAAACTTCAGTTACAAACTATCTTTAATTAAAAAATCTCTAAAGTTTAATGGACTCTTCATGTTTTTTTTTTGCATACAAATCAGGATTGTTATTACTATATTTGGTAATTAGAAAAAAATAATGCATAGGAATTTTTGTAATTAATTAAAAAGATTGAGTAAGATATTTATTAAGTAGAATTTGTCTTGGTATAATATACGTACACGAATACAGAAATTGAGGATTTAAATGGATCAAGTAACCGGCTAAGCACGTGGGTGGACTGAAAAAGTGACACGTGGTAAACGTAGATTGGGAGCAACTTCTTGTTGTTGTCCGAACCGAAGTTTCCACTGGGTGTAGTTAAACCTAACTTAAAAGCCTCAAAAAGTGGTCAACTACAAAACCACTCTTGGTTTGAAGACCTTCTGTCTCTTTCGGAGAGGTTTGAGGATTAGATTAAAAAAAGGATAAGTGTGGCTGATGGATTTAACATCAGATGATGACATAACTAATTTGAGTGGCAAATGGTTGAGTAAACCTATCAGTTGACGAACGCAGATTATCAATCAACTTTGAGTTTCTCCATAGATCTTCGAAGATTCTGTCTCTCCAAACCATCAAGCCCCAATTCATCTTCAACCCTAGTAATTTAGTTTATATAAAGTGTACTTGAATTTTATACGTTGATGTTAAAAATGTTTGCACACTAATCTTTTGTACAAAACTACTTTACAAAATATATTTCTTATAAATTCATTGTTTTCTTTTGTACAAATCAAACATGATCTCGCATATGATGCGGATAAGTGGTAACATCTAAGGATGATATATATATACAGAGACATAACAAAATTCTTTCTTTGGAGATTCTCTTAATTTTAATGTGACTGTAAGATTTAAGTTAATGACATGAGTGCATTGGCCACCTCTAACTCCACTAGAGGCTTCTTCTTCCTCATGTTCCTCACTTACCAAGTGAACTGCACATGGAGATAAAAAGTAAAACAGAACACCATTTTAAACACCAAAACAAAAATTAGTTAAGTAGGCATTGATTTGAAAGCGGACCAGCTTCTTCTTCTTCTTCTTTCTCTCAACGTATGCCACAAGGTCCTCTTGTCGGGTAAGAGAATCATCAAGAGCCTGTGAAGATACAACAACTCTTTAGTGTGAGATAGTGAAAGCTGAGAACAAATCAGTAATATATATGAAAGTTTTTTTTGTTTTGTGTTACCTTCTTGGTTGCAGCAAGTTCTTGTTCCAAGAAATCGGCTCGGCTAATGGCAGCATTAAGCATCTCTTCCTTTTCAGGAGGCATAGTTGCTGGCTGTGCACTCAAGTTTGTGACTTTCTGCTCAAGCTCAGCCATTCGTTTCATGACCGCCATGAAATCTTCCCCTGAGATGGTTGTTGTTGCCATTTTCTTCCCATGCATCGAGCTCTTGTTCATCGAGTTTTCGTCGCAGTAAACCGGGCTAGAGTATATAGTTGACTCGGTTAGCTTCCTTGGAACGTTTTTAGTCACTCTAATCATGGTGACTACACCCATTACAAAAGCCATGACTCCAGTGAAAATAGGAGACCTTCCACTTTCATTTGTAGCTTTGCAAGCTTCTTGAATGGCGTAAACATCCCCTGTTCAAAAACAGAGAAGTACTTAAATTCAAGTTCTTTTAAAAAGGAGTAGTATTTGTCTCTTTAGTAGTGTAATTTGCACATGATCTCTTATACTTTTTGAGAGGGAAAATTTGTGAGCTTCTGGTATGTTCCAAGCTGGATGAGCAACCACGACCTGAGATGTGGGAAGAAATATAAGGAGAATACAAGCCTCATGAAGGAAAATAGTGTCATTCTTACATTTTGACAAGGAGAGGGCTGTGACTGGTCAGTTTCAGGAGCTTCCTCAACTGCAGAGTTATTCCCCTGAGAGATAATATTCTCTCCAGCATTATCAGCTTGAGATCTCTTTGAGCATATGTGGTCACCATTATTAACTCTCTGTTAGGTTTACGGTGACAATCATCTTAGTTTTCATATAGAAAGAAAGAAACTAACTATGAGTGTTGTTGTTGCTTTACTAGATCAAAGAAGTTGTAGAAAACAAACCTTCATAATATCTGGATTGTTCCATGGTCCTTTGTCCGAGCGCATGCAACCCCCATTGTCAGCACAAGTACAAGAACCTCCCAAGAACTCAGGCAGCTCACTGATACAAAGAAAAATGAGAAGTCTGTCATTCGAGAAATACTAATCTTTTGAGTGTTCATGCAGAAACTTTTTGCAGAGCTCACCTAGCATCAATTATTTCAAGCAACTTGCTTTGGTACTTGTTGCCAAGAACCTGAATATCAAATTAGCTAAGTAGTAAGAATATCTCTCATTTATATCAGTCAAGAGTGATAAAAAGGGTTTGTATACTTGCATGGATCTTTGCTGTAGTCTTTGGGTCAAGGAAAGACTTAACCGTGTTCCACAACATCCTGAATCCTGAGCCAGCATTGATGATAAACATCCTGTTCAAGGTCTGAGCCAATGACAGATAAATGAAAAAAAAAAGTTGAGAGAGCAAGAATCATTCATAAAAGATAAACCAATGATGATAATAATATAAAGTGCACCTCTGGATAGTTGTCACCATCGACCTTTTGAAGACGCGTAATCAAATCCCTTGCTGCCTTGTTGAAGTTTTTCAGCCCCTTTTATCATATATACACCATTTTTGGTCATTATTGGCTATTATAGTTTCTACAAATGACCATTCAGTTATGTACGTACCACTCCTTGGACATCAAGAATTGTTGTACTTTGATCAATGTGCTTCTTTGCCGCGATGGAGCATGCTGGGAACTTAACATTGAAAGTCCTCTCAAACTCCATCACATGGTAGTTCACATATCTATCCATGGTTGTGACTTGCATCAACTTGGTAGAGTCTACTTGACCTAGCCTCTCAATGTACACCGGTCTTCCTTCCTTGTCGACTCCATGGTGTCCTTGAGGGTAGTATTTCAACACTTCATCAATTTCCTTAAATTCAAAATCCTAAGAGATACAAAGAAAAAAAAAAGAGTAAGAACATTGTTTTCAACCACAATGCACCTTCTTGCATTCATAAAGAAACTCTATGAATTCACACCTCCATAACTGTGTCAGCACCAAACTCCTTCCTCCATCGGAGCATGTCAGACCACATTTGATTTGTTTTCTCAAGATCAAATTTTCTAGCCTTCAAAAACCTGAAAAATGAAGAAACATTCAAGCTAATAATGGACATAGATGCACATTGGCATGATATATTCCAAGATAGACCTAAGCATCATATGGTAATCATCATGTTTGTCCGGAAGTAGTTCATCGAGAATAAGCACTTGGCGGAATGCATCAACCACCTTTAACTCCTCCGCGTCATGCTCATCCTCGAAGATCTCCACGGACATCACCTTGCTACTTCTTCTCTTCTTCGTCAAGGAACAACTCAACTTGGAGCAACTCCTCTTTTTAAAAGAACACACATTGGGTCTCTCCAAAACACATACGTCAAGATCTTATCAAGTAAGATCCAAAAATTCACATTCGTCAGGAAAGGTAATAACAAGAAAAAAAGATTCCTAACAAATCAATGGGACAAAAAAAAAACACTTACCAACGTTGAGAGACATGATGTGTTATATAGGCGAGAAGAGCACTCTACAAAAGAGTGTTCTTATAATAACCAAAGTCCTTTCCAATTGCCTGCAAGACTCAAAACACATTCCAATCATAAACACAATCTTTAACCAAATTCTCCATTCGATAATATATCGAAAGCAAACACGTAAGAGTATTGATCATGATGATGGATATAGAAGAACAAAAAAAAGGATAAAATTACCTCTGAATGAGAGATTGGTGAGAGAGAAAAGTGAGAATGAAATCTATCCAAAAATATCTCGTAATCTTTTCTTTGAAAGCTACACACCACATGTTTTTGTTTTCTCTTTGACCAACCATTGATTCTCTTCTCCATTTCTCTTTCTCTCACTTTTTTTGTTCTTTGTACATTCCCCATAGAAACGGAGGGAAGAGAAATACCATGCTATTGCTAGAATACGACCATATCAGAAAATGTCACGTCTATATGTGAACGTATCCGAACCAAAAATTCAAAATTTATTTAAAGAACAAAAAAGTGATAAACTTTAACCATAGACCTATGTTTCTAAAGTAACAAATCAAACCAAACTGATTAACCCGAACCAAAATCTAACTGATAAACTTTAATGCCTTTCCTAGTTTCCTTTCGCTTTTCCTTTTCCACCTTTCTTCTTCTTCTTCGTCTTCTTCAAATCATTGGTAGAAGAAACATTGTGTTTATCGTCACCATCAAGTTTTCTACAAGTAGAACCTTCCAGCTCCTTGGTTTTGCTTATCTCGACCTTTCTATTCTCAACAAAGCTAACTACTCCACGAAGGACAACATCAGTATCATCTTCTTGCATCAACTCTTCAGCTAACTCAGCCGGAGTCACCTCAGTGGAATCGATCAGCGCCTCGATTTCCTCGCAAAGAGGATGGTTTAAGCCACCTAAACCGAGGTAATTAGAGACCAATGTCCTAAACCCTAAACCTGTACAGTAAGACATGTTGATATGCATATCCATTCTTCCAGGACGTAACAGAGCAGGGTCAAGCCGTTCTTTGTGATTCGTCGTGAACACAATGATTCTCTCATCCCCAAAACTTGACCACAACCCATCAACGAAATTCAAAAGCCCTGATAGAGTCACCTGCATGGCAAAGACAATACCATAGTCAAAACTAAGAACCAATAGATTCTCTCAAAACTGTACAAAAATTCAAAACATCTCACCCTTCCATAATAACCTTCTTCGTATTCTTGATACTCATCAGCTTCCCTGTCTACCACCTCGGCACTACTACAATCGATATCCTCAATAACCAAAATCGAACGGTTCGTGGTTGATAACAAGATGCTCTTTAGTTGAGCATTTTCATAAATACTACTAAGCTCAAGATCAAACACATCAAACTTAAGATAATTCGCCATGGCAGCAATCAAACTAGATTTACCAGTTCCTGGTGGCCCATACAACAAGTAACCTCGTTTCCAAGCTTTACCAACTCTTTTGTAAAACTCTCTTCTCTTCAAAAACCTCTCCATATCATCGATTATCTTCTTCTTCGCACCCGGGTCCATTGCCAATGTTTCGAATGTCGATGGATGCTCAAGATTGATACATCCCCAACCGGCACCAGCCATTCCGTCATCATCTTTGCTCGCACGCACATCTCGGCTATAAAGCTTCACCGCTCTCAGATCCCTCTTAGTCTCCTCAGATTCAGCTACAACGTGGCTCAAATAAGAGTTCATGACTTTATCTCTAAGCTTCTTCTCGAACGTGAGCTCGTAGTAACGTTTCTCTTTTTGGCTTGCCTCGTTCTCTGATTCAACATAAGTCCATCTCAGCTCGCTATTCTCGAAAGTATCCAAGATCTCTTCTCCTTTCTCGATATAGATTGTGAAGTGCTTCTGCTTAGGGAGTTTACCTACTCGTAAACGGGCTGTCTCGGGTCCGATTTTGTTCCGGAGGTACACCTCTGCCGCGTCGAACACTTGGTTCCTCTTAAATCCGATGATCTCGTCGATAACCATAGTCAAATTCTTTGATTTCGGAGTGAAAAACCGGTTGAGTAAGTCGGTGATGTATGATCGGAGCCTCTCCGGTACTTCATCATTGAACAGTGATCTAAAGAGCATCAAGAATCCGGTTAAGGACGCGTACGCTGTAAACAGCGACGATGGTGATAAAGAGATATTGGATATTGAAGGAAACATCTCTGTTAATCGAAATCCACAATTATCTTGCGGAATTTCCTTTGACCTAGCTAGGGTTAGAAGTGATGGGATGAGTTAAAATTGGGGTTTTATAACTTCATATATAGACTCAAATGAAAAAATACTATTCTTTAATTTTATCTTTATTTTTCCTTTTAAGTTATTATTATTTTTTTTTTTCTTAAAGTAGACCAATAGGAAAATAACAAAAGTATTTTCTAGGGAAGCAAACAAGTGAACAAACAGTAAGAGACTTGCGGAGGAAGGAGCTTGCGTCACAAGGAAACGTCAATTAGTAAGGCGGTGATGTCATTAGGGTGTGTTGTTCGTTCAAGCACAAAACATAACCAAGAATCCAAGCGTTTATAATCTTTAAATATAAAATACTGAGAGTTTCCTAATTTGATATATGTAAACAAAAATAATTCGATTAACACTCAAATGTATAAGAAACCTAAAATGATCCAAATTTTGAGTAGAAAGATCTTAAAACGTTTTTTTGCCATTTGTATTAAAATGAAAATAAATAAATAGAAAGTATTAAAAATAAGCAAAAAAAAAAGAACTATGAAGAGGTTAGCGAGAAACAACTGAAGATGCAATTTTTCAGTAATTCTGTACTAGTCGTTAGTAGTACATGAATTCTGAAGATTCTGGAAGGAAGGATGATGATTACTTGGATTTAGGAGAGTCTGTTAAGTCAAGAAAAAGGAAAAATTATCTTTGTTTGAAGACAAAAAGAATCATATAAGCAAAAGGGAAATTTGCTTGAAGAGAAAAGCAAATTGACAATATAGAATTTAGAAATATGTCTTATGTGTGATTGGAGAAACTTGAGGTGCAAGTTTGTGTTTGTTATATAAGAAGGATGTGGCCTTATGAGAATGTGGATGTGTTAGAGTAATAATAAGAAAATTGTTGGGCTTTTACTAATATACTAGGATTTAACCCACGGTTTATCGCGGGCTTCGGTTTTATATGGTTTTTAATTAAGTATTTGATTATATTTTATATTGTAAATTTATAAAATATTTCTTTTATTTTAAAATTTTATAAATACTGATTGGGATTTTTATTGGTTGGTCGTTATTTAGTGATTATAATAATATGTTTTAATGTGTTTAAATATGTATATTAATTAGTAAATGTGTATGTAATTTAAATATAAGTAAAGTAGTAACAAAAATGTAAAATAGTAAAAGTGGTGTAATTCTTTTTGTGATTATAAGTGTTTTTTGAAATATTTTATTGTGATTATAATTCTTTTTGAGATGGAATATGCTCATATTTAGATACCAAAATGAAGTAGAGATACCAATATTGTTGAACGGTTAAGATTGTCTACTTTGAATGGTAAACCCGATTAGGTATTTGAATTCGTGATTAAGAGATCACTACTCCTAACCCACCCGAAATTAAAAACGTTGATCCTACAAGCTTTAATAGATTGAGTTGATATGCACATCCATTCTTTATGCACCTCTGTTTCTTCCTTATGTTTTGTTTGGTTTGGTTTCTTTATTAAAGTCGAGACTGTTTAGTATGCCAAAAAAAAAAAGACTAATTTGAGATAATTTTGGTAAAAATAGTTCCAGAGACGTAAAATCTATTTTCTCGGAAGCTTCAGTCAAAAGTAGAATGTTTAGAACCATACAAAGCTTTATTTATTTGGCATAATGTTGAACACAGGTTTGATTTACCATGTTACACAACACAACACAACAGATCATATTGTTCAAAGTTATCTCTTATATCAAATAAGTTTTGGCCTTTCCTTTACCTTTCCCTTTACCTTTCTGTTTACCCCCTTTCTTCTTCTTCTTTACACAACCCAAAGAACCATTCTGTTTTTCGTCATCATCAGTTGCTTTACAAATAGAAACCTCCTTCTTAGTCTTGCTTCTCTCAACCTTCCTCTTCTCAACAAAGCTTATTACTCCACGAAGAACAACGTCAGTATCATCGTCTTGCATCAGCTCTTCAGCTAACTCAGCTGGAGTAACTTCAGTAGAATCGACCAGCGCCTCGATTTCCTCGCAAAGAGGATGGTTTAAGCCATCTAAACCAAGGTAGTTAGAGACCAATGTCCTAAATCCTAAACCTGTACAATAAGACATGTTGATATGCACATCCATTCTTCCAGGACGTAGCAGAGCAGGATCAAGCCGTTCTTTGTGATTCGTCGTGAACACAATGATTCTCTCATCTCCGAAACTCGACCATAAACCATCAATGAAATTCAGAATCCCTGATAGAGTCACCTGCTCAAAGACAATATCATAATCAGAACTAAAAACCAATAGATTCTCTCAAACTCAAATCCAAAAGATATCTCACCTTTCCCTTAATTTGTTCATCTTCTTGATTCTCAGCTTCCCTATCTCTCACTTCAGCATTACAATCAATATCCTCAATAACCAAAATCGAACGATTCGTCGTAGATAACAAAACCCTCTTCAACTCACCATTGTCATAAATACTACTAAGCTCAAGATCAAACACATCAAACTTAAGATAATTCGCCATCGCAGCAATCAAACTAGATTTACCAGTTCCTGGTGGCCCATACAACAAGTAACCTCGTTTCCAAGCTTTACCAACTCTTTTGTAAAACTCCTTCCTCTTCAAAAACCTCTCCAAATCATCGATGATCTTCTTCTTCGCATTCGGATCCATCGCCAACGTATCGAACGTAGACGGATGCTCGAGATTGATACATCCCCAATTCCCACCAGCCATTCCATCATCATCATCACTAGCATACACATCTCTGCTATAAAGCTTCACCACTCTCAGATTCCTCTTGATCTCCTCGGATTCGGCTACAACGTGGGTTAAATAAGAGTTCAAGACTTTGTCTCTAAGCTTCTTCTCGAATGTGAGCTCGTAGTAACGTTTCACTTTATCTCCTTTCTCGTTCTCCGATTGAACATAACTCCATTTCACCTCCGACTCCTCGAAAGTATCGAGGATCTCTTCGCCTCTTTCGATAGAGATTGTGAAATGCTTCTGTTTTGGGATCTTACCAACTCGCAACCGCTCTGTTTCCGGTCCGATCTTGCTCCTGAGATACATCTCCGCCGCGTCGAAGACTTGATTCCGGTTCAATCCGAAGTTCTCGTCGATGATCACAGTGAGATACTTTGATTTCGGAGTGAAAAACCGGTCGAGTAAGCTGGAGAAGTAAGATCGAAGCTTCTCCGGTACGAAATCATGGAGCATCGATCTAAAGAGCATCAAGAATCCGGTTAAAGATGCGTACGCTGAGAACAGCGACGACGGTGAGAAAGAGAAATCTGATGAAGGAAACATTGTCGGCTGAAGTAAAAAATTTCCGATGACCTAGAGAATTTTATTCCGGTGAAAGAGAGTGAGAGAGATTTGAGAAAAGGTTTTAGAAGTGATGAGTTAAAAATGTGAGAAATAGAAGATAGGCTTTATAGAAGCACATGGCAAACACTTTTGTCTGTTTCACATTTAAGGATAGAAAATTAATAAGAGACATTTTGAGGGAAGCGAAAAAAAGTAAGAGACTTGCAGAGGAAGGAAGCGTGCGGTGCAAGGAAATTACTTGACGTCCGTGTACACGTCAGAGGTCAATAGTAAAGTGACACGTGACGGATCCACTTGCTTCTTTTTTTGTTTGATTTGTTCCGTTCGATGAAGAACATATTCGACGAATACGTCAAATAACATCGACTCAAAATATTATTTTTGTTATTTTACTCTTTTGGAATATCTTTATTTTCAAAATGGATAATTTAGTTTACTTTGTTAAAAAAAACGAGTGGAATATTAATTATTTACATTTCTTTACATTTCAGTGTTTTCCAATCAAAACCTTTTTGACGAATCATTTTTATCGTCTTTAGTGTACTAAGAGCATCTTTATTGGTAAGCTTTTAAATTATTTCTTAGGATAAGAACGCCTCACTTTAACTCTTATATAAGAGTTAAAGTGAGGCGTTCTTAATAATCAATCACAAAAAAAAATTTTAAGAACTAATCTAAGAACTTACCAATAATGATGCTCTAAGATTCGACCATCCGATTTCTTCAATTAAGAAAAAAGAGATCAATATGAAAAAATCATTTTTAACAAAAAATATATGAAAAAACATGTTAGGTTTATTTAAACTTTATTAAAAAAAGAAAGAAGAGAATCTAGATTTTTGATATAAAATGGTGTATCATTCTAGAATAATAGTATTGAAAATTTGCCTCTCTCTTAGTGGGGCGGTGGTATTATTAGTGTATGTTGTTCGTTCAGGCCCAAAATAAAACACAAGAGCCCAAGCATTTTTTTTCCCCATATGCACTATAGACAATAGAAGAAGTTTGAAGCTTTCAATTTTCAAAGCTTCATTCAACACAATCTGATCGTAAGAGAATGCAAGATAGACAAACAGAGAGACAGATTGCGATAGGTTCGGTTTGTTCAAGATAGACGTTGTTTGTTCGGATTTTTTCTGTTTCAGAGGCCTAGAGGCAAAAACAAATGGTTGAACTATGGACATTTTCATGTAAAATGAAAGAGGATCGGTCATAAACAAACAATGCATATTATCTCATTAGACCATTAGCAATTTCAACAGTGGCCACAAATTTAGTATATACCATCTGGCTTATAGCATGTTTATGTATAGTTTTATAGGAAAAGGACCAAACTTTGATACCATGTACAGTTTACTAATTCCAAACCGAACCGAACAGAATTGTTTTACGGTTCAGCCGGTAATATTTTTGGATAACCGAATAACAGATAAACCGAACCTAAAAAAAACGAATGCCCAAGACTAATAAAGCATTGTGTTCCTTTTTACTTGTCTCACTTACGCTTATGCATAAAAGCTATTCAATCAACCCTATAAATGATACAACAAATATAAACACATAGATACCTAAAAAGAAGTGAGGAAATTACATAAGGCTACATGCGTGGACGTTGTCGTCGTTGAAAAAGTTGCTCATTTTGTCGTCACCACGGTTGGTGACGTGAATGTTACCGTGACGGTCACTAAGGTTGTAGCCATGGCGATAGTAGTTGTAGCTCTCCCTAAACTCGCGGGTGGTATCTTTGAAGTAATGGTCAGAGGAAGTGAAGTAGCGAGGCATGTCCGGGTAGGGCCAGAACTCGGCTCGTTTACCGGCTCTTCTCACCGCCTTGAGCACCTTCTTCCTCTCTACGTACCCAACCACCGTTACTCTCTCCATCTCTAGGTTCACCTCCACCGAGTCCACCCCTTCACCACCAAAACAACGCCCGTTTAGTTACTAGTTTGATATATTCACAATATTACCCTTTTCTATATAGGAGTGTTTTAGCAAAACAAAAAACATATTACAATTTTTTATGAAAAATATAAAGTTATTATTCTATAACCATAATTTATAATATAAAATTTAATATTCGTTAATTTAACGAAAATATTTTATGGAAGAAAAGAAATTAGTTATTTTCGAAAACACTCTGAATTATAACATTACCTCTCAGCTTGTAAATGGCATGCTTGACAACCCTCTCACATCCACTGCAACACATCCTTACTTTCAGGTCTATCGTCTGTTAATTAGCACCATTCATATATTACAAACTAATTAGAACTAATATGACTGCTTCAAAAACAATTAGTATTAATATGTGATATATGTCCATAAAGAAAAAGGTAATTAATTAGAAGAATAATTATTTAAATGACCAACTCTCTGCTGAATCAGCCAAAGGATATTATAATCACATATAGTAACATCCACTAGTGAGACAAACTTATGACATTCCGTTTCAGTTTTGTCCGATTCCCCTAAACGAATCAATAAAAATTGAAAAGACATTTTTTAACTAACAAAAGAGAAAAAAAAAAATGAGCACAATGAGTACTTTAATATTCTTTTTGCGATCGAGAATCTGTTTTGCCAACTTATTTACAAAATTAGAGGAGATCAGCTAACTATAGTTTGAACTTTGATCTTTATGTTTAGCTAAAAAAAAAAAGCAACTTAATTCGCTCTAGCTACCATCATCACAAACCTAACAAAGTCATACCTTTCTCTAAAAACAAAAATCATTTGCACTCTTCGTTCAATTAGGCATGTATCAGAATAATAACGGTTTGAAAGATAATTGTTACCAAAATTTATTCTATTTTAATGAAAAACTAATATCATGATCATAGAGTCAATTTGAGACTAAAACTACATAGATACATGAAAATTATGGTCGATTATACTATATAGATACATAAAAAGGAAAGAGAATACCTGTAAAGAAAGTGGACGAGCCATTGGCATGGTGTGGTAATGGTTGAGGTGGCTCACACTTTTGAACTTTGGCTTCTTATGTGGATAGCGAAAGAACAAACAGTAAGTGATGGTAGATATGAAGGAGCCGAAACCCATTTCTCTGCTCTCTCTCTTTATATTTATACGTTGCTAGATAGAGAGATGATTAGGACTCAACAAACTTAGAGAAGAAGCAATAAATATATAAACAAGAGGAGTGCATGGAGGGGTTTAAAACAAAGAATAAGATTAGACAGAACGGAAGATATGCCTTTGGAATCACTTCACTTTGTAATAAGTTATGATCTCTTCTTTACCTCCAAAAAAAAGAGTTGTGATATTTATTTTTATGTTGCAAAGTCATTTACATGTAGAAAATATGACTCAACACATACTAATTTCCGCTCTTAGCTAATTCTGTGGATAACATATAGTAATAACTTTCATAATTAAAGCTTCTTGTAATTATAATTTATTAAAAAGCGTTAGTCTTAGTCTTGACATAATGCGAAGGTATCAAATGTTTTAAATGCATTTCTAAAGAAATGTGGCACTATAGTTTATGCATGATGTATATAATCAAATCAAAAGAATATAAATTGTCCTGGTTTTATGGCTTAATTGGTCATCACCAATAAAGTGGCCGCAACCGCATTATCCAGTGCACATTGCTATAAAGAGAAGATTTTATTAAAGATCCAAACGAAAATATAATAAGTTGATTTAGAATATATATAGTTTTATACCCAGTGGAAGGAGACCATAAGACTTTTTGTATATCATTATCTACTATGAAGTTTAATTAAAGAGTATGTAACATCTAATAGAGAATCAGAGTAGAACATACACAGTTAAACCGAATATCAAGGGTACTGATTTATGTTCCCTTAGATTAGTGCTGTAACTTTTTTCTAGGAGAATTGCGGAATGTTTAAAGTAGAAGTTAATTATATAAAAATCATGAAATCTAAATGTTAATTTGAAAAAAAGCATACATGAAATATTTTTATATTTGAAGAATAAACAATTACAGCTCCCATTTAATCTAGACGGACAATAGTCCATAGATGCTAAGATGATATAATATTCTCGAAAATCTTTATCGTCGGTAGATAGAAACGAAACCATAGATTTAAGTTTTTTTTTAAAGAGCATATTTAGATATGTCACATGTGTCAGTATCATCCGGACTAGAAAAAATATCAGGAGAGAACACGATATTCCCACGCAGATATTGTAAACATGAAAAAGACATATCTATATTGATGGATGATCTTAGAGAATCAATGTTGATAAAGGTGGATGAGTTAGAGAAATGGAGCATGTGCTGCTCCTGCTTCTGCTTCTGCTGCATGGCCCTGATTAAGAAACCACTCGCTCGTCTCATCTCCATTTCTATTATTCCTTATTCCTAAGTTCCCTTATTTTTATTATTTAAGAAATATTCCTCCTGAAAAACTTTATTCTTCACCCTTTATTTTTCATGTGTGCTTGTAAGTTGTAATCCAACTAAGAAAAAAACAATCCAAAGCTTTTTACCAACTTAAGAAAAATAAGGCCATGGATGAGAAACTTAATTCGACTAAGTAAAAGACACTCCAATGTTTTTGGTTGATATACTAATTGACTTACTTGTGAATTTTGCTAGATACACCAATATATAATAGATGAAGGACGTTCTCTTACGTTGATATGTCACTAATGAGAAACTTAATCTGACTTAAGGCCAAAGACACTCTAATGTTAATCTGTTATTATGTTATTTATTTTCTTAAGTAATTTTTTTTATATTACAAAGATTATATAATATGATGTTATAACTTATTATATATATATATATATATATATTAATATATATATATAGATTTCGTGAATATTAGTTGAATTTACAGTTCATTTAACGACTATATAAAGTACCAAATAAACATTAGTTTTCTGTCTATTTAAATAAGAAAATAATTATTATTTTTTATTTCTTTATAAAATAAGTAATCGTAAATAAGCGTTAAATAATATAACTATTTATAATAATTAAAAAACTTAAGATGAATTATTTACTCAAAAATTAGAAAAATACATCAAAATGATTAAAATAAAATAAAAACAGTGAAATGATTACTTTATCAGGCTAACTGAATCGATGTAAATTTTTATAAATAACATATATATGTAAATAACATGAGTGAAGATTGGATGGCTCAATTTGCTTGTCACCACTGTCTTATTTGGTTTTTGGCGTGGAAGCTTTTCCAAAATCGCAGGAAAGTCTCCACCAAGCCTATCGATATGGAGCATAGTAAGGAACGGTCGTGAGCTCCTTAGCTTTGCTCCGAGTAAGCTAAAGTTGGAATGCTTGGTTACACACTCGTATCCACTGCGACGGCTCCTTGTTCTTGTGGTTAGGGTTCTTAGCAATTGCATTATTGGGTTATTGTTCTTTTTGGTGGCGATCAAAGTTGAAAATTAATGATGTTGATGCGAAAGATATCGCCAAGAGAAGTGTTGTTGTTTGTGGTTATTGTAGAGAGAGAGTTCGATTGTCTTAATATACTGTAGTTTTGTTGATATAATATACTATAATGACTTTGCATTATTTAGTTAAGTTGCCGATATGAAAAATTCAAACTTTCGTCCCGTTTTAAAAAAATTAACAAAGACTAGGACTTGCATTAGTACATGATAAACGTTGTGTTAACAATAGAATAACACAAGACTGTTGACCAAAAAACAAAAGACTAATTATTACGTTACATAACCTGTATGTTATAACCGATAAACAAAAAGATGGCCAAAAAAGCACATGGTTGATGTGGTTATATATTAGTGTATCACGTAACCATATGATTGTAACTCAACTCTAAGCAAAACATGAACTTTGACACGAAAAATTTGGTTAAAAGAAATCATGTGGACTTCTTTGTCCCAAATATATATAGATGTGGACCAAAATTTCTTTCATTCAATGAATACTCCGTAAAAATACTAAATGACGACTGAACTTTTCTAAAAATAGTTGTAAGTGCTAAAAATTTAAAACAAACTTCCATACATTATAAACAAAGTAGTTCTATAACCAATGTTATTTTTCTTTGAAATTTTAAATTTATAGATCAATTAAAAAATTACAAGGGGGAGAAAAAGAAAATAGCTCTTATAGATCGATCAATCGGATCACTAAGAATTGTCACAAATAATATAATAAATGAACACAAATCATAACATATATGGTGTTATATACATCTACTTAAAGTAGATGACCGGACTATTAGATCTCAAATCCCACATTCCACTTTCTTTAAGGTATTCATGGTATCTAGAGAACTCCGGTTTAGCCGTCGCTTTCTTCTTGTTATGGCGGCGATAACCATCAAATAAACTGAAGATTGGATGGCTTAATTTGCTTGTCACCACTGTTTTAGTTGGTTTTTGGCGTGGAAGCTTTTCCAAAATCACAGGAAAATCTCCACCAAGCCTTATCGATGGAGCATAGTATGGAACGCTCGTTGACCTCCTTAGCTTTGCTCCAAGTAGGCTGAAGGTGGAATCATCGCTTACACGCTCATATCCGCCGCGACGACTCCTCGTCCTCGTGCTTAAGTTTCTTAGCATTTGCATTTCTGGATTAGTTGAAGGTTTAAATTGCTTGGAAGAGAGAAGTGACGAAGGTAATGGTGGTGGTGAGAAAGAGATAGGCGTCAAGAGAAGTGTATTGTTGTTTGTGGTTATTGTAACGAGAGAGTCTTTGATTGTCTTTATATAGTTTTTTTCTATAGAGAGTCTTTATATGGTTTTATTGATAATATAAGAATTGTAGGTTTAATGATTTTGCATTATTTAAGTTAGGTTGCCATTTTGGAAAATTCAAACTTCGTCGGTCGTATCCTCTTTTCTATTAGTAATAATATATTTTATCTTCCGTTAATAAACTAAACATAGACTAAGACTTGCATTGCATGATAAACGTTGTGTTAACAATAGAATAAACACATACTTATTATATATGTGTTTATAAACACAATTAATAAACAAAAGAAATGACGACAAGCACATGGTTGATTGGTTTATATATTAGTCCATCACGTAACCAAATGATTGAAAATATTTGTAATTCATGAATAGCTACAACTGTAAAAAGAAAATTCTGAATTACACAAAAAGAATTTGGTTAAATTTAAAGGATAGTATATGCACAGAGACCAATCTTTTGCATTTTCAAATCGGTCAAAGCATCAGTTGCTTTCGAATCGTTGGAACTTGGAAGCTGCTAAGCGCTAACTAGAGAAACTTGTCTTTCGACCGATAAAATTTAAAGGATATGAAATTCGTGATACACACAAATTTATAAATAGCTGTTAACATTTACTGACCAAAATAATATAAGTTATGTGAAAAAGTTTGAAAAATAACACAATATTTTTTTTTGTTCACTAAAATATTATAAATTATGCGAACATTGAGTTTTTTATTTTGCCATTTAAAATGTTCACAGTGGCTAACATGATTGAAATCTTAGTAGTAAGACTCAAAGTTAGTCATTCAACTACCATAGTGAATCTTTTAACCACGAAACCACCATAATCAGTCTTCCTGTAAATAATCACCTAATCGGATGTTGCTACCTAATAAAAAATTATTCATTTAACTATAAAATTTATCTATCACAAAACGAAATTATATATCCGTTTGGGTTTACTAGAGAGGATTAATGATTATATTTTATGATTAAACAAAATTAGCTATCTGTTTGGATTTATAAACGAGTTTATATTTTACAAGTAAATGAGGTTAAATGTCAGTTAAGATTTATAAAAGAATTTAGATTTTATAATTAAACGAGATTAAATATCGGTTTGAGTTTAGAAAAAACGGTTAGATTTAAATTTTATAATTAAACGAGTTTAAATATCGGTTTGAATTTAAAAAAGAGAATTAGAGTTTAGATTTTGTAATCAAACGAGATCATATATCATGTTTGATTTATGAAAAACAATTAGACCATTCACATTGCATAACCTCTCATGTATGTCTTAAAGACTAACCATAGTTAAAATTAAAGACATTTCCTTTTGGATGTCAAAAATATCTTCCTTAAGATATTTTAGACATCTAAAAAATAAAATGTTTTTAATTTTAATCATGGTTAGTCTATTTTTACCATGGTTGGTCTTGGAGACATTAATAAAAGATTATGCAATGTAGATGCTTTTAGTATTTAGAATGGAAGTGAAAAAAAGAATTCATCGTAAAGATGAACTCAAGAATTGTTCGATAATATATGTGTTATTTTCAAAAATACTTTAATTTATAAATAATGAATATTTGATATCTTTTAAGTAAATAAAAAATGTGGTAAAATGAAAATAACTAAACAAAAAAAAACTTGAAATATACAAGGGATTGGGAAATGTCATGCATAAGATACTTTGGGGTTTGATGACATAGATGAATAAAGATTTTGAAGAACACATGCCGGTTAAAGCCTAAATAATTCGGTTAAACACTCGCAAATTGGATTTTTGGTTAAACCAATTGGTAGACGTGTCAAACCTAAACCTTCCATTGCGCTAAGACGTTTCGAAACTCACAAAGATAAACCCTAAAACAATAAACTTTTCCTCAGACATCAGCCTCGGCGACCACGACAACAACTTCATTTTTTCTCGTCGAGTTTTTTTCTGGGAATTGCAGGTAATCTCTCGTTAACGTGCCCCTCTGGTTTCTCAAATTTGGGAACTCTGTTTTTGTTCTGTTCTGGGAAAGTAGAACAATTCGAATTACGGTTCGACCGAAGTCAAACCGGGTTTTGTCCGGTTAAATAAATTGAAAGAAAAAACAAAGGAACACTGTAATAAAAACCCTCTCCTAAAACCCTAATTTCTTCTTCTCTCCGTCTTCCTTCTTGTTGTTCCCGGTGCGATTTCTTTCATTTTGATTTCGATAGTTTATTCTTCTCCTTGTTTTCACTGTTTGTGTGATTGATTCTCTCCATGAATTGATAATTCTTACACTATTGTCTTTTAGCTCGACTCTTAAACTGATTTGTTCTTGTTACCATTGATGGTTTTAATTGCAGGTGGATTTATCAGAGTGTTGTGCTAACAAATGGGTGCCAAAGGTTCGATTTTTATCCAGTTTTTGGATTTATATTGTAATTAGAGCTTAAGGGATTCGAGATTGATAAACACTTTAAATCAAATGTAGATGATAAAAAGCGTGTGAAGAAGTTGAAATCTAAGAAACTAGAAGCTGAGGAAGAGCTCAATAATGTTCAAGAAATCGATGCACATGATATAGTAATGGAGCAGAAGAGCGATAAGAAGCGTGGGAAGAAGGTGAAATCTAAGAAAGCAGAAGCTGAGGAGCATGAAGAAGAGCTTAAGAGGCTTCAAGAAAAGGTGAGTCATCTATGAAACATGTTTGGTTGCGATATTGTAATGATATATTAGTGGAAAGTTGAGTTTTTTTTTTAACTTTACGGATTTTTTTGTTCCGCAGGATCCTGATTTTTTTCAGTATATGAAAGAGCATGATGCAGAGCTTCTAAAGTTTGATGCTACTGAAATTGAGGTGAGTTTTGTTAGTTTGTATATGTTGAGTTTGTGACTCGACTTCCAGTTGTGTTGGAAGCTTTTTGTCTTAGGGATTCACATTTTGTAGGATGATGCTGATGTTGAACCTGATACTGACCTGGAAGACACTGAAAAGGAAGGTGATGATGAAGCAACAAAGATGGAAATTGCAAAGAAAGTGCACGTGCAGAAAACGATTACAGCATCGATGGTTGATGCATGGAGTAAATCAATCGAAGATGAAGCGAAGCTAGGTGGAGTGCGTTCTATCTTGAGAGCTTATAGAACTGCCTGTCACTATGGTGATGATACCGGGGACGATCAATCGACAAAGTTTAGTGTTATGTCAAGTGAGGTGTTTAATAAGATAATGATATATGTTCTGAGTGAAATGGACGGGATTCTTCGTAAGTTGTTAAGGTTTCCTGAAGATACTAGAGGAACAAAAGAGACTATATTGGAGCTCACAAACACTAGGCCTTGGAAAAACTATAATCATTTAGTCAAATCATATCTTGGGAATTCCCTTCATGTTCTGAACCAGATGACCGACACAGAAATGATAACCTTTACTCTGCGCCGCCTAAAGCACTCATCGGTTTTTTTAGCTGCTTTTCCTAGCCTCCTAAGGAAATATATTAAGGTGTGTTGGAGCAAGATAGTATTCTGTTCATGTTTCTTCTTTATGGTCCTTTCTTTGCTCACTTCATTGTTGCTCTTCTGCCATCTAGGTTGCACTTCATTTCTGGGGAACTGGTAGTGGTGCGCTCCCTGTTGTTTCCTTGTTGTTCCTGAGAGATTTGTGCATACGCCTTGGATCTGACTGTGTTGATGACTGTTTCAAGGGAATGTACAAAGCGTATGTGTTGAATTGCCAGTTTGTGAATGCTGATAAATTGAAGCATATTTCGTTTCTTGGTAACTGCTTCATTGAGCTTCTCGGCACAGATATCTCTGCAGCATATCAGCATGCATTTGTCTTCATAAGACAATTGGCAATGATTCTGCGTGAAGCGCTTAACACAAAAACAAAAGTACTTTCTCAATAATCTTCATAAATTGAGTTCTTCTGACAACAATTATGTGTTGAGAAAAGTTGCTGTTAACTCTTATTTACATTTGGTTGTTTTCACAGGAAGCATTTCGAAAAGTGTATCAATGGAAATTCATCCATTGCCTTGAGCTTTGGACTGGAGCTGTTTGTGCCTACAGCTCTCAGTCTGAACTCAGACCAGTTGCTTATCCGCTAGCCCAAATAATAACTGGTGTAGCGCGACTGGTTCCCACGGCTCGCTACACTCCCCTTAGACTAAGATGTGTTCGTATGCTAAACAGGCTTGCTGCTGCGACTGGCACCTTTATACCTGTCTCAATGCTTCTTGTGGACATGTTAGAGATGAAGGAGCTCAACAGACCTCCCACTGGAGGTGTTGGCAAAGGTGTAGACTTACGCACACTACTGAAGGTAAAAACTTGCGTGGTTGGGTCTTTACTAATAGAGTATAGAATGAAACTTTATCCTGCAAACTAACCATTTTGGATATTGGCTCTCTTTTTAGGTAAGTAAACCAGCAGTGAAGACAAGAGCGTTTCAGGAGGCATGTGTTTATACAGTAGTGGAGGAGCTTGTGGAGCATTTGTCTCAGTGGAGTTGTTCCGTTGCTTTCTTTGAACTATCATTTATCCCGACCATAAGGCTGCGTAGCTTTTGCAAATCCACGAAAGCTGAGAGGTTTAGGAAAGAAATGAAGCAACTCATCAGCCAGGTAATAAAGAGAAAAAAAGAGAAATGCGGTTTTACTTTATGTCTCTTGTACTTGCAATAAAAGAACCGACTTTATTGACTTGTGTGTTGATGACTCCTTCAATCTCTCTTTTGCTTTTCAGATTGAAGCTAACTCAGAATTTGTCAACAAAAAGAGAGCTTTGATTAAGTTTCTACCCAATGATCTTGCTGCTGAATCATTCCTTGAGGTTTAGTAACTCATTTCTCTTGATCCATTTGATTTTTTCAATTGTTAGTGATGATAATACAAAACCTATATTTGTTTCTTTCTTCCCGTCTTTGAAACTACTGCTGCATTCTTCGAAAATTTTGTGGGATACCACAAGTTGTTTATGATTACAGAACACATGTTTACTCCAAAATGATTGCAAACATGGTTTCAAATTATTTTTTGGGTCTTCTCTGTTCAGGATGAGAAGAAAGCAGGAAAAACCCCTCTATTGCAATATGCGGAAATTATCCGCCAAAGAGCCCAGCAAAGAAACGAATCGCTGGTGGAATCTGAGTGCGTTACATTCCTCTAAAGTTGATCACTTGTATATTTTTGTTGTATGACTTTGACGGATACTAATAATCCGTTTGGTTTCTCCAGTGTAATTGTGGGAGAGAACTCAGCTGTCTTTGGGAAAAACGCACCAAGCAGTGATGATGAAGATGATGAAGATAGGATGGAAAAGGGTGCTGCAGCTTTCAATTCTTCTTGGTTACCGGGAAGTGACTCCAAGTATGTCTCTCTTTCTCTTAAAATGCACACATATCGGGGTTTCATATGGTATAGCACCGCCAACGGTAGTGTATGGTGCGAGTAGGTTAAAAATTACTTCCCCAAATATCACCAAGTAATATAGATTAGGCCTGGTCGGGTCTATGGTTTTAAGGCCTTCTGTTTATTTCTTAGTACTTTGGACATTTATGGGTGGCTTTATCAACTTAAGAATATAGATAGGATGGGAACCGGGTTGTCTCCTACGCCTATAACGTAGATATTTTATCTGACCGTTGTGATATAACCTAAAACAACAAATGTGTAATTAACAGAGAAAAAGAGCCGGAAGAAGAGAAAACGAAAAAGAAGAAAAGGAAGAGAGGTGGAAAGAGTAAAACAGAGAAGAAGCAGGATGAGCAAGGCTTAGGAGAAGATGACGTTGTGGAGGATTTTGTGTTGAGTTCTGATGAAGAGGAAGAGGATCTGTTTGATATAGGAGGAGACAAAGATGAAGATGATGCAGTAGACGAAATTGCAGATCCTGAGACCAAGACATCTAAGAAGACTAAGGGCACTTATAAGACCTGGCATAAGGCTTACAAAAAGACCAAGAAGAAGAAGGCCCGAGTAGCTTCTTAAGTTTTTTTTGTATCTTCTTCGATTTGTATGAGAGTACTTTTCGGATGTTTGCGAAACAACATTAAACAAAATTTTGGGGAAAAGAAAAGCTAATATTTCAAATTTTATGATTGTACTGGAAATTTTTCATCATCATCAGAAAGCTTTAAGTTCAACAATGTTTTCTGATGAGCATTACGAAATTAAATGCACCAATTGAAATTTTATCTAACATGCATGTAGTATAGAAGGCGGCTTCAGTGATGTCTAAGCAAACCGGGAGGAACGGAAAAGGACTGGTTTCTTCATTAGCGTTGCAGGCCAGCTTTGATGTAAGCTGCGTAAAGATCCCTGCGTTTCAAAACAGTACATTGCTCATTATTAACAAAACAACGTGTAAATAATTTGGTGTTTGGGATAAAACAAACTTACATGGAGTCCTTGATAGCGTCTATGGCAGCTTGAGCGGGAAGGAAAGCTTCAACGTCGACTTTCTTGTTCTCGTTCTTCTTGTCTAAAAACATTGTTTGTTAAGTGAAAACTGAAAACAAATCATAAGCGAAAACAAAATTATACGTTAAATGCAACATGTCTCTGTAGGATACAGTCCTCAAAGAAGCGACGGATTTCAGCTAGACGGTGAGGGGGAAGCTCTTTGATGTCTCTGTAGTGACGGAACTCGGGATCATCAGCACATACTGCAATGATCTTGTCGTCTTTCTCACCCTGCAAGTTTCAGAACAAGGTGATTCCTGGTTTCTTACTAAGGTAATACATTACATAGAGGTAGAATTGGGTTTAAGAGTTTTTGTTACCTGATCAATCATGGGCATTAGACCAATAGCACGGGCACGGAGGAATGATCCGGTTAGCACAGGCTCCTGCACAGTATTTTATCTCAAGTCTGTTATTTCACTGCCTGTTTACATCAAGTTTGTATGAACATGAAAGCTAAGATGAGGCGAGAGAAAGCACCTGCATCAGTACCAGGACATCCATTGGATCACTGTCTTCACAGATAGTTCGAGGGATGAAACCGTAGTTGTGGGGGTACACAATGGATGAGTAGAGAACGCGATCAACCTAGAGAGGAAAACTTTCAGTGATCAGAGTTTTTCTTCATTTCGACTCTTACGGTGAAGGATATTTAGTTGGAATGCATAAAATGTGACTTATGATATATCTAGCAACAAAGAATTCCTCATATAACCGCATAATCAGACTATATATTGAGGGATCAGAAGACAGGTTATACTCAATCAAAGCATATATGATGCAAGCAGAGACTGCCAAAGAACACTGTACCTTAATAAGGCCACTGTTCTTGTCTAGCTCGTACTTAACCTTTCCACCTTTGCTAATTTCAACAACCTGACAAAGAATTCAAGCACATTTAACAATCACAAGACCAGCACTAACTTTCTTAATATGATCTAATCTTCCGCAATGTAGAAGAAGATAAAACTTACACAGTTGAAAACAGTAGGAGCTTCTGGACCTGAAAGATTCAACAAACAAAACACTTACATCAAACAATCAACACTTGACTCACATGACTATTCAAAGTAACAAAGACAAGGATTCTTACCAATCTCCAAGTCATGCCAAGGATGAGCAGCAGCTGATCTGTGAGTGAAGGCTGCAAAGTTTCTCTCATTCAGCGTAACATTAGGGTTCCTGAGAGGGAAAGCATAGCCCTTGGCGCTTCCTTCATCCTTGATTTCAGCCATATCGGATGTTCACTATAATATGCAAACAAAAGGAGAGTCTCATTCAATCATATACCAAACTCAAAACAGGCCATATAAATTATTCTCACTACTTAACCATTTCATACAATAACCACCAGACAAATCCTTCAACATTCCAGCAGAATCCAATCTTATAAACCATAAAAAATGACTGTTCAAATCCGAGCAGAGAAATGAAGCACACATTTCTACGATGGTTCACTGTTCTAATGCAACTCAATATCATCTTAGGCAAATATCTAACAACGCGAAAGGCTAAAGTATCAGAGATATGCGAAGAACATAGATCCATCATCGATTTCATGTAAATACACATCAAAACACTCAAATCACCAACTAGTCTAAGCTACATCAATTGGAAACTGAAATAGAATCGAAAAACAGAACTAATCCAAACAAATGAAAGATAATCGACGAATCGATCATCTGTGAAGACCAATCCAAGTACTCGGCGCTCAAAACGAAACGAAACCAACAAGAAAATAGCAAAATCAAACGAAATCGCTTCGATTCAACAAGAAGTGATCAAAACAAGTACCATTAACAGGAGAAGATAAACTAAAAATGACCTAATCGACGGATTTCGAAGGAAAAAAAGAAACGAGAGAAGAAGAAGAAGATGATCTTACAGATGAAATCTCAAGCTTCAATCGCGAAACCGAAGCAGAGAATCCGTAACGTTTTTTTCTTTCTTTCTTCTCTCTTCGTTTAAGAAAACAACAAGATTTTGCAGTTACAGTAGAGTTTTCGTGTGACTGTGTGTGTGGCGCTTCTTTATGGGACGTTGGAGGAGGAAGAAGACGCTGACGTCACTTTTTCCTCGGTTATTGTTCATCGTCAATCGTACGATGAATCGTGTCCGTTGAATTTGAAAGGTTAATGGATCTGACGGCCATGGTTTTTCAAGATTTTAATATCTTTCTTAAAAAAATAGTTAGTGTACCTTTTAATTGAACGAAAAGAAAAAGAGACGACAGTGATGTACCAAAAAAGTATCCGACTAACAAATTGTTATATGACGCGTGTCCTGAAAATTAGGCAATTTCTTTCAGTGAATTCCTTATTTTATTTTGTCTGTTTTTGGCAAACAAATTTATTATTTTCTTAGGATAAAGAAATGAATTTATATCACTCATTCTTCTTTCTTTCTTTTTTGTTTTCACTCAAAATCAGTCACTCATTATTCTGTGTATTTATTATTTTCTTTTTTGTTTTCATTATTCTGTCACAAAAACAAGTTGAATAACAAATTACCACTTTTGATATTTTTCTTTTTTCATAAGTATCTAATATGTCAAATGGGAAAAAATGATCATTATTGAGCTGTGGGGTTAACCACAACCAAAAAAACTGTGTCGTATGGATGTGACCATCGAGCAGTGTTTTTTTGGTGACTGTCAACTAGAATTACAAGTCTAGAGAATCATACGCAAAACGTTAAAATTCGGTTTAAGGTCCCAGAGAAACAAAAAAGATTCGGTTTTGGATTCTTTCTGGTTGGGCCTCACAGAATATCGAATCGTTCCATGTAAAAACCAAAAAAAGTTCAACATATTTTCCCTACTGGGCTTAAACAAATATTTTATGAAGCCCAACATGTTTAACAAAAGTATCTTACTTTGCGACACGTGTCATGTTCCTTCTCCCCACGTCATTCAGTTTCTTCCTCTTCTTTCCAGAAAAACCAAGACTTTAATACGACTAAGAAAAATTCAGACGAAACTGAGAAACTTTCAATTTAATTGGTTCAAAATCATCCTAAATCGAGTAGATTGTTTTGAATCGATTTTTGAAGTTGATTCGAAGTTCAGTGATTGTGATTAGAATTTATAACCAGACCCAGTTTTTGAGGTGAAGAAAAAGCAGATTTTGTGTTCAATTTCCATGGAAGACGAACCAGGAAGCGAAAATGAAGCAGACACCATAGTTGCTTCACCACTTGCAAAATGGAGAATCGAATTCTCGAAATCGTTTCAGAATTACTTAGACAGATCTGCTCCTAACATTGTTCGAAGATGGCTTGTGACTTTAGTCGCTGCAGTGATCTATATCTATAGGGTTTACTCTGTTTATGGATACTTCGTTATCTCTTATGGCTTAGCTACTTATATCTTAAATCTCTTGATTGGTTTCCTTTCCCCTAAAGTTGATCCTGAACTTGAAGCTTTGGATCCTGATTCTTTACCTGTTGATGAGTCTGATGAGTATAAGCCCTTTGTTCGTCGTCTTCCTGAGTTCAAGTTCTGGTAAAATTTCTCTTTTACTTTTGATGATGGATGATTTTGATTTAGGTTTGTCGAAAAGTTTGTGTTTTTACCATTCATTGTTAAAGTTCTGGTAGATTTCTTCTTTTGAGACAATTTGATTGATGATTGTTATGATAGTGAATTCGTATGAGAACTGATTTAGGTCTAATGGTCTGCTTTAGGGTTTGAATTCTCATGAAAGTTTGTCAATTTTGATTTTCAGGTATGCAGCGACTAAAGCATTTGTTGTTGCATTTGTGATGACATTCTTCTCTTTCCTGGATGTGCCTGTGTTCTGGCCGATCTTGTTGTGTTACTGGTTGGTTTTGTATTCTTTAACTATGAAACGCTTAATCGTGCACATGTTCAAGTATAGATACTTTCCTTTCGATGTAAGAAAGCCTGTGAAGCTGCTCAAGTTTCTTGTAAACAGTGTCCTGACCTTTTTAAGACTCAAGGTAAATCGTGCAACGGGGTGATTTGTATTCGATTTCTTTTGGATAGTCTTGAATCTCTGCTTTAGAAAGTTAAGAGTGCTGAACATAGATTGTGCTGATGTTTTTGACAGAAGGGTGATGGTGGAGATGATAGGCCCAGCAGCAGCAATTCATCTCAGGGAAATGAAAAACAAGATTAGATGCGAACAGTAGATCAGGTACTGATCTCGACGTGGTGATAGGCGAAGCAAGAAAGGATACAAACTAAGGATATCAAAGTAAAATATACTATAGCCATGCTGGTGGAATAGGAAAACAAAGTTCTTGAAGCTTAACAGAACTAAGAAATCTCTCTGAGTTTTGAGTAATCTCCTGCATTTTCCGGTTTTTGCATTGTAATGTGTAACAGTGTATTTTACAATTATACGTTTAAATGAATTTGGGAATCACAAGTAGGAAAAAGTATTCTTTACAGTTCCAGGACTTGGATACTACTCTGGACACAACTAATCACACAAAGCTGTGTTGACAGCCTCCAATACCAAGCACTGGTCCAAATCTCTTTGCAGAAACAGATACAGATTGGTCATCATACTCGGAGAACTGTGTGGACTCGAGTGTACTTACTTGACTTCCTAGGTTAGTATACTTCTCAAGCATTTATGTCTCTTGACTTCTATTGGTTTAGATATCGGTTTGGCAAATATTCATAGGGTTTATGCACAATTACATTTGCAACAACAACAAAATATAGTGAAGGATATAGCAATGAGAGATTACTGGAGAGACTCTATAAGACAGTTTCCGAGGAAGTGCAGTGCGTAAAACCGCAGACTGTTGTCCAATTCAGATATGTTGTACTCTTTGATCCGAGAAAAAGATGGTGTAAACCAAAATGGAACATTTCAAAGTCTGAAAAGAGAGATTGAATCAGCTCCAAGGCATAAGGGAAACCCGCTAATTCAGCAAGACTGTTTAATTTCCTATAAATATTCTATTTTTATTTTCTTTTCAGATATTTATTCATCACTTATCAGCGATTTGACGAGAAGAGCTTTTTGGTTTCTGCGAATCATCCAAAATCCGCCATGGAAGCAACTACAAGAATCTTGAGTACTTCTTCTGCTCTCAATCGTCTTCTTCTTCTCAGTAAGCTCAATCTAAAATCAGATCCCCGTAATATCAATTCCACAAATCAGCTACTACACAATGCCGTTACCCGAAAATCCTCTATCTCCGCCGCTCGTATACGGTGCTCTTCGCTCCCTGCGAATGCGAATCTCTTCAGATCACTCTTCTTCCTAACGTCAACGTTTCGTCTCGAGAACACCGCCGTTCACGCTAATCCATTCCGATCCGAACCTAACGACGGCGTCGCCGTCTGGAACAGAGCTCCACGGATCGTGAACGGAGGTGGAAACGCGGCGATATTCGGCGGGAACGAGGGGAAAGAGACGACGGTGGTTCTCCTTGGTTGGCTAGGAGCGAAAGCTAAACATCTAAGGAGATACGTTGAGTGGTACAACTCCAGGGGAATTAACGCCGTTACTTTCACTGTTGACGTTAGGGATTTGCTCCGGTTAGATCTTGGTCGGCGGCTTGAACGAAGGATAGCTGAATTTGGGAATGAATTGGTTAATTGGGTATCGGAGAAAGAAGATGATGGTAGAGAGAAATGCTTGGTGTTTCACAGTTTCAGTAACACTGGTTGGCTTGTGTAGGTTGATGAAACCAAAATCCTTCAAAATCCTACATTGTGATTGCGATTGTGATTTAGTGTTGATTTGAATTAGATGATGAATTTTAAGCATGGTGGGCTTTTTTACTTTTGGTAGATATGGTGCCTTGCTAGAGAGCTTCATTGGTAGACAAGATTTAGTAGAAAGGATTAAGGGTTGTATCATTGACTCGGGAGGAGCAGATCCTCTTGATACTAAGGTTTGTTCTCTCTTTCATGTAACCAAGAGTTTTAAATGCTATTCAATGGTTTCTCCACTGCTTCAAGATCTTGTATTGGAAGTGGAAATGTCAATATTGTTGTGAAGTGAAAAATTCTATTTGAGCTATGTTGTCCTCTTTTTCAATAATGATTCATTTTATGCTAGTGTGAAAGCTTTGCTAGTTTGAGTTCTATGTTGAAGAACTTTGTATCGATTACAAGCATTTGCAGAACCATGGCTAGGGGACTTTTGATTTTGATATCTAAGCAATTAGCTTTGTAGATAGATAACTCAGTACTTAGAAAAGACTATATAGCTATGAGTTAAAACCGCTGATTTCTTTTGGTTACGTAGCCATCACTCACAGGTTTATAGTACATCGGCCTATATATCTTGTGAATGTGATCTTGTTCTCTTGCAAGATATGATGTCTTAGGCATGTGAACAAGATAAAATGAGCTTCATAGTATGTGCCTGAGTTTGTTCTGAAGCCCCTTTTGTTGAAAATTGCTTAATCATTGCGTAGTCCTAATAAGCCATCATAATCATTCATCTTGCATAAGATTAGCAATGCGTACACCTGTGCAGATTTTATAGATCAACAATTGAATTCTGTTCTTTTGCAGATTTGGGCAGCGGGGTTTACCGCGGCTATACTGAAGAAGCGTAGCTCCACCATAACCACAGAACCAAACAGTCCCATAAAAGAAGAGGATGCTTCAACACCACAAAAGAAGGAACCTTTAGGAATCGAAAACATAATGCTATCATCTCTGGAGAAACTCTTCCCCATCTTCTTAAACCACCCAGACGTCAATACGTAAGCTTCACACCACACAGTAGACAACCCATCTGCTTCTTCTTTGTATATTAGGTTGATTAATCTGAGTTATTGTTTGTATCGCAGGAGGCTAACAAAAATCATTCAAAAACTATATGAGAACCATCCTCCATGTCCTCAGCTCTATCTTTACAGCTCCGGGGACAAAGTTGTTCCATCTCATTCCGTTGAGCTCCGCATCCGAGAACAACAGAAGATTGGAAGAAAGATACATTCTTTCAATTTCAAGTCCTCTCCTCACGTGGATCATTACCGGAACTTTCCTGACTTGTATTCCTCACAGCTTCAAAACTTCTTGCAAGAATGCTTCACACCAACAAAACAACAAGCTCTGTGACTTTGGAACATCTTTTTTTGCAGAATATTTGTAGCCTTGGTTTGTTTGTTTGTTTTCTCCTCAAAAGTTGTTTATTATTGATGATAGAACAAGATAATCCGAAGGAGACAGAAACTCCAAACTGTGTCGACGAGCTACTGAGCAGAGATAGTTTCTGAAACTCTTAGATTGTTGTTGCTAGTTTGGCTTCATATGTGAAACTTGACCGATGCTCGGACAAAGAAAAAATGTAAACCTATTTCATTCCCTTGTTCAACGGTGTGGTCTACCCCTTCCTCAAACGGCTCGTCTTATATTACCTTAAACTACGTCGTGTTGGATTCTTTAAACGGCGCCGTCTTGCCGTACCATAACACGACATCGTAATAGCTTTCCTTAAAACGGTCGTATCAACTTTCCTTAAAATGTAGTCGTAGGAATATTTTGCCGTTTTGTTTGTTGAAAAACTACATTAGAGAAAGAAAACGACACACATGTTAAAGCAGAATGGGTTTAGAAATGGTCAGAGGAGAGTTGAGGATTTTGGGAGTGGGAATCGATTTCTTGTGTGTCTGTAGCTACGGATTCGATTCGAGTGACCAAAGGAACTCGATTTATTGGTTCTAAAGTCTCCAAATCAGAAAATTCAGAGACGAGCCCTAAATGGCAGCTCCGGAAGATTCAAAGATGTCTCCGGCGAATTCGTTTGGAGCTGTCGTTCTCGGCGGTACGTTTGATCGATTACACGATGGGCATCGAATGTTCCTCAAGGTAATTGGGTTTTTCTTCTCTCTCTTCGGTTTCTGCTTACGTATGGGTTTCTTGAGAATTGAAGTACAACTATCGATTTTTTTGGGGGATGGAAAAATCAGGCGGCGGCGGAGCTGGCCAGGGATCGGATCGTAGTGGGAGTCTGTGATGGCCCAATGTTGACGAAAAAGCAAGTAAGTGATAGTGATCACACTTTCAGTCTCTTGTAGATTTGTTTCCCTTTTTGGTTAGATTAGTAGCAATATAGGGAAAGTTGGTAACTTTTGTTTCCCTTTTTGCTTAGATTAGTAGACCCAGGAGATTGATTTCTTATATTAGCTAGTAAATTCAGTTACTTTGATTGATTACGATTTGGAGTGATGTTCTTATGATCAAGAGGCAAAAGAGGACCCTTTGAACATCTTTGTTCTGATGTTGTTTTGTGGGGTTTAAAGCTCAAAGTCTGAAACTGTTATGCTTTGTTGATGAGCTCTTTCCAAGTCTCATGTCATTCATTTTTCAGTACCATATCTTTCTGTTTGATAGTCCCAGGAGATTGATTTGTAAGTAGAGTCACTTTGGTTGATTTCGAGTTGGAATGATATTCCTATGATCAAGAGGCAAAAGAACAAACACCCTTTGAACATCATTTTTCTCTGATTTAAAACTATTGCTTTGTTGCAGTTCTCATCCTCACTCTTTTGTGTGTACAGTTCTCTGACATGATTCAACCCATTGAAGAAAGGATGCGTAATGTGGAGACCTATGTCAAGGTAATTTCTCCAGAATGTGGAATCTCTTATATTGGCAATTACTTGTCATTCTTAATGTGAAATGAGAGGGAAAGAGAATGATGAAGTAGAGTTTCTGTTGTATGAGTTTTCTCCATGTTCTTGTGTAGTCTATCAAGCCCGAGCTGGTTGTACAAGCCGAACCCATTACAGATCCATATGGCCCTTCTATCGTAGATGAAAATTTGGAAGCTATTGTTGTCAGGTTTTCACCATCTATGTATTAATATTTTTCACATGTTCCTTCTATATATTCACATCCATGTTTCAAGACATTTTAACTAATCATCATCTGCAGCAAAGAGACATTACCTGGTGGCTTGTCAGTTAACAGAAAAAGAGCAGAAAGAGGTCTTTCACAGCTTAAGGTTTGTCCTTTTATCCACCAGCCTTATCTTATTGACCTCCTGATCCATTTTAAGACCTTCAATCATTACTTGAACCAATCTTTCTTGGAATATGCTTGTGCAGATTGAAGTTGTGGAAATAGTTTCTGATGGATCGAGTGGAAATAAGATAAGTTCAAGTACTCTGAGAAAAATGGAGGCTGAGAAAGCGTCTAAACAAAAACAACCAGCAGAAGAAAAAGCATCATGAACTCATCATATATAAACTCTCAACTTTGCATGTAATTTAATACTCTTTTGTATACTCAAAATGCTGTAAATTGGATGCAATAGATCAATAAAGGTCCAAGCTTTGCATTCTTTAACTCGGAATATGAACTAGTCCTGTAAAATCAACTTTTGGTCAATAAAGGTCAAGACTTTTTGCACAATAAAGGTCGAGACTTTTGCATACGTTTGACATAAACGATGTCGTTTTTGTTTGTATACAAAGGAGAAATGAGGCCTAATCGGAACAGAAACGTTATCAAAGCAACGGCTCTTTTGTGATTAATAAAAGAGCAAATTTTGAGAAACAAAATCTTTGAAACTGAATAATCGGATTCTTGTAGACCTTCTTTATAACTTCCCCATATCTCTCTCCTTCTCTTTTAAATTTTGAACCATTCTTCTGAAAACACAGAGAGCGAGAGCAGAGAGAGAGAGAAGCGAAGTTGTGAGAGAAACGGTTCCTTGTTTAACAAGCATTTCTTGGGTAATGATCTCTTCTTCTTCCTCTTTGATCTCTAGGGTTTCTTAATTTCATCCATTGTTGACTCGCTTATACTCTCTCTCTTTTGCAGTTCTTTCTCCCGGAAAACTGAAACATCCCGTTTCAGAGATAACGAAGATCTTTACTCTGTTTCACAAACCCAACACCGTAATGCTCTGTTCTTCTTATCTCCTTCTCTTTCGTTTCAATATTCAATTCAATTTCGTGATTCTTACTTTTTCGTCCTCTGATTCTTGTTATAGGGTTTTACAAGATGAATGATCTGATGACAAAATCGTTCTTAAGTTATGTGGAATTGAAGAAACAAGCGAGGACAGATATGGAATCTGATCGAGATTTGGAGAAAGGTGAAGACTTTAACTTCGATTTCAGTCCCGCAGATGAAGAAAACCTCTCTGGTTTCTTTCAAGAAATCGAAACCATCAAAACCCTAATCGAAGAGATCACTCATCTCTTACTCGATCTCCAAAACCTAAACGAAGAGACCAAATCAACTCACAGCACCAAGATCTTACGTGGGTTGCGAGACAGAATGGAATCAAACATCGTCACCATCTCTCGTAAGGCCAACACAGTCAAAACCCTAATCGAGACTCTGGAGAAGAGAAACGTTGCGAATCGTACGAGTTTCAAGGAAGGATCTTGCGTGGACAGGACAAGAACTTCGATCACTAATGGAGTTAGAAAGAAACTTAGAGATACGATGAGTGAGTTTCATCGATTGAGGGAGAGAATCTTTGCTGATTACAGAGAAGATCTCAAAAGGAAGTATTTTTTAGCGACTGGTGAAGAACCAAGTAATGAAGACATGGAGAAGATGATCTCTGGATCAGGGTCTTGTTCTGATTTGGTTAAAACATTTGAAGTGAAGCCAGAGATGGATTTGAAGACTAAAGAGAGACATGAAGCAGTGAATGATATCAAGAGAAGTCTTAATAGGCTTCATCAAGTGTTTCTTGACATGGCTGTTCTTGTTGAGACTCAAGGAGATCGTATTGATGACATTGAAGCTAATGTGGCTAATGCAGGGAGCTTTGTGAGTGGAGGTACTAATAGTTTGTACTATGCTAATCAGATGAAGAAGAAGACTAAGAGTTGGGTTCTTTGGGTTTCGATTTTGGGTGTTCTTATTCTTCTTGTGTGTGTCATCTCAATGCTTGCTTCTCGTTGAGATTTGGTTGCTTTCTTGTGTTCTTTTGCCATTGTTCTAGTTTTATTTTCATTAGATGTTTTCATGATTTGTGTATCAGAATGAAACTTCAGGTTTTGTATTCATGAATCTTTGTCCACAGATCTTTTGTGTTGATCATGTTAATGTCTATATACGAGAGGAACAAGTACACGTTATAATGTTTCTATTGGATTAGTAGATATCTGAAGGATTCTGAATCGAGACAAAAGTTTTCATAATTAATTGACTAGTTAGAGAGATTCAACAAGAACCAAACAAAATTTGGTGAGATTTGACAAATATGTGATACAAAGAATAGAAAACAAACAAGCAAATGAAAATGGAAATGGACGAAGTGTTAAGTCATTTTGAGTTAATTATATAGTTAACAATCATTTAGTTGATCTTTAGATTAGATGATTGGTTAATCAGTTGCTATATTTAGTCATTAACTTTTTGCATCTACCTATTAGTCAACAAAACAGCAATACTAGTCACTAAACTAAGGTTTAGCACTTGTTCATTTGACTAGCAGATTTTGAGAACATTGAATAAAAAGAGTGATGGCCTGATGGGGTAATGGTAAAGAGAATTGACAAGTGTAAGCTGGCAAAAATATATGGTTCCCAATCTTATCAAAATTTTGTCAATCCCAATGGACAAACACACAAAATTGGAATCAATACCATCATGCTTTTTCTTCTTTTCTTCTTTATTTATGGACCCATTACACATAACTTACATATGCATTTGTGCATTACATAATATCTACTTCTCACTTTGTGTACACAAATATTTATGTAGGATATATACAATATAGTTGTATTGTGGTCCACATACCAAACATGAGCAACTTCTAAGATGAGAATCATTACATTTTAAAAGCTAATAACTTGAATCATTGAAATTTACAATCAGGAGTATTAAAATATAGATCCTGGTAAATTATTTTTAAGGTAATAGTTGTATTTAGAGTTACCAATTGTTGTTGTTTTTACACCCATTAACAAGTTTTTTCACTTAAAAAAAAAATCACATCCATTAACAAGTTTATGCACGAATAATAACATTTTTTCCCGATGAATGCTACAAATGCTATTCATGTGGCAACCGTAACCATTAAAGTCATAATGTAAAACTCTATATATATTCGTTGTTACCTGAAGAAGATTTTGTGCATTTAGTAAAGTCGTATCCTTATAATTTTGTTTTTATCATATGTAACCTAGTAATGTGTGTTAGTGATATCATGCATTGTGTAACCTCACATAAATATAAATTCGATAAGATGAATGACACAAAATAAAATGATAAATATTACTTTAAGATAACTATCATAATTTGCCAAGAAAATCAATCAAATGGGTGGAGAAGAAGGACATTTTTTTGGGTGGTACCGTATACGATTCATTAGGTTTTGTTGGTACCACATATCAAAAGTCATTAAAACTTTAATAGGACGTCAAAACAAATGTATGAAAAAATAAAGTTGAATTAGGTACGTGGCATATATTGTTTGCCAAATCCATAAAATTATAATACCACCTCCTGGAGTTTGATCTTAAGCCAGACTTTCTTATATGTATTAATGCATGGTGTCAAAATGGGTGGCTTGACAGAGATTTTGAATTTTTAATTATGTAAATTGATACATCATACATGATACATGTGTGATGCGTATATATCATTTTAAAAATATTTCACATTGTTGGATAAGGTCAAACAAAAAAAGAAGAAGTAAATACGTATATGTTGAAGACAAGATCCGTTGTGTTTATACTTAGCACGAGAACAAGTGTATATATTAACGAATTATATGTTATAGATATGAATTATCCTAAACTCAGCCTGAAGAAGAAAGTTAGATTGATTTTTGACTTAACCTTGTGATTGCGAATTTTTCATATAAAAATATTCTTATAGTTATGAAAATAAATGGAAACAAATTCATTAAAGAAAGTAAGAAAAACAAAATCTCTAAAACATCTGGTAAAAAGACGCTAGATGCAAGTTTTATAATCTACATCGAAAAGAAAGAAAAAAAAAATCATTCACAATCGAAGAATAATGAAAATTTTGAAAGACAATAAATGCAAAAAAATTAATTAGAAAAAAAAATACTTAAAATGTTGAGATTAAACTTTTATATGCTTTCAAACCCCCAACTTAAAAGTAGTGTGTTTATAAGATCAATTTTAGTATGGAGGGTGGACTAATTTCAGGTTGGATTGATATGTTGGTTCAAGTTGGATCAATCATATTAAATTTTAAAAATTCGGTAATGAATATAATTTTCTTTTCAAGTATCATTTACTTCCAATGTAAAAATATTACACACATGCAATAAATTAGAAATTCACATACAAACTAGAATAAACAACTTTACAACATAATAAGATTACGTATTACTTATATAAAAAATTAGACATGTTATTTTCCTGTTCACTATAAACATCGACAATAATCTTTGTTGGACGTAAAATATATTTCTTCTCAATTAATAGTTTCATTGAAATAAAAAGGTTTATAGGTTTCTTCAAGATTTATTTTGTCGGATAATTCTAAAGTTTTCGTTTAATCTTCTATATATATATATATAAATAGTACTATCAATTTACCGACCAAATATGTCATTGCCACATGCAGTAAGTCATGATCAAATTAAAGCCATGCAGTAAGTCATGATCAAATTAAAGCCAAGTAGTATCATTAGAAGCTCTTAATTATTTAACTAACTAAAAAATTTAGAAGTTAAAAATATTTTCCGACCAAAATTGTTTTCTTAGTGTTAAAGTTTTTAATTTGTAGAGTTTCTCTCTGCCTTTAAACGTTTCATTGAAAACTATAAGAAAAAGCGAAGACTTCGGATCCTTTCTTTCTCAATTTGTAACAAGAGAGAGAGGTTCAGGTTCGTTTTGGTGGTGACCACTCCTTTATTCACCTACGGTGAGATCGGCGGCGGAGTCTAGACGACGGCGATAACGCCGGTGACCGACGGAATCATGTTAAGATAGTCACTGGCGAATTCGTTCTTCTTCCCCGGAGACGACAAGCATCGAAGAATCTGTTTAGAGACAGCTATGCTTGTCTCTGTTTCTGCGTTTTCTCTTTCCGATCTTGTCTCTCGGATCCGGTGAAGAAGCTGCCGCCGATCACATCTTCCAGTTTCCAGAGATTCTAAAGCTTTTGTCTTTTGATCCTTCATCGAATTCATTGAGGTTGGTTTTCAATTTTCTTTCACATTTCCAGAAGAAAGATTCTTCTTTCTTCTCCCTCTGTTTTTGGATCTGTTGAGTTTTCTTGTCGGATTTAAAGATTGGATTTTGATGCGTTTCAATGTGAATCTGTGATTTTTGAAGATTTCGAGCTCTTTCTATTAGTAGTTCATATTTTCTCCTTACCCATTTGGTATAGATGCGTAGATCCCAAGTTTTTATCTTTGGGGTCTGTTTTTGCTTGTGAAAGTGTTGAGCTTTGTTTTGTTTCCTTTAAGGAGATTATAAGAAGATGAACTTTGAGTGATTGCAGCTATCGGGGAGTTTTGTGGTATGCTGAAAAGAGATGTCTTTGAAAAGCATCCTTCGTGATCTGAAGGAAGTGAGGGATGGACTTGGAGGCATCTCCAAGAGAAGCTGGTCAAAGTCGTCTCACATTGCTCCTGATCAAACAACTCCACCACTGGATAACATACCACAGAGCCCATGGGCTTCTTTGCCGCCTGAGTTGCTTCATGACATTATCTGGAGGGTTGAAGAGAGTGAGACAGCTTGGCCCGCTCGAGCTGCCGTTGTCTCTTGTGCTTCAGTATGTAAATCATGGAGAGGAATCACTATGGAGATTGTGAGGATCCCTGAGCAGTGTGGGAAGCTCACTTTTCCAATCTCATTGAAACAGGTAAAGAAAGTTTACTGTTTCTTTTGTTCACATCATCATGTTGGAAATCTAATATTCTTGTTTGATTGTGAGCAGCCGGGGCCTCGAGACTCTCCAATTCAATGTTTTATTAAGAGGAACAGAGCAACAGCTACATACATTCTCTATTATGGTTTGATGCCTTGTGAGTGACCCTTATTCCCTGACTAAAGTTTTCAACAATGTAGAAACTGTTGTTCTAAGGATGATCCTTGTTTCGAATTTCAGCGGAGACTGAGAACGACAAACTGTTGTTAGCAGCAAGAAGGATTAGAAGAGCGACATGCACAGACTTTATAATCTCCCTATCTGCAAAGAACTTCTCACGGAGCAGCAGTACTTATGTTGGCAAATTAAGGTAAGCAATTGTCCCGAGTTAAAGTCTTAACCATCAAAAGCTCTTTTGTCTAAGCAGTCTCTACTTATCTTGTGGGATAGGTCTGGTTTTCTGGGAACCAAGTTCACAATATATGACAACCAAACAGCATCATCCACAGCACAAGCCCAACCTAACCGAAGACTCCACCCGAAACAAGCGGCTCCTAAACTACCTACGAATAGCTCTACCGTAGGAAACATAACCTACGAGCTCAATGTTCTTCGCACAAGGGGACCTAGAAGAATGCACTGCGCTATGGATTCTATACCCCTCTCTTCTGTTATTGCTGAACCGTCAGTAGTTCAAGGCATAGAAGAGGAAGTCTCTTCCTCTCCTTCACCAAAAGGAGAAACCATCACAACAGACAAAGAGATTCCTGATAATTCTCCAAGCTTAAGGGACCAACCGCTAGTTCTCAAAAACAAATCCCCAAGATGGCATGAGCAGTTGCAGTGCTGGTGCCTCAACTTCAAGGGAAGAGTGACTGTGGCTTCAGTTAAGAATTTCCAGCTTGTTGCAGAGATTGACGCTTCTTTGGATGCGCCGCCTGAAGAACATGAGAGGGTGATCTTACAGTTTGGCAAAATCGGTAAGGATATTTTCACCATGGATTATCGCTACCCTCTATCTGCTTTTCAAGCCTTTGCTATATGCATTAGCAGCTTTGACACCAAACCGGCATGTGAAGGGTAAACTTTAACCCACCGAGTTAAATCCATCTCTGCAAATCATCATAGAAGGCTTTTCTTATCTTTAGGTTTCAATGTATCAATCCACGAAAAGCTCTTTGTATGTAGATTGTTGTAGCTCTTTTGAACTATGCTTTAAATCCGTATCTCCAAAATCACTGTGTCAAATGTTTTATGGAGGTCTTGGTTGATAAGCTTACTGAAGTTATGATTGTTATATCCAATGTAATATATAAACAAAAGCCATTGCACAACAACAATAACTAATCTGATTATAGACTCTTCATGTGGTATCAACATCAGTATCTTTCATAGTCCATGTTCTTCAAACTTCTCCTGCTCAAATTTCTCATCTCAGTGTTGAATAAGTGAGAAACTCCATCGATGTAAACTGAAAAGGTTGGTGCGGAATAGGATTTCTGCAATCAAATCAAGAGTCATGCAAAGGCAATCATAGCATATAATGTGCACAGTTTAGGTAAGTGAAGGAGAGATGGAGACGCACGGTCTAGGGCCGTAAACTTTGATCTGGCGGATATGAGTATCTCTCCCGTTGAGGTGATTTGACAAAATGGCTATTTGTAACATAAATGTATTGACAAAAGTTTCCCTGAAAAGAGGACACAGTGGTTAAACTTACCAGATCCATGCTTACTAACCAACAGAAACCAATCATTCATGACAGCAGAACTTAGTTTAAACCTTTATTATGTGAAACCTCGAAAGCTAATATTGAAATCCCAACTTATCTCATTGTGAAAACTTGCTAGCTAAAGACATGTCTAAGCAATATTACTAACTAATGCAGACTTTCTCTGAAGTACTAGCAAAAAAAAAGAGAAGCAGCGTTCTGATCAAAAACATTAGCATTGTAACAAACACTATGCTTATCTTATCAGTAGCTACCTAGATTCTTGACAAAAAGTTTCCCTGAGAAGAGGACACAATGGTTAAATTTATCAGCTCAATGCTTAGTAACCTACAGAACGAATTCATTCTTGGCAGCATAAGTTAGTTTAGACCTTTACTAACTAACTAATCACCTAGCTATCTACAGACATATCTAAGCAATACTAATAATCTTGCAAACTTTCTCTGAAGTACTAACAATAAAAAAGAGTAGCAAAATCTGATCAAATATCTAACATTGTAGCAAAGACATCTGCTCATCTTATCAGCAGCTAGGTAGATTCTAGTAAGAAACAACCACAAAAACCACAACTTGATAAGAAGCAAACATACCGTGGATCGGTTCCAGACAAAGATAAGCAAACCCAACCAGTTGGTTTAACAAGCTCCACACTTTTAATCTCCTAAAACAATCAAAAGAGAAGGAGACACAACATGATATATCAATCCTTCACAAGCTAAGAGAATCCTCTCTTCTTCTTCAAAGGAAAAAGATATTACCTTTAAGTTATGAAAACCATCACCAGCTCGAATAGAGATTTTACTTGGTGTATAGCTCTCATCAAGCTTAAAGTCAACGTACAAAACCACTAACTTTCAAAATCAAAACAAGCCAAAATTCATTAACCACAAAAAAAGAAAGATGAAAACTTTCTCATGAAAATAGAATCATACCTGCAGTTTCACTTTCTTCTGGAATTGAATGTTAATCAAATGTGGTTGTAACCCATCTGATCTACAATTTCAGAAACAAAAAAAAGTCGAATCCTTTAATTGAATAGAGACAAAGAATGAGGGAAAGATAAGAGCTTTAGTTTTTTTTTCGTTTTCTCAACTGCCAATAAGTCTCGAGATTGTCGTCGCGGAGAGTGGTGACGCCATTGCCGGGCTTACAAGAGCTAACGCTCCAAGCTGCGTTTTTACCCATCTCTCTTAGATCGTCGTCTATGATTAGCTTATAGTTTCCTCCACTAATCTTTCCTTCTTCTTCCGATTCCGATGACTCTGTCGCCATATCTCTTCTCCGAGATGTCAGATTCGAGAATTGAGATTCCAACAATTTGTTTCTTTAAGCCTAAACCTCTCCGACGAGGTTTTGAAAAATTCGTCTTTTTGGTTCATAAACAAACGTCGTGTCGTTAGTGAACGCTTGGAACGGCCTGATACTTGTTTTGTTAAAACAGAAACGGCAATTACTTTACTTTCTGAATAAAAGTGACAAACACTTGGAATTAGAATAGTTTCACCTACACAAGTCATTAACGATTCAATTCCATGAAAACCATGATAAGATTGTGATGTTCAACATCACTATAAATTTAACTAAGATTTTTTGGAAGGTTCATACAATCAAATTAACGAGTGACATAACGAGTTAACGACTACACTAACACAAATACATATATCATAATTGAATTCGGATAGTGACATAACGACTACATTAACACACATCACTAAATAATATGTTATAATCTCAAAAAAAAATTAGCTCTTATATTTCCAGATAAAAAGGAAAAATCAATCTACGGGTTCCGACATAAATCTAGACTAAATACGACTTTTTTTTTATAAACCGTAAGAGCTTTATCGTGACTAACTATTGAAATTGAGCAATACTTGGATAAGTCTTTTAACTACTAAACAACCATGAGTTTTACAACCATGAGTCTTCTAAAACTTTTAAACATATAATTTATTTGAAAATCTCTTTAACTCTCTTGTTAATATATAAAAGACATAAATATAATGTATCATGTAAGTGTTTAAGAAATTTAAGATTACATATACAATTATACACTATATAGTTAATAATTATAGGATAATGGCACGAAAAGTTTGTACCGAACCGCATCATATCACATATGTAAACAATATTTTTCATGAATGAATCTTTTGAATTCTAATTAATATGAGTAGACAAAAAAAAAAGAGATTAAAAATTATAATTAAGTGAATGAATTTATATTTAGATATTAAAACTATATTTGTTTTTTGTATATATGGTTTAACTTCAGAAATAACAAAGACTTTCATTATTTTTGATAACGACACCTCTCTAATTTTGTTTCTTTTCGAATTTTTTTGAAAATAATATAGAAGAGATTTTCAACTACTTCAAAAATGAAGGAAGATAAAATTCAATGGAACCGAAAGAACAAAAGAAGGTCCACTTTGGTTAAAAATCTCTGCAACCACAATGATGCCCACTCTTTGTGGTTCAGATTCTTCATTCTTCGATCCTCTCAAATCTCTTAACTACTCCTACCTTCAAAAAACTACTTCCAATTTCATTTTTGGTTATGGATAATATCTTATCATATAGATCTTGTCAAAATCAGACAGTTCATGAATAGATCATTGGTTGGAAAAATTGATATGAGAAAAGAACATTGACCCACTTGGTAGCTTGAAAGCTACTTTTAGAAAACATATTGTGATAAATATATAGAGAGCTTGTGTCAGCATCAGTAACATTATACATATCACTATAGTAGCATAGTGTAGTAGATTTTGTAGTGCATTGATAAAGTTGGAAAAGAAAATAATAAGCTAGAAACTTAAGGGATCTTTGGTTTCTTCATATAGATGCACGAATGTTGTTGGCTTTGTAAAATTATATATGTAGGTGCATCCGAATGCAAAATTAGATATATTTTGAATGTAATGAAAACTAGAGTTTGAATGCAATCGTAGCATCAACAAGACAACAATGATCAAACGTCTAAAATATCATTCTTTGAATTAAAAATGAAACAAATTTAAAACAACGTCCGATTTTATATATGTTCACCAATTTCATAAAGAATTCATGAATTTGCCATCACTCGAGAATCCAATTTTCTTATTTGTTATAAAAATGTTTACTAGTGTAGTTTTTAAATTAACAAAAATTTATTTGACACTAACTAATATCCAAAAAAAAAATAGAAATAGAAGAATCCTACTCGATGATGTTTTATTTGACAAAATTTTATTTGACACATACTTCACATTTGATGATGTTTGCTTTTTACAAGAATCCTACTCGAATATATGGTTAATCTTTAGCAAGAAAATAGAAGAATAAATGAATAACCTCTCCCGAATCTGTGAATAGTCGATGAGCTGTTTCCAAACGAAATTTTTTTCTTTTCTTTTCATCTAAATGTGCATTGAGAGTCATCATTCGGATTCAACATCCAAATTCAACGCCATGATGTTGGTTATGAATTTTTAAAGAATACAATGCAATCTTGTATCAAAATAACTAAAGACAACATCTGTTTAAGCTATTAGTTTTTTTTCTTATGATCGATTTAATTTTACATAAATTAAATAGCTAGAAAATAATTTGTATTCAATGAATAAAATTTTATGTGAAGATAAAATCGACATTGATTAATTGGCTGCCTAGATACCGTTTACTTTGATCATCAAAAGTATTCTTCCACCGATTTATAAAAAATCATGGCGACCTAATAACTCTATACCCATACCCTTCGAATGGGAACATATTGATGGGTACATTTCGTTGACAATAGAATCTTAGATATTTTATTGTAATTACCACAAGAGTTTTCTTAGATATTCGTTGCAGAAAAAAAAAACAGGAAAACGATTTATAATTTTCTTAGATATTTATATATCCAAAAAAACAAACAAGAATTGTAATTACCACAAGAGTTTTCTCTCTTTCTTCTACAAATATGATATATATCTATAACTCCTCTAAAACATATTTATCTATCTCTCTATATAATCTATACACAAAGATTGATGGTGACAAGATCATTGGATTGCTATCTCCAGTTCTTCTGGTTTAAATATCAGAAAACAAGGATCAAAGGATAATGCATTAACCAAATTTCGAAATTACTACTTTGATGAGCAAATGTAATAGAATTTGCTTCTGATTTTGATGATTGATTGATGTCAACCATGTTGTTTCAATGAATCTTGCTTAGTAATGAAAACCGAGGCTAGATGTGTTGTAGAGACTCTGTGATTGAGTTTCCCAGCTTCCAGATGGCTGAAATAGAGAGATACAGAGACAGGTTACTTCACTGACAAGGAACAAAAACTCTGACAAGTTTTTCAGTTTCATATAAAGCTGTACTTACAGCTTCGATAGATGTCGTTTGGTTCGGGTTTATCGCAGACAAATCTAGAGATCCTTGCTGGTCTAACGGAAACAATGGCACATCAACCATTATTGATTGCTTTGAAGCAACTACATTTGTAAAGTAAGCCTGAAACTGAAAATTTCATAACCCTTAAGTTTGTTGAGCAATATCAATATGACTTTGAGGGTCTAGACAATGTGTTTTCACCTGTTTTACGGATACATCTTCCACGGCAAGCTCTAGTTCCGGGTTCAAGACAGCAAGTTTCATCGACAGGAACTGCAAAGTATGGCTCTTTAAGAATTAGACTTATTCTCTTTGGTTAATAGTGAAGTTAAGTTACAGAGAATCATGGTTTCATTGCTTACCTCGACTTGTCTTTGGAGACATTGAACATAATTGATGATCTCATCAAGCATACCAGCTTTTCCTGTGACCTTATTGCATCCAGGCACAATATCTTGCAGATATTTCATTTTCTTGCTGATCTTTTCTCTTCTCGCCTGCAAATCCAAATCCATTCAGAAACCCTAGATATATCATGATTCTTGTATCACAAGAAACTTATTTATTTTTATTACCCTTTCTGCTAAGCTGTGTCTGTCAGTGGCTTGGCCTCGACGAGCTCTCACGTGGATATAATCTAATTTCTGATTCTCTGAAGCTCCTTTCGATGTCTCCTTTGAAGTGTCTGAAGATGCTTCAGTGTTTCCCATGTTTGATTTTCCTTTCATGCTTGACTCTGTCTCAGCCTCTACTTTGATCTTCTTCTCTGTCTTTTGCTCTTCCCTTGTCTTAACCTAAGACATTATTAATAAAAAATATCAAAAACCATGTCTCAAAACAAAGTTTTTATCCAAAATTTTGATCTTACAAACCTCTGGTTTTCTCTTGTTCTTCAAGGCAACGGCTCTGGTTTCTTCACCGGTCTTCAACAAAACCTCCATTGTATCCACAGGTTCCATATGGCAGCTACTTGTTCTTGAAATGGATTCATGTGGAGGACCAAAACCCATGTTATAGTTTGGTCCAAAACCAGATCCAAGCATTTGAAATTGGCTGAAACTACTCTCCAACAACTCATCATTGTTGCTTCCATGGAACTGAAGTATCTGAAGAAGTTCAGGTGAATTATTACTGCTATGGGACACAACTTGTTGCAGTTGCTGTTGTTGCTGTTGTACCCATTTAAGCCTTTCAAGTACAGACATGTCCATAGAGTTTAAGGACAAGCTTTCTTGAGAGACAAGACCTTCCAACATATTGTTCTCTGCAGAAATCTTTCAACTTATGATCTTTTAAAGTGAGACCAAAAGTACAAAACAAAATAGAGAATGGGAAAAAATGCAAAAAAGCTCTGAGTTATTTGGTGGGTTTAAAGCAAAAGAGGATTTGCTATAAATGTATGAAGAAGTAGAGATTTAGGTTATGTAATATTGTTTTTGGGTGGTTGCTTAAAAAAGATGAAAGAGTTGGGAGAAACTAATCCATTGAAATCATTCTTCTTAGCTTTAAATAGAAAACAACATTGACCCACACACATAAGGTCCCCTACTTCTTATGTTTTTATTTTATTTTCCTTTATAAATGTAGAAATTTCATTTACTTATTTGTTATCTCTTACCTCTCTAGAAATAAATACTCTCTTACCAATTCAAAATGGTACCACACGTTTTTTATACGCCACAACTTTTTTATACGTATCCCTTAAAAAATATATAGCAATAACAATAGTTTTCTATTTTACGTAGATGTTCAACATAACATTTGTATCGGATTTGAGACCGATCTTTTATGATAAGTTTACGAAAATGGTCGTACTGTAGCTATGTGATAGTCACAAATGACAGTGAGATAGATTAAACGTTAGCGTTGGTGGATAAATCGGGTCCATCGTTTAGAGACACTTGACTATGACTAGGAGAAAAAAGAGGCTCAAGAACAAATTGCGGAAAATAGTAGTAAAGATTCGGTATCTAAGAGAGAGAGGGACATAAATTGATAAAAGAAAAGGTTGGGAGCAAAGAAGGTGAGAGGAGAAGGTGTAGGGTCTAAGTGACATAACCCACACCATGTGGGCATGTCCTTATGAACACTAAATTTAGAGGTTCTTTATCCCTTCTTTGTGTGTGTTATGTTTTCTTTTTTTTCTTCTTCTTTTTTGCCCTTTCAAGTTTATGAGAGGAGCTTTACAAGGAAAAAATAAACAATGAGTGAGACCTTAACATATATTGACATTTGGAATAGTCAAATTAATTGAATTCAATCCAAACTAAAATTCAGAAAATTGATTGTTTCTATAAAACTTACTTACAAAGTAAAACCCAAACAAACTACATTGAATCCATGTAACAAAACTTATATTAAAAAAAGTTTGACCGCAAAATTTGCATCATGACATTATTGACATGTAGTCTAATAGTTTGTATTTTGTGTTGTAAATTGTAATTGTATCAGTACAAAAAAAAAAAAAACTGAAAAGAAGAAAACATCGCTAGAGAGAGGGGTCGAACCTCTGACCTTGTGGTTAACAGCCACACGCTCTAACCAACTGAGCTACTCCAGCTTATTGATAACAATAATATATAACTAACTATATTCAGTTAGTTTGAAATAAAGACACAAGACAAGATCATGCAAAAGATCTTGTCATCTTGGGTTTTCCATAAAAGAATCAAACGAAAATCCATGAGTAGATAGATAATACAGCAAGACAACAAAGAACAGTATACCACCAACCATTGAATATTTTAGAAATTAATCTATAACATGACATGTTAATAATTAAAAGCGACATCAAAATATATTTAAAATATATAAAGAAAACAATGGGTTTGAAGATAAGTGATTGGAAGGTAGGAGACCATTGCTTTTGATCAGAGTGTTTGATCATATTCTTCTGTCTACTAGAGTGTGGGCTTCCAACCTAAAACCAATTGGCAATAGGTGGAGAGACCCATATCTTATATATACCACTTAAGATCCTACTTAACTTCCGATGTGGGACATTGTCCCTAATACGCCCCCTCGAGATGATGGCTCTTCTAGCCATTGATCTCGATATGTTTGGGCATGGATCGGCGGGCCAAGTATTGGGCCGGACCGATGTGGATCGGGTTGAGTATGTGCGGATCGGGCTCTGATACCATATTAGAGTGTGGGCTTCCAACCTAAAACCAATTGGCAATAGGTGGAGAGGCCGCTATCTTATATATACCACTTAAGATCCTACTTAACTTCCGATGTGGAACATTGTCCCTAATAGTGTCCTTCTCCATTCACTGTTGTAATACTATTAAAGTTATAAGTTTACCCACTTCCAAATTTCAATCACATTCATAAGAACTGCAAAACGAGCGATTTTTTTTTTTTTTTGGATTTAAGTTCTTATAAGTTTTCCATTGTGAAAAAGTTAGCTAGTTATGTTAATATTATACATGTAGCAATATAGCACAAAGTCATTACTTTCAATCTACATAGTTGGACCAAATTGAATCAACTTTATAACATTGGCTGCATTAATGATTTTTTTCCTAAAAAATACAAGTCATGATATAATTCTTAAGGTTTCTCACATCTAAGATGTATCTGTCTAACAATATTAAGTTGTTTCTTTTTGATAAAAAGTTTTCTAATTTGTTTACTGATAATATCAAACAGAACCGTTGTAATAACAATATCGATGCCAGTAACAAAAGCTTATATGTTTTTTTGTTATGTGTAACAGTCTGATACACAAATAGATTACTTTTTTTTCAGTGTTTTCACGTCCAATTCGGACCCTCCAGTTCGACCGGTTAACCCACAATCCAAACACTTCTCTGGTTTGGGTTAAGTATTAATAACCGGAAATACTTACTATTGGACTCAAGAAAGAATGAAAGGGTGTGATCCATTTCAAACCCCATATTTCTTAATATGTTTTGATTTTACAGCAGAGAGATTTGGACAGGTTCTTCCTCTGCCATTTCAGCATCATGAGGATGATAACAATAATGAAACTCTATCTTGCGTTAAAGAAGAGAAACTCTCGGTGTTATATCAATCCCTGTGATAGAGATTTGGATTATAACTAAGATTGAGCCCTAAGTGGTGTTGTGGACCCCCTTCTTAAAAGTTGATATAGAACCACTCACTGTTCTTGATTTTCAGTTTTATGAAGAGACTTGCGGTTTCTTCATTGATGAAGAGAAGAAAGTCTTCGTGGTTTTTGAGTTAGATGAATCTCAAGCCTACAAATATGCTTACATCATTGGAGAGAATATATGCTTGAAAAAATTGGATCTTGGAGAAGTTAGAACATTTTCTTGCCCAATTGTGTGCTCCAGCTCTTATGTTCCAAGCTAAGTTTAGTGAAAATCAAGGAAGAGGAAGAGCAAAATTAGGAAAGAGAAGAAGTGAAAGCGAACCAAGTTAACAACAAGGTCTAACACTACACTATTAGTCAAAAAGGAAACAACAAGAGTTACAATTTATTAATAACTTATAACTCTTCTTTGAATTAGAAAGAAAGAAAATAAAAAAAGCTCAACTTTCATTCGTTTTTTTTTCCTTTTCTTTTGCAATGTCCTTTAAACAAGACTAATATAATATTAATTTTGGTCATAAGTAGTATTTTGAAAACTCTTGTATTATTTTCTTTTGAGCTTGAGTTGGAGACAAGGTGATATGTTCGAATTTTGAAATGAAAGCAATCGGCATGATGAACAGATTCAAAGTTCTAGTACTCATAGTAATACCTCAAAGTGTAGCATCCAATGTTGGGCCTTATATCCAATGCAAACATATGAAGTCAATGTTGCGCTTACATTAATTTTCAAAGTAGAGGAAGTAACTGTCGACTACAAACAAGCTTCGATGTTGGGCCTTACATCCAATGCAAACATATGAAGTCAAGCCTAGTGTAATCAACAGTGCGTGTGAAACAAATGTAACAAAATAATAATAAATGGTCACAAGTTCCTTCTATGACGACATTGTATTGCATGTCATATATCCAATATTCCAAGTGACCAAGTCGAAATCCAGTTTTATTTATTTGGACAATCCTTCTTTCATTCATAATTTCCCAACTTCAACGAGGACTAAAAAATTAAATTGTATTAATAAATATATAGAATTGAAACACTATAGTCTATAAATATATATAAACACTATACTACAAACCTCAATATCAACATTTACTTATTTTTAATCAAAAAAATAGGCACCAAATAAAATACCCTTCTATCCGGACGAATCCTTGTGCTTCTGATTCGATTACGAGACAAATTGAATTAGTTTATATCTTAAAATAAAAAGTATTCAAAAGCTTAGAATAATTATGATCTGGACCAGATATGGTAAATAACTAATGCAAATTCCTTTGCAAGAAAAAGTTGAAGAACTTATTGTTGCCACACTCCCACAACTAGTTTCATAGCGCCACCACCAGTAAACATGCATGTGTTTGATTCCTAAGGGGTTTTTAAGTCGACATTAAAAAGGCTAAATTGTTCAAATAGTTATCTTACAGATTGTTTTCTCATGATGGCTAAGCCAATGCTCTATGAAATTTAACTAAAAATTATATATTAAATTTTGCTGTCGAAAATTCGATAACCAAAAATCTACATAAAACTCTTGGATATATGCTATCTACTAAAAACAAAAAAAACCATGAAGATAACATTATGCGGGTTTGAATTTTGGATGATGATACAATGAACATACCAATCTGAACCACTAGATTTAAATGTTTTGATCAATAAATTGTACAATTAAAATGAAGTTTTTAACAAAGTTATTACTTTATATATATTTTAAAATTTTAATTCTTATTTTATGAAAAAGTGAATAAAATTCGTTTTTTTCGTTTCTTTAAAAGGTGAAATCATAGTAACCACTGTTTCTAAACAATTTTCATTATCTTCAAATTAAAAGATTCATTTTTTTTTATTATTTTTGTTAACCGAGGACTATCCAAAGTCTTACTATATAATCTTCCAAAATCTATAAAAATTTCAGGTCAGTGAAAACGTTTACGGATGGTCATAGATAGTTGAAATTGGGAAAACTCGAACCCTGACAAATAATATTAAATTTGAAAAAAAAAAAATCAAGATTCCATATAATTAAATGTTTTATAATTTACGTGGGCATGTGAGTACGAGGGAGCATCTTAACAACATCGACTGTGGAACTTTTCAAAGGGATCATGTAAAGTTGGAATCTGATCAAATAAAATAAGAAAACCTTACTTTAGCAGCGAAGTTTGGTCCATATAGGCTATAGAACAACAACGAATACCCAATACGAGTAGCACATGACGAGGTGGATCATAGTAAAATGTTGATCACAAAACAAAATTTAATGAGTGAATTAGGTAGATGACACAATTGAATTAAGAAAATAGTAATGTAGTTTTTTTTGTTAGTTTTAATTTTATCTTTCATTTAAATGTTATGAGAGATGTGAACTTTATTTTGTAGCATGTTATTATGTCATGTGGACCTTTATTTCATTTATTAGACGCATATATTTGTTGTTATATGCATGTACGTTTACTTTTACAAATGAATGTCTACAGCAAAAAAAAAGAACTCTAGATTCTATAGCTCCATCCCATAAAATAGATGTCCACTGGGAAGTACATTTTAAATATAACCTTAATTTTTGTAATTAATTACATGACAATGCCATTAGAAAAATTTAATCAAAAACAAAATCCTTTAATGACGTCATTAAGATTACCAAAATCATTTAACTATAATATTCATTTCTTAATTATAAAGTTTATTGGATCTAAAGACGGGTCATCAAAGATTTCCTAAACTGAAGCAAAATATACCGAATATTCAAATATATATCTGTTACCAAATTATAAACAAATAAGTTCGTAAAACAATTTAATATTTAATATATAAAATTAATTAAATCTTAATCACATAAAAATTAGCACAAAAAAAGTATTCAACAATTAAAAAATTATCAAATCTCTGTGTTATATAAGTTTTTATACTATATTACAATTTCTACAAGGAGATTCTGAAATGGCAGAGGCTTGGTTCGCTACGTCAATTCTAATTCAATTTGTTCTAAACTTCCTCGGAGCTAAAGCCTCGTGATTCAATTATGGCTCTTTGCTGCTATTAAGGTGATAGTATCTGCTTAGCCCATAGTAATAAGATGGTAGTGACCGCTTATCCTAAGTCTTCCGCTGGCATGGGTGTAACTGTCCTTCCAAAGTACCTCAAACAGTCCTCTTACGAAGCCTATTCCCGGCCTTACTCTGCATTCTTTCTTTCTGGTTGTACTAAGCAGGAGCGTTCCCCCTTACTGGCTAGGCAGCTAGTAGATGCTTGGCTTTCATTCCATTCCATTCTGATGATAAATGAAGAAAGAGGTGTCGGACATCCTTTCCTTAGTAGGGTTTCTCCCTAAACAAAATACCGATTCAAGCCCCTTTACATGTTGAGATTAAGGACGAATTTATAAGGTATGAGACGACCCAGAAAGCACTTAATCATGATAAACTTAAGTAATTTAAGCTAACTAATATATTTGCTAATCTTATACCTATCAAAACCGACTATCGTTTCTTATCTCTATAGTATTTTTGCAAGACTTTTTGGTGGAATTGGGTATAAGTGTATTCGGGTCATATGGTACATTCTTCTATTAAATAAATATGGTGCACTCCTATGTTATTAGCTAAAATGTTTAGATTATAAATATAGTCATATCATAAATAAAATTAATATTAATAAAATAAATGGCTTTTTGGCAAGACGGATTTGGAGGGACGGGTTTTTGAATCAACATTAATAAAAAAATAAAATATAATTACTCCACCGTTTCAATACGGGTTAAATCTTTAATTTATTATTTTTTAAGACCAGTAATATGAAACATATCAAATCATCCTAATTTAGAAAAGATTATATAAAACCAAAAATGTTATGTAGTATACTGATATGTATAATGTTACTATATATAAAATTAAACTATAAAATATAAATGTATTAGATAATGATACAATTTGTAAAGCTTTTATATATAATAAATAATTCTTAAATTTTAAAAATTACTACTTTATAAAAAAATACGGGACGGGTAAAGAAATTACAGAACGAGTTTTATTTTGGAATTGGGTTATATGGTAGATGTATTTGAATCAATATTTATAAAATTTTAAAGTATTATTAATATGCTGTTTTAATAAGGGTTAAAACTTCAGCTTTTTAACAATTGTCTCATGGATTCGTGGTATAGCGTTACTTAATAACAATTATAAACTGTAAAATATAAATATTTTATAAAAATAAAACTTGCAAGTTTTAATATATTACCTTTAAAAAATAAATCGTTCTGCGGTATACCGCGGGTTAAAATCTAGTTAACATATAACGGAGAAAATCACTCATATGATAAGTGATAACAGTTGATTGAAGAATAAAATCATTGAAAGAATCGTTATTAATATACACTCTTCCGTTTGATTTGTTGAATCAAATGTGTTAAACATCCGTTCAAAGGACAAGGCCATAAGCGCCTGTTCAAGTCGAGGATCGCAAGGTAAGTTTCCTATACCGCTACATGTGTACGTGAAATAACATACTTAAAGTATGAGGTTATATGGTCTGCGAATGCATGAACCAAAACCAATGAATGATGGTCATTATCGACGACAATGATTTTGAATCATAAGCGAGCAAGACATGACCTCAGAGGTGGCAAGGAGATCTGAGTATCCGAACATTGCGAGTCTTAATGACAATGTGAGATTTCACATGGACACGGTTTCTCAAAATAATTAGTATTTGTTTTCGTGTTTTTTTGTCGTTATATGTTTTCAATCGATTATGTGTCAAACTCATACAGAAATATGATATTACAATGCTTAGAACATGGTTATAAGTGATAATTATAAAATATCATTAAAAATAATTTAATATTATTTATAATATTTGTTTAATAGATTTTTTTTTTTTCCTTTTTGGTAAATGCGACCAATCAGAGGATATCACGTCACATGATACTGGTATCAAAAACATCATTGAGCTGATCAAGTTCATTTTAATTATTTTATTAATATAAAAATAATTTTTGGACTTGTGATACTATAGAAATATCACTCATGTACATGGTCTTAGTTTCCCCAAATGTACACTTGTATTATTGAAACTAGAAAAGAACCCGTGATACTAGTAAATCTTTTATTTATTATGTTGTAATTTAAATAAATATATATTTAGATATTCAATTCAACAATTAATATCTCTTGCATTTTTATTTATCAAAAAAAAAAGAGTACAAAGCAAAATATTCAGAGAAAAATAGAGTCCATAACTCCATATATGTTTGTTTTCTTAATGTCATTTACTCAATTATTTTTCATATATAAGTAATAACCAACATATAGCTGTCAAAAAAAAAAAACAACATGGTTGGAAAATGGTCACAAATAAAACACTGCTAAGTTTGCCAAAAAAAAAAAAAAAAAAACTGCTACATGCAAGTGGAGCTACCACGCAAAGTTAGAGGCTTAAACACATTTACTAAAAAGTAAAACTTTAGGTACGAAAGTTCCATAACTTCTCACCTTCTCTGTAGTCGAAGAATCTGAGGATTGATAAATGTTTTAAACAAAGAAGCACAACAAGCGTAAGAAAGGCGCAGAAGATCTCTCGAAGATAAGATCCCAAGATTTGGAGAACTAGTCCGATTCTCTAACCATGTTCAAAGGTGAAAATTAAAAAGAAGACAAGAACACCTGAATATTCTTTGATAAATGTACTTCTTTTCACATCTCTAGGCCAGCCAGTAACTTCGATTCAAGAACTCAATCATCCCAAGAGATCAAAGAGATTTACACAAGATGAACTAGTTTACAAGAGGCTGCACAAAAGAAAAGAAAAAAATGGTTTGGTTAGTGAGGAATCATCTTGATTAATTTTTCATTTTAATAAATGAACATATCATTGTCAAAGAATGTTATTCCGTGGCACCCACGAATGAACATGTTTTAGAGGGCTAAAATCTCTGATTATGCCAAAGTACATCTTTTTTAGTACTGTGTGTCGTCTGAGATTTGTCTTATTGTCTAATAATTGGAATCATGTTCTGACGTACACCTACTAGCTAAAGGCACCAGACATAAATAGTGTTTAATATTCAGCAAAATCATCGTCCTTTTCTATAGATGCTCAATATAAACCAGTAAATGTATAGATTACCCAAGTTGCTCAACGATCTTGAAGCCAATAATGGCATGATTCGCTTTTTGTCACACTCCGGTGATTAAAGACTTCAACAGAGCTAATCAGATCGAAAAGACATCTATCACTGCAAAGAAGTACTTAACTATATACTTTTCTCGATCACACAAGATGGAAAAATTGCAAGAAATATTACACACAAGCTTAACAATTCACCTACAACTACAACACTACAACAGATACTCAATAAATTTCAGTAAATATAAGATTACCTGAAGTTGCTCTTTTTTTATTTATTGAATACCATGAGGTTTTAAGCCGAAACCCGTAATTCTCCAAAGCCCGAAATCACATCATGTAATATTAGTTTCATCTCAAACGTCACTCGAACCGGCGACCTCTAAGCATGTAAATTGCTTAACGATCTTTGGAGCCAAGAATGGCAAAATCACAATCCCACAATGGAAACAATATAAAAGTTAACTAAGCTAATCCAACAATGCAAAGAGGAACTCTATAGAGATTATATTATTTTCAATCATACAAGAAAAAAAAATTGCAAAAAATATTAAACACAAGCTTAACAATCACATGCTTTATGAATAGTATCGGATACGATAGGGGGTTAATTCGACACTAATGATGATGATAAGATCCAAAATGCTGAAAGAGGTAAGGGAGGGTCCAATAGTTATTGGTAAACTTTACGGACACTAGCAAGAAAAAGGAAGCCTCCTAATTTCCTTATAGCAATGGTCAAGAGAATCTCATTCCACTAAAACTATTAAACCTTTATTATGTCCTTTAAGGGACTAGACTCTAATGATCATTATCATATCAAAGCTTCTATCAAAACTTTTGTCCCTTCACTAAAATTTTATGTGGTAGCTAAAAGAATGGTCATTCTAAAAATCTCTCATTTCAAAGTATATATTCTTCCAACTGGCTTATAACCCCACACATTGCTTTTCTCCTCCTACATATAAGGAGCTCCACACTCCCTCAAACTAAACCAATTCAAGTCATCTCTATCCGTCAACAATACAAACCAACCTTCTCAATTCCTCTCTTTTCATCCACATTTTCACTAGCTAATGGCTTCTAGTTCAATGAGCACCTCATCATGGACAGCTAGAGAGGACAAGCAATTCGAAATGGCGTTGGCGAAATTCGACAAGGACACTCCTGACCGTTGGCAAAAAATTGCAAGGGCAGTTGGTGGGAAATCAACTGAAGAAGTAAAGCGACACTATGAATTGCTCCTTAGGGATGTGAATGACATTGAGTCAGGACGCTATCCACAACCTAGGTACCGTAACACTAATTGAAGCCATTAATAAAATGCCTTTCTATCAAGAAGAGGACATTTGAGAGAATCTATAAAGAACTAAGAATTTCGATGTATTTCTTATATTCTATTTGCTTTCTTTTTTTGTTTTTTTTTTTAATTTCTGTTTGGTTTTCAGATATATAATAATCTCTCTCAATATCCATCCTATTCTAATCCAATCAATTTAAGTTCATATAGTAACAGTCTCGGAACATTCTATCAGTTTTATGGATTAAGCATACGAAAAATCAGAAATCATCGAGATTTGATCGATCAAACTTCGTATAAGTCGAAGTCATTATTATTTATTTATGATAAATTATAAATCGAAGTTGATAGAGAAAAGCAAGACTTATTTTTGCACTATAAACCAACATCAATGCGTAGCATGAGATCAATAAACATAATCTTCACACTGAAATCGAAGGATTCACGAAACAAAATTATTGATGTTCAATGAAAGAGGAGAAGATGAATGTTTCGAAGTTCGGTAACGGAGTAATTATGACTGCTAATATCCTTCGGGTTACCGTGAACTACACGTTATGTAAGCAAATTTTGGGCGGGAACTTTTACACTCTTTTGTTTCTTAATATACACATTTATTTTTAAAATATTTCAGTTGTTGAAAATTAACTAATACACTACAAGCTCAAATATTTATATATTTCTCTATATAGAAATAAATTTATGGACAAAAAAACGAAAATATGCTTAAACGTAAAACTAATATAAACGATATTATTAAACACAATTTGTATAGGGGAAAAAAAAACGATCAAAGATTCAATTCTCCTGTCAAAGGATCAAATGTGAAAAATGGCCTTACAAATGGGCTAAAATATGGGCCTATATTTAATTTTTGGCCCATATCTGGATTCGAGTAGTCTCCAAACAACCGATGTGTCATACATAGCTCACAAGTCAGTCATAACTCATAACCTAGCCACCGTGGGTTTATGCTCGGGCCTACCGGAGAGACATTTCCGACGACTGTGCACAATCATTTCTATTAACCTTGAGAGTACCATTTTCTCATTCCGAAATGTTTGAATTGTAAAAGGACTTTTGTTTCTTGCTTGGGGTTTAGGAGGCTGCTTTTTAGTCGTATTTCAATGGCTGCTTCTAGATTATGTTCCGCGGCGGCGATAGCTGCTGCGTTCACTTCAATGTCGATGTCACAGAACCGCGCTTACGCTGACTCGCGATTTCGCTTTCCTTTCTTCTCTTCTTCACCTCCGGCAGAAGAATCTCCAACCGATCATAAGTCTTCTTCGAATTCTAAATCGGAGACTAAACCTGACTCCGATGAGCCTAAAGGATCTGGTTTCGATCCTGAGTCATTGGAAAGAGGTGCTAAAGCTCTTCGTGAAATCAATAGCTCTCCTCATTCCAAACAGGTGATAATTGAATCTCTTTCGAGAAATCAACAAGCTCTAGAGTCGTTGATTCTTGTGTTTTGAGACGTTGCTTACATGTTATTGTGTTCACCAGGTGTTTGATCTAATGCGAAAGCAGGAGAAGACTCGATTAGCTGAATTAGCGGCTGAGAAAGAACATAATGAAGCTATTCAAGCTAGCAAGGACATTGTTAGTAACTTGCTCTTCCTTATGTTATATATTGAAAATTTGAGCATGGAGGTTTTGATATGATGTTCCATTGCATTGTCTTTCAAGTTACATTCTCTAAATCTTATTAGGATGTTGGAATCAACTGTCTTTTCGGTGTCTTTGTTGTTTCCTGCTTCAAAGTTTTGCTGAACATTCGTTGCAGAATCTGAAATTTATTATGTTGTAACATTTTAAGTCTGGGAAGCGACAAATATGATTGTTTTATGGGGCTTTGAATGAGCAGGAAAGACAGCGGAAATTGGCAGAGGATCAGAGAAATTTAGTGCAGCAACAGGCCCAAGCGAAAGCGCAAAATCTTAGATATGAGGATGAGTTGGCCAGGAAGAGAATGCAGGTACATTTTTAGAAAGAAACTGTGAACCTATGTGTAACATTTTAAGGTCTTGTGAGGGTTCTTTACTGAGAAGAAGTCTTTGACTTGGAAATTTTGCAGACAGATAATGAAGCTCAGAGACGGCATAATGCTGAATTGGTTTCGATGCAAGAAGCATCTTCTATACGGAAAGAGAAAGCAAGAATTGCCACGGAAGAACAGATTCAAGCACAGCAGCGCGAGACTGAGAAAGAGAGAGCGGAACTTGAGCGAGAAACAATTCGCGTGAAAGCTATGGCTGAGGCTGAAGGCCGAGCTCATGAAGCTAAACTCACTGAGGAGCAGAATAGAAGAATGCTTCTAGATAAGATAAATGGTGAAAGGGAGAAATGGCTTGCAGCAATCAACACGACTTTCAGTCACATTGAAGGTATGGAACTTATAAGCATTGTCCCTTAGATATACACATCTTGTTATACTTAGATTCCCTCAGTTTCTAGTTTCTTTTATATCTGTGGTTCTCCTTGGATTTTTCTGAAATTAAGCAACCTTCTGAGGAATATTTGAGAAGACAATCACCTGGCCAATTATGATTCTCTTCTCTAGGAAGTTATATGCTTCTGATATTTTGGAAATGTGGCTTCATATTCACTTCCCTATATGATCTTGGCAGGAGGAGTAAGGACCTTATTAACTGATCGAAGTAAATTGATTATGACTGTTGGAGGAGTTACGGCATTAGCCGCTGGGGTTTACACAACTCGGTATGCATTGCTTAACATGATTTAAGAAGCCTAACATAAGTAAATTGATTATTATCGCATTTTTAAAACTTATACAGCTGTGATTTAAGAAGCCTAATCGTTCTTTTCTTGACAACAGAGAAGGTGCTAGGGTTACCTGGGGTTATATCAATAGAATTCTTGGGCAGCCATCACTGATCAGAGAATCTTCCATGGGCCGATTCCCATGGGCAGGCTCAGTGTCTCAGTTTAAGAACAAACTTAGCACAGCTGCAGGGGCAGCAGCATCTGCAGAAGGAGAAAAGCCTCTTGAAAATGTAATTCTCCATCGTTCTTTGAAGACGAGAATTGAGCGTCTTGCAAGAGCCACAGCAAATACCAAGTCACATAAAGCACCATTCCGAAACATGATGTTTTATGGGCCTCCAGGTACCGGAAAAACTATGGTGGCGAGGGAGATTGCTCGGAAGTCGGTGAGTTTGTTTTCTTTATGCAACAGAGAACCTGAGCCAAGTTCAGGAATCTACAATAGATTGAACCATTACATGCCTCACTTATTTACATCTGTTTGATTATTTCGTTCTGCAGGGTCTTGATTATGCTATGATGACAGGAGGAGATGTTGCTCCTCTTGGTGCACAGGCTGTTACAAAGATCCATGAAATATTTGATTGGGCTAAGAAATCAAACAAAGGGTTACTGCTTTTCATCGATGAAGCTGATGCTTTCCTATGCGAGTAAGATGCTTTCACCTTTTACCTCAAGCCTTCAGTTATATTACTGATTCTCATCTACTAGACCTCTAAAATATAGAATATAGTTGAACAAAAATTTCTTGTATTCTGATTGCAAACACAATTCCACAATGTAGTATAGTCGCAGTAGGATCAGTGGATTGTTCTTGCGCATTGTTACTTCTACTGTATCTCCAGAGTTCTCTTGTCTTAATAGTTATCAAATTCTTGATCTTTTATCACAGACGTAACAGCACTTACATGAGTGAGGCTCAGCGCAGCGCTCTGAACGCGTTGCTCTTTCGAACCGGTGATCAATCGCGGGACATAGTCCTTGTCCTGGCTACAAACAGACCTGGAGATCTCGACAGTGCAGTCACTGACAGGATCGACGAAGTTATCGAGTTTCCTCTCCCTGGTGAAGAAGAACGCTTCAAGCTCCTCAAGCTCTATCTCAACAAGTACCTAATGGGTGACGACAAGAAAGGTGAGAAAGACTCAAACCTTAAATGGAGCAACTTGTTCAAGAAGAAGAAGTCACAGAAGATAACCATTGAAGGAGACCTAACCGACCAAGTGATTAAAGAAGCTGCAAAAAAGACAGAAGGCTTTTCTGGTCGTGAAATCGCTAAGCTTGTCGCCGGTGTTCAAGCTGCGGTATATGGACGACAGGATTGTGTCTTGGATTCCCAACTTTTTGAAGAAATTGTGGATTATAAGATCGAAGAACATCACCAGAGAATCAGACTTGCGACTGAAGGTGGCCAATCGTTTCCGTAGATCTTTTTGTATCACCGAATCACTCCGTTGTTTCGATTCTATTAAACTGAAATAGTAACATTGTTTGAGTAACCGGTTCAATTTCGGTTAGCTGGAATTTGGTCCAATTTTTATCGTAGGTTTCCCGGTTATACAAACCGCTTCAGACACATGTGATGTGACCTCTCTAATCTTATTGCTTTCAAGTTTCAAAGTGTGGTCTCTGAGGGGAACACGGCCAGCCGTATAATAGGACACGTGGTGAATACTCAGAGAAAGCTCCACAACCAAACCGCATCCTTGGTTGCCACGTAACCTCGTGCAAACACGTGGCGAACAGTAACCGCTTCTCGGAAAGACCTCTGGTCTTTGGATTCGAACGTCTCTCTATAACTATAACTTCCGAGGACATTGGAACTAGGATCAAAACTTTTTAAAAAGGGACAAAACTAAATTGGTCATAGCAAATTCAAAGAAGTTTGATTCGGAATCACTGGTTAAAGAGATGATGGAGAGAAGAAGAACGGCATTGGTATTGTTTGTGGTAGTGGTGGTGTTGACGTGGCAAGAGGGTGTATTGGGGAAATGGTTAGAGTCGACGGCGAAGGAAAAGACCGGTTCATGGGCTGGTTGGGTCTCCGACAAAATCACCACGTAAGTGATATCTAATATCCGAAACTGAAACACACCTGTGGTTGAATCTGTCCTTTACGTAACCATCACGTTGATCCAATTCAGTCTATACTTTCTCTCATTTGGATGTTAAGTACGTGTTTAGTGAGATTAGTAATGTCTTATTGCGTTTTTTATTGGAATCTTTAGATTCGTTCACTACATTGGATATTTACGCATGTATTTGGCCGTAGTTAAGTGAGTGATTGAGAGGTAACGTTTTACTTCTTTTCCCAGTGGATTTGGTACTAAGAAAGAAGAAACAGGAATTTATCAAAAATCTAAAGATGAAGCAAGAAAAGCGGCTCAAGCCGCGGAAAACTATGCTTATGACAAGGCAAATTACGTCAAGGACTCTGCTTACGACAATGCAGGTTACGCCAAGGATTTTGCTGAGAACAAGGCAGAGTACGCAAAGGATTTCGCTTATGACAAGGCTGGTGATGCAAAGAACATGGCATACGAAAATGCGGGCTATGCTAAGGATTTTGCATATGACAAGGCTGGTGATGCAAAGGACATGGCTTATGAGAAAGCGGGCCATGCCAAAGATTTCGCCTATGATAAGGCAGGCAATGCTAAGGACATGGCCTACGAGACAGCGGGATATGCAAAGGATTTCGCCTATGATAAGGGAGGCTACGCGAAGGATGTTGCCTATGATAAGGCAGGCAATGCAAAGGATATGGCATATGAGAAGGCGGGAAATGCGAAGGACATGGCCTACGAGAAGGCGGAACACATAAAGGATTTCACATATGATAAAGTGGGATCTGCTTACGGAAGTGCACAGAGTATGATGGACTCTGGTTATGATAAGGCCGGTGATGCCAAGGACATGGCCTATGAGAAGGCAGGCATAGTAAAAGACATGGCATATGATAAAGCGGGGGATGCAAAGGACGTGGCTTATGAGAAGGCTGGCATTGCCAAGGATATGGCCTATGATAAGGCGGGCAATGCCAAGGACATGGCCTATGATAAGGTGGGATCTGCTTATGGCAGTGCGCAGAAGGCAAAGGATTCTGGTTATGAGAAAGCTGGTGAGGCCAAAGACTACGCCTACAAGAAGGCTGGCAATGCAAAAGACATAGCTTACGAAAAGGCCCAAGATGCAAAAGACTTTGCATATGACAAGGCGGGTTACGGATACGACAAGGCCGGTGATGTGATTAGGATGGCAACGGATAAGAGCGGTGAAGCCTATGAAGGAGCCAAAGAAAAGTCAAAGAGTGCCAAAGACACGGCAGGAGAAGCAATGGATGATTCTATTGACTACATGAAAGACAAATCACACAATGCCAAAGATGGAGCAACTAGAGGATTTGAAGAAGCCATGGAAAAAGTCGGCGAAAAGTACGGTGTAGCCAAAGAATCCACAAAATATGCTTATGAAACCGCAAAGAAAAAGGCTTCTCAAGTTGCGGGAGAAATAAGAGACCGTTATGCTGAGCTCTAAAATCAATTTGTTATACAATAAACACAAAGTCTTTAAGTTAAAGCAATGTTGAACAAAGAGAAGTAAAAATAGTATATATATATATATAGAAATCTCTTACAAATCCTTCTTCTTTGCTGCTTGTTTATTGTTGTGCATCCAAACTTTAAACACTTGTCTTTTAACTTTAATCTCACGACAAAACCGATTCACTTCATCATCTTCTAGTTTTGTCATTCTCCAACCAATCTTCTCAGCAAACTCCATCATCTTCTCCTTCTGTTCTTCATTAAACTTTGTCCTAAACCGTTTCTTGGGTTGATAATGATGAAACTGATCCACTCCATAACCACTAAAAGATTGATGAAACTTGTTTAGATCCTCCGTCGATGACTCCGCCGCACAACCACCACCACCACCAAAACTCATCATTATCGGAGACACGTGGCGGCTTCCGAGTGGTCTCTGTGAATGGCCAAAGCTATTGAAATTGACAACAAACAAACCATCGATCTCTTTTCTATGGAAGCTCCGGTGGCAATCACAAGCTGCACAAAGAAGAGACTCCACCGTGCCTTCTTCCCCGGAAGACATAAACTCGCCGCAACCGTCGACAACGTGTCCACCGGAGCTCGCCGCGTGATTCTTTTGGCATTCTCTATACCTTGCCTTCCCCGGAGAAGTAGTTTGAGGCCTAGCGTATGATCTTGGAGCATGAGATATAGAAATTGGGTTAGTATCAAGATCCGGATCCGGATCCGGGTCCGACCCGTTTCTTTTGGTGGTGGGTTTCTCTTTGTTGGCGGTTTGGGAGTAAGTGTACGGAGGAAGACGATGATGATCTAGAGCTGATGATTTTCTTCTTGTCATCTCCATTTTCTCATCTTTCTTCTCTCTAACTTCCATCTTTTCTGATCTTGAAGCTTCTGAATAAAGAAAACCCTAATATATAACTTTTCTCTTAAACAAACATTAAAACTTTCTTAGTAATCTCTCTCCAAAACCCTAAGCTATTTTGATTAAAGAAATCATCATAGCTTTAGCTTCTCATAAACCTATAGAGAAAATGAAGATGATAAATATCTCTTCCAAAGTTGAAACCTTTTTAAAAATTTTGACTTTGACTTTTGTATTAGTGATAGCCCACCAAAACCTACTAGACTAATCTCAAGTCTACAAGCAACTAAATTAAAGGGGAAAACTTATCTAACCCCATTTAAGAAGAGATCAAGAAAAGAAAATAAAGTTTAGGTCGTTACTAATGGAGAAAGAGAAAAGAGGAGAGAAGAAGACACTATTGGTCCTTCTAGAGAGAGAATTAGAGAATCGTGTTTCCTATTGCCCATCAATTTCCGAGAGAGAAAAAAAATCTAATGAAGGAGCCAAGTGGGTTTGGTCTGTGCCAATAATAATAATAACACAGTCCACTAAGAAACAAGAGATGGAGAGAGAAAGTAAGATGTGGACTTGTAGCAGACAGTGCCACGTTGTTTCTCTATCATACAGTGTCCGCACATTGGTCGCAATACATCTTTCTTTTATTGGTTTTTAATGTTGAGTAATGATAAAATTATCTTGTGTTAATTAAGTCGAATGTCAACAATTAGTATAGTTGATGAGATTAGTGTCTGTGGCTTAGCGTAAAATTAGCGATGTAAGTAGGTTTAGTACGATCAGTGCAACATATTATGGTGCATGCATTAAATATTGTTTGTAAAATAAAATGAAAGATTGAATACCTTATGAACATTTACTTTGTAAAATAAATAAGATAACCAAAATATTGTTTGTAAAATAAGCGAAAATCGAATTGGTCGAAATATTTGTAATATATGGTATGGTCTCTTATCTACTTTGATCTGATTTTTAAAATTCAGACAACCAAAATAAGATGATTTGGGCAGAATTTTTTCTCAACTCTTTTATTTTGCGCTAATTAGAGTAACCAATCACATTCTTAATGTTTTTTTCCGTACACACCCTTAATGTTTAAAGTTATGAAAACATACAATAAATAAAAAAAATGGAGTAATCGACAGTGTTTTGACCGGATTTGTGTTTCATAATGCAATCCTTACACAATTCTCATTGGAGAGCTTTATTTCATTTTATTTTTTTGGGAAAAACTGGAGAGCTTTTACCGGACTTTTAATATATAAAAACTTATGAAAAAAATTCTTAATAGGCTTTTCTTCCACTTGTCAATTTATATTTAATATTAAATTTTTCATTTTAGTGTAAGTTACATTAAAATAACAATATTTATTGTTAAGATATTCAAAATAAGTATCTAATGGATGAGAATTATGGTTTAGAAGAATAAATATAAAATCAAAACAAAAAAAAAGAACAGAAAGTGGACGAATGATGTTCTACTTGACATATAAAACTAAAACTAAATCTTCAAACCAAGATATATATATATATATATATATATATATATATATATATATATATACTTTTAGTTACGGTTGATTTCTCCAAAATGGAGCCAAAAGATCAGTAGACCATGATAGAAGAACAAAAAAAGGATTTTAGTGCTGGATAATGATTATGATTCGTTGATGACATACAGGATTATTATCATTTGTTTAGTTAGTTGAACAATTATATTTAAATTGAATGGTCAGTCTAGATACATGTAACTATATGCATTTCTCATGTGCGACATATCTCATCCCATATGCTGTTCCTCGCGGCCACACGTTCGGGGAAATCTAACTTGATTTTTTTTACAATAAACAATACTAGTACTTCGTGAAGAAAAAGAATTACTAACATTTTGAGATTCTTAATTTCTAATAATGCCTTTTTTAGAAGAAAAAAAAATCAAAGTTTAGGAGAGAGGAAAATAATAATATTCTAAAGTTTACAACTATCATCTAAGAAACTAGTATATATCATTCTATCATTGTACTTTTTTAAATATAACATTTATCATTATACAAAAAAATTCATAACATCCTATGAAAAATAAATAAAACTTAGGCTTCTTTCATTTTTTAAATGTGAAAAAAACAGACACAAAATCTTAATAAATTGAAAAGGGAGGATTATAAAGGAAACAAAGCCTCATTTGAAACTTAAGTATAATTGTTTTGAAGTATATTACTGATATCTATTTAATATGATTATATATTTATATATATGTAATGATAATCTATTTTACAATTAGTAGAAATTATTATTTTTATTGATATAACATATTTTTTTATGTTTCATTTAATAACATTTTATGATTTGGTCGAGTAATTTAGTGATTCTTTTTATAAAAAAAAATAGTAAGGAGGAACATTGGACCAGACAAAAAAATACCAAAAAAATACAGTAAGGAGGAACATAAATTTTGAAGAAAATAATAGGAATGACTTCTGTCATTCAAAAAATGATTAAAAATCTTTTTGTTCAAAATGTTTCATACAAAATAAATAAATAACATGTTATTTTCTAATCATAGCTCATCATATAGAGGCCAATTTCCTTTTTAGATTATAGCAATATATTACAACAAGAAATTTATATCTAAAAATAGACTTATAAATTTTAAAAAACTAGCTAATAGTTTGTTGATTAAACAATTAAAGTGCTAGATTTTTACTTAAACATAAAATAATATGTTATATTAATGATATTATTTTTACAATTAATGATATTATTTCAATTTAAGTAAGAACTAAAATAACAAATTGATTAAACAATTAAAGTGCTAATTCTTTTATTTTTGGATGACATGACATTTAAGAAGAAACTATGTTGAATAGTGAATACAAAGCACAAGAATCTATTAAAAAAAAATCTTTAAAAGCAAAAAGTCATATGCTAATCAAAATGAGTGGAAAGTTCCATCTTGAAAGTTTTTCTCCTTGATTAATCCTTGTGATTATAACTCATTACAGATGTAAAACACATAATGCACAAAAATAAAAATTCATGATGTTACTATGTTGGTTAAAAATTATTTAATTAATTTTTATGATATAGTGAAAAATAAATAACTGATTGTAACTTATATGTGATCGATTAAGCTCTAACGTATATAAGAAAACCATGCCAAAAATGGTATACAAAATTTTATATTATGACTTTAAAATTTCCAAAAAATTCTAACATAATGTTGATTAAATTGTTCGTTATGTTTTATTTTATATACCAACACCATAATTTATATAGATAAACAGAACTGGCGTAAAAATACATTAAAAATATATATCTACATGACCAGGGGTAATGCATCTGGATTCTCTGTCTGGTAACAGAATATTTTCTACATGAATTTAAATTGCTATTGTGTTAAAATATTTCTCTAACCTTTACTTTTCTTAAACATGTCGGCAATGACAACTAGTTATGGATCAATTTCCGAGCAATCAGATAAGAGAAATATTAAAATAATTGTATACTATTGTGTATCTGCTATAATTATATTTATTTTAGAGTATAAAATAAAAATGTTTGTATGGTAAAATTCGTGTAATGCACTGGGCATGCACGTGGCAGTTCCCCAGCCTTTTTTCTTGCACTCTTTGACCGAGTGGCGAGTGTTAATTGCTTTTACTATGGTTGATGACACTCTAATTACTAGTAGTTGGACGACAGCAGGTAAATCAGTAAAGTAATCATGCTTATTAAAAATACTAGGAGTATTATTTTTGTGTTACATTAAGCTCACCCTTAAAATAGATAAATGCAACAAAAGATCTATTTACTTCTAAGACATTTCTTAAAATTATTAAGTGTAGAGAAGAATGAAGAAAACTTGATTAAAAAAAATTGTGTGTTTGGTCTCTAAAACTGAGAAATTGATGAGAGTTTAGAAATGAAAGTCACACAATATCATTACTCTCTCGTTTTTGTCAATAATTTATTCATAACTGATGTTACAGTATTTATTTTAATTTTTATTTTCCACTAGCATACTTGAAAGGCTGAAATGAACCCAAAAACAAAAAAAACAAAAACAAAAAAACTTTAAACAAAAACTATATACCTAATACCTAGATAAACGAAAAGTAAAAGAACTCCAAAAATGAAAGCTAAACGAGACTAAAAAAGAAACGCACCAACTTGCTCACTTTGAGTTCTTGAAGCTCAATGACAATCTGGTGGAGCCAAGCCAAGTGATTTAAGGGAAATTTGATTTTATGTTCATTAGATTTTAAGAAGAATATGCAGTGGTTCTTCTCCTCAAGAAGAAGAACAAAGATGTGAGAGTAATGAGAAGAAAAAAAACGAAAGGGTTATTTCGTATGCTTATAGTAGTTGAAAATAAGGCAAGTATTCAGATATATTTAGAGTATCTCCACCAGTAGTCTCTCAATGAGATACCTGACAAAAAAATATAACTAAAAAATAAAAAGTAAGAGAGAAGGAAAAAAAAGTAAGAGAGAATGAGAGTTGAGTTTCTCGTAGGAGAAACTTTGAGAATCTATTGTCATCCAATTTGGAAAGTTGTCATCGTACTATTAGTTCAACTATTAAATAACAATTATTATATATGTCTTAATTAAAATATTAATATATTTTTTTTTGAGAAACTTTCCTTACTTATACTTAAATTCTTGATGATAGAAAAAAAAAAAAAAAACATTTTAGTGGATTCAATATGTCTTCGGACCCATTGACACTTTTGTAATTGGGCCGTATAGATATTAGGCCCTATAACTAGAAGATCCTCATTCTCTGATTCATAGAAAATCAAAATACTAGTGACATAGAATTGAACCATAGATTATTTTATGAAATATAATATATCAGGTTACATTATTTTGAAAGAAGAACTGAAACCAAAGAAATAAGATAAATAAATTCATTCGGTGTTGATGTGAGAATCGATTACATCCAAATTAGTTTTCGGAGTAAACTGAAGCAAGAAACTTTTTGAGACGTCTGTTATAGACACAAGGTCTCTCCAAATGTGCCAAGTGACCTGCTTTTTTTATACTCTCCATTGTTGCATTTTCGCCTAGTTGCCTTTAAAACAAAATATAAACGAGACTAAATTTATGTAATTAAAGAAGAAAAAAGTACTGTATTGAAACTTACTCTTTCATGCTCTTGGCAAATTCAAGGTTAAAAATTTGATCACTTTCGCCCCACAGAAGATGTATTTTCTGCCAAACCAAAAAAGAATAATAATATCAATTGATGCGTTAAGTAGTAAATTTTAATTATATTTTAGATTTAAGTTGTATAAATATATATAGCATTCTTATAGTATGGAGAAATATTATTTTATATATGACCATACCTGTTGAAAACGAGGGATTGTCACATCTTTGTTGCTGATGACCAAAGCTTCTAACAATTCTGCTCTTTCCTTCCTATTGGTAATCATCACCTTCACATTTTGCAAAAGAATGTATATTACGACAGCACGTCCAAACTTAGCCCCGGGCGTTCGGATATTCGGGTCGGGTATTTTATGTTTAAAAATTTAAGATCCGTTCGGGTAATTTAAGATTTTGGGTCGGGTTCGGGTTCGGGTTCGGGTTTATTTATATATTGAAATATTAAAATTTTGTATGTAAATCTATTAAATTACTTGAAAATTTCAAAAATTTCTAAAACAACACCTGTAATTTTGCTTGAATATATTTAAAAATACACAAAATAACTAAAATATCCAAAAAAATCCTAATATTTTCTATATATAAGTATAAATATAATTAATATATACTTATATTTGAGATATGTTTAGGTACTTATTCGAGTTCGGATTCGGGTTTTTCGGGTTTTGAAGTTTAGACCCGTTAGACTATTTTAAAAGTTCGGGTCTAGGTTCGCATCAGGTTTTTCGGGTCGGGTTCGGATCGGTTCTTCGGGTTCGGGTATTATGCCCAGGCCTGACCAAACTGATTCTTAACTAATGATTAGGAGTTCATAAATATAAGTTTTTGCAAAATTAATAAATAAAAGGTCTCGGTAGGTATAAAGTTAAATATAAAACCACATACCAATTTTTCTTTTTTCTTTTACAAACATATATATATGACTAACTTGTCTATCTTTTGTCGTTAGAGTTTGTAAAACAAAGCTAAAACGACAAGATAGCTACTAGTACTTACAGCTATACTATAGTCTGATTCCATATTTACTATTTATTTTTAAATTATTATTACTGGAATTTGTAATCTAGTTATGACAAGCTCTTTATCGAGCTCCGGGATCAATTTCGTGTCCATATTTGACCATATGGATACTTAATAAAGTTGCTAAATATGTTTTTAAGAAAAATTATACTATAGAGAGCCAGTGGCAGAGTTTGAGTAGGTATATACCTCAATGAAATCCTTGAAGAGCCGTTTCGGGAACCACATGGGTTTATGAACAGCAAGGGTGAAGAGAGTCTTGAGCCCTTTAACCGAAGTTGGTAACAAAAGATCCGCCGACGACTTAAATCCTAACTGGTTCAAATTAGACTCACTGATCGTATCAGTCATCGCGAGTATCGAACCTGATAAAGAAAAAATTGTTCTTAGTGTATGTAAGTTTTAATAATGAAATTACAATGTATAAATATAAAAAAAAAATAGACTTTTAGAATAATTTACGGTATCTTGTAATTACTATTATTGATATACGAAAAGAGGAGTGTTAAATGTGATCTTGAACTCGCGGTATGGGAGTAATTTCCAAGACCATGGTTTTAGGAAAACCGACACACCAAAACTCGCAAAACATTGTAGCATGTTTTAACCACTCGCAAAATATTGAGTCATCCAAAATATAGTAATCACCTGAAACCACCATGGCTTGAACCATCTCAGGGTACTCCTCGGCGATCTTGAAAGCAACCATGCCACCGTAACTAAACCCTACAAGAGTAAACTTTTCGATACCGAGGATACGAAGAGACTTGACTAAACAGTGGGCTTGAAACGCTGGTGATCGATCCGCGTTGTCGGAGTAGGACCCACCAAAGAAGAGGAGGTCTGGTATATAGACTGAGTACTTCTTGGCTAATGATCCGACCTGGAACTGCCACGTCACGATCCCTTCGGCTGCAAAGCCATGGATGAACAATAGGACTGGTTTCGTAGGTTTTTGGGGTTCCACGGCAAAGTTTTTGTCAGATTTTTTGGTTTTTTTTAGGGTTTCTTTTGGGATCCAGAAGTTCATCTTTGTCCCTGGTTCAAGCTCTACGGTGTAAGGAATGACACCGGCCAATTTCATGAGGCGGTACAACAATGGTTTTTGTAAATCCACAAAGTTCACCATTGTATGTACTCTTTTTCCTTTCGTTCTTGTTTGGATATATTTAGAGGGAGAGAGATGTAAGAAGATGATCAATAGCAAATGGAAGGTGAAGATTTTAAAGCTTCTTGAGTTGGGATTAATTATAATGTATCTGGTGTTGGGTTCTTGTTTATATTCAACCAAGCATTTATTGTTTTACACATTTTATATACATATCTTGTTTGACGTTTTGAATGATAAGTGACAACTTGCCAAATAGCATAATAAACTCACTAGTAACTAGAACATTTTAATAACAAAAGAGACCAAAACAAAAACTGTTTTTCTTCAGTCTTTTATGTAAATATTTAAGTTTTCGAAGTATAAGAATAAGTTTTGTAATTGTAATAATACTATCATTCTATTACACCTGTATATACAAATTTTGTTTGAAGATTTCACCTTTTTCTAAAGTTACCAACCAAAACTAATAAACTATTAAAGTATTAATTATCAAGGGAAATCTTGCCTCATTTTAAATTAAATAAGGAAAAATTAGAGATGATGGAGTTCTTAATAACTTGCTTTGCATGTAATCTCTGAATCTAGTCAGAATTGGAAATCTGCACTTCCTACTTGTATCGGTATGCTGTAAACAAAAATTATTGTTCTTTTTGGGGTTAATTACTAGATAGTCAAAAAATGTTTTTGTTAAAATTCACAAAAAGGTTGTGGCTAAATCGTAAATAATGTGCTTATTCTCTTCATTTTTGTTTATTTTGTTTTCTATGAAAAGTGTGTATAACATATAAAAAATAAAATAAATTATAAATGCTTTATTACTCTTTTGTAAAATAATTATTTACATCATTGTAATATTGAATAAATATCTGAAAGACATATATCATCTACATTATTCATCTTCGTTTTGTTCCGGATGTTATTGGTCCCTTTCTTACTACTGCAAAGAAAGCCCACGTCCCATACCTCCTATGATTTTTATATTCTCAATTGGTTTTCTGAAAATATTTTATTATAATTATTGAGCTATACGCAATTAGACAATTACGCACATCTAATTTACGTACTATATAATTTATCTAATCTACTCCTCTGTGATTAATATTAATGAACCATTTCTAGACTAACCTCCAACACTTAAGTAATTAAACACGTCATCTTTGAGTGTTGTAGATGTAGTCACCAATTGTACCTAAAACGATTATAAGTTGATTGAATATGGACAAACCCAAACTGACAAGAAATCTCTATAACCTAACTACCTAGATCAAATAATATTTATTTTTAAGTATATCATACCAAAATGTTGAAACTTATATTTTCATTTCACTCCATCAACCCAAACTAACATCTACTAATTCTCTTATTTTAATATAAATTTCCTAGTCCGCCATATATATAAACGCTTCGTCTCCACTCTACATATTTAGCAACAACAAAGAAACCCCTAAGATTTTTATTTATTTTTTTCTCAATTTCTTCAACGATGAATGTATTGAAATGTCTAGCGATCATTTCCGTTCTCGGAATATTCTTCATACCTCGTTATTCTGAATCCGCTATATCTTGCAGTGTTGTGTTACAGGATTTGCAGCCATGTGTGAGCTACTTGACCAGCGGAAGTGGAAACCCTCCGGAGACTTGTTGCGACGGAGTTAAGAGTTTAGCGGCGGCAACCACCACATCTGCCGATAAGAAGGCAGCTTGTCAATGCATCAAGTCAGTGGCTAATAGTGTTACCGTGAAGCCTGAATTGGCTCAAGCCCTTGCTAGCAATTGTGGTGCGAGCTTGCCCGTTGATGCTTCTCCTACTGTCGACTGCACTACGTACGTTTTGAATGATATGATCGTGTCTGATTGTTTTAGTTGTCTAGTGTCTTGTGTTTTAGTTCAACTTTATATAGAAACTAACAAGCATTAAAGTTTGAGATACTATCTTTATAGTGAAGAACTTAAGGTGAACATAATGTTAACGAATATAATTATATTTGAAACTTTTATCTGTTGTTATGACTAATTTCCTGATTTATCTATTTAAAAAAAAATACTAACTCTAGGTAGTATAAGAATAGATTAAACAAATGATAGTTTACTTTGTTTACCATAACTTTGTTTAGAACAATATGCTTTTACTCAATTTTGATATAATTTGTATCTCTTATGCACTTATAATATTTAACATTTTTGAATTTTGTCTGTTTAATTTAAATTCTAAACTTTATAAAAGCTGAAATAAATAATACATTGTTGATTTTGTTTTTGCAGTGTTGGTTGAGAAATTCTCAACATTGATCAATGGTCCATCTTGTCCTAATTAAGTACGCAATTTATATCAATAAAGGCGCCGTATAATATATGTAGGCGAATGTACACATGTTGTAAGGTTCATTTAGTTTCTTCATGTATGTACATGTACATGTGTATTGTGTAGTTGTCTTTGTGTGCATTTGTGCATGCAATGCAATCATTTACCCCGGTGGTTTGGATATTACAGTGTTGTGAACTGATGAGTCATGAAAACACAGCGTTTCTTGATGTTGAATATTTTACGAGGGCTCTATGTTGAATCACAAACTAAAAATAAACTGTATCAATTATTCGGTTCTCAATATGAAAGGCGATTTGTCAATGGTCTGCTCTTTGTCACTTCGAGTGGCCTAGATTCGTGGTAAAATTTCTTTAACAAATAAAATAGATTCGTGGTAAAATTCACAATCATTTTCGAACTCAGCTTTTAGTAATACGAAATTCACAATCATTTTCTAAGCTTCGCCGTGTTATTTTCTTTAATCTTTTTAAAACCCAAAAACAGAACGACTTGCAAGAGATTTTGGGTAAATATTTGCTGAGGTGGGAAGCATATTTTTATGTTATTTGTCAAGAACATGTTAATGTTCTGAAGCAGTTGACTTTATTTTATACTCACCAAAGACATAATTACCATTACTACAAGCTCTTTCAACAATTATAGTATCCAAGATTGTAGATAGAAAAACATTTCATTAGGAGTTTGAAATTCACTCTTCCCGGAACAGATTTTTAGCAAGTAATTTCCACTTACATTACTTTGCCTCATGACCCCTCACTAATTGTTTCACTCAGATTTGTCTCCCTTATAAGTGATCTCAATTCTCAAACTTGTCTTTTAAATACTTTTTTTTTTGTGTAGGAACCAAGAAAAGAGCTAGAAAATCCGCCAAATTTAAGTAACAATACCCTTTTGGCTAATTTTGCATTCATATGATATGAAATAAAATGCGAGGACGGTATTTGTATTTGCTAAAAAGAAGCAAAACTAGATCACTTAACGTTGCATCGAAAAATGTTAAAGACTTAAAAAGACGATATGAAGTAAAGTTGAAATATATGTATCATATACGGTCAAAGTAAGTGGAAACATCATGAAAAGGGTTATAAACTACGTATTTATCATTAACACCAATATAGCTTTCAAAAAAGTCGTGAAAAGAAAACACAAGTAGCTAGAGTCGAAAAAAAAAACTATAACAATAATGAATTTGACCAAGACTGGTTTTACTTTGTGTGATAGAATCTATGATAATTAACTTTTCATCATCATCATCATGATTTATATAATTAACGTTTCTTCTTCATCTCGTCAAAATGGTAAAGAAGGCGATCGAAGTCGGACTTGCTCACGTGACACTCAATTCCAAGACATAAAAGAAGAAGCCGTGACGTTATCCACGTAGGGATATTCCATCTCCGGAACCGGTGAGAAATATGGAACTCTTTGTGTGTTCTGATGAGCCCACGACGGCGACGACGAGGCATAGTGATGATGATGATGACTGTAATAGTTTCCACCTCCGTTGTACGAATTCTCTACTGGGACTTCTGCCGCTGATGAACCTCCACCGGAGATCGTTAAGTTTCTGGCCGTCGCACGCCTCTCCTCTTTCTTGAATCGGATTCCACACGCGTTACATAACGACTGCACCAAGTTAACATTGTATATGTTACATCCAAAATATCTTTGAAAATGTAGTTATTATAGACATGTGATTATATGGAGATTGTATAATAAATATTAGGGAACAACTTTATAGACTTTATACAACTTGAATTAAAAAGATTTAAAAAGAAATCACTTATTTTGTTTTATGGTTTAGGGTAAAGTTTATTAACAAAAAAATAAAAATAAAAATAGTTTAGGGTAATGTATTTATGGAAAAAAAAAATATAAAACAACCAAGAAAGTATATGATGTTACAAAATTTGATTAGAAAAATAATAGTAATTTTTCATAGAATAGTTCCGCATGGTATATAACAGTTTGAGTTTTTTGAAGTTTTGAATTGCCAAAATCATACTTTTTTACTTTCATTACAATCTAAATACTTTTTCAACAATCCATGTACTATTTTCATTAGGCATATTTATCTATGGACCTATGGTCATCTCGGCATTGACACTTATCACATTATCTGATCGTACATGATCTATTAATTAATTACCTTAGGTCCTTTTGGTCCGTTTCTCCATAGAGGAGTTGAAGTGGTGTCGCAGCTAGCACAACGGCGAGGTAGGCTATGAGCAACACCACCCTTCTTGTACGAAGAAGTCTTAGCGTTTCCTCCGTGAATATAAAAGTCGCCGGAGATGTTGTTAGAATTAGCAGAAGAAAATCTATGGTGGTCGTCGAGACGAGTAGAGGGTGTTCCAAGTGAGAGAGTGCAATCAACAGAAGTTGATGAAGAGAAATTATTATAAGGATCGTAGTTGTGGTGGTTTTGGTCGTCATTTTCCGAGGAAAAAAACATGGAGAAATTAGAGTTTGTTTGGTATCCCATCATGAAATTGAAGACTACAGATAGAGAGAAAAAAAATGGATAGAGATATGCGTGTTGTTTTGGTGGCTTTGTGATTTAAGTTACAAGTTACAAACTGAGACATGGTACATATATATAGACAGTTGGAAACTTAAGTAACGACAAAAGGGAATTTGGTCTGTGGTAGCTAAATGTGATCGAATCTATTAATGTAGTGCAGATTACATTATTTGTTACTTTATCTAAAGAAAGCAACAATTCTACAATGAAAATGAATATTCTCTAGGGCTTTAAATCATTGAATATTATTTTTGTCGGAGTTTCTTGGTATGGAAGACAAATTATTCGACAATTCTATTTTCGACGCCGATTTGATACAGTAAGCAATAAGACTTCGTCGGCGAGTTATGTGTGCTCGCAAGTCGCAAGAATTCCACACTGACATCAACCAAGAGTATATTTATTTCAGTTGTTTACATCCAAATTTAAATTCATGATATTTTTACTAATCCTATTCCTCGCCTTAGAAAACGTAGTTTATCTCCGACTCGTTTCATTTTTATTGGATATCTTCAAAACAAGTTTTCCATGTAAACAATACATGAAATGAGTAGTCTCCTTTTGATGTTTGTTTCAAATAAAAGTGAATACAAGCACACTAGTAAAGGTAGTTTAACATTAGTAAGAAAAATACAGTAGATTTGGCATTTATATATTTTGATGAACTTAAAAGATCTTATGAAATAATATCTTTTAGACCATCTTCATTGGACAACTTCATCTGAGACCATCTAAATATTAAACTAAGAAAATCAAAACCAATCAGAATATTACACATAGTTCAAGAGGGTCTTCAAAGATGTCTTCAGTGTCTGGTTAAAGACATTTTTGTTTCTCTTTCTTCATTTGTGTCTTTAATTAAATATTAAAAAACTGGGAAGACATCTCCATTTATCACCAATGGAGATGCTCTTAGTGCCGATACAATAAAGTAATAATGATAAGTGTTGTGTATCTGCAGTTTTAGTGTCGGACGGGGTTGGTCAAAAGAGGCCCACGTGAGTGACAATGTCACGGTTTTCTAAGGATCTTGTCTCTCTTAGATTACCAAGCTCCTTTCACTCATCCCTCGTCTAAACATTCATTTTCTATTTTGATATCGATCACCATAACAAAAATATTGAACTATGTATATTTGTTGTCAAATCTGAATTTCGGGTAGAGAAGATAATGTGGAACTACCATGCATATATACATATATACTTTCAAAAACCAAATTTAGAGAAGTCTTTAGTTATTTGTCGTTTTAGAACAATGTCAGTCATCACTACTATTGGACCAGGGAATTGAAAACAGTAGATCTAATATTGAAGCTTCTTAGACATAAAAATGTATATATGAAAATATATATGTTAAGAACTTAAGATAGTAGAATTATTATTATTATTTTTTAAAGATGATAGAAACTAAGGTGAAATAGTACTGTTTAAGCTAAGAACGAAAATAAAAAGGGTAAAGTTAAAGAGAATTACGAAGTGAGATTCTTGGCAATGATCAAAAGCAACATCTTGTGTTCTTTCTTTGGCTTGGGGAGCGAGAGATTCAATTGATCAGTCAAAGAAGCAAACTCCAACTCAAAATATTTTTAAAGCAAAAAAAGTACAAAAGCGAATAAACTCAACTGGATATATTACACCAAACACTCAATTGCTACTTCTTTTTCTTTTTTTCTTCTTCCTTTTCCCAATTTTGGGTTATATACTTAGTTCGTTCCTCTCTTAAAGTAGATGATGTTTTCGCCAAGACAAGAATATTAGTAAATAACTAAATATCAAGTCTTTGATAAGCTTAACACGAAAGCAAGTTGGCTTAAACGTAAGGTGATCTCTTCAAATAGTTTTTCTAATGAAATATATATGCATTTTTGGTTGAAGGACCAATGATTAAAGGACTCGTTCTAAAGTTAGAGACCAAAATTCGAGTTATAATTACAATTATAGGTGGTCACCGTATATTTTGCCGTAAATATGAAGAATACCTTTACTTTGTCCATTTCTTATTTTCTTGTGGCACACTCCAAATATGAAATGAAATTATACTTTAGTCAGGAAATAATATGATCAAACAAGATTCAAAGAATGTTAAAAGATTCAACAGATCGACCTAAAGAGAGGAAGAGTCAGGCTTTAAGCGAACATAGAGAATCAAATCGGAGTTGCTATTGGTGATCTCTTTTGTTTAACTAGGAGGACTACCGCTTTTAATTAAAGAACACATGCACTTTGTTTCATGAAACAAGAAACCTAAATAACGATTACCCCAAGACATTAAGTATTCGGCTTTGGCAATAACGCCGTTTATAAATCACATAATTATATTGTTTTTTTGTTAAAGAACGAGATAAATATTTTTTGAATCATCTAATATTCAAATATACAATTTTTATGCACAAATGTGATTAAAATGCATTTGATGTCTTACACACTAATCATCTGGGTCTGGGATCGGAATTTACAAACGTTAATTTTGTATTTGAATTTACTTGTTAAAAAAAGAATTTAAACATTATACTTAATATTTCTTCACTTTCATTCTTACAAAACATGTTTGCAAAATAAAAATTGAAAATGTCAAACTTTCATTTAGTTGCATTAACAATCAATAAATAAATTTTTATAAGCATATTAAAATTGTGAATTTAGTTAAAATATACATATTAAATTCAAACATAAACACAAACAAACAATGAACTCAAAAAATAAAATAATATGTACTTTATTTTGTACGTATATATCAAAGATGCATGCATGCAAAAAGAATAAGAGATTAAATATGATCTAACCATTAATTATGTTTTTTGTTTGTCAAATTACTGATGATTAACTCGCATCTTGGATCCGTACTTTATGATACGGTCCGTCTCCAACACTCAAACAAGAAGAAGAAGAAGAATAAAACAAAGAGAATGACAGCAAAACAACAAAAAAGAAAAAGAACAAAACATTCCCTCAAAAGGATCAAGATCGGATTGGTACGTGTTTCTTTTTCTTTGTTTCTTAATAACGTTTCATTCTCGAGTTTGACCGTTTCACTTTCTAGATGACGTATGGTCCACTTATCCTCTTCAGGTGTATGTTCTACTTCTCGTTTTCTAAACCTATATGTTTATAGATGATTTAACCTTAAGTACACAAGAGAAAACCAACCTCTAATCCACAAAGTGATTCAACCGTAGAGGGATCGAATCTATATATAATCTGCAACGATGAGTGTTATATTTTAACAGTTTTTAATGTATAAAAGTACTCTACGAGATTCAAAGGCAGAGAAAGAATTTTACCATCTATGAAATTTGTATATAATTAAACACTATGTAACCAAGTGATTAATTATATACGGATAGCTTGAGAAATCATTTTGGTAGATTGAGAAACTTTTGTCTCCTGGTTACGGATAGCTTGGGAAGGGTCTCTACTTTATACCTATTCTGGTTTCTGGCTTAAAAGAAATTTACAAATTTCTACCAAAACAATCATCTCTAATTACGAATATGTAGTGTGTTTAATGTACTGTATATATATTTTTTTGAGTTTTAGACCAAAGATCAGATTCTACCAAAAATGACTGTGATTCTTTTAACTATATTGTAGATGCCTTAAATAAAAGAAATTCAAATACTTTTGAGATTAGTCTAACATATACCCCAATTATCAAAGAACAAACATATTTTCTGCGCAATTGGCGTAGCTACTCCTTTAGGTTATTTTGAAAATTATCAAAGAACAAATATATTTTCGTTCTAAAGTTTAATATCCATTTGATTATTTTGAAAATTTGGTTCGGTTTCGGTTCGGTTCCGGTTCTTTCAGTTTTAAAATTTAGTTACCATTTAGTTATTTTGTTTTGAATATTTTTGGATATTTTGTTATTTTGGGATATTATTGGATATTTTCGGATAATTTTTGCTTATTTTTGAGTATTTTATTATTTTCTATTTCGGTTCGGTACAAATTTGGTATTTTATTATTTTGGTTTCGGTTCGGTACATTCAGTTCGGTTTATTTGCCCAGGTGAAGACGTAGCCACTAAACCATAAGAACAAGGCCCATACTTATCGCACATGGGCTTTTAACTGTTTATTATATATAAAAAGCCCATCATGTGGTTCGTTACAATTTTCTGTTAAAATGTTTGGCCCATTGTCGCCGTAGATTGTCTTCTCCGTTCGAAATCGCATCCATCGCCGTCGTCGTCGGTGACGAAAACCACCGCGTAAAACCGTTTCCTAAATCAGATGTTCAATCTTAGAAGTATCTCTTAGAAGCTCTCTTGTATGAAAAAATGGGACTGTTAAGCATAATCCGGAAGATCAAGAAGAAAGAGAAGGAGATGCGTATTCTTATGGTGTATGTCATATTCTTAAATCGTTAATCTTCTCCGATCTAATCGTACATTATCATGTTGTGCTGATTTTGGAATGTTTTTTTGGCAGTGGACTTGATAATTCTGGGAAGACGACGATTGTTCTGAAAATAAACGGAGAAGACACAAGTGTGATTAGTCCAACTCTTGGATTCAACATCAAAACCATTATCTACCAAAAGTAAAGCTCTATTTCTCTGCTCTTGTAGTTTCGTGTTCTTCAGAGTTGGTTTAGGAATTTCATCGAACATGTTATAGGCAATGATGAGTTTGTGGTGAATAATGTGTGTGTAGGTATACGCTAAATATATGGGATGTTGGTGGGCAAAAGACTATAAGATCGTATTGGAGGAATTACTTTGAGCAGACTGATGGTTTGGTTTGGGTGGTTGATAGTTCTGATCTTAGGAGGTTAGATGATTGCAAGATGGAACTTGACAATCTCTTGAAAGAAGAGGTATATTCATAAAAGTATCAATATCTATTCAATCAAAAGCTTTTGTAAGCTGAAGCTTGGGTTGCTGTTTTTGGTGAAGATGATTCATATTCAAATCTTGGTTTTAATGGCAGAGGCTAGCTGGTTCATCTTTGCTGATACTAGCAAATAAGCAGGATATTCAAGGTGCACTAACACCTGATGAAATTGGCAAGGTAAGGGTTTTGAAACTCATAAGTCGATTTGGACATAGGGGTTATCGGGTTGAATCATTTTGTCTCTCGGTCGGGTTTCTCAACTTCAGTGAAGATTAGTGGGTTAAGTAAGATATGTTTTGAGTTGTATATTGTGTGTTAAACTGAGTTTCATCTTCTTGCTTATGAAGGTGCTAAACTTAGAGTCCATGGATAAAAGCCGGCACTGGAAGATAGTGGGTTGCAGCGCATACACGGGTGAAGGTTTGTTGGAAGGATTCGATTGGTTGGTTCAAGACATTGCCTCCAGGATTTACATGCTTGACTAATCGACTACTGCATTGCACAATCAATGGCTTGTTATACTCAACTATATGCAGTGACTTTGTATTGGCTCTAAGTTTTTCCTTCAGTTCTATTGTAACGATGATTAGACAAAACATAAATATTTCCAAGACGAACTCTTCTCATTTTGTTTCATTGAAAGAGACTTAACAACAAAATGATGTCTCATACAACCAAATAAAACTTATTGATAAAAATCCAACCATAATCTACCACAGATAGATGAAAGTTGTCTCTGCAGAGTAAGAAGGAAGAAGAAGCATACAAAGAGAGATCATTTGGACTTCTTTCCTTGTTTCTTCTTGACGACTTCATCAGTGTACATTATGCCTTTGCCCTTATAAGGTTCAGGGGGTTTGCAACTCCTTACCGTTGCAGCAAACTGATGCACTCTTTGCTTGTCGATTCCAGTGCAGCAAACCACATTGTTCTTGAAACAAAAGACTCGAACCGCTGGAGGAACCGCAAGTTCGACTTCGTGACTGTAACCCAATTTGAGGTATAAGAAACGCCCTGCTTCCTCAGCTCTAGCTTTGTATCCAACTCCAACAATCTTCAAGAACCGGAAAAACTTGGCTTCCATGTCTCTCTATCCTACAGAGAATTACCCTGCCAAAGAGGAAAATTTCTCAGCTTCTTCAAATTAAGAACTTGGAAACCAATAGAGTTCACCATTATCATAAAACGATGCTCAATCAAAATCTGAAGGCAGTAGATTTTGTCTCTCTAGCCACTCAAATCACACAAGTAAATATGAAAATTGACCAACCATGCTACGAAAAATTGCCATTTTTTTCATTACTTTGTATCTCAGAGACGTAGAAACGAGCGATGAGCTAACACAGTAAATACGTCGAACACTTTCCGTGCACTATTTCAAGAACAATATAAACGGAAATAAAAACTCCAGATAACCTCATTTACAAGAACATGGTGACTTCTGGACTATGAACATCGCCAAAATGAGAAAGAAAACAAAAATGTTCGATACTATTTCTAAGTGATTCATCAAAATAGCGGAAAGGGAAGAAGAAGAAGATAGTGAGTGAGAGATCGATTATAAGGAACAGTTAATACCTTTCTTGATTTCCGACGATGAATGTGACGGCTCTGCTTTTTCGCCGGCGGATCTAGATCAGTCTCCAACTCCGGCGTAAAACCTTCTCCTTCTCTTAATTTCGTTTCTTTGAGAAGCATACAAAGTGGTTGACGTTTTATCCATGTTAAAAAAACGGCACGATGTTTATTCCTCCAACGAGTGTTTCTTTGAACAAAGCCCAGTGGGCTACATCATAAAGCCCAAAAGCCCTTTTTAACTTTTCGATGTTTTGTTTCCTCGCCGCTCTTTTGACCGGAGAGCTCTAGAATCTCTCAACAATGGCGGAATCGATTTTCAGAAAGCTCAGAGATGGTGGCGAAGAAGGCGAACTCGCACCAGCTCTCACTATAGAAGAAACTGTAGCTTCCCCTTTCGGACTCGATGTCTCCGGCTATCTTCTCACAAATCTATCTTCTTCAATTTTAGCTGGAAAATCCTCGTCGCAGTATACTCTTAAACCCTAATTCTTCTATATTCGATCTCCAATTGCTTCATTACTGCTAAAGTCTTCGTTTTTCCCACTTTGCGATTCAGGGGTCTTGTGTTGATCACATTCTCGCGGAGCCCTTCGTTCTATTTGCAATTGTTGAAGCAAAAAGGAATCGTTGTCTCTTCATCTTCTAAATGGTGAGTTATTAGGTTTTCTAAATATTATCCTAGCTTGTGGAGTAGTTTGATTGCTCGAATCACTGTGATACTTGTTTGATAACAATTGGTTTTGATTTGAAGGATTCGTATTTTGGATTGTTACACTGATCCATTGGGATGGATTGATCAATCTTCAACTAGTTTTAGTGAAGGTTCAAGTTTGATTAAGTTACATAAGTGTGTGAGTGACTTGAAAAAGCTTTTTTCTTCAATCATTGAAGCAGGAAGAGGTGTACTTCTTTTACATTGAATCCTTTTTCAGTTAGATCTTTATCTAAAGGATTATATGAGATTAAAAGTGATTGCTTTGGTGCAGAGTTGGTTGGAACTGGGAAGACACGTTTCTGCGTTGCCATTGATTCGGTGAGTTAAGCTCTAATTGTTTAGACATCATCTATAGAAAAGAGAAGTGATTATATATCTAAACTTTGAATCAGGTAAATGAGTTGCTAAGACATTCAGCGATGCCATTAGTTTCTGGTCTTTTAACAGATCTTCGAAGCCATGGTACTTTGCTACATAAACCTGAGCACTAGTTTATTAGTTTTATTCCTTGTTAGGTTTAACTACAAAGGTTGATTTTTTTCGGTGCAGCGCAAATTTCCAGTGTCTTTTGGTCATTGAACACTGACCTTCACCAAGAGAAGGTCACAAATGCGCTTGAATATATATCCACAATGAAAGCGAACTTAGAACCTTTGTGTCCATCTTCAGATGGGCAAAGGAATGCTTTAGAAAACCTCTTTTCGGTTCATCAGGATTTCGGTAAAGGACGGTTTCATGTCCGGTTTAAGCTTAGAAAAGGACGTGTGAGAGTAATGGTAAGTTTTCTCTTGCTCTGCTCTCTATGCCCTATCATTCTCGTTTAGTTAACACTCTTGTAACTCTTTACCTACAGTCTGAAGAATATCATGTTGATCAATCGGGGATAAACTTTTCACCCATTTCCTCTGTGGATACTGTTATTGCAGCCACTAAAAGCCTTTTGCCTAAGGCAAGTTACCTAGATCTGCTTTTTAATTACTTGGTCTGTGTCTCTTGCTATAATGTGATCTCTTGTTCGTAAGTTGTATGGCATAAGATCATTGTTTCTTTTGGTTCAGGTTCAATTCAATCTCCAGTTGTCTGAGAAAGAACGGGTCGAGAAAGAAAAAGTTGTGCTTCCTTTTGAGCACCAAGGTGAGTGTAGATACTGTGAAGCCTTTTGAGATTGTGGATAAAACATGTTGTTGATACTTCTCTGTTCTTCAGATGATGGAAAATCGAACGAGATCTATGATGGGAGGAGATCTCTTGTGGATGGCAAGATTGAGACAACACCATTGTCGTCAATGGAGTTGCAGACCGATGTGGTTTCGTCGGGTAAGGGTGGTGAGATTATATATTTCAGAGATTCAGACGATGAGCATCCTGATTCTGATGAAGATCCTGATGATGATTTGGACATTTAAGGTTCTTAATTTACACTTGTAAGACCAGAGAATAGCTCCAGTTTTGGTTTTGGCAATAGTTGGGATCTTAGTATCCAACTTTGTACACTAAATAGAAGATTTGATTGGTTATTAGATGTGTATTACAGTTATAATTGTTACAGTAATGATCTCATCTTCTATTATTCTTGAGTTGTTTGTTGTGTTTGTTGCTGCATAATGATCATCAACACATATCTATCAAATAGTAATTATAGTATGAAGAAAGAGCTTGCTCAGTTTTATTTTTGGATACAACATATATGTATAAAACTTTATCTTGGGCACACCTAAGGGCTTCTCCAACTTGACACCAAAACACCATTTTGGTGTTAGTCTTGCTCCAATAGGACTGTTCATAAAACACCAAATTTTTATTTTATCTAATTTGTATTTTGTTTTAAGTAAGATAATTTAATTGTTATTTACCAACTAAAGACAAATATACCATTAATATTTTTGTATGAATTCACTTTTAATATAAAATATTAATTTGTACAAGATATCTAAATAAATATGAAACTAATTGAGATTAAAAACTAAAGGTTCAAATAACACTGAAAACATAATATAATAGTATTTATGAAATATATTAAAAAATAAAAGAATTTTATATTTAATAATATAATTATAGATAAGAATAGTATTTATTGTAAATTTAGTGTTGTGGTTGGAGATGAGAAAAAAAAATGGGACACTATAACACCAAATTTTGTGTGATTTCAACACCAACTTTGGTGCTCTGGTTGGAGTTGCCAATGGGTAACTGAGGAAGAAGGATAAGACCAAAAAAAAAACTAAAATGGACAGATTGAATTAGTAAAAAGATAAATTCTAAAAACCGAAACAAATCTTAAGTTGGTGTATATACATCTGCATTGACCAACAAAAGAAAGTAGACTGAAATTTATTTGAAAATGATCTTGTAAAGGCATATTATATATTTAATTTAGGAAATGAATGTTAAATCCTTTAAATTGTTTTGATTTCACAAAAGGATAAAGAAATATTGGTTACATACATCTTAATGTGTTGACCAAAACAAATAAAATGTGATAAGAAACAATAAAACCATTTTGACCAAAGTTCTTATAGTTTTAATATTCTTTAATTGTCATTTGTTAGTGACTAATAATATTACATTAAACCTAATGTATAAATAGAAGCCCCATCTTCTACGCCTTTATAATTAGCAACAACCAAAAACATTCATTTGTCATTTTGTCTCCTCTTTTGTTTTCTCTGATCACTAGTATGGCTGTATTCAGAGTCTTGCTTGCTTCTCTTCTCATATCTCTTCTTGTCCTCGACTTCGTCCATGCCGATATGGTGGTACAATTTTAACAACCAAATATATTTTCTTATTTGATTTTATTTTTTCACAACTTTTGTCTACGTTCTAATGGAATTTTTTTCAAAATATTCATGCAGACGTCGAATGACGCCCCTAAAATCGGTAATATCTCTATCATATAAACACGTACGTTGAATTTCTATATACGTGTGTTTAATTGAAGTTTTGGTTGGAAATTGTATGTATTTGTAGATTGCAACAGCAGGTGCCAAGAGCGGTGCAGTCTTTCGAGTAGGCCAAATCTTTGTCACAGAGCGTGCGGGACTTGCTGCGCTAGGTGCAACTGCGTGGCACCGGGCACATCCGGAAACTACGACAAATGTCCGTGCTATGGTAGCCTAACCACCCACGGAGGACGCAGAAAGTGTCCTTAAAAACTCTGTCGCTGTTTGATTTGATTTCGTTTATAATACTTTACTTTTATGAGAGTAATTGTGGTTATTTTCTTGGGAATTATTAAAAAGCAAAAGAAAGAGAATGTTATACGTCATGTGCAACTCTTCGATCTTTGTTTTAGTGTTTATCCAATTTGTACTTGTTGGTTTGGTTCCTGGTTAACATTAGGTCTGAAAAGGTATTGTTTTTCATTATACAATTCACTAAATAGGCATCGTACTTGCATATAAAATAAAGAATGAAGAGAGAAGTAAAAGAGTTTTCTTTTTTTACTCATGGAAGTTAGGCAATGGGTTTAAATATGGTAACAACAGAATTGGAGGGGACTTAATGAACTATGACGTAAAACTGAGAGCGATTGAATATGTAACGTTACCAACAATACCAATAAAATTATGAAAGATAGTATATGAAATTACGTTTAATTAATGTTTCCGGGTTGAATGTATTATATATAGAAGTAACAGTACGATTTTTATTACATTTTTGTACAAGATTCCTAGAAAGGTATAACCTCTATAAAGTTAATAATAGTCTTGAGTCTTGACTCTTCGAGGCAAATAAATTCACCGCATAATTAATCGTTCAACTATTATTCTATATTCTATATAACATGAGCTTCAACAAAAGAAGCATCAATCATATCTTCAACAGTATACTGCAGTGTAATGTAACATATTCAAGATCAAACCGGACAAAAAAGCAAGATACCGTCGAAACAATCAAACCCCATGTATCATAAACTCCCATCTTCTCTTTCCTAAATTCCCCGTCGCTTGCACAATCCGCAATTCAAAAGCAACACAACACTAGTCACGTTAAGCAAATAGTACATCTTCCAGAGTTCAGTGTGGGACAATCCTGTTGATCACAAAGAGCAATAAAAAAGGTTGTTTCAAGCAGGAGGGAGGATATTGAAACAAATGGAAGAAGAAAATGTTTCTGTTCTTTGAAAATTAATAAATTCACGTAATAATAGGAGAACTATCAGTCGAAGGGTAAGAGAAAATAAATTAAATATAATCATCATTTCAAAAGTTGAATAACTTAGTTTATTTTAAAAATGACGAATAACCAGAACTGGGTGGATTCGAACCACCAACCTCTCGTCCACTAGAAGAAAACGAGCGCTCTACCAATTTGAGCTTACAGATCTATATCACGAATACCCTACCACTACGGCCCACAGCCAATAGGACCAACACTTGACTCTTTAACTCTATTTTAATCACATATTAAAAATATTTCTGTTTTTAGAGAATTCAATATTTAAACAACTTCTAATTGAAGACCAAAAGATGAACTTGACTAAACATGAACGGTGATGCTAAACTGTTTTCAAGACACAATTTCACGAGAACAAGAGACTAGATAGGAAAATTGCAATAAGCTTTTCTCATTATATAAAATGTTATAATGATTGTTCTCTTCCACAACAGGCCACAATAAACTAAGAAAATAAAATGTAATGAACTATAAATATCAGGAATTTTTGACTTAGCACATAACCAGATACTATCTTTTGATCAAGATACCTTTCAAGAACAAATCAACTTCAGAAAAAACCAACGTCAGCTTTGCATAGCTTCAATTCCGTCGTCTACCAGCTTCATAGTTACTACAGGAACTGGTGGTTACAGACATATACAAACTACGAGCAAATAAAAATGTTCTTTACCATATTCTAAAAAGCTTCTAAACGGATAGAACTAATAAAACAATACCAATGATACATACAAAGAACCCGCAAAATTGTTTAACAGCAATTCTTAATACCATCATTTTCAATAGATTAAATGACAACTTGTAAAACAATAATTGATCAATAAGATAAATAACAAAACCAATAAAATTAAAATTTCATGATTCGCATAAGCGTTGATACAAGTTAACAATTAGGGCAACCGGATTATGGTTTATTTAAATCCAGAATTCCTCTTGCAGATTATGTTTACCTTATTATGCTAATTAAGAATTCGATTTAATATGGATATGAGTACCTGATTTAACTCTCGAGGTTGTTGGGCAAGAAGATTTGTAATCGCCCACTGCTCCATATTGGTTACAAACTCTGCTTATGATCGGTTTTTGAGTGTATATGAGCATTTAAGAAAGATATGAAATGTGAAAGAGCAGGGAGAGAGATAGAGCAGAGGCAAGACGACACACACAGAGGAGAAGAGATCCCGGGAAAAAATAATAACCCGTGCGACCTCCTCTCCAAAACCCACAAAATCTTTTTTTTATTGAGGATCAGTTTTTTGACCTGCCATGCAAGCGCACCTGACATGGCAAAGGTCGGATGACAGAGATGCAATCAGGAAGCTATTAGCTATCCACAAAACATCTTCTACACCCTAATCTCAATTCAATCCAACACACACACATCCGTCTGCAACAGATTCGTCTCCTAGTAATCCAGAAATGATGCCTCAACTTGAACAATTCACAGAATCTTGCATGTGAAGAAGCCGCGAAGGACGATCCAGATCTAGATCTGATAATCAAGAACAATATTCGCGATTACATAACAAGGTTATGGAAAACGACCATAAGAAAAGCTCACGGTACAAGGAGGAAAGATTTTACCTATAGAAAACGGCAGATCTGCGACAGATCAAACGATGTAAGCGAAGATCCGTCGTCAACGATGGAATCACAGATCAGATCTACAAATTCGTTGAGAATTCGGATCGGATTTGCAGATCGGGAGGATCTCTACGGTGATTAGAAGCGAGAAAGAACAAAATCGTCGCCATATTAGCTAGATCTAAAGAAAACATTGGCGAAAAAGAGGGAGGAAGCAAAAGACGCGAAAGAATATGGAGGCGGTGATGAGATAACCCTAGCAGGATTTATCTCTTATATATAGAGGGTTACAAGAGATGGACGGTCTCGATTAAACGGTTAGATAAGATCTCAACGGTTCGGATTCGACCGCGTGGGACATTGCGTGCGTTTCGGGTCAATTATTCATTTAAAGCTAGGCGGTTTGCTTTACGGAAAAATAGGAAAGAAATTAGAAAAGGTGATTTGTCACATAATTTTCCTGCGTAATTGTTTTGCAGGTTGCTTCTTGGGCTTTGTGGGATACAGATGTTTATTGGGCTGGGTAACATTGTGGCCTTCTTGAACTAAAAAGTTGAAGAAATGTCAATAAACACGAGGTTTAGGAGGAAAAGTGTCAACCTCATCATCCAAGGTCTTCATGTGGACTGGTCTATACTCCAATTTCACATTCCCTTCTTCCCAATACCTTTCAACACATATATGGAAAAAAAAAAACAGGACCATTAGTTACATTTCTCGATTGCTAAAGCATTTACTAACAATTTTACTTTTCAGTTTTAACTATGAAATATCTATGATTAATCTATGATGGCCTATATTTACCCCAATGTGTGCTTCATCCAATTTGCATCGTCCCGTTTCTGCATAACAACCATACCAAAGTCTCTTTTCGTTATCCACATTTCGACTAAGACAATTTTTGTTGTCTTAAGGAAAATAGAACTAACCGTGAAATCCTCACGAGCATGTGCTCCTCGACTCTCCTTCCTAGCCTCAGCAGAATGCATTGTTATGCATGCATTAACCAAAAGATTCTCTAGCTCCATAGTTTCTATCAAATCCGAGTTCCTAAAATGCAAAGTTTCCAATTACATAAACTTTAGTAATTAGCCTAAAGACTAGCTTTTCAACGTTTTAAAGTAAAGTCTCACCATATCATACTCCGATCAGTCACTTTGACATCACCAAAACTGTCCCACGTCTTATCAATCAAATCACAACCTATAATCATAACCTTTTACCAATAAATTCACTTTAAAACTTCTTGAGTTCTTATCATACGGTAGAGTTTCAGTGTTGGTTACCTTCCTCTAGTGTTTCTTGTGTACGGAAAACAGCAGCATTGTTTTGCATTACTCTTTGCATGTTTAAGCGGATTTTAGAAGTTGGAAGTGACCCGTTTGAGTTTCTTATTCGGTCCAACCATTCGATACTCTTCTCACCCGCATCCTTCTCTAGAGGTTTCAGTTTCTCACCTATATACACCAAAAAGCAGAGATCTTTCAGATATTCTTGCATCAAGAAGCATAGAAGAAGCATAGTTAGTCAGATAGAGATATTGCTTACCAGGTTTTTGAATCTCTGCAACTCTGTTTGCACAAGCTCTTCCAAAAACAACAATGTCAAGAAGTGAATTTGCACCAAGTCTATTAGCGCCATGAACCGATGCGCAAGCTGCTTCTCCTGCAGCCATTAGTCCAGGAACTACAGCATCTGGATCATCACCTCTAAGAGTAATCACCTGAGACTCACATAGATGCACCAAAACACTTTTAAAAACTGAACATATCCATTTCTTCTTACACTAATTAAAATCGTTTAGTTTACCTCTCCATGGTAGTTTGTGGGAATACCACCCATATTATAATGCACAGTAGGCAATACAGGAATTGGCTCTCTTGTAACATCGACACCAGCGAATATAGCTGCGGTCTCAGATATACCGGGTAGCCTCTCTTTAAGCACTTCTGGTGGTAGATGGTTTAAGTAAAGGTATAGATAATCCTTCATTGGTCCTGTTAAAGAACAATGTTGCATATACTCAAACTAATTTCTTATACATGAGTCTCAAAGGAGTCATGATCTTACCTGCACCACGTCCTTGTCGGATTTCCATAGTCATTGATCTTGAAACAACATCTCTTGAAGCCAGATCTCTAGCCGTGGGAGCATATCGATCCATGAATTTCTCACCTTCACTGTTTCTGAGAATTCCTCCTTCACCTCTAGCTCCTATATGTTCAAATTTGATAAAGTCAAGAACCAATATATGTCTGTCTAAATCCTCAATGATTTGATTAATGCAGGAAGAAGCAAATACCTTCAGTGATGAGACATCCAGCTCCATATATACCAGTAGGATGAAACTGAACAAACTCCAAATCTTGAAGCGGTAGCCCGGCTCGTGCAACCATAGCATTTCCATCTCCTGTGCATGTATGTGCTGAAGTTGCAGAGAAATAAGCTCTTCCATAGCCCTGAAGTCATTTTATGGATCATGATTCATTACTGTGTGGTTCACCAATTCAAAACAAGATACATTATGAGCCACAACAAGTTCTCTTTACCCCGGTAGCCAATATCGTGGAACCCGCATGGAAACGATGTAAAGTTCCATCTTCCATGTTCAGTGCAATGACTCCTTGACAGGTTCCTGCTCATCATATATTCATATACACCAAAAGCATTCAACAATATTGATTTTGCAACATGATGGATAATATATAGTATACTCTTAATAAACCTTCTTAGACCTTACCATCACTGTTCATTATCAAATCCAAGGCAAAGTATTCAACAAAGAATTGAGTGTTGTGTTTCATTGCTTGGCCATACAGAGTATGTAACAGAGCATGCCCAGTGCGGTCAGCAGCACATGCGCAACGATATGCTTGACCACCTGAAAAAAACACAGAGATAAAGAAATAACTATGAGAAGGTTAAGCAAGTAATCTTCCACATTAAACAGATACATGAGATTCAATAAGTCAACAATTAAAACCTATTCCAAACTCGAGACTCTGGCCACCGAAAGCTCGTTGATATATTTTTCCATCTTCTGTTCTAGAAAATGGCAATCCGTAATTCTCAAGCTCTATCACAGCTTTTGGTGCTTCCCTGCACATATACTGAATTGCATCTTGATCACCTACAGAACCAAAAAACACAAGTTCCATATAAATATAGAAACTTGCCGAAATAAGTAACTTGTAGAGTAACAAAGAAGCAAGTTTTATCTGTGTATACATAAGTAGATCATCAGCGTACCTAACCAATCACTTCCTTTGACAGTATCATACATATGCCATCTCCAGTCATCTACACTCATATTACCCAACGCAGCATTTATACCTCCCTTCACAACAAATTTCATAACTCAATCAAAAACAAAAGCAAGCTTAATTATAAGGCTAAAAACAAGAGTAAGCAAATGTTGGCACCTGAGCTGCAACAGTATGGGAACGAGTTGGAAAAAGCTTAGTGATACAAGCCGTGTTAAAACCATGCTCTGATAATCCTATTGCTGCTCTTAGCCCAGCACCACCAGCTCCTACAACAACCGCATCATATGTATGATCTACGATCGTATACGATGATTTATCCCCTGCCTTTTTCCAACAAAGAACACAACAAATCAAAACCAAACCAACTACGCAAAATCATACCAAAAATTGTGTTCTAATCGAAACAAAGCTAGAAATTAGTCAACCAATGAAATGATGAGAAACCCCAAAGACTAAACGAGATCGATGATTCAAACAATGTCTCGTACCGAAGGAGGAGCTGAGAAGAATCTGGAGAGTTGAGAAGTGATGAAAGCGCCATTAGATTCCGATCTCCTCGACGACGACGCAACTCGAAGGCACCGCCACATCTCTCCGTCCACTACTCACCACGAACTTGTTAACCCAAAAATGGAAGAAGAGTCGTTTTATATAAATTGGCTTTAAGATTTTGAAAATGTAGCTGCAAAATTTCGAAATTGCCACTAGACCTGGTTTACGAGAAGTCTCTCAACGTGCCAATTTGGTATAAAGAATTTGAAAATGTTCATGAAATTCCAAATTTGCCCCTACACCGGGTAACGAAGTGTGTAAAAATTTCAACGGTCAACGAAACGCCACATCGGATGATTCGTACGAGGCCCATTTATAAGTAAATGGGGTTTATAAAGCCCATAATGTTGCAGCAGTGAAATACTTCGGTATGCATTAGCAGCAGAAATGCATGACACTCTTAACTTCAGGTAGGTTCGTTGCTCACTCACGTCACGCCGGAGAAGACACATCGGAGATCGACAAATCGATTCAGAGAGAGAGAGAGATAGCAATTTTCTTCTGTAGTGTTACTTTCTGAGAGAGTCTGGAGAGATCGGTGTTGAGATTTGGGTAAATGGAAACGAGGGAGAGAGATCTAGAACGATTGATCCCGATGCATAAATCCGGAGCTTCTCCTCGCGACGTCGTTTTGTCTGTTCCGCCGTCTCCTCTCGCTTCTCCGATCCACGTCGCCGGCAAAGAGGTATATCTCTCTCTCTCTCTCTTTTTCATTTCCTAATCTCTCTCGCGATAGTAACAACTATTACAGAGGATTTCTCTTATTCGCTAATTTCCCACATTTGGATCACACAATTTGATCAACATTGTGAAATGTTCTGCAAGTTTGACCTATAGTTTGAAGTTACTTGTATGTTAAGTTATTCAATGTTTCATGTACAAACAGGCGATTTACAAAGTCATTAGAAGCTGGGCCTCCAAAAAGTTCATGACCGGATGGTAATCTCTAAGTTTCTCGTTAAAATTTCTCTGTTTCTGGGTTTGTTGCTAACTAGATTCAGAAATTTCTCTGTTTCTAGGTTAATTATTCTCAAAGATTTTCGAAAACGCTTTAATCTTGTGCTTGATCTCTTGTTACAGTGTCATTCTGCTACCAATCGCTGTCACATTCTACTTCACGTGGTGGTTTATACATTTCGTTGATGGATTCTTCTCCCCGATCTATACTCATCTCGGAATCAATATGTTCGGTTAGTTTCGTTCATCACTCTAGCTGCATTGAGATTAAACACACTTGTTTCTTCAGTCTAATTGAAGAATATTTGCAGGTCTTGGCTTTGTAACATCCATCACATTCATATTTATGGTTGGTGTGTTCATGTCTTCATGGCTTGGAGCTTCAGTTCTCAGTATCGGAGAATGGTTTATCAAGAAGATGCCTCTCGTAAGCTACATCTACTCAGCTTCTAAACAAATTAGTGGAGCAATCTCACCAGGTATAATTTTACCAACCTTACTTACCAACAAGTACTAATAAGAGTCATAAGACTAACCTTATTACCTTTTTTCATCAGATCAAAGCTCAGGTGCATTCAAGGAGGTAGCAATTATCAGACATCCTCATATGGGAGAATACGCTTTTGGTTTCATTACATCGACTGTGATTCTTCGAGGCCGTGCTGGTGGAGAAGAACTATGTTGTGTCTATGTTCCCACCAACCATCTTTACCTTGGAGACATTTTCCTCATTAGCTCAAAGGACATCATAAGACCTAATCTCTCAGTCCGGGAAGGCATAGGTAACTTGTGACTTGATCTAGCAACTCTTAAAACGCCCCTGGTGCCTTAACAAATCCATCTCATTGCTCTATTTTTGCTTTTTTCAACAGAAATCGTCATCTCGGGTGGTATGTCGATTCCACATATGCTAACAACTCTGGACTCAGAGACTATTCACAGGTCAGTAGTTGGAACCTTTGCCATGCCACCTGTGTGAAGTCGATGAATCATAGTTTTGATCCAACGATCAAATCTGAATTGGAGCTCTCTGGCTAACTGACATCAACCTTTGCTTATACAAGAATGTTGGAAAGTTTTGGAATTTTAGAGTTTGGAGATGTTTGTCTAAGTCTAGTTTTAGCTTGGACATAGACAAAATACATAAAAGATGTTCTCTTTTTTTTTTTTTTTTTTTTTGTACAAAATAAATTGCTTTAATAGTGTTTTGTATACACGATGTATTCTCAAGTTATTGTCTTTCACATCAGTGTGTTTTAAAAAAAGAAGCAGTCAGCTAAAAGTTGGGCACTAGCATAAATCTTTCACATACATGTTTTTGTTATCAAATGTTGGAAAAGGACGAGAGACACATTGGTGTGCCGTGTGCAATCTTGTAGCTGGTGGATTCTCATGAACCAAATCAAACCCATCATCTAAAAACCGGTGTATCTCTCGAAAACGTTTCAGAAGCAGCCTTATCAACTAATGCTAAAATGGTGCATCAATGCCTATGTGTAACGTCAAGCGAGTGCAGAACAGAGGGACTTGTATGCATCAACACAGAGTTTGAATTTCTCTTGCGCTGCCACCTGCGAGTTCCACAGCATTACCGAAAACAATTTATCAACACATGAACTTCAAATAAAAAAACTGAAACAATCCAATATTTGTTTAAAAAACCATACCTGAGAAGGCCCCTGGTGCTTATCTGGATGCCACTTCAACGCAGAAGATCGGAAGCTGCAAAACAAGAAACCTTCAATGAACACTCTTTTTCGGTTTCTCGGGAGCAATGGAAGCAATTTGAAGACTTACGCATTCTTAACATCATCAACCTTGATGGGACCATCAAGAGGCAATCCTAGAACAATCCTCTCAGACCTAAACTCAACGTTCAAAGGTTCATCAAAAGACTCTTTATTCCAACTTTTGCTCCTCTGAGATTGAGTGGTCCAGCTCCAGCCTTCTCTCCATTCAAATCCCGCTGTCGAGTCTTTCGAATATGAAGCCTTCTGAGATTGAGCTGTCCAGCGTTCTCTCCATTTGTTCTCGAATGTATTATTAGCATCAGTGCCAAAATCATCGTCCGGATTACCTTCTCTGTGCCATCCTAGTATACCAAACAAACATAAGAATACATACAGCAGAAAAGAGCCAAGGGTTGTATGGTACTAAGAAAAAAAGAAAAGAAAGCCACTCACGTTTTGTTTTCTTATCTCGAGGCTTCTTTCCCCTGCCAGGCGGAGATTTTTTCTTCATATGCCTATCCCGGATAAGCGGACTTGGCCCGAAATGCCACTCATTCTACGTATACAGTACATATGAAAACTTGAGCAAACACATCCTAACAAAACCAGAATTCTATGTGACAACAATGGCATGAAGAATTCACCTGAAGCGGATCATTAATTCCCCTGTGGAAAAGGAGTTTATCCACAGTCTTCTTAGCACTGGTACGACCCTTCTCCTTTACGGTACATGTAAATCTTATGGAGGAGTTCTGGAATCAACATTTTCAGCTTCAGAGGAGAACTAACTCTCTTATGAATACAATTTTTCAATATATACATCAACAAAGGACCACACACACACAAAAAAAAAATCAAATTCATGACAATACAAACACAGGTTTTAACATGAACTCATCAATGCGGATAGCATTTCTACCAACAATCAATCCTATCTAATTTTGTACAAACCCATGTAACAATTCATATTCCTGATTCCAATACGATCAATGCATTAACCATAGGATCATAAAAAATTTACCTTTGAAGATCGTTCGCCTTCGGAATCTCTAGCCTGAAACCAAGATTAATCTAAGAGCATCAATACGTCTAATTACAGTGTACATAGATTCAATAAGGAAGCAAATCTTTATAGAGAATGATCTTACAGAACCAAATCTACTCCTCGATTTTTCAGACAGAACACTTGTCGAATGAAATGGAGCGAAACGAATTGCTTCTGTGACGTTTTGTGATGACAATTCTACAATCGAAGAACTCTTCAGCGACAAGAGACTTCTCAATCTAAACATAGTTGGATTCAACAGAAAAATGTAAACTTTCAATAAACAATTCAAAGGTTTTAAACTTTCATTTGGCGTGAAAAGAGAGATTTGAGGAAGAAATGGGAGAGACGACGGAGAAGAGGAAAGGTAGGCGTCACACGCGAGGGTTTTCTAACCGGACCGGTTTAATTGTGATTCGTTAAACAATCTGGTTTGAGTTCGGTTTGTTTAGGTTTAATTTTTGGTAGATTACGAAAACAGATGAAAAACAGAGCATGTAAAGAACAGCATAAAGCCAAAGTTGAAAAAGCTTGTCACTTTGATTATGAATGTAGACATGTAGTAGATACAATTCAAAATCAAACAATTTTAATTTCATGTTTGAGAATCGAATCAAATCTCAAGAATCATACACATACGTAACGATCTAAACATAACACAATTTAGTCGAAAAATATATGAAAAAAAAAACCAACCAATCAAGCAATGACAATGCTTTTGCTTAAAGCTTACATTGCTCTACTCTCAGAGCCCCAAAATCTCTTCTTTACAGAATCATTGATTCGATCTCATTTTGGAGGAGTAGGGCTCTTAGTTCCCATATCTCTAGAATCATTACTAGATGTTCCTTCACAGTCACTGACTGGGAATTCTTGGCTCGACAAAGCTATCTGTCTGAATTTCTTCATGTCTGCATTGTAAGATGTCTGACTATAATCCGAGCTTGCTCCCAATGACCCGTAAACGTTACTGTGTCCTGGCTTCACACCTTCGTTTAAAGCATCTAAGGACACTTCTCCTTCTAACGCTCTTACTATCTGAAAACCACAACATTTGTTTGTTATTCTCTGACAAAAATAGACTTTTAGTTATAATTTTGATTCACCTGGCTCATCTTTGGACGTTTACGCCCCGAATGACGAATGCTAGCAGCGGCACAAGTCACCATTCGAGCCATTTCTTGCGGGTTGTAGTTGCCTTCAAGCCTCGCATCTGCGAGCTCATTAAAGTTTCCATCTTCTAGCGCGCGAGCCATAAGAGGCCGAGCCTGTATTCATGATCATTAGTACGCGAAAAAGGCGAAAAACATATATACACGATACATATGTTACATGCATGAATACCCAATCTACTAAGGTGTCGTCCATGGTGATGCTATTATCAACCGGTCGTTTTCCAGTTATAAGTTCCAATAACATAACTCCGTAAGAGAAAACATCGGATTTCTCGGTTAATTTACCGCTTGAAGCATATTCTGGAGCTAGATATCTACACATGTTTGTGGAAAGAAGCAAAGTAGATTAGTCTACAAAGGTTATGTTTCTTGAGTGTCACGAACAATCTTATCATACGGTAAAACGCTTACCCGAAAGTTCCCATCACACGAGTAGATACATGAGTGTTGTTATCAGATGTTAACTTAGCTAATCCAAAATCAGCCACCTGAATAAACAAATGCAAAATGTCATCAATGTAGTCTTAACAAAAAACCGTAGATGAATGCAAGCTACTAGTTTATCACCATAGCATCAAAGTTGAAGTCCAAGAGAATATTTGCAGACTTGATGTCGCGGTGAATGATCCGAGGATGGCCTGCACCATTTTCTCAGCCAAAAAGATAACACTAGTCAGAGACAGAGCTTTCTCTGTTTTATGCAACTTGGTTAAGAAAATGAGAATGGTGAATGTTAAAACTTACAGTCTTCGTGAAGGTAAGCGAGTCCTTTCGCAGCACCTAAGGCGATACGCAACCTAGTGGAGAACTCCATTACCGGAAGATTTTTCCCTACAACAACAAATTAAGGTTACAACTTTCTTGAATATATAGATTAGAGAAAATAAACTTAGTACTCAAAGTTTTTAAGTGGTCTAACCATGAAGATGATATTCCAAAGTTTTGTTAGGAACAAACTCATAAACCAACATCCTCTGTCCATCAGCTATGCAATATCCAACCAAAGAAACAAGATACCGATGATGCACACGGCTAATGATATCGACCTCAGCTTGAAACTCCCTCTCTCCTTGTCCGCTACCCGCTTTTAAACTCTTAACTGCTACTTCTTTCCCGCTAGGCAAGACTCCTTTATGGACATACCCAAATCCTCCCTGTCCCAAAAGGTTAGCATCCGTAAACCCTCCTGTTGCAGCCGCAAGCTCTTGGTAAGTAAAAGTGCTCTTGTTGAATCCGAGGGCTAGAGCAGGCGAAGGAGGAGGTAAAACTGGGCGTGATGGGCCTGAGTACATGGAAGAATCTTCTCCGCTTGTAGGCATCCGCGGAGGAGGAGGCGGTGATGGTCCACCGCCTCCCCAACCACCAGTAGATTGTTGGTTTTGGCCTTGTGAATTTAGGTGCCAATTCGGATAATTCTGTGAAGCATTGTTGTTGTTGTTGTTTCCATAGTATTGATATTGGTTTCCTGAAATTTTATGAAAGAATCTAAGCTTCTTATTTGTTGAAACATAAGAGTGTGTATATGTTTTTACCTTTCATGGGTTCAGGGTAGAAGGAGTCTTTTCTCTTCTTTTTGCGTCTAAGACACACAATAATAAGAACGATCATCAAAAGTCCAGCTCCGACTAATACACCAACTATGATCGCTGTATTCGTATTACTTCTTCCACCTCCACCTCCTCCACTGCTTCCTCCGCTAGAAGGAGGGTTGTCTGAGCGAGAGCCTCCAGTGTCTCCTGGTGGCGATGATCTGCTACCACCATTATCTCCATTACTCCTAGAAGGAGGAGAAGGAGGAGAGCCGCGTGACGGTGGAGTATCATTGCCACCATTGTTTCCTCCATTTCCTCTTTCTCCTCCACCGCCCTGTGACGGAGGGGAAGGAGAGTTATTAGAGGAATTAGGAGGGTTAGGAGCTTGTGGAGCTGGTGGAGATGTGGAATCAGGAGGTGGCGATGATGATGAGTCTCCTTGAGGAGGTGTAGGAGAAGGAGGAGACGGAGCCGGCGGAGAAGAGGTGGTTGAATTGGTATTAGACGGTGGAGATGGAGAAGAGGTGGAGTTTGTTGGAGGAGCAGATTCAGGAGAAGAAGCCATCGGAGATCAAAATTTTCCGGTAACGAAAATAAAAACTCTCCGTCTCCTCTCTCCCTTAACCACTCAATTATTCTGAGAACAACAACAACAACACGTAGAAAAAACAGATCATAATCAAAATGGTGTTAACGTTGGAACAAGTTCTTGTCTTATTATGTTCGTTAGATCGTTAACAAAACAGGTAATGCTAAATATAAGAGATTAATACAAAATTAGTTAAGAGATTAGCATGAAAGTGTGTACCTTAGAGGAAGAGATTAAGGGGAGAGAGTTTTTGAACATTTGATCAGAAAATGATAATAGGAATAAGGTGAAAAAGGAAGATTGAGATTTGCTCTGTCTTCATTCCGAGAAACATGCCTCTTCTCTCTCTTTCTGTCTTAATAACAGTTTTGTGTTAGTTACTAATTGTAATAATCTCCGGTCTAATTTTTCTCTTTTTGGCTCCGTGATATTAGGAGCTAACGATTGTTGATTCATTTCCACGTAACCTCATGCATTATTACCTTAATTTGTCAGGAAAATCTCTGGTTTATTTTGGTCCGTCAAATCAAATCATTGCTCCTCAGGTCTTCCCATATGTGATATGTCTCCTTTTTCTTCAATATTGCTCTAGAGCAACATAATTTTTCTCACAATTAAAGGACTTCAATTGGGAACAAATGTCAAGGTTTTTTATTATTTAGACCTTTGAGCATGATCAAACTAATTTCTTCACGCACAAGTTCATCGATTTCTTTACGAATCTCAGGGTTCTCACCCCTCAAATATCAACTATGACTCTACTTCAGTATTGGTAATCCTCTCCTTTCCATCAATTAAACTAAGACTTAAAAACCATGAAGTGATCAATATGTTTTGTTTAAGCACTTTCTGATCTCTGGAAACATTAATATGCATACTCTAGAGTCTAGAATTAGATGTGTAGTTAAAAATCGAACAATTCTTGGTTCACCTTTTCATTCACCTCTTTCAGCCAATTAGAATATGTCACCTAATAAATAAATAAACTCATTTAATTATAAAATCTATAATCTTAACCACTATTTCATAAACTCAAACCGATATATAATTTTGTTTAATTACAAAATTTAAACTCTAATTCTATTTTGTAAATCCAAACCGACATTTAAACTCGATTAATTGTAAAATCTAAACTTAAATCGTTCTTTCTAAAACTCAAACCGACATTTAACCTCATCTAATTGTAAAATCCAAACCCGTTTATAACTCTAAACCGACATTTAACCTCGTTTGATTCTAAAATCTAAAATCGTTTATAAACCTAAACTGGTATTTAACTTCGTTTAATCATAAAATTTAAACTTTAACCCTCTCTTATAAATCCAAACCGATATATGATTTTGTTTTGGTGAACTATTAGATTTTATAATTAAATAATTGTTATTGTTTTTTATTAGGTTGTAGATTCTCATTAGCTACAGTAAAAAGGGATGAATATAAAAATCATACTTTGTCCTTTACAAAAAATCACACCTTATAATAGATATGCCAAATCATGTTGGATTTAAAAATTATTCTACATAGCCATGATAATCTAACCTAATTATTGACTCTCTAAGGGCATCTCCATCCATGAGAAACCCACAAAGTTTCTCAAACAAAAAAAAATTAATATTATATTATAATTTGAATTTTTGATTAAAAAAATATTTTTGTTAAAAAGTTGAACCAATAGTGAGAAGCGAATTGTCATGATGGGTTGTAGAGAGTATCTCAAAGTTTCTGAGAATCTTTCTACACTCTCTCTCCTTCATTTTTATTATTTTTATTTTTTTAATTGTGAGAAACTCTTATGAGAAACCCCCAATAGAGATGGTTTTAGTTTGAATCTCAAGTCCGTCACGATCACCACGAGGACCCCCACCACCAAAAAGCTTCTCCATCTCCTCCAATGGCAATCCTTTCGTCTCCGGCAACATAAAGAAGAAGAACCACCATGCCGCCACCGCTATTCCGGCGAATACGAAGAACACGCCCCCTGTCGTGATCGCCTTCGTCATCGACAGAAAACTCATTGAGACCGTCGCGTTCATGATCCTATTAACCGCAACACCTATACTCGCTCCCTGAGCCCTAAGTCTCAACGGGAATATCTCGGAGCTGTACACCCATGTGATAGGTCCAAGCCCTATGGAGAAAAAAGCTACAAATGCATACGTAGAGACGATGCTTAAACTCAATGCCCACGCTAACCGCCCAAATCGCTGAACCATCGTGAGACTAACCGCTAAACTGGTCAATGCGAAGACCATCCCACCCGTACTGGTCAACAGGAGCTTTCTACGACCTACCTTGTCGAGCAAGAAAGTGGCTATTATTATGAAAAAGGCCTTAGTTAAACCTACACCGACCGTGGCTAGTAAGAGCTTGTCTTTCGAAACAACTCCGGCTTTCTTGAAAATTCTCGGGCTGTACAACACGACGGCCTCAATCCCCGTCGCATGCTCGAAAAAGTGTATCCCAACGGCCGCTATCAAGATCAAACGCACCGCAGGTCGCGGTTTTATCACCAACTCCCTCCAAACACTTTTACCGTGATTCTTCTTCTTAACGCCGCCACCAACTTCTTTTATCTCTGTCACATCTACTTCCGCAGCGGTTAAGATGTCTCTGAACCGTTCTTCAGCTTCTTCTTCCGTATTGGATACCAAAACCATTATTTTCTTGGCTTCTTCTAACCTACCTTGCATCACAAGCCACCTCGGCGACTCGGGCATTCTTGTAATCCCAAAAGCCAATATCAAAGACGGGAACGCTGCGATTCCAAGCATCAATCTCCATCCAAGTTTCAACGTCAGTTTCCCAAAACAGTAATTCGAGACATAGCCTAGTAAAATCCCAAGACTAATACAAAGCTCAGGTAGAGAAGTGAGAAAGCCTCTATGTGACGCAGAGGATATCTCGGCAGAGTAAACCGGAGCTATCATGAGAGCAAACCCTACACCAACTCCGGCAATACATCGTCCGACCATCAAAACAGGATAGTTTGGGCCGTAACCCATAAGAACTGAGCCCACTAAGAATATCACGGCGGAGAGAGCTATGGTGTAACGTCGGCCGATGACGTCAGACGTTTTCCCCGCCGTTAGTGATCCGACGAGTGCACAAAGATTCAAGATTCCGGCCAAAACTTCAATCTGAGTGTCGTTTATTTTTAGATCATCTCTTATAAATATCTGAGCTCCGCTCATAACTCCCGTATCTAAGGACAACACACCATTACAAAAAAAAAAATATTCGTTAATATAAAATCATTAATATAATTCCATTGAATATATCTTTATATGATATATGTAGAAAACTTTTGTTTGATATGTAGAGAATGTTAGTATGTTACCATATCCAAAGATGATAGAAATGATGGAAGCAACAATGGCACACCCGAAAGCGAACTTGTTCATATGAGGGTTTGGATCCGAACCGGGAAAATTATGACCATCAGCATGAACCATGTTGAGTCTTTTTCTTCTCTTTTTTTTTTTTTGGGTTAAATTTTAGAATAACTTGTTATATCGATTGTGTGCATTTACTAGTATATATATACACATAACTATATATGTCCACCACTTGCATCCATAGTGGAACAATGACGATCAAAAACTTCTACTGTTGTTCCACAGTGTTTGTGGGTGCCCACGTATTCTGGTACGAGAATTATATTTCTGCAAGATATGAATTTTCCTCAAGATTTAGACGTATACAACCTGAGAAGTATATCGAGCAAAATAAATTGAAAAGATTTCCAACAAAAAAAAAAAGTAGTGTAATCAGGCAAGTGTTTTAAGTTTTAACCAATACATACGTAAGTTAAAATAATAATTAAAAGGTTACAATGAGTTTAAAAAATGGTTTCGCACACGGTCTTCAAATAATTTGTGACGACCTTCGTTGAACTTGAACTTGGTCTTCTTGTTTTCAATTTTTATTATTTTTTAATAAAGGAAGTGAAGATTTTTATTAGATGCTATGTTACATGTAAACCCGATTATTGTAGTTTTGCAATTGCATGTTACGTATAAAGTTGTTCTCGTGAGTGGAATGCATGAAAAATTGTATGTCGTAAACTATTTATGAAACTCTAAAGCAAAAAGTTTCCGTTGTGAAGTCATATGTATGAGAATTCAGAATTGATCATTCATTATAGTAACATATGCTAGAAGAAGTTATATCCACCATTTTTAAATGGTAGGTCATCAATTTTAATACGATATGACCAAAAATATTGCTAATATTGTAAGTTAAAAGTCGCCATCTTCTTCACTTTCGGCATTTTCCTGATCTATGTTCAATAGTGGCGTAACCTTTAAAGATTCTTTTCCACATTTATATAATTTGGTGAACTAAATTTATACGGTGCATTTATTTTCAGTTGGTTTCTTTTTCTTATTGAAGTGATGAAGTCCAAAATTAAACTTGTTTTGACGAAACAAAAAAACTTGTATCCAACAAAAAGCCGTTGTTCTCAACAGACGAATAATACTATCAGACTATATGTATCATTACATAATGAAATTGATATCTGTTGGGAAAAAACTGATGTGTGATTTGATCAATAAATCAGAACATCATAAGTCATAACGTAACCTATAGCTCTGTTTGTATGTGCAAGATAAACAAAAATGTTTTTGGGTTCCAACTAATGTTCATTTTAGCATGATCGATGGAAAATTCTGAAATTGCCAATTCTATCATTTATATTTTTGTCATATGCTTTGTCAGTTTGGCTGGCCTAGAGTTTTACGTCCAATTAGTCTGTTGAGAACTGTATTTTTGTTTTTCTTACTCGTACGTTGTTGGAATTCTGAAACAAGATGTTATTACGCCTCCAGTATTAAATCAATATTTTACCCCGCTAATTATAACATTATATATCTTGGTGGACTACGTCCAATTTATGTTTAGTCTTTTTTACATTCGCTACTAATAAATTGGTATCATAACTTCGAATTTTCAACATGCTTTTGTAATCTGGTAAGCATACATTTGTAAAATTGTAATGAACATAAGAAGCAATATTGGTGTATTAGAGAGACAATAACTTATTTCAAACTTCTAGTTTTTCTAAATAATTCTTAGTGTATACGTTTTATAGATCTCTAAATCTGTTAGAAGTAAAGGTTTACACATTTAATGGATATACGATATATATATTATTAAAAAAGAAGAAGTAAATCTGGATAATCATCTAGCTAGTATCTATATATATAGTTGGCAAAAACGCTAACCTTTGGGATTTGTATACGTAAATTATGCAAATGCACAAAATCCATGTAAATAGTAAAGTTTTGATATGATTCCTTGAAAGTTATATTTTGGTGAGCTGAAAAAGAAAGATACGTGACGAAAAAGTAGTATTTGATTTGTTTTCTTGAAGAGCATATACCATAATGAGTAACTTACTCAAACAAGTAAATGGCATGCGTTTTTTTCTTTTCACTTTTAATTGAAAAGGCATATATTGTCGCTATCAAAAATCAAAACCAAACGAAATTTATACTATGAGGTTAAATGAATTTGTTGGGTAAGAAAATGATATACCTTCAACGCACGGATTACCTATCTTTAATCCAAAAAGCTTTGGTTTAAAGGCAGATAATCGATAGACTAGCTACGTCAGATCAGAATTTAAGTCCTCGAACCAACATTCTTCATGCTGAGTTTTTTTTAGTACGAACCTTAACATGCATTGTAGTCCAAAGCTGATTGGCATACACATCGTGTGACAAAATAACCAAGACAGATCAATCATTTAGGTCAACGATAGAAGGAGAAATCTTCTGGAAGAAGAGAAAGAGAAATTCAAAGTGAAATTGTGTGTATTAGTTGGGATACATTTGGCCGACACAACCAGAAAGATAAGTTTGGGGACTTTCCGATACAAGTGATAACTTGGGTAGGTTAGATCATCATATGGGTAGGTCTTATTACTTTATTCAAAAGTTTCACCAAAAAAACACGTAGTTCTTTTTTTTTTCCATCTAAAACTTTATTAGTTCTTTATTTGAACAATGTCAACACATTAGGATTTTTTCAAAATTCATAAATAATAAATAATGAAAGTAGCCCTTATTTTGTCAAAATTATCGTAATTTCTAATTGAATTTTTTTAGAAATGGTTTTGATAAAAAAAAAACTTTTTTACTAAAATTGAAGAACCCAACGAATCACTGATATGCATGTGTTAGTACAAATGCACATGAAGTGATGATATTTTGAGTTTTTGTTTCCAACATCACGAGAACTGATGATCAAGTTCGTGATTAGATGGAAAACAATTTGTAAGTTTTTTTTTTTGTTTTTCCGAAAGATTTTCAGATTTTTATAGATGTTCTACTAGAAGGACATCCGTAAGACAAGAGGCACACTTCCAGTTAGATGTGTTCGCGTCTTTTTAAACATTGAAAAAAACTTTGATATACACTTTATTAGTTATCTATAACTTCAGATTAAGTAAGAAAATACAATGTCGTTCAAAAAAAAAAAAAGTAAGAAAATGCAAATTTTTGTTGATTTTGAGATCACTTGGCACTTGGCAGTCCGGTTAAAGATTTAGTTATTTGGTTACAAAAATATTGTAATGATTTAAGGGGACAAAGTATTGTAAGTGGGATGAAGTGATGGACGCAATTCAAAATGTAACGGAGGCCATTAAAATTGGCCAAACTAATTGTTGGTACGAATTTTTGTGTGGCATGGTGATAAAGTTCTTGAAAATGTTGGGACTCGTTTTTTTTCCTTATTTTGTTTGTGTAAGAGCCAAGAACACATCTATGATTTTTGTGTGGCATGGTGATAAAGTTCTTGAAAATATTTGGACTTGTTTTGGGGATCAATTATGGGATTGGCACAAAAAACTCTATGCCTTTGTGAATTTAGGAACATCTATGCTTAAGCTGAATTATTTGACTGTTTAGGATATGATATTTGATTCGCTGCTTTTCTCGCCTTTTAACGCTGTCTGCTTTGCCTCTGCAATTGACGCAGCGAACAAGAGAAACGAGTTCAGAAAGTGACGTTGATGCTGATGCTGCTGAAAGTGACGTTGTTGATGCTGCTGAAAGTGAACAAGAGAAATGGTGGGAATGTGAGATATGCGAAGGAGCTGTTCTTCTTCAATTAAACCCAGTTATCATATTTTTTTTTCGATCTAGGTCTGCAATTTTTGGCATCGAATTTGATAACTATGTTGTTGGTGTTCAACGGAAATTAGTGATCTTCGTCTCGATCTGCAAATTTCAGTTTATTATATATCCTACACTAACCAATATTAAACATGTAATTTGATTTTGATTTTGTTTTAGAATTTGAGTTGGTGATTAAACTTGTTCAATCCGCATTTAAGATTGTACCCTTGGGTTTCCTATATACTATCCGCTTAGGGTTTATATTTCTTTCATTAAACTCTTTTAATTAGATCTATTGGGTTCACGGTGATGATGACAAAATTTTTTTGTAAATTCCAGCAAAAGAAACGATGTTGATGCTGCTGAAAGTGACGTTGATTGAGTTGATGGAGATGTTGTTAACGGAGAAGCAAGCACAACAGTGAAAGGTGAGAGTTGTGTCGTTGGAAAAGTCTCAACGATGAAGACGATGAATGCCAATAACATTGATTGAAAAAGAGGACAATATCGTTATTTCCTAATTTAACAAGTGCTTATTTTCATAAGCTTAACTCAAAAATGTCTTTTTCCTAGTTTATGGGCCAAAATATGTCCATTTTCGCAAAAGCCCCCTCGTTTTTGTTCCTTATTGTGTGTAAGAAGTAAGAACATATCTATGAATAACATCTTTATATGTGTGCACATTATGTGGCAGTAATATGTTGGTAAGATAATATTCTCATTGAAAGTACCTAATTCAGAGATTTCAAAAATTAATTTCTTCGTAGTTGATGTATAGTAGTTTTGGTTCAATCCGTATAAGAGCGTTTTCAAGGTAAAGTGGAAGACAAATTGGTTGCACAAAAGATATCCATAACAACAACCAGTGGAATAAGACTTGACATGATACTGCTGATATTATTAATCACAAGGTAAGATTTATGAGTGTACAAATAAGGCATATTAGGAAGTGTAAATAAAAAATTGATACTAATCACAAGGTAAGATTTATGAGTGTACAAATAAGGCATATTAGGAAGTGTAAATCAAAAATTGATACTAACGGTATTTGTGTTTGATACCCAAAAAAATATCTGTAATTGTATTGGCAAAAAGTATTTTAAATAAAGATTGAAGACAAACATGTACAATTAGATTTGGGCATTCAGATTTTCAGATCGGTTTAGATCGGATAATTCAGATTTCAGAGGGTTTTTTCTGGTTGAGAGGTACAAGATCTATTTAAGAACCGGATGAATTTTGGATTAGATCGATTCAGTTCTTCTTCCGATTAGGTCGGTTCTCAAAATTTATTTTGAAATCAGACATGGAACTTAAATATTTTCTGATTCCGATTTGGAACCCAAACTACTCAAAAAAAACTGAAACAATCATGTGTATAGATTGTTTCCAGTTTTATGGGTCGTTTGGGTTTTGGGGTTTTCAAGTATTTATTCAAGTTTTGGATTTTTTGGGTATTCATTGAGATTTCGGATTCTACCCCAACCAAACCAAAACTCAAAAATATATATTTTAGGATCTATTCGGATAATATTCACTATCCAAAAACGAACGGAACCGGATTTATTTTAACTCAGTTTCAATCGGACTTTAGATTGTATGCCCATGCAGGCTGAATATCATTAAAAAAAGGAAATTTGGAAAACTGACTTACAAAAAAATTATAATTAAGTAACACTACAAAAAAAAAAATGATATTCTTTATATTTTATATATTAATCCCAACTTTATCCTCTTTCCTTCTCTCTCTCTTTCTCTCTCCCTTCTCCGCCTCTCTCCCTACTTTTTTTCTCTCTCTCCTTCTCTCCCTCTCTCCTTCTCTCTCTCTCCTTCTCTCTCTCCTCTCAGCCTTTCTCCCTACCTCTTTTTTTCATTCTCTCCAAATGACCTCTTTGCTTATTTTTGTTTCTAGTTACAGTTAGTTAATTACCTTTTTGTGAGATTTATTTAGGTTATAAGCTTTGTTTTTTCTTTTTTGTCTTTTTTGAAACATAATTTTGACATCAAAATGCATATATGGTTTTAAACTAATTTATCACTTAATCTTTTTGTTCTTCATAGTTACAGACTCACAACATATCTACAATAAATTAGGGATCATTCTTAAATGTTGATAAATTAGGGATCATTCTTAGATCTAGAAGCGATAAATGGTTTACGATGGTAGAAATTCTAAAGGAAAATAGCCAATAAATCGATTTTGTTTTTGGAAGATTTTTGACAGATACTATTCTATTTTGTGAATATACTATTTACGTATACCTTGTACTATATACATTTTAAAATGAATTGTTTGTTTTGATTAAGGATGTTAAGTGATTTGATTAGTGTTTTATATTAAAAGTCTTGGGTTCCCTATATATTATCTTAGGGTTTAGTATTCTTCCATCAAAAAGTATTTAATTGATTATTTGGATTCATCAGAAGAAACATTTCTATTTGAACAAATATATACTATTCTATTTTTTTATGATGATATGTATAGAACTTGGTACCACTATTCACTTTTTAAAAAATTTGTTTCCGATTTTTAAAATTCAAATCATGTTAGATAAACAAAAAAAAATCCCTTTTTTTAATAGTATTATTAGTTTTAACCAAATAATAATTTTAAACTTACATAGCAAACAAAATTGAATGAGATGAATATATTTTGGTCACTTTTTTGGTTGCTCCACGCGCTACCATCTCTTCCTTGACAAGTTGAAGGAGTCTGTGGTCTTTTTAACACACACATGTGTTACTCACTATATTATACAGTTTATGGTGCTATATTCTTTATTTCATCTTCCAAATAGGTTATTCTTACAATTCACCCTTAAAAAAAATAAAAAGTATTTTTTTTTTGTTGCACTTACACAATCCTCTAACTACACAAACTTTTGATTTACTTAAGTTGTGACAACTGAACCCGGGGTCTAAAAGAACACGTGAAATATCCAGAACTTTATTCAATAAATTCTCATGAAAGGTCTTTAAAAACATTGCCATAGTTGCATCTTAAAAGCTTGAACGTAAGTAACAACATAAACAAAAATCCTTATTTGAAAATTGAAATCATAAACTTAGAACAAAGAAATGTCTTTGTTGAAATCCTAAAACCATGTTAGAATCCCGTCGTATATAGCGCCTTTCCACTCCGCTCCTAGTCCTCTCCTGCCACCATTTTCCGGGAACATGAGCAACAAGTTACTCAATGAGGACGATATTTCTTGCCCACATGATCCATAGAACGACAAGGTACAAGCAGGCACCACACAATTATAGAATAGCTAACAATATATATATGCTCTTGCAACCAACAAACAAGCAACAACAATTCGGTTCCCTTTTATCTGTGTGCACCCGTCTCCTCAGGCTCGTCAGTCGTTCACGGGCCGCAACATAGTAGTCCTATATATTTATGCATTTGGTCCGACAAGCAATCCTACAATATATCTTTCCCGGTCATATGGTACATGCTAACCTCTATCATCTCCACTTATCCCATCTCATTCTCTTTATCAAACCTTGCATATTGTAGGTCCTCCTATTTCTTCTTTAAAACTTTGCAATTCTCTAGGTTCTCCTTATCTCCTTTTAACAACCTAACAAGTTTCAGGTCTTGCCACACAATCATCACATAGTCTTATGCTTATAACATTATCACATAGTCAAAATTATTTCACATATCATAACTAGACCATATCTACACAGTACAAGAACAATAACAAAAGGTAACTATAGATCCACAAGTCACAATCCTCATCTTAGCGATAACGAGATGGTACATTTGGACGGAGATAGGTCATGCAATTATGACTTATTCAAGAGTTCCTCCCTTCAATTAAATTAAACGAATTTTAGTAATTAACATTGAATTTTACTGCAAATAACCTACTAGATTTGATTTAGCGCAAAGTAAAATACATAAAACTACTTATAGATTTAGGTGAATAAAGGATATAAGATATCAAGAAAAGTAGTAAAATATTGATGAATTCATTTCTTACATAATCACTCGTTCTTATAGAAAACTCATACTTTTCACACAAAAAGAGTATGTGGCTAAAACATTAAGTTCTCCGTTTTTCTTAAGCATTACGTAGATCTTCCTTTATTAGTATATAAGATATTTATTTAATTTATATCAGAGCTTACTATGTCTTAAATATAGTCTCACTTAATCTACAGAAGCTAAACTTTAGATTATGACTTATATTAGTCCACCGTGTTCGATCAGAGCAAGTGGAGATAAGCGGTATAATAAGGGTCTAAAAGCCTGGTTTGCGATGCCAGATTGAGGTTAAACTTTTGATTTAGTACATAAAAGTTCTATTTAACAAACATTGCATTCGATGTAAAATGGTATTTTTCTTTTGAATTTAATTTAACATTATATCCAAAAAAAAAAAACAAATAGTCCACCATGTCCTAAATTGTATCTCTAGCTCTCTCCTTATAACTTTGGACTCTCAGACAACGGCTCTCTAGTTAAACTTAAAGTTTATGCCCATCCTTTTTCCTATAGAATTATATTATAGGAGATATTCAAAAATTTATGTCTTTGTTAACTTTCTAAGATTGTTTGGTTACACAAACTATGAGACAATTTCATACCTTCAAACTTAATTATCCGCCTATCTTGTTCTTTCTCACACCATATCAACAAAAAAGACCTTGACAAATTCATTATTTATCATTTGCTACTGTAAATTAGATTCCAAAACGTAAAAAATATATCAGATAGAGTTTCCATGCAACATAACTTTATACAACCCACATGACAAGCAACTCACATGCTTTAGCTTAAGCATAAGAACTTGAAACCATTCAATTTCTTTAAAGTGACATAATAAAAAAAAACTTGATAAATTTAGAAAACAAAAATGATACATCACCTAATCTAATGAGATTTCGAATGAGTATATGTCATCATCAAAATTCAAATCTAATTGTTGGATGTCGTCGAAAAAAGAAGAAGCAAAATTTATGAGTTAAATGTCCCTCTAATATATTCCCTAGTAAATGGAAAACAATGTGTTATTAGATTGACTCATCCATCCTATTATTTTTTTCACTTACTTATTTAAATTATAAACTATGAATAATTTTTGAACAATAATAATCAACGAGTAAATTTATAGGAAATACCATTACATGACATATAATCAAACAAAATTAAGATAGATGATAAAACATCAACAAATGTCCCATAAGATGGATAACATTAAATGTTAATATATATAAGAAATTTGCATTGATTATTGTCTATATCTTCAACTACCTAATCTAGATATATGACAGAAGATCAACTTTTTTTATTCCATCCATATATTACCATATAAATAGAGGAGCTTTGTGGAAAAGAAATAAATAATTCAAGATTTTTAACTTATAAATATTAAATATGACATAATATTTGTTACCATAATGTAGATTTCTTTCTTTTTGTATTTTAAAATATATTTCCGTTTTTGAGATTTATATCATTACTTTTCTAATACGAATTTTGTATAAAAGGGTACATAAGCAAAGGGGATAAGATACACTCAATCTTAAAAAAAAAGTTTTCCATCCAAATAAGTTACATAAACCATCCTGATTTCTGTTTTCCTTCAAAATGAATCACAACTCCAAAATGATTCGATCAATGTTCACTACATCTGATTTTTCAAACCATAGGGATTTGTTTTCATCTTCTCCTTCTTTTTCTTGTTACCAAAATTCACATGTCTCTTCATCTTCTTTTGGATTTAACAATTCACAAGTGATGAGGAGAAACATTGATTATGTTTCCAGTACCGATTATTTGCCTATTAAAGATAATCCTCATCTTACTAGAGTTTCTTTCACTCAAACCATTACTAATAGGTATAGTTCTATTGTTCCTACCAATTCACTTGATGCTGTTCAATATGATATTGAACTTGTCAAACGTGCCATGGATTCTAAACCCAATATTTGGAATCCTGTTTTTTATCCTCCAAATTTTCTTGGTAAACAATGCGAGATTTTAAACCCTGAGCCTCTAAATGTCATTTTTCCTCACCAAAATTCTGGAGATCGTCAATATTTAAACATGTTTTCCTTGTCATCAAAGCATAACCATGATCAAAATGTTTTCCATGAAGGCCGATCTTCGACAAAAATCCCCAAACCAACCATGTCCATTGAAAAAACTACTGAATATATAGATTGTGAAGAAAACGAGAAAAGTGACGATGCTCAATATGATGGTCGAATACATAGTTTACCATATAAGAAATATGGTCCATATACATGTCCTAAGTGCAACAGTATATTTGATACTTCTCAAAAATTTGCTGCACATATGTCATCTCACTACAAGAGTGAAACGAATAAAGAAAGAGCTCAAAGATTTCGTGCAAGAAATAAAAGAAAATATCGTAAATTGAATCTTGAAGTTTATGGGGAGTCTCAAAAGATTAAACAAGAAGATGGGGTCCATAATGATGGAAGGAGTGACGACAAACCTATTCAACATCATAAGATTTTATTTCGTTAATATCTTTTTTTCAATATAATGCATATTGTTTTCTTTTTCTAGTATTTCATCATATTTGTTGCTATTCGTATTGTAACTTTTATTTTCTCTTTCAATTTTAAAGTTATTTTTCTATATTAAAAAGTTCTTAATTCTCTCTCTCTCTCTCTCTCTCTCTCTCTCTCTCTCTCTCTCTCTCTCTCTCTCTCTCTCTCTCTCTCTCTCTCTCTCTCTCTCTCTCTCTCTCTCTCTCTCTCTCTCCATTTTTCATAGAGCATTAGCCATATCCATCCTCGTTGTCGCTTTCATCGTCTTCAATTGAACCATAACCCTCGTCCTCGTCTTCATCGGTTCTTTCAAAAAGTATTGTTTCACCACCATTGTCAATATCCATGTCACCCCCTGACTCTACTCCCACAACATGTTCTCTTACTTTGGAAACCACATAACGGTCATAAATAGCTTATCGGTAACTATTTTATTTCAAATTAGCTATTATCGTAGCCACTAACTAACGGTCACTGAAAGAAAACAATACAATTAAAAACTTATATGTCACCATTATTTCAGTAGCTAGTTGTGGCTGATTAACAAATGAATGATTAACAGACTGTTTGGTGGCGAAGTATCGTCCACGTAACTATCGATGAACCACCAAAATGTCAAATAAATATTTGGTAGCCTGACGGTGGCTAAATGACAACAAATATGTGGCCTTTGTTAGCCACTACCAAGAACCCCTGGCCAGACAGTGGTGGATTCGCGAATTTCTTGTAGTCATAGATCTTAGATCTTACCTTAGTGCATATGATATATTTTTCTTATTAGAGTCCTCCACTATGTCTTAGATACAATCTCACTTACTCTATCAAAGCCAGACTTTAGATTATGACTTATTTTAGCTTAGATTCTTACACAATGACTCCTTTGTTAAACTTAAAGTTTATGCCCATCTTTATTCCTATATAATTATATTTTTGTCGTGGATCCTTCTTTAACTATTACCGCGACACAAACATCCATTTGCGAAGGTTCTATATATTGTTAAGACTTAGGACATATTGATAAAGTTTAGTTATGACTTTGTTAACTTTCTAAGATTTTTGGTTTAAACAAACCCTAAGACAAGTTCATTTATTCGATCTTATCCGCCTCTCTTGTTCTTTCTCACACTCTTAGATAACTTTCAACCTATACAACTTCTACATTTCAAACTTTTTGTACATATATTATCTAGGGGAAGAAAACAAAAAGCGTTGATAAACAAAAACTATATCAACAAGAAAAACCTTGAGAAATTCCTTCTATGTTGCATGAAAAAGGAAATTAATACGGTGGATAAAATATTAAAAATCAATTTACGAACGGGTACATTTTAGGAATATATATATATAATAACTAAACATTTATATTCAAATACGAAACATTAAAATCATACTCTTTTTGTTTTAAATTATTTATCGTTCAAGATTTCTACAAAAAATTAAAAAAAAACAATTAAAATTTCTACTTTATCCTTGTTTGATATATTCTCCAAAAAAAATTATTGGTCAAGTCATTAAAACTATGAAAAAAAAACTAGAATTTTTACCAACATCTGATTGAAAATATAAAACGACAACTATTATGAGACAAAATTCAAAAGCTAAAATGACAAAATTTATAGTAAATACTAAGATAGATGACAAAACTTCAACAAATGTCTTATGGATAGCATTAACTGTTAATATAAGAAATATAAGAAATTTACATTGATTATTGTCTATATCTTCAACTACCGAATCCAGGTATATTAGTATATGACCGAAAATCAACTTTTTTGTTCCATCCATATATTACCATATAAATAGAGGAGTTTTGGGGAAAATAATAAATGATTCAAGATTTTTCTTATAAATATTAAATATAATATAATAATAGTTAACATAATGTCGATTTCTTTCCTTTTGTATTTTAAAATACATTTCCGTTTTTGAGGTTTATATCTTTACTTTTCTAGTGCGAATTTTGTATAAAAGAGTACATAAGCAAATGACATAAGATACACTCAAATCTTAAAAAATGTCTTCCATCCCAAATAAGTTACATACTAACCGGGATACTTCTATAAACCATCGTGATTTTTTCCCATCAAAATGAATCACAACTCCAAAATGGTTCGATCGATGTTCACTACATTTGATTGTTCAAACCATAGGGATTTGTTTTCATCTTCTCCTTCTTTTTCATGTTATCAATATTCACATGTCTTCATCTTTTTTTGGATTTAACAATTCACATATGCCCTATCATATGATGAGGAGAAACATTGATTATGTTTTTGGTACCGATTATTTGCCTATTAATGATAATATTCGTGTTACTAGAGTTTCTTTCACTCAAACCATTACTAATAGATATATATAGTTTTATTGTTCAAATAGGCCATGGATTCTAAACCCAATATATGGAATCCTATTTTCATCCTCCAAAATTTCTTGGTAAACAATACTATATTTTGAACCCTGAGTCTCTAAATTTCATTTCTTCTCACCAAAATTCTGAAAATCGTCTACATTTAAACATGTTTTCCTTGTCACCAAAGCAAAACCATGATCAAAATATTTTTCATGAGAGTCGGTCTTTGAAAAAAATCCCAAAACCAACCATGTCCAATGAAAAAACTGCTGATTATATAAATTGTGAAAAAATGATAAAAGTATCGATGATCAATATGATGGTCTGACACATAGTCTACCATATGAGAAATACGATCTATATACATGTCTTAAATGCAACAATATATTTGATATTTCTCAAAATTTTGATGTACATATGTCATCTCACTACAAGTATTATATGGATAAAAAAGGAGATTTTGAGACTTCGGACAAAAAATAAATAATTAAAAATTGTACGAGATATAATGGTGGAAATAGTGTCGATGAACCTACTCAACATTTTGAGATAGTTAAAGAAGAGATTATTTAGGATTTTCTTTCCTTGAGATTTCTTTTTAACCTAATGAATATTGTATTTTCTTTCTAGTATTTCATCATATTTGGATATGCGTATTGTAATTTCTATTTGCTCTAAATTTTAAAGTTATATCAGTTATGTGGTCTCTCTCTCACCCTCGTTGTTTTTAAAAATATATATCATGTTTAGATTAAGTCTCCCGTCTACATATATGATATATCCAACTAGTGTATATAATCTTAAAATTTCAATGCAAATTACTGCACTATAGTGAATTAGTGACTAACTTAAAAAAAAATTAAAATAATAGTCACAAATATTTTATTGGAATTAAATATATTTTACATGATGAACACCATTATATCAACAAATTAAAATATATGACAAAAGGTTAACAAATGTCATTTGACTAAATGTAAATATCTTAACATATAAAATTATTTTTGAGTCAAATCGTTATTGTCAAGTTAGGATTAATTAAATATAGGAATTATTGTTGATTCTTTGTACAGTTCATGGGCCATTTAAGTTTTAAGAAAAGCCCAAGTTAATTATCAAAACCCAACATAAAAGGCCAGAGTTTTCTGTTATTGCTTTTTAATACTATCCAAGAAGGAAAAATAAATTATGTTTTATTTTATTTTATTAAAAAGTAAACATAATCTGGTTTTGTAATGGAATCGATTGAATTGACATTTTAACTCTAGACTCTTTAACTAGTAAAGGAGCATCTACATTATATATTTTTAATGATTAAACGACACAAGTAGAAATGTAATCATATTGTAATTTTCCAAAAAGGAAGAAAATAAATAAAGTTGAAAAATATAAATATATGGGAAAGAGATGGAGAAAGATGACTTTGGGGCATGAATCAGATTATATTGTCTCCTTGGATCCTTTGGTCGTTCCCTACTTCGCTTCTTCATTCTTCAAAAATGGATCTTTTTTGTCTTATCATACAACTTTTCACCTTCTTTTAAATATAATATATAATTTATTATTGCAAAATTGGCTTTTTTAAATCCCGAAAGTTTTGAAACCGTATCTTTCAATCTCATAAAAGAGCAGTGCTAATTAATACCCAACACAAAAAAAACTCAAATAATTTAGGTAAACTTTTGACGAAGTGTATAATTACGAGTCAATATTAACAAATGTTAGTTAATTCAGCTGACAAGTGTTTGTCGAAGTGATATGTTCTTCACGTAAAATGCCTTTTTAAAATTATTAGGTTTTTCGCGCGGTAACTTTAAAAATTTGTTTGATAGTAGTTAAGTTAAAATATTATAGTAAGACTAAGAGTATACATTTTCTCAATACATGTGATTGGGATGGTAGGAAAATAGTTACTACTTTCAAAAACCTGATAAGACAATGGATTATCGCATATTCTTTCTTTTAAGGTAAGTTGACTATTCTGGACTTTGCTAAATGTCTTACAAGATTTTGGACTACTCTTTTGCTTGTTGGTTGCTAGCTTCAAATGCAAGCTAACAAGAACTGTGAGTTCTTTTTGGACTAGTCTTATTATGCTTGTTGGTTGCTAGATCCAAATGCAAGCTAATTCGAGCTAAGTAGAACTTTTGTATCGGTCAAACTCGAGTTACATCAATCTTTGATGCCTAGGGGTTAGGGTTTGTATAATTTTCTTAGGATTAGCTTGTCAATTTAAGTCATAAGTATATACAGTATAAAAAAATAGGTATCAACATTGACATCATACATGTGATGACGTTACAAAAATTATTTTAATTACATGTAATTTATTACAAGACTAGGCTAAACATGATTCTGTGCGATACTACGATATGTAATCAAAATTGTGAATTTTTTTCCAAAATATCTTTTCGATTTTTGAAAATATGTATTAACAAAAAAAATTGATCTAAATATATAGAAAGCAAGAAAGTATTTAGGAATAAAGACAAAAAAAAAAGTTCTAAAAAAGAAATGTATTTTGTGGTAAAAAATATAAAACAATTTAGACAGAATGTTGTTGTTTTGTATTTTAATTTAGCCGTTTAATTTCTCAACCTTTCAATTTCATAGGTGTTTGACTTGTATATGCCCACACATGGTTATGTCTTTAGTTTTTTTTTGGTACAAACTATCTTATTCCTATTAACTAAGATCGATATTTAATAAACTCTCAAGTCAAAATGGTTATATCACAATTCGGTATCTTGTTTATGATCGATACAGTATCATCATTCTACTGAAGAAGTAATCGAGAAAACGTATATATATGAAATCCTACATATAAATACGTTTTCTCGACTACCACCACTTCAGAAGAACGATGATGTGCAACTTTTCCTTCACCATTGCTATTGCCAACATCTCTGCAAATCAAGCCTTAGACGTCCACTTAACTAATTTGGGTTGCTTTTGAAAACGCAAAGTATATACATATCACACACATTCTGACCCGTCTAATGACATTCACGGTTCATTTGATCATTTAACTAAGGTAAGGTTTTAGTATGGGCAAAAAAAAGTAGGGATTCGTATAAATAACTTATATTGCAGCTGTCAACAAAAAAAAGATAATTAGTAAATGTAATGTCGGTATAAAGCATACTAAAGCAGAGAAATATTATACAATTTTATATACTCCAATATAAAAGTGTTTGCATATATATAGAAGCAGAAGAGACACAAACAGTTCTCATTTGGTAAATGCTCCATACTTTCTTCACTTCTCCAACAAAACACAAAAAACAAGAAAAGAAAAAAAAATGACGAAACGTTTCAAATTAAAGATTTCAAGAATCCTCTCATTCAAATCTTGCCGTTTAAAAGATCCTTCTTCTCTTCCTTTTAATCCTGTTTCTTCAAGTCTCCGACGTACTTCTCCACTGGTTAACTCCTCCGCCGACGTCACCACCGTGCCGCAACGTCGCCGTTCTTCTTTCAGACTACACGTTTTAACTGTGTTTGGCTGCGGACGCTCGTCCACGCCGTTGGATGTTGATCTGAGAAACTCACCGGTGTTATCTCCGCCGCAAACGCCGACGTTTCAGTGGGAAAGTGAAGGGAAGTGGCACGTGATTGCTCAAGTCACTGAAGAAGAATACGAAACGCCTCGTCGGAAAATATACAACGGTGGGTCGGAGAAAGATAATCGCCGGCGTTTAAAGAAGAAGGAGAAATCAAACTCTCGGCGGCGAGGGAGCATTTCCTCCGCCGAAGAAGAGACTGATAGAGAGAGTCTCTTACCATCTTCTACAAACCTCTCGCCGGAATATTCCTCTTCCGAGCTACCGCGTGTCACAAGACGTCCGAGACAACTTCTCAAGAAGGCGGTGATCGAGGAAGAAAGTGAATCATCATCACCGCCACCGTCTCCGGCGAGACTGTCTTCGTTTGTGCAGAGATTAATGCCGTGTACGATGGCGGCGGCGGTTATGGTGGAAGGAGTGGCGGTGGTGAAGAAATCGGAGGATCCATACGAAGATTTTAAAGGATCAATGATGGAGATGATAGTAGAGAAGAAGATGTTTGAAGTAGCTGAGCTTGAACAGCTTCTTAGTTGCTTCCTATCGCTAAACGCGAAACGCCACCACCGCGCGATTGTAAGAGCGTTTTCAGAGATTTGGGTTGCTTTGTTCTCCGGTGGTAGTGGTGGTGGTCGGAGATCGTCCTCCTTCTCGAGTGTTCGACTCTCAGACTACGATGAGTGTTAAAATAATAATGTTAAAAATTAAAATCCTCTGTTTATGATAATGTCTAACTAAATTCTACTAAATTTTTTTCACTTTTAGTGACGATGTAAATGTTAAATGTAAATTATGCGGCGGTGCAATTATTAAAACTGTAATCATTAAATGCGTAGGCTAATTAAAATATTGTATTTGTGCGATTTAGATTCTAATGCATAGATTGCATATATTCATAATCGTCAACACCAAACCCAAAAAAAGATGTTCATATTCACACGCAATAATTGCTTTTCAAAAATTTCACTTTTTTGGTTACTAAAGTTAAAGTTATGTATACAAAACTAGATTTTGACCCGCGGTATACCGCAGATTTATTTTTTCTAAATAAAATTTATATATTAAGTAAAATTCGTATAGTTGAATAATAGATTATGTATTTGAGTTAACGGTTATAATATGTATTTTTTTTAGAATTTTAGTTAGGATTACGGTTAAAATGTATAGTGTATCTAATAAAAGCATGATAAACTGTATTATGTAAAATTCGATTTTTTTTTAACCCGCGATATACCGCAGGACTATTTTTAAAAAAAAAATAAAAGTTTAATTTGTTTAATAAAATATGATTTAATGTTTTGTATTTTTTAAATGTACAACTCTTATATCTATATATATTTTTAGTGTATAAATACAATGTTTGATTTTTCTCGTATTACTATTGATCCAAATCCATCCTACAATCTAATCCCTTCCAGTGAAATAAAAAATATATAATGGATTTCACTCTTGGTATACCGTCTCGTATTACTATCGACCCAAACTCGTCCTACCATCTAACCCCGTTCAGTGAAATGAAACATATCTAATAAATTTTATCTGTGGTATACCGTCTCATATAACTATCGACCCAAACCCGTCCTACCATCTAACCCCGTTAAGTAAAATTAAACAGTATTTTGTTATTTTTTTAATATAAAAGATATATAATTCAAATCAGTTTAAAAGTTTTCTTTTGAAATATTTATTTAATTGCTATAAATTTCAAATATTATAACATTTTAAACCCGTCATACCATCTAATCTCGTTATGTGATATTAAACATTTTTTTTTAATAATACTTTTATTAAAAGATTTCTAATTTAAATCAATTTAAAATTTTTTTTTCAGATGGTTATTTAATTTGTATAGATTTCACATATTAGAAATATTCTAAACGTTTTTCTGTTAAATATTCTAAATGTTTATTTAACTTTAAAGAATTATAATATTTACCTTTTAATAAAGTATAGACGTATAATATTAATAATGTCCTAAGATTTCTCCTTTTTTTAGTAATTAGAATTGATGGAGATTTATATTAGATAAAGAAATGTTTGTGATTAGGAATATTAAATAATCAATAACAATTAATGCGTATATGAAATCACTCTGGTATTTCATTCCGTATTAATATCGATCCAAACCCGTCATATCATATAAACTTGTAAAGAAATATAAATCAATACATATAACCTATTGTTTATAAAAAGAAAATCAACCCACATGAATTATTCTTGATCATATTCTGTTGTTGATAATTTTGTGACGGTCTCATGTGTACGTAATTGTTTTACACAACTTTTTGAGTTAGAAACAATAATTTTTTGGTATGAAATAAAGAAACAATTATTTGTTACTTGTTAAATCAATATTAATTTTAATTGGTTCCAAATATTGAGGGATTTTTTAAAAAACGTTCTATGTTTTGAGTTTGAATAATCATTTTAAATAACGTATTAAATGTGATAAATAAGGGATTTTGTTGTAATTAACAGAAATATGAGAAAATCTCGAAATATCTTTTTTCTTTGAAAATAGCAAATTTCGGAATATCTTTCCATTACTCGATTTTTTCATTAAACTATTTTCATTAATATTTTTGTTTTACATATTCATAAATGAGATCACATCACATTACTCTTCCTGCAATATTAATTCACGCTTAAAAAAAAAAGATCAAATCAAAAGAGGATTGCTACAAAATACTATTTTCTTGGAAAAATATAAACAAAAATATACATAAAAAAGTATTAAAAAACATTAAACCTGAAATACGTTAAATAAAATAAATAAATTATACATATGTGATTGTTAAGCATATAAAATGTTTTGAAATTAGAAAAATTTCACTTATCAACCAAAATCTTAAACCCCTATCCAATTTATTTACCGTATTGATAGCTTACATTTGAAGACAAATCAACGTTTGGAAAGTTTTAGTTTTTAGTTGCTATAGTGTGTTTAACAATGAGATGAGAAGCAATGGTAAAGATTATATATAGGCGTCATCCATTAGGTCATAAATCTTTTGGTGGTTAAGTAAAATATACTTGACACTTACTAAATGGAGCAAAATATATTGAATCGGATTTTATTTGGAATATGCTACCATAATGATTATACCAGTAATTAATATTTTCTATAAATTCGTTAATAACAATATTTTCTGTGGAAAAATCACGGAATGGAATATTTGTGAGTTAGTAATTGTAATCACATTAAATATTTGGTTGTTTGGAAAGATTTGCTGCGAAAATTATGGAAATAGATTTGTACATTCGTTTGTTAATTTATTTTATTTTAAAAAGTAAAATCTTAAATATTAATACCAATGGCAGCTACTGTAAATAAATTCCAACTCCACGATTTATTTCACAAAGTGACTACAAAAATGTATACGTAGATAGTTTGAACCAACCCAAGAAATGTAGTAGAACTGTGGGTTTCACAATTTACACCAATACAAGATGGCTTATTGGCTTAGATAGGAACAGATGTTCACTTTTACGATATCTAAATGCTTAGTAGATGACACTTGGGCGGTCGATGTGGACTATTTCGAGTCAGCAAACGAAGTGACAAATGATTGAAATCGATAAGAGACAAAAAGTTTAATTAAAATTGAATATTTGTCCTTTACTTTTCTCAGACAACAAAACATATACAGAGATGCGTCTCTCTCTATCTTCAGTGTTTTTAGGGTTTTTAAGACTGAAGCTGAATTCACAAGATGAAATGGTCAGAGAGACTATTGAAGTTTGGAGAATGGGTCCATAACTTGAAAAACAAGCCACCTCTGTTCCATCACTGATTACTCCTCTGTCTTTTTCTTGTTTAGAGTAAAAAGCAACCTCAAAGGTCAGAAGTAAAATTATTGAGATTTTACAGCACAGTTTTGGTAAATATTAAAGCACACGGCATCAGAGATTCTGCAACACAAACAAGAAATAACATCACTAAAAACCAGACACACATTGGCACTAATTTCTACGCTCTCTCTCTCTCTAAACCGAAGATAAGAGATTCTCTGCAGACAAGACAATATAGAATATTAATTGTGATCTCTCTCTCACCCTCTCTCTTTCTCTTTCTCTCTCTCCCTATTAGGTTTCATTGAATCTAAAACGGAAAATCCTCGGGATTACTTGCCAGTAAAGAAAGGGTTTACATATAGTTGAATTGGTCCGAAACTGAGGCGATGATTATTATCAACCTTGGTGTGGTGGTGGTGGAGGCATAGACATGTGATGGTGTTGGTATGGTGGTTGTTGTTGTTGTGGTGGTCCACCTTGCTGCTGCATGTGTTGCGGTGGCCATCCTCCATGTTGGTGCATTCCCATGGCTTGAGGTGGTGGCGGCGGCCTCGGACCACCGAAACCTTGTTGGTGATTTAGAAACTGAGGAGGTGGTGGCGGAGGCATACCCTGAGGTGGACGGAATTGCATGGGTGGTGGGACCATGCTGTGTTGTTGTGGCTGAGATGGCCAGGATGGTGGCTGAGTTTGATATACTTGTGGAGGAGGTGGTGGTGGTTGACGGGGAGCGGGAATCGGGACAGGTTGCATGCTGCCGTTAGCAAACGGACGTGGTAGACCATTAACTTGAGGAGCACTGGATGGAGGGCCCATTGCGAATAGCGTATGGGGTCTGCTTTTCTGGGCAGTTGGATTTGTGGCTGCCAAAAGCCTCTCTGTAATTCACAACAGTAATGTGTTATTGATCCAATGGTGGAGAGAAACTGAATCCATAAGTTAAGAAAAGAGAAAGAGTATGTAGAGCCTAACCTGCTGGAGTACCATGGCGCTCTCCTTTGGTGTCTTTCTTGTATGCGTAAGAGACTGTGATTTGACGATTACTGAGATATTGTCCAGTCATTGACTGCAATAGTCAGACAAAGATCAGAGGAATATACTACCATTGGATTAGGTAATCGGAGAAGTTAAATGTGTGAAATATATTGGGCTCCTTTTCGTAAGCAAGTTCATAGAACTGAGAGTTATGAAAGAAGCAGATAATTACCTCAATAGCAGCATCAGATGCTTCAAAGGAGTCATAGCTGATGAAACCAAAACCTCGTGAGTTTCCAGTATCGGGATCTCTCATTATCTGAAATGAAAAGTTTCTAACATTTATTCTCCACAGTGGAATACCGATGAATCCTAATTTACTATCGAATCGGTGACAGGAGACAGATAAAGAGATCAAGAATCATGAACTACAATCTAATGAAATAAAAAATACTACCTTAGGATTAGAAGCAATCACACCAAATGCACTGAAAGTATCATACAAGAGCTTCTCATCCACATCCTATAAAAGAAAACAAAACCTGGTCAGCTAAGAGATTAAATGACCTTTGTAGAGTATCAAAATCAGAGTCTACCACAAAAGATACTTACAGGGTCAAGGTTTCCAATGAAAAGGTTAGCACCAACATCCAGGCTCTTCTTATCTTGAGATGCCTAATACAAATTTAACCAGCAAACAAAATGTTAGCAAACTCATAGAAGATAGATTAAACAAGTCTCAGCATCAAAACTCACAAAACCCATCCGCTCGATACTAAACAATGTAAGTTACAGAAACAATTCGATACCTTGTTAACACGTATAGGCTTCCCGTGGAGCTTAATCATGTTAAGAACCTTAATCGCCTGCACAGAAACATCGAAATCTCTTCAACATTGTACACAAAAAAAAGTCTATTAACTTCTCACAGTAAGTGAAAAAGAGCAACACTTACATAATCAGCATCTTCCTCACTACGATATTCAATGAATCCATAGTTCTGATGAAGATTTGTCACTCTATCTTTCGGTACATAGACATTAACTGATACAGGCCAAGAACAATATCATTGTTCCACTAATCAAAAGCCATTAGCTATTGAAGAAACTTAAGGAGATATAGATATGAACTTACCAACAGGTCCAGCTTGAACGAACAATTCCCAAAGCAATTCTTCAGAAAGCTGAGATTCAAACAGGAAATTTAAATCAATTTCACCAACTCACAGAGGAAGATGAGAAAATCCAGAATCATTTCACGAAACCTAAAAGTTAAAAAACCTGAGCATCGAGACCACCGACGTAAACAGTGGCGTCTTGGTTCCTCTCAGCGGAGTGTTGGCCGAGAAGATTAGCTCCAACACCAGGAGCGATTCGAGTCGTCATTTTCTTCTTCTTCTTCTTCTCCTTGTTTCGTTACTCCGTCGCCGATTAAGAGAAATCTGAGATTTTCAATTTCGTCACTTCTGGCGATTTTTCTAGAAGTTAGAACGGACGGTGAAGAAAGAGGGGTTTATTTAGAGTGGTGCCGTCTCTAATGGGCCTATAAGCCCATTAAGCTCTTTTATATCCATTAAGATATTTAGCCTATTTAGAGTCTAGAGATTTTGAGTTTTTTTTACTAATCATTTTGGGAATTGGTTTTACAAATAACTGTAAACCTAAATTGTTAAACGATATGAAATTTTCACAATTCAGACTATAGTTCAGATGATCTGGGGGAAAAGAACAAAAAAATACGGTTAACTTTCAACGCAAGCGTAGTAATTGGCTCAAAGCATAGACAAGTAAATTGGGAATCGTTTGTCTTCTACACGCTAGATCACAGTTTCCACAAGCCATAATATTAGCTGAAGCAAGCAAGCACAAACAAAAATAAGATCTTCTAAGCAACTTCTTGAGCTTTATACATCATCCTCTCTTTCTTGATCTAACACTTCTCTAGTTTGAGAAGAAGATGAAACAGCAGCTGCATTACCCTTTGAATACAATCCCAGCTTCTCCTCTAGTTTCTTCCACTCGGTCACCAAACGCGGAGGGAATTTCTTCTTCACGATCCTGGCCACTCCTCTTGCATCTTCCATTCTGTTATTCTTCACCAATCCTTCAGTCAAATGCTTACAAGTTTTGAAATCCGGAATCTTGTGCACTATCGCGCTCTTCTTAAACACCGTTAAACCTTGATCATACAACCCGTTTATACACAGATGAAATATCAATGTCCTGAACGTCGCTGCGTTTGGTTGCTCAAGCCCTTCATACACTTTCTTGGCTTCACTCATCATTCCTTTCACGCAGTACGCAGTCATAAGATAGTTATAGCTAACAGTATCAGGTTTCAATCCTACACTACTCATTTCTTCCATCAATTCCTTAACTCTCTCGGGACTTTCCTTCGCAGCATTCATAAGTCTAACATTATAAACTGTGTTATCCAAGTCACAACCTTTGTTCACCATCTCAATCCACAAGCTCTCCGCTTCATCGACTAAACCATTCTTATACAAAGATCCTAAAATGGTAGTGAAAGCAATGATAGTAACTTCCACACCTTTAACCTCCATATCTCTCATAATCTCCATAGCTTTTTCAGGCTTACCAGAGTCACAATACGACTTAATCAACATACCGTAAGAGATTTTATCAGGAGTGATATTATTATACCTCTGAGGAAATTCGTCGAACAGTTGGGGGACTCTTTCAAACAAATCAGAATGAAGACAAGCAGCGAGTAAGGCATTGAAGGAAACAACGGTTCTGGGTGTGCCAAGCTTATCCATCTCCTCGAACATCTTCATAGCATGATCAAACATTGAAGCTCGTCCATAAGATCTGATAAGTGTAGAGAGAAAAGTCTCTGTTTTGATCTTTGGGTTGTTTTTGTGAGACTCAATTAGAGCTTCTATGTCGGAGAAGCGTTGAGATTTAGCGAGACGTTGGACTGTAAGCTCCATTGCGTAACGAGAGGAGAGTGGAGATGTGGAATTGTTGGAGACGGATTTGTAAATCGCTAAGGCTTTGTCTGGATCTTGTACTTTGCGGAGTTTGGATTTAGCTTTGGACATAGTGATTGCGCCGGGGTAAGCAGTGGTTTGAGAATCTATACCGGTGGCGGTGGAGAAGCGGCGGAGGAAACGGAGATAGAGGCGAGATGACGTCATTGGAAGCGTCGAATCGTCGACCACGCGGGGTAGTGCAAATGTCTTTACTCTTTAGGGTTTAAGAGTTTAGTAGAAGAAATAGGTTTTGCAAAATGATTCCACATTAACACCTTACTAACGTGACTAGAGTTGTCAAGCGGGGCCGCTAGCCCGCGGGCTTTGTCCAAGTAGCCCATGGCGGAACGGGCTTGGACGTTGATTTTTTTGTCCACAAATTAGCGGGTCTCGCGGGCAGGCCCATTACGGACTGCGGATTATAGCGGACAAGCCCGTTGCGGACAAGCCCGTTGCGGACTGCGGGTATGCGGGTAGCCCACGAAAGAAAAACCAACTCTTTTAAAACCCTTCATTTCTCATAGAGGCTTTCAAACTTTTTCTCTCTATTAGAGTTTCTTGTGCAGTTCAAACCCTAAAAGTAGTAGTTCACGCTCAATTGCTTAACAAGGAAACTGAAAAGTCATTCTCTATCTCTTCAAGTTTCTTTTTTACGATCATTGAAGCTTCTTAGATTCAGATTTCAGATCAAAACAGAGCATCTAACACTTGTAATGGTATGTTATTTGTGACTACACATAAACAATTAGATGTTTTACTTTTGTTTGATTGATTTGCTAGTCTTGACTAGTTTTTGTATTTTGTTAATGATAGGATCCGTTGGATTCTGTTGATGCTGAGTATTTGAGATCATTAGACGTGGAATCTCGGAGAGTCATTGAGTTGGAACAAGTTAGATATGAACAACAACAAGCTAATGATTAAGCAGGAGGATCTAAAAAGCTGAAAAGAAAACTGAGAGATGAAACAGGAACACCTATGACGCAGAGGAAAAAAGTGTGTGAACCAGAAGCATCAAAAACCCAAAGAAGAAGCAAGGGTGATGAAGCTTCTGCCTCTAAAACAGAGAGAAGAAAAAAGTCTGAAGCTAAAGCACCTTAAAAACCGAAAAAAGTTTTTGAGATTAGTGATGAAGACGAAGATGATGATGATGAATCATGTAACCCATGTAATTTGCGTAACCCATGTAATTTGCGTAACCCATACATTCTTATTCAAAACTATCTTTAGATTGATTGTAGAATCTTTGGATTTTAATAAACAAATGTATAATAGTCATTTCTGTACTCGCAGGAGAGTGGCGCTTATCGTAGTTTCAATCGTCATGCTTGTGGTGACTACATGTTACTCAACTATCAACTAATGTATTGACCTTAGTGATCTTGTTATCATTTCTTTTCCTGCAGTTTCTTCGATTTGTACTGCAGACACATGTGTGGCAATGAGCGAATGGGTTGAGAGACCATCAAGCAATACGACTCTGGACGAGATATTGCCTTGTACAGACAATGTCACAGCTCAAGAATCCTTGATGCGTAGCAGAAAAATGCCCGCGGGCCGACCCGTATATCCGCTGGGCTTTGCGGGCCGAGCTTGGACACTGATAATTTTGTCCGCGGTCCTAAACAAGCCAACCCGCCGCGGCCCGAAAAAAGAAAGCCCACTGCGGGGCGGGCTAGATGGGTGCGGGCCGGCCCGTCTGACACCTCTAAACGTGACTGAAAAATAAACGCTAATTGTGTTTTGGCCATAGGTAATCGTATAGTTGTCATTTGGGTCTTAAAACCATGGGCTGCTCATATCCATTTAATTATGATCAGTTTTTAGACAAGCCCAAAAAACTGAAGGGTTTATTTTGGATTTGTCCAAAAACTGACCATAACTAAATGGATACGGGCAGCCCATGGTTTTTAATATTAAACTGAATTATTGAACTTATATTTAGTTTATGAAATATTGAAATTATATCATTGTGTGAAACACTTAAAACTTAAGTATGGAGTTTTGAATAAATGTGTTCATGACATCATGTATTATTTGGATCCATGAATTGCCCAATTTATTATGGTTCTTTTTGAGTTTTGTCTAATTTGGGTCTGGTTCTATTTGGGCTTAACCCAACAATGTCTAAAAAATGGCCCTAGGTAATCGTAAGTAACTTTATAGAGATATATTAAATCTGAAATTGGGATGTTGGGCTTGTTGTTTTTTAATAAGTACTTGGCCTAATTGTTATGTTAGACCCAAATGAGTAAAGTGTTGTTTCAGGTAGTTAAGTCTACGTTAGAATAGTTGCAAGTGTTGTTAGACCATCATTATTGGTGAGTTCTTAAGAAGTTCTTAGCATTAAGTTTTACAAAAATTAAATAAATAATTAGTTTAAATTCTAAGAATCAACTCTTATATAAGAGCCAAAAACCCAGTTCTTATAATAATTCTTGGCAGTTTTCTATTTTCTTACTTTTGAAAATGTTTCTGTAATACATGATAATCCGAAAATTTTGACCCGAACCCGAACCCAAAAATTTAGATTTATCTTATTAGAAATTCCAACACAAGTAGGAGGCTTGTGAAAGAGTGCCTAAAACATAGGAGTATGGTCTAAGTAAGAGTTATGATTAGTCTAAGTGCAAGTGGGCAATAGTGTCAAGTAGTGAAATTAGTATATGTAATGTGTGTCTTTGTGTTGTGTAAGGTATCCAAGTTTATTATCAATGTAGTCTTTCAAAGTGAAAAAAGTGTTATTGTATTTTCTGTTTTAACAAGAACAAAAACAGAGGTCGTGAGAAAAACAGATACTTTGTGGTGAGAATTACAACACCACCTCCCCTCCATTGATTTGTTTTTCTGCATTTTTTTTGTACTGCCTACAACACATGTTCATAGCTTAACATTTCTCCATCATCTAGTCCCCATCCCTCTACTTCGTGATAATCACTTGCATAGATTCTTGTCACCGGGAACAACTTGAGACATGAACAGTAGCAAGCATTAGGGGTTGTTCTGGCCAACCGTCTCCAATTTGATTGTTGTTTGTTATACATATTACTTAACATCTCCAAATCTTGAGTACAGTGTTAGGACCTAAACTTTATGTTAGAAGTACAATACTCACTTAAACTACTCCATAACTCAACTTGGATAAGACCAAATTCAATGAGAAAAATAAATATATAATGCTTCAAACTCCATAGAATCCCCATCCTCCATTGAATCCACTTGAGACATTTGTTCTCCGTCTCCCATCTTTCCCCAAAGTACGATGGAGATTCTAACGATAATGATCGCAGCACCAACAATCGTGATTTCAAAGAAATAAAACAAGTCAACTTATTTTATAGAGTATTATTATTATAGTTCATATATTAGAAAGAAATATATTATTATGATGATAAAAAAAATTATTCATATTAGAGCATCTTCAATGGTTAAGAACCAATTGGTTCTTAATCTTGAATCTTAGCCTTATTTTAAATTAAAATTTCACTGTTTTGGAGCTAAGAAAAGTTAGAGAAGATCTTAACAAATTACTACTCAGAACATCATTATTGGTTGTTTTTTAGATTAGTTCTTAAGATTTTTTTTTGTCATTGATTACTAAAAACATCTCATTTTAACTCTTATATAAGAGACATGTTATCATTTCGTCTCTTATATAAGAGTTAAAATGAGATGTTCTTATCCTAAGAACTAATCTAAGAGACAACCAATAATGATGCTCTCAAATGATTAAGAATCAATGAGTTCTTAAGAAGAAAAAAAATCAAATTGTTGCAAAACATTGTTTTGGTTTTGTTTTTTCTTTCTCTCATTCACATATCGACACATGTGCCCTTCTTACCTTAAGAAAAACATCTTAGTTAAGATACATATCTTAGTTGGTTTGATTAATTATAATTGCTTTTAATGCTAAGATGTTTGCTAAGATTTGGCTAAGATATACCGCTGGGGATGCTCTTAACTCTCTACATATAGTTCTTCAGACAATGCTACTGAGCTAATGATGGCGTAATAACTATTTTGAGCGGAGTAAACATGCTCAAGTACACGGGACGAGACCCTTAATCTTTCCCAACCATCCTGTGATGTAATACTCATTTAAATTACCCCAAGTTTAGTAGAGTAACATTGAGACTTAGCTTCCACACTGACATTATCTCTCCCTTCCAAATCAGAGAACTCATGTAGAAAGTTCTATAGAATTTTCGAATATTATGAATAGTTATATTTATATTATATATGTTATACCTTACGAAACATTGTATTCTTCTAGGGTCATCTTTACTTTTATGTTTTCTGATTCAATGATTTGTGAAATATATTCGCGAATACTTATGACTAAAGTTAACAAATGACTTAAATTTGAAAATAGAATTTTTAACTGCCTTTTTATTTGTTATTTTTGTTTATATTTTGCTTAGACTTTGCTTATTCTATGCTTAGTTTTGTCAAATTTTTATAAACCCTACATAGTTATCCTATTAACATCTTTTACAACTATAGAACATAAATCGAAGAGATTAGATATAGGGATCCATAGTTATGTCTTTTACAAATAATTGTGTCTATTTAAACGTTCATGTCTTTTTAATTCTATATATAGATGTTTATGTCTTTTTACCTCTATTTAAACGTTCATGTCTATAACAAACAATTGTGTCTATGTGATGAAAAGATAAGAAGAAAAGACACAATTCTAAATGACCATATGCAACTTTCTAAAAAGACATAACCGTAAAAAGTATTTTTCAAATTATTTAAAGTTAAAAACTTATGTTACTAATAGTTAAGATAAAAATACGCAAACTATCTTCCTGACGAGATGACCATTAAATCTATTGAGATCTCACAAGCGTCACGTCTTATGAACGAGGGAAAGTTTCTATCCCGTCTTAAAACCCCTTTTGTTGTGTCTCTCTACGGCCACAAGGTACCACATAGAGAAGGACGAGAAAAATCCATTACTCGGGAAGATGTATTACAACACGTTACAAGAGTACTGTTCAGGAAGAAACCTAGCGAAACACATTGAAAGAAACGGAGGAAAATTACCGAAAGATGATGTGAGGAGTTTCGCTAATGAGATATTGCTTGGTCTCAAGTATATTCATGAAGAGAAGATCATTCATTGTGACATCAAACCAAAGAATATCTCACTTGTGTATGAGAATAACCGATTTGGTAGTGTTGGTGGGTTTTCTGCTAAGATCGCTGGTTTTGGAAAAGAGATAAAGAAATGGTCAGTTGAGTATGGTGAAGGATTAGGTCACATGAGAGGTACGACATGACTTTTGTCGCCAGAGGTTATGATGGGCATGGTTTTGGATTATGGTGCTGATGTGTGGGCTTTTGGCTGTACCGTGCTTGAGATGTTGACAGGAGAACGAGTTTGGAGTGAGTTTGGTAAGCTTGATTGGGAAGGTTGGAAAACTCTCATTGGTGAAAGTGGTATTTTTCCCAATATCCCTGATTATTTGTCTGATAAGGCAAAGGATTTCTCACAAAGTGTTTGGAGAGAGACCCTGCTAAGAGGTGGTGTGTTGATTGTTTGCTCAAACATGGGTTCCTTAAATGGATTGACGAAGAGGAGGAAGAAGATGACTTTTATGATGAAATAGGAGATGTGGAGGTAGAATATGAAGCAAATCTATAAGCTGAAGCAACATTTGAGGAAGAAGAAGCCATTGATCGAGATGAAGAATATCCTAAAGAAGATCCGGAAGATATCCATGTTAGTTTTCACACTTTTTTGTATCTTGTTATTTTTCTTTTTTATGACAATCTGAAAATTAAGTCTCAAAAAAGAAAAAAAAATAGCAAACATCCAGCTTCCAATTAGTAATATGGTACATCGCAGGTTAAATATTTTATTTAATTTTGATTTTTAGAAAATGAAAATTTGTTGTGTAATTCGAGTCAATTTAAAATTTTCAATCTAACTAATTAAAACTTAGTGAAACACAAATTAATATTATACTTTGAGCTATTTTTGAATATCATTAATTTATGATAAGTATTTTATGTTTTTGTAGAAATTAGGTAAGATCTAACTAACTCAATTTGGATCAAAATCAAATAAAAATAGACCCTATTAAAATCTTTAAAATGTACTATAAAAATGTTAATATAGATTAACGTCGAAGGTTATATTGATGAACTAAATGATCACAATTTATTTTGCAGTTTTTATATATCGAAGCTGATTTTTTTTATTATTATTATTTGTCGTATCATATATTCTCAAAGTATCACATATAAGTGTGTAAAATAAATAGATATGATTTACAACAAAGAAAGTCTTTCAGTGAACCATGCAAACTCTGAAAGTAACATTTCTGAAAATCTCTTAGCCTTCCCATGATGTTTTTTTTTTCCTTTTTTAGCAATAATTTTTGTTTTAAATATTAATCTTTCCAAACTGGGTATTAGGCTAATTGAAAACACGGTTACAAAACACGAAGCCCAAAAAACAGAGTCACCAGAAAAGAGATCTGCATCTTGACGGTGACCGGAAACACGAACCCTAATCTACTAACACCACAGCTAACAAGAACTCCTCTTTTGCAGCTATGATGCCGACTTCTAGCACCAAATTATCTTTCTCTTGTCCTTTATTCAAGCACCAAATTTATCTGACAGTCTATAAAAAGCAAATATACATCTTTAAAACATTGAACTATAGAAAAATAGTTATTTTTTTAAATATAATTAAAAAAATAGTTATTTTACTATTCACAATTTGTAAAATAGTTACTTTTCGCTGTTTGATTGATACACTTAGATCTGTATAACATTTTTAGTGTTAGATTACATATATCTGGACATTAAAAGTGTTGTACTAATTTAAGTGTACAAATAAAACAGTAAAAATAACTATTCTGAATAGTAAAATGATTATTTTCAAACTCAATCTATAAATTTTGTCTCCTACTTGATAGTACATAAAAAAAAAAAAATTATTATATTTGCTGAGTTTCACTGTAATCCGACTTTCGGTTGCAGCTACTTCACTATTCAACTTAATTATCTTGATTCTCTTTTTGCTCTTTCGTCTTACTTCTCGCCTTCACTTGATCTCTCAACACACCTCAGCTACCTCATCCATTATGCTATGTCACAATCTCATATTTGACCATATGTCAAAAACATCAAACTTTACATAGCTAGATGCTCAATTTACAAAAGCTAAAGAACAAAACGAACACTCACGAAAATATTAAAACGAGAAAGTTATGTGCTTTTAAGACTCGACCGCTATATTTCCTCGGGTGGTTTTGGCTGCGGCGGCCATCTCCGCTTCTCTTCTTCTTCCTCTTTTTTCCTTCGTTCCTCCTCTGCTCTTTTAGCCGCTTCTTCTTCTCTCTTTCTCTCCTCTTCTCTCCTCATAGCTTCCTCTTCACGTCTCTTCCTCTCCACATCTTCTCTCTCTTTCCTCTGCCTCTCTTCCTCCCGTATCTTCGCCATCTCTTCTTCTCTCTTCCTAGCTTCTTCCTCGCGTTTCTTCCTTTCCATTTCCTCTCTTTCTTTCTTCTGCCTCTCTTGCTCTCGTCTCTTTGCCATCTCTTCTTCTCTCTTTCTTTCTTGTTCCTCGCGTATCTTCCTCTCCACTTCCTCTCTTTCTTTCCTCTGCCTCTCTTGCTCTCGTCTCTTTGCCATCTCTTCTTCTCTCTTTCTCTCTTCTTCTCTCTTCCTTGCTTCTTCTTCACGTCTCTTCCTCTCTTGTTCCTCACGTCTCTTCCTCTCCACTTCCTCTCTTTCTTTCCTCTGCCTCTCTTCTTCTCGTTTCTTCGCCATTTCCTCTTCCTTCTCCCTTTCTTCTTCTCTCTTTCTTGCCTGTTCGGCTTCCTCCTCACGTTTCTTTCGTTCCTCCTCTCGTCTCTTAGCTTCTTCCTCCTCTCTTTTCCTTTCTTCTTCTCTCTTTCTTGCTTCCTCTTCTTCTCTCTTTTTACGCTCAGTTTCTTCCTCTTCACGTCTCTTAGCTTCCTCTTCCTCTCGTCTCTTAGCTTCTTCTCTTTTCCTTGCTTCCTCCTCTTCTTTCCGTCTTCGCTCAATTTCTTCCTCCTCACGTCTCTTCCTCTCTTCAATCTCCCTCATAAGCTTTGAAAGCTCCCCCTCCGCACATGACGCACACTCAAATATCACACTTTCTTTCTGAGCTTTCAAGAGTCCCTTGATAGTCTCATTACTCAAGTTGAAAGACACAGCAACTACGTCCCGGTCCAATACTTTTAAAACTGAGCTTTGCCCTACTAAGAACTGAGGGTGGTTTGTCTTCGCCGATGTGCTAAACCCCATAAATACAAATGAACTGTTTTCGAAAGACATTTGAGCCATCGGATGAAACTTCGGCACAACAAAAACATCTCCTTCCTCAACCATGAAGCTCTCGCTCTTCCTATCGTTTTTGCAAGAAGACAACGACTGTTGGTTAACCACCCGAACCATGCCTTCCCCTTCTAACACAATCGATATCTCGCAAGCACTAGGGTTCCAATGTGGTCCTATCATCGATCCCTACAAAATGGGATACACCATTTTTTAAGACACATGAAGACAAGACAAGAGATCAAGAACCAAGGATATATATTTTGTTAGTTTCAAGTGCCTTAACCTTAGTTAGATTAACCATAAAAACCCCAAATCTTGAACCCTTTAAAGCATCCAAATCCTTCTCGTCTACCACTATGCTCCGCCCGTTGTTGTTCTCAAAGTCCGGGTCTTCCTCAAAAACATTGAACGTTCTTGATTTCTTTTTATTAGTATCAACGATTGGTTTCATAGCCAGGTGATCAGTCACGTCTTCAACACTGACAAAGAGCCTAACAAGCCGTGATTGCCACTTATCCTCCTCCAAGCCTTGTGTTCTGTTTCTCGGTAGAGCATTTACAATCAACGGAGGTTTTGTTGCGTCTCTTATCTTCCTCAAAATATCCTCAGGAACCTTCCATATCGTAAAAACAACACAATGTAATTAGTGAAACAACAACTAGAAATAGAATCATGTACATTTATGAATCTTAAAGAAACAGAACGTACCGCAAAAGCTGACCGGAGAGTTCTATCGTCGAAACCCAATAAAAGGTCTCTAACACTCGAGTAGGCTCCAAGACATGGATCGTTTAAACACTTCCCCACATTAAAGATTGCGTAAACCCTAAGTTTCTCGTTGCTATGTACATAGAAGACTGTACCGGAACGTAGCCTGAAAACATCTCCCCGTCTTAATTCTAACTTCCTCTCGCTCTCCTCATCGATCCAATTCAGAATCCCAGTCCCTATACACAATCCCAATTGCAATCACAATACTACTTTTTGTAATAAACCCTAACCATGCTCTTATAAAAACCGAAGGCTCCAATGAAAAGAAAAAAAAAATATTAAGCTTAATTCAATGTTTTAGACGAGAAAACCAAAGTATAAACCAAAGTTCTAATATCATGTTTTGATAAACTTCAATTTACTTTGTTCACCAAAATAATTTGACCTATCAGTGTCAAATAATTTCGGTTCACTTACGGCTTAAGATTCTTTGGTCCGATCAATAATTTTTTAGAAAACACAAAAGTAGATGAGTGTTTTGACGTACCAGTGTGAACAAAGAAAACCATGTCGGAATGGAGAAGAAGTGGAAGCAAAAGTGCGTTTGGCTCCAATGTTATGAACTGAATATGGTATCCATCACCGATCTGAACGGCTGATATATTTCCAAACTCCGTCGCGACGACTGACGTGCGTTGATCCTTCTTGACCAGAAGTGGAGACGAATACGACGGGTCAAAGCTCGGAACGACGCCATTTTGGTGCGTAAAAGACTCTGTGCAGAAGAACAAGCTAACAAAACAGAGGAAAATGGACAGTGGTAGTATCCTAAATCTCGACATTGTTTGTTGCATTACTCAAATGAGAGAATCTTTAGCTCTTTTATTAACATCAATGGAACGATGAGAGGTGGGTCCGTGAATAGACACGTGTCGTGATAAGTGAACACGTGTATTATTACTTTGACACGTGGTGAATTATTTCTTGATACTAATCTAATGTTCGTGAAATGCCGTCAATCGTTGAAAAATATTATAACTTACGTCGAAGTAGATAATTGTATTTGATTGATTGGTAACTAAAAAATCTTAAAATCTTTGAAGGGAACAAAAACATTGCATCTCTTTCTTTTTTTTTGTTTAAATGATCAACTAAAGCATCTAACGTATCGTCAAATAAGTGGATATAGTCGTAATCGTTTGTGCTTTGCATTTTCTATTGATCCTAGTGACAATATCTCTAATGATGTGTGGTAATCATTAGACAAATTTCAAAGTAATATAGGGCCCAGCCCATTATGTTAAACTTGTGAACCATTTCCCACATACCGAAGCAAGAACTTCCGAGGCCTCGTGTGAACAAAGTGTAGTTCAGTAGTTGCATGAGGCTTGTTAATGGATTTAGAACATTCCTTATTTTGCTTCTATAAATAAAGAGAAGAAAATAATTACTAGCCAAAATGTTTGCTCAATCTCTAACAATTTTTTTTATTGTTAAGTTCTTTCAATGTAACAGAATAATAATAAGTAGATTATAACCCGCGGTACACCGCAGAAATAATTGTTTTTTTAAAATTAGTATATATAAAAGTCTGTAAATTATATTTATTTATAAAATATTTATATTTTATAGTTTACAAGTAACATCCTTCCAAACCCGTTCTACCAAACCCGTCCCGTTAAAAAAATCTGCAGTACACCGCTAATTTAAAAAAATATTTTACGGGATTGCAATTATATTTTAGTTTGTCAAACAAATTTTTGTTTTAAATAGTTGTCGAAATCTAATTCAAATATTGGAGAAATAAGATTTAGTGAACTGATAAGAAATGTATTTAGGTGCGTTTTGCTCATTTTAAGGGATTGCAATTGTATTTTGGTTTGTCAAATATTTTTTGTTTTAAATAGTTTCCGAAATCTAGTTCAAATTTTGGAGAAATTTGCGTGATATATGGGATTAGAATATATTTGAAATATTTTTTGTTTGTTAATCAATTTATTGCCAAAAGAAAATCAATAATTAAAAGCTAGTGGCAGCCATTGTAAATAAGTTACAACTCCAGGATTTATTTCACAAAATGGCTGCAAAAATGTATATGTAGATAATCATGTTTCTTTAAAATTAACACTAATCATGACTTAAGCATAAAAATTCGATTTAAGTCAAGTAGAGCATGACTTAAGCATAAAAATTCGATCGTTATTCGGTATACACTATGTTATTTCTCTAATACATAGTCGTTATTTGGAAAAATAGCTTCTAATATTATCAGGTCATCAAAGTCATTTACTCAATTTTGACCCAAAATAATGTGGCTCTCTATACTCTTATTAAATAATATATGAGACAGTTTTTCAATGGGCCGTTGGCTAAGATATAAATGGGCCTAAATAATACATAATCGCAACAAATAGGATCGTTTTTCTCTTTCTTTCTTTTTTCACATATATTAAGTTTTCCTCTTTTTCCATATAAAATTCATAAATTGTATTCCACAGCTTGTGCAACTAAGTTTGCGAATGATTAAGAAACCCAAAAAAATGTAAAAACACTACTAAAAATCAAGTTCTTTTGGTTAAACATTACTTTCTATCTCTTATACATAAGAAAAATATGACCAACCTTTTTAACAGCATCAATCCATGAACCATGATATCTCGACACATATTATTCTATACTAAAATGCTAAGATTGAATCTGCTTGAACTATAAAAAGTGTACAAATCCAATCTATGTTTCTTAAAATTACACCAATCACACTCTTTTTTATCTTTTATCGATTCCGCTTTTTGTTTCCAGTAAGTTGTTACCAATGTTTCTTAGTTAGTTCATGGTTTGACAGAATCTGAACTTAACGAGAGCACATTAGGTGTGGGGGTCAGTCAAAGTATATCGAAAGTTTTGTTTTTAACTTACAAACTATAGTGTATTTACTATCTAGGGATATAAAGTTAGGCCGATTTCTTCTGATAAATAACTAAAGTGAGCCATGAAAAATGATGGTTGGGAAGTGAAACTGATATTTCATGTGAGCTTCCTAGATATTGAAATTAAAAAGAGATTGGAGTTATTGCTTCTTTGCCACCGGCCACCGCTGCAAGGTTTTAACACCCAATACCATTCCCTAAACACACATTAAACTCTTAAAAATCATTTTCTCTGTCAAATAAACTTGATGGCCTCAACATATCCCCTTCTCATTAATTTTAGCCAAAACCAATTAAAAAATTTATAGATGTTTGGTGTTCCGTTTTTATTAGGTTGCATATCCACAAATGAAAATTGTAAGTAAATAATAAAATTAATATTTTCTAGAGTATTCATACAACCATTCTAGATAACCATGAACTTCTGTTAATATCAGATATATAAGTTAAAATGTTTTTCTTTTTAGTTTGAAAAGTACACTCTATCCAATTTAGTATATAACACACTAATTTTGAGAAAATAACATGTTCTTAACTAAAATGACATGCTATTTTGTTCATGTAACGAATTTAGAAAAATCAGTATGTTATATAGAAAACTTCTATAGAAAATTATCATGCAATATTATCCAACAACTTGCTATTAAATAAAATAGCATTAATATGCGAAATCCGAATGACTTTCCCAAAATGTGAAAAACAAAAATCTGAAACTCCTTAATTACAGTTTTGCCACTTTATCATTTACCTAATTAATAATTTAGTCATGGCCACTTAAATAATCCCCCATATTGTCTACGATTTTTTTTTTTCAACATTCAACATATTACTATGTTTATAGAATACCTTTATAGCAGTTGATCACTAGTTTAAAAGTATTTTTGTCAATCTGTGTTGTTCACTATAACTTTCGGCAAGGAAAACGTTTGTTGTGTTTCTGCAAATATCCACACAAATTTACCTTATTTATTGCAAGAACTCATTTAAGCTCAATAAAACTGAAAGAGTTTTTCTATTTTCAAATTAGCCCTTTTAGATGCATGGTGTTTTAAAATTGTTATACAATTAGTTTAGTTTTAATTATAGCTGGTGGTTTAAGAACTAAAAAAAATCAGTGGTTTAACCATAAGAAACGGCAACTAATACTATGTAATGAGGATTTGGTGAGAAGAGAGGCTCACTAGCCCCCCGCAAAATCATTGATTCTTAAGTTTAATGTTCTAGCTATTAGTACTATAAAGAAAAAAAAAATCAGCAAAAATAAATTTTTATAATAATAAACCTTTGTTTTAGACTTGAAAAGCATCCTAACTATCGGAATCTTTTTTTTATCTTTCTTACATTCGGAATCCTTTTTGTTTTTCTAACAATCGGAATCTGTGATTTAAATAATAAATCGATAATGGTAAAGCATGTATATCTAGGCATTATCTAGAGTCAATATTGGACTGTCCTATAGTCATAACCTCTCCAATTTTGTTGTCACATGAGATGAACCCATTTAATTTGTTACCCGATTGAGCTACATTTTATCCGAATTTCTTTTTAAATTTTAGGCAATATCTTATCCTTCAACATTTAAAGTTTTATCGTCGTTTTGTTTGTGTTTGTATACCATTAGCCATTTATTTTCCACCATGCAATTAAATATGCATGATAAAAAGTCCTTAAAAGGCACCACATAGTTTATATAGCTCATATAACGTTCTTTAAAGAAATAAAAAACATATGTCCACCGTCCATGTTGAAACACGTACTTAGCAACCTGACAAGAAGACATGCTTTAGTTTCTATCAGGCTATAGATTCCAATGACCAATAGTCCGTATTCTAAACCGTACAAATTCTTATACGTATCATACTATCACGTATTGATGATGCGTAAAGTTGCTAATGGAGACGTTCACTGCAAATAAAAGAACATTCTTCCCCATAATGTAAAATATGCGACTTAAAAAATATCAAAATATTGACATACGCAATTCTTAATACTAAGCTCAATTTCTTTAAATAACTTATATTTTTACATGATAAATAGGAATAACAAAATAATTCTTCTTTATAAAAAAAGAAAAATTCGTAATACATTCTCAAACTGGTTATACGGTTTTGTTGATTGATTGTAGCATTTTTGTTTTCAACATATCCAATTTTTAAAGTGTATCTTGTTAGTTAGATTGTTGGTTATCCGGGTATTAATTTTAGAAGATATGTTTAACGATGTGAATGTAGTACTGAATACAATTTGGATGCTTTGACATTCACATGAATGATAATATTTATGCTTAATATTTCTATAACTAGATCAATAGAAATATACAATTTACTTATAATTGACAGATATATACATTCTTTTTTTCTTGGGTCCAAACTTGACCTCCATCGACCTAAATAATCGATGCTACGAGAAAGATATCCACAATATTACACTAGCGAATAGGCCCATAATTTTATCTACATCCTGCTTCATTGTAGATATCGACCAATCATAAATTAATGTAATTGTCACAATTAACCCCTATATATTTATATACTATACTACGACTGAAAATAGATTAGCTTATAGTTTTTTACATAAATTGGCTCATCCAGTCTAATCCATCAATGTAATCTGGCGAGTAGAGCAAGTTCTCGTCAGCCTCACCGTCAAATCCGATGTCGTAATCTCCAAAAAACGGTGTCGTATGATTGGCTTCAATGGTCACAGAGGATGAGATAGGACTGTTACTTAAAGTTCCTTCAACTCTTTTTGCAAGCCGTTGGATCTCTCTTTCAGCCTCGTAAAGTTGTTCCTTTAGGTGAATAACCTGAAATTATAATTTGATTTGATTTAGAGATAATCATTTCCCATTAACAGCTAATCATGTTATTATTAGAGTTTGATTTGATGAGTTTTATTTTGTGGGGCTGGTGATAAGAGAGACCCAATGAGTCAATGACTTAGACAAGCGAGTAACCACTAGAAAACAAAGGGTGTTTGTACGGAAAGATAATTACATATAATGACACTTTTGTTTTTTTGCTGTTCACTTTGCTGTATGATTTTCTTTTATAGAACCAAGATAATTACACTACAATTATTAGTTTACATATATTACTATTTTAGCTATAGAAGGTAACAAAAAAAAAAACTTTAAAATTCAATCAGCATTTTGATTTTTCTTTCTCATTTGCTTAATTATACTACGTGATGGTTTCACTTGGTGTCCATCATCTTGTAAAAACAATATAATTTAGAAAATATCTTTATACCTTATAGAAAAAAATAACAACATTTTTTGGTAAAACACTATAATATTTTATGTTCACAAATAGGAACTCTTGATTAAAAGAGAAAAACGGGTAACTTTTATCTTTGATCAACTTAAATAAAAGCTATAACTATATTATATTTAAAGATTATTAACCAAAATACCAAATAATTTACTTATCTTTTAGAAAATGTGAGAACGTACCTCAGAATCAAGACGACATTTCTCAACGACGGTGGTTTCGTATGCATTCTTGAGTTTAGTGTATTCATCCTCGACTCGTTTGTTCTTCCACCGTGCACGGCGGTTTTGGAACCAGACGGCGACTTGACGAGGATCAAGCCCTAACTCAGAAGCAAGCCGATCTTTCCTCTCGGATTCAAGCTTATGATCGTCTTCAAAGCTAATCTCCAACATTCTTACTTGCTCATCACTCAATTTTCTCTTTCTAAACCACCCATTGCCTTCGTTTTCACCCTCCTCTGCCACCACAACACTCTTGCTCTTCCTTTTCCTCCGCCGTGTTGGTTTTGCTTCTCCTCCTGGTCAAAGAAACCCATCAAAACCAATGGTACAACAAAACATAAATTCTTTAAATGTTTAGCTCTTTTAAGTCTTCTCTAGTATCATGTACGTATATGAAAATGAAAAGACTACAGAAGACAAACATATTATCCAGAACAAAAATAAAGAAGACCCACTTGAAGATATTTCTATAACCAATTTTGGATGTCTTTTTTAATATATGAAAACAAAAAAATGGAACTTTAGGATGTGCAAACCTTGTTGTGGTACTAATGGAGTATAGACATTAGGGTACAATTGAGAAATGAGTAGAAGATTATGATCATCTACATTCTGGTTATTCATGTTTCTTCTTTTCGTTCTCTAGACCTTCTTCTTCTTCTCTCTCTTAGATTCAAAAGATTGGTGATGTTTTTTGTCTCACCTTTTCTGCAATAAGAGAAGATGTGTTAGGAGAAGCAGAGGACTTATCATTTATAAAGGAGGAGTAGGTGTCAAGGGATGGTTTGATTAGAGTTTTTTTTTTTCTAATACATATTTCTTTTTTCCGGATTTGGGCTTATGATTCTTTCAAATAACATTATTGCCACTTAGCAAATCAAGACTAGTAGTAGATCTCAAATGACATATGTACATCACTTTCGTTAATATCTTAATAGTTAATATTGTTTCATATTGAAAATACATGACTTTAACTTGACAATATCATTTTCTTTGTCAAATTCATGTGACAATAAGTAAGAGACCAAAAAAAAAAAAAAGAATAAACAACCTCCCAATATTATTTGGACTATAAAATCATTTTATGTTTTTATAATTTGGTAACAATTGATAAATGGATCATTTTATGTTTTTATATATAAAATAGAAATCTTAACTAGAATTGAAAATTTATAATGCGGATATATTGTTTACGTAGGAATTTTCTAAAATATGCAGCCTATAGTTCAATAACTTTTCAACTAAACCGCCGTAGTTTAATTTATTCGATCTTTGTTGTAGATCTTACACTTTGTTGGCAATTTGGAACCAAAACTCACTTAATTACTAGAGCTCCTAAATAGTGTGTGTTTTGACATACAAACCCTTGATTATCTTAAGAAGCATAAACAAGTTAATTAGTTCATGTAAATTCTTATCAAAACAAAAAAAGTCTTATGAAACATATTCCATTTTTAAAATGCTTCTTAAGGTATGGATATTAACACGTACGTAGTCTTTAAAACCAAAGCAATAATCAATATATAGGTCGCCTTTGAAAAACTAAAGGAAATACATGTAATTATCATTTATAAATATGTAATGCGATAAAGCTTAATTTACGTGTGATGAGAGGATTAGAGGATGTCGTTATCACCATCATATGGATAAGTCTAAGCAACAACCTAAAAGAGAAAACATAACTGACTTGTCTTTCAAAAGGTAGTTTACTTTTACTCTCATCTCTCGTATACTAATAATTTTACTCACTCTTTCAAATGTTTTCTTTAATCGGTTTTTAAACTCGAAACATATATGGTCTACGTTAATGTTAACGTTTATTTTGTTGTATAGCCAAAATGGAAACACATTTTAGGTTATTCAGAGTTTAAAATAATAAATACGAGGTAATCGTTTTTCTTTTTAGCAATGATCAACATATATTTTGAACATACGTATGCATATGTACATACTGTAAAAATAACATTTCATAAATAAATAACAATATTCTGCATATAGAATCCATGTAAAACCGTGGTAAGTTATATTCAAAGAACAAAGTAACCTTCAAAATTTGGGTTTAATACATATACCTTAAAATTCAAACTACTCTACCCATTTTGAACAACTATTTTGTTTTGTTTTCTTAGAAAACGTTTTTACAAATGTTGACATACCCAGATTATATCTTTACCCATTTTGAATAATTGTTTTTCCTGTTTTACATTCTGAATAATTTAGATATATATATGACTTAATGTTATATATATATATATATATATATATATAGATATATTAAAATAAAATATATAATTTTAATATAGAAAATATATATATTGTGGAAAAAATGGCTAATTGTTAGTGAACGAGACTTCAGTGAGATCTACAGAAGAAGAATCTCAAAGATCCATGAAATTTAGGTCAAATCGGTTGAGATTTTAAAACTTAACTCTATGATACCATATTAGTGAACGAGAATTTGAAAAAAAAACGAAGAAGATGAAATTATTCTGTTATTCCTCTTAAAGATTCCGTTACAATGATACACTCTATTTGTATAATTAGAGTATTCGGTTAATCATGGATAATCTAACGTTTGATTCCTGGTTTACATAACCAATTTATATATTCAAATGAGTTAAAGTTAAGCTTTAAAACGAAGAAAAAAAAATGCTTAAAACCACGAAAATCAGTGTACGTACACCTTAATACACAAAAAAGTACATACATCAATCGATATTTTTTACTTTCTTTCATCGCTTCACGCCAATGAAACTATGAAAGAGCTTCTTTTCGGGTGATAAGGTAAGCACATGGAGTCTAATCACGTGTCAACATTCTACCAATTCGCAGGTAGGCCACCTCTCACATTCATACACGTCTTCTGATCTTCAGTTTCCAAACTTTCTTTCGACCAATCAGACTTTGGTAAGCAATAGCCGCCAAAATATTAATTTTTGTGATGAAATGTGTTTTATTCGAAATGTTTTTACTGGTTCAGCCACAAGCCAGCCACAAGCCACAACCACGTACACACTATTTTGACCAATTTGTTAACAGAAAATCGATCGTTTAATGTTTCTTTAAGCATTTATCTTCTCAAAATTTAAGATTCTTCTATATTCTGAGGATTAAAACTAGCGGAATGTAGTTAAATAGCAGAGCGTAGTTACTACTTACTAGCTAGTTAAGTAGCTGATTTTTATGATAATTAGCTGTTTAAATGGTTTAGAAGAAAAATGTTAAAAAGACATGAAGATTACATGACTTAAATATTTAAACGCAAGATGACGTGTTAGTTAGTTATACATGAATGGCTAATTTTATCTATTACACCTAGAAAAATAAAATACTTTTATTTATCCATTAGAGAAAAAAATAATCATCTTATCCCAAATAGGCAAATACTTATCAACAAATAACCGTTACTTTTATTTATTTATTATTATTAAGATACATGTATATATAACTAATATAACAAAAACATTGCGTCTGTGATGAGAATCTTTACCAAATTAATTGAATTTGGTTGGCTTATGAATCGGGAAAATTTTAAAGAAATGGTTAACGTATGTCTTTAGAGATTCCCTAAATGAGAAAGGAGACGAACGATAAAAGCATGTAAGTTTTAACTTTCAACATTTTGTCCTAATTGGGGTTATTCCGATAAGGACACGTGTCAATGACCCAGACGACATATGGATAGCCCACATTTTTGTATGTCAGTAAGTGATGAAAGCGAGGTTCACAGAAATAAAAACAAATGAAAAAGACAATAGATAAGAAGATATTTGTTGTTTTAGCCTTTCAGGATACTTGAACCATGCATAAATGTAATAAAATTAAATTTATAAACTGAATATACACTTTAAGTGAAAGTAAATAATATAAAACGATTATAATTTTGAACAAATATCCGAAGTCTATTCATTATTTTTTTCTTTTATAAAATAATACCGTTTACAAATAAAATTTATAATGATTTGTTTGTCCGATGAAATGTGTAAACTACTAAACTCTATGGACGTTCATTGAGAAAAAAAAAATATAACGTTGAAGGTGATGGAGAAATGAAAAGTTCCTTTGAGTAGGAAACTCAGTTTTCTAGTACTTTGGTTTGCACTTTAATTTGTTACAAGTCTACATCAGAATAATCCAACAAAACTATAATATATACAAAAATTTACACGAGTTCAAATAATTAAATACGCTGTTAACCAACGTATAGTATTAGTAATATACAATGTTTCTTGTATGAACGTAAATCAAAAGAGCCAAATGCTAAATCAGAAAGTTTTAAAAATTAAAAGTAAATAAAGATGAATGAAACCATGATTAGTTTCTTTTTCGTTTTTTTTTAAAACACATTAAAAGGTTCTTACTTTTTGCACGCTTTAGTTGTTCTTTAGACACATTTGATTTCGCCTCTTCTATTTCGAGACATTTTCTTACTCGTTAAGCCATGATAAACCTATATGTGTATATAGTATGTATATACACAAAACAAATAAACAATCGGCTACTGTTTACAACAAGTAAACCAAAATTTAGTTATTAAGCCATAATTAAATGTTTATCATAAAAGATAGTAATATTTCACTATTAATTTAGTACCGCTTAACCATCAGGTTTGGCCTTAATTCTGTTCAGTTGGAATGATTCGAAGAAAAAGAAAAAACAAAACAACCCTTTGAACACAATTTAAATATATGTTTTAGTTCAATTTTATATGTATACAAGCTTATATAAGATCCAACCGATCCAATAAAAACTTAAAACTTATAAGATTTAATTTGTTTTCCTATGTTTTTGTTTAGTTGATGTATTTTTCTTTAAATCGATTTTTGAATCATAGTATTGCAAGTCACACTAAATAAGAGATTGGTTTAGGATTGTTATTGTGGAATCTTGTGAGTGATTTAAAAATTTGACGGAGTTAAGGAAAATTAAAATATGATTGATAAAATTACTGGTCTTAAACACAATAATGTATTTTAAAATTTATACAATTTTAATAGATTTTTCACAAATCATCCCGTAAAGCCTGATCAGTAGCACATTTTTTCAGGATGGTAACTTAAACAAAGGTAAAGGTTACAATTCATATTAGCGTGATTGATAGGCAAGTTTCAGCATAATCTTCATGCCGATTGATTTTTTTCATTAATAATCTGCTATATATCAGTTCAAATTCGGATGATAATATAAAATATTGCATTAGCATAAACCACTATGGAATAAACTACTAGACTATAGTTGTATATGAAATAATAGTTATAATCCTTTATAGATATAAAAAAAAAAACCTAAACAACGTATTGGTTGAGTACATTTAAACTAAACCTACAGTAGTTGTTTATTAGGGAAATTGTCAAGATTATGCCGACAATTGCATGCTTTTGTTTCCTTACTTGGTTTTTGTTTTTCAAACTTTGTTGACATATGGGAACATATTCTTGAAAATAGACTATTCTATTAATTCAGGGAGCATATTCTATCTATTCTTGTCAATATTTTTGTAAATATTATTGGTGGAACTATTTTTGCTTATTATTTTTTTTAAATTTGTTTTAATTCATCTTCCCCATTCCATTTAATAACGGAAATATTATTGGCGGAATTAACCTCAATTATAACATAATCCATCAAAAATACGACATAATACTACATATAGAATAATAGTAACTATTAATTGAAAAAATCAGTCACTCGTGTATATTGTGATGGCATATATAATATCTAGCTAGAACCAACAAACAGACAATTCGAACGTTATAGAAAGACTAGTACATGTATGATCATAAGAACCGATCTCGAGTCCTTTATTAGGTCCATATCTTTAGAGTTTAGGTAGAAATAGAATATATGCTATATATAAATGGCCACAAACGTTAAAGACCTACATAATGAAATTGATTGACGTATTAGTAAAAATCTATTACTGTATCACGATTACCAATATAGGCTCTAAGCTTGAACTAGTAAACATATTACGTAATAATTTAGGTGTCATATATTACTTTATATTTTGATATAAATATCATTTTGGTATTTAACACAAGAATTAATTGTTTTTTTTTGTTTTTATGATCATAAGATCGATGAAAAATGGTAAGTATAAGATCGATCAATGTTGTAATAAGTATAAAATTGAAATACAATAAAAAAGCTTTTTTTTTTAAGCAAAAAAAAAACAATTAAAAACTAGTATTACCCAAAATAACATGTATTTCAAAAATTTAACTTTACTTATCCACAATAATATGCCTTTAAGAATTGTAATTGTAAGATCGATTAAAAGTCTCATATTCTCAATTTACATCAATTCTTCTTATTTTTCGTTTGTTTGTCGTTTGTCAATTTTTTTCTTAAACATGAACTCACCCAAATTAGCGAAGCTTAAATATTTAGTTCTTTTTATACAACAATTAAAGATTCCAAATTTACTTGGTTAAAGACATTAATCACCACAAACAAATACAATCTTCTCGAGTAATCAATAATCATGTACGGTCAAACCTTAATCACGTGGCACTTAAGTCATATGCTTTCCAAAAATATACATTTACAAAGATTATTCTATACTCTCTCTCCTTTATCTTTGCCTCTTTCGAGCTCCAACCTGTGTCTGAATTCGATATCACCATTAGGTGCTTTAACCACATGGTTAGCAACATGTTAATCTATATTATACATTTCCATAAATAGGTTGAGGACACGTGTCTCCATACATGTGTTTACAAATATCATGTTGTAGGTAATGATTCTAACAAGGACCAGCTAAAAAGAAGGTGGATTTCTAGATAGCTCTTAAGTTATGGTCCTAGATCTGTTTAGCCAGTTAATTAATCTTGTTTTTTTCAATTGTTAAATGTTAATACTTAATACTATTATTAATATATTCTTTCTATTTTCGTTCATGCAGCTTTTAAGGCGATCTTGTATAACTTCGTGGTGGTCCAAGGTATACATGGCACAACATAGAAGCATTGTGTCAATATAATATTTTCTTAATCAAATCGAAATAATTGTTTAGCTCAAAACTTTGATTGGTTCACATATTATATTGTATATAATAACCTTTTTCCTTCAAGAAACAACCAGTAAGATCTATATCAGCTGTAAAATAAATACGCAAGAACCTATTAACTCGACTCGCCATTTATTACTAAATGCGGTAGTGTCATTAGGACCAATCTCTCGAATTTGACTTCTGACCATATAAAATAGGGAGTGTATTTTCATTAACATTTGAGACTTTTTCTTGTAACAATTGATTTATAATTTTTCATGTGCCTACTTGTATCTTTAGAGTCTGTATGGTTAGAGGACTGAAAACTTTTGTAATGTTTTAGGCTTATTTGAATAGGCTATAATACATTAGACTTCTAGTTCAAATAGTTAATCATTTTTTTAAAAGATAGTTAATCACGTTATGGAATAACTCAATAAGTAGAATATCATATAATTATATAATTGGGTGAAAACTTTAATTTACCATAACATGGAATTAACAAAAAATGATTGCGACGAGGGAAAAGAAAAAGAGAGAATCAGAGAACGAAAGATTGGAACATGGGAAATGGCATTTCTTGTTGTCTTTGTTTTCATAATGACTAAAAGTCTAAAACTATAAGCCGTCATAAAAAATTTATGTAAATTATTTACAATAGCAAAAAATTACGTGTTTGGTAAAACATACTGCACAATTATTCCCATCCGACTACTACATTTATAATTATGTTTACGGGCTTTATAGGCTCAAATAATTTACTAAACTTAGGATGCATATAAATGAATACATTAATGGGCCACATTTCTTATAGCCCGATAAATAGTTGAGTTACTATCTTTCATAGTCTTGAGTCTTCACATTAAAACGGGTTTAAATTAGCTTCAATTCAAAGTCAAATTATACCAAACCAGTAATTAGGATTTACTAACAAAGAATTGAACAGAAACTGTTGACAAAAAATATCTCTTGGACTTTGAGTTATTCCATTGATGCATTTTTGGCGGTGGATCTTTAAATGATATTGATGCAGGAACTTAATCGTTGTAATTTTAGGTAATTTACATTTATAAACTATTTAATATTTTGGCAATTTTTATTGGTTTTCCTTCTTTTTTTATGGGGTTTTCTCCATAATTGAACTTAACTCGGTCTCAAACCGAACACGTATAAATTTCTAAAAAAAATTATAAAATCGAATCATACTAATTTTTTATTTCCCACGCACGTCATATATATGACATATTTATTTTGATACACGATAGTGCATATAATGATATCAGAATATCAAAATTTCAGTGTTAATTATATCTTTAGTAAAAATGCAACAAATGAAATTAGTATCTTATTTGTAAATAATTTTTAGAATGACAAAAAAAATTGCTTTTGTTTTCTAAGGTGAGGAATTAAAATTTTAAATTTGTCATTTTTAAGTTTATTCAAAAAAACATGCTAGTTTAATTGGAGAATCGAGTCCGATTTTTGAAGAAACATGTCTAAATCCACATATTGAAGAAACATGACTCATATATTCTCTTTCTGTTCTTTTTCTACAAATTTTGGCGTTACAAAAGTAGGCATGGTAGTTTTTGTTAGGTCTCGCTAACAAATAATTAATAGCATGTCACTTGTCAATGCCTCATCCGAAATCCAATCCAAGATTATTTTGTTCCACAGAAAAGAACAAAGTTTATAAAAATAATAATATAGCGACTATAACGTTTACTATTCATCCCTTTATGGGTCAGTGTATATGTAATCTCTTCTTTTATCCCAAATCACACATTGGCATTGCCATTGACAATCAATAAAACATCTTGTGAGACAAGAACGGGTAAGTGATAAGATCATGGAGCATCCTCACGTGCTTTTAGTCGCTAGCCCTGGCTTGGGGCACCTTATCCCTGCCCTCGAACTCGGAAACCGTCTCTCCTTCGTCCTCAACGTCCACGTCACCATTCTTGCAATCACCTCCGGCTCCTCTTCCCTCACAGAAACCGAGACCATACATACAGCCGCGGCTAGAGGGACCTGTGAAATTATCGAATTACCCTCTGTCGATATAGACCACCTAGTGGAGCCAGATGCGACAGTGGTCACTAAATAGTGAGCAAGATGCGAGAAATGAAGTCCACGGTTCGTGATGCCGTGAAATCAATGAAGCAAAAACCGACGGTCATGATTGTTGACTTTTTTGGTACAGCGTTGTTGTCCATAACCGATGTAGGTGTGACGAGTAAGTATGTGTACATACCGTCTCACGCGTGGTTCTTGGCATTAATTGTCTACTTGCCGGTATTGGATAAGGTAATGGAAGGTGAGTATGTTGATATTAAGGAGCCTATGAAAATACCAGGTTGTAAACCGGTCGGACCAAAAGAGCTTTTGGACACAATGTTAGACCGGTCCGACCAACAATACCGTGATTGTGTACAGATTGGGTTGGAGATACCTATGAGCGATGGAGTTTTGGTAAATACTTGGGGGGAGTTACAAGGGAAGACTCTAGCTGCGCTAAGAGAGGACATAGATTTGAACCGGGTTATAAAAGTACCGGTTTATCCTATTGGACCTATTGTTAGGACTAATGTGCTTATTGAAAAACCAAACAGTACATTCGAGTGGCTAGACAAACAAGAGGAAAGATCTGTTGTATATGTGTGTTTAGGGAGTGGTGGAACATTGTCGTTTGAGCAAACGATGGAACTAGCTTGGGGGTTAGAGTTAAGTTGTCAAAGTTTCTTATGGGTTCTACGTAAGCCTCCTTCTTACCTTGGAGCAAGCTCAAAAGATGATGATCAAGTAAGTGACGGTCTACCAGAAGGTTTCTTGGACCGCACACGTGGTGTAGGGCTTGTGGTAACGCAATGGGCACCGCAAGTTGAGATCTTAAGCCATAGATCAATCGGTGGGTTTTTGTCACATTGTGGTTGGAGCTCGGTGTTGGAGAGTTTAACTAAAGGAGTTCCGATCATCGCTTGGCCTCTTTATGCGGAGCAATGGATGAATGCCACGTTGCTGACGGAGGAGATTGGTATGGCTATTCGTACGTCAGAGTTACCGTCGAAGAAAGTGATCAGCCGGGAAGAAGTGGCGTCTTTGGTGAAGAAGATTGTAGCGGAAGAGGATAAAGAAGGACGAAAGATAAAGACTAAAGCTGAAGAGGTGAGGGTTAGCTCCGAACGAGCTTGGACTCATGGTGGGTCGTCTCATAGTTCTCTCTTTGAATGGGCAAAACGATGTGGGCTTGTATCTTAATTTGAGAATACATTTATAATATCCTGACCAACAATTTGCTTAAAAGATCAAACTCTCTAGTATAACATATATTTTGCTAACCAGCAATTTGCTTAAAAGATCAAAGTTCTCTAGTATGAAATATTAATGTATGTTGTAATTTGCTATGCATGCATACAAGATACATATGTAGTTTAATCATCTTTATGTACACAATGAGATAATCAATGGATTGTGTTAAGCCACAGGGTATTTGGAGACATACTTTATATGAACTAGGTGAGTACCCGCGTGGGTTGTTTGAAATTTGTTTAAAAATAATTATGTTTAACTATTTTTATTGCTAATTTATGTTATTTCGTGTATATTATTATGTAGTTAATAAAGTTATATTCATTTTATGTAATTATATTTGTATAGTTAGATTCACTTTTGATTCAAATATCAATTATATTTTTTTCATGTATAAATCTTTTTATCTATATACCCAAGTTTCTAATTTTTTAACTATTATTAAATACTTACATCAACAATATGATACAATGCTACTTATTTGGTTTGAAAGTTGCCTAACTTGATTCTAAGCAAACAATTTCTTGTTCCATATATTCTCTCCTAATCTAATATTTCAATCACATCATGATAGGCTCATGGCTAAATATTGGATTGACATAATTTGAATAACAAATATATAAACTACTCATTTGCTTTAAAAGTTTTCACATGAAAGAGAAAAAAAAACATAAATTAAATAGTCTTTTGAGTCAACACTTTTAGGTTTCTCTCTGTGCATTTGCATATATCCATATTAGAGAAAGCGTCGTATAATAAACTTTTTGGTATATCTAACGTCTCAAAAGATCAGTACTTAAAAAATATGCATGTCACTATTATTGTTACCAATTTATCATCAACACACAAAAAGACCATATCATGTAAACAATTAATGTAATAAAAAGAAAAAACTAAGTTAAAATTACTAAATTAAGAAAGGTTAAGTAGCAAACAGTTAAGTTGTAATACACGAAAATTTTTAGTCATTATCAAGTAATGACTATTATAAAATAGCAAAATAAGAAAAGTAAAATGAAAGTAGTGTTTAATACATTAACATGATTTTTTGTATTTTTTTTTTTTAAATGAAGATATTTTGTTAAGAGTAAGATTAATGGATGATTTAATGCAATGTGAAACTTTTAAATTTTTATCACTAAGTTTTATTATTTTTTAATGATGATGTGTCACTCATATGGAGAGAGTTGTCCAACTTTCATATATATAATTACTTATATCAAAAGCAATTGAAGTGTATGCCATTTAGACTGCCCTTGTCAATTATTATATAAAAAATGTTTTTTTTTGACAATTTGTATAAAGTATGTCTTAATTGGAAGATTTTGATATTGTGTTTATGTACGCTTTCCATGTGTTGTGTTACTAACGAGAAGCATCTACGGGATTACCCCCAGAAAAAGAGTAAAAAAGTGGAAATGACAAACAAAAAGCAGTTGAAACTTTTTAAAAATTCTAGCCCAAACATTTTCCTCCTACTTTTTGTAAAGTAAAGATTTGATCACTACTAGTGTTTATTTGATCATTACATCCCCCACTACATCTTCTTATTGGAAAGTCGACTCACAGTGCAATTTATATGGGCCAGTGTATAACTTAATTATCCCAAATCATGCAGCACTAATACACTATGGTATGTGGCCCGCATATTCAAGTAGTGTGTAAATTCAAATGTTAGAATGATGTTCGATCGAAACATATCGGACTAAAATTAATGGGTAATAATCTAATAAACACTAGTAGTGAATGTTTTCTCTGTGTCATATATTAATTCCACGATTTATAGATTTCGATTCTCATTATTTTTTCTTGTTGATCACTTTAATAACCACTTTTCATGGCAAGAAAATTAGGAAATCCACAAATTTGAATATAAATATAATATCCAATGTTAACAATGGAAAGTGAAAGACTTATACAAAGCTTAAACCATAAAACAAAGCCTAAATAATTAAGTTGACGAACGAGCCCAATAACATCCCAATACGATGATATGCAATCGTCTCATGGAACCAACCATTCGTGAATTTGTCATTTGAATATTAATGTGGTTTTTGTTCAGGATTTTTTTCGGGTGAGAAAAACAAGTATATAGCTCCACATAAAAACATATATATATATATATATATGATAAATCCTTAAATATATTTGTCTATATAACTTATTAAAACTTCTTATTTCGTGTGCCACGGTGATCACCCGGAGAAGTGTGTCCGATGTATGGAAAGACATTTGTACATGTACATGTACATGTCATCATCATTCATTGTTCTTGTGAACGGAAGTTACGACAGAGTATATGCAATGGAGTTATCTGCGAAACATCGCCACGAGTAGATTCGTCTTTTGTCCTTGTCTACAAATTTAGGCGTCAGTACAAAATTTAGGTTTTTAAGGTCTCATTAATATAACGTTTGGTCTATACCGAATAATAATAAATATCACTTGTTAAATGGCCTATACCGAAATCCAATCCACAATGATTTTGCTACACAGAAACTAGCAACTAAAAAGAAAAGTAAGTGGTCGACCATCGATCATGGACCAGCCTCACGCGCTTCTAGTGGCTAGCCCTGGCTTGGGTCACCTCATCCCTATCCTGGAGCTCGGCAACCGTCTCTCCTCCGTCCTAAACATCCACGTCACCATTCTCGCGGTCACCTCCGGCTCCTCTTCACCGACAGAAACCGAAGCCATACATGCAGCCGCGGCTAGAACAATCTGTCAAATTACGGAAATTCCCTCGGTGGATGTAGACAACCTCGTGGAGCCAGATGCTACAATTTTCACTAAGATGGTGGTGAAGATGCGAGCCATGAAGCCCGCGGTACGAGATGCCGTGAAATTAATGAAACGAAAACCAACGGTCATGATTGTTGACTTTTTGGGTACGGAACTGATGTCCGTAGCCGATGACGTAGGCATGACGGCTAAATACGTTTACGTTCCAACTCATGCGTGGTTCTTGGCAGTCATGGTGTACTTGCCGGTGTTAGATACGGTAGTGGAAGGTGAGTATGTTGATATTAAGGAGCCTTTGAAGATACCGGGTTGTAAACCGGTCGGACCGAAGGAGCTGATGGAAACGATGTTAGACCGGTCGGGCCAGCAATATAAAGAGTGTGTACGAGCTGGCTTAGAGGTACCTATGAGCGATGGTGTTTTGGTAAATACTTGGGAGGAGTTACAAGGAAACACTCTCGCTGCGCTTAGAGAGGACGAAGAATTGAGCCGGGTCATGAAAGTACCGGTTTATCCTATTGGGCCAATTGTTAGGACTAACCAGCATGTAGACAAACCCAATAGTATATTCGAGTGGCTAGACGAGCAACGGGAAAGGTCAGTGGTGTTTGTGTGTTTAGGGAGCGGTGGAACGTTGACGTTTGAGCAAACAGTGGAACTCGCTTTGGGTTTAGAGTTAAGTGGTCAAAGGTTCGTTTGGGTTCTACGTAGGCCCGCTTCATATCTCGGGGCGATCTCCAGCGATGATGAACAGGTAAGTGCCAGTCTACCTGAAGGTTTCTTGGACCGCACGCGTGGTGTGGGGATTGTGGTTACGCAATGGGCACCACAAGTTGAGATCTTGAGCCATAGATCGATCGGTGGGTTCTTGTCTCACTGCGGTTGGAGTTCGGCTTTGGAAAGTTTGACTAAAGGAGTTCCGATCATCGCTTGGCCTCTTTATGCGGAGCAGTGGATGAATGCCACGTTATTGACTGAGGAGATCGGTGTGGCCGTTCGTACATCGGAGTTACCGTCGGAGAGAGTCATCGGAAGGGAAGAAGTGGCATCTCTGGTGAGAAAGATTATGGCGGAAGAGGATGAAGAAGGACAGAAAATTAGGGCTAAAGCTGAGGAGGTGAGGGTTAGCTCCGAACGAGCTTGGAGTAAAGACGGGTCATCTTATAATTCTCTATTCGAATGGGCAAAACGATGTTATCTTGTACCGTGATTCGAGAATAACATCATGAACAACAATTTCTGTTTAAGATATCAACTTTTTCTATATGAATATATATTAAGGTGTGTTAAATTTTGCTATGCATATATACAAGATATGTACTTCAATCAGGTATCCTTATATTTTAATAAAAATTAATAATAGAACTTGTGTTTTGTAAAAAAATGCATATATTATATGATACCTTTTCGCTTGCGGATGAAGCAATTCGATCTAAGTTTAATTTGTGGTGTATATATATAGTTTTATCTTTTAATGATCATGTGGAGGAGAAGAAAGAAACAAACAATGCATTTAAAGTCTTAAACCATCTCATGGACGAAAAAGAAGAAACTTCAACCATAACAAGAACCAAGTGACGAGAGCAAATAAAAAGGGTAGAAAGATACATGGAGAAATGTTTACTTATTAGCTGATAGATAGAAACGAAACAGAGAAGTGATATGAAAACAAGAGGGAGTTTGAGAAATGTAAGAAACTAAAACTAAAACATGACTTTCTTTCTTAGTTGACAGGTATTATAAGTTCAATACTTCATAAACTAAACAAGTATTATACGTTCAATACTTCATAAACTCAAAATGAAAACATATTAAGAATCTTCTTCTTCTTCAAATACCTATCAAAAATATCACATTCACATAGACATGTAAAAAGGTTCAAATTGCTGAATGTACAGAAAAAAAACACAGTGAAGATTGGTTCACGCTTCAAAGGTAAAGCATTCCATAATAAGATGCACTTTCAGCTAAATTGTAGTTGCTAATAACAACAGATTAAGAGTTAGCATATGGTAAAGCATATTAAGAGTTAAGGAGGCTAGAAATCAATCCAAACAAAGCACATAGACTAACTGATAACTATGATGTCAATACAAAGACTATTAAATTCAGCTAATTAACAAAATTGCAATAGTTGGTGTTAAAGCAGCCAAGGCCAAGAGCAAGCAGGAGTGGGAGTCCTATTAAATAAATTTAGAACAACCAAGTCTATAGTCGTATTAAGAAAGTCACACACCTTCACTTAACTTGGATCTTCTATCTTCCACCTTCTTCTCCTTCCTCCTCTTCTTCTCTTGCCTCAGAAAACTCGGATTCACCTATCACAATCATTTCACAGATTATCAACAAATACTGAGATGTCTTAAACAAACCAAGTTAGTAAACTTACTTATCTCTTTAAAGCCGTGCAACCAGTTTCTTGCACAAATCAGAGCTTGGACATTTGATGGAAGAAGACGACTCTTGTACTTGTTAAGAACTTTACTTCCCACACTAAATGATGACTCAGAAGACATTGTTGTAATGGGAATACATAGAACATCACATACCATACGGGACAACTCCTTAAAACGTGAACCATTGTCTTTCCAATACTTTAAGACATCCAAACTCCGAAAAGCAACCATATCCAAAGTTGGTTCATCTAAATATTCATATAAAGCTGAATTTCCAGTTCTTACATTCTGAAAATAGAATCATAAAACCCCTACAATAAAGCAAAACAAAACCAGAAATAAAACAAAAATTAATAAAGAGAAGTTGAAGTAGTGTTTTTAGGATCCTTACACCATATCCAGCTGGTAGGCTATCCTCCATGAGTTGGAAAGTTGAAGCAGAGTTCTTAGGATTCTTCTTATAAAATCTATACAATTTTTCCATCTTCTTACGGATGTGCTCCAACTTAGACTCACAAGTTGACGGCTTTAAACTTTTATAGCAGTATCTTAAGAATGCAAACTTTAATCTCGGATCCAAAACTGCAGCTATTGCAAGAATATAGAATAGTCTTCCCAATACTTTTGAATTTTAGTTTCATGGATTCCACCATGTCAAAGATAATCTCATCATCAGTTCTCTCATGAGCTCTTAGCCAACTTTCAATTTTCCAAACATGCATGAAGTATAAACTAGCAGTAGGATATGATGAACCAGAAATCAGTTTAGTCATTTCCTCAAATGGTCTCAAGAACTTGCATATAAGCTCTCCTCTAGACCACTCTAACTTTGAAGGAAAGCTCTTATAACTCGGTTCCAGTTCTGATAAATTACGCGACACTTCTTTAAATTGGATTGCTTTAGACAACATCAAGTATGTGGAGTTCCATCTAGTAGTCACATCTAAAATAAGACCAGCCTTAGTATGAATCCCAACTGTTTCCTCACAGCCTTGAAACATTTGTATTCTATATTATGAACCCTTCACAAACTTCACACTATCACAAATCATGAGTAAAGCTTATGAGATCACCAAAAGAAATTGATTTCAGCACTTGCAATTTGTTTCTTGTTGAGTGCCTACTTTGTGATACAATTTGCAAGAGAGGCTGTTCTGAATGGTCTGAAAGATCATAGTAAAAAACTTACAACTCTCAGAAATGCTCTATCTAGATCTACAATAGCATTTGTGTCTAATTTTTAGAAACATTTTTTTTTTTACAAATTGTGTACAACTTTATAAAAACATTTGGTGACGAACCTTTTTAATAGATGAAAGAAAACATGATTCAGCTAAAAATTATACACCCTTAAAATGTGAAAGGAATGATAAACTAGAAAAATATTTTTATGTCATCTTTAGTTTTGTTATTCTACTTATTTTGTATTCATTTCAAATTAAGAGACCCAAAAAAGTATATGCAAAATGAAATGATATACACATCTAAAAATATTATAAATTTGATACCTTCAAAATATATGCGGCGCCACTGTTTGATTACAAAAACCATAATCACTCTCGTTCTCATGTTCAGAATAGAAGTTTAGAAAATAGATGATTTTAGTATGCTACCAAACCAAGTGGTGAGCTTTAAAGTTTGAAACACATGGAATAAGCACATATTATTTTGACGAGGCATCCACATGCTTCATTCGATTGGCCATGTTAAGCACCAAAATCTTCACACCTCCAACTTATAGATATAATCATATAAAGCAGTTTTAGTATACTCCAATTTTGATTTAATTTAATAAATAATATGACTTATATAAAGGTTTTCTTACTATACTTTAGTTTTGTTTATGAATCTAATTGCTTACAAATACAAAAAGTAATTCAGAAATTATTACTAAGAAACTACTATGATTTTATCACCTAATTATTGCTTATAAGTGCAATAGTTTATTGAAAACAGTACTAGAAAATTGATGATTTTAATAATTTAATATTTATACTTACGATTTTATTTTTTAGTTAGAAATATTAAAGTATCTAATTTTTTCTAATAAAAGATTGTTCGAAACTTCAAAGGTGGGAGTCAAAAGTTTTAAAATTTAAATTTAAAGCTATCTTTTACTTGTTAATGAAATATTATTATTTTTAAAAATAATTTAAATTGGTTATTATATTTAAGAACTTAATTTCCTAACATTGTATAATTAATTGGAAAAATGGTAATACATAATTAATGGTTCTGATATTTTAATAACTATATTGCTAGTTTTATTCTAAAATTTAAGAGTCTTAATTTTTTCTACCAAGATATATAAGAAAGTAAACATATATATATTTGATCAATAAATCCTCCACTGTATCTCCTCCTTAAAATTAAAATGTAAACACACATAGATACAACAACCAATCGTTATGTCAAAGATTAAACACTATATCACAATCAAAATAAAAGTGAATAAATATAGTGAGAGACAAGATAATATATTACTATTAAAAAAATATAAACAAAATTCTAGAAACATGAAAATTGCCTAGATACACAAAGGTGGGCCATTACAAAAGATTAGATTTCAAATAAGACAACTACGGGAAATTATAACGTTTCATAAAATTTAATTTTATTAGTTAGCTAATTGGCATCTTATAGTTAAAAAGACCAGTAATTGTCTATTAATAGTTGTGAAATAGAGGGTTATAAAATTTGGCATTGGTAGTTGTGAAGGATACGAAACTGTCAAGGGAATTATCACCGGTCGTCGTCTTCAATGCTTAAGTACCACCATGAACATCAAGTTAGTAACTTATATCTTTTTTTCTAATGAAATCTTCTCCGTCTTTGTGTCCGAATCAAGTTTTACACACTTTCTTAGTGTTAAGGCCAATATTTGTGTATTTTCCTTCTGTTGATAATAAATTCAAAACGTCAATATTTATTCCAGAATCTAAGACTATTGGGCTAAGGTATTGGCATGTATGAGAGAAAGATATCAAATTATATGTAATTAAATAATTCAATGTATCAAAAGATAATGTATAAATATCACAATTGACTGATTGATTAAGTATATTCTTTTTTTTTTTGTGTGTGTGCACCGATTAAGTATATTCTTTGATTTAATTTTACCTATGACATAAGTAACTATATTACATTATTTCTACAATGCGGTGGAAAAAAAGTCTTTAATTACTTTGTGAATAAAATGTTGTATGAAGGATAAAGTCGAAAGCCAAAACTAATATGAAAACATTTTATACACTTACCTTTTCACACTCTTCGACATAATTATCAGTGTAAAAAGGTTAAAACAACACCAGAAGCCATTTAACCTTTAATAAATTGAATCATTTCAAGTTTCATAAAGTTCTTATTTTAAAGGGAAATGTTTTTTTTTTTGGTTTAGAAGTAAAGTTTTTTGTTAAAAGTTAATAGTCTTCTTCTATATTTATATAGATTTACCAATATCTTATTTTAAAATTACTAAAAAGATATTTAGATACAAATTTTAACTATTAAATATTTTTGACTTTTTGGTAGTAAGAGTCTTACTAAATCACGGAATGTTTTCACAATCTTGTGAACGTCCAATAAAAATCCAACATCAGTAATTTTACGATTTTCTTACATTTGTATTATGCGAGTCATCATCTAATATAGAAATAATATAATCTAATAAAATCTAGAAATATGACTTTTTAAGAAAAAAACAAAACCATTAATAAATTGAGATCTTCTTCCTCTATTTTTATATTTTTATCTAAATGTGATTATTTTCTTATATTATTCGGAACCCAAATATAAGTAGTAAACACAAAAGTAAACGATCCTATTTATTTTTTGCAATGTATATTTTCTTAAGTAGACTATAAATCATGTAAACTCCCCTTTGTATTTTTTTTTATATAGAAGTTACTTTAAATATATTGTTCTTCATTTCTCTTAACCAGTCATCTTCATACTAAAACCATGAAAATGAAGTAAACAACTTTACCCTTTTCTTAGTGAAATCCTCTTCATTCTCGTCTTCACCTTCATACTATTCTTCTATTAGAACCAGTCTCTTAGTGAAAGGCCCTATTTCTATCTTTAATTACCTTTCTATTGATTTTTTTTTTTTGTCAACTTGGACTCTATATTTCAATTTTAAACCACACATGAAATAAATTCAATTAAAAACTAAATAGATAAACCATATATTTCTCATTTCTTCACATATGTTTCTTACAATTTCTAACAAATGTTGTTGTTTTGTATGTTTGGCCGAATGTTCATAGATCAGGGACCATATATGGAATCTCTATTTCTCTCATTATCATCAACTTAGCGACTATGATGCAACGAGCAGATGAAAAACTCATTCCTTCAACTGCCAAAGAATTGAAAGAAGCGTTCCATGCAAAGCTGTCCGATATTGGACTCCTTTCGTTTATAAGAAATATTGTTCAAGGACTTGCCTCGCCTTTAGCCGGTTTATTTGCCATCAGTTATGATCGTCCCACAGTTTTTGCGTTCGGAAGTTTCTTTTGGGTCTCATCAACTGTTGCAACTGGAGTCAGCCGCTACTTCATCCAGGTTTTTTTCCATTAATTTCAGTCTAATTAATTACCACAAAACATTAACTTCAAGTTTTCTTCTCTTACAATTTAAACTTTTGCACCGAAGTTCATAAATCTTAGAAACATTATATGTTTGGTAATTTTCTTTTACAAATATGACAAAAGCAATAACCAAAAATATCAATGTGTCAAATAAAAAATTAAATGAAAGTTCAGACAAAAGAATATATCATTAACTATAATAAAATCACAGAAACGAGAATTAGAATTACTGAGACTTTTAAGTTCTAGTAAAAGTGTCTTTTTATATAAAAGAAATTATAACTTAGTCATTAGTTGTTTTTTTTGCTAAACAACTAGTTGTTACGAAAACTTAAAAGTTAAAAGGAAGAAAGATACTTTTAAGATAAAACACTTGTGTGTCAACTTATATTTGTTTTGTTTACATGTCAACATATGTTTTTGTCAGCAATTAAATTGCTTTTTCTATAAAAGTACAAAAAAAATCAACAAAGTGACTGTTATGACTATGATATAAATAATTTGGAAGTTCTATCGTTTTGGTTCATAAAAATTATAAAACTGTTAGATATAAAATATGAAATTTTTATAAATCACTCACAAGGACTTTTGTATTTAATTTTCCTATAAATATGACATAAAATATGAATTTTTAAAAAAGATTAGATATGACCCTGAAAACATGTAGAATGGCTAAATGGTTATATAATATATGTATGTATGTTTGGTTGGGATTTGATCTTCATTTTTTTGAACTAGGTTACCCTTGGTGTAGCATTCAATGGGGTTGGACATGCAATTGTTTATCCGGTGCTTCAGTCGATAATCGCGGATAGCTTTAAGGAGAGTTCGAGAGGTTTTGGTTTTGGTTTATGGAATCTGATTGGTACGGTTGGAGGTATAGGCGGAACCGTCGTGCCAACGGTCATGGCTGGTCATGATTTCTTTGGAATATCAGGATGGCGATGCGCCTTTATATTGAGTGCCACGCTGAGTACGATTGTCGGGATCCTCGTTTTCTTCTTTGTCAGTGACCCGAGAGAAAAGAAGACTAGCAGCGTCATTGTTCATCACGATGATCAACATGAACGGTAATATAAATCTCTACATTCTTGGTTATATATAGCACCAACATGACAATAAAGCGTTTTTTGCTTATTGGTTTTGAGTTAGTTATGTGGTTTTGTAGAGATGAAAACAATGGTGGTACAATGATGGAGAGTCCGAGCTCTTCGGTTTGGAAGGAATCGTGGGTGGCCATAAAAGATGTAACCAAGTTAAGAACGTTTCAGATCATCGTATTGCAAGGAATCGTGGGTTCGGTGCCGTGGAATGCAATGCTTTTCTGGACAATGTGGTTCGAACTCATTGGTATTCATCCAAACCAAACGTATATTTTTTTTATATCAAACATCAAACATGAACCAACCATATATTCTATCTAACATGAATGGTTCATTAAATCCTTAACCCCTTAAACATCAAACAAAACCAAATCTTTGTTACTAGGGATACATTCTAAAAACAAAATATAATATAATTTATGAGTACAACTTTAAATTTTTTGATTATTTTTCAAAATACATTTACTATATACAACATATATATCCTCTTAACTTAGATAAATAAACCAAAAAGATCTCTGAATTCTCAAAGTTCTTTTTTCCAGGTTTTGATCATAATCAGGCGGCTCTCCTCAATGGAATATTTGCCACCGGACAAGCAATAGGATCATTGGTCGGAGGAATAATTGCGGATAAAATGTCTCGTGTGTTTCCAAACTCGGGCAGATTGATTTGCGCACAATTCAGCGTTTTCATGGGAGCTATGTTCTCCATTGTTCTTTTAAGAATGATCCCACAGTCCGTTAACAGTTTCTACATCTTCTTGGTCACTCTCTTTCTTATGGGGCTGACCATAACTTGGTGTGGACCAGCCATTAACTCTCCAATCTTAGCTGAGATTGTTCCTGCTAAGCATCGAACCATGGTCTATGCATTTGATCGTGCACTCGAAGTGACTTTTTCGTCATTTGGTGCGCCTTTGGTTGGGATCATGTCGGAAAAACTTTTTGGGTTTGACGCAAAAGGAATTGATCATGTTAACGACTCTGGTCGTGAGGCTGAGGCACTGGGGAAAGGGATCATGTGGATGATGGCTCTCCCGTTTGGATTGTGTTGTCTTTGTTACACACCGTTGCATTTCCTTTTCCGGAAAGATCGAAAAATCGATAGAACTACTAGTTCAAGGGAAGTAGAGATGGCATGAGAATTAATGTTATACTCATCCTAATTGCTTTTGTTTTAGTAGTTCTGATATTTCTTATTTGAGATAAAAAAAATTAATCTACATATTCAAATCCCTTTTTTGGAATTAATACATCTCTTAGGAATTTATATATTTTTGTGATAGTCGATATATTAAAACTTTATTGAGACAAGAAAATTTTCTAAAATTATACTAGTACTTTTTTCATGAATTGTTTTTATGTATTGATGAAATACACAAAATCACCAACGTGTAATTCATATATGGCAGACGTCTCGTTGTTAAGCAAGTATTATTATCTGGCTATAATCTGGTAGTGAATTGAAAAAGAATTGTGCGGTAGAGGAGTTAAATTAATATTTAAAAACATTCAGAAAATTCCTAAAATCTCTTGGTCTCAATGTACAAGAGTAGACAAGACAAAAAATTTTAGAAGAAGAAAAGGGCTATGAAACCGAACCAGAGACAGACTACATGCAGCGAGGAAATGAGGTTTGGCCAACTTGGCCACCCATCATTGCCCTTCTGACATTATACTCGAACGTCTTCGGGTTATCCCTCAACACTGCAGCTGCTTCATGGTTCAGAGGATCCTCGTAATTGGGTTCCTATGTGAACAAACAAAGCAAAACAAGTCTTCAGATTAGAAGGCCCAAGATAATAACATCAATGGAGTATCATCGGTCAGGGAGAACTTGTTACCGTGAAGAGATGGAAAAGACCGTAGATAACTGTGTTTATGTTGAGAACCGGTTTCCAGTCTTCACGCAAGATGTTCAGACAGACGTTTCCTTCTAGATCGATATTCGGATGATACACCTACAACATTGACATTCTTTAGCATTCTGTATAAACATATCAGACAACATAAAACGCTTCAGAGACTGAGGAAAAAAAGCCTAACCTTGGTCTTGCATTTCACTTTAGGAGCTTCGTGGGGGTACATATTAGAGACTTGGAATGAGAACACAAAGTTACCACTCCTGTTTAGGTATAACAAGAACGAATGAGTGTGTTTTTGCGCAAATTCAGGGACCCAAAAACAAAAATGAAAGATAGAGATTTTGTTTACTTACAAGTAATATCCTTCATCAGGTTTAATGGTTACTTCAAAATTCATCAAGTCATTCTTCCCATTCGGAAAAGATATCTTACAAGACTTTGGTAAGTTCAGCTCCGATATATCTATGCACAAATAAACAGAGATGATTTATCAGTTACACCTACTGGAAGACAACATAGAACCCTAAAAATACTTGATAGTGATAACTCTAAAAGAACCTAAAATCTACAGTTTGTTCAACATCGAAACTGAATAAGATCAACAGCAAAACCTGATGAAGAAAGTCAAAACACACTGAGAGAGTATCAACTACATCAACTAGAAGACAACATAAAACCTCTACAATCTTATAGTTCTAACACATAACGAACCAAATTCAATAGAGATTTTACAGTTACACCAACTAGAAGACAACATAAAACCCTAGAAATCTACAGAGAAATTACAAATTGGTCAACATTAGACAGTGAATAAGATCAAAAGCAAAAAAAAAAAACAGAGAGAAGGAAGAGAAAGAGAACCTTTGTGAAGACGAAGTTCACCAGCAGATTGCTTCTTGACAGTAGAAGCTCCTCTTCCGTTGTTACTTTGAGACTCTTCTCTTTGCTTCTCTTTCACTTTGAATAACCCAATCATCGTTCTTCTACCCTCACAAATCAATCAACAACATCATACAATTATTCACACAAGTTTCTTTGGAAAATTCATGAATTACAACAGAACAATCACTCAAAACCCTAACGAAATTTCATTCAGAGAGATCGAAACTAGTTAAAAATTGACTATGAAACAAATCATGAATCTTCTTCGGATAACCAAACGATCGGAGATTTTATCAAATCGGAAGGAAGAAACAAAAAAAAAACTAAGATACGAAAAGTGAAAACGAAGAGATCGGAGAGAGCTTACGAGTTGCAAATTCTTTAGATCAATACAAAGATGAGCGAACCTTTCGTCTTCACTATTGATTTGGTTCGACGAGGAACGAACGAACGTAGCTTTCTCCGTAAGCTGATTCTGAAAAAATTACAACCCTTCTTCAAACTATATATATAATGAAAATCCGAAACTAATATTACGTGCTGTGGTTTCGGGCCTGGAAAGATTACGGGTTTCGCCTCAGAACCTTCTGTTATTCAAAAAAATATTAAAAAAAAAAAAAAGGAAAAACTCATTTTATTAGGCCTAACGAAACTAAATGGGCCTACTGACATACCCATCCATCGTTTCAAAAGCAACTTGTAGAAAAACTAAACTTTTGGGCTTTACTCACATATCTTTTTTCTGGTATTTTTCTTTTTTTGTCTGTCAATTTTCATTCTCACTTGAAAACATAATACAACGCTCTACATCATTTACAGTAAGAAAAATACCATTTAGCCTGTTCTTGTAGCTCATTTGGTATGAGGGCTAAACACCACCGCATGAGTTCAAGTCATGGTAGAAGAAGATGAGGGGAAAAATACCATTTAAATCATCAATTATCCATTTTCGTTGATTTAAACCATGAATTTTAAATTTGATGAATAAAATACTTGATTTTATGTTAACTTTAAGTTAAATCACTAATTTTCGTTGACAAAACCAACTAAAACATATTATTAACTACCTAATGGACTAATCAGACAATGTTAGGTATCCGTTAATAGTTTCTATAATTAGCTAAAAGACATCATTTTCAAAAAAAAAAACCTCAAAATCGTTAATTAGCTTTCTCGAAAATTAGATTAGATTTTGAACCCTCATAATCGATTTAGAAGGTTGTTTTTTCAAATTATTGAACATCATCATCCCTAAACCACCCACAAGGGTCTAGACATTCCACTTCAAAGTTCAAAAAAAAAAAAAACTTTTTCGAGAAAGCACCATGACTACTCTAAATCTATTAATTTTTCCATGTGCCTAAAGATCCAGATCCGTAGAGAAACAAATTTATTAACGAATTTTCAATATTTTAGTGGTGTCGTCATGTCTCACGAGGTGTATATGATAAGATAAACAATCACAAATGAAAGCAAATTGTTCTTGTTTAATCAAATTATTAAACATTAGGTGATCATCCCGCGTTATGCCGCGGTTTTTTCAGATTTTTTTTATTTTTAATTTAAATATAATTTTTATTTATGTAATCATTCACTTATGCAATAAGCAACATTAAAATATCAACTGAAGGAGTTTGGAGATGAATATTGTAGCGGAGTTGGAGATAATCTAAGTCTTAGAATGACGACATTATATAAACTTAAGGACTCTCCCAGACACTAACATCGAGGAGACTACCCTAGCTTCGCCTTCCGGCGCCGGTGATGCTTTTGCTCACCGGCGTCGGGATTTCTCTTCTTCGTTTCACTTCTTTCGTTATCTCTTCATATTTTTAATTCTTCTCTGGCTATTATCTCAATCATCCCAACCCAACCTTCAATCGTTTAACTTCCTCGGCCGTTCATTGACGACAGAGGGCAGAGGAAATGCTCGATGATCTTTCCTTCTATTCAGCTTTTGTCCGCATCCATCTTTTTGAAGTTTCCACCAACAGAACAGCCCCAATTTTTCCAATCTAAAACCGCTATGATCTCTACATGCAACACCATCCTTACCTCCGACCTGTTTTATGTGGGTATCTCATCTACGTTGACCTTATTCCCACCAGCATCATTTAGCGTTTATCGGAGTTCTTATCTGCCGCCTCAGATCCGTCGCACCATCACCATCCTCTGCCACACTGTTGCCTTGTTAGGGTTCCTCTTAATGGGCCACTGTTCTTCGAGCCCATTAACCAAATTTAGGCCCATCCCCCAAAACAATGGCCCATCTCCACTAATGCATTGGCCCAGCCCCTCTAAACGGTCTCCGCAAAATCATAGGTTTGACCCAAACTCCTTTTTGTCTTCTCTTAGCTTGTATTTGCATCGATTCATGATACCAATTGCTAATGGACATCAATTGAATCATAATCGAACATTGCTGCTATGTTGGTACAAAAATCCTTTGAGAACCTTGCCATTAGAATCTATAGGTGTACTATTCATGTTGCTAATTGCTTGAAGAAGATCGGCATGATGATCTCGTCTCTAAGGAGCAGTGATTACCGTAGTTTCTTCAAGTTTTCATCTCCGATTCATTTTATTATTGATTTCATACTTGATATATTTAGCTACATCATGGGTACTATTCTTGAAAGTAAAAGTTTGATGAATAATGTCATTATGATCCCGTCTCCATGGAGTGGTGGTTACCAAATCTTCATCAATATTTTATATCCGTTAACCCTAAAGCTTGAGCTCCAACTCATACCCGAAAAAACTCTTACCTTCCATGAGTTCTTACCATTGGTCCCAACGTCCACAATGCATTTCTTGCCGACGAGCCATAAGACAAAGGACATTTTTTTAAAGTCAAAAGATCAAGTCTTCTCGATCATGAGTAATCCGAAACTCCCCGACGTGGTCGCGGAAGTGTCTATGACACACCATGAGGTCGCATGTGGCTTGTTGCTTGATTGCTTCTGTCTCCGTTCCTCTATGGCTTATCAAACCTATCTTTTTTTCCTTGTTGTTAGCTTTCGTTATTTGGAGTTTTTTTAACCCTTTGTATGCTTGAAGATCTTGTAAACTTTACCTTTAGGAGATGCATTGAATGAAATACAAGGCTTGTTTGACAAAAAAAAAAAAAAAAAAAAAGTATCAACTGAAAAAAGCATTCGTTTATGCAATATAACAACGTATTCGATGATTCAATTTTAATTAAAAAAAATTCTAACAACATTCTCAACAATGCATCATACACATAATTCAGAAACAACGTTGATTTTAAACCAATTTAACAGATGGTAGTGTTGGATTCTAAAAACCTAAGAATTTGATGATGGAGCTTTTTACGTATTCTTCACCCTCAGTGGTTTATTATATAAATATCAATTTAAGAGAATATAAATATCAATTTAAGAGAATATAAATATCAATTTAAGAGAGTAACTTACTCAAATCATTAAGTAATCCACAACTATTATACACTCGTACTTTGAGTTTGGATTACAAGAAAAAAAATCTTCGGGTATGAGAAAACTATTAAAATGGTTTATTGAAAAATCATGTAATATTAAAATAAATTTAGTAATAATACAATTAAATATGTAAAATAAAATAATAAATATATCATTAACCTATAAATTAAAAGTTGAAGAGCTTACATTAATTATTTAATAGACACATGGCAAATGGTAAAGTGATGATGTGTCAATCATATGGAGAGAGTTGGCCACTTTCATATATATTATCATCGTCCTTAAACCCACCTATCCGTTACTCCAGATTCAAAGTAAACGGCGAAAAAAAAAGAAAAAAGATTCAAAGTAAACAGAAAAAAACTTGAGTTTAGAGAAATCACCATGACTACACTCAATCTATCAATTTTTCCATCAGTTAAAATATCCAGCTCCGCATCCATACCCGGATTCATCAAAATCCAACCTTTCCTTCTCCGTCGGAAGCTCTCTACCGTTTTATCGGTCACCGCCAGAGACGAAGGTATCATCCACAACCATTTCGATTTCACGTCATACATGATCGGAAAAGCTAATGCCGTCAATGAAGCTCTCGACTCCGCCGTCTCGCTCCGAGAACCAATCAAGATCCATGAAGCGATACGTTACTCGCTTCTCGCCAGAGGCAAACGAGTGAGACCCGTGCTCTGTATCGCAGCGTGTGAGTTAGTGGGCGGCGAAGAATCCGTGGCGTTACCGGCGGCGTGCGCCGTGGAAATGATCCACACAATGTCGTTGATCCACGACGATCTTCCATGTATGGATAACGACGATCTCCGCCGCGGAAAACCAACGAACCACAAAGTTTTCGGTGAAGACGTCGCGGTTTTAGCCGGAGACGCGCTTATATCGTTCGCGTTTGAGCACTTAGCAACGTCAACGGCTGTTTCTCCGGCTAGAGTTGTTCGAGCAATCGGAGAGTTAGCGAAAGCCATTGGATCAAAAGGGCTCGTGGCGGGTCAAGTAGTGGATCTAACCAGTGGAGGAATGGACCAAAACGACGTCGGCTTAGAGGTTCTTGAGTTTATCCACGTTCATAAAACCGCCGTGTTGTTAGAGGCGGCTACGGTGTTAGGAGCCATCGTTGGTGGTGGTTCTGATGAAGAAGTTGAGAAGCTGAGAAGATTCGCGAGATGCATTGGATTGTTGTTTCAGGTGGTGGACGATATTTTGGACGTGACGAAGTCGTCGGAGGAATTGGGAAAGACCGCCGGAAAAGATCTGATTGCCGATAAGCTGACGTATCCGAAACTAATGGGTCTTGAGAAATCTAAAGACTTTGCAGATAAGTTGTTGAGCGATGCTCACGAACAGCTTCATGGGTTTGATTCGAGTAGAGTTAAACCTTTACTAGCTTTGGCTAATTACATTGCCAAAAGACAGAATTAGTTCAACTGTTAGATGGTATTCTCCGACAATGGCTTTTGCTGGTTATAAAGATTGAAGTCACTTGTTATGTTTTGTGTTCTTGGATGATATTTTCAAATTTGTGTTGTTGTGACTTGTTAAGAGCAACTCCAACCATGTATCTTAGCTATAAAAGTGATTAAAGTTAATGAAATCAACAAACCTTAGTTAATAAACATCTTAGTTAAGATGTTTTCTTAAAACTAAGAAGAGTATATGTGTTGTGATTTGAGTGGATACACATTGTTTTGAAATAATTTGAATCTTTGTTTCTTAAGAACTCAATAGTTCTTAACCATTAGAGTAGAAATTAGTTAAGTTTCTTCTTAACTTAATAAAAACAATATTTTAATTTAAAATAAAGTTAAAATCCAAAATTAAGAACTAATTAGTTCTAAACCATTGGGATTGCTCTAAAATTTCTTCAACATTGAAACTTTTGGATCTTGTTTGATTAATTAAGAATATCTCTTTTTTGTGGTGGTCCAAACTCCAAAGTCACATAATAGTATCTGAATCATTGATGTCGTATTGGTAGTTGTTGGTATTTAGTATTCAAAAAATAGACTAATAGATTTTTCATTTTTAGATAGTGATGTTTTTATATGTTATTTTTTTATTTAAAAAAGAGAGGAAAACGTGAGGACTGAATATTTGACATGATACAAAATCATTGAGAGAATTCAATAATTTATAAATCACTACCTAATTTTAACAAATCATCGACCCTTTAAAAAAAATCAATACAAGATCTCCTATAAATTATTTAAAATGTGGGTTGGAATATTTCTCTGTTTTTCGGAAAAGTACTTTTAAAACTACCCTCTAATCAGTAATTATTTTTTTAATGTCATTAGAGCCAATATAATTCATATAATTGAACTCTACTTTGATTTATGTGTTCTTTAAGATAATGTAATATGAAATGTTTAAATTTAGAAGTCTTTTCAATCTTTTTTTTCTTACTACTTTGAACTCTACTCTATTCTAGAAGAAAACTTGGGCCTTCAATTTTCAAGCCTCGAGGACTGATTAGTGATTATTTTGTCTTTGTTCAGACAACAAAAATAAAGAAAGTGAAAAAGATAAAAACTTTTTTCTTTTCTCTTCTTCAGTTTCTTCTTCTTTTTGTTTTCCTTCCTCGTTCTTTCATGTCTTCCTTGTGCCATTGATGAGTCCGTCAAGACCAAATCGAGAGTAGTGCAAGACTTTTTTCTCACACTGTTTCTAAAACCGCGTGAGAAATCTTCTTCCTCCTCAGATCTCTACCTTTTCCCTTAAATTTTCCCGCATTTTCTCTCTCTTCCAAGCTTCTCCAAGCGTACAAGCTACTTCTTCTTCCATAAACTCAAAGTAAAACCCTAAACCAAAACTCTCTTCACCTCTATAAAAACACCACCTTTTTTTAGCTCCTGTCTCTTTCACAGACTTCAATCGCATTTTCATTACCAGCCAAAAATCATCTTCAATTTCCAGGTAATTAACATCAATCTTGAATTCTCTGTTTCACTTTTTTTACTAATTCTCTGCAATATTTTTAGTAAGTTACTCTTGCGCTTTAAGTTTTCTCTTTTCAATGTCGGTTACAAAAATTTAGATTGCTCCGTAAGATTCGGCATAAAGTTTGTTGCTTTAAGCTATAAATCAATTACCCATTTCGATTTTGTCCCATTTCTCATTGCAAAGCTCAAGATAGGTTTGGTTTCTAATCTGTCGTTCTTGCTCTTTGATTAGGTTACAAGCTTAAGCTTTTTCATAGATAGATAGAAAAGAGAATGATGGGAGGAAAATCTAGCAAGAGCAAAAAGAATGTTGAATTTGGTTCACCGTCAACGCCAGTTCAAATCAAGATAAACTCAGAGTACACAGAGCATTTAAGCTCATACGAAAGAGCTTGTAGTGAAGATCCAAAGCTTGAATCTTTTGACTCTGCGCTTCACGAAAGAACTAACAGAGTCATCAACAAGCTTGCTTCAGGAGTTGAGATCAAGTCTTTGTCGTTTGATTCACTTAGGGAAGTGACACAATGTCTTTTAGATATGAATCAAGATGTGGTCAAAGTTATATTGCAGGATAAAGAAGATATATGGAACAATCAAGATTTGTTCTCTCTTGTGAATTTGTATTTTGAAAGTACTGCAAAGACTATGGATTTCTGTTCTGAGCTTGAGAATTGTCTTAACCGCGCGAGGCGGAGTCAAGTGATTATTCAGTTTGCTGTTAACCAGTTTGAGGAAGAGAATGAGGATAAGGAGAATAGAAAGTATGAGAAGACTCTTGAGGAGCTTAAGAGGTTTAAAGTAGCTGGTGAACCGTTTACGAAAGAGTTCTTTGCTCTTTTTGATTTGGTTTACAAGCAACAGGTTATGATGCTTGAGGAGCTTCATAAGTTAAAGAGAAAACTCGATAAGAGGCTTAGGAATATCAAAACATGGAGAAGGGTGTCGAATATGGTGTTTGTGACTGCGTTTGTCTCTGTGCTTATCTTCTCGGTGGTTGCAGCCGCTGTGGCTGCACCGCCTGTTGTGGCGGCTATAGCTGGTGCATTGGCTGTTCCTGTAGGTTCTGTTGGGAAATGGTGCAACACTTTGTGGACGAAGTATGAGAAAGTGGTTAGAGGGCAGAAGGAGATTATTACATCGATTAGAATCGGGACTTATATCTCGGTTAAGGAGATGGATAATATAAGTATTCTTGTGCGTAAAGTGGAAGTAGAGATTGAATCTTTGTTGAAGAAAGCTGAGTTTGCTATTACTGAGGAGAAAGAAGTGAGGCTTGCTATAGATGAGATCAAGAAGAAGCTCGATGTGTTTACTGAAACCATTGAAGAACTTGGGGAACATGCGGGTAAGTATTGTAGCGATGTGACAAAGGCGAGAACCGTGATTCTGCAGAGGATAATCCGATACCCGGCTGGTTCACCGAAGGATGAAGCTCCTTGGTAAGAAATCATTTGCCCCTAAAGCTAACTCTGAATAGTAAACTTATGCTTCATGTTTTTGCTATAGAATTCTAGAGAACAAACTTGTGAACATGATTCATCACTAGGATTTATAGATGATTTGGATTGAGTTTTTTTTTCGTGTTTTCGATTGATATCAGGACGGAGATGATGTAGTGAGAATGTGGATTCGGATTCAGATTTGTGTTTGGCTTTGGAAAATTGTTGGTTTGTCATCTTTAGCACAAGTATTATGAACAGCTAAAGGATAATCTTTACCTAATGTTATTAGTTGCCCTGAGGAAACCTTTGTTTAATACATTTAATTAAAGAGACACTTGTAAGGTTTCTATGTCATTTATTTTGTTGGCTTTCTTTAATCAGTGTTGTATGTTTATAAATGAATGTCTATGTGCTTAGTCAAGGCTTGGAGAAATTATAAGCTGGATCCTTAAAGAATCAATCAATTTTAAAAATAGGACGTGAAGAGTTAGTTGATGAGACGAGGGAGGGATGTTTCTCATAGACAATAGGGACATAATACTACTTCTTAAGCAACATTTGCGATGTTTTAATGTTTTAATGTTCTTTAACGTTAATTTGGAAACATGTTTTACGTGACAGACGTGGTCTATGAAAGCCCATTTTGACAGAAGCATGATATAAAACCCATGTTTCAAGAATATGGTGTTGAATGTAAAAAGGTTTAAATGAATTGATTTAGCTACCTATGTCATCAAAGTCCACTTATCTTTTCGGTCAAAAGTCTTTAGAGAATTTCATAGTTAAAATTATTATTCAGTTTTAAAGTTTGTTCTCTTTCAATTTTAAAATTATTGTGTTAGAATTTGAGTCCATGATTAAATCTTATGATATCTTTATGTTAGTTCGTATGTAAAGTCAATCGGTTTGTGTTAATCGTGACTTGTTAAGAAAGGGCGTGAGTAAGAGTTGTGTCTTGTTGGATAAGTGCAAGTGTTTTCCTAATGTAAAGTATCGTCGAGTAAATAATCAAATTTCAGATTCAATAAAGAGTTATCCTTGTTCTTGTCTTCTTTACAAGAGAAGATACAAATGTCTCTTGATCTGTTTTTCTTCTTTCTCTAAACATTCCAACATAACCCAGGAGGATACTTGAATTCTTGAAGCATATAAAGAGATGGGAACAACAGACCATGACCATCAATGTATTAATAGTGTGAAAGATGAAATTAGAAACTCCGTATAGTTTCATTACAAAGTTGGTATCCTTCAACAAAAATAAAGGACATATCAAACACGAAATCATTTTGGCTACTAAGCACAATGGAAACTACAAGCTCTCAATAAAGAAACTTCTATAGTTTGTGCTGGTCACATTCATATTCCACTGTTACTATATATTTTGACAACATTATCACATCTTAACGTAACTTGTTTAGCAAACAACAATTTTCAGTGGTTTCTGTTGGCAATGAAGTTAGTAAGAGCTATCAAAGGTTTGACTTTGTCAGAATCAAACCCTTGAAGATGTTCTCTCGCATCTCTCTTCAACTTCTCCACAAACTCCTTAGATTTCTCAACACCAATCACTTTTGGATACGTCAGCTTTCCGGCGACCTTATCTTTTCCGGCGGTTTTTCCCAATTCCTCCGACGACTTGGTCTCATCCAAGATATCATCAACCACCTGAAACAACAATCCGATACACCTCGCAAAGTTTCTCACTTTCTCTATCTCTTTCTCTGTTCCACCGCCTATAACCGCTCCGATAACCGCAGATGCTTCAAGCAACGAACCGGTTTTATGAACGTGAATATATTCAAGATCCTCTAATCCGACATCGTTTTGTTCCAACCCTTCACTGCTTAAATCCTTCGCCTGTCCCGCTACGAGTCCTTTCGTTCCAATAGACTTAGCCAATTCTTTAACGGCTCGAACCATTTTCTTGGATGACACGTCAGCTTCCGTCAAATGCTCGAAAGCTAGAGCTAAAAGTGCGCCGCCGGAGAGTATGGCTACGCTTTCTCCGAAGACTTTATGTGTTGTTGGTTTCCCTCGTCGGAGATCGTCGTTGTCCATACAAGGAAGATCGTCTTTGATGAGTGACATTGTGTGAATCATTTCAACTGCACAAGCCGCTTGAATCGCTAAACGCTCTTCCCCGCCGACTAGCTCGCAAGCGGCTAGGCAGAGTATTGGCCTGACACGTTTTCCGCCTGCGAGAATCGCGTAACGCATTGCCTTGTGGATGTTGAGTGGCTCAATAAGTGGAATTGCTTCATCTAATGCTCTGTTTATTGTCTCTGCTTTGCTGATCATGTACGGTTTGAAATCGAAACTGAAACCGAAATCGTCTTCTTCGTTTACTAATTTGATTGATGAATCAAGAAACTCACGGGTGTCTTTTCTAGCGAAAATAGCAGCGGCGACCGGAGATTTGATCGGGATATGGAGAAGGCGGATAAGCCGCCGTGTATTCGCGGGACTCAGCCGTCCTTTCAGAGTTGTAAACACGAAGTGTAGAGATAGAAAGACGATCAAAAGATAGAGAAAGATATTTTGAGCTTCCATTTTGATCAACAATATAGGTGATTGATTGATCTTTGTTTCTTCTTCTTTGTAATAACTTTTTGTGTTCTGTTTTTTTTTAAGGGGTTTTAGGAAAAGGTCAATGGCAGGGCACGTCGTGGGATCATATCATTCTTGGTAAGATCGGTTAAAACTGAAATTATTTGAAGCGTGGTTTGGATCCAAGCCGTTTACTTTGAAGTTCGGTGTGGAGTGAAGTGAGCCAACGAGTGCATAGTTTTTTTTTTTTCCTTCTAAATTCATTCATACCAAATCAACATTACAGAAGACAAAAACTTTCGAAAACAAATGAGTACATAATACCATATTGAGAAAAATATACATTAAGTGAATTTAACGATACTTTCCACGTATAAGCTTTTGAGTCATAGTGTAAATACTGAACAAGTGAGTAAGACTTGTTTGTTTATCGACTTTTACAACCATATATATAAGAAAAGGTTTACAAAGAAAACCAATTCGAACCGGGAGAAAAGATAAATCAAACCGGAGTTTTGCATGAGGCTGATGGTATCTTCATTGCAAATGAAGCGGAGAAACACGACCTCCCTAGTTTTCATCAACTTTTCACATCTGGTTTTGTTTTCATGTGGTTTATTTTTTATAATCGTTTCTCAAGTTTCAGTGGAGGATTTAAAGATTTATGATATTGGATATCAACGTGCTCGACGCATGGTGTCCTAACGTTCAACAATTAGTGTCGTAACGTTGAACCTGTCTTTTTTATATTATAGTAAATAGTAACATTTTGGATGCTTTCTTTTATGAAACAAAGTCAACGAATGCAAGTCTCTTCGTGGAATCTGGTCATATATCGGTTTTATGTTATCGGAATATGTTTTAAACCATACATGCGTTGATTAATCATACTGTACTTGTTTCACGGCAAGATGGGAGTTACTAGTCCCTTATTCTCCGACCCGAATTTTAGTTTGGTTAATTTTGTTACCTTAGCCCTTAACCGAAATAATGGAAAACCGGAATACCTGAACCGAGTTGAACCAAACTTGGTCCTTAGTTCTTTCTAGTCCATATCAGAGGTTATACTATTTATACATTAGAGCCTCATCAATGTGTTTTCGATTGATTTTGATACACATAAGCCCTCCATAAACTACAAACTATGGAGGTTTTCAGCACACTCATTTGTAACATTTAATTTTTATTTTCAGTAACATTTAAGATTTTATTAGATTAGATATTTTATTCAAGGATTTTGTGCAAGAAAACCCTTCAACTCGTTAATTTTTCGATTTTACCATCTATTTCCGAAATGTAAATTAATTTTATGAAGTCAAAAATAATACGCAATATAACACTTATACAAAGACGAATACTAATATGCCTAAAGTAAAAAACAAGTTCTAATTTACAGAAAACATATATTAAGATATAAGAGTTAAGAAAAATCTATGTAAAATTTTAGTAATTATTACGTTAAGCATAAGGCGAATGCTAATCTGCGTAAGGTAAAAAAACAATTTCTAATTTACAGATTTTTTATTAAGATCTGCGTAAGGTAGAAATGAATTATAATTTGTGGAACGAATTCTAGGATGCGTTAAGTATCTAATTTGTATTGTTCTCGTGCGAAAAAACAAAAAAAAAAACTACATTGCGTATTATTGTTGACTTTTTGTGATTAATGTAACTATGATGAATTAGAATGAAAGGATCCATCCAAATTCTTACAAGACAAAGTCATAAATTCATAATATAAAGACTCTGGTAATTAACATGATTGCGATACATTAACTTTGTTTAAACTGCTCAAGTAAGGAGATTAGAACAATGGCTAAAATGTTTGCAGACCGACCAAATTTTCAATGGGCCTAAGAAGTACGAACCCTACATTTCTAATTAATCTCCCACTATTCATCTACTTTCTCTCTAATGAAAACACACAAAATTTCCAAACACAATTGTAAAGAAAAAAATAAAAATTTAATAAGCAAAAGAAAATAAAAACCTAGACATTGGATGTAGAAGGCTGAACAATCTTGTTTTGTCTCCCTGCAAGCCAATGCATGGTCCTCCTAGCAAAAGATGGCGTTTTCGTCTCCAAAGATTCCGAATTTTCGCTCTTAAGACTCTCTTCGGGAGGAATCCGATGGTTTGGAAACCGGAGTGAAGAGGAAGACACGAAAGAACAATCCGAATCTCTAGCACTAGTCCCCTTTTGCTTCTCCTTTTTACCCCTTAGCCAAATTTTCGATAAAGAAAAGCTCTCCCTCTCCACAACACTCTTCTCAATTCCCTTAACTGTTGGATCAAAACCGCATTCGGACATAACGGTCCTGTGGCTCGGCACCCGGTCTTTTCCGGATAGTTTCTTGGTCGAAACATGAACCTTAAGTGTAGCTTCTTGATCCATAATATACTCATATGATCCCATTGACAAACACCTCCTTCCATCCACATTTTTACTATTACCACTTATGCTATTTTTCTTCTGGTCACTTCCTTCACCAACATGATCTATGTTCCTAAACTTCCCTAACTTAACTTCTAAAGGAACAACCTTTTCATCTAAACCATCCATGTCACCATCCGGGTCACATGATTTACGACCCGACCTAATCCGGGTCGACTCAGAATCATTGTTCACATCATAACCTAGTTGAGAGTTAGACTCAAGAACAGGAACCATATCTCTCGAGCTTTGTTCACTCTCAAGAACAAGTAGATACGAGGAGCTTAGATTGTGGTGAGACGAAAAACCAGAGAGGAGATTAGATCTACACAAGGGACAAGTAGAGTGAGAGAGAAGCCACGTGTCGATACACTCAACGTGAAAGGCATGGCTGCATTTAGGCAAGAGTCTAAGTTTATCCTCTGTTTCAAACTCACAGAGACAAACAGGACAATCAAAAGGAGAGATTTTGAGACCGACAATGGACTTGTAATGAAAAACAGGTAACGTGTCGATTAAGGATTGGTCAACGCCAGAATCATGGAGGTTAAAGAGTTGTTGAAGCTGGCCTTGAAGAGCTGTAACATTGTCGAAGTAATCTTCTCTGCTTTCTCTTGATGGTGTGAGGAGGAATTTGACAAGAATATGGAGAAGACCAGAGATGAAGAAGATGATCGAGAGGATTATGATTATTAGAAGAATATTTGGAGTGATTTTGCTGTTTAAATTTGACAAGCTTGTGTTTGATTTGAGAGGTATCAATGGTGGTGGTGGTGAAGAAGAGATCAAATTCTGAGTTGATTTCATTTCCGGTAAAATCTTGTTCATGTTTTCTCTGGAAAAAAAAGTGAAAGAGAACAAATTTGAGCTCAAAAACAGAGATTATTAATGCATGCTCTGTTTTCTGAGAGTTTTGGTTTATCTTGTAATTGAAAGAAGAGAAATAAAGATTTGAGCTCAAAGTTTTTTGAAAATTTATGAGATAGAGTGATGATTAAGAGAATTACAGGTTGGACCATTGATGGTGACAGATGAGCGAATTTATTTCAGTTTATATTTTTCTTTCACCAAAGAAGAGAGAGTCTCTTTGAAATGATTTTTTAAAATTCTGAAATTAATGGGATTTGGAATTTTGTATTTAATTACCAAAAATGCAAAGTCAACGAAACATTTCTTTAAATAAATAGACTGATACAATCACTTTCTTTCATGAATAATAATATCTTATGATTTTTGTAACCAAACCCTGTCCTTCCATGTTAAAGCCAACCGGACCAAACGATATAATTGTACAATCCATTTTAAAATCTTACAATTTAACATTCCGAGTTTATATTCAAGATATCATTAGACTAAGACTCGAATAAACATGTCGTTTTACTAAATATTTTAAACATTAACATTACTAATTTTTTTTTATTTATTTTTTTGAAAGAATGTAAAATTTATATTCAACCAAAAAAATTGTTGTTTACAATGAATGCGACATAAATTTAAAGAATCAAAATAGTGTTAAAAGTTATCTAGCTGCGAGTTTGAAACCAATACTGCAACATTACTAATTAGTGTTGCCATGCATGAGTGATGAATTTGTTTATATGTATGTTTGGGCAGGAATTATTTTCTCTTGGATGGAGTGTTGTTTTTGTTAGAGTAGGTGTCCAAATCATGATAGGCCGAGAAGCTTTTGAGGCAACTTCGACTTTGGATTTGTTCGGGAGGGGATAGTTAAAACTAGAGTCGCACCATTCTTCGTTATGAGTTGGAATTCGTACTATGTTAAGGTTAAACGAGATCGACTATAGATTTATTGATATTATTTTTTGCATGTTATTGCCTTATCATGGTTGATAGTTTTAAACCACGCGACTACAGAACGTTAAAGATTTGGACGACATAATGAATGATAGTTATGAGTTAGTCTTTTAGGAAAATTTGCGATCCGGTCTAATCCGGTGAGATGGGATATCTCATTAGGCTCATGTAGTTGACTGTCACATTAACTAAACTTGGTTGATGATCACCTTTTTTATAGTGTAGACACACCTATATTTGACGTCTTTGGGTCTATATCTTTTATTAAGAGTTGACATTTTAGTATGTGTTTTTAGTGCGAGCAAAACAGTCAGTTTTCAAATTAAATGTACGAGATAAAAAGATGAGGCATTAGACAGAACTATTATCATTTCATAATTTTAGGCAGTAAACAAACATTCTATGTTGACAAAGGAGAAACACGAGAGAGAGAGAGAGAGAGAGAGGGAAACATAAAGCCAACATGGAAGAAGGTTCTACGGCTTTCTCTGATTTAAGTCTTAACTCGAAGCATGTATGGTCTTCGTGCACTTTTTATTTATTATATGCTTAGTAGAACAATGTACCTAAAAGGCTATAACATACACATTTTCCATTTATTTTTGTTGTTCATCAATTTTTGGTTTATGATTTGGTGTTTTAATTTCCTTTGGTACATAAACTATCATAATTGAAAAACCAGGATATGTAGTTAGGTCAACCTACATAACCTTTTGATAGGCTCACGACCTCACGCATTGAAAAACCATTATTAGAAAATAGTTATTTGGAAAAGTGAAATAGATTTTGTTAGCTCGATTTTAGGAGATGGTAAGGGAAAGCCCACTCACACACTCCTAAAAAAAATCTAAAAACCAGAAATTGCCCACTCCGTTTTGAGTTTTGACATACTCACATACTATACATATATGTTTTCGTTTTTTAGGTTTTGAACTTGAAAGACAGAGCTATGTTAATCGGACATATTTTTTTTATTATCAAACTATTCTTAACTCGTGTTTGGAAAATATAGTTTATTTTGTTCTATAAGTTTCTAAACAGTTCTAAGTTTTAACCCTACCAAAGAGACATTAAATTAGTAAAACCCGTCGGTTAATACTTAATACTTAACAGTATACGGAAAATTGTAAATTAATATAGGATAAAGTGGAATTCTTATTTGAAACACAATGTTCTCATCACAAAGGATCATCCATACATATATATTAGGTATGGGCACGAAGCGGATATCCGGAAAAATTGTGATATTTGTTATTCGATTCATTTTAAACGAATACTTGATTTTGTGATTTGCTTTGCTTCAAAAATTTCCGGATATCCGAAATTTCGAATATTCGGAATTTTTTGTGATATTTGCGGATAACCATATCAGATATTCAAAGTTTTTTTTTTAACATGCTTTCAAAATAAGTTTTAAATACCAAACATAACCGTTGTTGGTATCACCAGTCAACAAACTGTTATCAAACTAATTCCAAAAACTAAAACCCGATAGTTTTTTATGCCATTGATCAAAACATAACATGAAAAAAAAATGATCAAACAAACATCTTAACATAAAAACATAAAATGACAACAATACACAAACTATTTATGATATCTATATATAGATATAACTATATTTTCTAATATATATAAAAAGATACGGATCGAAGTGGGTATTCGATTTTTTTAAAAACAATATTTGTTATTTGATTCGGTTTTTACGAATACTATATTTTTCTATTTGCTTTGCTCTAAAATCTTACGGATATTCGGATTTTTCGAATCAAATCAAATCAAATACCGAATCGAAGCGGATCTAACGAATATTTTGCCCAATATATATTAGTTCCATTCGATTTATTGGAATATATAGTACCACGAAATCATCTCTCGTTTTTTTTGCTTATAGTGTATATCAAGGATCAACTTCATATCCTGCAGAAGAAAAGAATTGTCAAATTTATCTAGACAATATTAAATGGCGAATTTATTTTTGAAAAAATCAAGACAATATTAAACTTTGGATACGATGAAAAGATGAAAGAATGAAACTTACGGTGTGTATACGACACGAATGTTACCGGCATCAGTATTAGCGATAACCCGAAAAGCGTCACGAGAGAGATTAAGGTCACCGTTGCAAGGCTCCCGGCAGAAATCAACTACCTTCACGTCTACGGTACGCCCGGTGCATGCTCTGTCAAAGTTGTATGTAGCACCAATGCATCGAACCCTGTACCTCCGACCACAAGCTCGACCATTTTGCCACAAATTGTTCTTGACTCCGACTACCAGCGTCTCACGTTGTGTTCCGTAACACGCAGACCCTAAATCACATCATTAATTTATAACTGATCATATCTTATTTTTATAATATATATATTTATATATATGAAACAAACATATGTATAATTATATAGACGTACTAGTGTAGGGAGGGTCGTAATAGACAGCTTTTCCTTGAGCAGCTTCAGCGATTGGAGCTAAGATTTGTGCAAACACTATCATCACTACCACAAATTTTACTGCCATTTTTATCATTTTCTTTAACTTGTTTGTGAAATAACGAAGCAAAGGGAAGCGAGTATTTATATATAATTGGACTCAAAGACTGTAAGTAAAAGGAAAAGTCTTTGGTCTACGTCAAGTCTTCCATTACTTATTGTATTGATTTCATACAGGACAATTTGTTATTCCTTACTCCACCTAAATTTTCTTGGTGAATTGAATGAATATGAATATATGATGATGTGTGAAGGAAAATTCCACGAGGGTTTGAAATTTAAAGTTCATTTTTTTTTTCTTTGTGGATATTATTTTCACAAAGCTGCGAAGGAAATTTCGAAGAAACTAAGGAGGGTATTCTCAACATCACTTCGAATCCTACCTTGAGAAAATTCTCAACCTTACCCAAATCCAAAACCATCGGGAAAAGTATAACCGTCTTTTAAACCTTCTGATGAGTGTTAGGTTCTAACGTTAGGACCATCTACTAAAACAAAATGTGTTAATGAAGAAAGTCCCACATTAAAAATTAAAAATTATCAAATAGTATATAAAGTGTTAGGGTCACTCCACCTATTACCAATTGATTTTTAGTTGAAATCTCATATTAAAAGCCCAAATCTATCATGGTATCCGAGTCAGATTGTTCTTCAACTTTTCTAAACATATAAAAAAATAACTTGAACAAAAGGTAATAGTGAAATCTAGAATATTCTTCGGACTTCACGTACTTGCTCCCTAAGATATCTCCAATATTCGGTTTGTTACATAACACCAATAAAATTAGTCAAATGATGAAGTATGAAAAACAAATTTGCTTTATTGACCTCTTTTACAAGAGAAAGACAAATGTCTCTTCTTTATTTTATTTTTTTGAATCAAGACAAATTTCTCTTTGTTATCATGTCAAGTAAATCTGCGTTTATGAATTCAACATTCTGGAAAATAATTGGGCTTAGTGGGCCTTCAAATATCATTTTATGTAAAGGCCCAAATCTCTATATACCAATTAAACTTTCTATCGCTGAGAAAGAGATTTGATCAAATTAAACTTAAGATAACGATTGCCCTTACCGAGGAAGTTGCCTTTGTCGGCTTGTCGCTATAATTCATCAATCAAAGATTCAAAATATAAAAAATGAGATTTTAACTTTTAAGCATATGTCATTTGTGTTGTTATATCATCGTCCAAGTTTAAATTTACAAAACGTATATTGTTAAGAAAAAAAGAGAGCAAACCAAAAGAATGTACAAAATTTCAAAACGTCCGAATCAAACGACAAGCTATGTTCAGAACGAGTATTTAGAATTAGTAGCGATTCCATAGGCCTCCAAGTACGAATATTACTTTTAAAACTAAATTATAAGTTCGAATATTCCATCTTTTTCCATACTATGGTCTTAAAAACAGTGGGATGATGATATTTGCTTATCCTTCAAGATAATGTTTAAAATTATTGGATGAGAAGATATTTCTTATTATTTATATTTCTTGTAGACATGGAGCCAAAAAAATTTATATATATATATAAAAATTAAAATCTTTTATCACATGATCCAAAGCCCAAAAAGTAAAATAAAAAGTATCTCATCACATGACCATTTTTAACCAAACGTTACTGTCACTAAATGAAATCTATTTTTCTTTCTTAAATTTTGCTCTGACAAATATTTTTGATTGCGTCATTTTCTACTTTGGAAATGTCTTTGATTTAGCATTTCAGTTCGCTCAAAACATCAAATCTTACCTTCTTTAGCTTTCACATTAGATTCTGGTAATTATTAGCACAAAAAAAAGATAAGCCAGAATACGAAACAACCAAAAAAAGAGGAGAATTCTTTTTTTTTTTTTTCTTTCCGATGCCTCCGACCAATAATTACCGAATCTCCGGCGAACCACCGTCTACTACGCCGTCTCATCCACCGCCAAAACCGAAAACAAGGATTCTCTCTCTATTCCTCGTTGGTGTAATCATGTTTTCAATCTTCTTTCTCTTCCTCGTTCTTATCGGTATCGCCTCTGTTCTTATCCTCCCTCTCCTCCTCTCTTCTCTCCATCGTCACCACCGACGTCGTCGTCGTAATCGCCGACAAGAATCCTCAGATGGGTTATCTTCAAGATTCGTGAAAAAGCTTCCTCAATTCAAATTCTCCGAACCTAGCACATACACACGGTACGAGAGCGATTGTGTGGTTTGTTTTGATGGATTCAGACAAGGACAATGGTGTCGGAATCTTCCTGGTTGTGGACACGTGTTTCATCGAAAGTGTGTGGACACTTGGTTGCTCAAAGCCTCGACGTGTCCTATTTGCAGAGCTAGGGTTAGATTGTGGGAGGAAGATCCACAAGAAGGAGAATTATGGAGATGTTTTGGTCATAGAAGAAGTAGTTTGCTAGATTTGTAAGTGCTATGTTTCTTGTTTTTGTTTTGTTTCAATCATATTTGGATTAGAAGTTATAATCATTTAATAATGTTTTAAGCTCATTCAACATAGTTATAGTTTCTAACTCGTTCTTGATGACTAGTTCGTTGGAGGAGACTAATTGCTTCATTATTGGTTTATAGAATGATTAGAACCCTTAAGCTCTCGAAAAATATATAAATAGATAGATATGTAGTCGTTTTCAGTTTTAACACGGTGCTACAGAGTTTCTTGACCGATTCAACACGAATTGTTGAACATGTTACCGAGCTCTTGTTTTCTCTCTTTAACATCTCTATTTGTGTCGCTGTCAGGAAGTAATTGTTTAGACTTTTCATCGATGTGTTATACTTCGGTTTCTTGTTCTTGAATTTGTCTAAGTCTTGGTTTCTTTCGTTTGATTTTTGATTGAATAGGTAATATTGTGTGGTTATGTAGACGTGGACTCAGTCTAATGGATGATAAGAATCTCCAAAACTGAAGCTACGAAGAGGTACAATACAAGCCAAGGACTCTTTCCTCCATAGAGAAGTAGCGGGTCGATCTTATGGTAATATATAAGCACTAAGCAGATGGGCGTTTGATCATATAAACCCTCACTACCATTACCAAAAAGCAATAGCCAAGAGCTTTTTTTTTCATTTTCTTTTTGAAAGCCATGGATCGGTTTTCGTTCTTGAATGTTATAATGGAGGTTGCGGGTATTCTAAATGAATCCCGCAAACTCTCCTCAAGAACAAAAAGTTGATGTTCTCAGTCTTGGTATTCCCTCTCTTACTCAATTGTTTAGTTTACTTGTTCAACGCCATTGCCATCAAACCCGAGATAACAAACTTGATCCTTGAATCAAGTTTGTTACCTATGACAGATCCAAACACCCCGGAATTTGCTGCCCATCTTATGAGAGTCTTTGTAGATTTTCGCCAGTTTGTCAATTCTTTATACATCTTCATCGCCGTCTCCTCCATCATCAACCTTTTATCCACTCTTGTCATGGTTCATGCATCGGCTCTTACTCATAAAGATGATAGCTTCGAGATCAAAGATTTTCCGATTCTGACGCTTAAATATTGGAAGGGACCTCTTGTGACCAATTTCTATATTGTTCTCTTCAGTCTTGGCTATTGGTTCCTATTCTTTATAGTCCTATTTTCTATCGTTTTCTTCTCTACAAAACTCGATTCCTTGGCAGCCAAATCTCGCGCTTTATTCATTGTATTTGCAGTCTTTGAGTCTTACTTAGCTATCGTTTGGAACTTATCTATGGTCATATCGATACTCGAGGATACTTATGGGATCCAAGCTTTGGGGAAAGCTGCAAAGATTGTTAAAGGGATGAAGCCAAAACTATTCCTCTTGAATCTTTTCTTTGGGTTATTGTCATTTGGATTAGTTCAAATCTTGCGGCTGGTCGATTGGAGTAGTTCATTCTCGGTTACCTTAACCACCGGTTTGGTCCTTATGAGTTCGGTCTTTGTGGTGAGGATGTTTCAGCTTGTGACTTACACCGTTGCTTATTTCCAATGTAAGAGCCTGCAAGGACAAGACTCGCTGAGGGATGTTGAATATACGAAATTGTCATCCACTACTCTCATGGGAGGATTGCCTTGATTAGGCATGTATAATACATAAATATACGTGGGTCGTTTGTTTCTTAAGAATGTTAAAGTTCACCATGGATTTGGTAAAGTATTTCTAATAATCCAAGGTTTTTTGTAATTTATAAAAGTAATTAATAATCAAAGGTTTGGTTGAAAATATATTTTGTGTTAAGGTATGGTTGCATATGTATATATTTAGCAAGGTATTTTTGCTTTTCTGTACAATGCATATGACATGATTATCCTTTTGGATGAAAATGAGAAAACTACTATACTACAACAACTATAGAAAGCAAACCAAAATAATAATTAGAAAAATAAGAAGAACAAATCCCAAATGTTTTTCATATCATATCGCATTGCATTATGTTACAACATAGCTCTGTAATGAGAATTTTGAATTTCATACATGTATTTCATGTTAAATTATAGTTTTTGACTACATAAGGTATGTTTTAGCACAATATTATAGTCTTTAGCTACGAAAAAGCCGATTTCTCCACAAACTTGCATAAAACAAATTCACGTAGGTGCACACATGAATTTCACATAGTCAAGATATTACGGTACAATAACAGAGTTAGAGCATATGCATGATTATGCACAAAACATGAAGTGTAAGTATGAAATTCAGATTTCTCATTATTCGAATTTAAGTATAAATTTAACATAATGCATTTGTAAGGATATAAAAAATCTGATTTGCCGTGTTTAAGGTAAGTGTTTTTGTTGACTCCTTGTTGGGACATCTAGCTTCACCGTGTCACTCCTTGAGGATAAGACTAAAAATGTCGGAAACTTCTCTCAATTTTATTTGAACATGTTCGGGTTTGAAAACCGGTTTATGTAACTATCAAGAAATAATCAAAACAAAAAATCCAAAAATAAACTTCAATGTGAATTTTGATTTGGGCTATATATTTCAAATTTCAGTCTAAAATTTATTGGCAACAATATTATTAAAAAAAAAAACCTACATTGTTATTACAATGGGGAAACTTATTTATTAAGCGGTATAAAAGGTTTTATACATAAGTAACGAAAAAGTAGTAAGTAAACGACCATGAGTTGGTAATTAATTTGCAAAAATGATGGATGATACGTAAAAGTTTAATTATATTATGTTAAAAATTTTACTTACCTTAAAAACAAAAGAGATCAGATTTAAAGAAAAGAGAGGTTAGATTAAAGGAGGAAGTTCTACAAGAAGGAGAACTATGGATATGTTTTGGTCATGGAAGAAATAGTTTGCTAGATTTGTAAGTGCTCTGTTTTTCTTTTTTTCAATCATATTTGGATTAGAAGTTATAATCATTTAGCAATTTGCAACGTCCTCAAAGAATGTTTGAAGCTCTAATTCTTCTATGTTCGGTTAAATATAAATATATAATGACGGTTTGGTATAGCATATAGTTTGACCCTACTGTTTATGACTCATTCATGATGACTTGTTCGCTTGAGGAAACAAATTTTTTTTTTAGATAGATGTTTCATTATCTTACACGGTTTCTTGACATTTTCAACACGAATAGAGGAAGTGAATGTTGATCACGTACATTTGATGAAGAAGTCAACTTGCAATGTTAAACATGTTCCTCTTATTTTCTTTATATAACATCTTCATTTATGACGCGGTCAGGAAGTCATCATTTTTAGACTTTTCATCGATGCATTATGCTTCGGGTTCTTTGTTCTTGGATTTGTCTAAGTCTTGGTTTCTTCCTTTGATTTTGGATATAATATGTAGTAATAATAATATATTGAGGGTTCCGTGTACTTGGACTCAATCAAATGGATGACAAGAATCTCCGTAAGCGAAGCTACCCCGAAATACAAGCCAAAGACTTCTTTTTCCATAGAAAAATAGCTGGTCATAATCTAAAGGTATAGTAGTTTTTGAATGTTTGGTTAGTAGTATATAAGCCCTAGACAGATAGGTTTGATCTTATAAACCCTCGCCACCATTACCAAAAACCAATAAGCCAAGAGCTTTTCTCATTTTTCTTCTTGAAACCCATGGCTCGATTTTCCTTCTTGAATGTTGTAAAGGATGTTGTGGCTATTCTAAATGAATCCCGCAAACTGTTTCTCAAGAACAAAAAGTTGATGTTCTCAGTCTTGGTATTCCCTCTCTTACTCAATTGTTTAGTTTACTTCTTGAACATCTTTGTCATCGTACCGGAGATCACAAACTTGATCCTTGAAGCAAGTTTGTTGCCTTCGACAGATCCAACCTCCCCGGAATACGCAGCCCGCCTTATGAGAGTCTTTACAGATTTTCGCCAATTTGTGGGTTCTTCATACATTTTCGCGGCTGTCTCCTCCATCATCAACCTCTTTTCTGTTCTAGTCATCGTCCACGCATCGGCTATTACTCTTAAAGATGAAAACTTCAATATCAAAGATTTTCCTGTTCTGAGCCTTAAATCTTGGAAGGGACCTCTTGTGACATATTTCTACATTGCTCTTTTCAGTCTTGGCTTTGGCTTCCTCTTCTTTATAATCCTTTGTCCTATCCTTTTGTTCTCTATAAAATCCGGTTCCGTGGAAAATATCGGTTTCTTGGCGGTCGAGGCTGGTGTTTTATTGATTATATTCACCGTCTCTCAGTCCTATTTTGCTATCTATTGGAACTTATCTATGGTCATATCGATACTAGAGGAAAGTTATGGGTTCCAAGCTTTGGGGAAAGCAGCAAAGATTGTTAAAGGGATGAAGACAAAACTGTTTCTCTTGAATCTTTTCTTTGGTTTATTGGCATCCGGATTAGCTCAAATCTTGCAGCTGATCAATATGGGAAGATCGTTAGCGGTTACCTTAACCACAGGTTTTGTCCTTGTGTGTTTGGTCTTTGCGGTGAGGATGTTTCAGCTTGTGACTTACACCGTTGCATATTTCCAATGTAAAAGCCTCCAAGGCAGAGACGTTGAGTCGCTCAGGGATGTGGAATATATGGCATTGTCTTCCACTACTCTCACGGAATGATTGCCTTGATATTTCAAGAGAAGGGCATATATGATATGATATTTAATCTGTGGATTGTTTGTTTGTTTGAGAATATTGTTGAACTTCACCATGGATTTGGTAAAGTATTTTGAATAATCAAAGGTTTTGTTACATATATGTTTTGTTAATTGTTTTAAGGTTTGGTTGAATATATTTGGTTTTATATATAGACATGATAGTTTTGCTTCTCTTTTTCTGTAAAATGCCGCATATGACTTGAGTATCCATTTCGATCAAAATGAGAAACACTAAACTACACATTGGTATCTTTTATTTATTTAAAGTAGTATAAAATGCAAATAATATGCATTTCAGGCCATATGCAGTAAAACGCATTGTTGGTCACTGTCAGATTTGGAACCAGAGATCCGCAATCCGGAAGAACCATCCACGGCAGATATTAAAAGTCAACGGCCATCTACATCACGTCTCTGAAAGAAAGCAGGGACGTTAGGCTTCCTCGTGAGCCGAACTAAACAAGAAAAGTCACCGTACCAGTGGGCTCGGACGATCACCTTCCTAGAACCAGTCCATCCCCTGCCCAAAGAGGGAGTCAAACCTAACGTTGCAACAATAAAGACAAAATTAAAACAAACAAATTAATGCATAATTAAAGCAATAATTGCCATTAATTCCTAAGATCTCCTAAGAACTTTGTATATATAAGAGAAGAGTGGAAATATTTAGAGCATAAAATATTGACTACTTGACTATACTATTCATATTATTTGTGTAATTACTATATGTGTGCTAGATCTATGGAATTTTAATGATGAGAGAGCGTAACGAGTTGGCAAGAGCATGAAAGAAAAGAGACACAGAGATTTGTTAACGGGTTTGGTTAACAACCTACAATTTTGGGATCTAGTCCATAAACAATTCACTAGAAAATGCTCCAACCTACAATTGCTATATTGCATCCACCTCTTTTTTCTAGAATTACAATGAAAGAAAACTACCATTCATTGTTTTTCGGGTTGTCTGAATTTTTCAACCTAAACTATTTCAAAACTCATCGTTTCTCTCCATACTTTTTTCCTCCGAAAAACAACCATCAACTTTAAAATTTCTGAAAAAAACAATTTTCTCCCTAAACCATGTTAAACCACAAATTCGCGTTTACTGTTTCGCGTTACGATTACCCACATAATTACCCACGACCCGTGTGGAAACGACGTCGTTTTCCTTCATAGGTTTTATTCCCAAAATTGCCCAGAAACGACGTCGTTTTCTTTGTGTTTAAAATCTCAAAATCGAATTGGGGTTTAGGGTTCATATTCACTTCTCAAATTGAAGAAACTATGAGCACCACGAGCTACTACTAATCTGCTTCAAGTCCGACACATCATTTTTCTCCTCCTGGTGTTCCATCGAAATGCTGGTGTGGAGCGTCAATCATCACTTACACATCAAAGACGAAGGAAAATCCAAGCCGGAGATTCTATCGATGTGCAATTGCATTGCAGGTACATTGTTCTATTTTGTTAGATTGTTGATTTAAGAGAATGCAATTGAAGGCGTATTTTATCCGGGTTTATGTGTGTAGAGAGAAAATGAAGATCACTTGTTCAAATGGGTTGATGAAGCTCTCTTAGACGAAATTAGGATGGTCGAGGAGAATTGTAAGAGAGTTGAAGAGGATGTCAATGATCTAAAGGTGCAGATGGCTAAACGGCATCGGTTTTGTTTTTTTTGGGAAATAAAACAAAGGTGAAACGATGTCGTTCGTGTGTGATTTTTGGAAAATCAAAAAAAAGTGAAACGACGTCGTTTTAAGACGGGTCGTGATTACTTATGTGGGTAATTGTAATCGCGGAACAGTAAACGCGATTTTGTGGTTAAACCCGGTTTAATGACTGGTTCAATTGGAGGCGTATTTTCTCGGATGAATCCGAAAGTATATGACGTTTTATTCAGAAAATTTAGAATTGATGGTTGTTTTTTCAGAGAAAAAAAGTATAGGGGGGAACGATGAGTTTTGAAATAGTTTAGGTTGTAAAATTCAGGGAATCCTTGTTTTTCCGACGAGTGTAGCTTCAAAACAAAACCACCAACAGATCTTCAAATCTCGTTGGTGGGCAACGTCACACACACATGTGTACCTCTCTCGATAAACTCTAGACGTGCAATATTTTCCTTTCGCGACAACGTTCTATTTATATTCTTACCATAAACCCCTCAAGCTCACATGACACTTTTCTCTCTTATTGGTCATCTCTTCTAAGACACCAAAGCCACATCATCTCTTAAGATTCGTGACTATATATTTCTCTTCAGTTCAGGTCTGTTTCTCTCTGTATCCACTCTTCAGCTCCAGCTCTTGTGTCACACGCACAGTCTTGCGCCACACGTACAATCTTGTGCCACGCACATATTTTGTATCACAGATTATATCAACTTTGATCATCTTCTTTATCTAGAGTCTAACAACTAGTTACAAATAAACATTCATTTTATACTACAAATTGAGGATAGTATACAATTTTCTTTCTTTCTTGATTCTGAATTTTTGTCCTTGAAGGTTTAATCCCACTTCGTAATAATAAATTCTTGAGTGTTCCGATCATGCATCCACATGTTTTCTCATTACTTAACCTTAAAAACGAGAGTAATTAGATTTTAGTAATGGCATATGCGCAACTCACAAACACCATTGTTGAATAATTTATGCGGCACTGGTAGCAGAAAAGATGAAATCCAGCTTATATGTAATTTACGTGCTCAACTTTAATCAGCGGACAAAAATTATAAATGCGTAAACCACATATCTCCCCACCTATATGCGTGGAAGTTGTATTCAATATACAAAAAAAAAAAAGTCATTATAATTTCAATAACCAGATTGTATGAACCCATGTCGATTCATGTATGACTCATTATGTTGCAAACAAGTTACAAGTTACAACTATCACGTGACTTTGCAACACCAAGTACTAGATTTTTTTTGTTATTAGGTTTAAAGTTCCATAACGACTCCATCAATTTGTGTACTGATAAATAGTACATCAACTAGAATTTAACGTGCCGTATACCGTAAAACAATATTTGTTTCATATAATCTTAACTAAATAGTAAATAGTAAAAAAAATCTTGGGTTTAAAAATTCATAACAACGACTCCATCAATTGCGTACTGGTAGTATATAAATTACGCAAAGTCTTGATATAATTTTATCTAAATGAATCTAGTTGCTGATATGAGAAAGTAAATACGTTGTCGATTAATTTTTGTATGCATCATGATCTGTATATATCTCTACTTTCCAAAAGTATACATCAAATATGAAACCGTGAGTCCTATCTTTAATTTTGGCAACAAACCGTGAGTTTCTTAAGAAAGTATGATTACTTAGTCGTAAAAGCATGAAGGCAAAACTTTTGAATAAATTGTGTAAACAATGTAAAAACATTTCACATGGGATTGTCTATAGATAATACGGCAAATTTAAGATGCCACTTTGAATTTCAGCCGACATGAAATAGTCACACATTGATTTTAGTATATATCAAATATAATTAAGTAGGAGAAAACCCTAAAAAAACCGACATCTTTGGTCAAGCCAACAAAAAAACACAGAAAAGCTAAACTGTTGTTGTTTTTATCTTGGTTTCGAAAAATAACGTGTATGAACCTAATTAAATCCGGCCCACTAAATATATAAATATCTTTTGGAGTTCGTTTTCACATTGATTTTCCTAAGAATTTGTAGGACCATCATACAAAAGTTATTGATGGAAACTGCTCACCCTATCAACAATGAAAAGCAAGTAAGTTCACATTATATTTTCAATTATCTTGTAATCAAATGGGATTTATACTGGTGACAATTTTTTTCTTTTGGGTTGTTCTATGTGTTGGAAACACTATGAGTGCTATAATTTTCATGAGGATGACGCTAAATGTTTGGAATGATTATCAATAGAGATATAGCATGAGAAATCAAGAGATATATAATCAAAGGATATGATATAAATGTTCTTTTTGTCAACATATATAAATGTTTTGAAACGTAAAAAAGAAAGAAAGATATAAGCGTTTTGGTTCAATGAATCATATATATGAAAGGAGACTAACTCTTTTCCACAACTTGACACATAATCACATGAGCGTTTGCCACCTAGACTTCATAAAATAAGTAATATATAATTAGTAATTAATTTAACATAACAACTAAAATAGGAGGATATAATTAATCAGAACTTGAGCCATCATTCTTTCTACATTTTTTTAATTCAATATATCCTCTGTAATTTTGAGATCCACTTAAGTGGCTAAAGTGATCATAAAATCCAAACATGTTACACATATTCCTTGCCTAAAAATTAGACGATTATTAAGAAAAAAACTAAATGAATATGCAGATTAAATATATCTAAGCTTTTCGAGATTTATGCTAAGAAAACAAGTAATTTGAAAGATGTTTGAGGAGCTATCCTTATAACTAATACGTAAGATATAAGATTATGACAAGAACTTAACTAAACTTTCCAAGAACATCAAGTTGAATATGATTAGATTGAATATGTAGAGACATAGTTAATAAAGACATGTTCTATTTTTAGTGTAAGAAATAAATTTTCTAAAATTTCACCTTCTCACAATCTAAACATATAACCAAAAAAATAAGGATATATAAATTTAAAAAAAAACTGAGAATCTAGAACAACAATAAAAAAGTAACTCAAACACATTCGTTTTTCAGATGAACTAATATAGTTGGACTTTTCAAAAACAATTACAAATCATATTTATTTTTCAAAACGGATGCATTCAACTTTACTTTATATGAACAGACATTATATAAAACAATTTGTAAATAGTAATACATAAATCCGCATGTAATGCGGGTACTCATCTAGTATAATAAATGTTTGGAATCACGTGAAATTTTCTCTTCAACAGAATGTTCTTCACAAAATGAAAATAATATACTTTTGGTCGAGTAAAAAATAAAATAAAATAAATCTCGACGTAATTTTTTTTATCCTATTCTATAGACAAACTTTTGGTTTTGGAGTAACACATGAGAATGAGTCATTCTTCCTATTTTGTGGTTGAGAAATGAGTCATTCCTTCGTTCATTGGATTTCATTTTATTCCCTTTTTGTATGTTTTTGTTCATAGTGACAATATATATATATATATATATATATATATATATATATATATTATATATATGATTGTTTGTTTCTTGTTAAAGGATCTTTAATAAAATCTAAATAATACTATGTTTTATTTTTGTGGAACGATGCTGCTTTTGTGTCCATATGTAGCTGGCACTTTGTGAACATTTCTTGATTATCTAGAATTATCTTGTCTTTTTAATTTTTTTAAATGAATAACACAAAATATCACAAGGACATATTTCGAACAAAGTATAATAATGTTCTCGAGCACATCAGCATTAATCAATAGAGAAGGAAAAAAAAAAAAGTGATACAAGCATTATAGTATTTCATACGCAAATCCATTCTAGATATTCTTCTAGAAAAACATACGTCTCTTTATATTTTTAATTTGGTGTATCTCAGATCCTCTACTATCCAACTGTCTTGTAAAAGTTACTTTAACTAGCTAATGTAATTGAAACTGTAATTTTATATGAACAAATGATTTAAACGGATGATTTAATTAATGCTATAAAACTAGTTTGATCATCCTATCTCTTCAGATCACGTGAATATGAATTCGTAGTCTTAATTGAACATATTTATCCACACACATATCTATATTTTATAATATAAAGTTTGAATTCCAAGTTTTATACTCTAAATAAATTGGATAATGTTGTCATATTTCTCATATACATATCTTTAAAACCTTGTCTCTACTTAAGGCTTGGAATCACACGGTCGTCATTCATCTTTTGATTTGGTAGTCTGGCGAAGTTAGAAATCAATTTTGAGTTGGTGGATATCCTTCTAAATGGGTGGTAGCCTAGTGATATTAAGAGTGAGTATTCAAGATCTCTAGTTCAATCTCATGAAAGATATATATTTTACATTTTAAATGTGATTCTATCAACGGTTAGTTATATACACTAACAAAGATTACGTACTAAATTCAGACTAAAAACATGTAATTCTGTAATGGTGGAGTGATGAACCTTCTATAGAGAAAGAGCTTCAAAATTACGAATTCGAATTTTTATGTCAGATAAAAAGAAGTGGTCTGCATCCCGGTCCAAAAATACTATGTACTAAAAATTCACAACTTTTTAGTCACCAATCTTCAAGGGATAAATAATAAACAAAGACTCAATTTTGTTTCATATGAGCTAAACGGTTGAGTAAAACAAACATCGTCAAAGATTTTATCTTATAAAAAGCGTTGTCAAACTCGTTCTGAGTACCATTGATTATTGGGTTATTTTGAAGACATGCATATAAATTTGTTTCGATTCTCATACTACAATATTATTAAATCGGAACATACGTACAACTAATCCCATTATAGAAAGATTAAAGGTATAAACAACGGGATAAGATACGAAATTAAAATCTCCTTAAGTCAACAAATAAAATCTCTTTTTAAAAGGTTACAGTTTTAATAATTTTGTAAATGGGGTTGGCGAAAGTATATCATTAATCGGCTGACCAAAACCGATGGACTCACCTGTTAGTGGATAAATGAAACCTTAATAAATGAATTCGATAACTTCGACCCTATCCATTGGTGGTATCACTTGCCACGTCTTTTAATCCTATTTTTATCTTTTAAAATCCTCTTTTTATTTACGTGTTTGATCTTCTTCCTCCCATTATTATTAATATCTTGCTGCAAAAAATAAATATAGAGGAAAACGAATTCCAGTCATAAACGCTATTAAAGTCTTAGATATGTTAGACGAGAAGATACTAGTAATGCTAATTAGTCATTAGGAATTCCATTAATAATCGCTATTAAACGCTTAGACATATGTTAGACGAGAAGAAAAATAGAAAATCGAAGACATATGTTAGACATATGTACTATGAGCTTTAACAAAAAAAAAGACATATGTACTTAGTACATTGTACTATGAGAGTATGAGTATAGTAATACTTAATTAGTCAATAGTATATCTTTTGTTCTTTATCACTTACTATGTTGGTTGATTTTCAATGTCTTTGTAACCTTTTCTATGTTTCAAGAACGTATGTAATAAGGTTTACGGACGCATAGATGATATTTTGTAATTTGTTTTAGTATTTTTCATTTTTAAATGAATTTCTGAAGAATTATAAACCGAATTCCGTAATTCAGAAAAAAAAAAAAAAAAAGAATTCCGTAATTCATTGTTAGAATCCAAGCATCGTGTCCATGATTTATAGAAACGATTGTAATACTAGTATCATATTTTTCATCTAATACAATTAAGAAATACTAACCAATAATTACTGATAATTTATCTTAATTAAGCTGAAATTGTTAAAAAAAAAAACGTACAGACATCTCTTACACTTAAATATTTCTGATGGAAACACTAAAATAAAATATTTTGATCGTAGAAATATAACTAATATTTACTTATTTTTTCTTTTTTTTTAGGTTTTAAAATTCTCATTATGTTGGTTTTAGTATGTTTTTATTTTATTTTTAATTGCATAATTAATTAAGATATTTTTTTGTACAAGATAATGCCACGCAAGCATTTTACGGGACTTTTTTTCCTTCGCATGCAAAGTCCGGCGGCTCATTTTACACGATAATGAGGATTTGCTCATGTTTCTACGAATTTAACAAAAACCGAAAATTGCCTTTAAATGAAAAAGGGAGAGTCAAAAAAAAGGAAAAAGGAATATTCAAAATAGAAAAGTAGAAAAGAGAATAATATAAAAATAATTATCTCAAGAGGCTATAGATAAAGTGGGACCCAAGCAAATCTTTTAGACAACGTGGCTGATCCTATCGGGCCCCACAAAGACAATGGTTATGTGGAATTTGGATATGTCTCCTTTTTTTTTTTTGCTCTCCCACGCTCTTATCTTGTATTTAGTTAGAAATCTGAAACAATTCCCTCAAAAAAAAAACAACACTATTCGCCACTCATTTCATATTCAAACTTTAAAAAACTGAATAAATTTTAATAAGAAAATTTTTAACCTTTTGAACAAGAGTTTTTTTTGTTATATTTTGATAATTTTTCCTAACTTCAACCAATTAAATTATAATAGACAACAAAATTTACCGTTTTGTTATTTATAACTTACATGCATATTGTCCAATTTTAAACGTGAACGACATGATGGTAACGTTAGTTACATTGTAGTCTCAGTTAAATTCAAAACATTTGATTATTTATAACCCACACACGCATAATATCCATTTTAAACGTGATTTATACATGATGATGACATTAGTTACATAGTAGTGTTCGTTAATTACAAAAAAAAAAAAAAATTGGACGTTTTTCTTGTTTAGAACTCACAAGCGTATATTGTCCAGTCTAAATTTATAAAATAGTGGTGACATTAGTTACATAATAGTCTTTCGTCAAAAACAATTTTTTGACCACTTTTATCATTCATAATTCACACACTCATATTGTCCAATTTAAACGTGAACTAAATATGGTGGTAACATTAGTTACTTAGTAATCTTCGTTAAATAAAAAAAGTTCAACCGTTTTATCATTTTTAACCCACACATATATTTAACGTGAATTATATCACGAGTTACATAATAGTCTCCGTTAAATTTGGAATTTAGCTCAAATTTGTTGTAAGTGAATTGCTTGTTACCAATGTCGTCAGTAAAACATAACGGTAAATGTTTCTATTTTGTATTATAACTATTTTAACATAAAAGATATAAAGAAAGATTTCTATGTATAATACATTATTTCGATATATAGATTTAAATTATAGTTATAAATATATTTTTTGCTTGATATCTCTGTAAATTAATAAGACGGAATTTAAAATAATTACAATAAATAAATTTTAAGCAAATTAGATGTTAGTTAAAAGTTAGATGAGAAAACACTGTAGCATATGAAGAAAAAAAAACACAAAAAAGTATAATTAGATGTGAAGCATTAAAAATGTTCCCATTGAGATGACGCCACGTGTCACAATCTGAGGTCGGCGGTCGATGTTATACCGTTGAAATGAGGAAGAAACGGAAAAAAAGTTTGAAACGTTCCTAGGAGGGAATGGATGACGTGTCATAATATGATTGGAGTACATAGCTGCCGTTGATCGCGAAAGTAATGCCAAGTCATCAGTCGCACATGCCTCGTGACTTTTCTTATCTTTCTCTTCCCACCCTAACACGCCACGTTTCCTCTACATGTTTGCCACGTGGCTTTTCACTATCCACCCACCAATATTCCTAACACTAAAATTAGATTAAAATTTATTTACTATGGGATATGAAATTATGAATTGTGAAGTTATGTGATTATGGTTAGGCTGATGCTACGTAATTTGTTACTCTTTAGTAGCAGTACAAATGTACTTTACAAAAAGATTTGGTGTGTTTCAAGCATATCATACAATTCTTTTTATTTTTACAGTACATATCCCTATTTTACAATAAAAATATCGTATTTTATTTATCAAAATGTTGTTTTGCTAATAATATTTAGTAAAATAATTTTAACAATAGTAAGAAAAAGCTTGAAAAATCAAATTTTGTAAATTTCCCCTTCTACTTGTTAGTAATTAATAGAAATAGATAAATATTAGTTTCTTTTGATTTTATTTTTCCCAAATTCACTAGCATTTGTGGAAAATTGATGTGAGTACAAAACTGATGTGATTTTTCTTTGTTATTCCTCAAAAATATAATTTTTCAACCTTCAATTTTAAGTTTTTTGATGGATATGAGCAGCTTTTGTCAAATCTATTAAATAAAAAGACGTGTGCCACAAATTATCCACATCAGCAATAAGTTTTTTTTTAAAACAACATATATATGGAAAAATAATAGCTGTAAAATATTTATTTCCCATTTAGGTTAAAAAAGTAGAAATATAATTGGAGATAAGAGACGAAACAGCTCACAGCAAACTAATCAGTAATTAGGGTTATAGCTTTTTAAAGATTTGTTTCCTTTTATTTCATTTTTCAAAGACAAAAGTCGGTTTGAGTTAACCACACGCGCTTATCTAACGGTTCAGATATACCAATCATATCCATCTCGAGAAAATCGAGACCGTCCAAAAATTGTGTTGATTTTTTAAACTTTAATTTTGTTTCCTCTTTCGTTTTCGTTCTTATCCTCACCGAAAAAATTTCCGTTTTTTCTTCCTTCTTAAATTCCACAATATGGACGCTCTCTTCCTTCTTCTTCTTCGTAAAACTATCCTTCTTTTTCTTCTCTCCTTGTTATGAAATCTGAGAAACCCAGAAACAATATTTGATTTCTTCATTTACCCAATTTTAAAGTTTTGATTTTTTTTTCTTCTCTTCTTCGTTATGTCGCCGGAATCTTGGAAAGACCAGCTTAGTCTGGTTTCGGCTGATGATTATCGGATCATGGGTCGAAATCGGATCCCCAATGCCGTCACGAAGCTTTCCGGTCTCGAAACCGACGATCCTAACGGCGGCGCGTGGGTTACGAAACCGAAACGAATCGTGGTTTCGAATCAGCTTCCTCTTCGTGCTCACAGAGACATTTCGTCGAACAAGTGGTGCTTTGAATTCGACAATGACAGTCTTTACTTACAACTCAAAGATGGGTTTCCTCCGGAGACGGAAGTCGTCTACGTCGGATCTTTAAACGCCGACGTCTTACCTTCAGAGCAAGAGGACGTCTCTCAGTTCTTGCTTGAGAAGTTTCAGTGTGTTCCTACTTTCTTACCTAGTGACTTGCTCAACAAGTATTACCATGGTTTCTGTAAACACTATCTCTGGCCCATTTTTCACTATCTTCTTCCTATGACGCAAGCTCAAGGCTCTCTCTTTGATCGTTCGAATTGGAGAGCGTACACGACTGTTAACAAGATCTTCGCTGATAAGATCTTCGAAGTGCTAAACCCGGATGATGATTACGTCTGGATTCATGATTATCACCTCATGATTTTGCCCACTTTTTTGAGGAACAGGTTTCATCGGATAAAGCTTGGGATTTTCCTCCATAGTCCCTTTCCTTCGTCGGAGATTTACCGTACTCTTCCTGTGAGAGACGAGATTCTCAAAGGGTTTCTGAATTGCGATTTGGTTGGTTTCCACACGTTTGATTACGCTAGGCATTTCTTGTCTTGTTGTAGTAGGATGCTTGGTCTTGATTACGAATCTAAAAGAGGCTACATTGGTCTTGAATATTTTGGAAGAACGGTGAGCATCAAGATATTGCCCGTTGGGATTCATATGGGGCAGATTGAATCGATAAAGGCTTCGGAGAAAACTGCAGAGAAAGTGAAGAGATTGAGAGAAAGGTTCAAGGGGAACATTGTGATGTTAGGTGTGGATGATTTGGATATGTTCAAAGGTATTAGCTTGAAGTTTTGGGCGATGGGTCAGCTTCTTGAACAGAACGAAGAGCTTCGTGGGAAAGTGGTTCTCGTGCAGATTACTAATCCTGCTCGTAGTTCAGGTAAGGATGTTCAAGATGTAGAGAAACAGATAAATTTGATTGCTGATGAGATCAATTCTAAATTTGGGAGACCTGGTGGTTATAAGCCTATTGTGTTTATCAATGGACCTGTTAGTACTTTGGATAAAGTTGCTTATTACGCGATCTCGGAGTGTGTTGTCGTGAATGCTGTGAGAGATGGGATGAATTTGGTGCCTTATAAGTACACAGTGACTCGGCAAGGGAGCCCTGCTTTGGATGCAGCTTTAGGTTTTGGGGAGGATGATGTTAGGAAGAGTGTGATTATTGTTTCTGAGTTCATCGGTTGTTCTCCATCTCTGAGTGGTGCGATCCGTGTTAATCCGTGGAACATCGATGCAGTCACTAACGCCATGAGCTCTGCAATGACGATGTCCGACAAAGAGAAAAATCTGCGCCACCAGAAGCATCATAAGTACATAAGCTCTCACAATGTTGCCTATTGGGCGCGGAGTTATGACCAAGATCTTCAAAGGGCGTGCAAAGATCATTACAACAAGAGATTCTGGGGAGTCGGATTCGGTCTTTTTTTCAAGGTTGTTGCGTTAGATCCGAATTTCAGAAGGCTCTGTGGTGAAACCATAGTCCCCGCGTATAGGAGATCAAGCAGTAGGTTGATCCTATTGGACTATGATGGGACAATGATGGATCAGGATACTCTGGATAAAAGGCCAAGTGATGATCTTATCTCGCTTCTCAATCGCTTATGTGACGACCCCAGCAATCTAGTCTTTATTGTTAGTGGTCGAGGTAAGGACCCTCTCAGCAAATGGTTTGACTCTTGCCCAAATCTTGGTATCTCAGCTGAACATGGTTATTTCACTAGGTACTTTGCTAAAACCCTTCCCTTTCATCATCTTCCCTCTCATTTTTGTAAAGTTAATACTTTTCTCCTTTTGATTTGTAATCACAGATGGAACTCAAATTCCCCTTGGGAAACAAGTGAATTGCCTGCGGATTTAAGCTGGAAGAAAATAGCTAAACCAGTGATGAATCACTATATGGAAGCGACTGATGGATCATTCATAGAGGAGAAAGAGAGTGCTATGGTGTGGCACCACCAAGAAGCTGACCATTCATTTGGTTCTTGGCAAGCTAAGGAGCTTCTTGATCATCTAGAGAGTGTTCTCACCAATGAGCCTGTTGTTGTCAAGAGAGGCCAGCACATAGTAGAAGTTAAACCTCAGGTGTATATACAAACTACTATGAGATTTACTTGCTCGAATTTGCCATTATTATCATCATTGTAATGTGAATTTGATTTTCAGGGAGTAAGCAAAGGAAAGGTGGTGGAGCATTTGATAGCAACGATGAGGAACACCAAAGGGAAGAGACCGGACTTTTTGTTGTGCATAGGTGATGACCGGTCTGATGAAGACATGTTTGATAGCATAGTGAAGCACCAAGATGTTTCCTCTATTGGTCTCGAAGAGGTCTTTGCGTGCACAGTTGGTCAGAAACCGAGCAAGGCCAAGTACTATCTCGATGATACCCCAAGTGTTATCAAGATGCTTGAATGGTTGGCCTCAGCTTCAGATGGATCAAAGCATGAGCAACAGAAGAAACAGAGCAAGTTCACTTTTCAACAGCCTATGGGACAATGTCGAAAGAAAGCATAGATCTTTGAAAGGGTTTGCGTTAGATTTTATGTTGTTGTGATATTAAAAGATTATAGGATTTGAAGGTTTTAGGTTACCTGAAAGGTTTCTAGGTTTGCTATATATGCCTTTTGTACAGAGTATCTTGAACTGGTCAATTCGGTTACTTTGCCCCCATGTGAGATGCTTATACATAGAAAAGGAAATAGATATAATATGATGAATTCATTTCAATTTTGTTTTCTTGTCGAAGAGAGCTCTTCTTCTGATTGAAAATTGGGAAAGACAATTTGTTCTGATGAATTATATACTAGGTTTCACTTTCCTTTGGCAAGCTCATGACAAAAGTGCATTATATACTAATCAAAGTTTAAAACATTTGTTACAATCTATGACAAGAGAACACAGTAACTTGGTTTGATGGGTATTATATGTAAAACAGAAGGTCCAGTTCATGGATCATACTTGTCAAGCTCGTAAAACTCAATGTTCTTGTACTTTTGCGAGATTATCTCTGCTTGAACCTTTCTTGCAGTATCTGTCGCACACCCGACAAGGATCAGAACAGAAGTGCCTGCAAATCCTCTGAATGCTGTCAAGTGAGTGATCTGTTCGACTACAGCAGGACCAGCAGCTAGAACAGCCAGAAATGCAGAACCAAGAACCGATATCCGGCCAAGGACCTGATATTGCAATCAGAGCGAGACATTTTCAGATAGTTGTTAGATGATAAACCAAAATGGGAAGTTTGTAAAAATTGATCAAGGAGAGAGGGAGAAAAGATCTTACGGTTTTGATGAAGAGAGCAGTGCTTTTACCAGGTCGGACTAGAGGGATTGATGCACCTTGGCGTTTTAATTGTTCACTCACGTCGTCCGGGTCAAGTTGCAAGAAAGTGTAGTAGTAGTTGAAGAAAGCTATGAGAAGTATATTGGTTGGAAGATAGAAAGAACCTGCAATAGTTTGTTTGTGAAGTCATCAACAAAAAACAGTTTCAAAGGACCCAATCTTCTTACTTGCTGTGTATTAGGAGAACTTACCTCCAGGGGTTAAAGCAAAAGCAACATTCTTCAAAGCAGATATGCCGGTAAATCGTGCTAAAGTAGCAGGAAGAGCAAGAGATGATGTGGAGAATATGATAGGCATTACTCCCGCACTATTGACCTTGAATGGAAGATAAGCAGATTTCTGAAGCCCACCAGCTTTGCTGGTGTATCGCGAGGCATAATTGAGCGGAATTTTCCTCTCTGCTTCCTGAAAAACTTTGCTTGTTAGACTATATAAGCATACCAAACTTCTTAGATTCATTAAAAGGAACAAAATTTGGTATAGTACCTGAACATATACTATCCCGAGTACCAAGAGGAGAAATGAAACAACGATGGTTCCAAGACCAGTATAGTTTCCTTCCTGTAAGGCCTCTGCTGTTGTTCTACCGAATGATGCAGGCAAGTAAGAGATGATACTTGTGAAAATCAATAGGGAAGTGCCATTTCCAAGTTTCAGATCAGAGATTCTCTCTCCAATATATGTAGTGAGAACAGAACCAAGCGTTAACAACGTAACAGAAGAAACAACCCATTCCGTGCTGAAGTCATTAACGTAAGGACGAAGGTAAAACACTTGTCCGATTGCTTGTACTATCGCAAAACCAACTGAAGCATATCTAGTATACTGAAGAATCTTTTTTCTACCAGCTTCACCTTCTTTTTTCTGAAGATCTTGCAACTTTGGATAGACTTGAGCAAGAAGCTGAAACACAATCTGAGCGTTGATGAAAGGAACAATCCCGAGAGAACATATACCAAGTCTACCTATGCCTCCACCAGAAAATGTATCCAAAGTGCTCAAAATGCTATTCTGATCCAAATTTCCAACAAAAGCTTCTCGATTAACCCCGCCGAGTGGTATGTAAATTCCAAGCCGAGAGAGAGCTAAAAACCCAAGAAGCTTCAGAAACTTCCCTGGCAATGGCCCTTTGAAGAAATCTCCAAAATCAATGGAACTGTCCTCAATAGCAGCTGAAGTTTTCAAAGAGTAAAGCAACCATCATCAATCATGCTAAAACATACAATAAGCAAATGTAGATAAGCCAAAACGAACCTGCCACGCCTCTACCAGAAGACGGCTTATCTCGCCTGTTACCGGAAGAGCTTTCAAATGATGGTGACAAAAGACTCACAAAGCTTTCCCAAATGCTACTTAAACCAGAAGTTTCATCTGGATTGATCCCCAACGGATCAAAAACCGAAGCCTCAGAGCTGAAACATCAACTCCAATCAACAAACAATGCAGCAGTAAGTGACAAAACATCAGCATTTCTACGAACTAGTGATGAAATAACCCTCAAATCTCCACAATTCAAGAGAAATTCACATGAAAAGTTTCGAACTTTAAGTCGCAATATCTATAACAAGATCATTATCTTCGATTTCAAATGGAACCCATCTGAAATCTGAAAGAAGAAGTACCTTCTAGAGTTGATAACAAGACCGAGATTCCATGATTTGGCTTTACAAGTGTTCCTCCTGGTCTTTGTCGAAACAGAGAAGAAGCTTCCTTTGTAAAGAGAAGAGCTTCGCAATCTCGAAGATGATTTGTGATTGAGACGAGACAGAGACGCGAAGTTTGAAGAAGAAGAAGAGTAAGAGGAAACTTCGCTTACCGTTATCATCCTTATCCTTCTTCTCCTTCTCCACAACAACGACGATTTCTTCTTTTCCTTTTCACTTTTTTTTTTTTTCTTACGGAATCCAGCTAATGGGCCAGGCCTTTTAGGCCCAATACATCTTTTGCACATTATTAATCTTTGTTGTTTTGGGCGTTAGGAATGAGACCATGACTTCAAGTCTTTCTTTCTGTTTCTTCAAGACTTCAAGTTTCAAGTTTCAACAATCACAAATTATATCTTTCTCTCAAATGAACTATGTAGGATAATTAGTTAATTAAGCTGTAACATCCATAGACTATAAAACTTTTAATAACAAATCAAGATGATGCAATTGATCAAACTCTAGTTAGACTTCACACAAAAAGCATAAGCACATAGAAGTTTAGTTATCTCCTTTGGTGACAGATTAGGAATACTCTGAAGATATAATGAGACTACAAGTTTGGTATATGTGAATGCATCAAATATAATCATGCCAAAGAAGGAGGAGAAGGGATAAAAATGGTGGTTCCAGCCTCAATCTGACCGCGACCGATCAAACGCCAATGCCTATCCACACGGCGACTTATAGCCACTTTCTCTCCAATGCTGGTGCACACAGGGAGTGTCAGATTAACTTTCACCATATCTTTCTTTACTCCAATAACCATAGCTCCCGTAGACATCGATCCGATATTCAACATCAGTATCTCTCCCTTGACTAGCTTTGACACTCTCATTTGCCTCTCTGTTTCCTTTGTCTTCACTCCAATGAGACGTGTCAGAAGCTGGAAACTCACTTCAAGTTCAACATAGACATCAGGGAGAGTACCTATTTCACCAAGGACTTGACCAACTAACCTATCACCACGCGTAAGCGTAGGATCCATGCTTGTCCCAATTCCAATCAAACCTCCCGGGACAGCAAACTGAAGCTCGTTCTGTTCCGCGTACAATGAAGTTATACGCGTGTAAATGGGAGTGCATTTAGTGTCTCCATTCTCATCTTTTCTAGTGATTCCAGGTCTTATCTCTATTATATGCCCCACCTTCAAAACACCCTGCAAACAAAGCAAAGAGAGACATAAGTTACATTGATTCAACCGCGATTTATCCTAGTTTTTCGGGGTATTGAGTATGTTTTACCTGAAGGATACTCCCACCTGCAACTCCACCTTTCATACCATCATAATCAGAGCCAGGTTTATTGACATCAAAAGAACGAATCACAATCATTCTTGGAGGTGACACAAAATCCCTCACAGGGAGTGGAATCTTCTTGACAATGTACTCACACAAAACATCGATGTTGTATTTCAGTTGCGCTGAGACAGGAACTATAGGAGCACCTTCCGCATTCGTGTTCTGTAATAACAAGTTTAAAACTTAACCAACTAATCAAGAAGTGAAAAATGCAAAAAAAAAACAGAATGGGAAAATTGAATCAAACCGTTATAAATCTCTGGATGTCCTCGTGCTGTTTAATAGCCTCGTTTTCTTGGATGAGATCAATCTTGTTCTGAATGATTATGATATCTTTAAGATGCATCATATCAACAGAAGCAAGATGTTCAGCTGTTTGTGGTTGTGGACATGTCTCATTCGCAGCAATGATTAGTAAAGCACCATCCATAATCGCTGCTCCATTCAGCATTGTCGCCATTAGGATATCGTGTCCCTAATCAACACACAAAACACCTCATTAACATATAGAAAATGGTTACAAAAGATTTAGAAATAGTGTTAAAACTCATTTTATACCGGGCAATCAACAAATGAGACATGTCTTAGTAGTTTCATCTTGTACTTCTCATGTCCAGAGACATCACAACTTGGGTTGTCTTCTTTGCCACTCCCGAAAGACCTATAATTAACACATATCATAAGTTGCTACGTACACTACGTAACCTTATTGTAGCAAAAGAAGAGCAAGAATTCACTTGTAGGCTACTGGTCTAGGGCATTTTTCACATTTGTAAATCTTTGCGTTTGCGTAACCAAGTTTAATGGTAATGTTACGCTCCAATTCACTCTTGAATTTGACAGTGTGCACACCGGAAACGGCTTTCACGATTGTCGATTTCCCGTGAGCGACATGGCCAATGGTTCCTGAGATATAGAGAGCATAGTCATATCTTTAGCTTTCAATGCACGGCTGATCAGTTTCTTCAGCATCAAAACTCAATGAAACAAAAACTTGTGTATACCTATGTTAATGGTGGCTTGACGAGAGATGACCTCAGGAGAGAGAGGATGCAGCTGAGCTACATCAAGTTTACTTAGATCTTGTTCAGCTAAGCCCTTGTTCTTCGACATTACGACAGATTTCATCTTAAACACTCTGTTGCAATCAATCAAAGTTCACAACTTTAGAACAACGTTGATCAGAGCCAATACAATAACACTAGAAGTTTCGAAAGGCTGTTCAGAAACTAGGGTTTTTATGCAAGATGGATGGGTTCCGTTCACAATAGTTACGATTCGATTAAATTCAATTAGGGTTGCTAATCTATTTCACTGAAGTTCTTATAAAAATGATTTACACAAACCTGAAGTACGGTAAGAGGTAGATGAAGAAGTTTGCTCGCAGAGATTTCAGAGGAGAAAGCGTGCCGTTGAAGGTTTGTGTTTTTGGTTTTGATAAAGTCAGGTGGCGTGTAAGGTATATTTATAGGTAGGGTTTTATCTTAACGTTTACTGTTTGTCTTTTTCGCCAACTTCATTTTTCCATGTGTCAATAAAACATGTCTTACAATTTTTATTTTATAATTGTCGGTTTCTTACCCGAAATGTTTTTTTATAGGAAAATTTGTGTTAGGTAATTTTGCAATTTCATTTACAAAATATAGCACGCTCCTTTTGAGATGGGCTAAAATCGTTCCAAAGTTTGGGCTTACACGCCTAACCATTGGCCCACTCCAGTTTACTTCTATCTTTCACCAAACTAAGAAACATTGATCCTTGAACAAAAAGTAGTATATGTTTATATGATGACAAAAAAAAAAGAGTAGGAAATCTATGATTCTATAGGAGTGTAAATGAATAAGCTGTGATAAATTTAGGTTATTTTTCTTAACGATATATATTGTTAGATCAAATTTTATAGTTACATCATTTGGAGTATAATGTAAATATGTTCCGCTTTATAATAATGTAAATATGATTTGTAATACTAATGAGAACACACGCTCATTGTCTTCCAGTTCAAGAAATATCTTAAACCCCACTTTTTATCAGCCACCTGAATTTGAGTCTTCCTCTGCCACATAATAAATTGTTTACATGGACCAATTCTTGGTTACAAAACATCTGATATCATATCGTGCAATTAAGAAGGTATTAAATGATGTTTTTTTCTGTGGCATTTGTATATACTTTCAAGTTTCGACCAATTCTATAAGTTAAGAAAAAGGCATTGAGGGAAATTTAGGTTAGAAAAAGTACACAACGATCCCAGCAATGGGAAGTAGCTATCACTTTCAGTGACCCTATTTCTCTGAGTGGGCAATAACATTGTAGGCCCCATTCTGTGGAAAATCCACTAACTTCAATGTCTGCTCTCATTTTCTATTGTCTCCTTCGCTGTTTTTTTACAATTTACGTTACCACCAAAACTATTCCTTTGTTTAATGACGAAAACGCCACTCTTTCTAAGCAAAATGTCAGAGAATTTTGTTTCTTTGTTGGAGAGTTGAAAATATTTTTTACATAGAAAAAGAAACCAATAATGCAGTCAAATAATAATAGGAAGCAAATAATAATGCAAGTATCTCTAATTCTCTATATCAAATTGTATTCAATCATATTCACCAGATGTAACCTCTATAATGGAACCTTTTTGAATATTAAAATATCATTAGATCCTATTCTTACAATGTATCAATCAATTACTAATTAATTTTCTCTGGTTTTCTTGATATAACAATAACGTTAAAAAATCTCATTGTTAATCTCTTTATGCCATCATTAGTATTGTAAGATTTTGTACACTTTAAATTGTAAATTTGATCTTACAGAAACAAAAGATCTACAAATCTTAGTTACAGAAGATAATGGTATTAAACTATACAAATCTTAGTAGTTTAATATTATTAATAATCAAAATTATTCTAAATTAGAACTTTTACAAAATAAACATTTATCAGTCGCTTTCATAAATGTCAAACAATAAAAAAAGAAAAAGAATCAAAGATCTAAAGAGTGGCATTTTTATGACGTCACATTGAAATCCAACCGTGTAAATTCTTTTTTTTTCAATATAAGCAAATTAATTCACACGTTTTGTGCGCTGTCTTCGAAACTAAATCATTTATAAAAAAGACAAAACAGACAAGAAAATACAAACTGTCAAAAGAAGATTTTATATTGGTTGATTTGAAATCTCTCAGCAAAGAAGAAGAAGAAAGATTAAAAAAAAACAATCCTTTATTATTTTTCATTTCAACTCCAATTTTGATTATCTGGGTTTCGAATATTCCTCATTTTCTCCAATCACAGGACGAAAAGTAATCATCTTTTTGTCTTTTCTTCTCCGGCGAGAGACTACAATGGACTCTCCGGTATCAAAAACCGATGCATCGAAAGAGAAATTCGTGGCTTCACGACCATCAACGGCTGATTCAAAGACGATGAGAGGTTGTGGACTCGCGAATCTGGCATGGGTTGGTGTAGATAAAGTAGAGCTTCGTCAGAGGTTGATGATGCCTGAGTATCTTCGTCTCGCTATGCGTGACTGTATCAAACGCAAAGATTCCTCGGCTATTCCTGATCATTTACTTCTTCCTGGTGGTGCTGTTGCTGATATGGCTCCTCATGCTCCTATGGTTGTTTTCATTAACCCCAATTCTGGTGGTCGTCATGGTCCTGTTCTTAAAGAGAGGCTTCAACAGTTGATGAGCGAGGAACAGGTTTTGCTCTCACTGAACTTGTATTTCAAATCTTTTTCTTTGGGTTTTTGGGGGAATTTCGAATCTAATTTGTATCTACTTTGTGTTTTGATTATGTTAGTTTGGAAACTTTCTTAAAGTCTCTGGCTTTTAAGTTTTTAATGCTTGATTTATATGTTTATGCTTAGCTGATGTTAGATCTAGTGTTTTGTTGGAACTTTGAAGGATGAGTTACGTTTAAAGATTGAGTCTTTTGGAAAGCTGAGTGATGTTGATGTTGTCAAGTTATTGGTTTGAGCTTTTGATATTGAAACTTCATGGTGACTTTTGTGTTGATACAGGTGTTTGACCTCACGGAAGTGAAGCCGCATGAGTTTGTTCGATACGGGTTGGGGTGTTTGGAGAAAGTGGCAGCGGAAGGAGATGAATGTGCAAAAGAATGCAGAGCAAGGTTGAGGATTATGGTGAGTGTATTGACCATATTTTTCTCCAATCTCTATAGATCCACTTGAATGTTTTTAGCAATCAGAATTGTGAATGGAATTGGTTGGATAGGTTGCAGGAGGTGATGGTACTGTTGGTTGGGTTCTTGGATGTCTTGGAGAGCTTAATAAAGATGGAAAGTCGCAAATTCCTCCTGTTGGAGTTATTCCTCTCGGTACAGGGAATGATCTTTCAAGGAGTTTTGGTTGGGTGAGTTGTGTTTTCTTTGTTCTCTCTTATGTTGTCGTGACAAAACTTTTGAATTGGTACTGACTATGGTATCTCTTCTTCAGGGTGGTTCGTTTCCTTTTGCGTGGAGATCTGCTGTTAAAAGAACACTCCATCGCGCAAGTATGGGTCCAGTTGCTAGACTTGACAGGTAAAAGTCTTATTTTGCTCAAAACATTTAGCTTTTATTGTATTTCTCTTGTTGTAAAAATGTATGCGCTTTGGTTATGTGGTGTTGCAGCTGGAAGATTTTAGTGTCAATGCCATCTGGAGAAGTCGTAGATCCTCCTTATTCTTTAAAACCCGCTGAAGAAAACGAACTTGATCAGGTTTTGCTCTATTTCATTAGGCTTGCTTCTTCTCATTGAATCATCAGCATGTGATTTTGTAAATTGCCACGGTTTAGTAATTAACCAGGCTTTATGGTGGTTTCAGGGTTTGGACGCGGGAATTGATGCGCCTCCACTTGCAAAGGCTTATGAAGGTGTTTTCTACAATTACTTAAGCATAGGTTTGTTGAACTTCTCTTTTTGATATCCTAAACAATTTTCACAATTGTTTTTCTGACCAGATTCTTGTGTTTGTCTGGTTTGTTTAGGTATGGATGCTCAAGTTGCATATGGCTTCCACCATCTTCGCAACACTAAACCATATCTTGCTCAAGGCCCTATTTCAAATAAGGTTTGTTTATTATATTTGCACCTAAACTTTGGACTCATTATTTGTCTTTGTTAAAAGCTAAAGTAGTTATGTTGGTTTTGAGAAACGACATTACCAACCACACAATGTTTGCTTTTGCAGATTATATATTCAAGTTTTGGTTGCAGTCAGGGTTGGTTTTGCACGCCTTGTGTCAACGATCCAGGTTTAAGGTTCGCCATTTCGACTCTTATTGTGTAGTTGAACTTGTGTGTAAGTCTCTGCTTAAGCCCTTTGTTGTGTTGTTGACCCCTTGTTTGTGCTATATGAATTTGCAGGGGACTTAGGAACATAATGAAAATTCACATCAAAAAGGTTAACTGCTCTCAGTGGGAAGAGATCGCAGTCCCGAAAAAGTAAAAAACAGTTTTCGATATATGATTTATGTATTACAATCTTTGATATCAATGCTTAAAACCTGATGCTATGGATTTCTCTTGTAGTGTGAGATCAATTGTCGCATTGAATCTTCACAGCTATGGAAGTGGAAGCCATCCTTGGGGCAATCTAAAACCGGACTATCTAGAGAAGGTATTGTTTCTGTTCCATTTCATCATATATGAACTCAGTTCTCTGATGTTAACCCGAATGTTTTCTTTGGTTTTTCTCAGAGAGGCTTTGTGGAAGCACATTGTGATGATGGTTTGATAGAGATTTTCGGTTTTAAGCAAGGATGGCACGCGTCATTTGTCATGGCTGAGCTCATCTCTGCCAAGCACATAGCTCAGGTAACTTCAAAAGACACTGGTCAATGTATAATCTTTTTAGCCATGTGTTTGACTGTTTCATTTTGGTGATCATTTCAGGCTGCTGCGGTAAGATTTGAGCTAAGAGGAGGTGACTGGAGAGACGCATTCTTGCAAATGGATGGTGAGCCATGGAAGCAACCAATGAGCACTGAGTACTCAACATTTGTGGAGATCAAGAAGGTTCCTTATCAATCTCTGATGATAAATAATGAATGATTGAGATTCAAAGCTGGATTCTTTGTACAAAGCTAATTGTTTTGTATTTGGATTTGATTCAGTTAGTCATAGATATAGCCTAAGCTTTTTAGTCTTCTTTTCTTTTAAATCTGAGATTGTGACCATTTTTCTCTTTTTAATTTCTGCTTATTGTTGGTTTTGTACATTTTTGTGTTGTGAGGAATGAAGTTTGTTTATTTATAAGAATGTGGGAAGATAATATTTGGTCAAATTTCAATCTCTCTTCAATCTTTGTAATTCTAGCATTGAGCACATAGATGTGATTCTTTGTCATATTTTTATTTATTTTAACACTAGTTCGACTGAGAACCAATTTATCATCGACACCAATTTCTAAGTAAGAATATTTTTAATAATTATCATTATTAGTCGTATATTTTTACCAGAATAATAAAAAATTAAAAACCTAAGTTAATAAACCACACAAAAAAGTTTTTCTCTCTTCGCTCTCTCGTAGTTTGTAAAGATAGAAACTGAAATTTCTTTTGTTTTTGTTAACCGGATAGTTTTCCGGTGAGTCGCCGTCCCGTTTAATTCGGGCTTTCGTCCGACATCTTCTAGCTACGTTAGTGGAGATGGTTGGCTTTTTGTATGGCATCGTTGGCTAACTTAGCGACGTTGGCCAGCTTCCGTACGGCAGCGTTGGGCTTACACTAACAGCGTTGGTCATCTTTGTTTTTGTTTTGTTACTTCAAAGGTTTGATGATGAAGCTTTATGGCATGCAGAATCGTCAGATCTGAAGAGGGTTTCTCTTTACAAGATCTATTCTCCTTCTGTTTTGTTTAGCTTCACTATTGGGTTATGCTTTTGGCTCTGGTAGTTTTTCGGCGATGTGTGCGTTTCCAGCAATTACCCTCGTTTGGATCTACCATATTTAAGACAGTTTCAATTTTATTTTCGCCTAAGATTGGGTTAAAGCTTCTATCCTATGCAAATTTGATATGCCTTTAGTGCTTTTGCAAGAGAGTTCGAAGATTCAATGGTTGGACAAGTTTGAACTACTCAATTTTTTTAATTTCTTTACCCGTTTTGATGAATTATTTGTGATTCTAGCAACCATATGAGATTAGGAAATTGATGTTTGTTCTATAACATCTAATTGCCATAATCGGTGATAGAAAAAAAGAGTTTCATTGCTCGGTGCTTTCCCGGCGATGGTTCTCCGATTCACCAGACTTGAGTCTCATCCGGTGGAGGTTGTGGAAGATTCACGTGTCCTTAGCTTATTATTATTGGTCTGACACGTCTTAAGCTTATCTCTTTTTTGTGACGTAAAAGTCTGTTGTGGACCTCATATGTAGACTGTCTTGAGCCTTTTATGTTGTAACACTGAGCCTCAGTATATTAAAAATAAATCTTTCTCTGAAAAAAAAAAAAAAAAAGTTAAAAACCTACGCTAAAAAATTCTAGGTCTTGGAAAAGAGTATTTGGGCCAAATGATCACATTAATTAGTTATGGGCTGAAATAACATTCTGAAGTTTTATGAGGACCGAGAGAACTAAGTTTAAGAAAAATGTTGAAAAAAGCGTATTAGCAGAGGGACAAACGCTTTTTAGGGTTTTAGATTTCCTCTGAGAGAGAATTTTCGAAAGCTTGAGAGAGATTTCCAACTACGTTAGCCATGGCGAGCACCAAAGTTCAAAGGATTATGACCCAACCTATCGTACGTTTCTTCTTCGATTCCTTTGTTCCATCTCTTTATTGTTTCTATCGAAACCTAATTTTGTATCTTGCTTTTTGTTTTCCGGTGGCGGCGGCTCCAGAACTTGATTTTTAGGTTTCTTCAAAGTGTAAGTTGTTCAATTTCTTCTGATTTGCTCTCTGAGGTTTTAGGTTATTAGTAGTTCGTCTACTGATTTGTTCCCTGGTCTTTTGTGTTTGTGATGCAGAAAGCTAGGATCCAGATTTGGCTATTTGAGCAGAAAGATTTGAGGATTGAAGGAAGAATCACTGTAAGTTGATGTTGAAGCTCCGTTATCATGAATTGATTAGATTCCTGGCTTTGTTTATAGGACATTCGAGGGTTATGCTAACTTTAGGAGAGTTTGAAATGCATTAGCAGTGTGACTATCTCTCTAATTTAGTCTGTGTTTGAACTGTTGCATTTGTTGTGAATTGAAAAGGGATAGTTGTCACTGTTACTACTACTGCACAAAGAACTGATAAGAGCCTGCCAATAGAAACTAGTTTGATTAGCTAGCTGTTCTTAGGTTGAGTATGATTGTGTCATTCTCTTCGGCTTAAAACTTATTGTCTCCTACAGCCTACTTGGCTTTGGGTGTTACTTGTTTCAGTTTGTTGCTATGCTTGTAGTTGTATGTCCTCTATGATTTTCGAGTTATGATTCAAGCATTCAAGCTTTTCTTAGTTTGATTCTATGATAATTTGGAGAAACTTGAGATTTTGTGATGGTGTCATTCTCATTGGCTTAAAGGTTTGAGTTGTCTACTTGACTTTTGTTGTTCCATGTTGCAGTCTACTTGACTTTTGTTGTTCCTCGAGTTAAGATCCTAGCTTTTCTGAGGTTGATTATATGTATGGAGGAACATGATATTTGTGATAGTGTCACTCTACTCGGTTTTAAACTTAGATTTTTGTCTACTTGAATTTGGGTGTATTATTGATTCTTCTAGGAGAATCCATCAAACCTTGCTTATCCGTCGTCCTTTGCAGGGTTTTGACGAATACATGAATCTAGTTTTGGATGAGGCTGAAGAAGTGAGCATCAAGAAGAACACCAGGAAACCACTTGGTGAGTTATCCTGAACTCACTCTTTGATAACAAGTCTCAGATCTGTCTGCTTATGGTTTGATAACTCGTGTTAATACCTATTTTCAGGAAGGATTTTACTCAAAGGAGACAACATAACTCTGATGATGAACACGTAAGTAACACAATCTCTACTCTGTCTTCTCTCTTTATGATGTATAGCAGCTTGATTTGTCACATAACAAAAGATTGAAACAAAATCCTTTCTATGTTAACAGGGGAAAGTGATGTCTGTCTCAAACAACTCTCTTCGATGACCTTCAAGCTTATGTTAAATATCTGTTGAGTTCTTCCTCAGCTTAATTGGTACTTGACGATACCTTCTTTTCTTCAATGTCGTATAATATATTGCAATGTAGTGAGTGACAAAGGAGCTTGATCGAATCTAGTGGATTGGTTGGTTAAAACTTCAAAAAAGAGATTTGGTCCCTTTTGGTTAAATCTAGTGTTATGTAATTTGGCTGATCTTTGTTGCAACTTTTTAACCTCTGTTTAAATTTCAAACCTTAAAAAAGTAAAACCAATTGATTTTGATTATAAAAAAAATTGTATCATTTTTGTTTGTTTGGTGAACTGACCGAGTTGGCCATTCTCAGGGCTCAAGTAGATTGAAAGTTTAATTATACTAATAGACCAATCAGAATATAATCTGTTAAAGTTAACATAAAAATACAGAAATCTATGTGAACATTAACTTTTCATTGCAATTAGATGTTTTTATATCCATGTTGATTGTTGAATCTTATCCCTAATCTTGCTATTGGTGAAATGAATGTATTTTTACTATTAAAGTCTTTTTTTAATAACAAATAATTGGACTTTATACAACAAAGTATTATTATTTAATTATCAACTTTAGAATATAGCATGTGCCAAAAATACATACACTAGCCGCCGGCCCAAGAATGTCGTCCAATAAACGAAAAGCAAAAGTGACGGCAATCCAAGCCTACTGTGATCTTGTCCGCACCCGATAACTATCTTTAATTACTAAAACTAGTCAAAGTACTCGACTAATCACAAAACTAGACAAGTGTTTCAAGTAAATTAATTTTTGATCTTTTCATTTTATCTCTCTCTCTTTTTCTTCTATCCAAAACACCATTTTTGAGGTATTTTTCTCTCTCCTTCGAATCGAATTTTCAGGTTTCTCTTTCCGTTTGTTTGAAGAAGCTTTTAAGTAGAATTCATAAAATCTTGCTTAGCTTCTGGGTTTGATTTGTTTGTGGTAAAGTTTTGATTTTTTTTTTAGTTTGAGAGCTGGATTTGTGATTCTTTCTCTGGGTTGGTGAAGTTTTTTACTTGCTTCGATCTTATAGATCAGAGCTTCTAGCAGCGTAAAAAATGCAGACGAGGTATATGGAGAGGACTAATAGTATGAGAGAGAAGAGAAAATTGGAGGAAGATGATAATCAGCAGCAGCAGCAACAGCCTGAGCGTAAAAGGCCAGCTCTTGCAAGGTAATTTGTGTTGATGCTTGTAATTTTTCTGATTATTGATTATGGCGTTGTTGAATCTGTAATTGATTTGTAGTTGTATGAATGAAAAAAGGGTTGTTATGTATATTGATTGTCTGTGGATTTGAGAAAGTTGTGTATGTGTTATTGCAGTGTAATTGTGGAAGCCTTGAAGATGGATAGTTTACAGAGGCTTTGTTCTTCTTTGGAACCGATTCTTCGCCGAGTGGTTAGCTTAATAAGAATTGTTTACATGTCTTTTGGTGCTTTGTGTTGTTTCTTTGGCTTACTGATTTGTTTTGTGAGCATTGTCAAACAGGTAAGTGAAGAGGTGGAGCGGGCATTGGCAAAGCTTGGCCCTGCAAGACTTAGTGAAAGGTAACATATGACTGTTTTAAAAAGAGATAAAATTAATGGTTGGAGTATTTGTGGTTTTCTTCTAATGCTTGAGTTCACAGGTCGTCTCCAAAACGAATTGAAGGTATCGGTGGAAGGAATTTGCAGCTACAATTCAGGTCTAGATTGTCTGTTCCTTTGTTTACTGGAGGGAAGATAGAAGGGGAGCAAGGTGCTGCAATCCATGTTGTACTGTTGGATATGACAACTGGACATGTTTTGACAGTAGGACCTGAAGCTTCTGCAAAGCTTGATGTTGTTGTGCTTGATGGTGATTTTAACACTGAAGATGATGATGGTTGGAGTGGAGAAGAGTTTGAGGGTCATTTGGTGAAAGAACGTCAAGGGAAGAGGCCTCTCTTGACTGGTGATGTGCAGGTCACGTTGAAAGAAGGTGTGGGAACATTAGGGGAACTTATCTTTACGGACAACTCAAGTTGGATTAGATGCAGAAAATTCAGGCTGGGTTTAAGGGTCTCTTCGGGTTACTGTGAGGGAATGCGTGTACGCGAGGCAAAAACAGAAGCTTTTACCGTGAAGGACCATCGTGGAGAGTGTAAGTTCTTGCTTTCCTTTGATATTAGTCATTGATGTATCTGAATCTTTGTTTTTCTTTTGCCTAATGTTTTTTTTTCCTACAGTGTACAAGAAACATTACCCACCTGCTTTGGATGATGAGGTCTGGAGGTTGGAAAAGATTGGAAAGGACGGGGCTTTCCATAAGAAACTCAATAAAGCAGGAATCTACAATGTTAAAGAATTCCTGCGTCTTATGGTCAAAGACTCTCAGAAACTAAGGACTGTGAGTGCACGATTTAACTATCCAGTATCTTACCAAGATGTTCAAATATTATTATTCATCATGATGACTCTTACTCTGATTTTCAGATTCTTGGAAGTGGCATGTCAAACAGGATGTGGGAGACACTTGCAGAGCATTCCAAGACATGTGTATTGAGTGAAATGCTTTACGTCTACTATCCCGAGGACTCAGTTGGTGTTGTTTTCAACAATATATACGAGTTTAGTGGTCTTATATCAGGAAAGCAGTATTATCCTGCTGATTCTCTTTCTGACAATCAAAAGGTATGTTTGTTGGGTCTTCTTGCTTCTTATAGATACAGATTTGATTCTTCTATCATATACTCGGAAAATAGTAAAAGGTTATATATATGATGCAGGGTTACGTCGATGGACTGGTGAGGAAAGCCTATGAAAACTGGGAACAGGTTATTGAGTATGACAGCAAGTCACTTATGAACTTCAATCAAGTTAGCAAAACAGATGATATTGATTACTCTATGCCAGTTTCAGTTCCAAGCCAACCATCTACATCTTATTCAGACGTAACTGTTGAAGGTAGAGGTTCAGTCCACAAATGTCGAATCTTTTTAAGTTTTGGTGTGAACCGAATTTAACAGTCATTCATTGGGTTTTTCAGCATACAACCAGAGTCCGGCTTCAAGTTTCCCGGGTCAATCTCAGCTAGCTGATACTACATACATGCACTTTGGAAACTCTTCATTTGCACCGCAAGACCAGCTAGTTAACAACACTCATGAATCACAAAGCATGATCAATAGCAACGGTGGTGTGAGATTGGCACTGGGTCCAGCAACAGGATCTCAAAACCAAGAACAACTTGTTCATCCTCCTCCTGAGATTAACTCTTACAATGATTGGTCAAATACATGCAACAGAGGAGTTGATGGGTTTTTATCAGAGGAAGAGATTAGGGCTAGAAGTAACGAAATGCTCGAGAACGACGATATGCAGCAACTGTTGAGACTGTTTAGCATGAATGGTGGTGACCAGCAAACTCCATTGAACATGGGAGAAGATAGTTTTGGGTTCCATTCTTTTGGTCAGACGTCAATGGCTGATTACGAAGAAGACCGTTCAAACTCGGGCAAGGCTGTTGTAGGATGGCTAAAGATCAAAGCAGCCATGAGATGGGGCTTCTTCATCAGAAGGAAAGCTGCTCAGAGACGGGCTCAGATTGTTCAACTTGATGAAGATGACGAATAGGTTGAAGAAGAAGGAAGAAACAGAGAATCTGAGGGTTTTCATTGTGATGATGGGTTTTTAACAGTTTCCCAGAAAAAGAAGTCTTTTGTTTTGGTTTCTTCTTCTCGTGGAGCTTTGTATTTCTTGTACAGGGAGCTTTCTTCTTCTCTTCTTGTTTGTTTGTGCGTATTATATGTAATCGCTCTACTTGACTAGTTTTCATGAACCCAGAAACCTGATGTAGTTTCTATTGCATAATGTCTTTTATGTTGTGTTCCTTTGGGTTTTGTTATTTTTTGGGTATGTTTGATAATACACTTGTTTAGAAATATTTAGTATTTAATTAATAAATTGGTAAAATAGAAATACACTATTTCTTTTAATTTTAAAAAGCGTATATATAAATTAAAAGAACCTATTTCTCTAATCTTCCACAACAATTCTTTCATCTTTGACGAAACCAGTTTCGCCCATCGCCGAGCAGTGAGTTTTAAAATTTCTGACCTAAAAATTCTCATGGGGTTTTATGATTCCTAGTCGATTTTATCTGGAATTCGTAAGCATCTTGAGATTTTCTCCGTCAATCAAGAGAAAACAATGTTTGAAATAGGAAAAATTGAACTTATTTCGCGAATTTATTTTGAGAATTCTAGGAATATACAAGTCCTTACGATTGCATACAATCTGTTCGACGAAATTCTTAAAAGAGATGTATCGTTTGTTGTTTGAAGGAGAAGGAAGATTTTGAAGATTCTGGCGGAGCTGTGGAATTGAAATTATTCAACAAACACCACCGACTCAGCTTGATTCAATGGAGGAAGACGAGGATCAGTTTTTGTTGAGTAGCTTAGGTGTGACATCGGCCAATCCTGAAGATCTAGAACAGAAGATACTCGATGAGGTAAATATTTGCTCATTCGTTTGGTATTAGTGCTGCATTGTTGATTCTATGAAAGGGTTAGTAATTTATGAAAACTAGCTTGAACTCTAAATGTGTTTATCTCTTTGTCAGGCGACGAAGAAACCAGACAACGATGAGGGTGGGAGTGTGGAGGAGAAGTCTACACAGCTTGAAGGAACCAATCTGCTTTCATCTAGCCAAAACGAGCTTTTGAATAAATTGAGGGCTGTAAAGTTTGAAATAGATGCTGTTGCATCAACTGTTGAGAACGTCGACGAGATTGCAGCAGAAAAGGGCTTAAAGAAAGATGATGAATCAGATTTACAAGGGTTGCATAGTGGTTCTGCTCTTCAGCATGCCCTTGCCACAGACCGGCTAAGAAGTCTTAAGAAGAGAAAAATTCAACTTGAAAAGGAACTTACTGGTCTTCATGGTCAGAGTGCGTCTAGTAGTGCTGATCACGGTAATCTACTGCGAGATTTGGTGAAGGAGAAGCCTAGTCTTAAGAGAAAATTGAAAGAGATTCGGAAACCAAGCAGAAGAGATGGGAAGAAGGTGAAAGTAGTCTCCTTTCGTGAGGACACAGATTTTGATGCTGTTTTTGATGGAGCTTCAGCTGGTTTTGTTGAAACGGTACGTCCAGTTATCTTCTAAAGGTTTTATATATTTGACCTGATTCCTGTGGGATTATGCTCTTTATCTGTGGGTATGTAAAATGCATATATGAAAGACAGTGACTAATTTCAAGGGTGTTCTTGTCTAGGAAAGAGATGAACTGGTGAGAAAAGGAATTTTAACTCCATTTCACAAGCTCGATGGTTTTGAACGCCGACTTCAACAACCTGGACCGTCAAACTCACGCAACCTACCTGAAGGAGACGACGAAAATGAGGACTCCAGCATTATTGATAGAGCTGTCCAATCTATGTCGCTGGCTGCAAAGGCTCGTCCCACAACCAAGCTACTTGATGCAGAAGACTTGCCAAAGCTTGAACCGCCCACTGCTCCTTTTAGAAGGCTGAGAAAGCTTTACAAGACTCCTAATTCTCCGGATAATGAAGCAAAGAAACGTAAAGCTGGGAAGAAGAGCAAAAAGACGCGGCCTTTGCCTGAAAAGAAATGGAGAAAGCGAATCTCTCGTGAAGACTCTAGTCTTCAAGGAAGTGGTATGACTGATGCTATTGACAATTATTTGTATTTACAGATTGCTGTTTGGGCCCTTTGATTGAATTTCATGGCTATTAATTGGAGCGAATGCTTTTGAAAAGATAAGGCTGTGATATTGGATCTTCCCGATGTTGAGATATCACATGTTATCAATGCAATGCTTTTAAGTGATAAGTCTCAACAGTTTCTACCAATGTTAAGCAAATTCTTTTTTTTCCCTCACTTGAGTTTATGTAAACCAACAAGTTATGATGTTGATTCTTGTTGCAATGTTTCAGGAGATGGAAGGAGAATCTTGACCACTTCCAGTTGCGAGGAAGAAGAGCTAGATGATTTTGATGATGCAGATGACAACGAAAGATCTTCTGTACAGCTTGAAGGTGGATTAAACATTCCTGAATGCATCTTTCGTAAACTTTTTGACTACCAAAGAGTTGGGGTGCAATGGCTTTGGGAACTTCATTGCCAAAGGGCTGGTGGCATTATCGGGGACGAGATGGGTCTTGGTAAAACTATACAGGTCTTATCTTTTCTCGGATCCTTGCATTTCAGTAAGATGTACAAACCGAGTATTATCATATGTCCTGTTACACTCTTGCGTCAATGGAGAAGAGAAGCACAGAAATGGTACCCAGATTTTCACGTGGAAATACTCCATGACTCAGCACAAGATTCTGGGCACGGCAAAGGTCAAGGCAAGGCCTCTGAAAGTGATTACGACAGTGAGAGTTCCGTTGATAGTGATCATGAGCCAAAGTCTAAGAACACCAAGAAGTGGGATTCTTTGTTAAACCGGGTTCTAAATTCTGAGTCAGGGCTCCTCATCACCACATATGAGCAATTGAGGTTGCAGGGTGAGAAGCTGCTCAATATTGAGTGGGGTTATGCAGTACTGGACGAAGGCCATCGGATCCGGAACCCAAATTCTGACATTACTTTGGTGTGCAAACAGTTACAGACCGTCCATCGAATTATTATGACTGGGGCACCAATCCAGAATAAACTAACAGAACTCTGGTCCTTGTTCGATTTTGTTTTCCCGGGAAAACTGGGGGTCCTGCCTGTGTTTGAGGCAGAATTTTCTGTTCCCATAACTGTGGGTGGTTATGCCAATGCTTCTCCTTTACAAGTGTCGACTGCCTATAGGTAAATTACCTGGTCTTTCTTTTGAATCACTTAGTTAACTCATCACAGTTTGTGCTCTAAAGAATTCTTGACAATGTGCAGGTGTGCTGTTGTTCTCCGTGATTTGATTATGCCGTACCTCCTCCGCCGTATGAAGGCCGATGTAAACGCACATCTTACAAAAAAGACTGAACACGTTCTCTTTTGCAGTCTCACTGTGGAGCAGCGATCTACCTACAGGGCATTCCTTGCAAGCTCCGAAGTAGAACAGATTTTTGATGGCAACAGGAATTCGCTTTATGGGATTGATGTGATGCGTAAGATATGCAACCACCCTGATCTACTTGAGAGAGAACATTCTCACCAGAACCCAGATTATGGAAACCCAGAACGCAGTGGGAAGATGAAGGTTGTTGCAGAAGTGCTCAAGGTCTGGAAACAGCAAGGACACCGTGTACTTCTGTTTTCACAGACTCAGCAAATGCTTGACATCCTCGAGAGCTTCTTGGTTGCAAATGAGTATAGTTACCGGAGGATGGATGGTCTTACTCCAGTGAAACAGAGAATGGCTTTAATTGATGAGTTTAATAATTCAGAAGACATGTTTGTTTTCGTTCTGACGACGAAGGTTGGTGGTTTGGGAACAAATTTGACTGGTGCGAACAGGGTCATTATCTTTGACCCGGATTGGAACCCCTCAAATGATATGCAGGTACGTTTTACTTTGAATGTCACAGATTCAGTGTGCAAAAAACCCGTCGTGGCCATAAATAACAATCAATTTTCTGCTTTTTTGGGCAGGCAAGGGAACGTGCATGGCGTATTGGGCAGAAGAAGGATGTTACCGTTTACAGATTGATCACTCGTGGCACAATTGAGGAGAAGGTATATCATAGACAGATTTATAAACATTTTCTCACCAATAAGATCTTGAAGAATCCACAACAGAGAAGATTCTTCAAAGCTCGGGATATGAAAGATCTTTTCATCCTGAAAGATGATGGCGATAGCAACGCCTCCACGGAAACCTCTAACATCTTCAGTCAGCTGGCGGAAGAGATAAACATCGTAGGAGTTCAATCAGATAAAAAACCTGAATCCGATACACAACTTGCTCTTCACAAAACTGCAGAGGGATCCTCAGAGCAAACAGATGTGGAAATGACTGATAAAACTGGTGAAGCCATGGATGAAGAGACAAATATCTTAAAGAGTCTCTTTGATGCGCATGGAATACATGTAAGTACATTAATAAGTGCTCATTGAAGGTTCTTCTCCGACTTACTTTCCCATAATTTCCAATTCCCTTCACTCTCTTACAATTTTTAACACAGAGTGCTGTGAATCACGACGCCATAATGAATGCAAACGACGAGGAAGAGAAGATGAGACTTGAACACCAAGCATCTCAAGTGGCACAAAGAGCTGCGGAAGCATTGCGCCAATCACGAATGCTGCGTAGCCGCGAAAGCATCTCAGTGCCTACATGGACGGGAAGATCTGGTTGTGCAGGTGCACCATCATCTGTACGGAGGAGATTTGGATCAACTGTCAATTCCCGGTTAACCCAGACTGGAGACAAACCATCAGCGATTAAGAATGGAATCAGTGCGGGTCTATCTTCAGGCAAAGCACCATCTTCCGCAGAGCTTCTCAACAGAATCCGCGGAAGCAGAGAACAAGCCATTGGCGTTGGGCTTGAGCAGCCACAGTCTTCATTCCCTTCTTCTTCGGGTTCAAGCAGCAGAGTAGGTTCGTTGCAGCCCGAGGTCCTGATCCGAAAGATATGCAGCTTTGTACAGCAAAAAGGTGGAAGTGCAGACACGACCAGCATCGTCAACCATTTCAGGGACATAGTTTCTTTTAATGACAAGCAGTTGTTTAAGAATCTCTTGAAAGAGATTGCCACGCTTGAGAAGGATCAAAATAGATCGTTTTGGGTCCTCAAATCAGAGTATAAAGACTAAAAAGGAGATGTTTTGGCTGCCTCTACTGTTCAAGTCTGAAGACGGAGAAGGCAACATTGGCTCCACACATATTTGCCAAGTATTCTCTTTTTCTTTATAAGCTCACGCACTTCTTAACCTTTTTTTTTACCAGCAAAGTCACTTACACTTCAAAGTCTACTTTTTTGTTTTGTTTAACATGATGTTAAATAAAAAAGTAGGAAAATCTTAGTAAAGAGAGCACAACTATGAATCTTTTATTGACCAACTCGAAAGGCAGACACCAGTTAAGTAACAGTAAAACAAACTCTCAAGTGTAAAGACTAAAGATAGGTTTTCTTGTGTTTGAATGTTGGTGCAGGCAGGTCGAGAGAGGTTGGGATCGACCTACCGAGTAACTTATGAAGAACTTGAATCAAACGGCTGATGTAGATTACTCTTATTTGGAAGCCGTATTGAGACGAAGTGGTTGAAGGTAGAGTTTTCATCAGCTACAATCTCTCAATTCTTTTACTCCTGGTGGACGGTGAACCAAATTAACACTCAGACTCAGTCATTGTGGGTTTTCAGCGACCAGAGTGTCAGTCTCAGCTTGCTTGGAAAACACTTGGTTTCGCTCCGCAAGACCAGCTAATTAGCAATTTTCATGAGTCATGACTCCACAAAGCATGATCAAAATAGCAATTGTGGTGTGATTCACAATTGCTAACATCCCTAGGTGTGAATATTGATTCAGCCTGCTCCTGAGATTTTAACTCTTGTAATGATTGCTCAAACACAAGCAACAGAGGAAGTTATGAGAGCTAGAAAGTAACTCTTGTAATCTTGTTTTAAAACTTCTAAAAAATGTATATTTGTCAATATATTAATGTTTGGACCCAAAAAAAAAGTCAATATTGTTGTTTTTGTTAACTTTGATATTACTGAAATTTCTTGTACGAATTAAATCGAATTAGTGTGATTACAAGTAATCAATCGAATTACTGTAAATCTGAACCAATCGATTTCGGTTCAAGTTGGTAGGTATAAATTACCAATTTAGAACCGTACTCAATTCAATGCGTTGTTGACTCATCATAACTTATTAACTTGTGCATATCTGACGAAAATACCCTTGTCTAATTCCAAAATATACAAGAAACCCTTATCAGTCCCAATTCTCACAAATAACAACAACAATTTCGCCGGCGTCGTCGTCGTCGTCTCTCCATCACCGTCTCTGCTGCATTGATTCGCAGCACTGAGTCCTAAATTTCCAGTATTCTTCTCTAATTCTTTCGCTGTTTCATTGATCTCAATTTTAAAATTTTCTCTTTTTTTTTTTTTTTTTGCATTCGCATTCGTTTTATGATCGGTGACTAATTTCACTTATAGGCATCAATTCTATTCAATTCCTCTTCTTCGTTTTATGATTGATGGTTTGATCTCCAATTTGATTGTATATTGTCTGATCTTAATAGTGGTAAATTGTTATGTTCTCAAGGTGTAAAAAAAATCAGAAAATGGACAACTTGGAAGATTTGAAGATTGTGGCAGAGCAGTGGTCTAAACAAGGACTTGAATTTGTTCAAAAAATACCACCACCTCAGCTTTATACTGCCATTGGTGTTCTCTTATTAGCTACCATTTGGCTCTTATCTAGTAAGTAGTGAACACCACGACATTCTTCTTCTCATTGATCTTTTCCTTATTTGGTATTAGATTCATTTTAGGATTTGGATGTTACTATGGTGGTAGGTATAGATTTCCTATTGCATTGTATGTCCTCTGTTTTGGTTGTTAATGTTGTCACTTTTGCTGATTTCTGCAGTTCGTTTGTTTAGACGTACAAAATCCAATACTGTACTCCTCTCTGGGCTAAGTGGAAGTGGCAAAACAGTTCTCTTCTATCAAGTGAGTAATTTTAGGGTTTAAGGTTCCTTTACTCGTTTGTAGACAATGTATTTTAGTTATCAGAAAAGCTGCTAAAAGAAACTGAGTAGGTGAATGTTGTTGTGTCATTATTTATAAGATGGTTTGGTTTACGTTTTTTTATGTATTTGTGATAGCTACGAGATGGATCTTCCCATCAGGGTGCTGTAACGTCAATGGAACCGAACGAAGGCACCTTTGTGCTTCACAATGAAAACAACACTAAGGTAAAGAAAGATCTTCACTTTGGTTTTGTTCAAGAATGTAAAGTTTTTAAGGGACTTGAAAGATATTGCCTCTTTGTTTGATAGAAAGGAAAAGTAAAGCCTGTTCATCTTATTGATGTTCCTGGACACTCTCGGCTTATATCTAAGCTAGAAGAATACTTGCCTCGAGCCGCCGCTGTTGTGTTTGTAGTAGATGCATTGGAGTTCCTCCCAAATATCCGGGCAGCTTCAGAGTAATTCATTACCATATAAAAGATGATTTGCTTAGGCATAAGTGATTCTTAGAGATTGAAGACTTATTAAACATGGTTTGTAATTTTACAGGTACCTTTACGACATTCTGACCAATGCTAGCGTTATTAAGAATAAGACCCCGGTTCTGCTTTGCTGTAACAAGACAGATAAAGTAACTGCACACACCAAAGAGTTCATCCGCAAGCAGATGGAGAAAGAAATGTGAGATTGATTCCTAGCTGTTTTCTAAATTCTGAAGATAAAAAGAAGCTCTGATTGATACTCCTTTTGTTAATGTGTGTGTGTGTGTTTTGCAGAGATAAACTTAGGGTTTCGAGGAGCGCAATATCAACAGCTGATATAGCGAATGACTTCACTCTTGGGATTGAAGGAGAAGTGTTTTCCTTTTCGCATTGCCATAACAAAGTCACGGTCGCTGAGGCGTCTGGACTAACAGGAGAAACAGATCAGGTACAAGAGTTCATCAGAGAACACGTAAAGCCATGAGGATTGTGTAAGCATCTCAGAGAATGTACTTAAATGTCTTTTCATTTGTTTGTAAATGAAATTATAATTTGAGAACTTAGATGATATTCGTTGGAAGGATTTTTGGATGTTGAAAACGTGTTTACTGCATCGACTGGATCTTTTAGCGTTTCATCCAAGCAACCTCACTATCAATAAATTGTTTACAAAGACAGTTTATCATCTGTTGTTGTTGGCGCTTGATTTTGATCCCTGCTTGTTGAATCGAAGTGCTTTCATTTGATTTTAGTAGATGATCTATCCGTAGAATTACTTGATTTTTTTGGATTAATACTAATAGATTTGCGATTGTATTTCAGTTTTTCCGATTTATGTAGCTTAGTACAGGTTAAGAGTAGCAGGTTGATTTGAGTATTTTGTTCTGTAATCACATGATATCGATATTTAACAAAACAGTTTGCTTATAGCTTTGTCCTCCTTCAAGAATAAAGTCTGCGCACAACACCAGAGAGAGAAGAAAATCTACAAGACTAAGGCACAACCAAAAATCTACTAGACAAAGACGTTGGATTAGGCTGTATTCTGATTGATTTGCAGAGAGCTGGGAATATAAGAGCACCCAAGTGGCCAACAAGTTAGGTGCCTAGAGGTGCCTAGATTCGCCAAGATCAACTTTCTTGAAGTAGCCCTCCTTTCCAATGATGTAAGCTATGTTGCGAGTCGGGTCAAATCCACCACCTATGTTTTTATCAAGAACCACAGCCATCTTCTTCTCCTCGTCAACAAAGAAACTCCCACCCGAATAAGAGAAGGAATTACCAGTGAGAGGTTTCATGTCAACCTTTAAGAACAACTTGTTCCACGACACTGCATTGGGCTCAACCTTGCTGCTAATCCATATCTTCAAGGTATACGGCGAAGAAGACCGCTGACACAAGACCGCAATCTGGTTATCCCCAACGCTAGATAGAGCCACAGTATCACCAAAGTAAGGCTGAAATGGCAGAGGCAGAGGCGGTCTAAATCTCTCCGTTGTGAAATCAAAACACAGCAAGAAATAAGAAGGATCTTGTCCTCCATATGGAACAACCTTGTCTCGTGCAAACCAGTAACTGTTTCCATCGATAGACAAACCACGGTGAACAAAATCTATCTCCCAATCCGGATTCACATCAAGAACCTCCCATGAATCAGACTCAAAACTGTAGATTTCAAACTCACAAAGTAAGTGTCTCCTTCCATACTCACCGTCATCCACAAATCTCAAAACTTTATGATTCTTCATCACATCGTAGCCCAGAGCATACCTATCCCATTTGTTGAAAGAGTTTCTGGGTTTGATCCAAATTGTTTGCCCAACACAAGGGTTCCAAACAACAACCCTAGATATGTCTTTAGTGGTGCATAACAAGAAACCCTCGCAGTGAAAAATGTTAGATATGTCGACTTGTGCACCACCGTCTAAGCTAACAAGTTGACCTAAACGCTCTATGGGATTAGGGTTTAGTAGATTGAGACTGAATAAAGAAACCCTAAAATCGAGCATCATCACAACATGAAACTCCTTACTCTGCTTCTTCTTTGCTTCTTCTTTATCGATGTGCTTCCTTGTAAAAGACATATCTTTGGATAAAGTGTTCAACTTTTTGCATGTGAATCGTACTCTTCTCAGAGATGTCACTGGAAACTTCGAGAGCACCTCCTCCGCCACATCCTTTGGAAGATCCGAGAGCATCGTCGTTGATTGTTTTTGCATATCGAAGAAATTTTACTTTACCTTTTACTCTGATTTCTTCAGAGATTATGAGAGAACGAACACTTCAGAAATGTTAGATGTTTCTAAATTGGGCTTGGGCTTTAAAGTATTACCCAAAGGCTATTAAAGTCGTTTTTTCCAATTTGGGCTCCTGATTTATTAGTATGGGAGGGCTTAGTTTTGGGCTTTAAAGTATGCCCCAATGCCTAATAATGTCTAGCTAGTTCTTCGTTATACTAAAGAACGAATTTTGGAAATTCTTGAATTACGATTGTACCCTTATATTAATTTCATCTTTTGTCTTATTCTTATTTATGCAAAAGTTATGCAAAAGTTTTAAGAAATTAGCAGCCAAGCCTAAAGAATCATTGAGAGTTTATAAGGGTGATTTGGTAATTGAGTAGTTTATTAGCTAATTTGATTTCAGTGGCACGTGGTAAATTACTGGTGGTTTAAAACTATTGTACGTGGACGATTCTTAGCCAACGAACTAGTACACTCTAGTGCGAACAGGTACATGATTAAATTCGTGGACATCCAATCATATCTCGTCCAAGATAAGACCAAAACATATGAGGTCATTACTCACTAATAAACATTTAAACTTTTGTTTTGTCAACGAATAGTGTGTTTTTCTTTTGTCATTCCAATTTTTTTCTGTTTTCTTTTCACTATTCACTTTTGGTCCATAATATTTTATGGGTATATAAGATAATCGTTTTTGTCTTCATACATGGTAACATGGATGTTTATATATGTAATAGTGTTAAAAAGAAAAAGTGGTCGGTTATACTTAACTTATTATGATAGAGCTTTGAAAACAAACAACACGAGATGGAGAAATTAGTCATTCAACAAAAGAAAAGGACGAACGCAGTGACTTAACATGAAACTGTGAGCGGCCCAAAATCATTTATGTAATGGACCCTTAACTTTTCATGCACACGATTTTTCTCATTTATATGTTTTTCTGCTCTCTTTTTTTCCTCTTTATCATTACTTTAATTTATTTTATGTTCTTTTTTCGAAGCACCATAATTGTATGCTTTCACCAAATAATCCAAATTTAGAATCATTAATATGTCAAAAAAGAATTGCATATATTCAATAAAACGTAATGCTAAGTAGTACAATGCATGTATTATACAAAATGTAATGATATAGATCCAACGTATATATCAAAGTGGACCAAAATATATCTTATGTATTAGACGAGTTTACTATGCAAAATTTATGATTCTATTCCGCATGGAGCGTGCTAATACTACTTCGAACCCCTTTGAGACCAATATGTGATTCTATATTCTATCTAGTACAAATTATGAGAAGTATATACGTACGATGAGAGTATAAAACATTTCAATATTTGTATAGAGAGGACACCACTTGGTTGACTTGACCCACGATAAGATATTGAAGAAACCAAACTTGTATAGTACGAATTCGAAATCGTAATTGATGATGCGATTCGACAAGTCCAGGGGCTCCCTCCCACGCGCAATGGGCCCAGCAACCACGTGTGGCCACTAGAGAGAATAAACCATTAGCCCACGTGATCTTGGGCCCAATCAATCTCTCCCTCACATTAAACGACAAAACAAAAGCTCTTCTGGGTTAAATTGATAAATATCAAAACTTTAAAGGTAATTTGCTAAAATCGCCACACAAAAAAAGTCGCAGAAAATATATGAGGAAACAAAAAGCGAAGACGACAAAAAAAAAAAAAACTCTGATTTTTTTTTGTTATCTCTCTCTATCTGAGAGGCACACATTTTGCTTCGTCTTCTTCAATTTATTTTATTGGTTTCTCCACTTATCTCCGATCTCAATTCTCCCCATTTTCTTCTTCCTCAAGTTCAAAATTCTTGAGAATTTAGCTCTACCAGAATTCGTCTCCGATAACTAGTGGATGATGATTCACCCTAAATCCTTCCTTGTCTCAAGGTAATTCTGAGAAATTTCTCAAATTCAAAATCAAACGGCATGGTTTCCGGAGTCGGGGGTAGTGGCGGTGGCCGTGGCGGTGGCCGTGGCGGAGAAGAAGAACCGTCGTCAAGTCACACTCCTAATAACCGAAGAGGAGGAGAACAAGCTCAATCGTCGGGAACGAAATCTCTCAGACCAAGAAGCAACACTGAATCAATGAGCAAAGCAATTCAACAGTACACCGTCGACGCAAGACTCCACGCCGTTTTCGAACAATCCGGCGAATCAGGGAAATCATTCGACTACTCACAATCACTCAAAACGACGACGTACGGTTCCTCTGTACCTGAGCAACAGATCACAGCTTATCTCTCTCGAATCCAGCGAGGTGGTTACATTCAGCCTTTCGGATGTATGATCGCCGTCGATGAATCCAGTTTCCGGATCATCGGTTACAGTGAAAACGCCAGAGAAATGTTAGGGATTATGCCTCAATCTGTTCCTACTCTTGAGAAACCTGAGATTCTAGCTATGGGAACTGATGTGAGATCTTTGTTCACTTCTTCGAGCTCGATTCTACTCGAGCGTGCTTTCGTTGCTCGAGAGATTACCTTGTTAAATCCGGTTTGGATCCATTCCAAGAATACTGGTAAACCGTTTTACGCCATTCTTCATAGGATTGATGTTGGTGTTGTTATTGATTTAGAGCCAGCTAGAACTGAAGATCCTGCGCTTTCTATTGCTGGTGCTGTTCAATCGCAGAAACTCGCGGTTCGTGCGATTTCTCAGTTACAGGCTCTTCCTGGTGGAGATATTAAGCTTTTGTGTGACACTGTCGTGGAAAGTGTGAGGGACTTGACTGGTTATGATCGTGTTATGGTTTATAAGTTTCATGAAGATGAGCATGGAGAAGTTGTAGCTGAGAGTAAACGAGATGATTTAGAGCCTTATATTGGACTGCATTATCCTGCTACTGATATTCCTCAAGCGTCAAGGTTCTTGTTTAAGCAGAACCGTGTCCGAATGATAGTAGATTGCAATGCCACACCTGTTCTTGTGGTCCAGGACGATAGGCTAACTCAGTCTATGTGCTTGGTTGGTTCTACTCTTAGGGCTCCTCATGGTTGTCACTCTCAGTATATGGCTAACATGGGATCTATTGCGTCTTTAGCAATGGCGGTTATAATCAATGGAAATGAAGATGATGGGAGCAATGTAGCTAGTGGAAGAAGCTCGATGAGGCTTTGGGGTTTGGTTGTTTGCCATCACACTTCTTCTCGCTGCATACCGTTTCCGCTAAGGTATGCTTGTGAGTTTTTGATGCAGGCTTTCGGTTTACAGTTAAACATGGAATTGCAGTTAGCTTTGCAAATGTCAGAGAAACGCGTTTTGAGAACGCAGACACTGTTATGTGATATGCTTCTGCGTGACTCGCCTGCTGGAATTGTTACACAGAGTCCCAGTATCATGGACTTAGTGAAATGTGACGGTGCAGCATTTCTTTACCACGGGAAGTATTACCCGTTGGGTGTTGCTCCTAGTGAAGTTCAGATAAAAGATGTTGTGGAGTGGTTGCTTGCGAATCATGCGGATTCAACCGGATTAAGCACTGATAGTTTAGGCGATGCGGGGTATCCCGGTGCAGCTGCGTTAGGGGATGCTGTGTGCGGTATGGCAGTTGCATATATCACAAAAAGAGACTTTCTTTTTTGGTTTCGATCTCACACTGCGAAAGAAATCAAATGGGGAGGCGCTAAGCATCATCCGGAGGATAAAGATGATGGGCAACGAATGCATCCTCGTTCGTCCTTTCAGGCTTTTCTTGAAGTTGTTAAGAGCCGGAGTCAGCCATGGGAAACTGCGGAAATGGATGCGATTCACTCGCTCCAGCTTATTCTGAGAGACTCTTTTAAAGAATCTGAGGCGGCTATGAACTCTAAAGTTGTGGATGGTGTGGTTCAGCCATGTAGGGATATGGCGGGGGAACAGGGGATTGATGAGTTAGGTGCAGTTGCAAGAGAGATGGTTAGGCTCATTGAGACTGCAACTGTTCCTATATTCGCTGTGGATGCCGGAGGCTGCATCAATGGATGGAACGCTAAGATTGCAGAGTTGACAGGTCTCTCAGTTGAAGAAGCTATGGGGAAGTCTCTGGTTTCTGATTTAATATACAAAGAGAATGAAGCAACTGTCAATAAGCTTCTTTCTCGTGCTTTGAGAGGTATATTCAGTTCTTCAGCTATGTTGTATCTGCGGTGTATATACCAATTCGCGGGTATTTGATTATTTTGTTGCATTTGGCAATGCAGGGGACGAGGAAAAGAATGTGGAGGTTAAGCTGAAAACTTTCAGCCCCGAACTACAAGGGAAAGCAGTTTTTGTGGTTGTGAATGCTTGTTCCAGCAAGGACTACTTGAACAACATTGTCGGCGTTTGTTTTGTTGGACAAGACGTTACTAGTCAGAAAATCGTAATGGATAAGTTCATCAACATACAAGGAGATTACAAGGCTATTGTACATAGCCCAAACCCTCTAATCCCGCCAATTTTTGCTGCTGACGAGAACACGTGCTGCCTGGAATGGAACATGGCGATGGAAAAGCTTACGGGTTGGTCTCGCAGTGAAGTGATTGGGAAAATGATTGTCGGGGAAGTGTTTGGGAGCTGTTGCATGCTAAAGGGTCCTGATGCTTTAACCAAGTTCATGATTGTATTGCATAATGCGATTGGTGGCCAAGATACGGATAAGTTCCCTTTCCCATTCTTTGACCGCAATGGGAAGTTTGTTCAGGCTCTATTGACTGCAAACAAGCGGGTTAGCCTCGAGGGAAAGGTTATTGGGGCTTTCTGTTTCTTGCAAATCCCGAGCCCTGAGCTGCAGCAAGCTTTAGCAGTCCAACGGAGGCAGGACACAGAGTGTTTCACGAAGGCAAAAGAGTTGGCTTATATTTGTCAGGTGATAAAGAATCCTTTGAGCGGTATGCGTTTCGCAAACTCATTGTTGGAGGCCACAGACTTGAACGAGGACCAGAAGCAGTTACTTGAAACAAGTGTTTCTTGCGAGAAACAGATCTCAAGGATCGTCGGGGACATGGATCTTGAAAGCATTGAAGACGGGTGAGTATAGTTAGAATTTATCTAGAAGCTAGTTTTGCTTACTTCACAAAATGTGACCAAATCCCAAATTTTGTTTTTTTCATTGATCAGTTCATTTGTGCTAAAGAGGGAAGAGTTTTTCCTTGGAAGTGTCATAAACGCGATTGTAAGTCAAGCGATGTTCTTATTAAGGGACAGAGGTCTTCAGCTGATCCGTGACATTCCCGAAGAGATCAAATCAATAGAGGTTTTTGGAGACCAGATAAGGATTCAACAGCTCCTGGCTGAGTTTCTGCTGAGTATAATCCGGTATGCACCATCTCAAGAGTGGGTGGAGATCCATTTAAGCCAACTTTCAAAGCAAATGGCTGATGGATTCGCCGCCATCCGCACAGAATTCAGGTACATTTCATTGTTCCCGCTGTTGTCTCCACATATCCATAACCAAAATTATGCAATCCGGTTTTTTTGGTTCCTTATTTTGTACATAAAGAAAATGAATTTGGTTTGGTTAATTACGAATTTGATTTAGGCGTTTAAAGAATTTGAGGTTTTAACCAATTCACTATTTGTTTTGGTTATTGTTTAGTTGGAACCTAGATTAGTTTGATTTTTGTATTCGGTTTAGTCGACTTGGGAACTTTTAGACACATCCATAGGCCTAGAATTAGCAGTCAAGGAATGTAATGTTTTCAAATTGATGAAAACCAGCTCAAAAGTGTAAAACTTGGGTTTCATGTGTTGGTGTCTTTGTTATGTCTTTATTCGTTGTTTGCAGAATGGCGTGTCCAGGTGAAGGTCTGCCTCCAGAGCTAGTCCGAGACATGTTCCATAGCAGCAGGTGGACAAGCCCTGAAGGTTTAGGTCTAAGCGTATGTCGAAAGATTTTAAAGCTAATGAACGGTGAGGTTCAATACATCCGAGAATCAGAACGGTCCTATTTCCTCATCATTCTGGAACTCCCTGTACCTCGAAAGCGACCATTGTCAACTGCTAGTGGAAGTGGTGACATGATGCTGATGATGCCATATTAGTCACACTTCAGTTGGTATGAGAGTTTGTATCATTGTATGAGTGTTTGTGTGTCTAACGACGTCGGAGGAGGATAGAAAGTTTTTTTTTTGTTTCCGGTGAGATTAGTAGAGAAGAGGGAGATTATTTGCGTTCAGCTCAGCTCGCCGGAAAAAAAACGTAACAGTAGTTGTAGAGAATTTCAAGACTTTTGTTTGTGCTGTGTAAATTGACAACTCCGAGAGAAACAAAACAATGAGATAAGAAGAGAGCATATTAATCGATGACCAATCCTTTTAATTTGTTACTCGTTACATCAATTCAAAATTATTATTTGATTGTTAACCATTTATAAATCATATTATATCCAATTAGTCTGTCTACGCAATCAAGAGGTAAAGGCCAATCACATTAATTTTAAAAGATTTATGATGAAATGGTACCGTCCAAAAAGTTGAAATTTTACAAACTCCACTATATATATAAAAAGTGAGATGTTTAAATTAGGCTGGCTAAGCTTAGGATGTAACACATTAACAATAGTTAATTTAATGTTTATGATGTATCGCACTATAGTTTTGATGTGTATGCTCTCCAGGCTGTTTCGTTTTTCACATTACCCACACTAAACTCACCTTTTTTCTTAAAGAAAATTAAAGTAAAGCTCAAAGACTGAAATATTAACAATATATAACTAATCATTAAGGAATCAAAACTCCATTATATATGCTCTATAAATACTCACCAATCAATAGCCTTCTAAATGTCTCAAACCCAATTCAAACCCTTAAACCCACCTAAAACCTTCAAAACTTATAATGGTTTCTAGTACACTTTTGGTTATGTCAATATCTCTCTTTCTTGGTTTAAGCATATTGCTTGTTGTACACGGTAAAGATTTCAACCAAGACATTGACATAACCTGGGGTGATGGTAGAGGAAATATTTTGAACAATGGTACTCTTCTAAATCTCGGTCTTGATCAATCTTCGGGTTCAGGGTTTCAATCGAAAGCCGAGTATTTGTACGGAAAAGTTGATATGCAGATCAAACTTGTCCCGGGAAATTCAGCCGGGACCGTGACCACCTTCTACGTAAGCCCTTCTTAATTAGCTAGACATACATATAAATCTGTTACCTAATGTTATATTGAATGATACATTTTGAGGACTTTTTGGTGTGTAGTTGAAGTCTCAAGGATTAACATGGGACGAGATAGATTTCGAGTTTTTGGGGAATGTTAGTGGAGATCCATACATTGTTCACACTAATGTTTACACTCAAGGCAAGGGTGATAGAGAGCAACAATTCTACCTTTGGTTCGATCCAACAGCCGCGTTCCACAACTACTCTATTCTATGGAATCCGAGTCACATAGTGTAAGCATATATACCACAATCCAAATGATAGTTCACCAAGTGATTTTTTTAGACATCGAACTGAAAGTGAACCGGTTTGGTTTTTGGATTAATTTGCCAAATCAAAAATCTTAAATCACTAGATCCATGACGTTAAATATATATTTCATCTTACTATAAATTTTGTTGCTACCTTTATATATTTTCAACTCATTTTTAATTATACTATGAATGATATGGTTAATAAATATAAGAGGTGACAAAAGCTAATCACAACATTATAATATCTCATTGAACAATATCTTGGTTCATATTTTTAATTTCCTAATAGGTTCTATATTGATGGGAAGCCAATCAGAGAATTCAAGAACTTGGAAGTATTGGGTGTGGCTTATCCAAAGAACCAACCCATGAGAATGTATGGAAGTCTATGGAACGCAGACGATTGGGCCACGAGGGGAGGGCTGGTAAAGACAAACTGGTCACAGGGACCATTCGTAGCCTCTTTCATGAACTACAACTCCGAGAATGCTTGTGTTTGGTCCATCGTTAATGGAACCACAACTACTTCTCCTTGTAGCCCCGGTGACTCGACTTCTTCTTCTTCGAGCAGTACTAGCGAGTGGTTTTCGCAGAGAGGGATGGATTCTTCAAGCAAGAAAGTTCTTAGATGGGTTCAGAGGAAGTTCATGGTTTACAATTATTGTAAGGACAAGAAGCGATTCTCTAATGGTTTGCCTGTTGAATGCACTGCTAAGAACAAGAACACAAAGTCTTGAGTTTTTTTTTTCTTAAGCATTTAATGAGTTTTAGGGTCTTGGTTTATGTTAAGATCATTTGTTGGGGTTTGTTCATTGTGTGGTGGTTTACATGGGATGGGAAAGTTTTTTTGGTGGTAAAAGAGGAAAAACTTTGCGGTTGAATTTTCAAAACTAAGCCAAAGAAAAATGGAGATAATGATAACGAAAAAAAGAAGAAGATAATTTGATCCAAAAAATTCACCTTTTTAATCATCGTCGTAGATGAAAAAAATATCTTAAAACGTGTAATCAAATAACTAAAAAAAAAAATCATATTAAATTTGTTTAAAGAAGGGAAAGTAGCCAATAATTTACCAAGTCCAAATGAATAACACATGATTTTGATAAGAGTTGTAAACTTAATGATTCAAGAAGACATTGTTTTTTTTGAATTTTTAAATCTATTAAAATTTATGAACTAATAACTATTCCTAATTTTTTCGACATATGTCAAAATCCAGACAAATATTAGCATATATACATATCTAGAAATAAAATTGAAAAATATTTAGATATACACATGTCTATGAAATTAACACATAAGGGAATGAGGAATTGTATAAGTGTTACGTATGATGCATTGATGCGAGAATTTCTTTTTTTATGTAATGAAAAAGATCCTTTGTGAATATATAATTTATAAATATTATTGTTTAGTACTAAAATATAGATTTTTTCTTAAGATCTATGAACCAATAAATTTCTCTACAGTTTTTTGACATGTCAAAATCTAACAAATATAAACCACAAGCATATAAACCAATAAATCTCTCTAAAGTTTTTAAGACCCTCAAAGAAAAAGAAATTAAAAAATAGTCGGATTATTAGAGATTTCAAGATGCACAACTCTAGCAATTGCATAGAAATATATTCTGATTCTATGGTGTCGTTTGACTTATATTCTTGGACAGTTCCTCTGACTAACAGAGATTAGTCACATAGCACAGCTGTTTTGGTTGGAATCTCTAGTTACAACCGAAGATAGAGGTCCAGCTCTGTGACGGAGACCAGTGAGCCTCCTCCTATTTGCCTCTTGTACAACCTCGCCATGAACATATTGAGCTATGGAAAAAGCTAGTTGAGTATTCTTCAGAGAGATCAGCAGAGGAACATGGTTTGGCTTCTTATCGTGTCTAGCTCATAGGTATGTCACTGCAGTCTATACCAAATCTTAAGTTGTACATGAATATATCTCACATGTTCCAACTGTCTGTTTACTACATTCTTTTTCGTTATACATATAATTGGTGACTTCCGATCTTACGAGTTTATATGACTTTCGTTATGTCATTGACTGGTTTGTTCCGATCTTACGAGGATTACTTATATGAAAAAAGGCAAGCGGGAAAGAAAACTTGCCAAAAACAAACATCATCCGTTCAAACAAAAAGGAACTATATAAGGAATGAAAATCAGCACAAGAACGTTACACTAACACTCAGAATATTGAGCTAAAAGACCAAAAAAAAAATAACTCCTAGATAAAAAGGACAAAAATCCAAAAAGCAGTGTCTGAAAAAAAAAAATACTTGCATGGCAAACTTCGGCAATAGAACTAGAATCCACAAGACCACACCTAAAACACCAAAAAAAAAAAAAAAAAGAGAAACAAGTCACATAGAAGAGCTGTTTTTGCTGCTGGAAACTCTTAACTACAACCGGAGCTCGAGATCCAGCTCTGTGTCGGAGACGAGTGAGCTCATCGTATCTGCGTCTTGTGAAGCCTCGAGACAAGCCGTCTCCACGGTCAATTTAGCCAATAAATTTAGGCACTCCCAATCTTTAGTCGGAGCTAGATCTGGATCTGAAAGAACGAGGGCGAAAAAGAGCATGTCTGGGGAGTGGAAGGACCAGAGCCGAAGCCTCGTGCCTGTCTCTAGAATGTTTTCGGTGACGACCTTGTTCCATCCTGAACCTAAGACGTAGTTGGAAGTGGAAGTCATATCCCATCTCTTGAGCTTAAGCTTCCTCTGTAGACCCTCGGAATTCACCAAGATCACATCCGCTCCTTTGTCACTGTCACTTATCTTTTTGTAATGTCTATCTATTTTTTCTAACTCTTCCTCGTTTAAGAAGTCCATATCTAGTATCTGTTCCAGGGCATCAAGAGACGTGTCTGAAGTTCGTCGACATCACTATCGGGAAGAACCTTCACAAATATCAGCTTTGCATCCACACCGTTCACTTCTCTCATCACGTTAATCAGTCATTCCGTCGGTGTCCTATCTTCATCCGTCACTATAACTTTAAGCGGCTTTCTTTTTCTTACCGGTTTGTTTGAAACCCCTTTTTGAGGCCTCTTGGACTCTACATGGCACAAACTTGGAGAAGAAGCAACACGATTAGGGTTTTGTTCCGGGTCTTGATTCTTGCACTCATCAATCTTCAGTCATTTGCTTAAGCTGGAAATCATCGTTGTGCTCCTTAGATTGTAATTAATTACTCTTTTCGTTCTCTCTCTCTTATTATCCTCGAGACGTACAATATCTAACGCTCTGTTGTCTCCCTGCAAACCATTGAATTGATCATCAGCTCTCACCATGGTTATCAAAAAATAGATAGACAAGAAGAAAAGAGTTAAGCGGCAGAGAGGACTTATATATTATTCTGATGGTCAATTCCTTTCTCGAACGGACAAAGGTATATATATATATATAACTCTCTATTAATTTTTTTTTGTTATAATATCTTTATATTTTTGTATTAGTTTTAGATAATCACTAAATTACTTGCTTCTTTTCTATGTCATAACTACAGGCTTGTATTGTGTTGGTTATTCTTTTGTTTGTTGTTCGGTTTAAACTTTAAATACATGTATTTACCTTCAAACTTTTTTTTTTTGGTGAGATTCTCAAACTATTTAATTTAAGTCCAGAAAAACGATTTATTTCTCCCCAAAATATTTGTATTTCTTACTGGTTTGTTTGAAACCCCTTTTTGAGGCCTCTTGGACTTTACATGGCACAAACTTGGAGAAGAAGCAACACGATTAGGGTTTTGTTCCGGGTCTTGATTCTTGCACTCATCAATCTTCAATCGTTTGCTCAAGCTGGAAATCATCGTTGTGCTCCTTAGATTGTAATTAATTACTCTTCTCGTTCTATCTCTCTTATTATCCTCGACACTAGCATGAGCTTCAGTGGATGTTTCTCCTATTTCCTCATATGCAAAAGCTCTAACCATTCTCTCCCTCGCTACACGTACAATATCTAACGCTCTCTTGTCTCCCTGCAAACCATTGAATTCCCTTTTTCGAACGGACAAAGGTATATATAACTCTCTATTAAATATATTTTTTTGTTAGTGATAATCTCTATATATTTTTGTATTAGATTTAGATAATCACTAAATTACTTGCTTCTTTTTTAGCGTGGGAATATTTTATTTTTTAATTTTTAGTAATTTTTTGTGTGACTAATAATATTTAAATTTTTTGAAATATATGTTTTTATATGTCTACTTATTGTTAATAATTTAATAATTTAAATTTCTTTAATTTTAAAATTACCATGGCAAATAAATTCAATTTATATACACAACTGTTTTTAAAAACTCTAATACAACTTTTAAGTTTTTACAACATTTTATCAAAACAACATATTTTTCTTTATAAGGAAACACCCATAAAAAGTGGACCTATCCAGTTCCAAAATAATAAGAAAACCACCAGAAAATAAATATGAAAACAATAATATTCAAATCCAAATAAAATTACAAAATTAAATTAAATACCCAAGATTTGGCCTTCTCACATGCACATGCAAACGTGATATTTGCGGTTCAATACCCTCTCCTTGGACATCATTATATTCTTGATTAGAGTCAAATATAAAGAGAAACGTGATTGCTGATGATAGACACGATTCATTATTGTTTGCTCAACTTGATCCGTTAATTTCAGTTTCGTATCACCACACTATTGCCAAAATCTCAAGTATCCAATCCATCTATTCTCTCTCGCAATCTCTTGTATCTTCAACTACAAATCCCTAATAAAATCTCGTTCTCACAAATATATTTTCACCTCTTTAGTATTGATTTTCGATTTGAGTTGTGATCCAAAGAGTATACATGAGTTTAAAGGTTCTATGCTTCCCATGAATGGATGATCCTTTTGGTTGTTAGTTGAATATTTTTCCATTCTATTGTTTAGTCCTAGTTTTTTCTCATCATTTAGTTATTGATGATTATGTATAGTTAGGAATAAGCCGTTATATTTTAAGTGAAATTAAGTTAAAAAATATATATAAAAATTATTATCCCATAATACGAGACTAATTATTATACTATTTTTTTTTATTCTAACAATTAATTTTGTTTTTCATATGTTATTTTTTCAAAGTTTATATTTCTATCTTTACATATATATATATATATATATATATATATATATATATATATATATATATTATTTATATGTTTCTGTTTCATAAGCCAAAAACTGATTCACTAACTTATCCGCCGGCATATCAAACGGCACATTCGCCACATAAATCTTCATCATCGATATATCCGAAACATGTGAATTTGTTGTACCTTGATTCCAAGCAGCAGCGAGCTGCATAACCGTCCCACCCCTATCAATCTTCTAACGGTTTCTAGAACATCTGGATGTCACGTCAGCAAAGTAGGGCGATTTCGAGAGTGATTAGGGTTTTTTCGTCCGCCGCAAGTCTTTTCTGCCAAGGCGGCTAGCCGCCACTGCCACCATGTCGAAGGAGGTGGGAGCGACCCCTGGGTTGGTACCAACTCATTCTCCAGAAGTTCAGGGTCCGAAATCTTACGCAAACGTTGTTAGCAGTCGCCCAAGTCTTACCAAGTTCAATGTTGATGTTTCAGTAGTAGATGGGAAATCTATGGTTGTGGTTCCAGATGTGGTGCTTGAGGATTCAGTTCCGCTATGGGATGATTTCCTAGTCGGTCGTTTTCCAAGCTCTGCCCCCCATATTGCCAAGATCCATGTTATTGTTAACAAAATATGGAACTTAGGTGATAAATCAATTCGGATCGATGTTTTTGCGGTTAATGATAACACAGTCAAGTTCAGAATCAGGAATGCATCTGCTAGATTAAGGGCTCTCCGTAGAGGTATGTGGAACATTTGTGATCTCCCTATGATCGTCTCGAAATGGACACCGATCGTAGAAGATGCTCAGCCGGAAATTAAATCTATGCCAATGTGGGTGGTCATAAAAAATGTTCCCTACTCAATGTTCACATGGCCTGGACTTGGTTTTCTTGCTAGTCCTGTGGGGGAACCGCAAAGATTACATCAAGAAACAAAGTAAGTAACAAGCTTCGAGGAAGCAAAAATTTTTGTTGATGTGGATTTATCAAAACCGCTACCAAAAACCTATTTTTTCAACATTAAGGGAGAAGAGTTCTGTGTCGAGTTTGAATATCCATGGTTGCCTCCAAGGTGTGGTGTCTGTGGGAAGTGGGGTCACCCTGAAAATGGTTGTTTGGCTAGCTTGGGTACAACAAAGGTTTTTACGGGTCCTCTGTTTTGCTCAGAACAGGTAATTGTTAAATCAACATCGGCCCAAGTGTTTCTCTACCGGTTGCAGTGGCGGTGGGTAATGACCTTGTGGAGTCTGTACCGTTGGTTGATTCTCAAGCTTTGGAGGTAGTAAAGGGAGATATTGCAGAAGAAGTTGAGGAGGGAGAAATAGCTTCAAATTCAAACCAAAAGTCAGTTCAGGGGGAAAAAATACAAGAGGAAGGGGATTGGTTAACAGTCTCTAGTTCAGGGGGGAAAAAGTACATATCAAAAGTCAGGAAGGACTTTAACCTATGGTCAAGTTTGTATCGCTTCACCCTCACGTTATGCTATTCTTAGCAATATTGAGGATGATTCAGTTCTTGAGGAAGTGCAAAACGAAGACTCGGTGGGGAAGGAAACAGAAGACTCAGTTAAGGGGGTTTTAGAAGTAGTAGTAGTGGAGGGAAAAGAGGAAATGGCTCTCAATAAAACTCAACAGGTGAAGTCTTGTTTTGATGGAGCTTCAACTCGAGTTTCCATCCCCAGATCATCTAAGAAGGCTCATAAATTTGTCTCAGTCCCCAATCAAAAGGCCACGGACGTTCTCCCAAGACAAGTCAGCAAGAAGAATAATAAACGCTTTCCTTAATGTCTGGTTTTTTCTGGAACATACGGGGGTTTAATAAGCATAATAAACAGAAGGTTGTTCGAGAATGGATTAAAAAAACTTCTTTGCAGTTTGGGTGTGTTCTAGAAACAAGAGTTATTGAAAGTAAAGTTCCGGTAATTTTTGCGAAGGTGTTTAAGGATTGGCAAATGGTTTCAAACTATGAGTTCAATCGGTTAGGGAGAATATGGGTTGTGTGGAGTTCCAGTGTTCAATTGCAGGTTATTTTTAAAAGTAGTCAAATGATAGTGTGTTTGGTGCGGGTGGAGCATTATGATGTTGAGTTCATATGCTCTTTCATCTATGCCTCAAATTTTGTGGAGGAGAGGAAGAAGCTTTGGCAGGATCTTCATAATCTCCAAAATTCAGTGGCTTTTCGAAATAAGCCATGGCTCTTGTTTGGTGATTTTAATGAAACTCTTAAGATGGAAGAGCATTCAAGCTATGCAGTATCGCCTATGGTTACGCCGGGTATGAGAGACTTTCAGATTGTGGTGAGATATTGTTCTTTGGAGGATATGAGAACCCATGGTCCGTTGTTCACATGGGGAAATAAGCGAAATGAAGGACTGATCTGCAAAAAATTAGATAGAGTGCTTTTGAATCCAGAATACAATAGTGCCTACCCTCATTCCTATTGTATCATGGACTCTGGTGGTTGCTCAGACCATCTTCGGGGTAGATTTCATCTCAGATCTGCAATTCAGAAGCCTAAAGGTCCTTTTAAGTTCACTAATGTTATTGCTGCTCACCCAGAGTTTATGCCAAAAGTTGAAGATTTCTGGAAGAATACAACAGAACTCTTTCCCTCTACATCCACTCTCTTTCGGTTCTCTAAGAAACTGAAGGAACTTAAGCCCATACTCAAGGACTTAAGCCGTAATAATCTATCAGACTTGACACGTAGAGCTACTTACGCCTATGAGGAGCTTTGTAGATGCCAAACCAAATCTCTAACTACTCTAAATCCTCATGATATTGTGGATGAATCTTTGGCTTTTGAAAGATGGGAAAAGGTGGCTTGACTAGAAGAAGAGTTTTTGCGTCAGAGATCTAAATTGCATTGGCTACAAGTTGGAGATAATATACTAAGGCATTCTACAATGTGTTAAAGGAGAGACACTTGTTAAATGCCATTCATGAGGTAATGGATCCGCAAGGTACTAGACCTCCAAATCAAGATGACATTAAGATTGAGGCAGTCCGTTTCTTCTCAGATTTACTATCCTCTCAACCAAGTGATTTTACAGGGATCTCTGTGGACGAACTAAAGGGTATATTACAGTATCGATATTCCTTGCATGAACAAAATCTTCTAGTTGCTGAGATCACTGAAGCAGAAGTTATGAAAGTTTTTTTCTCTATACCGTTGAATAAATCTCCTGGTCCGGATGGGTACACAGTTGAGTTTTTCAGAGAAACTTGGTCAGTTATTGGTCAAGAAGTCACAATGGCGATTAAATCTTTCTTTACCTATGGATTCTTACCGAAAGGTTTAAACTCTACGATTTTAGCTCTTATCCCCAAGAGAACATATGCAAAAGAGATGAAAGACTACAGACCTATTTCGTGTTGCAATGTCTTATATAAAGCCATATCTAAATTGTTAGCAAACAGGCTGAAATGTCTTCTTCCAGAGTTTATTGCTCCCAATCAGTCTGCATTTATCAGTGACAGATTGTTGATGGAGAATCTTCTGCTAGCTTCAGAGCTTGTAAAAGATTATCACAAAGATGGTTTGTCACCCCGTTGTGCTATGAAGATCGACCTTTCCAAAGCTTTTGACTCAGTTCAATGGCCGTTTTTGTTGAATACACTTGCGGCTCTAGACATTCCGGAAAAGTTCATACATTGGATAAATCTTTGTATTTCCACTGCTTCCTTCTCAGTTCAAGTAAATGGTGAGTTAGCGGGTTATTTTCAAAGTAAATGAGGGCTACGGCAAGGGTGTTCTCTGTCACCGTATCTGTTTGTCATTTGTATGAATGTGTTATCGGCGATGCTTGATAAAGGAGCAGTAGAAAAGAGATTCGGCTACCACCCTAGATGCAGAAATATGGGACTCACTCACTTATGCTTTGCTGACGACATCATGGTTTTCTCTGCTGGCTCGGCTCATTCTTTAGAAGGAGTTTTGGCCATTTTCAAAGATTTTGCAGCTTTCTCGGGGTTGAACATTAGTTTGGAGAAATCAACTCTTTTTATGGCTAGTATTTCTTCTGAAACTTGTGCTTCAATATTGGCTAGATTCCCTTTTGATTCAGGCTCTTTACCTGTTCGCTATTTGGGACTTCCTCTCATGACTAAAAGAATGACTCTAGCAGATTGTCTGCCACTTCTTGAGAAAATTCGATCACGTATTAGCTCTTGGAAGAACCGTTTCCTGTCATATGCAGGGAGGCTACAACTTTTAAACTCGGTAATTTCAAGCTTAACCAAATTTTGGATTTCAGCCTTTCGTCTACCAAGAGCTTGTATCAGGGAAATAGAGCAAATAAGTGCAGCTTTTCTTTGGTCGGGAACAGATTTAAATCCTCACAAGGCAAAGGTAGCGTGGCATGATGTGTGTAAACCAAAAAGTGAAGGTGGTTTAGGTTTAAGGTCTCTTGTTGACGCTAACAAAATCTGTTGTTTCAAATTGATTTGGAGGTTGGTATCGGCGAAACATTCTTTATGGGTTAACTGGATTCAAAATAATCTAATTCGCACCGGTTGATTTTGGTCTGTCAAGGCAAACACAACTTTAGGCTCTTGGATGTGGAAGAAGCTTCTAAAATACCGTCACGAGGCAAAGGAGTTTTTTAAGATGGAGGTTTTCTGTGGTAGGCAAACCTCGTTTTGGTATGATCATTGGTGTTCCTTGGGTCAGCTTCATGGTTTACTTGGAGATCGAGGTTTTATTGATCTGGGTATCTCATCTTCTTGTTCAGTGGCGGAAGCGCTTTCTAGTCATAGGAGGAGAAGCCATCGCGATGACATCTTAAATGACATCGAAGAAGAGTTAGAAAAGCTTCTGTGTCGCGGTATTTGCACAGAACAAGATAGGTCTCTTTGTCGAAGTATTGGGGGTCAGTTTAAGGCTAAGTTTTTCTCTCCGGAAATTTGGCATCAGATAAGAGAACAAGGATTAGTTAAGCAATGGCACAAGGCGATCTGGTTCTCCGGAGCTACGCCTAAATTCACGTTTATATCTTGGCTTGCTGCTCATGACAGATTAACAACCGGTGATAAAATGGCATCTTGGAACAGGGGAATCTCCTCTGTTTGTGTTCTTTGTAATATCTCAGCTGAGTCAAGAGATCATCTGTTCTTCTCCTGCAATTTCTCTTCACACATTTGGGATAGACTAACCCGAAGACTTCTTCTTTGCCGCTACACAACCAACTTTCCTGCTTTGCTCCTCCTTCTTTCAGGACAAGACTTCTCAGGTACAAAGCGTTTCCTCTTGCGCTATGTATTTCAAGCAACGATACACACATTATGGAGAGAAAGAAACAAGCGTAGGCATGGAGATCTGCCTATACCATCAGATCATATCATCAAATTCATTGATCGGCAAACTCGAAACCGTTTAAGCACAATCACAAAGCAAGGCTTGCACAAATATGCCGATGGCCTCCGCATATGGTTTGCAGCGAGAGACAACTTAACGCCAAATCATTAGTATTTCTTTGTTTTTTTCCTTTTGATTTTAAGTCTAAATCAAGTTAATAAATGGCTGCATATATTGTAAACCAGGTTTTTTCTTTGAATAAATTTAACAATTTTTCAAAAAAAAAAAAAAAGAACATCTGGATGTCGTACAATAGCTTCTTGCAAGATATCAAGAAGCTGATCAGCAAAGAAAAGCTCGGTAATCTTCCTCGCGTCTTGTGGCACCAATCGAAACGAAACAGAGCCACTGACTCCATCGTGTAGCATCGCGATTCCATTTTCATCGAGCTTTCGCTTCTTCAACATATCCATGGTCGAAGATAGCAGCCAAGGAACTTTGTGGGAAGAATGAGTGAAGTTAGAAGAGATCACATGTTCGTAGGACATAATTAAGCCTAGCTCTTTTTCCTTAAAATATAACTATAGCATTGGTACACCAAAAGAAATTAAACGTATTCGTCAAATTCATAGTTTAATTGATTAGAGTAGATGAGAAAACCATTTGCTGTTTCATACCCGACTTTTTTCCAATCACGTGAAACGTAAAGGTAAAACATATTTGTAACTAAACCATATTTTTCTTTCTTTCTTTCTCTCGTGTTTGTTTTAGAACCTAATCTGATCTGAATATTAACACACAAAAAGATGATAAATGAGAACATATAACAAATCATGAAATGAGATGAGAACATACTTCTCTAGAAAATTTTCTAAAATATCCGAATCAATTGATGGCGAACAACTAAACAGTAGAATACAATATGTATATTAAACAGAAAATCAAACGCTAAGGAATTAAAAATCATGAAAAGATTATTAACACGAGAGATGAGAACTTAACTCTCCGAAAATTTGTCCTAAAACATCCATTTCAATTTTCTCGCAAAGAATTAAAACTTAGAACACAATATATCAAATCAAACGTGTATGAATTGAACTTAAAAATTTACATGTTACATCAGCATCTAAATTTTTATAAATTAATTCACGACTTATGGATTAGTATGTATATTCAAAAAAATAGTTGGCACGATCAAAAAAGAAACATTAGGTAGCTATAATCTGATAGTGAATTAAATGAAAAGTATTTATAAAAAACTAAGAGGCTGCTCATGATTTAGGATTTTACCTTTTTACAATTTCCAGAAACACACAAAATAAGAAAATTTATTTTGTGAAGTTACATTAACATTTATATCCAATATTACACACTAAAAAAACGAAACCACCATATATTCATTATTATAAACATATGGCTTATTAATCTAAATCTGTTAAACTATATATCTAAATCTGTTAATCTAAATCTGTTAAATTATATAAATATGTTATTATAAACATATCCTTTTATTATATAAATCTGTTAAATTATATATCTAAATCTGTTATTATAAACATATCCTTTTATCTTCTAAATCTTACTAATCTAAATCTGTTAAATTATATAAGGGTGTTTAAAAAATGGATATATATGTTTTTGTCCACAAATGAATATATACATTTATATCGATTTTTTTTATATACTTTCGTAAATGTTAATTGATGACATGTCCAACCGTAATTTGCTGTTTAAAATTTTATGTGGACGGCATACGAATCAAATAGCCTCGACTTTTCTATAGTATAAATTGTATGTAACTTGTAGGCTCTCTCTAAGGCGGAACGCTCCCCTACCGATGTATTTTGACATCCCACAGCTTCGGCCCATGTAGTCTATTGGTTATTTTTGTGGTTCAGTTTAAATTTTAAATACATGTATTTATCCTCAAACTTTTTTTTTTGCGATTCTCAAACTATTTAATTCAAATCCAGAAACGGTTTATTTCTCCCCAAAATACATGTATTTATCCATGTTAATTTTTTTATTTCTTTGGCTTAAGTAATAATTAGATCAATACATTTTAGACCAATAAACGTTTGAACGTCTTTTTGCATCAGAACGTGAAATTAATGTCAAACGCAAACGCATGTACAAATCCTGAACAAACATACCGCTTAGGTGATGGATGGTTGCGTAAGAACAAAACACCTTAAACGGCAGCGTTTTGTAGGAGCACCGCTTCGCACGTTTCTTCCATATCTCTGATCACGTGATAGTCGTCTTCTTCAGATCTTTTATCACTTTCTTCTTCCCGGAGAAAATTTGGCCCTAAATCACTTTCCCGGGAAAATCAAACTCTGGGGAAAGAGTTGAAACAATGTCACAAGGCGATACAGTACCGCTTCATCCATCGTCTCAATCAGACATTGACGAGATCGAGAATCTGATTAACGAAAGCGTCCAATCAGGTCCCGGAACCGTTCTCGCCGCTCGTCCACCGAGCCCAACCAGACCTTCGATTCCAGTATCTTCTTCTTCTTCTTCTTCTCCGTTTATGCAATCGAATCTTCCACCGCTTCATCCGTCGTCATCAGCTCAGAAAGTGACACATGTCCCCGTTCCTCCGCCTCTTCCGGCGGTAAGTAACTCCAGCAATTTCCAAGGAGCGAGTGCTTTTGGATCTCCGCCTAATACGTTGACGGAGCCTGTGTGGGATACTGTGAAGCGAGATCTGTCTCGGATCGTGAGTAATTTGAAGCTTGTGGTGTTTCCTAATCCGTATAGGGAAGATCCTGGGAAGGCTCTTAGAGATTGGGATCTTTGGGGTCCGTTTTTCTTCATTGTGTTCTTGGGTCTTACTCTTTCATGGTCAGCTTCCGTCAAGAAGGTTAGCTCTCAGATCAGTAGCTAGTTTCTCTCAGCTTTAAGCTTGTGTGATCTAAATGTGATCTGGAACTTTAGCTTTTAGGTATCTGATAGAGTTCTTTAGAATGTCTCTGTTACAGAAAATGAGTGGGATTAAAGATAGCATTTCACTTCATTGCATTAAGATTGTTCCTTCAATTGTGAATTGTTTGATTATAGATGGAACACGATGACGGGAAACAAGGATTGAGTTACAGAAAATTAGGAGTTTTTAAATGGGAGTGAAGATAGCATTTCCACTTCTTTGCATTAAGATTGTTCTCCAATTGTGATTTTTTAGATTATAGAAGGAACATGATGAAGAAAAATGAGGACTGTTCTTGTGGCATTGCTTCTCACTTGATTCTTAGGCTATAGGTTATATAAAGCTTCTTTCTTGTACAGTGGATCATGTAGGATTTTGACTCACAAAGTAGCACTTTGGATGCACTATTCTGAGTTATTAGCATGTAGGTCTGATTAAAGGATTGAATTTGAATCTGATGTAATTACAGCTTATCTTGCCGATATTGAGTGGCTTTTCATAGAATGCTATCTATTATCTATCAGAATTCGTCTTTGTCTCATACCTTTTCCCTTTGATTCCAGTCCGAGGTATTTGCAGTGGCATTTGCACTATTAGCAGCCGGGGCGGTGATCCTTACACTAAACGTGCTTCTCCTGGTAAACCACCACTGCTCTCTCCTTGTATCTCGTGCAGATGTTTTTCGTTTGATCACATACTTACAACCATTATGTTGTGTCATGAACAGGGTGGACATATAATCTTCTTCCAAAGCTTGAGCCTTCTAGGTTACTGTTTATTTCCGCTAGACGTTGGAGCCGTGATCTGCATGTTGAAAGACAATGTGATACTGAAGATGGTGGTTGTGTCTGTAACCCTTGCCTGGAGCTCATGGGCTGCTTACCCTTTTATGAGCTCAGCGGTTAACCCAAGAAGAAAAGCACTCGCTCTATACCCCGTCTTCCTCATGTATGTGTCAGTCGGTTTTCTCATCATAGCCATCAATTGAATCCCCAATTTTGAGAAGAAAAAGGGAATCATCACAGGTATTCTCAGGAATCAGCTTGGATAGAAATTTTTCATACATACACAAACCATCCTGAGTTCTGATGATCATGTATAAACATGTTTTGTTACCCTTTTTTGTGGGTTTGGTTAAAAAGAAGATCATCATTTGTATGTGCCCCGCTCTATCTGCATTAAGCTTACATTTATCTTTTTGGCCATAAATACAATTTTTTTACCAAACATTACTTCATATGGTTTCTCGAGATAGTATCGACATGCAATTTTGTTGGTCGTCCACCCAACCCTAAACACGTGTTATAGTATTAACATGGAAATGTGGAAACCAGATCACAACCATGCTAAAACAAGGGTTAAATTTTATTTAGTAATCATTAGCATAATCGAATAGATTATGAACATATTTTTGATATATAATAATACCAAATTCAATATTTGCTTTAAATTTATATTTATATTTTGGAATCGCAATAAAAAAATTGTTTACACAATCCATCATTCGTTATTTTCAAAATTATTCTACTTATTTTATTCATTTCAAAATTATTCGAATACATTAATGAACATCATTCATTTTTCAATTTTTTTTTGTTATTCAACTTATTTATTCATTTTTATTTATTTATTCAACTTTTTAATTTTTATTTTGTTGTTAGCTTCCATTTGCATATGCTTCGTATCGTATATCATCACTTCCAGTTTTTTACCGGTTGGGGGGGGGGGGGGGGAAGAAGCAGAGATGATTCGTCAACAAACAAAAACGAATTTATTTTGAACCAAACCGGATGTATATTTTAAACCGAAATCAAACCGGGAAAACCTGTATTGACGAGCCCTCTTCTTCTTCAGCTAGTGAGAGGCTGCCTCACTTGCTTGCTGGTTTGATACTGCCAAGTTTTTCGCTTTCTCAGCTCTTCCTTCGATGGTAATCTTCAAATTCCTTTCCTTTAGACCCTTATTAATCTTATTGCTTTTGTAATAGACTTGGTTTAGTGTGTTTTTTGTCGTAGCGAGTTTAATCTTGTTGCTGGTTATTGTAAGGTTGGTGCTTTGAATATCATGTCAGAGACTGGTGATTTATGTGTAGAACTTCCCAAAGATGATCCCTTTTATCACCACAAAAAGGTTCAATTTCCTAATTTCTCTGCTCTTCTGTTATCTCAATACTCAAAGCCATTAGCTTTTTTTTTGCCTTATAGTCTAAAGATCAGATTTTTCATGTGCCAAAGTCTTAAAATATTACACTGTTTAGTTTTTCTCATGTTTTGTTTGAGTTTTTATGAAAATGAATTTTCTTATGATTTTGTGTCTGTAGAAGTTCTTGAGTTGCAAAGGTTTATGCGTAAAGGAAACATTGAACCTCAGTGGATCATTATCTCAACAACTGTTGAATGCTGCATTGGAAAAGTTGCTTCATTTTGGACGAATAGTTAATCTCGATAAGGTAAGCAAACATCGTAGGCCATTGTAATGCATGTGAAGTTGCTTAGATGATGGATTGAGTGAAATGCAGGTGGAAGTTTACTTTGGTGAGGATGCTTGCACTCCTGCAGGAATTTACAGTGTTAGAAACGAAATCTCAGCTCTCAGCTGGATCCTTTCGCTTATACCGGTTTCTTGTAAGATGCAAACACAAGTTGATACCTTTGAAGCTCTACGAGCTGCTTTAAAAGGTAGAATCAATGAGGTTGTTGGAGCTGAAAAGGAGAAAGCTAGAGTTGTTGATAGCTATAGATGCGAAAAGGAAAGCAAATTAGTAGAATGGGGTCAGGACAATGGAGTCAAAACCAAATTGCAGATAGCTCGTAAGCTTAACGGTTTTTTTCTGTTATGAAGTTATCAACAGAGATTTAAGTTTATGACAATGTGTTTTATAAATTTGGATAGAAATTGATGGCTATGGACGAGGAGCTATAGCTAGCGAAGACTTGAAATTTGGCGATGTTGCTTTAGAGATTCCAGTCTCAAGTATCATTTCGGAGGAGTATGTGTACAACTCCGACATGGTATATCATTTGAGTTCATCCTGATTTAAAGATTGCGTCAGTTTCATCATAGCAATGCTATATGATGAGTGTTCTCTTGTCTTCAGTACCCAATATTGGAGACGTTTGATGGCATTACATCTGAGACAATGCTGCTCTTATGGACCATGAGGGAAAAGCATAACCTGGACTCGAAATTCAAACCATACTTTGACTCTCTGCAAGAGAATTTTTGTACCGGTAAAATTGTTTGGAGAACTAAATATTCAATTCTTGTAGCAGTGTTTGTTTCAAAGAGACAACAAACATTGATTCTCTCATTGCAGGTTTGAGTTTTGGGGTTGATGCAATCATGGAGCTTGATGGTACATTGCTTTTAGATGAAATAATGCAAGCTAAAGAGGTGTGACTTGATCCCATCTCTTATCTTTTGGTTCTGTGATTTGTATTATGTTCTTGATTCCATTGGCAATTGTTTGTATATCTGCAGCTTTTGCGTGAGAGGTATGATGAATTGATTCCTCTTTTATCGAACCACCGGGAAGTATTTCCACCGGAGCTCTATACATGGGAACATTACTTATGGGCTTGTGAGTTGTATTACTCAAATAGCATGCAAATCAAATTCCCAGATGGAAAGCTGAAGACTTGCTTGATTCCTGTCGCCGGTTTTCTCAACCATTCTGTATGTGTCTTCTCTCGTTCTGCCTCTGGTATACTAAGTAATTCCTATCACTATCCGGAATATGATAATTTGGCGGGTTTTGCAGATATACCCACACATAGTGAAATATGGAAAAGTAGACATTGAGACGAGTTCCTTGAAGTTCCCAGTCTCAAGGCCTTGCAACAAAGGGGAACAATGTTTTCTTAGCTACGGAAACTACTCTAGTTCGCATCTGTTAACATTTTACGGATTTCTACCAAAAGGGGATAACCCGTATGATGTCATTCCCTTAGGTAGTTTAACCTTACCTCATTCTGAGATCACTCAGGCTTACATGCTTTTTTTGCTTTAAGTTGTATCTCTTCCTTGCAGATTTTGATGTCATTGATGATGAAGACATCGAGACCGAGTTTTCTTGGACAACTCACATGTTACGCGGGACTTGGCTATCGAGTAATCACAACATCTTCCACTACGGCTTGCCTACTCCATTGTTGAACTACTTGCGCAAAGCTCATGGTCTTGTTCATCATTCTGAAACAGATGTATATATTCTTCATCACCTTCGTATAACTACATCTATATCTCTATGAATCTAACACTTAAGATATTTTTCTCATTTCTTGATTCTTTTAAGTTATGGAAGAACTTGGAAGTTGAGATAGGAGTACTTGAGAATCTCCAATCCACATTCGACGACATGATGCAAAATCTTGGCGATGCAGATTCTATCGACAGGTATCAGTAGTTGTCTTGTCATGATATACAAAAGCTGAAACAGAGTGACCAATTACTTAGTAATCCGTCTGGTTTTACACTTTTACAGAGAAAACGCGGATTGGGATGTTAAACTAGCGATGGAGTTCAAAGAGCGGCAGAGAAAGATTGTCTCATCCATTCTTGATTCATGTTCTGCAGGTATCAAACTAGTTCAAGAATCCATAACTAACCCACCGGTTTAGCTAAGGTAGAATGAGATGAGAACCTGATCTTGGATTCAGCTTATACTGTATTATGAAATGTATCTTCTTGACAAAGTTAAATTGTGTGAGTTAAAAGACTTTAGTTCAATTTTAGTTACATTTTAGTTACATTTTAGTTACATACTTCCTCTGTTTAATCTCATTAGACACCTCTTTTTTTCTTGCTTATATAATTGCTTCATATCCACGTAATCTCATTAGACACCTCTTTATATAATCTCATTAGAATTTATAAATTTATGTACTTACGTACGTACGTACGTGTGCGACTAACCCTAGACAAATTAACCGAATACTCTTTTTTTTGCAAATGCATCACGCATGGTACCCTAATAGTGGTGTCTCCATCATTTGTCATTACTTTCTGAATGCAAAATGAGTAATCAGATTCATTAACATTTGACTAATACTATATTTTCTCATATTTTTTGTGGGCATAGAGAATTATCAGTATTTTGAGCATATTATAAAAGTAATCTCAAATGGGAAACATAACAAATAATAAAAAAGAATGAAAAAGTTGATGTGGCTGCTGGTGGCAGCAAATTGGCGGACCCCATCTTCCAGGTTACATTCTTGTCGTTTTCCAGCTTCTTAACACAGAGCTATAATCTCATGCACCAAAGAGCATACTAATATCCTATGTCTCCGAGTAATAATCAGCCACGTTTCTATAATAGACACAAGTTGGTGTGACACTGACAAGAAAATAAATAAGATTTATAGAAAGTGGGAACAGAACACAAAAAAAAAGCTGAAACAAAGAGTTCGAGAAAAATTTCGATTCTCTTGCTCGTAAAAGCTTCTTTTGATTCTCTTTGACTCTGTTTTGTGGATAGCTCCTGAAGAAGAAGAAGATGATGGTAGTGAACAGCTTTGATCTATGGCAAAAAGATGTTTTCTTCTCTGCAGCTGAAGAGGTTCAAAAATCTACAGATATGTATGGTTTCTTGTTAGATTTTGATCTTGTAATCTCTTCTTTGAGCTTAGCTTTTGATCTTGCATAAATTAAGAGATTGAGATGTGTTTAATTTGCTATTGTTCTTTACTTGGATTTTAGAATGGAGTCTGCTTATAGATTGTGGATTAGAGAGAAGAAAGATGAGATTTGTAAGGAACTTCAAGCAGCTTTAGGTACAGCTAAATGGCAGGTACAATAATGTTTCTTGAAACATTTCTGGTTTAGTTGTGTTCTTGTTCTTGTCTAGTTCTTGAAAAGTTTTGAAACTGTGTTGAATCAGTTGGAGGAGTTTGAGAAGGCAGTGAGATTGAGTCATAAACGGTGTGGGGATAATGATTCTTCATCCACACGGCATAAACAGTTTGTTACCGCTATTGAAAACCAGATTCATCGCGTAGAAACTTCTCTGCAAGAAGCTTATAGTGAAAATGGGAAAAAGCCTCTCCGTTGGGTTGATCTTAATGAAGAAGAGCGTGATGACTTAGCAATGTTTCTCTCTGGATCTTCTCGAACTTCACAGAGTTTTAGTGGTGAGAGCAGCATCAAGTCGAGAGAGTCTACTAATAGTTCTCTAGTTGAAAACGTTATGGAAGTTTCAGCTAAAGTAACATTCAAGAAAGCTAAAGTTTATGGTGATGGCTCTGAGTGTGTCATAGACATTGAAGAAAGAGTGACACCTGGCCAAGCAGAGAAATCAGTTGGGCTGAGAAGAATATGGAGTTCACCAAATTTCAATTCTTTGAGAATTATAGTTCCTGGTGGTGATAATGAAGAAGAAAAGGAGACATTGGTGGCACAAATAGAAGCGACGCCTAAAGTTAAAGGAACTAAGTCTGTATTGTGGATGCAGAGACTTCCTGATCATAATCAGGTGAGTGTGTTGATATATAAGCTTTAGTCATGGTAGGAGGAAGTAACTTACTTGTTCAGTGTTTTTTTCAGCTCTTTGACAAGACCGGTTGCTTTCAAAATCCGATACGCTTACCGTTTAATCACCCGATCAAGTTTATTGTTTCCTTATTGCTAATGGTGTTTCTACTATGTGAGTCACTTCAGTTTTTTTTCTTAATGAATCAATACTTTGCTAAATATATAGATTTTGGTCTTGAGCTTGTTAATATTGCTAACGAGCATTGCTTTTTCCCCTGTTTAAACCGATGCAGTACCCTTCGTAGTGTATTTGTCTTGAGAATTTTACCACGGTTCGAAACTGTCAAGAAGCTGCTAAAGAGATCAGCTTTCGCGTCTAATGGTTAGGATTCATAATCCCACAAGAACAAACAGAGATTAAAAAGCTTTACATATGTTACTTTTAACTTGTTGCTTTGGTTCTTCAGGGAACGTATAGAAACATTGAAACGTGTAAGATTAAGTAAAGGGATTAGAGTTTATATTACGGCTTTGGCTACCGTTGATAAAGATGTAAATGCAATATTCGTTTCGTAGATGTTTGACAATACAATGCCATAAGAATCAAGATTTATGCCATGTTTTTATGAACAATTTCTTAACTACATTTCAAAAGAGTTTGCTCTCTAAACCAACAACTTGGAATCTTGGTACTTGGATTTTGTCCCTAACTTTATATTGGGCCTCTAACTTTATGACCAAAGAAGGTCCAAGTTTTGTTAGTACAAAAAAAAAACAGTTTACATACATCTCTCAGTCACCTCCATTGATTATGCAGTAGAATCTGCCTTGTACACTCACAAAAAAATATAATAAATTTTACTTTTTAAATAAAATAAACGTCTTTGTTATGATAAAATTTACATCTTTTCTATAGAATCCTTTCAATATTTTATATTTTAAAGACAGTAAATTTATATAAACTTATCATAAATAATTAGTATGATTTTATAATTTAAGAGATTATTATACCTAACTCAGAAATTGGATTTCAAATAATAATATACTCAAATAAACGTTTGTATGCTATATTATACAGTAAAACCTCTATAAATTAATAACGTTGGGACTACAAAATTTTATTAATTTAAAGAGGTATTAATTTATTGATAAATTAATATTTTATTAATTTATAGAGAGATTTTTCCAAATTTAGTAATTTTTTACAAATTTTTATAAGATTTCTTTCATTATAGAAAATATCTTTCTAAAACAAGTTACAAATAAAACATAATAATAATGTATAAAACATAATAACACCAAAAGTTTTAATACAGTAAAATATGAAAATTATAGTCAAACAAAGAACAAATATGAATTTAAGCAAAAAATTATTATAAATCTATTTTAAAGAATTTTTATACATAATATATATATATATATAATTGATACATTTATATAATTATTAACTTATGATATTGATGGGACCATATATTTACATAGAACTTTCAAAAAAATTATTATCTTATTGATTTATCGATTTGTGTCACTTTTTACATTAGTCCTAACTCGTGACTGGAAAAATTTATTAATTTTTTGAGGTTCTACTGTATATAATACTTAAACTGATTAATGAGATATATCCATTTAATAAATTTATAAATAAATTTAAATTAAAAATAAAATGGAATGATAAAGATTTTTTTTAACAGAGTTTTCTAGCACTTAATCTTCTTTGCTTCCCTTTATTTACCATAACCACAATTCTCATCTAATTGTCAAACCTTGATCTTCAACTCAAATTGAAGCTAAACCATGTTCTTAAACTTGACATGTGTTTTAAATAAATACCACTTTGTTAACACAGTTTTTAATCAACACTATATTCTGCCAGACTGCCATCATATCATTTTTGCAAGGAAATTTTCTCAATATGATTATCTACCTAAATGATACTATATTTTAACATATAAGGTTACGTTTTGATTCTGTAGTTTATGGAAGAATCCTTATAATATTATTCCTAAACTACCTTCCCTGTTTTATTTCTACTCAAAAACCCTTTTTTTTTTTTTTTTTTTTTGTAAATCTCACTTTCTTCTTCTCTCTTCAGGCTGTGAATATTCTGATTTCTGACTAAGCTCTCTACAATTCTCTCTCATGGCCTCTTCTCTCGACGGTAATTTTCTTTTTGGGACAGTTTTTAGAAATTTAGTGCTTTCGCTTTAAGATGAAGCCTTGGACTTGTTAGAGATTTTTTTTTCTTTTTCAACTCTTGATGATCGGCTTATATATAGTGATGCTTTTACTCATAATTTACTAGTGAATTTTTATTATCGTGTTTTACTTTTCAAGATCAATTTGTTGTTTGCTTAATTTGGTAATGGAAAAGTCTTTTGTCAAAAAAAAAAGCTATTGGTGGGTCATTTTACTATTAGCTATTGGTGGGTCATTTTACTTCACGCAGGAGCTGCAAGTAACTCTAATTTGAGTGATGATAAAAAGAAACGAAGGAAAAACCCTAAGCCTCGGCACTTAAGTTCGTATGGGAAGCGTAATAACACTCCAGTTCAACCCTCAGGTAAAAACATGTTTCACACAAGTTATTTTTCATTTACACTATTTTTCAGTTTCTCACACATTATATTGCAACAATTTTTTCATTAGAAACTGAAACCAAGAGCCAAGGCAAAAGAGTTTGCTTCAACAACTCTGATGTAAGACAGATGAAGCAAAACACTTCTTCTAGAGAAAATCAGTTTGGCATAAAAGAAACTGTCTTGGAGAATTTCCCCAACGTCACTCCTCAGTTTATGTCAGACCAAATCAATGGCCATCAAGATAAACCTGAGAAGGCGAAGAAGAATCCGGAAAGCTATGGTTTAGGGCTTGAGCAATGTGTGAAGATCATAAGAAAGCTTGAGTGTTCAGGTTATGTTGAGAGCACTTTTAGACAAAAGTTTTTGACTTGGTTTAGCCTACGAGCTACGAGTCAGGAGAGAAATACTGTCACGACATTCATGAATGCTTTCAATGATGATTCAATGGCTCTGGCTGAGCAGCTCGTTGACACATTCTCTGATTGTATATGGAGCAAGGGTTCTGTGATTGGCGATCGCGATGGAGGTGGCAGTAGTGGTGTCTCATGTAAGAAGCCGCGACATTGATTAGAAGAGATTATGTAGGCATTCTTTGCAGTTTCAGTCTTTTTTTTTTTTTTCTTTGGGATCACGTAAAAAGAATTCAACTTTTTTTTTAAAATTTTTCATTAGCATTTTCATGGACATCACAATTTGGTGCTGGATATGGATTTTCTCTTTTTCTAGTGTGTTGTATTTTTTTTCTTCCCGATTGTTGAAAGTTCAAGATAATAACCATATCAAAACAAGCTATTTGTAAAGAAGGATTTCTTACCAATATATCCCTCGCAAATTGGCTATAACTAGCTAAGGAGTTGTAAAAGGAAAAACAATCCTCGCAAATCAGTTCTTTCAAACTAAAGAAACTCACAAAGCTCTTTCAAAATTTGCAAAAGTGTTAATTAGCAAATCTCTTGCAAATTTTGACTAGCAAATCCCCATGAATATTGTGAAGGATTTACGACTTTTATATAATTTCAATTTCTTTTTAAAAGAGTTTGGTTTTGGATTTGGATGAGTTTAGAATTGATCGGTTGCTTTATCAAAATTGTGTTGATCATCTTTAGAATCTTGGAAAATGTTATAAAAAATTATTAACGAGGTTTTGAAAATTATGTTGCTATCTTTATTACGCCACATAAATATCAAAATGTGCGATGTCGAGTATACCAATGCCCAATTTCACATTTAGCATATATACAAATAGTATAATATTTGTATAATGTTACATATACTACAATTTTCAAAAAATGATACATAATTTAATTTATAATACACAACGAGTCACGACGAAGATATTGCTCTGCACGACTCCAACGAACTAGCTAGAGTAAAAAACGTTGCTAAGTCTTACGTGGCATCTCCCGCCCAACAATTCAGCAAAGTTAGTTATTGAATGCTGTTTAGTTATTCTCAGTAATGCGATAGACCCAACGAAACTATAGACGACCACTAATAATAATACACGTAAGCAAAAATCGAACCACTAAACAATCACGTGAAGAAACACGGATACATTGAGTGCACCGTTACGTACACAATCAAACCAATTATAAATGATTTAATTTAATTGTCTGTTCACTCCCCAAGATAGATCTATCCAAGAGAGACACACATTCACTGCTTTTGACTCACTTTTTTAATCTTTTTGGATTTTGGTGAAAAAGTTTAATTTGTCTCTTTCTCTATTTATCTCCGGCGTCAATTTCACGGCGGCTACACGACGGTTATCGATGTCATTGACTGTACCGGAGTTCGATTTCAGAGTAATTCTTCTCTCTTTATCTATCATTCTCTCTCACTGCTTCACGAAATCTCTCTTAAGCTTCATTTGTTGTGTTTGCTTCTTTTATAGTTGACGCCACAGTTTGGTTTCTCACAGTCACCGATCGGGTGAGTTTTCTCGTCATTTCTAGGTTTTTTGTTCTCCGATTGGATTCGATTTTTACTCTGTGTATCCATCAGGGAGCGTAATTTCGCGGATGTTGATAATCTGGAGAACTGTATTAAGTATTTGAATCAGAGCTTAGTCACCTCTGGATTCTCTGCTTCGCTTGACCTCTTCGCTACCGATCCTGTGCGTTTTAATCATTCTCTAATTGTTTTTTTTCGTTTATCGATTTGTTTGATGAAGCTGATTCGATGAACTTGTATTAGGTTTCGATTGCTAGAACTTGCAATTGCGTATACGCTTTGATTCAACAGAGGCAACGAGATGTGGAATTTAGAGAATCTGCTAATGATCAGAGACAACGGTGACTATTTTGTTTTTTTTATCTGAATGTTGATTTTTCTATGTGCATTGTGAATTAATGGATGTTGTTAAACTAATTTAGTAGCTTCATTATGATAGTGTTCATTCTTAAGCATGAGATTGACTCTGTGAGATAGATCATGCTATGAATATGTTTTTGGTTTAGATTTAGACATGAAACCCCTGTGATCTAGATTTTGTTACTGTTTTTGGTTTTATGTGTGTTTAGAATATAGTTATAGTGAACTTCTTTTGGGAGCAAAGAAGAAGACAAAAATGCTTGAGATAAAGTTACTGAAATTGCCATTTTTGTTGCATCTATGAAGCTTTCTGCATGTGATATGTCATTGTTTTTACCAAGTTCTTGTTTACTTCAGACTTTTATCCGATATGGCGAGACTCGAAGCAAAAGTTGAAAGGCTTGAGACTCAATTGCAAGCTAAAGAAAGGGAACTTGGTTCGGTGACAAGAACGGTAAGAGATATATATCCGAGGTTGGAATATGGACAACATGTAATGATGGATCATGACATACTTTTTTTGGTCAGGAAGCAAAAAATACAGCGGCTTTAAAGACGCAGAATGAGAAGCTTCAAAAAGAGAGAGATGAGTTTCAACGAATGGTGATTGCTAACCAGGTTTGAATCGTTGCTTAATACCAGCTCGAATTCTCAGTTTTTTTGTGATGCGGATCATGTTTCAAAGAATTTGGGAATGCTGATGCAATGCTTTTTGAACATTTTGTTATTGTTTGTGTATGAAAGCAAGTCAAGACCCAACAATTACATGAAACAAAAAAGAAAGAAAAAGAGTACATAAAGTTACAGGTATGGGTTCACATAGCAAGTTCAGAGTGTTTGTAATATAGGTTCAATCTTAATTAATTAAAAATTGATCTTGTTTTAGGAGAGGTTAAACCAAGTGTTGATGGAGAAAAAGAAGGAAACGAGATCAGGCATGGAGATTATGAATCTACTCCAGGTACTATATGCGATTTGAAATAACTATTATCGAGTTTTCTTAGACTATCCTCTTTCGCTAATGAACATTTTCCTGTAAATATATGCACAGAAAGAAGGGAGACAGCGTGGAACATGGAGTGGGAAGAAAACTGACTCTGATTTCTACAAAAAAATTGTAACCACCATGACAATTTAGCTTTCTCAGGCCTTATATTTCATTGAATCAATGTGTTACTGACACATATGGCGCAATATGATATTTTCAGGTGGATGCATATGAGGCGAAAAATCAAGAACTGATGGCAGAGAACACTGATCTGAGAGCGTTACTACGATCAACGCAGGTTAGTTTGCTTATTCTTGTCTGAGAAAACTTTTGTGAAAGAATCTTTTATGATCTTTGTATTGAAGACTATGCTACGTTTTGACAGGGTGACATGCGTTCTTTCTTGAATGCTTCTGGTGGATTAACCAACCAATCTTTGGTAGCTAATGGAAGACACGGTGCAGACCCTTCTCAGTCTCCTTTGGGCGGGAAGACGGTACATAAATCTCATTATAAGCTAATTCAATTTTCAATCGATTCCTGTTGTATATACACAGCCAAAACACCAGTACATATCAACAAGAATGAATATCGGTATTGACAGGACGTTTTTGACCTACCTTTTCGTATGGCACGAGGTCAAATAGAAGATAGTTTACGCTCTAAGATGGTTTCCATCAAGGTAAGAAACAGTCTAACCCGAGTTTACACCTTTTAATCTGTTATAGCTGCTCATATACTAACCTGTTCCGTTTTTTTGTTTGCTTCGATTACTGAAGGAACGTATGGGTCAGTTAGTAGATGCACAAAAAGAAGTATCCATTACTTCAGAAGCGTCAGAGAGGGAACTTGAACTTGAAGCACAACTCGTCGAGGCACGCAGCATTATTCAAGAACAGGTATTTTAAAACATATCCTTCTTTGATTTCTCTGTTCTTATGATTATCTCTAGAAACATTACAAATTTACAAAATCTTCTGATGCAGGAATCTATAATGTCCAAACATTTACCTAAGACAGATCGGAGAAGGAACTCAGCTCCTCCACATTCTTCTGTCAACGGACTGCGTGGCTGACTAATTAGATTGTGAATCTCAGGTTCAAAATATCAAATCTCTTCCTGTAATTTGATCTTGCTAAACAAAGAAATGTTTTATGAACTTATAAAAAAATTTAAATGAATGTGGATTCGTATTTGTAACGTTGTACAGAACACTTGCAGACAGCAAGCTGCAAGCTGTAGAGTATTATAGATGGAGAGATATGTTTTATATCATAATATAGATGCCTTTCTTTATAAAAGAAATCGAATTATTTCATGTGTGTTCCCAAATCCCAAATGCAAGCAATCTTAATGATAGACTGATTGTAGACAGACTCAACTATGTTAGTACAAGTAGTACAAAAGTTTATGTAAAAAAAAAAAATAATTAAATTTTGGAGACTTTGATGACAAAGTTATATACTACACCATAATACGATGGTCTGAAAAAACAACACACAACAAAAATTGGTTGATACAATAAAAATTAGATTAATAAATATATACATATATGATTATTCAAATTAATGATACTAAATTAAAATTGATAGGGGCATATTGTTAGAGTTTTTCATCACCATATCTATATATACATTTTTGCAACCATTTTAACAAATAAATCTTAGAGTTGGACTTATTTACAACCCAATGCCATTAGCATTAAATCTTTTTTTCAAAATAATTAGTTTTACTTTAAATTCTTAATTTAAATTGTCAATCACATTATCAATCAAATTTAATCCAAACAAACTTCACATCAATCCCTTAAAATTAGCATAAAAGTATTTTGTTAACAATATTTTAAAACAAAGTTTTTTGTTTAAATAAATATTGTTCTTACTAAACTTTTTTTGTTTAAATAAACAAATCATGTATTTGAACTTATTTACAATGTCATGCTACTGACATTAATTATTTAGGCATGAAAATATTTAATTAAAGATTTAAATCTTCTAAATTCTTGCTTTTAGAGTTATTATATCATTACCTAAAAGACAAAAAATATTAATTTTTTAATTATTATTATTTATATATTTAAAATTCATAAAACATTATTAATAATTAAATTTATAAAAAGTTTAATATATCAAAAAAAATTAACATCATTATATAATATATAGAGTTTAAAAAATCTCAAAAACAAATTCGTCATATTTTGTGATTCGAAATTTTAAGAATGAACATATATTAACTAACTGGCGAAAAATGTGTGGGTTCAACGTCCCACAACGAATAAAATATTTTGACAATGATTCATAAACATATTATAAATAAGATCAACATTGATAAAATAAATAATTTTTTTTTGTGGACGGGTTTGGCGGGACGGGTTTGGCAGGACGTTACTTAGTAACAATTGTAAACTATAAAATAATTTACAAATTTTATATATATTAATTTAAAAAAATGAATTGTCTTCGCGGTGTACCGCGGGTTAAAATCTAGTTATTATTATAAACCTAGCATGCATACTTAGCCCTGATGCATGTCATAAGCTTGCTTTAGCAACACGAAAGCTAAAAGGCATAATGCTTTCTTGAGATAAGAATATGTTTTGTTTCATAAATATAGATATTTTTCAAAATAAAATAATCGGATTGTTTCATGATTTTCAGATAACTTATTCGACCCAAGATCAATTCAGTACCCAAATATGGAAGGTGGAAGGAGGTAAGTTCTACAAATACATTCGTAACCCCAAGTTCTCCAACAATGACAAGATCTGAGAAAGATATCATCAACAAATCTATGTAAAATAACATACTTAATCATGATATAAACATTTTTATACTTGGATTATCCACACGAAAGAAAGAGTTTTGCTTGAGCAACAAAATGTGTTCAGAAGGTACCCCCACCGGTATTTCTTACAAAATTAAGGGTACATTTTAGTAATACTTATTAAGTTACATTTCAGTTTCTGAATTTTTTTAAAGATCATGAGAGTAATCGTTGAATACAAATCCAAAAATCCTTCAATAAGACTTAACAATTGTAGTTCTTTTGTTTAAACTTTTACTTCTTTTTTTTATCATTCTTAAGGAAAAATTACAAAATTATCAAAAACAAATCAGAGATAAATTATTTCTAGATAACCACTAATATGGATTATATTCTAGAGTTTCATGTAAATTATGTAATACAAATATTTTTGGATGATCTAGATAACCACTAAAATGGATTATATTCTAGAGTTTTGAGGATACACCTTTTTTGTAATATATATATAGTCTGGATTCAAATATACTTATATAGACAGGTGCAAACAAAAAAAAAAATCTATTCATGGTCAATAAGTGAAAGACTACAAATCTAAAACTTATTAAGAAAAGAAATCTACATTTTGATATCATACTGAATTTGATTATATTTCATTTAATTAAAAAAAGTTTTTAATAGTGTATGATTAAGAAGTAAAGTTAAAATTAATTATAATTTAGGGGTCACATTTTAAAAAATTGTTTTAGACCACCAATTATTGAGAGGTCCCGCTTAAATGTTGAAACTAAATCTCATATATCTAGAGTTTTGAGGATACACATTTTTATAATATATACAGTCTGGACTCAAATATACTTACTTATATAGACATGCACAAACGAAAAGAAAATATCTATCCATGGCCACACCAACCGAATAGCTAAAAGTTTAAAACTTATTAAGGAAAGAAATCTACATTTTGATATCATACTGAATTTGATTATATTTCAATTAATTAAAAAAGCTTTCAACAATGTATAATTAAGAAATAAAGTTCAAATTAATAAAAAAATTAAGGGCCACATTTTAAAAAATTGTTTTAGACCGCCAACTATTTCAGAGGCCGCGCTTGAAACTAAAATCTCGTATCTTCTAGGGTTTTGAGGTGCACCTAATTTTCCTATATAAAGAATTTTTACATACATTTTCGAAATCGCCGAAAAATAGGAGAGAGCGAGAGTTCATGGTTTACATCAACCGAAACTCGAATTCTTATTAAGGAGAAATTCATTGTAGTTTTGTTGATCTATATCTTGTTTCGCATACGGATAGATCTTCTGCGGACCACACCATTTTTTCCGCTCATCAACTTCAAGGGGATAATTTTACACCATTTCAATCTCATAAGGTATCTTCACATCCCTATTTGATTTGTTTCACTACATAGCGAGCATAATACTTTTGAATAAGTTGTAAATTTTCATGTAATAATTGTTTTTAAAGTGTTAGAGACAAAGGGCATGAACTTGTTAATGTTCCAGATTTGATTTTCGTATGAAAACTATTTTACATAACCATCATGTGTAGTGAATCTTTTATGTATTCAATTCAACGAGATCTTCATATTAAGATTTTGAAGAAAAGAAGAATAAATCTATACATCATAATTTAAATATCTACATCTAATATATACTAACAATTTGGTCACTTGGAGTTCATTGCCAAAAGTTATGTTTTTCAAAGAAAGTTCACTGCCATCCTAGTGATTCTAAACTCTTAGGATATGAATGGTAGACAATAGGAGGAAAAGGATAAGGTAAAAACTTTTAATGAAATTGTTTTGACTAATATTTTGGGGGTGAAAAAATATCACTACTCTAGGACACTATTTCGATTAAGACAACTATTAAAAGAAAATCATTTTCATTTTTAAATGAATAGTTAACTTACAATATTCTTAGCAACAACAAGTTTCACTAACATAAAACAAAGCTCAATCTCGTCTTTAAGTCAAGTAAAACTTTGATTTATTTTATTCATCAACCTAAATTACCATTCAACAAATTTTCATAACCTAATGTAAAATGTAATTCTAAAAAAAAATACGAATGACATGCAAAGTATCATGTGTCCCTACATTTATAAAAACTCTCTTGTTTCGTCTTCTTCTTCTCCAGTCTCTCCGTTCAACAAAAATTGAATCTTTTTGACATAGTTTGTATAAGAATCATTGTATTTGGTATTCTTCTTCTTCTTTTTCGCGAACGATTACTCTAGTCACAATCTTATTTTCTCTGTTTGAGTTCATATATACCCACAAGTTTTCTTTTCAAAGTCTCAGTTTTTTTTTTGCTTTTTCTATTTCATTGCAGGTTTTCAAGATTCCGAGTATATACTTTGGGTTTGATCAAGCTCTCTACTACTTTCTTTCATGGCTTCTTTTCATAAAGGTAACGTTTTTATTTGGATTCTGCATTTCATAGTTTTAGAAAGTTTTAGACTTTTTTCTGACTCGTGAAGATGAACGTAGCGTAACGATTGTTTTAATCTTGATTTTACATCCTAGAGTTGTTTTATTTGGAAAGTTACATGATTGTGAGTGCTAATTATATTGGTTGATGTGTTGTACCATAAAAGAGGAAACTTTCTTTGTCTAAGATGTTCTTGGAACTTATAGTAATGAATGTGGATTCACTACTTGCTTTGTCTTTGTGAATGAATGTGGAAACATGTATCTTGTTCTCTTCTGGGTTTTGTGAGCTTTTGTATTGTTGTTTCTAGTTCTCTGGCTCGTTGATGTCTCAGCAACATGTAGAATTTGAGTTGTTTTGTTCTGCGGTTGTAGTTGAGGTTTCTTTGTGTTACTGTACAAGGTACCAAATTAGATTTTCTAGTTGCATAAATTTTGATCTGAAATGAAGTTTGGTAAACAAGCTCATGTAGCTTTTATTTTTGTTGATACATTGTTATTTTAGGACACAATAAGCTTGTTTTTTCTTCTTCATCCAGGAGCTGCAGGTGACTCAATGGGAAGCAGTAAAATGAGTTTTGATCAAAGAAGACAACTTGTCTTGAAGCTGTCGAAAGAATCCGAGAGAGAATTTAAAGAAGTCTTGAAGGACTGGAGCTGCAACGAGATTCGAGAGCTCTTACGTGCAGAATCAAAGAAAGATATAAAGTACACCGGTTTGACGAAAGATGAGATCATCACAAGGCTTTTCAACATTGTATCAAAGAAAAACACTAGAGATCATGAGGTAGAAGAGATAATTCCATCACCAAAAAGACAGAAAAGAGATCTTGTGACTCCATTAGCTAAAGCTAAAGGTAACGAAACATGTTCTTTAGTAGTAATTCTCCATTTATAGCATTCTTCTGTTTCTATATCCTAACATGAACATAGCATAATTTGATCAGGCAAGGGTAAAATGTATTGTCAGAACTTGGCTTGCCAGAATAAACTAAGAGAGGAAGCCACTTTTTGCAAAAGGTGCTCTTGTTGTATCTGCTTTAAGTATGATGACAATAAAGATCCTAGTCTCTGGTTAACCTGCAATTCAGATTCTCAATTCGACGGTGAATCTTGTGGATTATCTTGCCATTTAAACTGCGCTTTCGACAGTGAGAAATCGGGTCTGAAAGAGGATACGCCGAGTAGTGATATTGATGGATGCTTCAACTGTGTTTCCTGTGGGAAAACAAATAGCAAAATAGAGTAACTTCAATCAAACTATCTTCTTCCATTATGATACAATCTTTGATGGTTATTAAGTTTCTAACTTTTGTTTTCTTCTCAGATGTTTGAAGAAGCAACTGATCATTGCAAATGAAGAAAGAAGAGTAGGCGTGTTTTGTTACCGCATTCTCTTGGCTCATAAGCTTCTCAAGGGCACAAAGAAGTACATAATAGTATCTGAAGAGGTGGAGAAAGCTGTGATGCATCTGAAAAATGAATTTGGTGTTCCCATTTCTTGTCTTCCATCGAAGATGAGTAGAGGGCTCGTTAACAGACTTTGCTGCGCTGAGAAAGTCAAGAAACATTGCTCTTCTGCTTTGAAAGAGCTTGATGGTCTTCCACTGCCTTCTACTATCCAAGGTAAGATCAACAAACACTTATGATCACAAAACACTATACTTGTGGTTTCTTCTTTCAGTGCTTGATTCGATATAAATCACAGGATCAATGAAGATCAGAATTGAGTCTGTACTTGCAACTTCTGTGACTTTCGATATTGAAGCCGAAGAATCTTTCTCATGGGGAGATACCAATCATTACCGCATGGTGTATCGTAAGGTCTCAGAGAAACATTCCTCAAAGGATTTGACTCGTGAGTTGTTCAGTACATCAAGTCACCAAAGGTTTACAGTCATGGAACTTACTCCAGCTACAGAGTATTGGTTCAAAATAGTTTCCTTTAGCGGCGTCGAAGAATTGAGCGTAGATGAATTCATAGTCTCTACAAAAACCCTCCAAGACGAAGAAGTGGCAGCAGTTTTATTGAATATGTCAAACTGCAACAATGCCAACAAAATGGAGAAATCAGGAAGCTGCAGTTTTGGGTTTGAGGAATGTGTGAATCTCATTAGGCAGCTAGAGTGCTCAGGTCAGGTCAAGAGTGATTTCAGAAAGAAGTTTCTGACGTGGTATTGCTTAAAGGCAACGGATAAGGAGAAACATGTTGTAGAGATCTTTGTGGATACTTTCAAAGACGATAAAGAAGCTTTGGCTAAGCAGCTCATTGATACATTCTCTGATTGCATAACAAGGAAGCATCCTGAGATTGGTGGTGGCAGTGAGTCTGCTGGAGTGTCTTTGATTCTGCTGCAGGATTGATTAGAGGAGATCTGATGAGAAGCATTGACTCAAGTTTTAAGTCTTTTTTTCGTTCTTTCAAAACTCTCTTTTGGACCATTTAGAAAGGATTCAACTTTGTTTTTCTTCTTCAGTTGGGATTTTTTAGCATTATTGAGAAACCTCAGAGTTTGATGATTTGTTTTGTTTTTTGGATATTTATGAGTTAGTAACTTTTCTTGAAGCACAAGTTTGTGGTATTTTTTTTGTTATTACTTATTAGGATGTTTCGGTAGTCTTGGAAATATCATCCGTTTTGTTTTGTTGTGAAACCGAACACAACCCGGAAACCCTACGTTTCTCTACCATCTAATTCAAATTGAAAGGTTTGGTCTAAAACTTTAACTAAAAGAAAAGTGAAACGACGTCGGTTCAAGTTAGTGGTGAACCTGGATCTTGTTGTTGAAGTGGGCTCTCGGTGGATGAAGCCCAACTAGACCCACTGAACTAGACCCACTCATCAAAATTCTTGTGTTCATTGATAGTTTAGATTCTGGTTCGAAACTAAAACTTAGAGGCAAGTCGTTTCCAAAAGACATTCAATAAAAATTATAATGATCTCTTGCATTTTTCAAAAAACATTAAGTTAAATGATTCACACCTTCATTTAACCATTATCAGCGACCCAATTTGTACTCTTTCTGTTCTTAGAAAAAATGTTTTTTTTTGGTTTTCATTTAGTCTATAGTTGCTTTGTACTACATAGTCTATGGTTAACATACTTTCTAGTTTCCACACTTTAATAGATTGCAATTCACTATTGTTAGCTTTCAAGTTAACATAATTACCCTCATTTGTCGCCGATAGAAAAACTAAGAGTTAAATATTTTCTTAGTAAATCTACGTGAAAGAAAAAAAAAGAAAAAAAAAGTCATTATTTTATGAACATAGAGTATATGATTAGCATTGGTCCTTGGACGACTAGATTTTGACGACCAAATAAGTCCTAACTTAGTTAAATTTGGCTCAAACCGAAACCTCATTAAAAGGGCACTGTTTTTCTAGCGTTGCTTCTTCACCATCTCGTGAAGAATGCAAAGACCAACTTTATTGCATGCATGCGTACTTCGGTATCAGTAAATTTTTACAAATCTCTCTTTTTCACTATGACAAAACTGGCCAAACTCTTTACTATATCGACTTTTGGGAGTTGGGACCATTTCCTCGTCCAATTATATAAGTATTTTTTATAGCTAAAACTCGAACCTCTATAACTTTTCTTTCTTTTTTCGTATTAGTCAATTATTTCTCCCCATAAAGTAATCAAACTTCTCGAGTATATAAATTTTAACTGAAATTACTCGTTTTAGCTTTTTACGAAAACAAAATTAGTAGTGCAGATAGTTTAATGTATTTGTTAAAATTTCCATCTATGAATGATTTCATATAAGAATCAGGTCGTTCTGTATAAACATCTATTTCTTCCTTTAATCTATGTTAAGTTATAGAGAGAAAAAAAACAAATATTTCTGATATTTATACTTTCCCTATAGCATTGGAAATTTACAAGATGAACTAATGATTTAGAAAAAGAAAGAGAGTATGTATAGTATTCAAATGATTTTGGGGACCCAGAGATCTATAACAAAAGAGCTAATAAGCCAAACGTTCTAGTCAAGTCTGAAATAATGGATCCTGATTGGTAATGAGTAATGACTAATGTTGATAAGCCACTACTAATTTTTCATTTACATGTTGTTCAAACTATAATGGCAGATATCAAACGATGATATTATTTTGATATATCATTAAATTATATGAAAAATGTTTCAAAGTTTTGTGGACAATTTATCTTTGGATTCTAATGTTCAACAAGTAAGATATAATAACTATATATGTGAGTATGTCTAAACAAGGTCTATCAAAAATCACGGGTTAACGTAATGTTGATATATGACATCAAACAAAAATACATATATAATCCAAAAATAAAACCAATATGAAATAACAAAACACAGCTGAGCTGACAATAAAATGTAAGGTTGTTGTCACTGTCTAATATAAAGAATCAAGGTCTCTAAATGGAGAATGGTTGGGTTCTCGTGAATAAAAAGTAAAATGTCGACGTCTTGATAGCTTTGGTTACATGTACTCTTCAGTCTTCACTCTGATATTTTTTATTTTATGGCCATCGACCGACGGTCTAATATTTCTTCCTTAAATAAATTAAATATATGTAAATAAATTTGTGAGAAAAGAGTTTTGGTCGTAGAAGTTTCGCTGAAAAAAAAATAATCATATTTCTATTTCAGTTTCCTTTTCATCTCTATATATATCAATCCACTTCAATTAAGCTTCCTTTGTAATAAAACAGATAAAAACCCAATTCAACTTGCATGTGTGATGGAAATGTGATGTTGGATCTAAGGAAAATTGTGTAACTATCCTACATCTCCAAGTTCTACTTCTCTTATATAATAAACTATCCGCAGAGATTATTTGATTGTACTAGAATTTCGGGATCAAATGTTTTATATTTGGTAGATTTGTGGAAACTTCTTCTTTTTTTGTCGTCTGAAATAATTATTGTTCAAAAAAGTCATTTCTGAGGAATATTGTTTACAAACGTGATATGATGCGGTTCGATACTTTTCCTCAAGATTTTTATATATACTCTTGAAATTAGTTAAGTGTGTTACTCAAATTTGGATATTCGATTTAAATTTTAAGAAACATATTTAAATAATCTCTTGTATCATATCAAAATTCTCAAATCAATACACTAACATTTGTACATCTCCATAAATAACTAAGGTTCGTCAAGTAAACTTATATATTACAAACAACTCGATCACTAATAATGTACGACTTCTTTCAATTTGTTTAGTAAAATATAAATTTAATTAGCAACGTCGCTTTAAAACAAAACATTATCTCAGTAGACATTAAGTAAACTGTTCCATTCACAGAGATCAATCCTGTCCAAGTAAGTAAGTGCCATGCGTCGTCCAACTAATATAATATCTATTCAGGCCAATAACCTTTAGACACTCAATTAATAATGAAGTAAAGAAGACAATCAGAAGAGGATGAAACATTCAGTTGAACTGAACATGTTTTGCTTCTTCACTTGTTATGGTAGTTAGATCAACATACTTATATTAATATATATAAATTAAAAGTTAAGTAGTGGCTAAAATGTTAATTATTCTCAATTTTCTTTCTTATAATCGTAAAAAGATAAAGCCATACATTGATAAGAAAATGAAAATTGTGATCTTATGCTTTTATAGTATTCCAAATTTAAGGAAAACGATTTATAATCTTCAAATGAACGCTAGAGAGTTGACCTTATTATGTTCTACCTATGTTTAAGTCTAAGCTAGTCCTTTTTTATACGAACATTGGTGTAATCATAATTGTAGCTAAAAGATTCTCCATTGCAATTTAAGCAACTCCGCTTTAAATGAAAGCAGAGCCATAACTTTATAACTTGAGCATAAGATAGTCCATACACAAAAAATAACGATGGTCGATGAGTATGTAATTTCACAAATTTATACATACCTGCATAGTGGTTCTCTAGGATTGGCGCAAATAAAAGTGACGAGAGTTAGGCCGATGGGAATGCAAATTTGGACAACCTAACAATAGTTCACTTAAATAAGTAAAAATGTTAGGCTTGACTTCTAAAACTATAAAGAGAGTTTTAGAAGAATCAATTATATCTCTGTCAAAGTGGCATGCATTGTTTTTTTTACTTCATTAACTACTCGACAATATTCTGACCACAATTATTTGACGTATCCAAATACACCAATAGACTCACCTGTATATCTAAACGCCATTAACTCAATCGATTTAAGAATTTGTATATGCATGTTTCTATTGCAGGCTTTGCAGCCAAATTCAAATACGATGTTTACACTTCAAAAATAAACTTGGCATGGTACTATATAACTCATTTTGTCCCTATCCACGACATATATAATGACAGGAGAAAATATTACATTATATCTTTTTTTTATTTATGCATTTTGCTATATTATCCATTTATTAATTTACAGCGATATTTTCCTAATTTTCTATTTAAAAAAAATATAACATAAGATTTTTTCATTATTTAAAATATTTTTATAGAACAAATTATAAGTAAAATACAATTATCATGTTTTGAAGACAACATCAGAAGTTTTTGATACAATAAAAATATGAGAAAAAATTAAAACAAGAACTAATGAGAATTTAAGCCAACAGTAAATAATAGTATTATATTTCATTGAAGGTGTCTTACATAATATATATATAGTTGATATATTTATAAAGTTATTAATTTATGATATTGATGGGCTTAGATGTTAATATATATAAAAAAATTAAAAAGTAGAATTTTATTATTTTGTCGATTAATGTCATTTTTTACATTGGTCTTTACTCGGAACCAACATAATTTATTTAATTTATAGAGATTACTAATTTTCCGAGTTTAATTATAGAGATTTTACTGAATAATGGCGGGAGAAAATATCACATTATATCCTTTTCTTATTTATGCATTTTGCTATATTACCCATCCTCAGTTTTTTTTGAATATTCGTAAATTTATAGAGCAAACTTTAAAACTATACTATCTACACTATTTACATAACAAAATGGTATTGGCATACCTCCAAAACTGATACAAGATACTTGATAAAAAGGAGTTATCGATTCAAAACAAATGGAACAGATCACATATATGAAAATGTGATATCTACTCTGGGTATTGCCGTAAAATATATTTTTCTGTATAATTCCCTAACTCGCAAATATGTTAAAAAAAACTATAATAAAAGCATATTGAAAAGAAGAGAAGAGAAAAAAAGAAAGTAAAATTGAGAACATGGATATCCTCCAGCGAAGCTACCTGCCTTGTGGGATAAAAAAAGCATAAGAAACCATTAAAGTCTCACCCACACAACACAAAGTTCCTTCATTCATCCTTTTTGTGTAACAAACATAACTCCAATCGCCAAACGCCAAACGTGAAAATCCCATCAACGCGAAAACTCTGTTTTTTTCGTTACCTAATTCTCTGTGGTCGACCTCACCGTAAACCTTCACCAACCCAAATTAAATTCTTCTGTGTTTTTATTCACAAAGTACAAAAAAAAACAGACAGATAATAATAATCTCTCTCCCTTCTCTGCCTGTCTCTTCTTCTTCTTCCTCCTTCCTTCTTTCTCTCTGTGATTTGCATAAAACCTCGAGCTCCTTCTTCTTCTGTTCCATTCCAAAAGAATGAAGTACATTCGAAGCAACAGCTTGAAACGTCTCTTCTCCTTCAAACGACGCAGTTTCGACTCCGACTCCTCAGAAAACTCTTCTCCTCTCGCTGCTTCTTCCACCAAATGCGTCGAGGGTTTTCAAGAAACAGACCAGTTTCAAAGACCCAAATGGAAATGTTTCTCCTTTCAAGAAATCTATGACGCAACCAACGGTTTTAGCTCAGGTTCTGCTCTCTTCTATAAACTTCAAATCCTAAAATGCCTCTTTTTGACTAAAAGGGTTTGGTATTGCAGAGAATTTGGTAGGTAGAGGTGGATTTGCAGAGGTGTATAAAGGGATATTGGGTAAAAACGGTGAAGAGATAGCAGTGAAGAGGATAACAAGAGGAGGAAGAGATGATGAGAGGAGAGAGAAAGAGTTTTTAATGGAGATTGGAACAATAGGACATGTCTCACATCCTAATGTCTTGTCTCTTCTTGGTTGTTGTATTGACAATGGTCTCTATCTTGTTTTCATCTTCTCTTCTAGAGGCTCCCTTGCTTCTCTCCTTCATGGTAAACATAACCTTCCTTCCTTCTTTCAAGATTTATCAAAACTTTGCTTTTAATTTCTAACCATTTTTATGAGTAAAATTGTTGGTTTTTTACTTCTTGAGTTATGTGTTTGGTATTTTAAAGATTTGTTATTATTGTTTTTGTGTAGATTTGAATCAAGCACCATTGGAGTGGGAGACAAGGTATAAGATTGCAATTGGGACAGCAAAAGGGCTTCATTATTTACACAAAGGTTGTCAGAGAAGGATCATACACAGAGACATTAAATCCTCCAATGTTCTCTTAAACCAAGATTTTGAACCACAGGTCCTCTGTTTTTATCATCTTATTATTTATTTTTACTGTTTCATTGTTTATTCATTTTCTCTATTTTTGTAATAATATTAAAAGAAACAATTATCTTTGTTTTTTTTAGATATCTGATTTTGGATTGGCAAAATGGCTGCCTTCTCAATGGTCTCATCATTCCATTGCTCCAATTGAAGGCACATTTGGGTACTATTTACTCAAAATTTTATTTCCATTATTAATAGAATATGTTTTGTTTTTGAAAATAATGATTTACAAAAATAAACCAAACAGGCACTTAGCACCAGAGTACTATACACATGGGATTGTGGATGAGAAGACTGATGTGTTTGCCTTTGGAGTGTTCTTGCTTGAACTCATTTCTGGTAAAAAACCTGTTGATGCTTCTCACCAAAGCCTACACAGCTGGGTAAATCCAAATTAACTTGAATTTTTATCTTAATTTTTGGTTTGACTAATCTCCAATTTTTTTATTATTATAAATAAATCATATTATCTAAAGTGTGATTGGTAAAACTGGTAGAAATTTCATACATCTGTTTAATCACTTTTACACCATAGTTTTACCAATCAAACGTATACTCTACCAATAGCTAACAACATTTAGATGGTTTAGGTTGTTTTTGTACACCTAAAAATCGGTTCAACTATTTTCTTATTCAGTCATATGGATTTGAAGTGTTAATAGATATTTTTATAAACAAAATATGATGAGTTTATTCGATATATCTCCATGTTACTTATACTTATAAATTGTAATCCAGGCAAAACTGATAATCAAAGATGGAGAGATTGAGAAGCTGGTGGATCCGAGGATCGGTGAAGAATTTGATCTGCAACAACTTCATCGCATTGCTTTCGCCGCGTCTCTCTGCATCCGATCTTCTTCTCTATGTCGACCTTCCATGATCGAGGTACGTCCATTAAACTCACTAATGGTTAACTTGTAGAGTGCATCATTTGTTTGTTTACTTCTCTTCATTTTTACAAGTGAAAACTTATCTAGGCAACAAAAGAATAATTTAGTGTCACGGAATTATAGGTTTTTTATTAGTAAAGAGAAAGTTATTTATGATTGGTTCATGATGAGACGTAATCGTGTCGATATGTTACTCAACGATCGCTTTTCAGTTAGCTCATCGGCTGCGTGACTGAAAAAATGTCTTTGGTCATTAACTATAACCATCTTTATTTAATGCGACATATACATCAAACGTTAAGCTTATGTTGCTTTTTCTTTGTTATTGAATAAAGAATAGTAGTACCTTTCAACTTTTTGATTTAATTAAAAAATTGTACTATATATAATATATGGGAAAAGCTCAATTACCGACACCTAATCTTAATCACAGTCACATACTACAAAACAAAACAAGCACTATATTTCTGTTGTGATTATTGAGGATAATGAAGAAAAGTGGCTCATTTACCGACACTTAACTTTAATCAATATATGTAATTAAAAACAAAACAAGAACTATTAAACCGGATTTGCAAGATCAAAACTTGGCTTACAAGAAAATGTTACTACATTCTTAATTACAAAAATTGATAATACGATTTGTTCTTGATTACTATTGTTTTATGAATCTTTATGTTTATGTGTTGATTTATGGTACATTTAGGTCTTAGAAGTACTACAAGGAGAAGATATAGAGAAAGAGAAATGGAAAATGGAAGAGGAAGAAGAAGTTAAAGAAGAGTTTTGGGGATATGAAGATCTTGAGGATTGTGAATGTGATTCTTCAATCTCACTTTCTCCTCCTGACTCTATCTCTAATAGAAGTTCTTCGCATCGTAGTCGCTAGATCTAAATTTAGTTGTAAAATGTTGAAAAATCAATTTTGTTTTGTTGTATATATTTGTTTAGAGTTGTCTATTTCATAAACAATTGTAGTATTCAATGAGGTGTTTTATTTATTTTTTGGATGTCGACTGTTTATAATATTATAACCAAACTCTATCCAGAGTTTGCAAAGTCATGATATCATCTCACTAAAAGCCACATTAAGAGCTAGGGTCCTTGTTGATTTGCATTTACTAGTTAAATTGTTACTTATTAAAGTAACACAATTATTTTAATAATTTCTCATCAAATGTCTTTTGGAAATTGTAATGCAAATAAAATAATGAGTGGTCAAATCAGCGAATAAAATGCCTTTTTCATTAGCCCTTGATTTTATTAATCTCATGTATGCAATCAGTGGAGTCGACTTCAGTGTTAAAAGAGAATAGCTGAATGCCATGATTTAAAACATTCAATATAAGAATTGTCTATAAAAACTAAGTCATTTTTTATAAACATAATGCCATGATCAAAGAGTCTTCAAGATCCCTGACTCAACCAATTTGAGCATGCCACGCCCTAGGATACCATTTGATGATCAATGATTCTATCTAAAACTAAAAACATTAATCATTATATATACATAATTTGTTTTTAATAATAATGCAGTCTTGGATCAATACAACAATAATAAGTTAAATATGTGGATACTTATTTGGTGTGGGAGCCCATGCCAGGTGTACGACACAGAAAATTATCGTAGTACCACTCTACAATTAAATATCCCGTAAGTATAAAGTCTGGTATTAATTATGTTCATAGGTACTAAATACAACATCATTTGATGTTTATGTCGATCGTCTTCGTCACTTAGCTACTTAACTTGATTGTTACAAAAGATTTACGTATCTTATTTTGTGTGGTTGATTAATAAAGTTTCCTCTGCAAAGTTGGGTAGCCAATTCAACCACATTTGTAGAATTTTAAACAAACCTTTTATTTAGCTAAGATAAATAATTTGTTGTTTGAAGGAAAAACAATGATCTTTTTGCAAAAGTAGAAAGCTTTTCGAAGACGTAACACAAACCTTGCAAACTATTGTCCTACATGCATGTGGAAATAAAAATAAAAAGGTAAGTGTCCCCAAAGCAATTACCTTTTTCATGTACTTAAAGAATAATTTGCTCAACATATTGGACCACCAAAAGAGCTAAATATATAATAGATGAACCTCGAATCACGAAATATGAAATATCTATTTGTATTCCCATTTTCCAACTTAATAATGCAAAATGTTATCAAGCAAAGTTCAAATAAAATAATGCAAGGTGTTAGTTGAAATATTTGGATTTTGGAATAATTTCTTTTGGTGGGTTAGGAGCACCTGACTCGTTTCACAATTATTGAGAATCTATTAGCAAAAGTAAAAAGTCCCCAAATTATTTTGCTTATTTCCACTAAGGATATATAACGATTTCATGAACATTTTTCAAATTTAAAAACGAAGCACCCTCAGTATAATAAATCTCATTATGATTTCAAGAACAATTTGCATTAAAATATATAAATGCATGCCGTATTTTAGAAACGAAAAAAAAAAAGGCAGGTCGTGATATTTCATTTCGTTTTTGGGTCAAACATGGCACAATTGGTTAGAATCCTGTATTTTTTGAGTAGCAACAACATAAATAAACTGGACCGAATCTCACAACAAAGAGCTACAAAATTTCCTGAACAAACTCAACAACTTTGCTCACCAAAGATGGCTGCAAAAATGAGCTCTTCTTCTGTATAATAAACCTTACAAAAAACTTTTTGTGTAAGGTCTCATTCCACAACGGCCGTTCTTTTCTCCATTAGGGACTCAAAGAACTCAGCACATAATTTCTGAAGTGGCGGGAAATTTAGTGTGGAGCCGCTGAATATTGTTTCCCACGGTCTTTCTGATGATACAAACGGTGTTCCCAACGACTCAACATCCTCCATTCTCTTCTTGTCATAATCAGGTAACTGCCCGTATAAGGATGTGTACCCGGCGTCTCCTAAAAGGTTGAGACTTTTTCGATTAGTAACATGGTATAATCAACAAAGGTTCTTTCAAATATGTTTTAAGTTTTAACTACCTGTCTCTTCCAGACCAGCAAGACCATCGTAGTCAACAGCGCTACGCTCATGTGACTCATCACTATTGGGATCAAAGACAACATATTCATGGCTTCCATTTACATATGCAAGGCGAAGCTGAGACTTATCTCCTTCTAAAAATGAGATTGATCCTCCCCTAGCCTGCAATTTAGACATTGTTTAACTCGTTGGATTCTTTCCTGTCTCTCCAAGGTTAAATACTAACGGGCTATTTCTTATGTCATACCTTCATCACAGTCCATATAGATACCGGCTTGGGATCTGATCCGTTAAACAAAAGAATGGCACCATCTCTACCACGGAAGATGTTCTCCTTAGATTCATCTGTTTTAAAAGTTTTTGGGATCACAGCCAAGACTGCAAATGCTGACGAATCCACTGCAGAGGTGACAGCTATAGAACGAGAACAAGCATTTTCTAAGTAAACCACAGCAAGAGTTTTCATGGGGAAATCAAAGAAGCATTATAATACTGACCTTCTATGCGTAACCCATATGACCATGATAAAGATAACTTTGATGTATTCCAAACAGATAGTTCAGGTCTTGGAATATGGGATGCAGCAACAAGGAACTCAGACTTTCCAGCGAAACAGAGCTTCGTGATAGGCTGTAATAATATATAGAGAGGTTTAAACATTGGTCTTTATGGAAAAAGGTTCCAGCTTTTTTAGGGATAACTTCATAGGTTTTACCGTGAGTGTCGATCCTAGAACAGACAAGAGAATGTTCTTATCTGGATTCCACAGTGTAATAACATTCTCAGCCGCAACAGCCATAACAGTGCCATCCCCAGAGAAAGCAGCAGCAGTCATTGGTTTCTTCCTGGAAAATATTCAAAGGCAAGAGAATATAAATTTGATCGCCAAGGCGAATAATTTGTGAATGTTGAAATTTCCTAGCGCGTAGAGAAGCTATTACTTATAAGAGCCAACAGCGTGACATATCCAGCTAGAGTCTTTATCCGTCTGGTTCTTGTCACTGTTGCATACCCAAATCTGAAACAGCAAAAGTGATATCAGTAAGACAATAATAACAAACAAAAAACACAGAGAGAAAAATGTAAAATCAGTTTAAGAACTACCTTGAAGTCACCACCGAATGATGTACTCACTGCCATGGAGCGGGTAGGGTGGAACACAATGGCTGAGACACCGGCATCCCTGTAAGATATACAGGAAAATAAAATTTACTCTCTGCAAAGGATATAACAGTTTGTAGACTAAATAAGAGAAATTGAAATCTATGTTTGCAAGGTTTACAAGAAATAAAACATGACAAGAAAATTGGGTAATGGTGAAAAATAAAGCTTTATCCATTAGCAGAGGGTGAAATATTAACCTATGAGGTTCATATACGATTGTGGATAAGGTGAAAGTTTTGCTGTCTGGTTCAGACGCCCAAAACTTGAGGGACACTAAGCCTCCTATTCCATCTTCCGGAAGTTTCACCTCGGTTGTACTCATCACTGAGCCATCCAGGGAGAGAGCAACCGCTGTCACCACAACCTATTACCGTTTACTCAAATTATCACCCAAACGAAAATAATCTTAGATATACTATCAAATAAACAGCAAGGAAATGTACTTACTGTGATCTCATCTCCTGGTTGATGGTTTCTCTCACAAACTTGAATCTGCAAAAGCATTGATTAAAGAAGTTAGAGATTTCATAGACAGGAGAAAGTGGCATAGAGTTTCTTAAGGATATATTGGAGCCAAATTCTAACCTCTGAAATTCCCCGGTCATTGAGAAGATTATATAGCTGTACACAATAATTCTCTGTGCACAAAGCAGCTATGCCAGAAGATCGATCAAAGGCAACAGTACTAGCCAAGCCTTCATACATCCTAGGCAATGATGGGGGAGGCTGTAACAAAATAACACACATTGAAGTAAACACCAAGAAAAAGGTAAAGCGGTTGCGAGAGTTTCTAGAATCCTAGAATCGTTGACAAAACTGACGAGAATGATTACAGGTCCTTAATTATTAAGTTTCCAAGACGAACCTTGATTCCAGAAATGGTCCTTAAGATCTCCATGGAAGGCATTTTAAGCAAATGGATCTGATTATCTGCACAAACCACCTGCAGCTCTCATTCGTAGTCAAATCAGTAAAACATTCCCTTTTGCTTTCAGCAGTTGTGTGTTAGATTAGAATGAAAGAGTAAGCTCCGACTTACAGAAGAAAGAGTTGGATCTGGAGACCACATGAAATACAGCAAGGGGGATCCTATCCTTGGTAAGAATTTCTTTTTCCCTGTGTCTAGCTGCCAAACGACAAGTACCCCTTCCCTTCCCCCTAAAGAGTCAGAAAACAGACGCAATATGGAGTAAGAAGTCAGGACATTACTTTCAAACAGTAAATTTGCTCATGACCTATTAGTCTATGTCGGTTCATAAATCCAATGGATATCAGAATATAACTCGGCCGCACCTGAATACAAATATGCTCCATCGGAAGAGAAATTAAGGACATTAACTTCAGCAGAATGCCAGTGCCATGTAGTGCAAGATTCAGCATCATCTTCACCTCTCACTCCAGCATTGTCCAAATCAACCATGGCTCTCACTTTTTTCTTTTGATTACCCAAGGCAAGTTTTCTATTACCAAATCCTCTCCAAATCAACACTCTTCCAGTTACATCTCCAGCAGCTATAACTCTCTCCGTGGGATGAAAAGCAAAAGCATTGATAACCTTTGTGTGATGTAATGTCATCTTCCTTGAAACCGCATGCCTTGATCCTCCAGAAGGAACATCCCATATATGAATTTTACACTTGTGACGGATTCCGAAAAATTCTCCCGAGGGACTAATAACAATAGATTCTGGTTCTGCCGTCTACACAAAGAAATAAGCAAATAACTTGAGCTTACACAATTCAACTTCAAGACAACATTAAAGACAAACCTCTTTCAAATAAGTCCATTAAAAAAACTAACCTCTTTTAAAGTATCTCCACGAGGAATACGCGACTTAGCGAGGTTAAATCTTCGGATATGTCCACGCAACTCTTTAGACCCTTGGTTAACCACACTTATATCCTCAACGGAAACATAAGCAACCAACTTACCAGACAACTCACGACGTTTATCAATTTGTTGAGGTTCGCTCAAAAGAGATGGTATAACCTAAAACACACAAAACACATAGATTCATTTCATCAAACAAAACACTCACAAAACCTAATCAAAGTATCAAACTTTTTTTATACTCACCATAGAGTAAATCGGAAGCTGAGCATCAATAGTTTTCAATAGCTCAGGTCCAGAGAAATCCCAATGACGAATAGTACCATCAAGAGAAGCAGTCCAACAATAACAAAGGATTTTTTGAGCAGGACTTGATGCAGGAACAACAATTAGAGTTGTTACTGGAGCTGTATGACCTTCAAGCGAAGTAATCTAAAACAGAAATGTATCAATCAATGATTCGAATAGAAACCCTAACAAAATCGAAGAAGAATTAAATTTTTGGTACCTGTAAGCCAGTGGCGGCGCTGAAAACAGAGACAGTGTTTCCTGTGCAGACGAGAAGCTTTTTAGCGTCGTTGGAGAATGATGGAGGTGAAGTTACGTAGCTTCTTCCGCCGCGTTTCATGGTTAATTTCCGGCGATAGAGAGAGGCGGTGAAATTGGGAAGAGAAGAAGAAAAGGGAGACGCACAAAATTGGTTTACTTCAAAAGCCCTAACTTAAACCCTTCTTCGTCTCTTTTGTTTTTTTTTCTGCTCAATTACATTTCAGTTTTTATCTATTTATTTAATCGGAAAATATTAAACAATAATGTTTTTGGGCCTTTGTAATGGGCCTTGTTAGGTTTGATGAAGATAATTATTGAAGTTTTGAGAGGTATCTAGCAAAAGTTTTCATGTATGACAACAATCAAAAGAAAAACACTGAGCAAACTTTTTTGAATTGAGACAATATATAGATTATAACGATACAATTAAAAAGTAAATAATGTGATTAAACTTACAACAAACCAAATGACCAATGACATCTCTCCATTTTGCTTTGGAGATTTCACCATTGTTAGATGAAACTAGAAAGAGCTACTACATAGGTTTTGAAATATACCAAAAGAAATCTCTAAGATTAAATATCATCTGAAGAGAACTTTCCTCAAGACTCAAGCTTTTTTGAACTCTCTCAGAAAAACAGATTTTAGAATTGGCCAAAGGGGAAATGAGTTTATACATGGTTGCTTATACACTCTGTACTTTCCCCGGCATCTCCTTTGCTTTCACGGTCTTCATATCCTGCGTTCGATTCAAAAGATATGTGTTAACTACAAGATTTACTTGAGGAACATAAGCAAATCAATGACTAAAGAGAGTAGTAACTCTAAAACCAATCAATGACATTTTTGACTACCAAATACCAATGAACAATTTTTACAACTGATATTGAGTGAATATCAAGCTTCAAATATGTTGTATCAATTTCATTGGTTGTATATTGTTATGTTCATTAGCCTAGAAGCAAAGAGCAAAAAAACACTTAAACTAGCTTTACTTCTAAGCTTACGCAAAATGTACATGAAACAAAAAGCTGATGAATCAATCGGACTAAAGGAATCGATTATCGATAGAAACTAGTACAAAGAACGATACAGGACCCGCAAGAACAAGAAACTAAACATATAGAGACTCAAAGGAAACATATAGAGACTCAAAAAAAAACTTACTGATTCTTTGCTTTCGTAGTACTCATCCAAAGCCCACTGATACTTAGATTGGTTTAACCCAAACCACCTCACCAAATGATCATCCACACTTGAATGTGCTGTAGTCAAATGGATTAGAACACACACACACAACATGAATGTCAAATTCACAATCTAATTGCTTTTAGGACCAAATCACATAAACAGTATGAAAAGCTAGAATTCATGTAACATTAGTACTTTCCAATCACTTCACAAAGATAGAAACTTTACAACGATTTATATCATTTTTGAGTTCAATTTCCTAATCAATCAATCAAAGGGTATCGGAAAAATCAATCTCAAATTCAAGATCTAAAAATGAGGAAACTTTGAGCTGAAAATCAGTTAATTGTTTATCAGATTTCTCACCATTTTGAACCTTTGTGACGGCGTTTTTAAAGAACCCCAAAACTGAGCCGTCCTGGTCAGAAGAAGCCACCGATTTAAACTGCTGCGGCGGAGGAAGAACCGGTGGTGCCATCACAGGCTTCTGAGACACAGCGGAGGGAGATTCAGGTGGTTTAGGAGTCGCAGGAGGAGTCATAAAGACAGTGTAAGGACCGATTTTTCCGATAACAGGAGGAGGTGTTGATGGGTCTTTGTTGATCGGCATCTTGAAAGTGTTAAATTGAGAGAAAATGAAAGAGAAAGTTTTCAGACAAGAATCTGAGATTAAGAAGAAGAAGAAGAAAGGTTCTTGCTTGCTAGTTGTAGTTGCAAGTTGCAGACAGTGAAAAAGTGGAAGATTAGTTTCAGGGGAGAGAGTGAGGTTTTGGTTCGTCTCTGTGTTTTTTTTCTTGCAAGTGTAAATGTACTTTACTTTTCACACTGACCAATGAAAGAGTCAAACACACTTCACATTTCTTGCATTCTTTTTTTTTTCCTGCTTTTTCCGACGAATCTTTCTTTTCTTTTTTTTGGTCCTTTTTTTTCTTAATAATTCTTCAAAAAAAAAAACAATTATTATATGATCCGTGGAGAAAAGATCTAAACCCTAAACACAATAATTTTGATTTCAATCAGACATGAAACATTTTGGGAGGACAAAAAAAAAGGTTTGGATTTAGATCATTTGGCCACTTGCACTACAAAAGACGTTATGTACAATCCAATTCGTAATATTGCATATACAAAAAAAAAACATTAAGTCAACAGATGAACAAAACATGGACGTATCAAACTCACCATGTACAGACAATATGAACATGTTTTTGATCAATGTATAGATCTTTTGTCCAACACATCTAAATGCCTTTTTAACTTCATCACTTGATCAAGTACTTGCAGTGGTAGAAGTTGCTAGTAACAGTTCATGTGCTTCATTTAACATCCACTCTTCACCGGTCTGACCACCTAATACGACCAATCGAGTTCCTCCGACCACACATGTTGTGTGTCCCCATGCAAACCTCGGCGGACCTCCCTGAACATTCAGTATTCTCCATGCCGGTTTCTCCTCATTTGGATCAAGAAGATAAAGCTGAGAAGCCGAGTCAAGCCCTGCAACCGAACCACCAAAGATCAAGATTCTACCACCGGGAAGGCTGATTGCCACATGGTCCAGCCTTGGTGGTGGAGCTGCCATGCCTCCGGGGAGGCTAGATCCATACCCAATCACAGGTCTCCAACTCGGTTCATCCTCGCTAAGATCCATCGTGTATACATCGTTAGAGCGGAATCTCAAAGTACCGTTTTTAGCTAGACCGCCAAACATAAGAATCTTGCGGTCACCATAGACAGTTAGAGTATGCCCGAGGCGAGATGGGGGAGTCCATGGAACCGGTATCTCCCTCCAAGCAGGTATATCCATCGATAGGTCAAGCAGGAATGTATCGCTGAGTAGAGCTCCTGAATCAGCACAACCACCAGATACAATCAGCTTAGTGCCATCAAGTGTGCACGAACTGTGCCATGATCTTGGTATTGGAGGGGCCAATCCGGATACTTCCCTCCAGCTTGGTGGGTCTGCATCAAGGTCTAATAAGAACACATCATTGAGTAATCCGTGGCTCCCGTAACCTCCAAACACTACTAAACGGGAACCGTTGACACAAGAAAGTGTGTGACCCCAGCGACCCGGAGGAGGAGAGCTGACCAGAACAGATTTCCACTCGGGACTACTCGAGCCAAGGTCCAACACAAATGTATCATTCATCGGCTGCATATTCACACCTTCCCCGCCAAAGATAACAATCCTGTTCCCAACTGCACATGCGCTGAAATTACACCGAGAAGGCTCAACAGTACCTCCAACTGAAAACTTCCTCCATGCTGTTGCTTCGTGAGTGGTGAACTCTCGGGCCAGTCGCACCCAACCAATCCTTTTTGCACCGGGAACACTCTCAAGAACACGTGTTGCCTCGGTACCCCATGTGTTTTGACAGACCATTCTCCACACATCATCATTCTTTGTCAACTCATTGAGCCGCCTACATACACAACCAACCGATGCAATATCACCAGGAGTCAACTGTGACAATATCTTGATAGCTATTACTTCATCACTCAGTTCGAATATCCCACAGAGTCCACGAGAAACATTACGCTCTCCGATTGGTAAAGCAGAAGTAAATGAGCGAGATATTCTAGGAATTTCTTTTGCAGATAAATCAGGAGATGGGCCAAGATCAATTTTTGCATCTGTAAATAAGAGAACGCCTATGAAATGAGTGATTTCGTCTTCTTCACGGATAGGGACTAGACGCAGCTTGTTCATCAAGGGAGATCCATCTTTCCGAAAGTTGAGCAACTCGCCTTGAAACTCGATGCCATTTTCTAGACATTGTCGCATCTTCGCTACAATTGTAGAATCTACCATTGGATGCCTTCTTTTAGTAAATGGCCCTCTACATTGCAAGAAACGGCTGCCAAATAAAAAACAACAGCACAAATCAGATACAAGACCCTCCTATTCAATTCATCGAATAGATAACTAACAACTAAACAGATACAGTACTTTGGCGAACAATTCCTCACACACAAGTATTGAACAAAGACTAAACTATATGCATAATTAACATGGAATACCAGATCAAAAGCCGCTAAAACCCAAGAGAAACATATTCAACAGAAACATATATACTTAGACAAAAACGCATTACAATTCAATATTACAAAAATCAATAATCCCAAGGCTTTCATAAACCAATCAAGACATGTGAAAAACTATCAAAGTTCGAGTTCCTAAACACTAATCCACAGACATAGGAAACATTACAAACTGAACCTCACATTATAGCTTAGTTCCTCCACAACAAACTTCTAATTCAATAACCAACCCATGATTCCAAAATGGTTCTAGCTAATAATACCTAACATAATCAACAAGAACCATAATAATGAATCGAAATATAAATTTCTTTCTGTCAAAACAGCTTTCAACAAAGCTTTCTAGTAACATCGTACCAATACCACAAATGAGACAAAATTCGCTACAGTAAAACAAAATCAACACCACAAATTTAGGGTAAAAGTCAAGAAGAGCAAACTCACCAATTTCGACCAATAACTTCTTCAGCTCGATAACCAGTAACAATCTCAAAAACAGTGTTAACATAAATGATAGGGTTGTCAGGTTCAAGAGCATCGCTGACCACAAACCCACACGGCGCCGTGCCAGGAAGACTACCTACCGGAAACGGAATCGCTCCGTTATCTCCACCGAACCATCCATCCTCCGCCACTTCATCTCCACCGCTGAGATCGGAATCACTATCCCACTCCATTTGATTTTGCATACACACCCACAAAATAAAGCTTAAGCCCACTAATCTTCTTCCTCAGCAACAGGAGAAGAGACCCAGAAGAACAAAGTTTGATTTTGAATCGAGGAATCTGATATCTGTAGGTAATCGAAGTCTCCACAGGAAAAAAGTTCCAAACTTTAGACAAACCCAGAAATCGTCTTCTTCAGGAACAGGAGATAGAAGAACAGATTTTGAAATGGAATCGAGCGAAGAAAAGAGGAATCTGATATTTGTAGGTAATGGAAGTCTCCACCGCCCACTTCTAAGAGGAGGAGAAGAAGAAGAAGAGAGATGATTCGGTCGGTCGATGACTCGGCTCTTCTCAGTGCCTCTCCTTTTCCATCTTTAACCAGACCGGTTTCTTAATTTTACCTTACCGGTTTAGTTTATCTATCCGGTTTACACAAAATATCCTGTAAGTTTCTTATGAGATTTTTTTGGTTTTACCAAATGAGTGTATTAGAATCAGTTTTATTGATTTAAAAACATTAGAAACTTGAATTTATCATGAAACCATTGCATCCAAAACCCAATTCTTGCTCATCGAAACGTTCTCCGTCTTTGCTGAATCCAGTAATAGCTTCAAGCCAATCAATATTTTCCTCTTCTTCTAGAGCAACAAAAGCCGATGCATAGTTGGCTTGAGCAAGACATCGTACTGCAGCCCGCCAGAATGGTGTACGCTTCGGGACATCAAGACGTCTAAGAGCGTTAATAACATCTTGATACAAAAGTACAACACCCCGTCTTTCACGATACTCCGTAATAAAGTTTCCACTATTTTCGATCACGCTTTCAATGATAGACCTTCTTCGAGGTTGCCTTGCACGTCTAGAAGAAGTTTGTACACTGTTACGTGTTTGTGTTACGCCTTGGTTTTGGGTGGTGTCTGCCATATAATCTTGTGTGTTTAGAGGGTAGACATCATCTTCAACTATCCTAAAAGACGCTTTATGCAAATGGAAGAAGGCTTTTACTAAAGGTCAAACCACATTTTTCTGCGGTTTTGTCTTTGCTCTGCAAGTAAAGTTTTTATGTGAAACAAAAACTAATTATGTTGATGTTGATTATTTGTATAATGTTAATTGTTTTTTATTTTTTCGTGTAGGTATTTGCATTAGAGCGATTTACTATCTTTCAACAACTATTTCCATCCAGTTTTCCTTTAATGGTTGAGTGGGCAAAGATATATAAACCGTATACCAAAAATTGTGCCAACAGAAGTGGGGGACACTATCAAGAGATGCTTGTAGACATGAAGGAAGATGAGGTACCTAACAAAATTTCATCTCTTTGTCATATGCATTTGTTCTATATTAAATACTTAGATTATATTTTTTCAGATTAAGTGGCAGCCATATAGCAAAGTTATATTGCCCAAGGAATACACCTCTCAATTGAGTATGGTATTTGCACATGTTCCATGCATCTGCTTTAACACCATCGCATACAACCGAACTATTTGGGAGAGCCACTAAATAGTTTTCCGATTAGGAATGACGAGACCTTGGAGATGGGAGAGCCACCAAACAAGTGGAATGAAAGCAATAGATGGGTTGACCATTCACATGTCACTGAGGTGGTCGAGACTTTGCCGGAGAAAACCAGTAAATCGGCTGATGCAAATGTGAATTGTCTTTTTTTTTTTTTTCTAATACAAATGAATTTGGTTCTCACTTTACTTGATTTAACAGCTGGAGTCCTTGGATGAAAATCACAAGGAAGCGAATGAAGAGGAGGGAGCGAATGAAACGATGGGAGTGAATGAACAAGAGGGAGCGAATGAAACAGTTAGTCATTCTCAATAATACAAATGAATTTGGTTTTGTAACATATACTCTAGGATATTAGAAAACTAAATATTAATAACTGGCAGGAAAGAAGTGATCTTCGACTTCTTAAAAGAGGAAGAGACGAACTACTTAGAAGTGAAGGAAAATTAAAACCAACCGATAGATGTACTCCATCTTTTTCGCACCAGAAACATGCAGGGGAACAAGAAACAAAAATTCCGCTTGATAGCCTCGTTTCCTCCAAAATCGATAGGCCACGCTTGTTTCTTGATAGCCTCCAAAATCTATCATCTCCTCGATTTTGGAGGAAACGAGGCTATCAAGCGTAATTTTTGTTTCTTGTTCCCCTCCATGTTTCTGGTGCGAGAAGATGGAGTAAATCTATCTGTTAGTATTTTATCTCTTCCTCTTTTAAGAAGTCAAAGATCGCTTCTTTCCTGCCAGTTATTAATATTTAGTTTCCTAATATCTTAGAGTATATGTTACAAAACCAAATTCATTTGCATTATTGAGAATGACATACTGATTCATTCGCTCCCTCTTCTTCATTCGCTCCCACCGTTTCATTCGCTCCCTCCTCTTCATTTGCTTCCTTGTGATTTTCATCCGAGGACTCCAACTGTTAAATCAAGTAAAGTGAGAACCAAATTCATTTGTGTTAGAAAAAAAAAAAAAATCACATTTGCATCAACCGATCTACTGGTTTCTTCTGGCAAGGTCTCGACCAGCTCAGTGACATGTGAATGGTCAACCCACCTACTGCTTTCATGCCACTTGTTTGGAGGCTCTCTCATTCCAAGGTCTCGTCATTCCTAATCGGAGAACTATTTGGTGGCTTTTCCAAATAGTTCGGTTGTATGCGATGGTGTTAAAACAGATGCATGGAACATGTGCAAATACCATACTCAATTGAGAGGTGTATTCCTCGAGAAATTCAACTTTGCTATAAGGCTGCCATTTAATCTGAAAAAATATAATCTAAATATTTAATATAAAACAAATGCATAATGACAGAGATGAGATTTTGTTAGGTACCTCATCTTCCTTCATGTTTAGAAGAATCTCTTGATAGTGTCCCACACTCCCTTTGGCACAATTTTTGGTATACGGTTTATATACCTTTGCCCACTCAACCATTAAAGAAAAACTGGATGGAGATGGTTGTTAAAAGACAGTAAATTGCTCTAATGCAAATACCTACACGGAAAACTAAAGAATAGTTAACATTATACGCATAATCAACATCAACATAATTAATCAACCAATCTATTGGTGACTGGACCGATTTATCTCCAATTTTACAATTTCTCAACACACTTTGCATGAGATCGCAACACACTAGAGGATGTTTCTTTATACGCACGGCGTCGGTGATCTCCTATATTAACATCATTTTATCAAAACAGTTAGTTTGAAATTATCACTACAAACTCTAAACAATATATATTGAAAATCAAGATTTTAATCACTACGTAACCATCCAATTTTAGCTCACGATCATATATCTCTAGCCATACTTGATGCATGTGATCCGACCATTGATTAGAGGACTACAGTATTTCACATATTAAATTCAAAAAAATAAATACTACATATTTGAAGCTTCTAAAAATAGTACAACTTGCATGCAATAATATAGATGGAGAATCCATGATACTTACCTCTCTGGTTTTGGATGTGTTGGAAGGAGATGGGGTTGCAAGTGGAGAATCCATAACAAGTGATTTTATTTTTTTAATAAATGCTTTGTATTTTTTTTTTTTATGATGAACTACAACCTACAAATATGAATGCTTAATTTACGTTTGTGAACAAATAAATTTTGTAACTAATGAAATAAATAAAATATATTAACGTTTTATATGTAACAATAACTATTGGCCATAAAAGTAGAATTAATGACTATTAAAACAGTTGACAAAAATGGAGTTAATGACTTGTTGCCGTTGGTAAGAAACCATTAATTGTTGGTTAATACTTGTTTGAGTTGTTTCTCTTATTCAATTAAATACTGATGATTGATAGTTTTATATTGAGAAAATAAAAAAAATTAATGTATTACGCAAAAAAACAGGTGAAAACTAGTTTATTTGTCTAATAAAGATTCATGTGTATTTTTATTAGGGTCAATTTAATTGATATGCTCAGAAGAATGAAAAATAAAGAATATAACCATGAAGATTTGTTATTTAGTTCTCTTTCATCTGACTCATAGTAATGCCAAAAATACCCTTCGTCACATATACATGTTAACAAGAAAAATACTAAGATAAAATATTTATATGCAACAATAAAAGATGAGTTTTGGCGGTAACAAGTTTAGGTAGTTAATTATTTGATTAGTATGATAAACATGTCTTTAAAAACAGTAACAACGTGAAAGCACTATTCATTTTACGTCAAAAACATGTTTCTCGTGTTAAATCTTGTATTATATAATATATATTATATAATAACATATTTATTTATTTTGATAATTTAATTATTATTGTTTTTTTACATTAACAATTTAGTTATCACCCTAACATGTCTTTTAAAGTGGTAAATTGTATGCTATTATAGATAACTATTATACATAACCAGTTTTTTTTTATATATATCATGTTAACAATCGGTAACTAATAGATTAACAATTATCTATTCTCGTAACATGTTAATTTATGCATTAGTTTTTTTATTTATCATGCTAATTTGTTTATCACCGGTAACTTATGAGTTATCATAAACGTTGAACTTCTTCTTTTTTTTTTCTTCTCTTTCATTTTCAACTCTTTCTCTTTGACAAGGGCAAAATTCTAAAAACATTACTCTCTCTCTTACCCACCCAATTAAGAAAAATGCATGCATAGATACTTAATTCTTCATTCTTTTATGCATATCCACTATAATTTCTTTTTTATTATGCAAAAGGGAAAAAACTCGAAAAAACCGCGATCTATTTGAAATTTGGCCGTTTAATACCTCTAGTATTAAATTTGGAATAAAAATACCTAACTTAATTTTGATTGCCTTTTAAAACCTTCATTTAATAAAAATTGATAAAATAACATTCCCGAGTTAACGCCTGTTAACATTGCTAACGTAAACACTAACTGTGGTTAAAACTTTAACCATGGTTTTTGCGTATATATATAAGATATCTTTTCAAAAAATTAAAAATGGTGTCTAAGTCGAGTGGTTTAACGTTGCCTGACTTTTCTATTCACCTGGGTTCGAGTTCCCCTTTACGTACATACAAAAGTTTTTTAATTTTTTTCTTTTTTCTTTTTTTTTTCTTTGATCTTGGATCGAAACTGACCTTTGATTTTTTCTTTTTTTTTCTTTTTTTTTTCTTTGATCTTGGATCGAAACTGGTGGATCTGCAAGAGACATTTGGGTTCGTATCGAGAATCAATTTTGCAATAACAAAGAGGCGAGAGCAATCCAGCTCGATAATGAACTCCGCTCAACTGAAATTGGTGACCAATCCATTCAAGCTTACTGCCAAAAGCTCAAGTCAATTTCAGATCTGCTTGCCATTCTGAGCGCAATCTTGTCATATACATGCTCAACGACCTCAATGAAAAATTTGATAACATTAATTATGTTATCAAACACAAAGATCCGTTTCCCAGTTTTGAGACTGCAAAGTCAATGCTTCAATTGGAGGAAACAAGGTTGAAAAGCCCCATAAACATGGCTGGTCTACCGATCTCAGCGTTTTAAGAATTACCCAGAACGTGTAATGGTCTTTTTGTGTTTCCAAAAGAAAACGGAAAAAAAATTAAAATAGCCAACAGAGGTTATGGAGAATAGATGGGCTACACAGCCTACATTCAACCACTAGACTAAGACAAAATACTTGTAAAGTTGTGAAAGAGATCTTATATATTTACGCAAAAACCATGAGTTAAGTTTTAACCGCAGTTAGTGTTTCCGTTAGCAAAATTAACAGCCGTTAACTCGGGAATGGTATTTTATCAAATTTTATCAAATGAAGGTTTTAAAAGGCAACCAAAATTAAGTTAGGTATTTTTATTCCAAATTTAATAATAGAGATATTAAACGGCCAAATTTAAAATAGATCGCGGTTTTTTCGGGTTTTTTCCTTTATGCAAAAACTTAAATTTATGTTTTTGCGTTTTCTAGAGCATTAGGCAAAAAATTATGATTGGTAAAATTCTTGCAGAAATGCATTAGAAAACACCATTAGACGATTTTGCACGTTACCAATCAAAACCTATAACTAAAAGTGAAACAATCGGTTTTTGACTTTTTTTGAACTTGAGCATGTTGGTAATGAACCAAAACACACTGTTGTCGGTTTCAAGTGTCTTTTTAGACATGGACTCTCGTTCTTACAAGTACAAAAAAATCAAGTGTGCAAATTGAAGATTCATAGCTTCTTCTTTTAAGATATTAAATCAAAATATAGAATTAGTCCATAGCAAATATATAAGGTGAAAATCCAAAACGGAAACAGAGAGCAAAAAGGAACGAAAGTAAAAATCTGGTCCCGAGGAATGTAAGAGAGACACGATCGGTAGTTATCGCCAAACACTACATGATTTCCTTGCGGGCGAGAGCTTGAGGTTTTAGGGTTTCGGGAGAGTTTTTTTCACAAAATATAATAGTCTTTTTCTACTTTCGATCTCAAAAACTACTAAAAAGTGAAGCCTTGTAAATCTTCTTTAAAGAGTAGAAACATGTATTATTATCTTTTAGTTATTCATCTTCAAAGTTTTGATTAATTTAAAGTGAATGAAATATAAATTCAATACAAAAAAAGAAGAAACCCAAATCTACAAAAGAAAAAAAGAAAAATATATAATTGATTTAGGATTCTAAATTCTCACGTACTCGGAGAGCAAGCCGTTGAATAGACTGATCATCGAAGCAAGGATCAAAGGTCTTAATCTTGGACACAAAATCCATAGCTTCACTATACTTCCCTGCTCTGCAATAACCATCTACTACCATTTTAAAAGTCAGCTCATTTGGTCTGCAATCATTCTTCGCCATGCACTCAATCACATCTTCTATCTCTGCAAACATTCCCATCGCCGTGTAACCCGAAACAAACGTGTTGTAAGTGAAAATGCACGGTCTGATTCCCCGCTCTGTCATCTCAGACAGCATCCTAACCGCTTCTTGCATCAACCCTCTTCTGCAGAAACCTTTGATCACCGTGTTGTAAGAGACCAGGTCCGGTTTTAACTGCGATTTTTCTAGAGTCTTGAGGATTTCTTCGGCTTTCCAACACTCTCCTCTTCTTACGTACATGTCCATCAGGCTGTTGTAGGTTACAAGATCCGGGCTTAGCCCATCCTCGCGGATAGACTCGAGAATCCCCTCTGCTTGATCGTACATGTTGTTCCTCGTGAAAATGGAGAGCATTGAGTTGAAAATCACCATGTCGGGTTTGTATCCGTGCTTTTTAAACAATGTGAATGCTCTCTCTGATCCTGCTAGTGCTCGGCATTTAAAGTTTGCGAGGAGTAATGTTCTCAAAAGCATCCAGCTCGGGAATATTTGGCCCTCCTTTATCCTATTCTCGATTCTCTCTATCCCTAGATAGTTCCCTCCTTTAGCATAACACTGAAGCATCAAGGAATAAGATGTTTCAGTAGGTTTGAAACCTTTACTTTTCATGTCGGAAATCACATTTTCGCCTGATCTCCAATCTCCTTTTCTTGCCAAGGCATTAAGTAACGCGTTGTAAGTCGTAACGCAAGCGTTGAACCCTGCTCTTGTCATCTCACCATACATTTTCGATGCATCAACCTCTGAACCACATCGCCCATAGGCACTGATCAGCGTGTTGAATGTGTCCCTATCAGGTTCAAATCCGCAGCTCTTCATTTCACGGAACACCCGGTTCACAAACTTATCCATACCCTTATTCCCACACAGAGCAAGCATTGTGTTCCAAGTGGCACGATTAGGGGAACATCCATTAGACTTCATATCACATAACATCTTTATCATTTCGTTGGATCTCGACTTCTTCCCCAACAGACTAAGCACTGCATTGTAGGTGCAAGTATTCGGAACACAACCAGCTTCTTTCATACTATAAAACAGCTTCAAAGCCTCGTCCTCCTTTCCCGCCTTTCCATATGCATCTATCACTGTAGTATAAGTGATTGCGTTCGGCATTACACCCTTTTTCGTCATCATCTCAATGACACCAGCAGCTTCCTTGCTAAAACCAGCTCTAACATAAGCAGCAACAAGCTCATTATATGTCACAGAATCTGCTGGGCAGCTATTTTCCTCCATCTCTTTCAAAACACTCAACGCTTCTGTATAAACTCCTGCTTTACCAAAAACTTGCAACAAAGCATTGTACGTAACAGTACCAGGTTCATAGCCGCATGACTTAAGTTCAGCGAAAAACTCCTTGGCCTCTCTTAACAAACCTTCTCTTGCACAAGCAGAGAGCACAGTACTACAAGTAAACTCATCAAACTTCAATCCTTTGCTTCTCATTTCATCTAAAACCCCTAGAATTTTCCGCCAAGATCGACCCATTTTCCCGAAAACATCGAGAATCACATTGTAAGTCACCAAAGTAGGTGAAGGACCCATCTCTTTCATCCTCTCAAACAAATCGATAGCCTTTTCATACTTCCCAGTCCGTGAATACGCATGTAAGATCGTCGTGTAAGCCCGAACATCGAGGAGATATTCTTGTAGAGGAATTTTATCGAGCAACTTAGCTGCAACAGAGTACTGAGATTCTCTACCTAAAATCCTAACAAAGATTTCGATAACTTGATGATCTAGCTTCAAAGCTCCAGAATTTGAAGACAAAACTAACCATTCAAACAAAAAAACAGCTCTTTCCCAATGCCCAGAATCATCTAGACCCTTAACCAAACTAACCAAATCAGTTCTAAGCAATTCCGATTTCACAGAATCAAAAAACCTACTCAAACCAGTCAAAGGCTGTTCAACAATGGAATTAACCAAGACAACTTCTTTCTTACACAAGAGTTTCAAAGACCCATTTCTCTCGTTCTCAATTTCAATACCCAGAATGGGTTTCGACGATGATGAATCAGTCGAGACTTCGAGAGAAGGGAAACGAGCGGCGGCGGAGTTGGAGTGTCTAGGAGGCGGGGAAGAGAGGTGAACGAGATGGTGAAGAAGAGAATCGAGAGGGAAAGAAGGAGGAGAAGGAGGAGGTAAGTGAAGAGTAGCGGAACTGAATTTGATAGATTGGTTAGAGGATTGAGATGGTGGAGGTCTCTTGGATTGAATTGGGTATGGAGGTTTGTGAGGGAAGAGTGCTCCGTCCATTGAAAGACGTTATCCGAAATTGGGATTGAAGGAGAAGAAGAGTGAGTGAAAGTTAGCGCCTTTGGGTTGAAGTTGAGATTTTGAATGGCCGTAAAAGGGACTCGTCCCTATCGGCACAAGATTGGCCTTTCCAGATGATGCGTTACGAACATTTTTGTTCTAATCCGTATGACTGAATATCTTAACTAAACCGAACCGAACCGAATTTGAACTAACCGGAATGTATACACGAAGTAAAAACAATAGATAAAATGTGAAAAAAAAATTAAAATCCCCAAACTGTAAAAAATACAAAAAACCATAATCAGATTTTGAAATTTGAAATATTTTTGCGATTTTATTGAGTTCATGTGTATTTTAAACGAAAAAAATTACTTGATTAGACCAAATTGGTTCAGACAACCTTAAATCTATAAATTGGTTTGTTAGATTTTACACCAATTTGATCACTTAACTAAATTAATTAAATTAGATGATTATCCCACCATATTTTTGAGCATTAAACCATAAAACCATAGTTATAAGTAACTGTTTTAATCGAATATGACTCGATTAAGATTAGGAAAAATTTATAACCGGTAATTAAGAAAACATTAACCGTAGTAACCGTAAATGCCGATTCCTCCCTTGTCTAAAAGACAGAAAACATATATTTTATTTTGCCCCATATGTTTCACTCTATTTAATTTCAGGCACAATACTTTTGGTTGGTAACAAAACTAAAAAGGACAACACGTGATACTTTTCCTCGTCCGTCAGTCAGATTTTTTTTAAACTAGAAACAAGTGGCAAATCTACACCACATTTTTTGCTTAATCTATTAACTTGTAAGTTTTAAATTCCTAAAAAAGTCTAACTAATTCTTCTAATATAAGTACATTCCCTAAATTTCCCAAAAAGTCAAATTAATAATTTTCAAAATCTAATCTAAATATCTAATAATTCAAAATCATTAAAAAGACACGCAACAATGACACCAATTAATCATCCTCGACCCACACAATTCTACAGTTCTCATGCTAAACCATATTTTTTGCTCTCTGTTCCTTCAAAATCATTTCTTTCTCTTCTTTGATTCCCAAAGATCACTTCTTTGTCTTTGATTTTTGATTTTTTTTCTCTCTGGCGTGAAGGAAGAAGCTTTATTTCATGGAGTCTCTGCTCTCTAGTTCTTCTCTTGTTTCCGCTGGTAAATCTCGTCCTTTTCTGGTTTCAGGTTTTATTTGTTGTTTAGGTTTCGTTTTTGTGATTCAGAACCATACAAAAAGTTTGAACTTTTCTGAATATAAAATAAGGAAAAAGTTTCGATTTTTATAATGAATTGTTTACTAGATCGAAGTAGGTGACAAAGGTTATTGTGTGGAGAAGCATAATTTCTGGGCTTGACTTTGAATTTTGTTTCTCATGCATGCAACTTATCAATCAGCTGGTGGGTTTTGTTGGAAGAAGCAGAATCTAAAGCTCCACTCTTTATCAGGTTCGTTAGGGTTTTATGGGTTTTTGAAATTAAATACTCAATCATCTTAGTCTCATTATTCTATTGGTTGAATCACATTTTCTAATTTGGAATTTATGAGACAATGTATGTTGGACTTAGTTGAAGTTCTTCTCTTTGGTTATAGTTGAAGTGTTACTGATGTTGTTTAGCTCTTTACACCAATATATACACCCAATTTTGCAGAAATCCGAGTTCTGCGTTGTGATTCGAGTAAAGTTGTCGCAAAACCGAAGTTTAGGAACAATCTTGTTAGGCCTGATGGTCAAGGATCTTCATTGTTGTTGTATCCAAAACATAAGTCGAGATTTCGGGTTAATGCCACTGCGGGTCAGCCTGAGGCTTTCGACTCGAATAGCAAACAGAAGTCTTTTAGAGACTCGTTAGATGCGTTTTACAGGTTTTCTAGGCCTCATACAGTTATTGGCACAGTTAAGTTTCTCTTTAAAAATGTAACTCTTTTAAAACGCAATCTTTCAGGGTTTTCAAGGAGATAACATTAGCTCTGTGATTGGATTTGCAGGTGCTTAGCATTTTATCTGTATCTTTCTTAGCAGTAGAGAAGGTTTCTGATATATCTCCTTTACTTTTCACTGGCATCTTGGAGGTAATGAATATATAACACATAATGACCGATGAAGAAGATACATTTTTTTCGTCTCTCTGTTTAAACAATTGGGTTTTGTTTTCAGGCTGTTGTTGCAGCTCTCATGATGAACATTTACATAGTTGGGCTAAATCAGTTGTCTGATGTTGAAATAGATAAGGTAACATGCAAATTTTCTTCATATGAGTTCGAGAGACTGATGAGATTAATAGCAGCTAGTGCCTAGATCATCTCTATGTGGGTTTTTGCAGGTTAACAAGCCCTATCTTCCATTGGCATCAGGAGAATATTCTGTTAACACCGGCATTGCAATAGTAGCTTCCTTCTCCATCATGGTATGGTGCCATTTTCACAAAATTTCAACTTTTAGAATTCTATAAGTTACTGAAATAGTTTGTTATAAATCGTTATAGAGTTTCTGGCTTGGGTGGATTGTTGGTTCATGGCCATTGTTCTGGGCTCTTTTTGTGAGTTTCATGCTCGGTACTGCATACTCTATCAATGTAAGTAAGTTTCTCAATACTAGAATTTGGCTCAAATCAAAATCTGCAGTTTCTAGTTTTAGGTTAATGAGGTTTTAATAACTTACTTCTACTACAAACAGTTGCCACTTTTACGGTGGAAAAGATTTGCATTGGTTGCAGCAATGTGTATCCTCGCTGTCCGAGCTATTATTGTTCAAATCGCCTTTTATCTACATATTCAGGTACTAAACCATTTTCCTTATGTTTTGTAGTTGTTTTCATCAAAATCACTTTTATATTACTAAAGCTGTGAAACTTTGTTGCAGACACATGTGTTTGGAAGACCAATCTTGTTCACTAGGCCTCTTATTTTCGCCACTGCGTTTATGAGCTTTTTCTCTGTCGTTATTGCATTGTTTAAGGTAAACAAAGATGGAAAAAGATTAAATCTATGTATACTTAAAGTAAAGCATTCTACTGTTATTGATGAGAAGTTTTCTTTTTTGGTTGGATGCAGGATATACCTGATATCGAAGGGGATAAGATATTCGGAATCCGATCATTCTCTGTAACTCTGGGTCAGAAACGGGTACGATATCTAAACTAAAGAAATTGTTTTGACTCAAGTGTTGGATTAAGATTACAGAAGAAAGAAAACTGTTTTTGTTTCTTGCAAAATTCAGGTGTTTTGGACATGTGTTACACTACTTCAAATGGCTTACGCTGTTGCAATTCTAGTTGGAGCCACATCTCCATTCATATGGAGCAAAGTCATCTCGGTAACAATCTTTCTTTACCCATCGAAAACTCGCTAATTCATCGTTTGAGTGGTACTGGTTTCATTTTGTTCCGTTCTGTTGATTTTTTTTCAGGTTGTGGGTCATGTTATACTCGCAACAACTTTGTGGGCTCGAGCTAAGTCCGTTGATCTGAGTAGCAAAACCGAAATAACTTCATGTTATATGTTCATATGGAAGGTTAGATTCGTTTATAAATAGAGTCTTTACTGCCTTTTTATGCGCTCCAATTTGGAATTAAAATAGCCTTTCAGTTTCATCGAATCACCATTATACTGATAAATTCTCATTTCTGCATCAGCTCTTTTATGCAGAGTACTTGCTGTTACCTTTTTTGAAGTGACTGACATTAGAAGAGAAGAAGATGGAGATAAAAGAATAAGTCATCACTATGCTTCTGTTTTTATTACAAGTTCATGAAATTAGGTAGTGAACTAGTGAATTAGAGTTTTATTCTGAAACATGGCAGACTGCAAAAATATGTCAAAGATATGAATTTCTGTTGGGTAAAGAAGTCTCTGCTTGGGCAAAATCTTAAGGTTCGGTGTGTTGATATAATGCTAAGCGAAGAAATCGATTCTATGTAGAAATTTCCGAAACTATGTGTAAACATGTCAGAACATCTCCATTCTATATCTTCTTCTGCAAGAAAGCTCTGTTTTTATCACCTAAACTCTTTATCTCTGTGTAGTTAAGATATGTATATGTACGTGACTACATTTTTTTGTTGATGTAATTTGCAGAACGTATGGATTTTTGTTAGAAAGCATGAGTTCGAAAGTATATGTTTATATATATGGATAATTCAGACCTAACGTCGAAGCTCACAAGCATAAATTCACTACTATAGTTTGCTCTGTAATAGATAGTTCCATTGATGTCTTGAAACTGTACGTAACTGCCTGGGCGTTTTGTGGTTGATACTGACTACTGAGTGTTCTTTGTGAGTGTTGTAAGTATACAAGAAGAAGAATATAGGCTCACGGGAACGACTGTGGTGGAAGATGAAATGGAGATCATCACGTAGCGGCTTTGCCAAAGACCGAGTCACGATCGAGTCTATGAAGTCTTTACAGCTGCTGATTATGATTGACCATTGCTTAGAGACGCATTGGAATCTTACTAGGGACTTGCCTGGGAGTTTCTTCAAGTACGTGTCAGATCATACGATGTAGGAGATTTCACGGCTTTGATGTGTTTGTTTGGAGTCACAATGCTTAATGGGCTTATTGGCCCAATAATAGCTAGCTCTTTTGCTTTAGCCGTTTCGTTTGTCCCCTGGTGGTGAGTATTATTAGGGTATGGTGTGACCAAAGTCACCAGACCTAGAGTGAATCTAGTAGAGTCCTAGACCATGGTCCATGGCTTTTATTTGTAATTTGAAAAATGAACAATTCTTTTTGTAAGGAAAACTTTTATATAGTAGACGTTTACTATATAGAAACTAGTTGAACTAACTTCGTGCAATTGCATAATAATGGTGTGAAATAGAGGGTGCAAAACTCAATAAACATTTCGACGTACCAAGAGTTCGAAACAATAAGCAAAATAGATTTTTTTGCTTCAGACTAATTTGTACAATGAATGGTTAATAAACCATTGAAGCTTTTATTAATTCAAATCATGGGATGGGAGGAAAAAGCAATCGAAGTGCAGAGATAAAGGATAAGAAGAAAGCTAGTCCAATGAAAGTTGGAGCAAATGGACAAAAGAATGTTATGATTATTCCTCTATCATAGAAACCTTTGAAGAATATATGCGTTTTCTGAGAGAACTTTCATCATGATCAAAGGAAATAAATAAAATAATGTAAAATAAAAACAAGAAACTCACCAATAATTCAACAAAAAGTTTCGAAAGTGAGAAGTGGGCACAAAAGTGCCCATCTTTGGTTACAATCAAAGAATCCAACATAAAATCAAAGTTCTCAAGATGCTCCATATAGCATATATACATAACCTCCTTTTTTTTAAGAGCCAATAATTTCTTATAAGATAAATAAAACATATTATTCCATTTGCTTTTTGCTTACAATTTTTTCTCCTTTTGGGTCCATTGATACATATTTTTCTTTCAAGCTCCAACATACAATGAGGCTAAGGTCTATAGTAATAATCTTTTTTAGCCGAGTCACTTCAATCTATTCCAATCTCAAAGTTTTGTTCTCTGTTTAAAAGCTGGTTTATGTGGTCTTTAAACATCTAACACTTTTACTTAAAACAAATGATTATTTAGGTTTCATATTATTTTTTTCTTTCAAAACTCAATCATAAACAATGGCCCCCGACTAATTAGGAATGTATTGAATAAACTTATAAAATTAGAATTAGAATTAGCACAACCCACGTTAGCCAGATAGCTAGCAATATATATGCTAAATAAGCAAATCGAGAAATGAAGATTTCAAAGAAATATATTTAAAAAATATAGAAAAATAAAACTGGAATAAGTCCTTAGCGTCTTAGAATCTCACCTAAAGACATAAGGTTGGCAACAACCGGTACATTACTCAGCAAGCCTAAAAAGAAAAATCTAACACTTTTAAAGGTTTATCAACACTTTCACAAAATGTGCCAAAGAGACACGTCTAAAGAATAAAGAGTTAATGAAGTTGACAGAAACAACGAGCATTAATTTTCTTATATTGTATATCATTGTCATTTTCGTGAGCTTTATCTTAAATTCATTTTTGTATTCATGTTCCGTAGCATCTGAGTATTTTTGGACTGAACATTTCTTTTCAGTAGAGGGATATATTTCAAATAGATTCGTTGGATTAAATAGAATGGAAGTTTCGAATTTTAAAATAATCTGCCAGTGTGGGTAAAGAATGTCATACAAGATTTTTTTCTTCTTAATTTTATACATAAAACGATGATGGTTTAACATGTAGATTAGTGCTAGATTGTGTTTCATATTATGTTGCCTAAGTGCTGTACAAATCCAAACCATTTTAATTAATTAAACTTTATTTACAAAAAAATAGGAAGAACTAATTATTAACGTGAAATGAACACAAAATTCTTTAATACATCAATATATATATATATATATATATATATATATATATATATATTTGGCTCACATAATCTACCATCTACCATAGTAGATCTTCTACTCTCTGTTTTGTTTTTTTGTTTACTCTAATTTGATAGATAATTGGAATCTTGAAAAAATGAAAGAAGAATTTATTTTTAACAAGCATGGGCAAATTATATTTTGATTATAATGAAATGCGAGAAATCGGTAGGTACATAAGCAGATGCACAAGCATGGTTCAGTGGCCACCTAATAAATTCAAGAAGACTACACATGTCTCATATACCACAATTGAATTACTTATATAGAAAGAATGAAAAAATAACAAAGCAAAATATATATATATATATATATATATATATATATATAACAAAAATAAAATTAGGTCTATGTAGTGGTGTCAATTGTATTTTAATTATAGATGTTTCTTAATATGTGTCTACTTACTCGATGGATTTATACATACACACACATATACATTAAAACGGCATGTTAGGTCCTTTAGCTATTTATTTTATCACCCAAAATATATTCTTATGAATGAATATCACATGAGCACATGTTTATCATTGGAAAACTTTACCTGAAAAATTATAGCTGATATCTCAACTTCATTTAAGAAAATTGGCTATATTTATATATATATTCTTTTCCATTCATTCTTAAAGCAATCCCACGATAGTTTACTTGTTATTAGCATTACATTATTTTGGCTTTTCAAATACGGTATGTATAATTTGAGGTAAAATAATAATAATGGAGTCCAAACCAGATTTTAATTTGATTCAACTTTGTTTGACCTAATAGAATATAAGTGTATAACTATTAATTTTCGTCAAATCTAAATCGACCTATTTCTCTTCTGTAAAAAAATGTGCTGTTAATTTTTTTTCTTTAAAACAATAATAATAATAAAGTAGAGTTTTGAGAATTTATGTTAATATATGTAAAGTTTGATAATATTTAATTGATTTTTTTATTTTTAATGTAATTTTTAATGCCATCCATTACTATTCGCAACCATAAACGCTCGTGGAAAAGAACTTTTAAAATTTAGCAATATCAAATAAACAGTTTAAAACAATTTTTATGATTGGTTTTAACCTCTAAAAAATTGCAACCCCTCGTAAACGTAAGTTTGCAAGTGATATCAAGAGAACCAATCAAACTCTAAAGCTCTGAAACAATATGCCATGTCTTTTTAGATTTTCTTTTTGAAATAACATTTTTTTAATAAGGTAAAAGTTAGACCCAAAAACATCTCCCCTAATCAGGACTAATATTTAATAAATTATGCCTTCCAAAGAGAATCAAATTCGTGTTTAATACTTACCTGAATTAATACGGCCATTACACCAACTCTACGTTGGTAAAAAATAATACTTTCTCTATTTCTAATCAAAATTTATCAACTATTTATGCAAATAAATTGGAAGAAGAATGATAGCATTTTTTGAAAACTATGCACAAATTGTTGGTAAATTTACGGATTCCCCAATTCTTATTGGAATATTATAAATAGAATCGTTGTCCTATGTTTTATGGATCAGCTGACAAAACTTAAAAGTACACAAAGGTGCATAGTTTATAATTGAATAGTACTAGTTACCAACATAAACATTTTAAGCAAAATGCAAATCTTATTTTTCATTGATCAACCAAATCAATGCAAATCCTAATATACGTTATCATAACTATTGTAAGGTATAAATATTTTGCATATTTAGGTCACAACATATATGAAAATGTTTATTATAGTCGTGATCATATATATCATAAGAGAATTTCTGTTGAGAGCAAATTATTTCTTAATAATTCCAAATTAATCGGGAGGTTCAATAGATTTGCAAAATTAAACCAACATAGCTTTGTGTTAAGTCTACTAAAGATTAATAAAGATAAAACAACTGATTAATGTTACGTTGTGCGCGTAATTCAACTCTTACATTTTAGTTAACGAAATCACAAAGATTCATGTTTGGAATATAGTAGGAAATCTGGGGATGTCTATCTTTTCTATTTTGTTGTTTCAAATGTTACTCTCTTACTTTTTCTAATAGAGTTAATTTTTGGGTTATAATTTCTTTTCAGTTCTTTTTTTTTCTTTCTTTCTAGTCGTTCTGGTTGACTTGGAAATAAATAAATAAAGAAAGAAAGTATACGTAAGATCGATCACGTGTTTGATTAAAATTTTGACACCAACAGTTGACATGTTATCTACCTTATGAAATATGAATTGATATACTATTTCACCAAATAATGTGTTACCAACAAAACAAGAGTTTGATTGATTCTATTTACACTCAATTAGTTTTTATTAATTTTAATAATCCAGAGTTGCCGGATCAAAGCCCAAACATATCTCCAAAATCTATGTATTGAACTTGTAAATGAAAAGAACATATCTAAAAAAGAATTGGTAATTTTATTTATAGGATGGAAAAATTGGAAGAACTTGGACTTTTTAAGTTTCAATCCAAAGAACTTGGACTTTTTAATACCCTGCTACTAGTTTCCAACATATAACTTGTAATCAAAATAATCACTAATAAAATACTTTGCGTTATTGACGTGCTGATGTACATATATAAGTACATTACATACACACATATAGTTGCACATGTCATCTTATTATTGGACTCTTATTGTTCCACAATTAAATATTTTCTACATATATATGCGGGTGTGGGTATAACTATTAACTACTACATACATATACATGTGTAGAACAAATAACAAAGTAAAGGGTACACATATCATATGTCACATGGTCTCTTTCATTAAGCCAAAAGATGGGACAAATTGGCTTAGATTTCTCTATTATTTTATGTCTTTTTATCTTAATGACCCATCTTCAATTTAGACTTAGTTCTATTTTGCCCCATCTCTCTCTCCTTGGCCAACCTTTACACACAGCACATAATTCTTTGGTTTTTTTTTCTAAAATCTTAATTCGTCATTAATCCATGAAGAAGATTCGCCCAAAAAAGATATGACAAGAAATGATACAAAAAGGTTAAAATGAAGGTACATACATAAACGGTAAAAGTGAATTTCTTGTCTTTTGTTCCGGTTCGTCCATAAATAAAATAACATAAAGTCAACGAAAGTTTGTCTCCACATTTTTTCCCAAAAAAAAAATATATTAGGTTTTTTTTTGTGTACACAACATATATTAGTTTTCATAATTGAGACGTTTTTGGTTGTATTATAACAAGACCTTCACATATTGATTACACGATTACACACCAATAATTTTACTTAACTATTTTGCATTTTATAATTGATTAGTAGAAAAAAAGATTGGGTCAAGTGGGTTCACACATCACGAGATTCAGTGGATGTTAAATCACAGAAGCTAGTACCACGGATCCATCCACCTAGCTTTTTTCTTCATTTCACGTCTGTGACTGATGAGTTTTTTTCAGAAAGTGGACCGTACACGTGGTAAGATTCGATTGGATATATGTGTCTGTCATCTACGTAAATGACAGATCCTTAAAAGCTAGTTATTTGGTAAAAAAATCAGATTCTTCTTCTCTTCTTCGTAACGGTCCCGTTAGATTTACAGTCATGTGGAAGTCCCCACTCTAAAACTCTACTAGTATATCGTATTTAAAGCTTTATCACGACAATCAATAAAAACTGACGCTTGTTTCGTATATTCGTATCTATGTTACGGCCGTTGGATTCTTTCAACGGTAAAATAGGTTTACGGGATAAACCAAACAAAACAATTTTATGACCGATGATTTAGTCCATCTTTAGAATTTGATAAGTACTAGATTTGATTGTAGGAAATAATTTTGTGGTTGAAAATATTAAATAATAACAAACTTTTTGCATATAAATAAATCAAACAAGAAGTTAGTATATTTGATATATGTGATTATGCATTAACTAATACTTTGTGTAGATGACAATCTTTTTATATGTTACTTTTTTCCTGTTCAATATAGACTTTTATTATTCAATAGACGTATGCTATGCATTCAAGTTGTTTAGAAAAAACAACAGAGAAATTAATGTGTGAAAAATATATTTGAAGTCAATTATATACTTTGAATTTTGGGGAATGGTGTTTTCTTTGAATATTATAAACACGGAGCTATTGATCAATGAAAGATGCATGTGAGTCCAATAACAATTATAACATACGTACAAAACAAATCGGAATTTCTTGACCCAGATGGTTTCAGAAAATTTCACAATCGGTTTTTAAGAAGTAACAAAATAAAATAAATAAATAATTAAAGAACAATGGAAACATATAGCAACTAAGTTTGGACTGTATGTCGAGTTTGATGGATGCCGTACATATTGCAAAATTCTCAAGGTACACATATGGGAAATTTCCTGTTTGACAAAATATGATTCAAATATATAAAACAAAGTTCATCTCACATAAGTCGAGTGTAATACAACACATGTTCAACTTACTGTGCAACATAGTTCTGACACCAAAACCATTTGTTTGTTTATTCACACAGATTATGTTAATGTTACTAGTTAATCCGTTTGTATTAGTTTTGCTTTGTCAAAGAATCCGTTTGTATTTTGTGTTCGGTTTTATAATTTTACAACTATTTCGAACATATGTCTAGATTATTTTCGATAGTGCTTTTCTTGTTGTTTTTCCTGTTGATTAGTAGTTTTTAGTTGTACATTTTTATTTTGTTCTTTTATAATTGCTATCGTAATTTCGAAAAGGGTATAAATACATAACATTGATATAAAAGTGTGTTTAATATGAATTGAATTTGAAATAATTCTTGGAAATAGTTGTTGGTAAAAAAAACATTTGTTGCTGGGTTTCGTTGAGTAAAATTATGTACCAAGGTGACTAACGTTTGCACACAAAAAAAGGTGACTAACGTAACATGTTCGTTTAGTTTTTATAAAGTGTTAGTTTTACTTAAAATTTTACTACTACACATACATGAGTCTTAAATCAAAAATTTATAAGTAATATACATATTAATCTACGTTGATAACAAAACAAACTATTAAAATATATCCCACATCAAAACTTTGATAATTTATAAAACAATATATAAGTATGTGGTAAATCTTTATTTTTGAGCTAGCTTTTATGTATGAGTTAGGCTCATACTAATACAAACAATAATTAAAACGGGTTATTTGTTGGTCGTTGGTCGTTAGTGTTAAAGAAATGAATAACAAAACACGTTGCTTATTGTTATCGGTAATCATTTTTCGTTAGTAAAATAAACAATACTTAAATATAACTTCTTTTTTTTTTTTTCTTTTTTTTTTTTGAATATCAGGAGGTTCTGGGCCGGAGCCCGTAATCCCCAGGCCCGAAACCACAACATGTAATATTAGTTTCGTTGTCACTCAAACCGGCGACCTCTAAATTTCGCTTAAAGTATTTATCAATTGAGCTAACGACACTTGATTAAATATAACTCTTCCCATCACCTCTTCCAAAAAAAGGAATAAGTAAGACTATAACATTACTTTTCCTGATAACGATATATCGCGAACCTTCACGAAAGTATCATTAGGTTCAGTGGCAGAGAGATAGTTTATATTTTTGATTCATATTTGTTAATTTGTGATTCAGTTATGAAATCTTGCTGGGTCTTAAAAAAGAGAAGAATCGTGTTGTTTTCATATGTTTATAAAATTGAAAATACAATTGTCAATTTATTTTTAATTATGTGACCATTTCTACGACGAATGATCTAATCACAAGCGTAGTTGAAAACTTATCGCCCTCGCTATATTGATGTCAGTGTATTAACAAAATTATCATTATGCTAGTACTTATAATTATATGAATAAATAATAAACACTTGGATTCTAATATGTTCGCATGAGGATGAAAGTAAACTTTTATGCAAAACAAACTTATTATATATTATTGGTGTTCTATTTGGATTCTGTCTGCTGAACTGTATGGTTGTATTAAAACATATATACAATCTTTTACTTGTGTTTGTGGTAGAAATGGAAAATAGAAAAAAGAAGTGATAGAAACAAAAGTAATTTGGGGTATTGTAGTACTAGCGTTAGTTTTCTAAAAAATACCACTTAAAATTAGTATTTACAGATAACAGTTTAGCGAGCATAACTTACTGAATAGTTTCAAAATTGTTTTTAACAGACCTCTGTAAAAATTTAATTAGCGACCTTTTCTATGCTAAAATATTTTTCAAGTGTTTATATATAATCAATTGATATATCAAACAGAATCAAAAGCAAGGGTTAATTTGCAAAATGGCTAATTTTTTTTATAGTTGCTAAAAATATAATTTTAAATAACTAACTAAAAGCAAATGAAAAAGTACTTTAATAGTTGACCTTCAAAAATATTTCATTTAATATTCACGTAGAGCTACTCGTTTTATTCATTGGTAAAATTTAAGAAAACGTGGTAACAAATGATTTTCTTTTTTGGAGGCTAATATAATAATGAATACTATTAAGTACGAGAGAAAAAAAAGATTAGGCTAAGAACTAATAATAATGGAATGATGGAATATAAAAATTCTATTTTGTTTGGATGATCTAACCTTTCATTTAACCTAAATGGGTGATTTTCTTTTCTGTAATATATCACTTTTATATTATATGATTTTAATGTTAACAGATTTTATTAAATAGAGTTGAAGCTATATGATTTCAGGATGCCATATCATACTAATATTCTACGTACAAAACAATTTAGCACAGAAATAGTTTTACCGAAAACTAATTGATGGCAAGAAATCACATGATTATTATTTTTTGTAATTTGTTTTGTATATTTTCCATTAATATTTTGCTAATTAACTCAGCTAAAAATGTTTCAAAAAATAGATCTGATTATTTGGATGTTGGTTTTATATTTCCTTGTTATAAAAACAAAGAATATGACGAATAAATTTAACTTTTTGAAATCCTAAAAAAAAAAGCATACACATTTAAATAAATACTTTTATGTATTTACCTATGAAAGTTAAATTGATTTTGTCTATCAGATACATAAATGATCAAATAATAAATGAGAAAAACCTGCCCATATGTGCCGATATATATCCAGTTGAATTAAACCATCATCTTCTTGTTTCTTTGTTTTTAAAATTCTCTTATGAAATCGATCTTTTAGATAAAATACAATCGAATTTATGGAAGCAAGAAAAAAAAATTACGTAGGGGAGGTGTATTATTGGGGGACCCAGCACGATCAAAAAGTCAATATTCATCAGCCAATTTGCTGAATAAATAAATAAATAACCTTGAAAACAATTTTTGGTTAAATTACAAAAATAATGATATCCACAAACATGTGAATTGTTCCAGCAATTGCTGACCTTGCCATGAGGCACCTTGGAAGAGCCATTGCTTCATTACAATCCTTTAAAGCCATAAATATGAGATTAGGATTACCAAAATTTCACATATAACAAATTGTTTTATATCATTACTAGCTTAATATGTGTTTTATTATAGTTTTAGATCGACGTCATCTGAATATTTTCCCCCAAACTCCTAAATTTTATAATCTGTGTCTAAACCTAATTTTATATTTCAAAACATCCCTTTTTCTGGAAGAAACTTGTCTTTTAATTTTTTTTTTTTTTTTCACACTTGTCTTTTAATTTCCTTAAGAGACCAAATCAAGTTAATTTAGTGTACTCACCACCTTTAAAACAGGTCAAGTTAATTTATTTGAACATCAGTAATAAATTTATGAACATCTCTTTTCAACATCGGTATTCTTAAATAGTGTTTTAGAATCGTCATTTTAACTTTATGTTTCACTAAACTTAGAAAATATTTAGTTTTTTTTATCTCAATTAGTAATTATCATTTAAATTTTTATTTTCTCGGTTTCTACTTCGCCACTATTATTTAACATATTATTAAACAAATTAGTATTATACGGGTTGATTTTAATTTTCCAATTACAAATTAATTAAAATTCAACTTTTTGATTGGTTGTATAATCCGAAGGAAAAATGTTTACATACGAATTGTTTTAAAAACACTTTGATTTAAAAGTCCGACCTAAACAATCAACATGAAAATTAAACTTATGAGCAAATTAGGTTGATCTAGAAAATAACTTTTGCATTTGTCTCATAGGGAATTATAAAGTTAGTATCTACACACATATATCAAATATACATGTTATATCTATATTACTCTCTCTCTCTCTCTCTCTCTCTCTCTATATATATATATATATATATATATGTATATTCACAAATCCATGTATGTATTTTAAATTTTGTTTGTTTTTTTTTTCCTTCAAAATGAGTAACTTATATAGAAGTCATTAAGATTAGCTTTGCACAACTCTTTGGGAACAAAAAAGAACCCAAATTTTAAGCATTATTCAATGTTCATATAATTATTATGTATATTATTTTTCCTTATTGATTATCAATTTTATATACACAAAAAGATATCAGTGAAGAACTTATGATTGTGCATATTTTCTGTCCATACATAACCACAATATTAATCAAAAATTTAAATTTATCTTAGATATTTTTCTTATGATAATTCAATACTGTATAATTTTTTAAAATCTATACATTACAGTTTTGTCTTTTAAATCATATTCTAATATGCATAAATATCTAGAAAAATACTAACTCCATAGAATTAAATTTCTTATGTAAGTTTAGTATATTATCCTAAATTTGTGTTAATGTTAAGATTTCTACTAAATTTGATACTCAAAAGTAAAAAGTTTCTCTTAATAGAAAAAAATAAATATAGATTCTCTTACATTACAGGATCAGAGTATAAAACCAGTTTAAGTAAACAATGTTTCAAAAAACAGTATGATATCTGAAATTTTAATTATAAAACCAAAAATCCAAAGTCAAATATACGTTTTCCAAGTGAGAAAGGACCCATAAACAATTAACAACCATTGATGATCACCAAATCATAATCAACGGTCGAAATGAATGAAAAATAAAAGTCTGAAACGGTGGAGAGTTTCGTCGTTTTGAGTGGTTATAAAAAGAGAAGGCGTATATCTCCTCTGCAACAGAAGCTCGCTTTCTCTCTCTCTCTCTCGTGTGTGTGTGTGTGATCGAGTGGTGAAACGACAGAGAGGGGCGTCGTTTTGTTGATTTCTTCTGGGTGAAGATGTCAGGTCTCGAAGATATCAAGAACGAGACCGTTGATCTGGTATTATTTCGATTCTCTTCTCGCTTAAATTCTTCGAGTTTTTAATTTCATTTTTAGTGTTTATTCATCATGCCCACAAAGTGTTCGATGATTTGCTTGAATGAGAAATAGATCTGTTTCGTTGTTGTTCCTTGCATGGTTTCACGTTTGATTCTTTTACCCTTTTTTCTTCAAATCATTTTCCGATGATTCTACTCCTTTTTTCTTTGATCGAAAACTGAATCTTAATTCCTCAAGAACCCGAAAAATCCGCAAAAAAAAAAAAAACCGATTTTTCCCCCCAATTGTATCTGCCTCATTTTCGATGATTCTATCATGGATCCTATACAAAACCCAAATCAAGATTCCAACTTTATTAATTTTGGTCTAAAATTAGGGTAAAATAACAGATGTCTTTTAAAGGTTTTAGGTATTAAGCCAAAAATAAGTAGATTTTGATACTGTTCATCAGAAAAAGTAGATCTACCCAAAAACTACACACATGTGAAACGCTGAATAAAAAGATAAGTCTTTTTAGTGGTGGAGCTAAGCTTAAGCTACGTCTCAACAAAAGTCTCTTTCACATATTTATTAAAAGAGAAAAAAATCGCAAAAAGTTTGATTTTGCTTGTGATATATAACTTTCTTTCTCTAAAAAAAATCATCTTTTTTTTGTAAAGATAACGTTTTTGATGTTAAAGCAGTTCATAATATTCTTCTATCTTCCACCCATGAAAAATACCAGAGTTTTTAATAAATTTAAGTTTTCAACTTTTTTTTAAATTGTTGTTGATGTTCGAATTTTTTTGATGTACCTTTCCGTAGTACGTTTTTTTTTTTTTTGAACTTCTTTGTCCTTTTGTAAAACATCTATCAGTAGAAGCAACTTGTGAATTCCTCTATTGTAATTGATTTTGTTTAGTGAAATTGTTTTATGACCGAAATACCCTTAACCGGACTTTGGCTTTCACGCCGGAAAGTAGCCACCTTTCATGGAGGGAATCCCGCAGGCGCGTGTGTTACACGTTCCATAACACGTGCATTGAAGTAGTAGTAGTAGTGGTGGTGGTGGTGGTGGTCCCTCTATCCTCCACTGCCAGATTCTTTTCACCTTTCATTGTCACAACTTGAGTCAACGCCACTCTTCATCTTCCGAGTCGCCGAGTTGGATCGTTTCTGACATTTGTAAAAAGATTTCAAAACTAGAAAAGTTTTTGTCTTTTTTACCCTTTTGTTCTTGTTTGATGTTTGAGTTACTATTGTTTGGGTTCTGATCAAAACTTTTGCTTTGATTCTCAGGAAAAAATTCCGATTGAGGAAGTTTTCCAGCAGCTAAAATGTACAAGGGAAGGATTGACAACGCAGGAAGGGGAAGACAGGATTGTGATATTTGGCCCCAACAAGCTCGAAGAGAAGAAGGTTTGAGTTTGACTTAGCATTGTTGTTTTATCATCATTGAAAGCTTTGGTTTTGTTTAACTCACGAGGTTGATCTTTCGTAAAAAAATATCAGGAAAGCAAAATTCTGAAGTTTCTGGGGTTCATGTGGAATCCGCTTTCATGGGTTATGGAAGCTGCAGCTCTCATGGCCATTGCTTTGGCTAATGGTGATAATCGACCTCCGGATTGGCAAGATTTTGTGGGTATTATCTGTCTGCTTGTTATCAACTCCACAATCAGTTTCATTGAAGAAAACAACGCCGGAAATGCTGCAGCTGCTCTCATGGCTGGTCTTGCTCCTAAAACCAAGGTAATATGTTGGTGGATGCTGTGACATTACTGTACAAGATATTTCGAGACTTCTAGAGAGCTTAACCTGTTTCTCTGTTTTCAGGTTCTTAGGGATGGAAAATGGAGTGAACAAGAGGCTGCTATCCTTGTCCCAGGTGATATTGTTAGCATTAAACTTGGAGACATTATCCCAGCCGATGCCCGTCTTCTTGAAGGAGATCCTTTAAAGGTTGATCAGTCTGCTCTAACTGGAGAGTCCCTTCCTGTGACCAAGCACCCTGGTCAAGAAGTTTTCTCTGGTTCAACTTGTAAACAAGGAGAAATCGAAGCGGTTGTTATAGCCACTGGAGTTCACACCTTCTTTGGTAAAGCTGCTCACCTTGTGGACAGCACTAACCAAGTTGGGCACTTCCAGAAAGTTCTTACATCCATTGGAAACTTCTGTATCTGTTCTATTGCTATTGGTATAGCGATTGAAATAGTCGTCATGTACCCTATCCAACACCGAAAGTACAGAGATGGAATTGACAATCTCTTGGTCCTCTTGATCGGTGGTATCCCCATTGCTATGCCCACGGTCTTGTCTGTGACTATGGCTATCGGGTCTCACAGGTTGTCTCAGCAAGGTGCTATCACCAAACGTATGACAGCCATTGAAGAAATGGCGGGAATGGATGTCCTTTGCAGTGACAAAACCGGGACACTAACCCTTAATAAATTGAGTGTGGATAAAAACTTGGTTGAGGTTTTCTGCAAGGGTGTGGAGAAAGATCAAGTTCTACTATTTGCAGCTATGGCTTCTAGGGTGGAGAACCAGGACGCTATTGATGCAGCCATGGTTGGAATGCTTGCTGATCCGAAAGAGGTATAACTCTAATCATTTTGAATTACTTCTTTAGTTTAGTGAAAGGTCGAGAAAACAAGTTCTTAATTTCTTATGTTTCACTTGGATTTTCATAGGCCCGAGCTGGAATCAGAGAGGTTCACTTCCTTCCATTCAACCCTGTGGATAAGAGAACTGCTTTGACTTACATCGACTCTGATGGTAACTGGCACAGAGTCAGCAAAGGTGCTCCCGAGCAGGTGATGAATCTTCAACTTTCTCCTAAAGATGTTGCGTTTTTCCTTTATTCTGTGTACTAATTCGATTCTCCCACACAGATCCTTGACCTTGCCAATGCCAGGCCTGACCTTAGGAAGAAGGTACTCTCTTGTATTGACAAGTACGCTGAGCGCGGTCTTAGGTCGTTGGCAGTAGCTCGTCAGGTACTTTTTTACAAGCAATTTTTACATTGGTCTTATTTGGGTTTTTTTTTTGGCCTGTAAATCAACTGTTTAATTGCATATTCCTTTTTAGGTGGTACCCGAGAAAACAAAAGAAAGCCCAGGTGGACCATGGGAATTTGTTGGCTTGTTGCCTCTTTTTGACCCTCCAAGACACGACAGTGCCGAAACCATTCGTAGGGCGTTGAATCTAGGTGTTAATGTGAAGATGATCACTGGTAACTATTCTTATTCATCATTTTTTTCCCATGAAATCCATGGTTATTTAGATGTTTTCCCCTAACTTGCGCTCTAACTACGTTGCCAGGTGATCAACTTGCTATTGGTAAGGAAACCGGTCGCAGGCTTGGAATGGGAACCAATATGTATCCATCTGCGGCTCTTCTCGGTACCGACAAGGACTCGAACATTGCATCCATCCCTGTTGAGGAGTTGATCGAGAAGGCTGATGGGTTTGCCGGCGTCTTTCCAGGTTATGCCTTGCTTTCAGTTTCAAACCTCATCACATGTTCATTATAAAGTTTTGTTATATTGATCCAAGGTTCTTATGGTTACTGATTGCAGAGCACAAATATGAAATTGTGAAAAAGCTGCAGGAGAGGAAGCACATTGTTGGTATGACCGGTGATGGTGTTAATGATGCACCCGCTTTGAAGAAAGCAGATATCGGTATTGCTGTGGCCGATGCTACAGATGCTGCTCGTGGTGCTTCAGATATCGTCCTCACGGAACCTGGGCTGAGTGTCATCATCAGTGCCGTTCTCACTAGCAGAGCTATCTTCCAGAGAATGAAGAACTACACCGTGCGTATTCTTAATCTCACTCTAATATATTATGCCCACCACTTGTGTTCGTTTGCGCTGGAAACTAATAATTTTAGTTTCCTGCTTGTGACAGATTTATGCAGTCTCAATCACAATCCGTATTGTGGTAAGTAGAAACCCGTTTTACAAATCTATCACTTGTTTAGCATGATTTTACTTTTTGTATACTGATCATATTGCGTTGTAACTCTTGCAGTTTGGTTTCATGCTTATTGCTTTGATATGGGAATTTGACTTCTCAGCGTTCATGGTTCTGATTATTGCCATCCTTAATGATGGTGAGCAAATAACATCCTACTTTTCTAGACAGCGTCCTCACTCGTTATCAGCTATATCTTATGGTATTATGTGTTACTACCTTTTAGGTACTATCATGACAATCTCAAAGGACAGAGTCAAGCCATCTCCCACACCTGATAGCTGGAAGCTCAAAGAAATTTTCGCCACTGGAATTGTGCTGGGAGGCTACCAAGCCATTATGAGTGTTATTTTCTTCTGGGCTGCTCACAAGACCGACTTTTTCTCGGTACATCATCAGTTTATTTTCATTTCTTTTCTCTTTTTTTTGGTACAGGTGCTTCAGGGACTATATAGATATATATGGCCAGGCCTTTTGCTCTGAGTCTTAAAAAATTGTCTCACCTTCGATTTGCAGGACAAGTTCGGTGTGAGGTCAATCAGGGACAATAACGATGAACTAATGGGTGCTGTGTATCTACAAGTTAGTATCATCAGTCAAGCTCTAATCTTTGTCACCAGGTCAAGGAGTTGGTCATTTGTCGAACGTCCTGGGGCGCTTCTGATGATTGCATTCGTCATTGCACAACTGGTAAGGACATCAAGCACACATATTTTCTGAACTTCGATTAGGTTAAAGAAACCCACTGAATTCATTCACTCCTTCCAAATGCAGGTTGCAACTTTGATCGCAGTGTATGCCGACTGGACATTTGCAAAGGTGAAGGGTATCGGTTGGGGATGGGCAGGTGTGATTTGGATTTACAGTATCGTAACATACTTCCCACAGGACATTTTGAAGTTTGCCATTCGGTATATCTTGAGTGGAAAGGCTTGGGCCAGCTTGTTTGACAACAGGGTACATACAAGTCTATCTACCACTATAGAGACCTCTTTTACAAGCTGATGGTAACATACTAATCACATCTTCTTCTATGTTAACAGACCGCTTTCACAACCAAGAAAGATTACGGTATTGGAGAAAGAGAAGCTCAATGGGCACAAGCTCAAAGGACATTGCACGGTCTGCAGCCAAAAGAAGATGTTAATATCTTCCCAGAGAAAGGAAGTTACAGAGAGCTGTCTGAGATCGCAGAGCAAGCCAAGAGAAGGGCCGAGATAGCTAGGTAAGTAGTGTGATTAAAACGAATCTCAACGGAAAGATGCCATTTGATAGAGGTTCTGATTGGTGAATGATTTAATATTATGTTGTGACAGGCTTAGGGAGCTTCACACATTGAAGGGACATGTGGAATCAGTCGCAAAGCTAAAGGGATTGGACATTGATACAGCAGGACATCACTACACTGTGTAGTTGGAGTTGCACAACAACACAAACATTTACCGAAAACCAACCCCATCATGACTCATCTTTTGTTTTGTCTTCACAAATCTCTCTTTAAAAGTCATTACAGTAGAGGGAAGAGAACTCTTGTGTATTGCCATAACTCTTCCAAAACTCTTTTTTCTTTTTGTTATTGTTAGTCATTGTTCTTAAAACTCCTACTCGATATGAGCTTTGCAAATTTGCCTTTGAAGAAACAAGGCCCTTTGCCTTTGAAGAGACAAGGCACTTTGCTTTTTAATGGCCTAATGTGATTATTCTATCACTCTTTTGTCTGTTTGATCAATTTCATCTTGAAGATAATATTTAAATTTAATTCTAAAACAAGAACATTCTTGGTTTTCGTATAGTTTTGGTTTTCATAAATCAAGATATTTACAATGTTGTAAATTCGAGCGAAAGAGAGTGATTAGCTAGCAATGCGAACTCACATTCGAGGGATGTGTTGTTCTCGAAAGATTATCATATAATCCAGTCCCGAAAGACTCTATCTCAAAAGACTCTATCATAGAAAGAAGATGAAGCCAACAACAAGACATTTACAATGAGAGAGCGTTTCAGCGAAGATGAAGACAACACAATATTTACAATGAGAGGGCTTCTCAGTGCTACGGCTCTTCTTCATGGGCAGACACTCAAGAAAACATGTTATTTGCAAGTTGCCAGATAATTACGAGAAAAGACATTCTCTCGTAATTCGGTTTTTGCAAATTCGAATACTTCGTAAATATCATGTAAATTTTGGGAAGAAAGATTTTCGTAATAGATCCTTCACAAAATATGTCTAGTAAATCATTGGCAAGTATTGCTATGGATTTGCAATAACTCTTTTAAATAATTTGATTTGACACAAAATAATAATATACATCCTTGCAAATCCGTAGTAATTTGCTATAGGGAAACTTAAGAAATTATAATAAAATAATATTAAAATTATTTACGATAATAATATAATACATGTAAATTGTATTGTTATTTGTAATTGCAGATGATCATTTGGCTGTTTGCACTACTATAAAACTTTATGCAAAACCAAAAGCAAAGAATGACTCTGCGAGTCACGTCCAAAGATATGGATGATGACTTCAAATCATATATATCACCATTCCTCTAAAAATAAGAATTATTTCAACTTTCTCTAAGCTGAAAGTAAATACTCTTCTTTCAAGTTGCTCGTGTAATCCAAATAATATTGATGGTGATGATGAATACATCAATTCAAAGCAGTGACAAATTCATCCACTGTGTTAATTATGACGAACATTATATCGTTATGTTTTGTGCAAAGACGAAAATTTATAATATGAAATAAAAATATGTGCACAAAAAATAATTTAAAGTCAGTCGGCGTGAAATGACAAAATTATCATTTTTTTTTTTTTTTGTTGGTATACTCTCACGTAGTAACTTATAAAATAAAATAATGAACTTAAGAAAAAAGAAACAAGACAAAACAAGGTTCTGGGTAACACATGCTATCCTTGGATACATCACAACCAACAACTACTTCTCATCAAAATGTGTAAACATTAACAAATAAATAAAAATTATTGACCAGACTTTCACACTTTATTTACATGTTTAACATAATTACATTATATATTGTTGGGCAAAAGTCAGCTTCTAAATTTCAACTTTCAACAAATTTCTTTTGACGTCAATATAACAAATTTAAATTTATAGTTTTTGCTTTGTGATTGTATTCGCCTTATCATATTGAAGAGAAGAAACAATGAATTATATTATATTCAAGAAGTATTATCTTGTACAATAGATTTTAAAACAATCATCTGCAATTCAAGACATACAATGTAGCTTCCAATCTCACTCAAAATCTCCTCCATGTTCATCTCTTCTCCACCTGGCAAAAGCTTCTGCAATTCCTTCAATCTCTTCTTGATCTCTCCTCCTTCTTCTTCTTCGTCGCTGTCTTGGTGTTTTTCTCCACCTTGTCTCTTGCTCGATCTTTCTAGAATCTCGGAAGGAGAACTACTAGTGCTAATTGGATCATCATAAGGGGAAGATAATAGCTTCTGTTGCAAGAAACGGCTCCACGCGAATTCTTGAGCAGACAATGCGAAAGCCATGTCTACTTCATGTTTCACGGTTTGTTCTAAACTTTGTTTGTTGGTTTTTGAAGAGGATTTGTTCATGTTGATCTTTTTAAGAGCTGGAACCAAGTGACTCACGTATCTTCTTGCGAAAACTGCCTTAGGGTTCTTGTTTGGTTGGAGAGAAAAGACTCGCTTTCTCTTGTTTATAATTTGCCTCTCCATGTGAAATTTGTTTGCTTCGTCGGAACTCTAACAGGGAGATACTTATATAGAGCAAAAACTCACGAGAGAGAGAAAGAGAAAGAGATGGTTTGGTAATGTATGTGAAAGGAGTAATGATATATATATTAACTCATGTGATATTTGACACGATCGATCACACTTTATGAAGTTATTTCTTTTGACATAAATGACTAATATGTGTGTGGGCATTGCACAAGTATATGAAAAAGGGTAAAACAGAAATATAGATAATATATTTCAATAGGGTTTTAACTTTATGGTAAACTATGTTGGCAAGTACTCTCATAACAAATGAAATCTTATATGATTCATGAGATCTTTTTCTTTATTAGCAAACAAAAAAACGAAAGAAAGAATCACATACGTTTGTTGATCTAGTTTCTTAATATTTTACTTGACGGTTGCAAATCTTTAATGAACAAAAAAACCTTGATCAATAACCAAATTTCGATCTAATATGTAAGAAAATTTTATATAGTTCCTCTCAGACAACGTTTGAAATTAAATAGATTTTAACAAAAAATCAGAAGCATACAAATGTAACAAAATGAAATGCCATTAGTTTGAATTAACATCAACAATATTCGGTATAAGACCTTGGAAGCAAATTGAGCAAGATTGAGATTAAAGAGCGGAAAGAAAAAAATGAATAATGGGTGATGGAAGAAAAAAACACATGGAGTCACATGGAAGAGCTCTAAATTTGGATGAATCATACCTACCCTAAAGAGAGGGGGCTTGAGTTCCCTGTTTACCATGTGGCTCCATTGCAAGAATATGAAGACATCAACACTCAAACCCCACCTCCTATTAATGCCTTCACATGCCCGATCTCTCTCTCTATACACATCATCCACACATATGCTTGTATATTGTATGAGAATATGAATGCATATTTTGTATGTATGCATGTGTGCATGTGTTTGTGTCCTTGATTTTACCCATTTGTTCAATCTTTGTCCTTTACCTCTACTTTACCCTCCTCATCAATTATTCTTCTTTTGATCATTCTATTGGCCGCACTTGTGATGACTTTGGAATTATTAGTTTCACCACCCACAAAAATACAAGAAACTAGATAAAACTTTGTTCGTATTGATAACGTGACAAAGATTTGTAACCGTTATCTTGAGAATTACACACAATCGAATACAAAGTTTACCGCTCGCAGATAGATCATTTCTCACATCTCTCACGAAATTCTTTTGAACTCGTGAACTTAATTTACCTAAATTGTTTTACTCATATGCATGTCCCATTGGCCAGCTAGATCCTTTGCTTTTTCCGTTCAACCATCTTCACGTGGAGAAATTTCCTCTTTTTCCTCACTGAATTTTATCTCTAACTAATATATGTATGATGGAAAGAATTTTCAGATTTTAGACGATGCACTTAAGTAGTCTAAGTCTCGGTAATTTAATATATACACAAAATAAGGTTCCGATGGGATCTTTTACTCCGATGACAATGTTCTTACGTGCATTAACCATTCAAACAAACCTAAAACCCAAAAAAAAATTCGGCCAGTACAAATGAAAACAAAATACGGATCAAGCAGAATAAATATGATTAGTGGAGATTAACAAGTACAGTGGCTATGTATCAAGTAGAGTGGCACGAGTGTTAAATGATAACTATAAGTTTGATCGGCTAAAATACTCCACTAATTTTTTCTATAATGTTTCGAGTAACCAACCTTAATTAAAACAGAAACTGTATTATTAATTAGTTGATAAAATTAACTAATATGATATGTTTAGGATCCTTTTTAGTTTTTCCAAATTAAAATCTTCTTTCTAATGGCACATAAACGCTAATTTAAGTGTAATAAAAAATGATTAAACATACCGTATATAAATCACACTTTTGTGAAAATTGACATTTCACATTTTCTTCATACCAAACCGCACTTTTTCGGCTCATCATTCACAAGAAAGTTAAGGACTTAATTACAAAGTGTTCTTCTTTCCTTCTTTGTCTTTTTAATTTAATGTTTCTGTGGTATTTTAATGCAGAAGGTTCAATGTTTGACTTGCAAAATATAAATATAAATGTATCTGTTTAATGTTTATAGCTAACTATTAATCAAATTGAAGTACTCATGTCAACTACTATTACATTTGTGGAAAAAGGAAAAGAGCTCGCACATAAATACATCATAAAAAAAACACCCACCACTCGAACTGATATAATATCGTCAAACTTTAGAACATAATAATCAAATTACCCTATACTCGTTTTCGATAGAAAATGTGAAATTCGAAATTATATGTATAATTATGGTATTCACAAAGAATTTACTATTTTGCTAAGTTTTATAAACTGTCCATTTTTTCCTGTTAATATCAATGTACTGTTTCAAGATCAGACGCACTGAGATAAACGGGATTTAAACCTGATATATCATAGTGTCACTTAAAATCTAAACCACTTTTGAACAATTTCAGATATGTCAGATTCAGAATATTTAGCTTGTTAAGCACAACTGTAACTCTTTTTCCGTACATTGTTCTAAACAAACGAATAAATTTTTATATCATAAGAATCTAATTCCGCTCATATAATTATAACCAGTAGTATAATAAAATACATTGAACTATATTTGTCGGTTTGAATGATGAAAAAATTCGTACAAGGCTGTCAGAAAATCTGTACAAATTAAAGTCTGTGATTGGTAAATGGCATGTTATGATTTTATATATTTTGTCACGATTATATTACTGAATACTATTTGACTAAATGTAATTTGGAAAAATAGGGACCCACAGATATGGTTTTGGATTGAAGAGGAGCATGTGGATTGTGTTAAGTACATTGTTTTATACTTCATTTGGATGCATTCCACAAATGTCTCCACGTGCATTTACTTTACAACTTTACATTCCTAAACCCCTCATTTATTTCCTTCATATACCATACAATTCGTTAATTATCAAAACACATTAGTTAAGAATTTATTAAAAACAATTTGATTAATGATTAGTAGTATCTTGTAATAGTTAAACGATCTAACTACAAGATATCAACAATGTTAAAGAGGTCGTCAATGAAGTTTTAGAATGTTATTCTAAATTGAAAGTAGATCAATTTTGGTTTTAGTGCAAATATCTAACTATTTTAGTTTAGATTTGGATATGTTAAAAGTTGGTGTCTTTCAAAGAATGAATGATGTTGTCTTCCATGCCAAAAAGTCATTAATGTTTGTAATACTTTAGGGAGACTGAAGAGTTTGACCAGATTTTCTAGGTTTTGGTTAGAATTGCAACGACGAGTCTCATCCTCCTTCACATATTTTTTTTCTCTTTATTTTTCTTCTTTTGATTTTGACAATTCAAAATCTTTTATCAAAAAAGGAAAGAAAGTCTAAAACGTCCGTAGAAAAAATAATTGAGTTTCCAAGAAAGTTATATAATCGAGAATTGATTTCAATAAATTTGTAACCCATCAGTGGGCTTATAAGTTCATATAGACAAAATGGATCAAAATGACTTGCAAAATGGATAGCCCATTTTGGAAAATATACTCAAACTCTAAAAAAGAATCACTAACCTATGAGAAGGTATAATAAAACTTTGAGAGCTCATTTAAGCCAAGAGTCTTGGCCATTTTTCTCTCAATGTAAGTACTTTCCACCTTACGTTGTATATGTTGTAAATTGTGGTAACCCTTAGCAATATTGAGAATTTGTGTTCGAAATAAGAATAAGAGTGGTGAAACAATTCTTCTTTTTTTCTTTTTTTTTCGTCAAAGAACCATACAATTCAGAAAACAAATCTTAAAAAAGAAGAAGCAAAATTTCTTAAATAAAAGAAACAACAAATCACTAATTAACACGTGAACAATCCCGTCTTATCTCACCCGCGTTACCGGTTTTAACTCCAACCCGACCCAACTTCGTTATAGCCGAAATAAAAGCTTGTCTAAAAGTTGCTTCACTAGAAGCAAATGAATTGACAGTTGATCTAGATCGTTCATCAGAGAACAAAACTTGATCTGACGTGAACAAACCCATCCCTTTTTGGAGGTTTTTGAAATAAGCATTGTCAAATGTATTTGGAGAAGTAGGATCCATGTTAATTGCGATCCTCAAGTCGACCCGAATGGGGCACATTTGTCTCAATTGTAAGGCGTAACGAATATTCAAAGTCGGATCAATTGGACGTTTAGGACTAAAATTGTAAATTCTTTTCGAAAACTTGCCACAATGTGCGAATCCTATAGTATGTGCTCCTGCATATCATAAAAATTATCTGTTAGACTTGGTTATAATATATGAAATTAAAATCCGTCTACTCCGGTTTTGCTTCGGTTTAAATACCTGAGAGTGCAATCATATCGGTTTGGGATAGACCGTGACGAGCGAACATAGTGTTAAGTTGGTCCAATTTGAAACTAGGCTGGGGTAGACTGTGTTGAACGCTAGCCACTGTCGATAGTCTGCCGTCTCTCCTCCCTAGCTCTACCGGATAGTTCGGTCCTCCGGTCTACAATATATTATTATCTTTAATTTCACAAGTCTTTTAGTAATAATGACACAAAATGAAAAAGAATATAATCACACAAAAAGGGAATAATAACCAAATCGTTAGGACACGTTAGCTAAATAATCCTACTATATTTACTTAATTAGGTAATGAACATTTTTTCACGGGTTGATCAACACGTACGTGTTCCATGATTTTGTTTCTTCATAGTAAACGAAACAGTAATGAATTCAAGTTACTTAATTAGTGTAGATATTCCTTCAAGCCTAGATTTTTCTTTCGGGACATTTCATTTTAGCCTACATTAATAATAGAATTTTGAAGAGATGAATAAGGTGTCAAGGAAATTAGATAAAGATCAATATAAGAATTGAAATGTACCAAAACGACGACGTCACGAGTGGCGAGAGCCAAAATGTCAGCGCATGAGACTTTGTTACGGCAGTTGGGGTCCCTATCAAGGGCCTGCTTTGCCTTTGCCACCGTATCAAACCCGTCTCCGGCTAGTGACTTGTCATCAGGGTGATCCTTCTCAGATGGTGATGCCAGCAATATCGAAGCATCACATCCCTGTATATAACGTTAAATAGTCAAACAATATATACTTTTTTTTTTGAACACGGGCCAAACATTATACTAATATATAGGAGAGATTTCTTTATTTTTTCATAAGTTTTTAAAACATTATGATAACTTCGTAGTATTTTGAATGTTTAGTTTTTAGTTTATAAATTTAAAATCTTTATTTTAACAACATTCAAAATTCATAGAACTACAAAATCATTATAGAATCCATAGACAAAAAGTAATAAAATCTATTTAATTATTTTTTTTTGCAAATGAAATTACCAATAACACTTTATTTAAAACAAATATATTCATATTTATGTTTTTTATTTACTTATTTAATATTTATATTTACATTAAAAACACGTACAATATGCTTTTTCTACCCATTATCGTTTACAAAATGTAAACTAATATATCGATTTAAAAAAAACTTACACGGACGAAGCAATCATGGAAGAAAAGGCGGAGGGTGGCCGGAGCCGTAACAAAAGTCTGCTGGAACTTTTGGCGGACGGCATTGCGGACAATAGTTTCCACGTTAGGACATGACTTCCGGTAAAAATTTGTCTGCAGCTGAGCAAAGACAGATGAGGAAAAGAAAATGAGAAGAAGAGCAACAATGGAGAAGCTGCTTTGGTTCTTCATGGCTTAGAATGTTAAGGTTTTGATCATTGTGTGTGTTTTTGTCTCCATTTATAGAGTTGATCAAATTTACAATTACGGGTTACGTATGGTACATGCAATTTAGTTTATTTTATAATTTGAAGAATACAATTATGATAATGACTTTGTTACACTCTGTAATGTCCAATCATATATTTTGCGAGTTTGATGTGAGGCTAGGTTGAGGCTCACATAGTGATTTGTATAATATTTTATTTTATTATACTGTTGTTATATATAGGCTATAATTGCTTAATTGAGGACTTTTGATTATGTATGTTTCTTTGAGAGTGTTATTCAACCATGTATTTTGGGTACAATATAATTCAACCCTCAATATATGGCTGTTTTTTTTTATGATGCATTAAAGAGTAGTATACTAGTATTGACTGAAATTATAATTATGAAGAAATTAGTTACAGTTATAAAAACAAATGTATATTTTGTGTCATTAATCAGATTTTCTTAATCAAAGGCAAAATCTAAACCAGTCTCGGTGTCAAGTTTAAATTGATCTTAATCTTATCTTTGCCAACTCAAAGCCATGTTACCACTTCTTAGCAACTACTTGAACAAGAGGGACTAAGAAGAAGAACTCATGTGATTTGATCCATCTTACCAGATTACATCCTTCTCAAGATCTAAGTTTACAACGAGGATAGGATTTAAAGTTGACTCTAGTGATGGAAAGTAAGTTTTTGTGTATGTGGAATACATTATTTTTGATGATATACAATATAAGTTGACAAGTCATGCAAGTTTGCAAAATAATGAACGTGGACCATACTAAAGTATAAAAAGATCAAACATTACTATATTTCTGTGCAATTAAGTGAATGATCACTTGAAAAAACCTTATGAAATTGGAGATCATCACGAGGGATGAGATATAGGCAGTAATCAAGTTGATTAGTCTTTATGTGTAAATTTCTCCAATTGACTAATATAAATCATATATATGAAAGTTGGCCAACTCTCTCCAAATGAATGACACATCATCACAAAAAAAAATGACATGTGTCATTCTATATTTTTTAAATTAAAATATTAATCAAATTAAATAAGCAAATTAAATATATCATCAATCCTACTCTTAATTGATTTCTTTAAAATAAAAAAAAATAAAAAAAATTAATGATAATAAATTAAGCACTACTTTTACTATACTCTTTTTATTATACTATTTTTTTGTGTTGTACTTGTTCGTTACCAAACCTCTTATTAGTTTAGTAATTTTATTTTGAGTCTTTGATAACATTGACATTCAAGTTTTTTTAAATAATAAACCTTTAAAACATTAGACCTATCAAATAATTTAATACACGATCATTTCTGTTATATGGATATATGCAATGAGAGAAGATCTAAAAGTATTGACTTAAATGCTGCTTTAATTTTTGTTTTTTTTTAAATTCTTTTCATATGAATACTTTTGAAATCTTGTTCAGTTTATATCAATTCTATATATTTAATCATGAGTCGATAACACTGTTGTTGGAGTATTATATCAAGTGAACACATCAAACTAGAAATAGTTTATTTATAATCAAGTTAGACAAATTTCAAATCATTCAAGACATGATCATTTCTCTAATATTGATATATGCAATGACAGAAGATCAAAAAATATTGACTTAAATGACATTTAATTTTTGTTATCTTTTTATTTTTTCATACGAATACTTTTCAAATCTTGTTCAGTTGATGTCAATCCAAATTTTAATCATGAGCCTATCACAATGTTGTTGAAGTACATAAAATAAGATTTAGTTTAAAATTGAGTTAGGCAAATTTTAAATCACACAAGTAACATAGTTGCTCATAATTTTTTCAGAATATCATATATTATTGTTATATATATTTATGAAGTGAAAATATTAAAATTTTATAAATAATCAGCTTTATACATGAAATATATAAATTGATATTTCGAGTTACAAATGAATCTAACCATAAAATATAACTACATATTATTGATTTCATTTTATTAACAATACAAAAATAAATAAAGAATAAATATAAATTAGCAAAAAAAACTATCAATGTAAATATTTTTTTAACAATTTTCAAAATAAACCTACGCGTAGCGTGGGTACTCATCTAGTATTAATATAAATCTTGAGAGCTCTAAACAATGACAACTCATCACATGGCATGAAACCTTGATTCAAGGAAGAAACTACGCAGCCTGTGACATACTCTCTTGGCTGTTCTTAGTTTTCGTGTATTGACCAATAAACACATTAAAAAAAAAAAAATGCAAAGCCTACCCCTCATTGAATATGATAATATAAGAAATTAGTTAATGTCAAAATGTTTTATGTTAAAATTTAAATAAAAGAAGGAAGATTTATTTAGGTAAATGAAAATTCTTATAAGAAAAAAAAAAAAAATTGGGTGAAAAACTGAAAATATAACATGTTATTTTCTTAAACATATACATTATTCATGTACATATTCACTATTCCTTGTTTGGGGAAAATAATGTTGTGTAAGGTTAAATCTGTGTAGAGAAAACATCTTTTGTACTACACACTGATGGGATATGTGCAAGAGGGGAAAATAGGACGAAAGAATGTGAAACTAAGTGTCGAGGCCCAAGAAAAGCTTGAAGGAGTAAGAGAACGAGAGAAAAAAAAGAGTCGTTCTTGGAAGTAAGTGTGTTCGAGACTAACGATCAGAAATCTGATATTTCCCTTCTTGGTGAGAATGTGGTTGTATTTTATTCAATGACGTCAATGCAAAACACTCGAATACTTTCACCTATTTTTTTTTTTCTCTTGTAACAATTGGCCAACAAGTTAGTCTAGAGTAAGATGGTTGCTCGAGGTCGAAGAAGTTGGCTTGATCAATCCAGTCCTATCACTTCCACAGCAGATAAGATAGCTTGAATCACAAGGGTTCGTATGCGGATAAACTAAGATAGCTTTAGAGTATGGGTAAACTACGACATCATAAATATACCATCTACATGGATCATTGATGTACTCTCTCTCTCTCTCTTTTTGCTTTGAAGTAGGAATGGAGTGTTTCGAAATTAATTTTGATGTTAAGAATATATTGGGCTTGGGACTAACAGGGACTGCAAAAGATGACTGATGGAAGTTGACCAATTGGTTTCGTTTGTTTATGTTTTTGGGAGTACAAATATGGACTCTTCATTCAACACTAGGTACTATCTCCTTCATTTGAAACATCAAGTTAAGATCCAAGACAATTTTAGTTCAACACAGGAAAGATGTGCGCGTTCATAAGCAATCGAGGAGACTTCATTTGTTCGATGTATGGAATCATCCATCATACTAATATGGACACAGACGTTTTGAATGACTTTTGCCTCTAAATATCTGGTTCTGACTCTAAACACTAACTACTATCAAGGTTAAAAACTCATCAAATATGCATATAAGATCATCTCCTACTTTGTATTACACATCACAACTGAATTCGCACAATACAAACTCACACCAAAAAAGGGCTGAAGATAGAGTGAAGATCATGAACATACCAACAAACGTTTGCTGAAAAACCCGAGAGTCTATTCGGAGTCTGAATCTGAACGAGCACTCTGCCTCACATTCCTTCTAACTTGTGTTGTCGACTTTGGTTTAAGCGACGATGACTCTCCATCGTAATGAATCACTTGCGCTCTAGCTATTCTCTCTTCCAAATCCTCAGTGCTGAAATCATCTTTCCCTCCAAGCTCATTGAACCCAACCTATCATCAACAACAACATTGATCATCCACTAAATCATATCCTAAAGAAACTAACAAAATGTTCTCGTTTAACCAATAATTATTGTTACCACATAATCATCGACTTTAGTGTTCTTAATAAGTGCAAGAGTAGGTAGAACAACAATCTTGAGCCTCTCAGCCAAGAACGGACTTTTCTCAGCTTGGATCTTCACAAAACGTGTCTCAATGTGTTGCTTTGCCAATATACTCATGTGCTTATCCATCACCTACACAAACATCAATCATTCACAAATCACCAAATCATCCAAAAACCGTTACACCGATCAAAACACATCACTTCCACAAGCTCTAAGAATCAAGCAATGCAAACACATCCACAAGGTCTAGTGGCTATGAACAAGAAGCACCATTATTTGATTCCTAACATCTCTAATCAAAGAGAATTCATTGAACTACGCAATCGAACTCTATTGAAACCACACAAAAAATTCGAAAATGTTGAAGCAAGAGATTAAGAATCCATACTTTACATGGCCAATTCTCGCGGTAGAAATGGCAGACGACGCGTTCGCTGGCTTTAACGACGGAGAAGAAGTCTTTCTCAGAATGGATCTCAGAGTATTCACCATGTCCAAGACTAATCCAACGTTTCTTCTTCTCTGCCATTTTCTTCATTTGCTTTAACCTTCTCTCTCTCAAAACCTCTAGATCGTCCTCGTCAAGCTTTTCTAAAGAGGCGATCTCGTCGTCTATCTTATCTTCCATAGCTTTAGCCACCGTTAGAACTTGCTTCTCCAGAATCTGCCATGGAAAAATCCAAATTACAAAATCAATTCACTGAAAAATTTATACATTGCGAAATTGAAGATTGAATTAGAAGTGCGTTTTCGAAATGGTACCTCTTGAATAGGATTCGCCATGGTTGTTCTTTGCTCTGCAATTCTGAGGATTTCAAATTTTCTGAAGTTTTTTTTTTTTGGTTTAGATCTTGCAGATTAGGTTTTTGGTTTCTATGAAGAAGATGATTAGCACGTGACATTCCACGTGACTTAAAAAATATTAAGAAGTTTGGCCCAATCGATTATTAACGAGGCCCATTTAATCAAGGAAATCATGGAAATTGAATTTACCAAATTTGGGCCTATGAATCATGGAAATTGAATTTATCAAATTTACGATTGCATTTTTTTTTTCTTTTATATTTTTTTTTTTATATAAGAAAAGAAAACGATTGTATTTGTAACTAATGTAAATTAAATATTTGAATATCAAAATATACTGTAATACTATGATATTTCACTATTGTCATTAATATTGTTTTTTTTCTTTGTTGTGTGTTTCGACCACAAATGACAGATATTGTTTTATTCTATATGAACGTATGATGTCTAGTAAACGTGCTGGTAAAGATATTTGGGTAATATTGGCATATGTATGTTTGTCCTAAGTTTTTCATTTATATAATTGTAGTAGTCACCTATGTTATATCATCGAAGTATAGAGGTAGAGTTAGAGATTGAGAGAACTTGTATCCTCCGAATTTTTTCGATATTAGTGAAATCTGCAGCAGAAGAAAGTGGACGTAACTCTTTTTGAGTAAAACCACTATATATCTTGTGTGCACATTATTTTTTCTACTTTAATTTCGTGTTCTTGAAAAAAAAATTAGATCCTTAATTCCTGACATATATATGCAACAAATGCTAAGCCACATTAGTCACCTAGTGGGACATAAAATTAATACATCAATAGGGGCATTATTAGCAAACCTTATAAAATTACTTTTAATTTTTAAAAAAAAATCATGTGTACAAGTGACCCTCCCAAAACCTATGTACGTCGGCCAATGTGCATAATATTACGGACACGCTTGCAAGAAATTTTACACAATTTCTTAGTTGCATAAAACTACTCCGACCAATTATCTAGCTAGTCCTCTACAATTAATCTAAAATTAGAGAGCTTTCTCAAATAATTGTAGTCTACCTAAATTTTCTCATTGCCTCTTTCTTTAAATAGCTTAACAAAAATCACTGGTCACATATGTAGTCAGAGTATGTTATATATATGCATATATTGAAACATCATCCTATTCAATCTCACAACAACCAATCTACACACAAAACAATAACAACAACAACAACAACAACAACAAACAACAACAAACAACAACAAAATGTTTACAAAATCAATCCTTTTACCTTTTCTTCTGGTAATCATCTTCGTCTCAGCATCTCAAGCTAGTCGTCAACTCTGGGATAGTGGAATCAGCGAGATGTTTGGTTCCAAATCCGGGTTTCATCATGGATTTTCCGGGTTTTCGGGGTCCTCTGGAGGTGCTGGAGGTGCTGGAGGATCATTCGGAGATATGATGAATGCTGGAGGTGCACATACATGCTCGGCGCAAGGAGCTTGTAGCGGTAAGAAGCTGACATGTCCCGAGGAGTGCTACAAATCAACCAACGTTAACAAGGATGGTTATAAAAGCACCAGCCGCAGTGGAGGATGTTCATTTGACTGTACGACCAAGTGTGCCGCGACTTGTTCAAATTAACATGTTAATTTGCACATATATATTATATGTTCGTATAGTATGTTGTTATGTTATGTTATAGCATTATATAGTCTATATATATGTCAATATAATAAAACCGGCAAGGTATATGGGAGGTTTGTGTCTCCCTTTGTAATTTTGTATGGATCTTGATTAGAAGCTTTCTATGAATCTATGTACATAATATGATTTTGAATAAAAGAAAATTTAGTGTTTCTTATAATTGTGTGAGTAAATCTCTATGCCTTATACATGCCAGGAAATTTGAGACCGTACTAATGTACATAGCGCGATCAAGGAATTTTGGCACTATCTATATAGAGTTTTAGTTCATGTCTTTTTAAGATCAACAAGACATTAGCATCACATGGCTATAATACTTCAGATTATTAAAATAATTCATCTAATACTTTAGATTGGTAAGCATATAATACTAACGTTTTATGAATGTTAAAACTTAAATCCCCCAAAACTTTAAAGAATCAAAACAACTAACTTATCTGTATAATTATAAACATCAATTAGGTTCATTTAGAGATCCCAATGATTATAATCGATATAATCAAATTGAAAGGAATAAACATAGATCTTGGTAATAGTTATAGCTAGTATTTTAATTCACATTACGGATTGGTGTTTATCTGGCATCTGTGATCTACTATAATTTCATTTCATTCGTTATGCTTATTCTAAACTCATTGCATTCCTTTCTTCTCCAATTAAAATTTATCATATGAATAACATGCCTTTTTCACCAATTTAAAAATAATGATTACTTGTTATATTTAGATGTATTATAAAGTAAAATATTTTTATTTTATTTACATAACCCATATTAATTATTCCAAAATATATGATGAATAAATGATGCATAGTATAAATAATTGTGATTTGAATGATTTTGTCAGCGGTAAATGTCACTAGATCACTATTTGTGTTTGGTGAAAGACGAATTATACTTTTTTTGTTGTTCAAAAAAGTACCCTTTTCCCCCAAAACACATTTTTAGACTAAGATTATAATTTATCATTTATCAAAAAGTAATAAACTTAAATTTGAATCATCGTTGTAATATTAGTATTATATATATCGAATAAGAAGCTATTTAAATTCTTAAAATTATATTTTTTTTTTAAAAATCAGATTTTTCATAGCAACACTTTAAGATAGGGGGTACTAGTAGTATGCTTTGATGATACAAATAGCTTAAACAAAATATTTGCAAAGAAATTAAAATACAATCTTAGTAGCATGATTCGCTATCACAAATTCTCAGGTTAACTAAAATTAAAGATCCTCCCCACATACAAAAAGATTGTAGTCTCCCTTATTTTGCTCATTACCCTTTCTTTTAAATAGCCTTTTAATATTCTTCATAGAATCAATTTCAAATCTAAACTTAAACTCTGGCCTCTCTTATATGACAACTTTAATGAATAAGATCTTACTTCTTTTCTTCAATAAATATTTCCTCTGTTCAATTTCTTGTTTTATTTTATTTTTGAAGAATATGGTTGAAAGAATGTCTAAAGCTTGTTGGTTAGTTGCTGCCATCATATTTACAGCGGCCACGGTGGTTTACGGACAACAAGCGCCGTGTTTCTTCGTTTTTGGAGACTCAATGTCCGATAATGGCAATAATAATAACTTGAAATCCGAGGCAAAAGTCAACTTTTCACCTTATGGTAATGACTTTCCTAAAGGCCCGACCGGCCGTTTTTCAAATGGCCGCACTATCCCTGATATTATCGGTTAGTTCCCGATTAATTTCCTCTAGTTACTCGACATTTGTATATCCTTTATATATTTTGAAAATTAAAAAAGAAAAGGTTTAAAATATTATGAACAAATGAAAAAAAAATTGTATGAGAGACTTGAGAATCAAAATGATACTTTATAGTATCATTTTATTGGTAAACCATTTTTACACTTATGTCACTAGATCCAAAATATTAACATATCTTTAATATGTTAAAAACTATATTCAAATATCATTTAGTAAAGTATTTAAGATTTTATTTTTACATATTAAAAGCTAAAATTGTGACATCAATAGCTAGTCTCTCCATTTTGTACCTTATGTGTTCATTCATATGCCTAATAATTACGTATTTTGAAAGATATATATACTACATGCATAGTCCACTCAATTGTTTCTTGGTCGTACGAAATTTTATTAATGGTATATTAGACGTGTTTTTTTTCCCCTTAAAATTATAGGTCTCAAATTATATGCATGTATATTCTACTTTCTTACAGATCTTTTCCCTTTATAGAGCTTCGTTCGAATGCTGTAATTGTACTTTAGAAAAGACGACTGTGTATATGGTAACATACATGAATTTAATTTGTGATGTTTTTATCGTCAGGTGAATTATCCGGTTTTAAGGATTTTATACCGCCATTCGCCGAAGCATCACCTGAACAAGCTCACACCGGGATGAACTACGCTTCCGGTGGAAGTGGACTTCGTGAAGAAACTAGCGAACACTTGGTAAGAAGTAAGAACTAGAAAAACAACTTATAAATAGACTTTGTTTGGTGATAAATGATTGGGCTTTAATATCTCATAAAGTATAGTTAGTTACTTAGCTCTAACCTCTCACTTTGATGGAGAAAATGATGTGAACCGTGTATATATATATATATACTTAAATTGTTTCCTTGGAAACTGTTTTAGTTTCTTTTGTTAACGTTTCAAAAATTCATACAATAACAGGATTTATTCCTATAGGTTATGCATCATAGCCAATGTTATACACGCTTAGAACGTCCGAGTTTTGGTGGGATGTTTTAGTTTCAGTAGCTCTAATGTTTTAAATAACAAAACCTTAAAATATGTATATAGGGAGATAGAATCAGTATAAGAAAGCAACTACAAAATCACAAGACGTCCATAACGAAAGCGAATGTACCAGCAGAAAGATTGCAACAATGTCTCTACATGATCAACATTGGAAGCAACGATTACATCAACAATTACTTCATGTCAAAGCCGTACAACACTAAACGACGCTACACTCCTAAACAATACGCATATTCTCTCATTATTATTTACCGTTCCCACTTAAAGGTAAAGTGGAACCATTTGGTGTGACATATATTTAGGATAATCATTCATTGTTTTTATTTTTACTAGTTATTTAAATTAGTTTGGTTTTTAGGGTTATCTAACGGTGTTCAGGTTATCAAGTTTTCTTCTAAATAACCAAATTATGTGCATGCTTGTAGAATTTGCACCGTCTAGGAGCGAGGAAGGTGGCAGTTTTCGGACTCAGCCAGATTGGGTGCACACCAAAGATAATGAAGTCACACAGTGACGGTAAAATCTGTTCCCGCGAAGTGAATGAAGCAGTGAAGATTTTTAATAAGAACCTTGACGACCTTGTCATGGATTTCAATAAGAAGGTCAGAGGTGCAAAGTTTACCTACGTCGATCTTTTCTCCGGTGGAGATCCCCAAGCCTTCATTTTCCTAGGTAAACATATTGAACTCATGACTTATAACAAGTTAACTTTGATCCAATAACTATGTATGCAAAGTACAAGAATATTTTAATTCTTAAATAACAATTGAACTCACCACGCTTTCGTAATTTCATAGGATTTAAGGTTGGAGGTAAGAGTTGTTGCACAGTAAACCCGGGGGAAGAACTTTGTGTCCCAAACCAGCCGGTTTGTGCAAACAGGACTGAATATGTCTTTTGGGATGATCTTCACAGCACGGAAGCCACTAATATGGTAGTGGCGAAGGGCTCGTTCGACGGAATCATAAGTAAACCGTATAGTATCGCCCAGCTTGCGAAGGAATAGAGGCTAGCCCCAACATATAGACATGAAAAATGATGACATTTTGAGTTTAGTAGATCTTTAACAGGGAAAATAAATTTGCATGTATATTCAATGAACCAAAATTTTGCGAGATTAATTAATCTCTCTTTTAGTGGAAAATGGAAAGTAAATAAATTAATCATAATTGTAAATAAATTAGTAAATTACTATAGTTGCTAATCATTGCCTAAAAAAACGGAAAAACTAAAATAAAACTTTTAACTCCGAGCAAGCCGCTAACTAAGCAAGTCCACGGTCCTAAGCAGGTGACAGGACCATTGATAGATCGTCTGTACTCAATAAAAATAATCTATTTATAGATATTTAAGAAAAACGTTATGATTAATTAAGGAGTATTTTTAGATTAATGCAATCATGACTATCTATATTTGGAAAACAATACAAAAAATATTAAAGAGAAACCTATTATCATAACTATGAACGCCAAAGTTATGGGAAGAGATCAAGCTTTTTTTTAAGCATTAAATGTTTAGATACGTTGTTATTTACATTTGGACTGAAATTTGTAACTAATTTAGCTAAATATTAAGGTAACGTCAATTTGGTCAATTGGAAAACAAAAATTTTATATAGGGCAAGAGGGATATTTTTATGGGGGGCAATGAAATTAATTCCTTACAACTCTTAGAAGATTTCAGAAAATTAAGGGTGGCAACTCTCCCCCCATCTTAACTAAGGTAGATCCGCCCCTGCTTCTAACCTCTAATTGTATATATAAAGTAGCCCATTTTTCTTCATTTTTACAACAAACAAAAACAAAAAGAAGAAGTACTATCAACAATATCTCTATAAACAAAGAAATATGAAGGCATTGGTGATATGTTTGCTAGTGATTTTCGCCGCGGTGATTGCGGTACCAGTGGAGAGTCGTCGGAAGCATCTAGACTATGGTGTGATTACCAAGTGCGCTGGTCCTAATCCTCCTCCAGGATGCTATCCTCCCGGAGCCCAACAGAAGAATCCTACTCCTGCTAACGAGTATAGACGTGGCTGCAGCAAAATTACTCGGTGCAAGCGCGATTGAACCGAAGTGACGTTCATCATTTAAACTGATTCTTCATATCTATGAGCTCCGTACGTATATGCTTTAACATGCATATACATACACTCATATATGCGTATATGCAAGGTGTTTTATTTGTTTCAAATTAGTTATTAATGGATTAATCCTCAGATCATTGTATCAAAAGATATCAAATATATATTTTGATATTAGAAAATAAAATTATTATAATAATTATATAGTATCACTCTCCTTAATGCATATTCAATTTTTATTTATCGGCTTTGATTCGATTTGTAACACTATAAAGTTATAAATTGGAAAATTCGTAAGAAACAATAATAACTAGACGCAAAAGGACTAGCAGAATAATTAAGCAGACGAAAAAAACAAACATTATTTGGTCACTAACCTGTAAGATGATTAATGGAATATTTGAAAAGTGGCAAGAATATGGACCAACGAAAACAAAGCTCTATGCCATTAATGCAATATCATAAAACACTATAAACATTGTTCTGGTAGACGACTTATTACACTTTATAATATAACCGTTTCTTGGAAATACAGTGAAAACTGGATTTATAATCATGCTGCATTTTTTTTTTCCTCCTTACTTTAACCATCATGCAATTTAATTTATTAACAGATTTTTTCCCCTCTTAGTAGTCCCCAAGTTTTCTCTGGTTTATGAGTTCATCCTTATCCGAAGGTCGGTAATTCGGTATGCTACGTCCCCAAAATTTTAAGGACTTGTTTATCCATTCTACAAATTACCACATACTTTTTTTGTGATTGTATAATTTCGACATTCACTTTTTAGAATGCAACATATCTTGAAATTGCTCCAACATAAATACGTTTAACTGTAAAATTCTTTCAGAAAATTTAACCAAAGAAATAAATGTATTGTGATGACATATATGACCAAAACAAATTGGAAGTCAAAACCAGAGAAGTAGAATTTCACTGCTTTTACGAAATACAAAACATATTTCTTTGTTTTTAATGCAAACAATATCTCAGTCATAACATGGAAAATAACGAAATCCTGATTATATTTTTGTTATTTCTTGACTAAGTATTGGTTAACTAGTCAATATAGACGGTTGTAACAATTTACAGCAATCGAAGAAATCTTTCTCATCTTCTTTGCACTTCGTCTCAATAAAAAAATATGAAAGCAAACCTAAAAATAACTCAGAATTCATCTTCAAGCTAATTTTAACATCCTTAATTTAGCTAAATCTAATGAATCTTCTAACCTCTTTGTATATATAAAGTAGCCCATCTTTCTTCAATTTTACAAGAAACAAAAACAAAAAGAAGTACTATCAGCTATATCTCAATAATTAAAGAAATATGAAGGCATGGCTGATATGTTTGCTAGTGATTTGCGCGGCAGTGATTGCGGAACCAGTGGAGAGTCGGAATTACATAGAATATGGTGCGATTAACAAGTGTGCCGGTCCTAATCCTCCTCCGGGATGCAATCCTCCCGGGGCCGAACAAAAGAACCCTACTCCCGTTAACGAGTATAGCCGTGGCTGCAGCAAAATTCATCGGTGCAGGCGCGATTGAACCGTAGTACCGTTCATCATATAAAATTCTTCATTTCAATGAGCCCCGTACGTATTTGCTTTTCATGCATATACATACACTTGTATATGCGTATATGCAAGGTGTTTATGTGTTTCAAATTAATTAGGTATTAATGTATTAATCCTCAGTTTGTATTAAAGATATGAAATATATATTTTGTTATTGATTTAAATTATTATAATAATTAATTAGTGTTTATCACTCTCATAAATTTATATTCAAAACTTATATCTGCTTTGATTCGATTTATAACACTATCAAGTTATAAGCTAGAAAATCTGTAAGAAAAAATAACTAGACGCAAAAGGACAAAATATACCAAAACATTATTTGGTCGCTAACCTATAAGATGATTAATGAAATATTTGAAAAGTGGCAAGAATATGGACCAACGAAAACAAAGGTCTATGCTATTTATGCAATAGCATAAAACACTATAAACATTGTTCTGGTAGACGACTTATTACACTTTCTCTAATATTTCTATCTTTAGCATGTGCATAATACTTTATAATATAACCGTATTTTTGGAAATACCGTGAAAACTGGATTTATAATCATGCCGTATTTTTTTTCCTCCTTACTTTAACCATTATGCAAACTAGTATTTAATTTTCTGACAGAGTTGTTCCTCGATTCAGTAGATTTTAACATATTATTGGTTACTTCGTATTACTTTAGCTATTAGGCCACATATGCTAGCTGCAGACCAAAATGATGGGTTTTGGACTCGTGATGGTAATAAGAAGAAAACTAGTTACACTAGATGGGCGTTTCATGATTTCAAGAATAAAAAGCTATTGATGGTTTTTCATTATCTAGAGAGTCCAAAGTTTTCATGGTTCAATGAAAATGGGATGGAGATAAACTCTGATGTTTCTTGGGCATAAGTCAAACAATTCTTATGGAGTGGGAACCGTAAGACTAATGTTGTAACGCCTCAGTCCCTTCTTAGTGAGGCCCACGTCTTCTCCGGTTTGTGAGTCCATCCTTATCCGACAATCCTTATCCGACAGTCCGTATACTATGTCTAAAGATTTTAAGGACTTGTTTATCCATCCTACAAGTTATCATATAATTTTTTCGTGATTGTATAGTTTCGACAATCATTTCTTAGAATATCACCTGTCTTGAAATTGCTCTAGTATAAATACGTTTAACTGTAAAATTCTTTCGGGATATTTAACCAAAGAAATAAATGCATTGTGGTGACATATATGACCAAATCCAAAATAACCACCATACCATATTAAGATACTTTATTATGATATTCATAACAAAATCGACCAATGTCTTTTACTTTGCTTGTAGCCATGAAAACAAGGCCAAAATCCTCTGTTTAATCTTGATACGATATTTGTTATTTTCTACTCTTTTTAGATTGTATAAAAGATGGTATGGTTAGTAGACAAACGTATGTATTAAATAGCCTAAATTATTTTTCAGAACTTATAGCTCATGAACGCTAAAATTCAACAGATTACACGGTTTCAACCCATAAACATAATGGCTTTATTTAAGTGCACGTAATTTTCATAGTTTATATATAACAAAGAAGATCTCAGTCATAATATGAAAAATAATGCAATCCTGATTACATTTTTGTTTTTCCTTGACTAAGTGTAGGTTAATTAATCGATATAGACGGTTGTAACAATTTACAGCAATCAAATATAAATCTCATCTTGTTCACACTTTGTCTCAATACAAAAATATGAAAGCAAACCTAAAAATAACTCAGAATTCATCATCTAGCTAATTTTAACGTCCTTAATTTAGCTCAATCTAGTGTATCTTCTAATCTCTTTGTATATATATATAAAGAAGTCCATTTGTCTTCATTTTTACGACAAAAAAGAAGAAGAAGTACTATCAACAATATCTCCATAAATAAAGAAATATGAAGGCATGGGTGATAGGTTTGCTAGTGATCTGCGCCGTGGTGATTGCGGAACCAGTGGAGAGTCGGAATTACATAGAATATGGTGCGATTAACAAGTGTGCCGGTCCTAATCCTCCTCCAGGATGCAATCCTCCCGGGACTGAACAAAAAAACCCTACTCCCGTTAACGAGTATAGCCGTGGCTGCAGCAAAATTCATCGGTGCAGGCGCGATTGAACCGTAATGATGTTCATCATATAAAATTCTTCATTTCAATGAGCCCCGAATCTATTTGCTTTTCATGCATATGCATACACTTGTATATGCGTATATGCAAGGTGTTTTATGTGTTTCAAATGAATTAGGTATTAATGGATTAATCCTCAGATCATTGTATCAAAGATATCAAATATATATTTTGTTATTGATTTAAATTATTATAATAATTAATTAGTGTTTATCACTCTCCTTAGTTTATATTACTAGTCCTTTTCTTGAGGAAAGACGTTTCTGCTTTCGATAACATTTTCCATTTCAATTCAGCTTCCAGTTCCTTGATCGCATTAATTAGAAGTAGAGGGATTAGCCATACAGAAATTTTCCTCGATTCATTACAGATTTTAAAATTTAATTTGTTATTTACCGTTTTAATTTGTATTACTGTAGATTCTAGACATCAGGCTAAATATGCTTTGCACACACTTTTCAGTTTTAACATATTACAGGCTTAAGAAACAAAAGAAATGCACTTTAAGTAAAATTATTTTTAGGAAATGCAAACAAAAAGAAAATTAATGCAAAAAGTCTTACTTTCGGATGATATTTTGAAGAACTAAAATCAAAGTGAAGCAATTAATGAACCTGAAATTATCAAAGTGATTAAGTGAAGTTATTAACACAACTCACACATGTGCATGACGATGCGGTTTTTTTCCTCTTAAACTTGGAATTTAAATTAACGAGATCCAATTATTTGACTCAAACTGTTTCTCATTGGCTAACAATGTGACTCAAAAGCTAGTTGATGTTTTTGAAAAAAAATCATAGTAGAGCCGTCGAGCAGTTTTTTTTGTTCCTGGACAAAACACTTTTTTTTTAACCATAAAAATTATTGTTAATAAAATCGACCAATGTCTTTCGCTTTTCTGGTTTGTCCAAGAAAAAAAAAAAGTCTTTTGCTTTTCCTATAGCCATAAATAAAAAAGGCCACAGTCAAATAATCTTAATTTGCGCTATTTGTTATTTTCTTATTCTTTTTATATTATATCAAATACGGTATGATTAGTAGATAAACGCGTTTATTAAATAGCCTAAATAGTTTTTCACAACTTATCATGAACGCTAAAATTCAACAGGATGCACAGTTTCGATCCATATACATCGTGGTTTTATTTTAAGTACACGTAGTTTTCATATATGGTAGAAAAAAATAATATTTATGTGATAACATGAAAAATAATGCAATCCTGATTCGATTTAAGTGTTGGTTAATTAGTCAATACAGACGGTTTTAACAATTTACAGCAATCAAAAAGAAATCTTTTTCATCTTCTTTGCACTTCATCATTTACAAAAATATGAAAGCAAACCTAAAAATAACTCAGAATTCATCTTCTAGCTAATTTTTACATCCTTAATTTAGCTAAATCTAATGCATCTTCTAACCTCTAATTGTATATATAAAGTAGCCCATCTTTCTTCAATTTTACAACAAACAAAAAGAAAAAGAAGAAGTACTATCAGCTATATATCTCAACAAATAAAGAAATATGAAGGCATGGGTGATATGTTTGCTAGTGATTTGCGCGGCAGTGATTGCGGAACCAGTGGAGAGTCGGAATTACATAGAATATGGTGCGATTAACAAGTGCGCTGGTCCTAATCCTCCTCCGGGATGCAATCCTCCCGGGGCCGAACAGAAGAACCCTAATCCCGTTAACGAATATAGCCGTGGCTGCAGCAAAATTCATCGGTGCAGGCGTGACTGAACCCGAAGTGACGTTCATCATTTAAACTGATTCCTCATCTCTACGAACTCTGTACGTATTTGCTTTACATGCATATACATACACTCGTATATGCAAGGTGTTTTATGTGTATCAAATTAATTAATAGTTTATTAATCCTCAGATCATTGTATTAAAAATATCAAATATATACTAACTGTGTTAAATTATATAAAGTGTTCATCAATCTCCTTTACATCTAATTTTTTTTATCGGCTTTGATCTTATACTAACTATAACTAGGATTCTGATTTATAATACTATAAACTGGAAAATTTGTAAGAAAACAACTAGACGCAAAAGGACTAGCAATATAATTAAGCAGAAAAAAAAAATTTGGTTACTAGCTAACCTAACCTGTAAGATGATTAGTGGAACATTTAAAAAGTGCATGGCATGACTCGACCAACGAAAACAATGAAGTTGAAAGCCATTTATGCAATATCCTAAAACAGTCAGAAACTTGGTCTATATCTCTTGCATATGCATGGATAATACTTTATAATTATAACCGTTTTTATTAAAACATTGAAAACTGGATTTATGCGGTAACTTTTTTCCTTCTTATTTTAACATTTAATTATTCCTCAAGTTTTATTTACCTTTGTTCGCATATTCTTCTTTTTTATATAATCAAATATAGTATTTATTTATATATATTTTCCTCAATTCATTACAGATTTTCTCAAGTTAGGCAGATCTACTTGAAGAGAGTAAGAATACAAAAGTGTTTAGGAAGAATTGTAATAAACTCTCATGAAAATAGTTATAAGAGATACATTATGTTATATAAAGATGAGATTTCCTAATCTACGATAAACTTAAATGTAAATAATATATTTAAAGATAATGTTAAACTTTCTAAACTTCAATTATTAACGTTTATTAATAATCTTTTAGATACTTATAGAATAATTATCTTGATCTTGTCATTTCAACCGTCAATCTCGGTCGATTTCCGGTTTTCAATACCAGTTCTCTATATTCTAATAATGTGTTTGAACAATAAAACAAATAACAAAGTACAAACTACACCTCATTTTAGAAGTCATCGCAATAATTAACATGTTGAATGCGTCGACTTTGCATAACAATCTTTTTTTTTCTGTTCAATGTGATCATATTATTCAGTTAAATAAAATAAAATCAAACACCACAAGATTCTTCACGAAACCAAATATACGTATCTGGCTCTTATTCAGAGACTTTGATATTTGTCTGTTAAAATGACTTCTAATATTCTTATTACAACTCACGTACAAGTTGACAATTGAAGATTTTGCCGAACATAAAAAAAAAACTACTTACTTACAAGTTGACACTTAATGATCTTTCAGAAAATCTAAGAATTACCATCCCTGTTTAATTTATTCATTATCTATTCTGTCTCTAGTCTTGAAATAGAATTTTACTTCTGTCTGTTTCTGTCTATATATGTTTATATATAGGCTCTTATCTGTTCTTGAACGTTAACAATTTCAGTTTCTGGTCATTAATTTACTAAAATGGCCGAGGCAATATTCAAAGCGTTGTTGTTGGTCATTGCGACCACCGCATTTGCAACGACCGAGGCGGCTCTTGGACAGCGAGTGCCTTGCTATTTTGTTTTCGGAGACTCCGTCTTCGACAATGGTAACAACAATGTCCTGAATACCTCGGCCAAAGTCAACTATTCACCCTACGGTATTGATTTTGCTAGAGGTCCTACCGGCCGTTTCAGCAATGGTCGTAACATTCCTGACATTATCGGTTAGTCTCCCAGATTTTGTTTATCTTTTTGCCAATAATTTTATGGATAAAAGAGTGAATATAAACTACGAAAAAGAAAGAGTTTTTAAGAATATATTGTATCACAATGTTTCCTTTGCGCTGTTTGAAGTTTTGAATGTAGGTATTATTTGTTTTTAGCTAATGTATCAAATGAATACATGAAAAATGGAAGAAATTAAAGTTTTGATCGGTAAAACATATATAGAACTTAGTTATAAAGAAAAAGTAGTCATAAAATGCCACTTAAAACATTATATACGTTTGAATAATTTGTCCTTTCTTTTTTGTCAAAAGAATAATTTGTCCTTATTTCAGCTAAACTAATGAGATATATAAGAACTAACGAAATTAAAGTTTTTTCATGTTTGAAATTAAAGAAGTAACTAAAGTTTCTCAAGTTGGTTCTTATATGTTTACCGAAACATTGTATGAGATACGAGTTTGAATAATTTGTCTTCATTTCAGCTGAGCTAATGAGATTCAGTGATTACATTCCACCGTTCACGGGAGCATCACCGGAACAAGCTCACATCGGAATAAACTACGCTTCTGGTGGAGGCGGAATACGTGAAGAAACTAGCCAACATTTGGTAAGAATGAGAGAGATTATTTAAAGATATTTTCATTTTTGTTTACAGCAACGCCTACTTTGAACATTCCATCGGCTATCTAATTCTTTGATTGCAAATGGAAAACCTTAGACACTAAATAGACAATATTTATAATAATCGATAAGTTTTCTGGATGTTTTATGGATTAAAGTGTATTCTTTTTGACAATATAGGGTGAAATAATCAGTTTTAAAAAGCAAATAAAGAATCACCGGTCGATGATTATGACGGCTAAGGTTCCAGAGGAGAAGCTGAATAAATGTCTATACACAATTAATATTGGAAGCAATGATTATCTCAACAACTATTTTATGCCGGCTCCATATATGACCAATAAGAAGTTCAGTTTCGATGAATATGCAGATTCTCTCATTCGAAGTTATCGCTCTTATTTGAAGGTCCAACTATATATATGCCTAAGATTTTAGGAAAAAGATAATATAGGATGTATTATAATATCGTAGGAAAAGGTGGAAATTGAATAACTAATATATTGTGTAAACAAACTAATATACGAATTGCTTATATTATTATTTTTAATTAAAAAATGAACACGCATATTCTTGTTCATATATCCTTATCATTAATTTAAAGATGAATTTTGTGTATAGTCATTGTACGTTCTAGGAGCAAGGAAGGTCGCTGTGTTTGGGGTGAGTAAGCTCGGATGCACGCCGCGTATGATTGCCTCCCATGGTGGTGGTAATGGTTGTGCTGCTGAAGTGAACAAAGCTGTAGAACCTTTCAATAAGAACCTCAAAGCTCTTGTCTATGAATTCAACCGAGATTTTGCTGATGCTAAGTTCACCTTCGTTGATATCTTTAGCGGCCAAAGTCCTTTCGCGTTTTTCATGTTAGGTATGTAAACTCTGTATACATTTGACCTAAGCTATAGTCCCTTTCTTAAATTCATAAAGATAAGAGTTATTTTTTTGTCACAGATTTCAATTAGAAAATTTATTTTCGTAGTGACATGCTATGTTCGATTTTTTTCCTATAATTTAATCATAAATTTATCACATATATTTTTGTAGGGTTTAGGGTAACAGACAAAAGTTGTTGTACGGTAAAACCAGGGGAAGAACTTTGTGCGACAAATGAACCGGTCTGTCCAGTTCAAAGACGGTATGTGTACTGGGACAATGTCCACAGCACAGAAGCAGCCAATATGGTGGTTGCAAAGGCTGCTTATGCCGGACTCATTACGTCTCCTTACAGTCTTTCTTGGCTTGCAAGATTATAGGGACAACATTACAAAACAGATTAACATTACTTTATATATATGCTGACCTTTATTCTTCAATTCAACTGTATTATTTAACAAGGAAACTTTGTTTCAACGTGTGAACCTTTTTTTTAAGAAAAGAAAAAAGAAAATGAATGAATAAATAATGAAATATAAAAATGGGTGAACATTACTATATGGGATATCCATTAACCAAGAAATTCAAAAATATTACTTTCTGGGCGAAATATATGAATTGTTCTAGGCTAAACTTTGTTTTTTGTCAGATGGCTGAGTTTAGTTTTTGAAATTCGTAAAAACAAAATGAATAAACTGCCAACGTTAAATTTGTTATTTTTCTTTTTTTCAGCCATTCCGTTCAAATTATATCACGGTTGAAGCATATATATACTCAATGAACTATAATGATATAACAAACCCTAAAATACATAATTATTCTTCCAAATACATTGCATCAATTTAGAATCGCTATTTCTAAATTCTAGCAAAATGCAAGTATAGTTTCCACCACTGAATCTTGTAAATTTGTGAAAGGGGTTGCTAATTTGCTACAAAGATGGTCCAAAACCGCTACCGATATAGCAAACAACCATTATATATGATATCTACTTTTCAGGTATATTTTGGTAAAGATGGAATCATGAAACCTTGTCCTTTTTGATGCTAGAGCTCGTTGATTGCTCTATTGTCCATCCATATAGGGAAGTAATCTGATATAACTACGTACTTATACTTATGTAGGAAGAAGATTTTTCATTTGGCGGTGATATTCCTCATGCACTTTAGGGCTCATATATGAGTTATATTCAAATTTAAATTGGTTTTAACATTAATATAGAAAAAGTATTTTTTCCATACTCTAGTAATTTCATTATTAATGTCATTGTGGTTGTTGATTTGGTCACACCAGCTATATATATTTTGTTATTTTAAATTTTGCATATAGAGAGACGACTATATGTATCCAAATCCCTAATTTGATGGGACTCACGACGGTTTGAACTTCAATTTTTTAACAAACTACAGCTCATTGTAGAGGTCATCGCAATAATTAACTTACATGTCCAATGCGTCGACTTTGCAAACTAGTACTATGTTATGATGTGATCGTTTTATTTAATTAAATAAAATCACTACAAGGTTCTTCATGAAGCCAAATATAACGTATCAGACTCAAATTCGAAAATGAAAATTAAATATATTTTTCTAAAACACCACGAGATTTTCCTATTATGATAACTTATCATTTTCTCATCACAACTCATGTACAAGTTGACTTTTGAAGTTCGAAGATATCTCCAAAACAACAAACAAACGATCCACATACAAGTTGAATATTAAAGATCTTTCTAACAAAATCAAATATTAAACATCCCTGGTACTAATTTTTAATTCTGTCTATGTCGCGCTCTATGTATGCTTATATATAGACTTTTCTCATTACGTATACTTCAAAGTTGCCATTTTATCTTTCTGTTAATTGTTTTCCAAAAATGGCCGATAAAATGTTCAAAGCATTGTTGTGGGCTTTTGCCACGGCGGTTGTGATGGCCGAGGCTGTTCGTGGACAACTAGTCCCTTGCTATTTCGTTTTCGGAGACTCTGTCTTCGACAATGGTAACAACAATGAGTTGGATACCCTGGCCAAAGTCAACTATTCACCTTACGGTATTGATTTTGCTAGAGGTCCTACCGGGAGGTTCAGCAATGGTCGTAATATTCCCGACTTTATCGGTTAGTCCCAGTTTTGGTTTATCTCTTTGCCAATATTGTTTTTGATAAAATTGTTGATATAGATATCTAAAGAAAAAGGTAGCAAAATAATATCTCTTTGCCAATATTGCAGCATGATATACATTGTTTGATAATAATAATAAAACTATGATATACATTTTCCGATATGAGTTTGATTTCAACGATTTTATTTCAGCTGAAGAATTGAGAATTAGTTATGACATTCCACCATTCACCAGAGCATCGACGGAACAAGCTCACACCGGAATAAATTACGCTTCTGGTGGTGCCGGACTTCTCGAAGAAACTAGCCAACATTTAGTAAGAACAGAATAAACTCAAGAGCGAGAGCTACAAACAAAAATATTTTTATCTTCTTTGGGTATTTCATTTCATATACATATATGATTAACTTAAAAAAATAGTTATTTTGTAATAATGGTTTTAACTTCTTTTTTTTAAATACGAGTGGTAACCATATTTACAAGGTTTACAATTTTGAAAACATAATATTCTATAGAAATTTAATTTATCCAATATTTTTAATAACGGTAAACGCAAACGCTTTAATCATGCGTTTGTGATTACAGTTTCCAAAAATTGTTTGATAAAAATACTTAAATGCTGTGTTCTATGATAAACACATTACAGTAGTTTAACATGTAAATGTAAACAAAAATAACAGATATAATGCTTTAGATTCCAATTTAACAGCTTAGGCACCAATATTAAGCTATATATATATATATATAGAATCGATGAGTTTTCTTTCCAGGTTATGTATAAAACATGTGATTGATCAAATTATATATATATTTTTTTTAAAAATCTTAATTAGTCTCTTAATAGACAGCATGAATCACAAGGAATCAAACTTAAAACTATACTATACATGTTTTAGGTGACTAAAGAAGAATAATGTGGTCCATGGAACTAATCATTTGACTATAATTGATTTGCTTTTTTGGCAGGGGACGTTAAAATCACTCATGTATTATATTTAACATTGCTTGCAGTCTTTTACTATATATAAAACTTAAACTAATTACCTATGGATTATGATATATTATTTTTGACAATATATATAGGGTGAAAGAATCAGTTTTGAAAAGCAAATAACTAATCACCGGAAGATGATTATGACGGCGGGAGTTCCACCGGAGAAGCTTAAGAAGTGTCTATATACAATTAATATTGGAAGCAATGATTATCTCAACAACTATTTCATGCCGGCTCCCTACACTACCAATGAAAATTTCAGTTTCGATGAATATGCTGATTTTCTCATTCAAAGTTATCGCTCTTATTTGAAGGTACAACTATATATATGCTTATGATCTTATTAGAAATGTAATATAGGAATTATAGATCTTAAAATTTGATTATCATATAGAGTTTTACTTTATGTATATAGCTTTTCTCACGCCAAATTCTTTAATATTTTAGTGATTAAGTATTATTCAAGAATAATTTTAAAGTATTGTATTATATTTATAAACATCTTCAAATTAATTTTGGATAGCATTTCTAAAATATAATCATTACTCATTACACTAGCTACGTACATATCAACTAGTGATTCTCTTTAAAGTTAATTTTAGAAAATAAAAGAAAAAGTATTTAATATCATAGGTTAAAGGTGGAAATTGAATAAGTGATAGACTATGTAAATATTTGGATATTTTTCTCTAACATATATACTCCTAATTATGTATCGTACATTAATTTAAAGATACATTTTTTTCGCGTATAGTCATTGTACGTCTTAGGAGCAAGGAAGGTAGCGGTCTTTGGGGTGAGTAAGCTTGGGTGCACGCCGCGGATGATCGCCTCCCATGGTGGAGGTAAAGGCTGCGCTACTGAAGTGAACAAAGCTGTCGAACCTTTCAACAAGAAACTTAAAGATCTCATCTCTGAATTCAACAGAATCAGTGTTGTTGATCATGCTAAGTTCACCTTTGTTGATCTTTTCAGCAGCCAAAATCCTATTGAGTATTTCATTTTAGGTAAGTACGCTATATATATATATATATATATTAAACTCACTGCATTATTGAGCTAATAGGAAATAAATTAAACAAATTAAAAACATATTACATTCTTTGAAATATTATCATTATGACTGTTACTTACAAAAGGTATTTATTCAAAACCACACATGTCCACACAAAAATTTATATAAATATCTTGAAAAATGTAGTTTGTTTTTTTGGGTCAAAAATTAATGATTCGTACAATTAGAAAATTTACTAATCATAGTAACATAATTGCAAAACTACTTCTTTAGTTATGTTCTTTAATTAGTTAGATCATTAATATTTCACATGTAATTTTGTAGGATTTACGGTAACAGACAAAAGTTGTTGTACGGTAGAATCAGGGCAAGAACTTTGTGCCGCAAATAAACCGGTTTGTCCGAATCGAGAACGGTACGTCTACTGGGACAATGTCCATAGCACAGAAGCAGCTAATAAGGTCGTTGTAAAGGCTGCGTTTGCCGGACTCATTACGTCTCCTATAAGCATTTTACTGCTTGTACTATAATATTGCTAGTAAAGCCTAAAAAGATATCATTCTGCTTCCAAATACCTTGCATTAATTTAGAATTAGTATTGCTAAATTGTAACAACATGCCATCATATTTCCATCATTGAGTTTTGTTATGGATTTGGCAAACAACCCAATCTAAGTCAAATTCATTGCATGCAAGATCATACTAAATGTTGTACTGGAGAAAGCACGATATTCTATAGCATTTTTTTTTGTTTAAATGTTAATTCCATTGTAGTAAGAACAATAATATATAGTTTAGAATCTGTTATTACAATTCAATAATCACTACAATATAAGTAGAATTCAAATGAAAGTGCATAAATATTTGTATACGTCATGTATATAAAAAACATATAAGGCCTAGATATCTTCATAAAAGTGTTTCTTGAAGGCCTCCATGTGAGCCACCTGTAGACACGTCGCGAGAATCACCGAGCCATCTTCGTTTTGATCCGGCAAGATCAGCGAGTCGCCGTCAAAGTCATGCGTGCCTGGTCCCGTGTAGAACTCTTTGCCCCATCCGAAATCAAGGCCGTACATTGGCAAAGTTAACCAGCTCACCACTCCAAGATTTGGGTTTCCGTAGAATGGACCTTCCGTGCTTCCCAAGGCATGTAGATCTTGAAACTTCTTCAGATCTTTTTGGTTCTTAAGATACTCTATCCCAATCATCACGTATTCGTTTGTTACATTCTTTATGGCTTTACTGATTAAACTCGCCGCGAAACCCAATTCATTCGATATCAGTTCACCTATATGCATAACAAAATTATCGAAACAGACTTTGCATTGTAGAATCAGTACGTACTAACCTACATTTACGTGGATGAAAAGCAACCAAGAAAAGTTTCATATATCCAAGTTCTTCAGATAATTTTAATTGTTCAGCAATAGTAGAAATTAATGATAATCCATCAGTTTCATAAAAGAGTCGTTTTGACGGTCTTTTGACACGAATTCTAAGATAAACAAATTACAATATTTTGTAATATTTTTGAATTGAAAAAAATTAATAAATAAATAATATATATAATTGGAATATAAAAGTAATGAACAAAATCATAATTTTTGTTTAGAGGACTAAATTAAATTTTGAAGAAGTGTATTCAAATTCACAAAACAAACAAAATTTCTATGGATAGTAATAGAAAAGAAAGAAAAAACACGTACCTGAGGTGCTTGCTGCGACCACGTCAAGAGTAGCATTGCCGAAGTAGCCGCGTGGCAGAGGTGGCTCCATCCGACTACGAGTATCTATACAGATTCCTAGAGCCGTTGGTTGCTCCGGAGAGTGGCCACGTGCTTTACACGCGCACCTCCACACGTGTCCGGTGACGGTCTCGTACCTTGTAAACCCTTTCGCCGGGTCAGAGTGTTTGCTTCCGTTGGCTTTACTTCGTAGCTTCTGCAGCTGAGATGTGCTCAGTGGTAGCATCACCACAATCGTTTTCTTCTTTCTCTCTTCTACATTGTCCGTTTCTCCGATCAAAAACGGTGGCTGATCAAACTCTTTGTGGTCGAACTTTGGGGGCGACACAAACGGTGGGAGCGGTTCACCAGCCCAGAGGATTTTCCGGTCTAGAAATGGAACGGTTTCTAACGGTTCACCGCGCGCGAGTCTTCCCCATTCCGATATTAAGTGAAGCGCGCTTTGGCCATCTACGATCGCGTGGGAAACGTTGACGCTAAGGCTTATTCCACCGCATTTGAATTTGGTTACCTGAGCTAAAAATAGAGGAATCGTTTCGATAGGGTTTTTATAGTTTACTTGCGGCATAAGATTCTCGAATTCCGGCGTAGGAGAGAAGTCTTTGAAATCCGAAAGCTTCCCCTCAGATTCCGCTTCAATGAATTCCACTCCCTCGGCGTTACAATTGAGCTCGAACCGTCCCCGAGGGAGCCATCTGAGACGGCCAGCCATAGGGTAAAAATGGACTAGCACACGGCTCAACGAGGTTTTTAGGATTTCGACTACATTGCCTTGGAAAGATTCAGATGGCTTGTCGTAAAAGTAAAGGGTGGGAATGTGAGTAATTGTACCAACTTGATCCCACTCGGCTAAGGGAAACCTACCGCTCCACGTTGGTTCGGCCGGTACTATAGTGTAAGATTTTCTAAAAGTTATGGGAGCCATAACACAAACCCCCTTTCTTTTTCTCTTCTCTTTTTGAAGTTCGTGCTAAAGTAATGTTTATATAGTACACAGAATCATATGGATTCAACGAATTTTTCTTGCTGTTAGTCAAAATTCAAAAATGTTTTTCTCGTGGTTTAGTTTGTTTCCTTCGAAGCAGCTTAATTAGTGGAAGTGAGAATAAGGTTTAGTTTTGTTGGTTGTATATGATCACGCGTATTACCCTTCTTCTCTATTTTGTTCACATTGTGGATGAATATATATTTCCACGAAAAAATGAAAAAAAACGAGGTAAGAACATATAACATAAAATTCATATCACTATTAGGGAATGTGTTATACTTTTTTATGCAAGTATATTCCAAAGTATAAATTCTAAACTAAATCCTTAAGTATATATCATAAACTCTAAAAAGAAATGGTAAATCCAAAATACTAACTTCATAGCATTAAATTCAAAAGCCCACATCGCCAGTTTTGATTATATCTTCTGAATTTAAGTTGAGTTTATTTTTATAAAGTCATCTTGAAGAAAAAAAATGTGGATGATGTATTTTACACTGTTACACAGTAATTTTAGTTTTTACAAACTAACAAAAAGGAGAAAACAATTCCACTTTCTCCGAGTCTCCTCCTCCAGTAGTTTTGTCTTAATGGGTAATTTGTGGGCCTTTTAAAGCCCAAAATGAGTTATCGTATTAATAAACCCTAGTTTTAAACCCGACCGACTAAACCTTAACCCAGACCCGGACTCGACTGGATCTTCTCTTCTCGCCCCATCTCTCTCTATCGACGATCGAACTTACTTGAGTACTTCTTCTTCTTTTGACCAGAGCTCTCACACATACGAGTCACTATAATGGAAGGCGATCAAGAGACGAATGTTTATACTTTGGTGGCAAGGAAGCCTTCCTTCGATCTCCCAACAGCTTGCCCTAATTGTCTTCCTGCTTATATATACCTGAAATTAGCCCAGCTACCTTTTGAACTTGCGTTCAATTCAACCTTCCCTGATTCAGGTTTGCTTCTGTTTTGATTCCTCGCTTCGTATTTTGGTTGTTGTTAGATTAAGGTTTTGGTTGCGTGATGTGTATCTGTTGGAAGTGAACATTGTTAATTCTATTAGCTTGAATTGAGATTCGAATCCTAGACAAGATAATTTTGAGTTCTGGATTCGAATTCGTACTATTAAGATCCTGCTCTTAGGTTAATCAGAGTTTAGATAGGGTTTTTAGGCAATAGTAATTCAATTTTGAGGTGTATATATGCATTGGTGAATTTTTCTGGATAGGAAGTGTTCATCATAATTTCTTGTTATAGCTTTGGTTGAATTCCTCGTTATCGTAATTGTTAATTCGAAGAGAATGATGATGTTTCATACTTGTTCAGAAGAAATTAGTTGTTTGATTTAGCTATTGAGTTTGTATATTAACAATATCTTCAGAATTTCTATGTTATGTTTGATAATATCTCTAGACACTTCGTAATCCTTTGTTCACGGATTTACAAATTTGTGCATTCAATATTTATAAGCTTGTGTATTGACAATGTTAATCATTTGTTTTTAATATAGATGAACTGCCGTACTTTGAAAGTGATACATATGTTGCATATAACAATGAAGATGGAGGAGTAATTGAAAAACTGAAGAAAGATGGGATTGTTAATCTGGACTCTCAGCTACAGTCTCTTTCGGATTATTTATCTTTGAAGGCTCTTATTGTGTCTTGGCTAGAAGAAGCGCTTACCTATGAGATATGGGTTGGTACCGAGGGGATATCTACATCGAAAATCTACTATTCAGATCTTCCTTGGGTGATCAGCAAGGTCCTGTTTTATAAGCAGACATACTTGGCAAAGAACCGTTTAGGAATCACCAAAGAGAACGCAGAGCAAAGAGAAAAACAGGTCGGGTTTGTTTAAGTTTTGTTGTTACTTTAGAAGACCTGTGGTTTATATTTGTGAGCATTTGAACTAGTTATTAAAGTTCATAGTCTTAAATGTGAACAGATATACAAGAGAGCAAGTGAGGCATATGAAGCTTTGTCGACTAGGTTAGGTGAGCAGAAGTTTCTCTTTGAAGACAGGTATTGCAATCACATTCCGGAACTGGATTCTTTCCCTTAAGCCTTTTTGTAAAAGATTGACAATGTTTATATTATTCTCTTCCCACAGGCCATCGAGTTTGGATGCTTTCTTACTCTCGCACATACTTTTTATAATCCAAGCGTTACCAGTGAGCAGCTTTAAATTTCACCAATATATTTCTCAGTTATGGGTTTATCAGGTTGAATTTAGCCTTAGAACTATTTAGATGAAGTAGTTTTCTTAATGGTGCATGATCAGGTTACATCAGTGCTTCGGTGCAAACTTCTGGAACATAGTAATCTTGTGCGATATGCTGAGAAACTTAAGTCAGAGTTCCTTGAAGCCTCTTCTTCATCTCCTTCACCTCCACTTCACTCATTCCCTTCCTCATTTCCAAGAAAGAGTAAGACACATCTAACCTTCAACGTCCATATCATATATATTTCATCATATTATATATCTGTCATATATGCAACATTCATTGGATATGTTTAAGCCTGTGAAGGAAGTGAATTTCATCTTTTGTTCAGGTTCGAAGCCAAAGAGCAAACCAAAGGTAGAAAAGACCGAAGAGGAGAAAAAATTTAAGAAAAGAGCAAGGTTCTTTCTAGCTGCTCAGTTTCTAGCTGTCGTCATTTACGTATCAGTGATGGGAGGAGGTAGTTCTGATGAACTGGAGTATGAAGATGAAGATGACTAAACTAAAGCTTTTCTTATTAAATGGACCGGTAACTCTCAGGCGAACTCTCTGAGACTAAGATAAAAACATAACCAGTAATCTCTACGCTTTTTTCTTCTTGAACTCTTAGTTATGGAGAGGATACAGATGTGAGATTTAGTCACATTATAATGGTTTTCGACTTTTCGTTCTGAAGGAGAGCTTTTGGCTTTTATATAAATTTCATTGGTTTTTAAGGCACATCATGGGAACCGATTCACCGGATAAAATACCGAGGAACATTAGAAGACTCTTGGTACACATCCTCAGAATCAACTGAACTAACTCTATTTGTCTTACTAAATAATACAAATCTCATCCATCTAAGAAACTATCTTCTGATAGCAAAAGATGATGCCAAAAACCTACCTAATTCTAAACTCTCTAAAACCAAACAAAATTAATAACAAGTACTAGGAATTGAAATTTACATCCGGGGGCTGCTGCTCCGACGCATCGTCTGCTGGTTGGCTAACAAGCTTCGAGTGTTCATCGGCCGAGTTGATGGAAAACTCAGCTAGTGAACTAACTGCAACAGACATTCCATGGCAGAGAACCTTCACAGCAACCTCTGCAAGTTTCTCAGCAGTCATCACAACATCTTCTTCTCCCTTATCAGCCACTACAAGCTCCATGCTTTCTGACCCGGAGTATCTCCTTGACCCGCTTCCACTCCAGTTTGGATCTTCCCTAACTTGCCTTGCATATATTGAACCCATCCCTGAGGCAAAGAACTCAAGTTTGTCCAAAACTGGTTTTTCATTCAAGCTGTTAAGCAACCTTGACCATTGAATGCAGACTCGGTATATCGGGTGAAGACATGAGGATAATCTAACTTTTTCGGGGTCAGGATCACATCTGAAACATCTTAGAAGCCAACCAGATAATGCTTTCATGTAGGATCTCTGAGAGGTGATCCAGAATTCAAAACAGGTTCTCCAGTTTCGAAGCTGAGCTTCAAGATTCAAAGCAGATTGAGCTAATCTTTGAGAGTTAATAGCCTCTGGCATTATTGGAGGTTGTCTCTTCTTGTGACGCTTTGAAACCGGTGTGCCTGCAAGTAACAGTTTGGCTTCGTCTAGTGTTCGTTTCTGTATCTGGTGACTTTCCGCCATTACTTTCCACATCCTTGTTAATCTGTTATGATCATGATTACCATTTGTCAGTCTGAGGCTTAAAAGTGAAACCGAAGAGAAGGAAAAAGAAGTTGTTGGTGTTGTTACCCTTCAACGAGCTCAAGAAGCTGAGGCAACAGTTCTTGGTCACGAAGAGTCTCGATTCTTTTGGAGATGGATTCAATGGAGTGTATTGACACCTTGATCTGTGTATCTAGATCTCTGATAGTAGCCCTAGTTTTATCAACCGCAAGCGGATCATCTCCTTTCACGTCCTGATTCCTCAGCTGCATACATTTCTTTTCATATGCTCTTCGAACACGTTCTCCAGACTGTTACAACACCACAAAGACGGCTCAGTTATAACCAACAGAGATTAATATGTAGTCACTAGTTGCTTATATCTCTTGTTACTTACCCTAACTTCATCATAGAGTTTCTTCTCCCACGCGAAAAGTCTGTCCAATGTTGTTTGGTGGCTACCTGAAATCATGCAAGATTCATCTGAAACATCGCTTCTGCTTTCAGACCCGCTCTCTCTTGAACCACCAGAAGAAGTGATCAAGAATCTTGACGAGGAAGATCTTGATGAACCCGAGCGGAACAACGCTACTGGATTCAGCATTTTCCTGGCTACAAACACACATAAAAAAGGACTTCATATTTATAAGTGAAGTCATTAAACAGAGAAATATTGCAACATTGTTCATAAACTCACCACTATGGTCATTAAAGGATGATGTGTATTGAGCTCTACCAGCTTCCAATAGCCCCGAGACTTCCTTAGCCGCATCACAAATTGTTGTGAACTGATCTTCAAGATCTTTGATTACTTCAGCCATGCTAGTTGGTCTCCGGTTCACATATACCGTGAACCCCGTCGTCTTTGCATCATCTCTAACACCAACAACATTCTTCATCTCTTGAACCTTACCTACTCCAACAACATTCCCTGTAGCTTCTCCTCCTCTACACACCTCAGCTTTTCGCTGTTCTTGCGTTGGAGGAGCAACGCATTTCTCGTCTCCCTCATTCTCAGTCTCACACCCGCTATCCGTAAACTCATCATCATCCTCATCTCCATCCTCGTCTTCATCCTCATCAACATCTTCAACTTTAACTTCCTCATTGCAACAACTCTTATCAACTTTACCTCTATTCTCTTCCGTTGCTTTCGGATTCGGATTATGATTCTGAAACCGCACATTGACGACAGGTTCAGGTTTATGAGGTTCATCATCTTCTTCCAAATCAGGAATCCCTTCTTCCTCTCTAACACGTCTCAATCCTCTAATCTCATCATCTATACCACTCCTACTATCAACACTTCCTCGGTCATAACTATTGTATCCATAATAATCCAACGAAGAAAACGGATTCCAGAAGAAATCCCACTGCGAATTCTGCGGTGAAGGAGGAGGAATGTTATGACTACTTAACCTTTGCTCAGGAGAGCTCAACGGATTCCAAAACGAAGATGAAGTAGACGCAGAAGTATTCATATTCATATTCATTCCAAAGAAACCATCTGATTCACCATATTGGTTACTACTACTAGGTGGAGAAAATGTCTCAACTCTAAACGTTTCAGGAGATCTCTGTTCGACTCTAACCGGTCTACTTCTATTAGCCATCAAATAATTCGCTTTCACATTCGATCTTGGCCTACCTTGAATCATTTTCGGAGGAATCGAAGAAGGCGAAATGGAGATGAACTCACCGCTATTACTACGGCTGCTTCGACGACGTCTCTGTGGCATTCTCTTGACCGGAGTGACGAATGAGTCTTGACAGAGAGTAGGAACAAACTCATTGTTGTTGTCTCCTTGGAGGATAAAGTCATGGAGAGCATCAGAGACTTTTCTAAGAGAGTGAATATAAGCAATGTGACCAGAAGCAAACTTAGTTCTATGTTCAATAGCTTGTTTGATGAAACGTTTCCTGTCTTTACAGATCTGAACTGCTTCTTCATCATCTAACTTGGAATGAGAACATCCCATTTCTCTCTACTCTTCTTTCCTAAGCTCAAATCCAGAGCTCAAGACACTCATACAAAAGCTATGAAACAACTGAGAACAGAACAAAACAAAGACATAATAACTATGTCTGAACTCGCATTAACTGAGAAAAAGACAATAAGAAGATTCTTTGCTTAATATACAAGACAAAGCTCTTTAGTCCTTAAAACCCTTGAAGAGATTTTGCTTGTTTTCTATTAAAGGGTGAGATTGTACTCAGAAATAACAGAAACCCAGATGAGAAATGGTGTAAAATCTTGGATTTGGTGTTGTGAAAATGTCAAAAGGAAAGTAAAGAGCAAAGCCAGAAAAGAAGTTATTGAAGAAAGAGAGAGAGAAGACAAAGAAGAAGAAGAAAAAACCTAATAATGAGTCAAAAGAAAAGAGACTGGAGGAGCGTGAGGGATACACAGTAGAGAGAGAGAGAGACGTTGGAGAAAACAACGGTCAAAATTACTGTCGGATTTTGAAGGAGAGAGAATGAAAGAAAGAAGTCAAGACTCACTCGCAATCAAGAAGTTGAAGAAGAAGAAGACAGAGGCTACATAAAACAAAACCAAAAAAAAACATTTGATAGAACTAAAATCGTGTGTATTGATCGAAATTAAAAGAGATGATTAATTAATAAATAAAGTGAATGGTAGAGCTAAACTAAATTTTAATAAAGCTACGAAGAATATATATTGGCTAAGAGAAAGACGGGACACGAAGCTTATTTTGTTTCTATCCTCGCTTTTCATGTTTATTTTCGATTTTGCCACTCTGAATATTTCTTGTCTTTTTTCTGTACTAAGTTTTATGTTTATGAGTTTATATATGGCATAGTCTATTGATGTTTACATTACATTTATTTTCATACCTCAATTGTTATACTGATATTAATTTCAATCTTATAATAACATGAATATTAATATAATGACATAACGATGCAAATAGTGTAAACAACTAAATTATACTCTCTGTTTTCTTTTCTTTTTCTAGAAAATATACAAATATTAAGAAAACATATTAAATATTGATTTTAAATGTATTATACTTTGTGATTTACAATTTTTAATAACTCTAAACTAATAGTATTTAATAATTTTTATTAAAATTTACAATTTATCAATTATAATTAATAAGAATTGCATTGAAAATCTAAAAAATCAATTTTTTAGAATAATAATTTTTTCTAGAAAATCAAACAAAAATAAATAAAGGGAGTATATCATATTACCGATAGTGATTTACTTGGTAACTTCTAAATTACATAAGTTTTTTTTTTAGTTTTACTAATCTATATTTTTGTCGAGTTATATAAATTACATTTGCATGGTGGATTGTTTTGTGTAAAATGGAATCAATTCGGAGAATCTATATGAGTAGTTAAGCATGGGCAATTTAGTAACTTAATAAGCGTCGCCAGTGGGAAAATACGTTGGACGAATTTAGGAAAAGCAACAAAAAGAAAGGACCGGCCTGTAAAGTAAAAGGCAGGATCTGGACCCACATTTGTAAAAGATATCATGAAAATGCCTCGATACCTGATACGTACTTCTTCTTTTTTTTGTCCCTGGGAATTTCACGTAACCACAAAACTGCCATTAATATTGAGAACTAGAATTTCTCCGCAATCTATTTTATTGGGCCAAGCATTTACAGTCATATCTAGCACAATGGACATAATTGTCGTAAAGTTAAATTGCAGACTTAGCCCGTAACGTAGTTTCTTGAAACTGTAATTTATTACATTTAGAATGATTGAATTTTTTTTATTTTTTTTTAATATAATGTTAAATTATATTCAAAAGAAAAATTATCTTTTTTTACAACATGTGCAACTTGTTTGAAATGAAGCTGAAAGTTTAGAATTGAAATGAAAATTTAGAAACTAGAAGTGATTAGGCTCTTGTATCAAACCACATTTGGAGTCCCGCATCGTAGTGTCTATCTCCCTTTATTCGAATTGATGAAAGAATGTTTCTCACTTGTTTGTCGATCCAACCAATTAGCCGAGTTGCTGAATGCAGAGTGTTCCCATGTCGTCTTCTGTTGCGTTCGCTCCAGATTGAGTAAACCGAAGCTTGAAAGGCATAACGCACAAGAAAGTTTTCAACTCGATTTTGCTGTAAACTAGAAACCGTGTTAAGGAGGAGGTGCCAATCCGTTGTGAAACGCGTCGTTAGAATGTTCTTTGCTGTGACTGTCCAGACTTCAGAAGAATAGGGGCAGTTAAAAAAGAGGTGATCACGAGATTTTGTGGGATGATTGCAGAAGACACATGATCCTGAAGAAACCCCTTTCCAATTAGCCATTCGATCTCCCGTAGAGAGGCGATCCAAAGCTGCAAGCCAAACACAGAAAGAAAATTTTGGAGTCGCTTGATAAAACCATACTCCTTTGTACCATGTAACCTTGGTCGCAGTGGTTCGAATATTGTTCCAAGTATCTCGTGTAGAGAACTGTGGTTTATAAATGTCATTTCTTCCTCGCCAAACCACATCATCTGCTTTCTCCTTGCGGTTCGCCTTTGATGTAGCTATGACGTTTTCTACTTGATTTAAATAGTCTGTTATGTGCCTTCGGCTGCGATGTGTGTCCCAAACCTCAGCCACTAACTTATCTCTTTTAATGCCCAGGTCAATAATACCTTTATCTCCGATGAAGTTCATTATTCTGCCCATACAAGACCAGTCATCATACCAAAACGATGTGCGTTGACCATTGTGTACTTCAATCTTACTAAAAGTTTTTGCCACTTCTCGGTACTTTAGAAGCTTCTTCCACATCCATGATCCCATCGTTGTGGAGCTTTTTATTATCCAGAAAGAGTTATTTTTCAAGAGATTCGTTTCTATCCACTTTACCCACAGTGAGTCTCCATGGGATAATATTCGCCAAATCAGCTTCAGACAACAGACATCATTTGCTTCTTTCAAAGATCGCAGTCCAAGGCCTCCCTCCTGTTTCGGTTTACAAATTGCTTCCCACGCCACTTTAGCTTTGCAAGAGCTAAAATGACCATAAAAAAAGCAGAGCATATTTTGTTTATTTCCCTGAGACAGGCACGTGGAAGTCGAAATGCGGCCATCAAGAAATTTGTGATGCTCGATAAGACCGAACTGATCAAGTTTAGTCTTCCAGCATAGGAGAGAAAACGTGATGTCCAAGTACCAATTCTGTGTCGAATTTGTTCTATGAGAGGAAGAGAATCCGCAGATGAAAGGCGTTTTGTGACCAAAGGGAGCCCTAAATAGCGAACCGGCAATTGACCTATATCAAAAGAGAAATGATTGCTTATGGCTTGGTAATTTGAAGCTTGTATTCCCGCCAAATACAAAGTAGACTTCTCCATGCTTATTTCAGACCCGACCATTTAGCAAAATCATCTAGAACCTCCATTATTCCTTCTATTGATCTTACTTTTCCATCAGACAGAATCATGAGGTCGTATGCAAAGCTCAAATGAGTTAAACCCAACTTTTTGCATCTCGGGTGATAACCAAAATGATGTGCACCTGCAGCTTTATCTAACATTTTAGAGAGAATGTCCATACTTATGACGAAGAGGTAAGGAGATAGAGAACAACCCTGCCGCAACCCTCTCGCACTTTGGAAAAAGCCTGCAAGTTCACCATTCACCTGAACCGAAAAAGAAGCTGTACTAATACAGAGAGTAATCCAGCGTATAAAAACCGTGGGGAAGTTCATAGCTTGGAGGGCATTTGTTAGGAAGGACCACTGGACCGAGTCAAACGCTTTGGATATATCAATCTTTAGAGCGCAACGGCTTTAGATTGAGTCCTTATGGTAATCTTTGACTAACTCTGTTGCTAACAACACATTCTCGATTAGTAACCTATCCTTGACAAAAGCTGACTGGTTTCCTGCTATGAATTTGGGGGGCACCAGCTTGAGTCGATTGGCAATTATCTTGGATATCACCTTATAGATCACATTGCAGCAAGAGATGGGACGATAATCTTTCATCTCTTTAGCCTCCTTTTTCTTGGGAATGAGAGCTAAAATTGTAGTGTTGATACCCTTTGGTAAAAAGCCTTTTGCGAAGAAAGATTGTATAGCCAAGATAAATTCATTACCAAGAATCTCCCAAGTGGCTTTGAAAAATTCTGAAGTGAATCCATCCGGCCCCGGAGACTTGTCATTTGGCATAGAAAATAACACTTTCTTTATCTCTTCAGCAGTAACCACACGAGTTAACAACTCGTGTTCTGTTTCTGAGCATCTAAAGGGTAGTAAATCCTGAAGATCAGCCATAGTTACTCCCTCATACTCGTTGGGAATAAGTTGTAAGAACTCTCTGAAAAACCGCTCTGCATATGCTTTAATCTCATCCCCTTTTGCTGTCACACTACCATCTTGGCATTGAATTTCGCTAATTGAGTTCTGAGCCTCTCTAGTGACCACCGCTCTGTGGAACGCCTTATTGTTCTTATCTCCCCCATCCAACCAATGTAACTTTGATTTTTTCTTGAGAAATTTTTCTTCTAGTCCTGCAACATGTTCCCATCTGTCATGAGCCTCGACTTCTTCTTTCATTGCGTTAGGAGTAGGATTATTTAGGGTTGACTCTTGCTTCTTGCACAAAGTGTCATAGGCTTCTCTTGTCTTCTTAACCAAGTTTCCAAGTCTCTCTTTTGCCAAGTTTCGAAGTAAGGGTTTTAAACTCTTTAGCTTTTTGGAGAACCGAAACAGTGAAGAGGTAGATAAAAAGATTGGCTCTGTTTCTTTCCAGTAGGAATCTACTGTAGGCTTGAAATCCTCCATTTCAGTAAGAACATTCACAAATTTGAAAGGTCTCTTTCCCCTAACAATACTGCCTGGACCATCATTTAAGTTTATTCGGCCTCGTAGGTGGTCTAAACATCCTCCAGCTTCAAACACACTATAAGATTGAGGAAAACTCTGAGTCCAAACATCATTCACCATGACCCTGTCCAACTTCTTGGCAATGAGATCATGTTCTCTTTTGTTTGACCATGTGTAAAGTGGACCATGATGAGCCATGTCCGTAAGAGAACAATAATTCACCATCGATCTAAAGTCACGCATGCCCATTGAAACCACAGGATTATCCTCCACTTTTGAATGCTCTTCTAGTTCTAACGTCTCATTAAAATCTCCAAAAATAATCCAAGGCTTCTTCTTAATGATAGGAGAATCATAATGATCCTGCAATTCATTCCAAAGAACCTTTCTATCATCCCTGAAATTGGATGCATACACAAACGAACAAAAAAACTCATCATCCCGGTTCTCTAGCTTTACTGAACAGGTTATGAGCTGTTCACTCTTATAGAAAGGACTCAAACGCACATTTCTCCTCCATACTACCCAAATACGACCTCGACTATTGTATTCGAAGTTTGTAATCATCGACCAATCATTGAACAACTTACTACTTAACACCTGAGCTTTATCCTCCTTTACTCGCGTCTCTAATAAACAACCAAACAGAAAATCTTGTCTCTCCACCCAACTCTTTATTACGGAATGTTTTTCTAACTTATTTAGACCTCGAACATTCCATAAGAATTCCGACATTAATGATTTTTAGGAGGGTGCTTCTTACTCTGATCTTTAGGAAAATTCCTATTCGATTGAGTAAAAGAGTTTGATAAAACCTTGTGAGCAGTTTTGGATCCACGTGGAAGAGACAGACGTTGGTTCTGCACCTCCGTACGTACATGAACATGGTCTTGAGATACTGTCATCTTCACAGTTGGAACTTCTGTACCAGGGTCGTCTTTCTTAGTTTCTTCACCCGCCTCTGGGATCTTATTTCCCTCCTCCACATCCTCATCTCCACTCAGGACCGAGTATGAGTTGGATAATATGGAGACCTCACCAAACTTAAGCTCCCCTGTTTTTATAGTTGGACTGCGACCTGTTTTTGGAGGAGTTATCCAGCCCTTATCATTCTCAGATTCACTTGAAACAATCGCAACTGAGTTTTCTTGGCTGCAGTTTCCTGCACTTTCATTTGTTTTCTCCTCTAGACTCTTCTTCTCTGCAATGTGTAGAGGCGATTGTGTAGAAGTGGCAGCTACTTCAACAAGAGTCTCTTTTTGACTTAAACTTACATTAGATTCTTGTCCCTTGACAGACAGACATGAATCAATTAAATGTCCTCATTTCTTACAACAGCCACATCTAGGAGGCAACCAAGGGTAAGCATATTGTATAACCACCTCTAATTCTCCCTCCTCTTCACCCATGAAGCTATATTCAGTAGGTAAATCTTTTGTCAAATCCGCTTCAACTAAAATTTGCGCTTCATCAAAGCTAACACAAGCTTCTGTTTTAGGATGTAAATGTATAGGTTTCCCCACTGCACTTGAGAGAAATTCTAGACCCTTATCTGTGAACAAAGTGGGTGGAATGTTAGAGAGGGTAATCCACAAAGGAATTGACTTCAGGGCTGGCTGCATATCCTCTGTAAATGGGGTCCATTTAGACATGATCATAGGGATGTCCATAATGTTCCACATTCCTCTGTTAAGGACTCTGTTTCTCATAACTTCATTTCGGATTCGAAATTTCACGGTGGTCGCGTTAACCTCATAGACGTCTATCAAAGCCGATTTATCTCCTATCCTCCAGATTTTGTTAACAATCATATGGATCTTTCCCACATGTGGAGCTTTAGTATTGAAAAATTTACCTATCAGAGAATCTTTCCAAATAGGTTTTGCACCAGCAAAAACCTCTTTTGGTACCACCACTTTCTCTTTCCCATCCACTTCAGACACCACAAACTTTTGCTTCGTAAAAACATGTTTTTTAGCCACTTTAACCCAAGATTCCTTCTGACTAGTGCCAGCGACCTGCTTTGATAAACCCTCCGGCTGAGAAGCAACAAAACCTGTTGCAGAAACTTTTGAATCACCCAAAACCACTATAGCCTCTTCCTCCTGTTGGGAAACCATCTTTTGAGTAACTTCCGGCAACTTATCTCCATCCGGATGAGGCGGAGAAGCCACCGCCGGCTCCATACTTGCTAGAAACGCAAAGAACCCTAGATCGCCTTATTTTCTCTTTTAATCATTGAGTTTTTCAATGACAAAGCCACACCACATGTTTGACTAATTTAAAAGCTTAAACCAACTACGTACTAGGCCTTTTGTTCAATATTTACATGTTTCTGGTTCATGGTATGTGATTGAATGCAAGTTTTTTTTTCTTATCTGTAAAAACAGATATACAAAAATAGCAAACCCAAGTCGGTTTGGATCGGATTCAGTATATAGTTTGAGCTCATGTTAGTTGTTGATCGAATGTCCACTATCATGAATTCATGATATCATATATCCTCATTGTGTTTTTCACTGTGTACATATCATGATAAAACACTCGTCTCTTGTCTTTGTCCCCATTTTTTAAATTCCAAAGGTCAATATTATGATGCACGTATTGGATTTTTTCTAGGTGTACGTGTATATAGATATGGTTGTTACTTTATTACTTTGCATCAATTCTATCATATTACTCGAAGGTGAGAAATATGTTATAAATATTCTTGATAAAACGATATGGTTTTCTTTTGTAAAGATATGATTATGATAATATTAACGAGTTAAGTATACAATTAAGCTTGACCACCTCATGGTCCTCATTGGTAATTTAGTTCTTGCATTGCACTTTCATAATCACTTATAGCAACTTTTCTCAAAAATATTATATATGGGCAAACAATAGGTGTCCTATATCATTTTCTTTTTTAATTTCTAATGCATCACGATAACATATCGAACAATATTTTACTTCATATTCGTGTATCATTTTATACAATAAATTTAAAAGTTTAGACCGATCAAGAGATTCCAGCCCACTTAGGCTTTAAGAAATCTATCGGTTAGATGCTTGCATTTAACAATTCTACTAAAATCAACTATGAAATAAATCCCATGGTGAAAATGATTTCTTTAATAACTAAAAACTAATCTTAGAATAAAACTTCCACTAATGTACATGTATCAAAGAGTTTTATAAAGAATATCCATTAGAAATGATTGAAAGAGAGATAAATTCTTGTTGATGTCGAAGTCTAAAAATGAAATGTTTACTATAATGAGAAAAGGGTGAAGAAAACTGAAAATAGTAAGTTACAATTCTTAAAAGTTCCAAAGATTCAGGAACTATAATTTTAATGTGATTAGGTGGTAGAACGAATATAAGTACGACCACTTTTCGATACACAAAAAGAGGTTTCCTTATTATGACAATTTCTATTCATATTCAATCTAATGTAGTAATGTTCTTGCCCATGTACATGTAGTATACGTTTGCGTATTCTATTGTTCACCCGCACTATGTAATTTCTCACAATATCTATAGTGTTGGCTAATTTTGTTTGCCTTTTCCAAAAGATTTTTAGAAATAACTATCATCTTAGTAGTCCTATTATCCGTTGTCAAGTTGTTTATAAACTCTTTGTTATCTAAGTATTACAGGAAATAAGAATTTGCTCATTGTGAATAATAAACTAGAAGTTGTGTTAAATTAAAAATTTATTATATACTTTTTATGTTTCTTTTTAATTGATTTTGTAGAAAAAACACACAGATTAAGAAAATATATTAAAACTAATTATAAATGTATTAATTTTTGTAATTTATATTTTTCTTTAATTATAAATTAACGATATTCAATTAATTGTTCTAAATTTTAAAATTCATTAATAATAACTAATAAATAGTGCATAGAAAACAAAAAAAAAATCAATCATTTTGAAACAATAGTTTTTCTAAAAAATCAATAAATGATCAAAATAATAAAAATGCAATGAACGCGACAAAGCAAAGTTTGAATAAAAGCAATTAATGAACCTTTACTCAAGAGTACATTAACTGGAAATATTTGATGAAACAATTAATAAAGTTTTACATCGGTTTGGAAAGCCGCACCATCCAAAATTTGAGATGAAAGAAAAAAATTACCCAAACTATGGATTTTATAGTTTTTGCGATCAAGATACCACAAACTTACCGATCGGGTATGCCATGAAAAAGCTTAAAGCTAACATTCAAGATGTCCTTGAAACCTATAACGATGATTATTTTGTTATAGGTTTAATTACCTACGACAATTTGAAACTTTTTTCCCATTCTGACTATTGTACTCTAATAAATGATGCAATCAAAATCTTCCATGCACAGAGAAGAGTTGGTAATTGTTGCAATTGTAAAAACAAAAACCCATAAAATCTCAAGAACCTCATGTCACACAGATAATGCCACATTGCTTACTTAAAAAATTTGCTTTCTTGTTTTTCTTTTTTTTTTTTTTGCCAAGAAACCAATGTTTTTCTTTTCTCTTTTTTTTTTTTTGAGCAAAACCAAAAAACCAATGTATATTTGTACTTTACCAATAATAAAATCTCAAAAACTTGAAGATAAGTTTGATCAAGGCCGACCCATGGGTAAAAAGCCCAACAAGCGAATGCTTTAGGCAACAACGTTTATAAATGTTTTTAGCAGCCTCACTAACCATCAAGAGTTTTGCTTTATTTGTTATCATATTCTTTTTCGCAGTATACACTATAAAGATGCGGTCATATTATCTATATTTTTTGTAACGATTTGGCTGGGACTGTTTGTGGACCACGACGTCTATTTTTGGTTGATGGATTTCTACAATATACGATACTGAAAAGAGTAAAAATCATTTATTTTATTATAAAAATAATGTCTCCAACTTTCTCTTGTAATAGGTTATGGCTTGTATTCACTGATTCTTAATGCATTCTAGTATAACTTTATGTCATTTATTTATTTAATTTAGTGGTTTATCATTTAAGCCGCATACGTCTTTACTCTATCTCTTTCTCCTAGAGTATAACTATAAGTTATACTATGCAAACATGTGAGATTTTATTAGAAAGTATAAAAGATATAGGTAGATATTAAGAGATAAGCTACGAAAGTAGACGACATTGGTGCGTTGCGTTAAAAGAATTTGTAGTTAATTATTTAGAATGATAAACTAAGAAAATCGTACTAAAAACAATAATAAAGAAAACAATGAGATGAGGAATCACACATGGATTCCATTTTCGTGACATTCCACTTTTGGGGGTTTCCACTAAATTTTTTATAACTTTGATTTCGTGTCTCTTCCTCACGAGATAAAATCCCCCTTTGACCATTTGTTTCGTCCAATCAACTTAAAACCTAGCAAGAACTATTAATCATAATATAATTATTCAGATTCTTAGATATGCTATATACTAATGTGCCTAAACTCGTGACGTATCGGACCAGTTTTAGTCCCGCCCTACTTTCAAACTAATAATGTTTTGTAATCTCAATACTTTTCCTTCAAAACAATTTTAAGAAAACTGCCGTATTTGTTATGAGCTAATTATAATCGAGCATCCTACCTTGAATTAACTTGGTTTCAAGACTAATTAAGATCGACTTTTCCAAAATAAAGTCATGCATAAAAATTGATTTAAATATTATACATACGAGTTATGACAATTTGTATATAAAAAAATTTGCTGGACGTTTGAGTAAAACGTTTCATAAAATATAGGAACTGAATCTTGAAGATAGGAACCGGAAACAAATAACTAAAAAGATAGCCTACGAGATTTACGTGGTAAAAAAATAACTTAAAACCCCATAAAACCTTAATCAAAGAAAAAATGGTTTAATAAAGGTTTCAAAAATTTAGTAATGGTTCTAAAATCATTTGGTACCCCCCTTATTAAACTTTCAACAACCTTATACACCTACTAGATTTGTGGTATTTTTAATAATTTTGAATTTTTGTGGTAGTTTTGGAAAACATGATTTAATAATTTGAAGCTTTTCGAATTACTCTATAATTTTTAATAGAGATCGATCATTATCCCTAAATATATTTATAAAAAATCTGATAATTACTAAAATGTTAAAGAAAACTAACCAATCATCTTGCATCTAACATTCTTACTTATCTGCCTATATAAGCAACAACTCCCATTTCTTGACTTCTCTATGTTCCTAACACTTCTCTCAACCTTTATCTGATCGCACCAAACCAGTTTTTTCGCATCGGCTTCTTCCTTTTGCTACTAGCTCTCCTCTCTTCTCCGGTATTTTTGTCTCTCTTCTTAATTCACACAGATTTCATGATAAGTGATGATCTATAACAAGACGCTAACTCTTCTCTTGCATTTCTCGTGTTTTCATTTTCTTGTTACGCCAAATTTATCCCTTCAAAATCATTTTTTTATGCGTATAGAATCCAAATAATAAGTAAAAGCTGATTCGTCTTCTTCCACTTAACACAAGTAAGCAATGAGAGGGTGAAGATTTTTCTTTAGGAAAAAAAAGAGAGTGAAGATATTTTTTGGCTTGATCTCAACATTATTTTTTCTTAAAAGTAAACATTTTCAATAAGAAAATACAAGACCCATACCGAAAGTTTCTTCTTAAAAAAAAAAAAAAGGTTTTGAACTGTTTCATGATAATGATAACTAAAAAAGTTTTTGCTTTCTTGTTTTTTTTCCTCCGCAAAACAGTCTTAAAGTATAACCAAAAAGCCTATAAATCAATATAATTTGTTGTTTTGATTTACGTTTTACAGAAAATGGCGTTACAAAACAAAGAAGAAGAGAAAAAGAAAGTGAAGAAGTTGCAAAAGAGTTACTTCGATGTTCTCGGAATCTGTTGTACATCGGAAGTTCCTATAATCGAGAATATTCTCAAGTCACTTGACGGCGTTAAAGAATATTCCGTCATCGTTCCCTCGAGAACCGTGATTGTTGTTCACGACAGTCTCCTCATCTCTCCCTTCCAAATTGGTAAATCTTTTTTTTCTTTGTGATAATAAAGATTTTTTTAAAAAAAAAAATTGGTAAATCATTATAAATAAATAGTTATTTAATATTTCTCTAATTTTTAATTTTACTCAGTCAAAAAATAATAATTAAAAAGCATAAATAATTATTTTATATTACACGAAAAGCTCACTTCATCTTATTTCTATTTATAAATTAGTGGTTTTGCGTCATGGTTTGATATTTTAATTAGTCAAATATATGTGATCCAACAAGTCACTTCAACTGAAAATATTTAATATTCTACCACTCAAATTTAATTTGCTTTCCCAAATCATTTCTTCTTAAGAAAACTAGTTTAGATCCAATTCTGTTTTACCAAAGTAATTTTTTCTTAATTGCTTTGCTTTGATATTTATGTACTGATAAAGTGGGGTAAATGGTTGTGTTTTTAACCTAGGAGCTAAAGGTCAATATTAAAATTAACAGTTTTTTCGCCTACAACAAAATAGGATAAACCGTTACTATTTTTTTTGTTTTATTAATCCCATGAAACACGTTCAGTTAGTATAACCAAAGATTGTGAATAAGGTTCGTCTAGTTTTTTTTCAAACTGTATCTAGTAAACCAACAAATTAAAAATGGTAACTTTTATAGAAACGCATAATGATATAATAACGGCAATAATACAACGATCACATGTTTTTATAAATTCTAAATTTTGCATATCATAAAACCTTTACCACATTTTGTTTTTTTTGCATATTATAGCTAACCTAATACATGCATATAACGCATGATACGTGTGTAACCAAATAAATAATATATTTAATTGACATCATATATAGAATTTAATTCCGAAATCATATATAGATAATACATAATAGAATAAAGGTTGTTAGAAAAAGCCTGTCGTGATACTTTACCAAATCTTTTGATATGAATATTTAATTGGTAGTGCATCATACTCGTTACGTAACAATATTTTATAATTTTTATTTGACAGAAAACATATTCTATATTAGACATTGAAAGTTAAAAATAATCAAATAAAAAATCAGAAAAAATTAAATAATAACACTATTTTCATCATTAAGAAAATACACTATTTTCAGTTTATTATTTACTAGTTTTTAAGGTTTGAATTTATAAAAATTGGCTAATATTTGTCATTTTCCTCACTTGCAAATATATTTTAATAAATCTTCTTCCACCTTTGTTAATTAATGATTTAATTCTGAAAAACATTGTGTTGCAGCTAAGGCACTAAACGAAGCTAGGTTAGAAGCAAACGTGAGGGTAAACGGAGAAACTAGCTTCAAGAACAAATGGCCGAGCCCTTTCGCCGTAGTTTCCGGCTTACTTCTCCTCCTATCCTTCCTAAAGTTTGTCTACTCGCCTTTACGTTGGCTCGCCGTGGCAGCAGTTGCCGCCGGTATCTATCCGATTCTTGCCAAAGCCTTTGCTTCCATTAAAAGGCCTAGGATCGACATCAACATATTGGTCATAATAACCGGTAATACCACTTTCTCCTCTTTTCTTTATGCTGTCGTTATACCACTTTTTTTTTTAGTATTCATTATTAGCATCTAACATTATTTCTCTATATTACTCCGTGACTTAAGAATGATGTGTTCTATAATAATTTGTTAGTTTATGGGTTATCCGTGATCGATGTAACAACTAGAAATAATATTGTTACTTATCTAAGATTTGAAAACTTAGCAAATTGTGGTTAAGGTAAAACTATTAATATATATAATTTCTTAAAACTTGTGATCGAGTCTCTATCCCTTTTTCGGTATTTTAAAAAAGCTTACATACTGCTTTCCTACAAACCCAACACTCCACGAAACCTTTTAGAAAAGTTTCCTTTATTTTGTTCATAACATTTTTAGATAAATTCATATGGGAAAACTACTAAAGAATAGGTATTAAGAAAAATATTGTATTATGCTCAACTTATTTTACTGAACTCCAATATAGGAAAAATTAAATACGTGTAGCAGTTTGATATGTTTGTTATATTGTAGAGTTTATTTGAGTTATAGGTTATAGAGGAAAACTAAAACAACTTTATATTTTTGCCGTAAGCAATGCAAATTTGAGTTATAGTTTATAGGAAAAAATCAAAATGTTCTTAGGATATAGGAAAAGTGAACATGTGATATAAACTTGAAAGTTGGTGTGGAAGATAATGCAAAAACAAAAGGTGCATTTCAAAATACGGGAAAAAGAAAGACGCCTTTCTCTTTTCTGTTTATAAAAATATACATTTTCGTTCATTTCTACTAGTACGATTATTTATAGGAACATACATAATTTCAAATTAAAACCATCTAAAGAGTAGAGAAAATAATTAAATATTTTGTTCAAGGAAAATAGTTATATTGTCTATATCGTAGGCAAGAAAATAAAAATCAGTTTTATTTTCCTTGGGTGCAATTAAGATGTCAATCTTTTTATATAAAATCAGAGTAATTTCATACCAGAAATCAGACTAAATTTTGAGATTTGTAGGAAGTCTCAAAAATCATAGTGTGATATCTTTTGATGATTTTTTCTAAAACAATTACAATTACGTGCCATAGATAGAAAAACGCTAAGCATAGGTTTTTGATTGAAAATGGAAAATGGAAAAAGAACCTTCAACTCATTAAAAGAAAACAAAAAAGTGCATATAATAATTTAAAATATCATCAAAAATGAAGAAATTAATTCAGAACTTGGAACTATTATGGAGCTATGGAATTAGTTTTAGTTGGAATTTCTGTTTAGTAGACATAATTAACAAGAAACCATACAAAGTCATGTGAATCCAAGTTTTTTTTTTTTTTTGATTTTTTTTTATTTCGCTTGGTAGATGTTATAGTGTTACTTTAAGCTTTCTTTGATTTTCTAAAAACAAAATATTTTACACTGAGAGGTGATACAATGTTTTAGGTTTAAACTGATAATGATCCAATTTCTTCAATACAGTGATTGCAACACTTGCAATGCAAGATTTCATGGAGGCAGCAGCAGTTGTGTTCCTATTCACCATATCCGACTGGCTCGAAACAAGAGCTAGCTACAAGGTTTGTGTCCTAATATTATTAGGCTAATAATCACCATCTATAACAATTGTGAAATCTCTTGCTATTTTTATAAATGATTTTGAAGTTGAAACTAGAATGGTTTATTAACGTAATGATTATTGCAAATGTAATATCTCAGGCGACCTCGGTAATGCAGTCTCTGATGAGCTTAGCTCCACAAAAGGCTATAATAGCAGAGACTGGTGAAGAAGTTGAAGTAGATGAGGTTAAGGTTGATACAGTTGTAGCAGTTAAAGCTGGTGAAACCATACCAATTGATGGAATTGTGGTGGATGGAAACTGTGAGGTAGACGAGAAAACCTTAACGGGCGAAGCATTTCCTGTGCCTAAACAGAGAGATTCTACCGTTTGGGCTGGAACCATTAATCTAAATGGTATGTAATCCTATTTTAAGAGCTTCAAGCTTTATACATTTTTGTTGTATCTTTCATTCTTTTGGTCTTTCTTGGTGTTTTTTTTGCAGGTTACATATGTGTGAAAACAACTTCTTTAGCGGGTGATTGTGTGGTTGCGAAAATGGCTAAGCTAGTAGAAGAAGCTCAGAGCAGTAAAACCAAATCTCAGAGACTAATAGACAAATGTTCTCAGTACTATACTCCAGGTAAGCAAAGACATAACCAGAATTTCTTTATGTTTTTGATTCGAGTAATTTTGAGACCTCTGTGTTTCTTGTTTTGTTTCAGCAATCATCTTAGTATCAGCTTGCGTTGCCATTGTCCCGGTTATAATGAAGGTCCACAACCTTAAACATTGGTTCCACCTAGCATTAGTTGTGTTAGTCAGTGGTTGTCCCTGTGGTCTTATCCTCTCTACACCAGTTGCTACTTTCTGTGCACTTACTAAAGCGGCAACTTCAGGGCTTCTGATCAAAAGTGCTGATTATCTTGACACACTCTCAAAGATCAAGATTGTTGCTTTCGATAAAACTGGGACTATTACAAGAGGAGAGTTCATTGTCATAGATTTCAAGTCACTCTCTAGAGATATAAACCTACGCAGCTTGCTTTACTGGTAAAAAAAAAACTTGTGTACTGACCATAACAAGTTTGCTGAGATAACTTATGACTGAGACTTTCTTGTTATATAATGTTTCAGGGTATCAAGTGTTGAAAGCAAATCAAGTCATCCAATGGCAGCAACAATCGTGGATTATGCAAAATCTGTTTCTGTTGAGCCTAGGCCTGAAGAGGTTGAGGATTACCAGAACTTTCCAGGTGAAGGAATCTACGGGAAGATTGATGGTAACGATATCTTCATTGGGAACAAAAAGATAGCTTCTCGAGCTGGTTGTTCAACAGGTACTTGTAATATAAAGCTCAACAGAATGTTTTGAGGTCTTGGTATTCTTTAGTCTGAGCACTTGATTGTTCTTTCTTTACAGTTCCAGAGATTGAAGTTGATACCAAAGGCGGGAAGACTGTTGGATACGTCTATGTAGGTGAAAGACTAGCTGGATTTTTCAATCTTTCTGATGCTTGTAGATCTGGTGTTTCTCAAGCAATGGCAGAACTGAAATCTCTAGGAATCAAAACCGCAATGCTAACGGGAGATAATCAAGCCGCGGCAATGCATGCTCAAGAACAGGTGAGACTAATATAAACCATATTTTTAATCACTCTCTTAAGCGAAGACGTTGTTTAATAGTACCTTGAAATGTTTTATGAAACAGCTAGGGAATGTTTTAGATGTTGTACATGGAGATCTTCTTCCAGAAGATAAGTCCAGAATCATACAAGAGTTTAAGAAAGAGGGACCAACCGCAATGGTAGGGGACGGTGTGAATGATGCACCAGCTTTAGCTACAGCTGATATTGGTATCTCCATGGGAATTTCTGGCTCTGCTCTTGCAACACAAACTGGTAATATTATTCTGATGTCTAATGATATAAGAAGGATACCACAAGCGGTGAAGCTAGCGAGAAGAGCACGACGCAAAGTTGTTGAAAACGTGTGTCTATCGATCATTTTAAAAGCAGGAATACTCGCTTTGGCATTTGCTGGTCATCCTTTGATTTGGGCTGCGGTTCTTGTTGATGTAGGGACTTGTCTGCTTGTGATTTTCAATAGTATGTTGCTGCTGCGAGAGAAGAAAAAGATTGGGAACAAAAAGTGTTACAGGGCTTCTACATCTAAGTTGAATGGTAGGAAACTTGAAGGCGATGATGATTATGTTGTGGACTTAGAAGCAGGCTTGTTAACAAAGAGCGGGAATGGTCAATGCAAATCAAGCTGTTGTGGAGATAAGAAAAATCAAGAGAATGTTGTGATGATGAAACCAAGTAGTAAAACCAGTTCTGATCATTCTCACCCTGGTTGTTGTGGCGATAAGAAGGAAGAAAAAGTGAAGCCGCTTGTGAAAGATGGCTGTTGCAGTGAGAAAACTAGGAAATCAGAGGGAGATATGGTTTCATTGAGCTCATGTAAGAAGTCTAGTCATGTCAAACATGACCTGAAAATGAAAGGTGGTTCAGGTTGTTGTGCTAGCAAAAATGAGAAAGGGAAGGAAGTAGTGGCAAAGAGCTGTTGTGAGAAACCCAAACAGCAGGTGGAGAGTGTTGGAGACTGCAAGTCTGGTCATTGCGAGAAGAAGAAGCAAGCTGAAGACATTGTTGTCCCGGTGCAGATTATTGGTCATGCATTAACGCATGTGGAGATCGAGTTGCAGACAAAGGAAACCTGCAAAACAAGCTGTTGTGACAGTAAAGAAAAGGTTAAGGAGACAGGTTTGCTGCTTTCTAGTGAGAACACACCTTACCTGGAGAAAGGAGTGCTGATTAAAGATGAAGGAAACTGCAAGTCTGGCAGCGAGAACATGGGGACAGTGAAACAAAGCTGCCATGAGAAGGGCTGCAGCGATGAAAAACAAACCGGGGAAATAACTCTTGCTTCGGAGGAAGAGACAGATGATCAAGATTGCTCCTCGGGATGTTGTGTGAACGAGGGAACAGTGAAACAAAGCTTCGATGAGAAGAAGCATTCTGTGTTGGTGGAGAAGGAAGGTTTGGACATGGAAACTGGTTTCTGTTGTGATGCCAAGCTGGTTTGTTGTGGAAACACAGAAGGTGAAGTGAAGGAGCAATGTCGTCTGGAGATAAAGAAAGAAGAACATTGCAAGTCTGGTTGCTGCGGCGAGGAAATACAAACCGGAGAAATCACTCTGGTTTCAGAGGAAGAGACAGAGAGCACGAATTGTTCCACGGGTTGTTGTGTGGACAAAGAAGAAGTGACACAAACCTGTCATGAGAAGCCTGCTAGCTTGGTGGTATCAGGCTTGGAAGTGAAGAAGGATGAGCATTGTGAGAGCTCACACAGAGCCGTCAAGGTAGAGACCTGTTGCAAAGTGAAGATTCCAGAGGCTTGCGCATCAAAATGTAGGGACAGAGCGAAGCGTCACAGTGGTAAAAGCTGTTGCAGGAGTTATGCAAAAGAGTTATGCAGCCACCGCCATCATCATCACCACCACCACCACCATCACCATGTGAGTGCTTGATGGAGATTGATTGAATAACTTAAACTCTTGATGCATCCATCTATTCACATTACGTTTAGTCTCATTCCGTGAATGCCGAAATAAAAAACAAAATGTTCCAGCAAAGGCAGTTTATTAGATTAAGCAACTGTGTTATTCATAAAGACAATGCTAGTGATTTTTTTTTAGTACTTTATGTATTGCAATTCCTAAAGTATTTTGAACTTTGATCTTAAGAGTCTTAAAATCAAACAAACCAAGCAGTTGAAACAGACCTTGGATCAAAGTTAGTGTTACCAATTACCATCCATAAGCTGTCCTTTCGTTTCCCAAGTAGCTGGAGGAGTAGAAACCAAGGTAGGACATGATCTAATGACTTAAGATAATATGATTTTTCATTGATCGATGAGATAAAAGAACACTGATCACACCAAAAAACAAAGAAAGTGAGTTTTATAATGAAGCAGATTAAAATATGAGATGATAAAGGATTATATACAAGATGCTAACACAATGCGAGTTGTGCTATATGATGATACTAATATGGAAGTGTGAAGAAAACTAACAAATCTTCTAAGACCTGTTTTCATTTATACTCTGAACTTTAAATTCCCTATTTCACAGCATTGCTGATCATTATCTTCTTCTCCTTCATGACAACAAAAAATAATCTGGAAGAGAGAAGCAAAATCCAGTACATGTCCTGGGACAAAACCGTCTTGAGAGTCTTCACATCGTGGGTATTATCAACAAGTTCGTTCAACGTCATTTTGTGCATATCTCAGCATTTCCAATACAGCTTCAACGTAATTTGGTGTGCAGGCCTATGATCGGTGCGTCTGAAGGGTACAGCTTCGATGTTATTAACCCATTATTAGGTGCCATGGGATTATAACTAGATACTTTAGGGATTGGGAAATCCAGGGGAAGAGAGTCCATTTCCATAAAACAGTTTCTGCCTCTCGCGTCAGAGATCAACGCTGCCCAATCCTCAGACTTCATCAGAGCAGATGCATTTCCCATCACCTATTCAAGTAAAAAGTTGTTGAAAAAACCCATCAACATATAATATCAAACAAAATGTGTGCGAGCAGAGAGATAGAGAGAAACCATACCCACAGAGCTCTTCTCGCACGGGTAAGAGCAACATTCATCCGCCGGATATCTGAAACAAAGCCAACCCCATGACCCGAAGCACGCACACATGACATGATTATAACATCACGTTCTTGACCCTGAAACGCGTCTACTGTATTAATATAAATCTCTTTCAGTTCATCTTGGCCCAAAGCATTGCCAAACTCGTGCTTAAGGCATTTCAGCTGCAGTTTGTACGGGGTTATTACTCCCACAGAGACTTTACCCGCACCCAACGACTTCAGAGTTTTCTGAAGATGCATGTACACCCCAACACAGAATCGAGCTTCATCAACATTCTCGTAAGATACAGATCCACCTCTATGAGACTCCCGCCCATGGCTGATATTGAAGAAAAGGTAAGGCCTAAGAACAGGATCTTTATAGTAAATCTCATCAGGAGCGCTGGATATACTTTCACTGTCTTTGAGGCGTCCTTGGTAGAAGTACCTTGAAGGAAAATCTCGAATTTGAGGATGCATTCTGTATTGAACAGTCAATAACAAAGTCGGACAGCCTGCTAGCTGAAACCTTTCAAAGAGACTTCTACTATATAAAAGAGTTCCAGCAGCCTTGCTAATCACTGTCGCAGGAAGCTGCTGAGGATCACCGACAAGTACACATCGCGCAGCACCAAGAGCAAGGGGAGGAAGAACTCCAACCTCACTAGCTTGGGCAGCCTCGTCAATGACAACCATATCGAAGCCATGGGTAAGACGAGAAAACAGTTTACGACCACTGCTTGATACAGTGGTAAAAACAATTTCAGCCTCATTTGCAAAACTTGCCTCAAGACTCGCTCGTGCTTCCTCAAGATTAAAATTGTTACCAGCACGAAACTTTCCCTCCACAATAAGAAGGCGAGATATTTCAACAAGTACTTTATCTCTGGCTTCAACCACCGCAGCAAGGTGCTGTAACAATGCATCTCTTTTCTGGTCTCTTGAAATAAGGACTTCAGGATCAACTCCAACAGATCCCTGAGAACGTGTAGCAAAAGCTGCAGCATTAAGTTCCCTTTTAAGTCCAGCTATATTTTGAGAAATCTGTGTTTCTTGTAGTCTGAGGTTACGCATGTGTCGTAGAATCTCGTCGCGGGATATAGCTAATAGCTGATCACTTCTTCGCTCCACAGAAACTGCTTGAGCAGCTCGCGATTGAGAATCAACACCGACTCGAGCAACATCGGGACGATATACCCTCATCTCCCCATCAATAAAACCACGGTCGAGGACACGTGAAAGAAGTTCATCAGTTGCAGCATTCGAAGGAGCACAAACAAGCATCCTTGGTTTAGCACAGAGTTTGGGCAGGGTGCGGAAGAGATTGTGGTCCATGTTTTGTAGGACTTCATCAATAGAGCCTGACAAAATATTATCTGAACTGCTGCACTCATTAGCTTGATTATAGGTTTCAGGTGCTAATTTCTTCAGCAACGAAGTGTAATATTGTTGATACTGAACCAAATGGATAACATTCAACATTCCCCAAACAGTGTGTGTCTTGCCTGTTCCTGGCGGACCCTGAACAAGAGTGAATGGCCATGGTTCTTGCTTCTTCACCCCACTACTAGTACCAGCTGCAGTATGCATGGCCGCCCAGTGGATTGCAGCCAGCTGCGGAGCATTAAAGCTTCTATGTAAATGGTCAACAAAGCTAGTAGTGAAACAATCAGGCGTTGCAGGGGTTTGCTCCTCGTAACTAGGAAACTGCTCCGGACTGGGGTTGAGAATGGCATTTTGCATCTAAAAAAGACATTAAGTTTCACCAACATCAGCATATTTTAAAGCACCTATAGGAGATCTGTAGGAGAATAAACAAAAACCAACCTGTGGGTTAAGTCGAGAAAACGCATGAAGTGCAACATATTCCCTCTGTGTGGTTGCAAGTGAACCAAGCACTGTTAGATGCCAGATATCCTGAGGTTTAAGCTTCCGTAAAATATGACTATCATCAATCTTGCTGCCAAAATAAATGTTCCATGCAAATACATGGAGAAGAGATGAGAGACTATAAATATTTGCTTTCAATTTCTGATAGTTTGTGAAAAATAGAAGAAAGGATAAAAACTCAGACAGAGTATCAACAGATAAAGAATGAACATACAATATATGAACCTACCTGCCAGTGCCACCAGAATTTCCAACATAGAAATGTAGAGTAGCTCCACGAGGGTCACGGGTATCAACTGGTATATGTCTCCTAACTGTACCAGCGACACGTCCAGCATCCTCATGGTCTTCATCTTAGCATAAAGAAGAGAAAAATTATACAAAATGCACAGAAGCTAGCAATATAGAAACAACCAGACATCAATGATCTCCAAACGCACCTGATTCAGGCAGTGGAGTTGAAAGAACTGCAACATCTCCCTCCTTGAAAGCCCATTTACAGCCATTTAAGGAGTTAAGTATTACATCATACCATCCTAAATACATAAACAAAGACTAGCAGTCAAGTAACTTAACAGAAACTTGGAAGTGTTTCTCAGACGGCCAGACATAAAAAGGTATCAAATAAGGTTGTCAATCCAAAGAGATATAAGAAACCAGTCTCCACAACTCAAACCTAATAGAGAACATAATGACAAGCAAAACGAGGACCCTAATCAAGAGACCTGGTAAACTGCTTAAGTTATAAGATCGTGAATCAAGGGCAAAATCATTTTCCTAGATAAACTGTGAGTTTACAAGAAAACTTTCAGAAACAAGGAGAAGAAACAAAGTCCAATAAACTGTTTAACAATGCACAAAGTGTCTATGCATGCTTACACATGTGAACAAGATCTAGGGCCAGTTACCTCTCTCTCTTCTTTCGATGGATTTTATTCGAACTTTCACATATGTATTAGCCTCAGCCAGTTCAACCCATGTACTGTAAAGTTGTGCCCGGCATTCCTCAAAAAGTAAGGGTTCAAAAACTCTGACATATTCCTCCATAGATTCAAACCGCTCAGGTACACTTCGGAGTTCGGTATCCTCTGATAGACAAGAAAATTTATACCACTTGTAAATCAAACAAAATGGGCGAAAGAATACACAATGAGCTAAAAAGGAAGAAAATATTTGTTTGGAAAAAATCAGCCATCATCTTCCATGCATGCCAAATATCCTACTCTATAAAGCCTAAAGAAGGACGGAAAACATAAAAATCAAAAAGTGAACGAATACTCGATATTCACTTTTCTCCGATATACCATTCAGCTTTTAGATATTGCATCGTCTAGGCTGAGGAGATTTTTAACCCCAATATAGTTTGGACCAGAGTGTCAGCCTGATAAATAATTACTACCAGGAACCAGTTCTAGTTGCAAAGCTAGACTTTATGTTCAATGCCTTAAGAGGTTAGCAACAATAACAATGGTGGAAATAGATAGGGACATATATGCCACAACATAATGAAATTTCTATTAAAATCTATCTGAGATCTTTAAGCAAGGAACAAAACAAGAACAAGTCGATCACCAAAGTCACTAGAATTCTCCAATCTACTTTAACAGTACGATATATTCGTTGCAGCTTACATGTCTTTTGACTATATGATTCTCCAGAGTCATGACTTTAGAAGCAGTAAATTTTACTCACATAAAAGTTTCTACCGTAAATTAAGATTCAATTCCTTCTAGAAAAATAAGGCATATTCAAGAAGATGTTCCATAGGTAGTAATGTAATAATTATCATACCAGGATGACGCCAGAACTTTTCGTTGGTCACCTCTCGAATAAGACGTTCCACAGATGTATCCTGATATTGGGTACTACTTGTGGCTGGCTTCTTGAAAGATCTTTGGCTGTAAGATACTTTTCTACTAGATGAATGACCGCTCTTGGGCTGCCGTATATTAGCCGGCTGCTTCCAAGAAGCCTGCCTTGATACAGATGTTCCCATCCCTTCAGCAGAAGGTTCTTCATCCCTGTTGAGCCTCCTAGGTTTACCAAGTAAACCTGAATATGATTCCCCATTACTTTCGGTCTTCTGTTCAGCAGATTCTGAATGTATACCGCCAGTAGAAGGAAAATCAACTGATTTTAGATTTTGATGGCTTTGGCTTTGGCTTTCTCCTCCATGCTCAGCAGGTGGATTAACTGCACTGGAGCGTGTAGGGACAGCCTGTGCAAAGTTCTGTCTCCTAGGTGTAGATGTATTAACAGTACCTGCTTGCTTAACATCTTCCAAATTAAGAAACCTAGTCTGCCTATTTCGTTTCTTTCCCAACATTGCCTCTTTATGTTGATCCATCTTTCTCTTCACTGTAGTATTAGCACATTTAACTGCATAACTTGCTTCAACTCCTTTAACTTCTCTCTGCTTCACCATCAAACCTGGTTCTTGTAGCTCATCTCTAACACTGCCTTCACCACCAGTTTCTATCATTCCCTTGTAGTCAGAAAGATCTTGTGTATTCTCCTTGGCACTAGCATCAGAATCCATCACTTCACCTTCTTATCTGTCATAATCTCCACAAGTATTAGCGTTTGCAGATACAATAACATTCTTTGGTTGATTCAAATTAACATTTATCATTTCCATCAGCATCTATAGAAACTTCACTAAGATCAAGTAACAATAAAAGAATCAAATGACGTATCTCCTCTGAACTACAGAAGTTTCTGCAGAGAAAGCTTAAACCTCAAAATCGAAACTAAGCATAGTGATCAAAACATTGATTCAGCGACCATGAATATAGAACAGATGATTATAAATGGCGCAAACACGCATTTGTTATTCAAGCAAAGTTCAAGATCGAGCAAACGAACCGGTAACAGAGTCGGCGAACGGCGGCGGCGAGTTTTAGTTAGGGTCTAAAAAGAATGTGTTACGTGAGCACAATCGTAATCTCACTCTACTCCGGCAAAGTTTGTACTGTGCCGAGTACGAAATTACAGTTCTAAGATACGAATTCGTCTTCCGATGACGCCGGCGACGGGGACCGGAGATTTTATTAAAACTTAAAACTATTCTTCGATATCGGAGGGGAGAGGAATCTGGTGGCTTAGAGACTATGCGACTTTGTAAGAGATTGAACTTGGACCGTTGGATTAAGGCTTACGTTAGATAATCTGACGGTATTTAAAACATGTTTGCTTGTTTAGCTTATGATCCGATGTGTAAGAGCAAATTTGTTTAGCTTATGATAAACCCTTTGATGCTTATATAGGGGGAGAAAGAGAGAGAAAGAGCAAAAAAAATCGTATTTGTTTTAAAGTTCTTTTTGTAATACTTCTTTTTAAAAATTGTATGTGATGTTTAAAGTTTTCACACACCAATCACGAATTATTATTATTATTATTTTTAATTATAGTACTATTAATTATCTACTTAAACAAGATTTAACCAGTATGAAAACAATCTGTAGAATATAAATTGTTAAAATAATTAAAAAAATATATTTAATTTTGCATTAAAAATTGAAAACCTCATCTATTTTAAAACAAAAAAAAATTCCAAAAACATTAAAAAAATACATAAAAAAAAGCAAAAAAAAAAAAGCAGAGGGTGTATTTTAGGTTAGCAAAAGGTTTTAGAAGATCATTTACGGCGAATCAAAAGATATGACAACATATTATTGTGGGATAAAAAAAATTATTGTGGGCTAAAAGATTTGAAGTACACGAATTTCATTTATGTCAAAACGGTGTTGTAACGTAGAACGTAGTTGTTCATTCTTTAGCTATCAAAATTCAAAAGATATTGAGATCGAAAAGACGAAAACATACGTATAATATATTAGGGATATATTATTGTAGATTACCTAAAAGATTTAAGGAAGCGAATTTTCACTCATCTCAAAACGATTTTGTAACGTGGTTGTCATTCTTTAGCTAAACATGATCTTTTAAATACATTTTTTTTTCTTTTATTGTTGTATTGATTCCACCATTTTGATTAAAGTTTTTATCTTGACTAAAAACATTTCTATAAGAATTCAAGAGGTGTTTTAAAAATAAAGTATATCTTGACCCACAAATAAAAACAAGAATTTGGGTACACATTATTTTCCAATTTGTATAATCATCATATGTCCGACCATATTAACTAGTCAAGACGTTAGACTTCATTCATAATACGAATTGGGTGCTAGTTTGGTTAAATGCATTTTATGACTACGCATTTTATTCACACAACACAACAGAACACAACGTGAAATATACGAGAAAGACAAATCACAAATCTAATAATATTTGAGTTTTTGACGAGGTCAAGAAAAGTATTTTAGGTCCGTCCCATCATAATTATTGTAACTTGTTTGACTTTTCTCCAATAAACAAACCAACCCAAACATACGACATATCTCCTCTCTTTGATAATCGCCATTAACAAACCAAACCTCACGGAGTCTTCTCCTTTTTAAAAGAAGAGTCTCTCTTCATAATCATATGATCTCTCTCTCTTTCCAGTTTCCTCTAAGCTTTTCTCATGGTTTCGTTCTTGACCCTCACTTCCTTCTTTTTCATCTGCTTCTTCATCCATGGCTCTTCCGCCGTCGACACAATCTCCGGCGACTTTACTCTCTCCGGCGACCAGACTATTGTCTCCTCCGACGGAACTTACGAAATGGGTTTCTTTAAACCAGGTTCTTCTTCAAACTTCTACATAGGTATGTGGTATAAGCAACTCTCTCAAACCATACTATGGGTAGCCAATCGAGACAAAGCAGTTTCCGACAAAAACTCATCAGTTTTCAAAATCTCCAACGGAAACTTAATCCTACTCGACGGTAATTACCAGACTCCGGTTTGGTCCACCGGTCTCAACTCCACTTCCTCTGTTTCTGCTCTTGAAGCGGTTTTGCAAGACGACGGCAATCTTGTTCTCAGAACCGGCGGCTCTAGCTTATCAGCTAACGTATTGTGGCAAAGCTTTGATCACCCGGGAGACACGTGGCTTCCCGGAGTGAAGATCCGGTTAGATAAACGAACCGGAAAGAGCCAGCGACTCACTTCGTGGAAGAGTCTCGAAGATCCATCACCAGGTTTGTTCTCTCTCGAGCTAGACGAATCCACAGCTTACAAAATTCTCTGGAACGGATCTAATGAGTACTGGTCAAGTGGTCCTTGGAACCCTCAGAGCAGGATCTTTGATTCGGTTCCCGAGATGAGACTCAATTACATCTACAACTTCAGCTTTTTCTCTAACACCACAGACTCATACTTCACGTACTCTATCTATAACCAGTTGAACGTGTCACGCTTCGTCATGGACGTGTCTGGACAGATCAAACAGTTCACTTGGTTAGAAGGAAACAAGGCATGGAACTTGTTCTGGTCTCAACCTCGACAACAATGTCAGGTCTATAGGTATTGTGGCTCCTTTGGAATTTGCAGTGACAAGTCTGAGCCTTTTTGCCGTTGCCCACAAGGGTTTAGGCCTATGTCGCAGAAAGACTGGGACTTGAAGGATTACTCTGCAGGCTGCGTTAGAAAGACTGAACTACAATGCTCTCGTGGAGACATTAACCAGTTTTTTCGTCTTCCGAACATGAAACTAGCTGATAATTCAGAGGTATTGACAAGAACTAGTCTTAGTATTTGTGCCTCTGCTTGCCAAGGAGATTGTTCTTGTAAGGCTTATGCATATGATGAAGGCTCGAGCAAATGCTTGGTTTGGTCTAAAGATGTCTTGAATCTACAGCAACTTGAAGATGAAAACAGTGAGGGGAACATATTTTATCTTAGACTCGCTGCTTCTGACGTTCCTAATGTTGGTGCTTCGGGTAAGAGTAACAATAAAGGTTTGATATTTGGGGCGGTTCTAGGCTCGTTAGGAGTAATAGTCCTTGTTCTGTTGGTGGTAATCTTGATCTTAAGGTACAGGAGGAGGAAGAGAATGAGAGGAGAGAAGGGTGATGGTACATTGAGTGCGTTTAGCTATAGAGAATTACAGAATGCGACAAAGAATTTCTCGGATAAGTTAGGAGGAGGAGGTTTTGGTTCAGTGTTCAAAGGTGCTTTACCGGATTCTAGTGATATAGCGGTGAAGAGGCTTGAGGGTATTAGCCAAGGGGAGAAGCAGTTTAGGACGGAAGTAGTGACGATAGGAACGATCCAACACGTTAATCTAGTGAGGCTTCGCGGGTTTTGCTCCGAAGGAAGCAAGAAATTGTTGGTTTATGATTACATGCCTAATGGTTCTTTGGATTCTCATCTTTTCTTAAACCAAGTTGAAGAAAAGATCGTCCTCGGGTGGAAACTGCGGTTCCAAATCGCGTTAGGGACAGCTAGAGGATTAGCTTATCTACACGATGAATGTAGAGACTGTATCATTCACTGCGATATAAAACCCGAAAACATTTTGTTAGATTCACAGTTTTGTCCCAAAGTTGCTGATTTCGGTTTGGCCAAGCTCGTGGGTCGAGATTTTAGTAGGGTTTTGACGACAATGAGAGGCACAAGAGGGTATCTTGCACCGGAATGGATATCGGGAGTTGCGATAACAGCGAAAGCCGATGTTTACAGCTACGGGATGATGTTATTTGAGCTTGTTTCCGGGAGGAGAAACACAGAGCAATCAGAGAACGAGAAAGTCAGATTCTTTCCAAGTTGGGCCGCGACCATACTCACCAAAGATGGAGACATTCGCTCACTGGTTGACCCTAGACTAGAGGGAGATGCAGTGGACATAGAGGAGGTCACGAGAGCTTGTAAAGTGGCGTGTTGGTGCATACAAGACGAAGAGAGTCATAGGCCAGCGATGAGTCAAGTTGTTCAGATTCTTGAAGGTGTCTTGGAAGTGAATCCACCGCCTTTTCCAAGATCAATTCAAGCTTTAGTCGTTTCCGATGAAGACGTGGTCTTCTTTACTGAGTCGTCATCTTCGTCAAGCCATAATTCTTCACAGAATCACAAGCATTCTTCTTCTTCTTCTTCTTCCAAGAAAATGACCAACGATAACTCTTCTGCTTAGTTAATAATGTAAACTCATGTTTATCAATGTGTAATTTTAATAGTGAATGAGTAGTAACATAGCAAGAAAATCACTGAATGTTCTTCTATTGTATCATTATTTATTTCTTACAAGAACGCTACGAATTTGTGTAAATTTATATATGTTACAAGAATGTTACCAATTTGTGTAAAGTTTGATCTTTTTAAACCTCATCATTTCGGTTCCAAAACACATTAGCTCTAACTGAAATTTTCTTCTATTGTATAATTATTTATCTGGCACAAGTATATATTACAAGGTTGTTACCAATATATATTAAATAAAAGTCAAATTTATAAGCTTCTAAGGCCGTCCACTTTATATATATATATATGTACACACAAATTAAAGACATGCTAACTTTGTTATTGTACTATCTAAAATGTCCTAAAGTATAAAGAGTAGATATCTAAAAAAAACTCCTAAGATATAAGAAAAATCTCTACGCCAAAAAATATTATTTTTGCCTTTTTGAATTATCAAAATTACTTTTATGTATATTTGTTAGATTCGATTTTATTCCTTTAAAATGAATGGCAAATTATCTGTTTACTTAATTAGATACATTTTATAAAGATAAATATTGGTGAAAAAAGCAAATCCTAGAACCTTTCACCGCCTCTATGGTTCCTATAAAAATACCTTGATTGGATATTAATTCAGCTGAAGTCGATCTATGTTGCTTCAAATTAGCTTGATAGTTCCATTAAAGATAATTCATGATGTTTACGTTCGAGTGCATATATTGGATGTGTTGAAGTCAAAACGTGAATGATTGCATGAAAATTTGGGAAATGTTAAAACCGACATACATCGTCACGGATCAAAGATTTAAATCCCTTCTGTAGAGAAGGTAAGCTCGCATTTATATATCTGAGATATATTCTTACATTTTTGGTGTGTTTTTTCATTTTTAGATACAAAGATATTTTTTGAATTTTAGTTTTAAGCGACTAAATTAAACGGTTGAATAAGCGATGGGCACTTAATCTTCTATTTTTATTTGTCATTAACCTGTTTTGGTTATTAAATTATATATTTTGTTAGGATTTTGATTTTTTTTTTTGACTGCATATCATTGGCTAGCTAGAGAGATAGTTAAATTCCATTGCATCTTCGACATCCGTAAGCTATTGTCGACTAACATTATGTTTCTTTTTTCGTTGTTTGCTTTGTATTAAATAATTGTCAGTGTTTCAAATGTTTTGTAACAAGCTTATCATTTGTATTAAAGATGTTGACTATGAATATATTTATTTAAAATATTTGTTGTGCGCACTACAAAAAGGTTAGTGCGATTTTTTATCGTGTAATATCTCATTTAGCTTATAATGTTTGAAAGTTGTTTGTAAGATGGATATATAGAAAGTGGAGTCACTACTTTGATATGCTTGCAAATCATAATATCTGTTATAGGTACACCAATGTAAAAGCAGACATGTTGATGGTTAGAGCTAAACTTTAATGATTTTCTGTTTTTATTTTAAGTAGAGTGAGCAAAGAAAATCTATATTTTGAAGTTGTTTGAATAATAGAAAACATATTATCACTCATTCTCAACTAAAAGAGTTAACTATATATAGCCCATCTCATCAAAATATCGTGTGGAATATCTTACTTGTTGGCAAAAGGAAATACTGATTCAAAGAATACCACATGTCGTGATATATACCGTAGTGTTTGTTTCCAAATCCAGAAGCTTATATCCTTTGTAGTCTACATGGTAACCAAGGAAGACACAAGCTCGTGCTCAAGGTTCAAATTTATCTCGTTGTTGGGTGCTTGTCGATTGATAACATAAACCTATGTTGCATTGAACTTTCCGAGGTCTGTTTCTGTTTCGGAAACATTTTAGAAACGAAAATTCTTGAAAACTCGGTAAAACGTCACGAAAACTCGTTTTTTAAGAATCTAGGTTTAGAAACACGATGAAAATTCAAATATCCCCATTCGAAACTCGACAAAATTCTTTTTATTGACTTTAGAAACTTAATAGATAAAAGTTTGAAAATATTAAAATTTATAATATATATAACTCATTTTGGAAGACTCTGAGTTTTTAAGATGTCTCTCTCGACAAACCAGATTTGGAGGTATTTTTATGATATTTGATGAAACTAATGAAAATATTGATCTAAATATTTGAACATGAGCCTTTTAATCTTTATCTTTTAGAATTTTAGTTAATCTATTTAATATTGATGTTTTGGATTTGTATTGTTTAAACTATTTATATAACTACAAGACACAAAATTTACATGATCACTAAGAGAAACTGTAACTCTTAAAATTAGTTTTCGATTATAGTGGAGGTATATAACAGATAATACAAATTTGCTATTCTGCTAAACCATTATTGACTGTTAATACGTGTTTCCTATAAATCATATGTAACTATGTCCTATCAAAAAAAAAAAAAACTAATATCAGCATATTTCTTACCTGTTTTTATAAATTTTACATGAATGTGAACAATTTGGTTGTATTTTACCATTAGATCACACTGTGTAAATCAAAATATGAAACGATAATATAATATTTCATTTCTATATATTTTACTTTTGATTGCTTTTATTTTTCGTTGGGTAGCTAATATAGTTAATTAAGTAACATCAAACAATTACAATAGCATTGTCTTACATATTTTTAAATAATGTTACATATGTTTGGATCTATTTAGTGTTGTGTTTTAATTGGATTGCATCACATAATATATTTATTCTATCTTTATTTCATTTTATTTTTATTTTTAGTATGCAAAGATATATAATAAAAATATTTTTATGAGAAAATAAGTTTAACAAAAAATGAAAAATAATTACTCTTTTCTATATAGTATTCTTTAGTAATTATAGTCTAAAAATTTCCCTCTATTTCATGAACTTCTTCAACATCTTCTCCTTCTTTCTCCTCCTTGCCTAGCCGAAAAAAAACAAATGGAGATACACAATCACATATAATTAGTAGGTACTTACGGATTTGATCATTCTGCCGAGAATAATTATGTATCTCAATAAACTTTAATTACCACTAGAGAAAACTTCACATGTCTTTACCAAATATTTATTTAGCTAGCATATCCCTAGACATATAAACATAATTGTTGCGAAATTGGGAATTTGAAATTTTCAAAGAAGATACAAATACAATATACAAATTTAAGTTATTATAGAGCTTAGATGTTTACTGAGCTTACGAGGAACACATCCAAATTCTAGAAAGATGGATAGATGTACAATTAAAATATGCAAAAAAAAAAAACAGAATTTGTATATGAAGCTGAGCATTAGAGAGACTCGAGGTTGCCAATTACTTCTTCTCAAGCCATGTTTGTTATATAGTTGCATTTTTAAGCCATTTTCAGTTATATATTCAGTCATAAACTGTACTTTAATGTGTTGATAAAAATAAACCACTCCAAATGTCACTCTCACCCTATTAGAAAACTTGTCATCTTATCATTTACAAAACTAATATAAAGTTTGATAATAAATAAAAAAATTCTGTTTCAAAATAAAATATATTTAAGGTTAAAGCACGCACATATTTAGATAATATTTTTAACAAGTTATCTAGATATTTTTTTAAAAAAAATCAACCAATCATGCATAATATAAATTGGCACAAGTTATTAAATACATCAAAATTTGCATAGATACTTGCAAAACTTCATTTAGTAATACAATATGTTAGCTTGATTTGAGATTAGTTAAAAACAGTTTCACGTAAACCAATCCATACATTATAAAGTTACTAGATAAGACCCGACTAAATAAGCGGGATGTAAGATATAAATTTTTAAAAACTATTCATCAAAATTATTTAAAATTTAAAATGTAAATTAGTAATTCACACATTTTTCTAATATTAATTTCTTAATTTTTGTATTAAATAAAATTTCAATCATACACATTTAATTTTATTGTACAATTTTAACTATCTATTTCGTCATAATAAACAATCTTGTTATTCTATACACTCCATCTTTTTTTTTTGGTAATAAGAAACAAAAGCTGCCTATAATTTATTCATAACATAAGAACTACATTTGGACACTAAATGGAAACTATATCTCATGTGTATCCTGAGACTTACAACTTTTGGACAAACATCAAATAAATGCAAACCAAACACTAACTAAAGCGCATAGTTTGCAAATTCATTCACTATGCGATTAGCTTTCCTATACACATTAGTAACCCGGACTATCTAGTCTATATACATTCCATTTTATTGATGATATTGAATCCCTACAAGTTGTAACTCGCTGCAAAAAAGTCCTTCTAAGAGCAGCGTAAATCCTTCTTTTCACTGCACTTCATATCACAAGCTTTTGTTCCATTGACGATGCTTATGCTTTACAAGCGCAGCTATCCCAGCTATATGTGGTGCAGCCATGCTAGTTCCTGATATTAACGCAAATCCTTCACCTGCTCAAGATCCCCAAGTAAGAAACTTTAGTTCTGATACAAATTCCACATGTTAGCTTGAGTACTTTGAATGCTTACCAAACATAACTGGGCTCTCTGTTCCGTTTGGACACCAAGCAACCAGAGTTAGATAAACAAGTTCAAGACGATCATCATCTTCAAAGTTTGGCCCTGGAAACCAGATGAACTATACATGATAACAAATGAATCCAGCAGAACATCATTTGCATAGACCAATACCGGCACAATGAGAAAGGTCCTAAATCATCTAACCTCATACACTCGTCAGAGAGAAGAGCTAAAGACATAGACCAAGAAGGACCAAGCTTTTCACAGACAACACAAGAATCATCTCTAAGGACAGGTCAAGAACATTAAACTGAAAAGAAATAAAGTAACAAGGAGGACACTTGAACTTGTCAGGAAGCAACAGAGATAAGCAAGAGCATAAGAAGATCCAACCAACTTGAAGAAAAGAGCTTGAATACAAAGATATTCTATAGTTCTGGTACTTACTACATAGAAGTTTTTGGCTCACACACATTATTCAAGTAGAGAAAGAAAAAGCTAGAAACAGTAACAGAAGAAGAGCGCTTCCTTCTTTCAAAAATCACTACTTATTGCTTGGCTCATTGCTTGGCTTATCCTTGCTCTTCCAGAACTTAAACCAGTTGTGGATGGACAAAAGGGGATCAAGATATAATCTAAACGCTTAGAGACCTAAAATTCAAAGAGAGAAACTAAACCTGAACCAAGAGGTTGTTTTTTCAGAGGTTTTGACCACAACTGCCTGTTTCAGTGCTTGGATCTCTTGCAACATGTGTGCTTGTTTCAAATCATTATCACGTTTCAGTGCTTGGATCTCTTGCAACATGTGTGCTTCTTTTAAATCATTCTCACGTTTCACCATGTCCACGTGGGTTTTCAGACCATCTAAATCGTTCTTATGGGCAGCTAGGATCTGCGATTGGTGTTTGTTGGATGGGAACATAGTCAGAAACCATAGTCCTAATCCGTAGTACAGACCACCAACGAAAAACGAAGCGGTGTTGTTGGAGATAGCGCCATGGCATCTTTCGCATCATAAGTCTTGCGGTGGGAGAACCCGCAGTGCATTTTAAACAACAAACTTCTCATTAAACCCGCTTTCACCTTCTGTGATGAAGTCGCAGCATGTTGCACTGCTTTTGCAAATGGTTTAGACTTGGAACTCAAGAAAGACAAACCCTTGATTGTAGCTTCCGAAGCAATGGCGACCAGTTGTTTCCGGAGAGCCTCACCGGGATGATCGGATACACTCTCCCGGTTAGGTTTGATCAATTTCGCAAATTTCTCAAATTCTTTTGATGAATGATTGGGTCAACGTTTTGTTTTTGGCTGTGCTAAGCGACAAGGAGTAAAAGACGGTGATCCCTGATTCAATAATCCAATCCACACAAAATCAAGATTTTCCCCTTTTTTTAAGCAAAAATATACAATTCCAAATCCAAACAATATCAAATACCCAACAATATTCAATTGTATAATATATAAATAAAGCAACTTAACTATCAGAGATGTCTTGGTCTCTACCACCACCAACATTCTCCACCGAATCTATACGCACTATTCATTGTTTTCGTTTTTTCGGATTTTTTATTATTATTTAATTTAAATAATTTTTATTTATCTAATCGTTAACTCATGCAATAAGAAATTATTTTTAGTATAAAAACTTTTTTTTTCTAACAACATTCTCAATATTTCATCATACACATAATTCATAAACAACGTTCATCTTAAACCGATTTAACAGAGGGTAGTGTTCAATTCTAGCATCCTAAGTATTTGATGATGAAGCTCCGTACGTATTCTGCACCCTCGGTGATTTAATATATAAATATTAGTTTAAGAGAATAACATACTCAAATCATTAACTAATACACAATTATTATATACTCATACTTTGAGTTTGGATTACAAAAAAAATCTTCGAGTATGAAAAAACTATTAAAATTGTTTTATTGAAAAATCATGTAATATTATAATAAATTTAGTAATAGTACATTAAATGTATAAAATAAAATAATATATAAATTCAAATAATAAATATATTATTAACCTATAAATTAGAAGTTGAAGAGCTTACATTAATTATTTAATAGACACATGACAAATGTTAAAGCGATGATGTGACAATCATATGGAGAGAGTTGACCAACTTTCATATATATGATTTCATTCTCTACCTAACCATGACTATTACCAAAATCTAATGTATTTCTTACCTTTCTGATTATTGCCTTTGATCCCCAAACTTTCATCATCTTTGGATTCTTAGGGTTCTTCTCTCCTTAACTCTTCTCTTCTTTTTTTTCCCCAAAAATGTCTACTCCATTTAACTACACCAACACTTTTGAGAAGGAAATAAGCTAACCAGAGTAAGGTTAGGACTTACTAGTGAGTAGACTAACTAAATATAAAGAAAATGGTTGACCAATCGGGCTGTTACACAAAAAAAACGAAAATAACAAAGAAACCATGTTATTTTGCGCATTCTTTTTATTCAAAAAACACATAGTAAAATATGTGATGAAATGGAAATTGAATAAGGGGGTGTTATAGAGTGTTGGGCATATAGTGGGAAACTAATAATTGGGAAAGTTTTGTAAACACACTATATCTGTATAAATAAGCTGAGTTTTTATAATATAAGAAATTATATACTTTCTTTAGATTTAGGGATTAGAATTTAAGATAACAGCTTGTATGATTTAGTTTTTGGATCTTTAAAACCAAGCTGTTACTAATTTTTTTTAACAAATCTTTGTTTCAATTTTTTTTGTTGCTCCACCTTCTTTCTAAAATATTTTACACATATTTTAAAAGGACTCTATTTTAAATGACTTTTCACATAAAACAGATATTAAGCATTTTAAAAGCTACATTGGTACGTTTTATGTGGATTATGGAAGGTTAGGCATTTTAGATATTTTTTATATGATAAACTACAACATATCTTTTTTTGTCATCATACTACAACATATCGGAAACATAGATACTGACAAAAAAAATAAACTAATTGGTGTCGGTATTTACTAAACCTAAATAGAGTTTTAATGTGGTACAATACTACAATTTGTTATAAGTCAAAAGCTAAGATCAAGCCAATAGGCTGCTATAAGCCAATCTGCCTCCCTATCCGTCATAGGCTGCTCTCTTGGGGTCTAATCAACTCTGCAGAGTGTTGCCTTTGTTCTTTTGACACCGAAACTAGAGACCATTTTCTGCTTCTTTGTGATTTTTCTTCTCAGGTTTGGCGGATGGTTTTTCTCAAGTTGTACCTCTGTCAGCCGTTGTTCTGCACTTGGGCGGAGCTTTTCTCGTGGACAAGACAATCTTCTCCAACGGTTCCTTCTCTCCTTAGGAAAGTGGTCGCTCATCTTGTGGTGTACAACCTCTGGAGGAAGAGGAATAATGTCCTCCACAACTCTCATCGGGTCTCTTTCTCTGTTGTCTTTCGTTTGATTGATGGTGAGCTGCGCAACGTCATTTCTTCGAGGAGGCACATGAAGCGTTGGCGAGAGCTTACGGTGTTTTGGATCCGTTAGCTTTTCCTAAATATTTTCAAACTCTATTGTAACCTTGTTTTTATTTCTTTTTGTCTTGGTTACTTTGCTTTGGTATTCTCTTTGTATTACCTCTACTCATTTTATATGATATTTACAAGTTTAGCAAAAAAAAAAAAAAGGATCAAGCCAATCAGACAGTCAAATTATAATAGAAAAATGGTAAGAAAAAACAAAGTAGCACGAATCTTACTCTCTGGCCAACTAATTCAAAGTTTCAAACAAGATAATAATCGATACTTTCAACTTAATTTATAAACACCTAATGCGTTATCACTAACTAGTATATAATAAACTAAATTTCTAGTACACAAAATATAGACATGTAGTACATCGATTTAACAAATTAGGATTTTACTATACGACCATGATTTTTTTTAGAAAATACATATAAGGATTATACCACATATTAGTTTTTTAATTTGTATGGTTGTTTTGCATTTTTTAGAGATGGGGGTAAATTTGAAAAATTAACGAGTTGATTTTTTTGTTTTTTTGGGACAGAGAATCCTAGTAAAAACCCAAAATTCCAATGTGGTACAATTAGTTAAAAGTCTTAACCTAATATCTACCCAATCATACAGTCAAATTACAACAGAAAAAATGGTAAGGTAACAAAGTAGCATTGAATCTTCCCTCTCTGACTAACTAATTCAAAGTTTCAACTTAGATAAGAATGAATCTATTTAACTTAATATAAAACCACATATGCATCAAAGTATCATAAAATCTAAAAACAAATCTACACAAATATATTTGATAAAAATGAAGGGGGTGACGATTCACAATTTTTGTTACTCTTACTTCAAGGTGTGTCTACTTGTGATGTCATTGGCATACGGATCCGCCGAATGGGATGGAAGCTCCAGCCAAATAGCTAAAACTATCATCGTCAATCCAAACGATGCTAGATATTTCAAAACTGTCCAAAGTGCAATCGACTCTATCCCTCTGCAAAACCAAGATTGGATCCGTATCCTCATAAGTAACGGTATTTACAGGTAATGTATAATGTTACTTCTTTCTCAATACTTCATATGATTTATCTTGTCACATTTTTCTTACAAATAGATTCTGTTTAATTAACAAGATTTTAAAATGGTATGAATTGTCAATAATTTAAAATGTAGTGAGAAAGTAACAATACCTAGGGGCAAAGGATACATATACATGCAAGGCGGAGGAATTGAAAAGACGATAATAGCTTACGGTGATCATCAACTCACCAATACTAGCGCCACTTTCACGTCCTATCCTAGCAATATCATCATTACTGGAATCACCTTCAAAGTACGTCTTTTTATCTATATATCAACTGCATTAGAGTACCATGTATTGGAAATAAAGTTAGATCGTCAAACATACTATTGAAAAACATAAACCAATTCATTCATTTTCAATTGATTTGATTTGGAAATGCCTAAAAATCCGATTTCATGTAGCTATTTTTATTAGCAGTCCGTTTATAATAGTTTATGATGAATATGCATATATATTTAAAAGTTGAGAAATTCCTAAAAATAGCACGAAAACAAGTTTTATGGACAATAATAGCATATACTTCATAAACTTCCAAACATAGCACTACTTGACTTATGAAGTTTTAATTTTGTTCTAAAAGTATTAACACTAATTATTTTTTTCAATAATACCACAATTTTAATATAAATCTATTCAACCAAAATAAATTAGAAATAAATTTAAAATATTATATTTGGGTTCTTCATTTCCAATTTAGGGTATATATTTCAACCATTTAAAAGAAATTTCGATTCATTTTAATATTAGTTTATGGTATTATATTTGGGTTCTCTATTTTCCAGTTTAGGGTATATATTTGTACCATTTAAAAGAGATTTTTATTTTAATATTACTTTGTGGTATTATATTTGAGTTCTTTATTTTCAATTTAGGGTATATATTTTTATAATTTAATATTTATATTAGTGTTTGCTCTCATTTTTCTTTTCTATCTTATATTTAATTTAAGTTTAATTGAAATTTATAGTGTTATTTGTTAAATTTTAGAAATGTTGTGTTAATTTTGGAAGAATTTTTTTGTTTGGTGCTATTTTTGTCAATTGTTCTTAAAAAAAAGTTTGATTAATGGATTTTCATTTTGTCTAGAATAAATATAATATTGCATCGAGTAGCTCACCAACCAAACCAGCGGTGGCTGCGATGATGCTTGGAGATAAATATGCAATAATCGATTCAAGTTTTGATGGTTTTCAAGATACGCTTTACGACGATTACGGCAGACACTACTACAAACGATGTGTTATCTCCGGTGGCATAGATTTCATTTTTGGCGGTGCCCAATCCATTTTTGAGGTAAACCTAGATATATATATTATCAAAATCTACTGTTAACATTTCTCGTAAGAGTAGTATATCTAAAGATATGTTAATCAAAAGTAAATTTAGTTGAAGAAACTTTATAAAAAGAGTGAAAAGAGTAAACATTTTTGGTATTGATCACGAAAGCACTAAGGAAAAAATAAGATAGTCCTTTTATTAGTACTTTACCCTATTTCCTATAAAGATAAATTTGTTGATACTCTGAGTAATGGTGAATGTAACAAAAAGGGATGTACGTTGAAACTAAGGGTTGGAATCTACCCACCGAATGAAGTGTATGGAACGATAACGGCACAAGGAAGGGACTCGCCGACGGATAAGGGAGGGTTCGTGTTTAAGGACTGCACTGTTATGGGAAGCGGCAAGGCGTTACTGGGACGAGCGTGGAAATCTTATTCACGTGTTATCTTTTACCGTTCTATGTTTAGCGACAATATTTTGCCAATTGGTTGGGATGCTTGGAAAGCAAAAGGCCAAGAGTAAATAATCTCTTTACCTTTTTATTACATTTTCATATGATAAATATTTCATTAAAGTTATATCTGTTTCTTAATAAAAAGAAAGGAAAACGATATTATTTTAGGGGGCATATAACGTTTGTGGAGTTTGGTTGCACTGGAGTTGGAGCAGACACGTCAAAGAGAGTGCCATGGCTCACGAAGGCAAGTGAAAAAGACGTTCTTCAGTTTACGAATCTTACCTTTATTGACGAAGAAGGTTGGCTCAGTAGGCTTCCCATCAAATTTTAGAGGTGTTAATACAGATTAGTCCGTTCGTATAAGCTCGTTCTGTGTCTTCGATAAATTAAAAACCTGTAAGCAGTGAATATCAATATACAATAAAATACATCAACGATTTATCTGTTTAGTAAAAGTTCAATAAGTCATAACTATTTATCTGTTATTTCAACTATTACCTTTAAAAATGCACAAGTTTCAACTCTTAGGAGTTAGGACAATACATTTTTTTAAAAATAAAATCTTTAGATTTTAGAGGGCAAGATCTGAGAAAACAAAACATTGAATGTAGGGTTTAAGATTTGAGATTCACAAGAGAAAAAAAAAAGATTTTGATGATTTGGTTTTTCTGTTTATGTTTTAAGATTTGAGATTTTTAGTCTCTTTGAAGTTTATATTTTAGTTTTTGCTTTGAAATTTTTAAAAAGATGATATTACTTTAGTATAAAGAAATAAAGCAACAATTGCCAAAAAGGTAATAAATGTTGTCAATGATTAGGTTTGAGGAATAATTGTTTATCTTATTCATGTATTTCACAATATACAGCATATATATAGGGATACAATCTTAAGGGTTTAGCTTAGAGATTATGTATTCTAGAATCTACTAATGAAGCATATAATGGGCATCCATATAACAATAGGATTATTCATAACAATAAAGCGATACTTTTTATTTATCTATTTGGCTACATCTTTGGTAAATCATTGGGAAAAAAACTTAAAGCTGAATAGTTCAAAAATCTTTTAGAATCTTCGTAAAATTACGCTTTAAAAACTTCGAATATACGATGGAATCTGAAAACATGAGAGCAACACACTAAAGAAGTGGGATCAAAGTACTTTAGGAAGTAACTAATGGTGTGTGTATTAGTTAATTATTTGTGTATGGACAGACTTGACTTATACGTTCGACTTTTTTTTTTTTTTGTATCAATAGTTTATTTGGTACAAAAATATTGTGTTTATATATATAATATAAGATTAAAATTTTGGATAATATCATAATTCCAATATTCGTGGGAGTTAGTCTATAGATGGGTGGTGAATAAATGGGTGGCACGATCTTTAATCTTTACTTTGTTCATGCTTTAAGTAAAGAAATGTAATTCGACAGCAAAGTAGATCAAATATTTTCTAGGTAACTTTATTAAAAAATAGTAAAATCAATTAACTTACATATAAAAACACATCTTATCTATGATGATCATTCATATTATCTATCATATATGGATAATCTAGTTTTTAATTCACAGAACTATGACAAATGGTCATAAAAACTTCTTAAATATTTGAATCTATACGTACTGCAATTATTTGATTTTCAAATTTGAATCTAGACTAAAATATTAAACTAGAAACGATTTTACCAATTCAAATAAACACATAAAAATAAGTAGAGAGGTCAATGTCCACTTGTTTGAGAAAATGGGATAAAAATCATTAGAGCCTGTAAACAACTCACACAAATCTTTTAATATTACAACCTGGTTTAGACTTTTTAGTTATAATAAAAATTTCGTATATTGTTCCCTTTAATTAATTAGCCGTAATCAATATAATAGTTTCGCTAAAAAAAAAAATCAAGAGTCCAGAGAGACTTTAGACTTTTTTTTTTTTTTTTTTTTTCTTCGCCATAGAGACTTTAGACTTTCGTACATTTTAGAAAAAGAAAAAAAGACTTTTGTAATGTATTTGTAATTTTTTCACAAAACTTATATGTTTAGAATTTGATCACGACGATATGAACGTTAGCTGGAATGAAAATAAAATAAAACTAAAGAACAATCTAACATGCTTTCCTTTGACGGGTCACCAAATTGACCAGCCAACATATAGATGTGAACTTACATGGTTCATGGATGACCATAAAATGCCAAAAACCACACTCAATTTTTACCGATGTCAATGCGAACCGAATTTAATATTAACCCAAACGAAATGATTTTGTACCGGTGAAATCAAACCGTATATAAATGATGTATACAACAACACTAATCATTTAACATTAAGAATATATATATCGTTAGTTGAATATATATTAAAAAATAGCATTCTGTATACATACTAAACATATATCATAGTAATAATTAAACTTTATTTTATTTGATCAAACCGAACCGCACCTGAATCAGATTCGAACTGAACCAAACCGAATTGAACCTCTTTTCCAAAAGTCGAAAAAATCAAACCGGATTGAACAGAACTGGGGAAAAAAGAATGTCCATACCGAGACATGATTTTAGGCTACATGATTTCTAAAATACAATTACGAGTAGCCAATTAAAATATTACACGTTTAATTAATCAGATAATAATTCTTATTAATCACCTCAAAAATATTTACTTCCTGTTTTTGAACCGAAGAGACTTCTTCTTCTCCATTCTTGCTTCTTCTTCCTCGTCTTCGTCGTCTTCTGTGTACAGACATACCTCCATTTTATAGAGAGCGAGAAACAGAGAGATCAGAAGAAGAAGAGGAGGACAAAATTATAGAAGGAAACGTTTCAATGCGTGCATAGAAATCGATTCTCATATACTCTGAGAGATTCATATAGAAGTTTCTGTTAGTTCGTAGCTCTAAGTTCTTCGTTCGTTGAGAGCTTGGAAAATTGTCGCGGAGTCTGTTTTTGTTCTCCTAGATCTTTGGGTGGAAACAAACAAGCTCGCGAAGACGAGAACTCTCGCCGTATTTGGGATCTGGTTCCGTTTAGAAGATTTTCCAGGTTCAATTTTGCTCGGCGTTTTGATTATTTCTTCGTTGGTAGTGTTTTTAAGTTTTTCGATTTTGGATTTTGTGCGGACGATGAATAGGCTTTAGAATGGATCCGATTTGGTTTAGGATTTGGAGAAGCTCTAATTAGATTTCGTTTGATTTGATCTCGTTCCTGATTCTGATAACTTCTGGGGTTGGGAAGCATTCGTGTAATTTGTTGACTGAGGCAATGCCCGTGGTTGTGTGTATTAGAAGCTGTGGTGATGATTTGACTTTTCTTGGTTTGGATAGAGTTAGAGGATTTGGTTTTTGTACTAGTTTGAAATGGTCTCATTGAAATTGTCAAATTAATTTTCCTGTAGATGTTTGATTTTTTCTCTTGGGATCATCATAACAAGTTTCTTCAGCTACAATTGGTGAAATTGTGTTGTTCTCTTCAGGAAAAAGAAACAAAACTTTGAAAATTACCATCTTCAAGAATCTAAGTTGTCTATTTATGCTTCACACTTTTGGTGTGACATTCTTTTTTTTAAATCTTTATCTGGTGTAGTTTTCAGATTTGTATCCTATGCTCCTCTATGGTTTACTTATGTTCTGCTCTGTATTGATATCTGATATTCAAGTATGGGTTTTTGTATGTAAATTTTAGGTTTCGACTGGTTCTAGCTGCTAAGTGGAATCGACTCATTTTAGCTGAAGAAACTTGTTGGGAGTGGGTTAAAGGGATATTTGAGGCTGAGTTGTTGCAGTATGCGATAAAGGTTTTTATGAGATGAAGGCAATTAAGGGATGGCGTCTAGGCAAAATTAATTATATGCAGTCTTTGCCTGGGGCTCGCCATCGTGCTCCTACAAGGAAGCCTATATGGATCATTGCAGTGCTTTCACTGATAGCAATGTTTGTAATTGGTGCTTACATGTTCCCTCATCACAGCAAAGCGGCATGTTATATGTTTTCATCTAAAGGGTGCAAGGGGCTAACTGATTGGCTTCCACCATCACTGAGGGAATATTCGGATGACGAGATTGCAGCTCGTGTAGTTATTAGTGAAATTTTGAGCTCCCCTCGTGTTATAAAAAAGAGTTCTAAAATTGCATTTATGTTCTTAACTCCTGGTACATTGCCTTTTGAAAAGCTATGGGACCTCTTTTTCCAGGTATACTTCATCTCTTCCCAGCTTCTTTTCCCCGCATCAATTGTGTTAGAGGTTTCCTTCTTGCTAATAAGATACGAATGATAGGAAGTTCAGTGAACTCTTTCTAAGTTTAGGCTGGCCTTTTATATTGACAACTCTTCAAAATTGTAAACTTTTTCTGTAAAATCGTTTAACAACTTGGATGCAGCAAGTGCCATATGAACACTTGCAATATGTTTAGCAACTCTGCGTTTATTTCATTATTTCTTTGACTTATTTCTCTCACTGACTGTTTTCGGCTTTTACCCCTCCGCACAGGGTCATGAGGGGAAATTCTCTGTTTATATACATGCATCAAAGGATACTCCGGTTCACACCAGTCGTTACTTTCTTAACCGTGAGATTCGAAGTGACGAGGTATGTCTCCTTTTCTATGTCTGATGTCTATATTTGTAGATATCATGTCATCCCTCTCTTCGGTCATGAAAAAACTATTGGTTTGGAATGACTACATCTAGTTGGTTGATGTATCATAAATTTCTCTTGCTTCTGTTATAGTTTTCATGATTGGGGTAAAAGAATCATATATTTTTCTGTAGGTGGTCTGGGGTAGAATATCAATGATTGACGCTGAAAGACGTTTGTTGACCAATGCTCTTAGAGATCCTGAAAATCAGCAATTTGTATTACTCTCTGATAGGTAATCTCCCAGAAACTTTATTTCTCTTCTCACTGATTATTCTGAGGTTTCCCTAACCAACTTGAGTGTTTCTGGTTTTGCAGTTGTGTGCCACTTCGAAGTTTTGAATACATGTACAACTATATGATGCACAGCAATGTCAGCTATGTTGACTGGTAAAGTATTTCTTCAAGTTGATGAGATTTCAGAACTATAATTACACATGTTGCCAGATTTCTTCTTGACTTCTCTATACTTAACTATGATAGTGTTTTATTCTTCAGCTTTGATGATCCTGGTCCACATGGAACGGGCAGGCATATGGACCACATGTTGCCGGAAATTCCAAGGGAAGATTTTCGAAAGGGTGCACAGGTATGTCCAGTATTAATCTTGCTTCATACTCTGAAAACATATATGCGAGATCACTAAAATACAAAGGCTCAGATATAAGAAATCAATTATGTTTCATTGTTGGAACCATTTGATACGACAAAAGGCTTTTAAGTAGAACTCTTTGTGGAATGTGGACTAGTTATAGCAACAGCATATGTATGATTGTATGCACCATATTACATCCGCATTTAGGAAATGGAATTTTTTCTTTTGAAGCTTAGATTGTTCCTTGCTAGTGATGAATTGGTCGATTCGTCGTTGTTGGGAAGCATTTTGATCAAGTTTGGCTACATTTACTGGAGTTTGAGAGGTTTTTCGATAAGTTTTCATCGCTTAGTCAATTACTTAATATCTATGCAGTGGTTCTCTATGAAGCGTCAGCATGCTGTAGTAACTGTGGCAGATAATCTTTACTACTCTAAATTCCGGGACTACTGTGGGGTGAGTATGACCTAACCCTCAAAATAGATGTTTCTTACCTTTTTATCTTCTCGATTCTATGGAGGCGTTCCTATCTATATATATGGAACTAACCACATATTAATAGCAAGGCCTTTTTTTCAGCCAGGTGTAGAGGGCAACAAGAACTGCATTGCGGATGAACACTATCTGCCAACATTCTTCTATGTGAGAATTCATTTTGATTCTAAAGAGAAAGAAAATGTTTGATTTTTTAGTACTTTCTTTATCCATAATATACTTATGGTCTGATAAATTTCGCAGATGCTTGATCCTACTGGCATTGCTAACTGGACTGTGACATATGTTGATTGGTCTGAGAGAAAGTGGCATCCAAGAAAATACATGCCTGAAGATATCACGCTCGAGTTAATTAAGAACATCTCGGTATCATCACCACACCGCTATGATCTCTTAAAATCTTCCTTGACTATTACCATGCTTGGTTCCAATGAGATAACTAATCAGTATGCCTTTTGATCCATTTACAGTCCATTGACGCAGTTTCACGCGTAACAAGTGAGAAAAACGTACACACTTTTAAACCCAAGTCTTCTCCACTTGTAATTAGTTGCAAAGTTTCCGATTTTTTTTTTCCTTTAGCGAGATGCTTATCTGCCGCTTTTTTTAATGCCTGCAAATGTAGGGAGTAGTATCCTGGACGCATTGCATGTGGAATGGAATCAAAAGACCTTGCTATCTCTTTGGAAGGAAATTTCATGCTGATACTCTCGATAAACTGATGGAACTCTTCCCAAACTACACAAGCATCGTGTAGGGCTTTCGAGCAATTTTGATTGATTGATGAAATGCAATGCCAAGGAGGTATTCTTTTGACTCGGATTCTTTGGCCAACGTTCAGTTATACCCATGAATCAAACTAAAACTTTTAGGCAATATCATGGAACCCCTAGAAGCTGTATCTCACTGTAAAGTCCTTTTACGAGCAGAGAAAATCCGAAATCGTGTGATCTTTGAGAAAGCTTAGGAAGTATTTGGGGTTTTGTCATTTTGGTTGGGGACGTTGGGACATTTTTAACTCATCTGTTGTCACTACATCTCATTGTTATTTATAGAATTTTCAGAGTGCTTTTTTGTTTTTCTCTCTTTTTGTTGGAGCACTTTGTTGAATATGAAATGAAAACAAGATATGAGGCTTATACAGTTTAAAAAAAGCTGGGCATTTTGATCATAATTTTGGAGTTTTATATCAATAACTAATTATACAAACTGCTATGAAGCATTTTCCTCTTTTTAGCAGACACAGTTCTCTAGAACTACCCTCTTATTACTGCATATTACAAAAAAATTATATTACAACACCCACACGATTTGTTCATCGCCGATGTCCTAGAGCCACCACCGGAATCCTGACCTTATGCCCTCGGCTACCTTTTAACTTTACCTCCCCGAAGCTGTATACTCCAGAAACCGATCTCACGGTCATAGTGACTGAGAAGGTTCTAGTAGCGCCTGGTCTGAGTGTCATCGCTGGTGGGTTCACTTCGATGGCAATAGACGGCTGCATCCTTGCTGTTATTGTGTATGTTTCTTCTACCTCTGCTACATTAGTAACTTTCCTTGTTACTGTCTGGGTCCCCACTAGATGAGAAACTGCTATAGATGGTGCATTAAAGTTTGAAGGATGTTTCATGTCGTAGTTACAGGCCGTGTTTGTGTAATTTCTTATCTCGTGGGCGCTGATCCCTGGGGTTGTGCATAAGAATCCTAGATAGTCCTCATAACCTACAAGAGAAGATTGATAGGTCTTATCAACCAGATATCAAAAATCTTTGGTACATCATTGATGAGAAATAGAAATTAATACCTGCATCAAAGATAAGACCAGGATCTAAAGCAGCACTTGGATTGACATGACCACTTCCATAATCGAAAGGAGTGGCTTTAACAAGCGTTACAGCTTCTGTGTCTGAATATTGCTGTGCCTGAAGAAGCCTTCCTGCTCTATCTATGACTGTTGAGGTTGTCATCAAAGCTGATTTGATAGCAGCTGGGCTCCATTGAGGATGCTTCTGCTTCACAAGCGCAGCTATCCCGGCTATGTGTGGTGCAGCCATGCTGGTTCCTGATATTAGCGCAAATCCTTCACCTGCTCAATATCCCAAAGTAAGAGACCACAATTCTGATTCAAAAGATTCGGCACATGCTAGCTTCAGTACTATCAATGCTTACCAACATAATTGGGTTCATCTGTTCCATTTGGACACCAAGCAGCCCATATGAGATAACCGGGTGCAAGAATATCCGGTTTAAGAAGATCAGCATCTTGAAAGCTGAAATCTTTGGTGTTGGGTCCTCTAGCTGAGAACAATGCCACTTGAGGTGCTGATTTGTGAAGAACGGGTGCTAAGCCATCTCCGATGCTTCCCTCGGCTTTAAAGCTTTTTACTCGTCCTGTCCAGTCCCTTGATGTACTGGCGTTGTAGTAATCGATCAAATCCTAAAGATGCAAAAGACAGCATTTCAGATAGAGAAACTAGGCTAAGAGTAAGTGAAAGCATCAAAACTCTCATTACCATTGACTTGGACACATCTGTAATCAGGATTCCTGGAATGGCAGAAGGAACTGGATCGAATTTGGTTCCCGGAGATACATTTTCAACAACTAGAACAAAACCAGCAGCACCAAGATGCTTAGCGGTTGCAACAACTTTCTTGATGGAAGCTGTACCAACAACAAAGTTGAATGAATATCCACAGAGAAGAATGTTTCCCTCAACTAATTTCTTGTTGAAGACTTCTGGTCTTTGGCAATCAGATGGATTATACTTCGAAACAGATGAATCCAACAGAACATCATTTGCAGAAACCAAAGTGTACAAGCGATGAGGGCGTGTTGGTGCTGCAGAAAATACGTAACAATTCATCAAAAACATGAAAATATAAACTCGTATCGGTCATGCCAAATGTAAAATAACATTCTTTTTACTTACGAGATAAGCCCATCCCTGCAAGCATTTTTCCATTCCCAAGGGTCAGATGATTTTTGTATCTTCGATCATCAATTGCAGCGGCGACAGTAGTTATCCAGGGACTATATGATACCAAAGTTTTCGGAAAGGGCCCTCCGTTTCCTGCAGCTTGAGCAACGAAAACACCAGCTTTTACAGCCCCAAGAAGGGTAGCATCAAATGGATTCAAGAACGTTGTCTTGGTAGTTGTGGGAGGACTATTTGGACCAACTGAGAGGCTCAGGATATCAACTCCATCATGAACAGCCTGTCATGAAAATCTCTTTTAATATCAACATAGATAATCTCCATGGAAAGTAGCAGTTATAAGATTACTTGACTCGTTGAAATCTAAAATAGATAACCGGAGCTTGTGTTGCTGAACGAATAAAGCATATGCAGCAGGATAAATCATTTCATCTAAGCAGAGAGATATTTCCATGGTACTTTATGATCAGTCTTTTCTAACTTATGTTAAGTTCTTACTCTTACCTGATCAATTGCAGCAACAACATCAGCAACAAAGCCTCCAAAAAGCCGGTAAAGAGCCTTGTAAACAGCAATCCTGAAAGAAATTATTTAGCCTTTTAGTCTCTGAACGTGAAGAATACAAACTGTCAATAAATCTGCCATTTTGCACATCTGCCTACCTTGCACGAGGAGCCATCCCACTCGCTTTTCCAAATTCATAACCATGCATCCTCAACGGAATACCGTTATTCCCAGCTGCTATAGCTGCTGTATGACTGAAAATCCAGCATAATCAGATTTGCTTAGTACAACAGCATTATCTCCCCCTAACACCTGGAGACAACTTTAAAGACAAACCTTCCATGCCCATCACCATCCATTGGCGATGCATAGTCGATATCTGGGTTAAATGCCCCAGCCGCTTTAGCAGCTTCAGCAAAATGTTGGGCTCCAACGATCTTCCTGTTGCAGAAACTCTTCTTGGTATGAGGATCTTCTTCACATTTCCCTTTGTAATGAGGAAGAGGGCCATAAGGTAATCTGTGATGAGACGCGAAACTCGGGTGATGCGGATAAATCCCCGAGTCAACAAACCCGATAACAATATCTTCTCCTGCTCTATCAAAACCGCCTCCTGTTGGCCAAACATCGGTTGGAAGTCCCAAAAACTCTGGTGTATGTGTGGTGAGTCTCCTCACTTTCCAATCTTTGTCTACAGATCTCACACCAGGGGCGCGACGAAGTGTTTCTGCCTACCAAATATAGTGAAATAGTGTAAGGGAACATGAAAGTTAAGAACTATTTAGAAATGATCTGAAATCGATTTTTCACCTGCTCAGGAGAAACATGAGCTGCAAATCCATTTATAAGGTGTTTATAGCTGTAAAGCTTTTTGTATGATCCTTCCTCAAAGAGCATCCCAAGAATCATATCGTGCTTCCTCTCTAAGTGACGAGCATACACTGTCACCAATTCACTAAAAAAGTAACAGCCTGTTACACTAGCAAGCAATGTATAGACACTATTCCAAAAGTAACAGATTGTTAATCTATAAAGAATCTTTAGTCTCTTAAACCAAAAGAATCAAGACTAATCATAGTGACCATTCGCACTCTAGATTTGCTGTTTAGTAAATAATTATCCATCATGTTGGTACTATTACAATTGAAGAAGAGAAACTATCTAATAAGTACCTTGATGTATCAATCTTCTCATCAGATTCTACAGCAGTTGCTTCAAAACCATTTTCGCCACCTTTGTAACTTATGATTGGATCTCCTTCCATAGTCACAATATAAACCTCTGCTGTCACAGCAACAAGAAGCACGAAAACGACAAAAATTCTCAACCCGATATCCATTTTGGTTTCACTCAAAGTGAAGCTCCAACTTTAATTTCTTGCTGTAGATTCAACTGCAGCATCAAAATCAAATGAATGCATTAGCTCCCTCAGACCAGATAGATCATCTAATCTCATACACACTTCTCAGAGCTAACAAGGACATAGTTACTTTTGGTCTAAAAGGATCAAGCTTTCCCACAAAATGCAGACAACGCATAATCAAACTAGTGTATAGAGAAACGCAAGAATCATCTCCAAGGCCAAGTACACAAGAACCACCAAAAACAAAGAACAAGAACCAAACACATAAGAGCAGTAACCAAAATCCAACCAACACCAAAGAAAAGAACTTGAAACTCAAATCACAGCTTGAAGACCAAGAACTTACTCCAGAGAAATTTGACTAAACACAACAATCAAGTAAAGAAAGTTCAGCTCCATCTTATACCATTTATATAAAAAGCAAACCAGTAAGTACATTATAACCACTATTGCTCTTCAATTAATGAGACAAACAAAGAAGAAAGAATCTTCTACTCTCTTAAACCAAAATGAAAATCACCAAAATCAAAGAAAAAGTATCAAGACTAAGTAAGAATAACCCACTTTCACAAATCATCCAAGCAAAGAATCAAACATCAAATAAAACCCAAAAAGAAAGATCCTTTTAGAAAGAAAGAACCAGTAGCAGTTTCAATAGAGTAAATCCAAAAAGCCAATAATGTTGTACGAACTTACATTTGCTTCACGAGACGGAACAGAGAACACACACAAAAAAAAAAAGTTAGCTTTCTGTGAGAGACGAAATGGTGAATGTACGATTGAATCAAAACCGAAAGATTATAAATTTAGTCACATTTGAAGAAGAAGAAGAAGAAAAACAAGAGAACAAGTTTATTCAGATCTCTCTAATTGAGTGATTAAAGAGAAACATTTTTGTTTCTGGGTTTGTTCGTAGAATAGAGATCTAGCAAAGTATCCAAAGAGAGAAAACAAAAAAAAAGTACGAAAGTGAAGTTAAAAAATAAAAAACTTGTTACTGTAATTTCAGTGAGTGTGTGTTTGTTGGTAGAGAAATGAAGAAGAAAATGTCGTTATTTAGGGTTTTAATTATTTTTATAAACTTTATACTATAAATGCTAAGGAGACAACGAACCGAAGATTACGTATGTAAATTTTTAATTAGTTTTATACTGTAGTAATGTTTTCGTGTAATGGTAAAATGTTAAAAAAGTGTTTTACAAAAATCCAACAATAAAATTTGGTGTGGTGCGGATTTACGTAAATGTCCGATTGTCCGAAGGTGGGGAGGGAGGAGAGTGACCATTCGCGCGCCGGATTTGCTGTCAGTTCGTTTTGTAATGACGTTAATACCCCTCAAAAAGTAGATATGAAAATCAATGTTTTGTGTTAAATGCCGAGAAATATCAAAATCCTATTTATTTTTTCCTTTCTAGCTAGAGAGTTCTAGAAATGTAAATGGTAATGGTAACGCCTTTGATCTCATGGTCAAAATTCGATTTCCAGATAATGTATTAGCTTGCATTGTAATAAATCTAAAATTTAATGAAAATTTCTTAGTACTGTAAAGAGATCGTTACTGTAAATACAAAGCCTTTATCGTAGTTTTGTATGGTAGGTATAAAACTGTATATTGTGGCATAGTACAAATTCGAGTATTCCGGAAAAGTGGCACATCGTGAAAGTTATATTTGGAGTCGTTTATATGGATTGATAGTATCTCTGATGTAATATGTGACAAAAATAAATGATGATATATTAATAACAATTCAGTGAATAGTTAGTTATCTGATCAATGCTGCATTATTTATTTCAATTTTTTTTAAACTTTTTATCTAAGCAAATAAAACCCTAAATATGAAAGATTATTGACAGAAAATTAAGAGAAAGTTGACAATGGAACATTAATGAGTAAGTATGATATATTGCTGACTTAAATTGGTTATAGTCTTAACACTGGTGAAAAGTTATATCTAAATTCATAATTAGAGGGCCAATGTTATTTAACTCAATTATGATGTTTGATCGCCAGAGAAAAGAGTTCCTTTTACAAATCAGAAAGGCGTCTTCATTACAAAAGCATTATGAAAAATTGATATACAATTATACTGCTAAAGGGACTCTACTCAATCATATGTTTGAAATAGTTTAATATTTGATGTTTAGGGTAAATATATGAAAATCGTTTTTTTCTTTTTTTCTTTTTCTGTATCACAAATATGTTGTTCTAGATTTTTTATTTTTTTTAAAATGTTTTAATTAGAATGTCGCAAACTTAATTTCCAATTTAATTACTCTTTATTCAAAACTCAAAAAGTCTGAAGTTTAATTCTTCACCATTTAGTTGGTAATATATCTAATGTAAATATATTTTATATCATAAATATATCTCAATATGTGTTATACATTTCAAAATGACACTTTTTGTAAGATCTAGAAACCTAAAACCATGAAATTTATGATTCAGTGATTTAGCCAAGATATCATCACCCTCAAACTTGTATATTTCAAAGTCCTAAAATATGGTAAGTAAAAGATTTTTTCTTACAAATTACCAATAACCTAAAACTTGAAAGCTACCAATGTATTACCAAAAATATGGAAAGTACAAAGTGATATTTAAAGAGATTGGTAAATACAAATGTAACCGAGAAATCATATGAAGTAGTTTCTTACTTCATTTTGAGGATCAATTCTAGAAGAAAACCTGCAGTTTCGGGACTCTAATTTGTGACCCTTTTTTTGTCACAAAACATTGACGAATATGTGAATATGTGACCCTCTTCTGTTTTGTGCATGGCTATTTGCAAAATCGATGAAATGTCCCAAACCTGCCAAATAATTCGATGAGACATGATACATGATTAGTGTATGGATCGATTTTATTGTACATCCATTCTTCTAACGGATTATTCCACATCTTCTTCTTTTTTTAACACTTTTCTATTCTTTTTTTTTTTTGTTTTCTTCCTATCTCTTTAATTTTTCTTTTAGCATTGTAGTTGGAGGCAAAATTAACTGAAGAAACGTACGTTGATATATATAGGAGAAATTTTGTGATGTTTTTGTGACCATTTTTTAAGGAGTCGCAAAAGTTCAGTACACCTAACTTTTCGCATTTTCAATGTTTCCACCAAATTTTGTATCAATAATTTGCGATTACAATACCACTTAACCATGATCGAAAAATGTTGTTGCAAATAAGTCCCTAATTTGCGACTCTTCTTTCTAACTAAAAAAGGCACTAGTCTCTATTTGCGACCAAAATTTTACCATTGCAAAAGAGTCCGATAGTAGTTGCTGATATGAGAATGTTTGCCGACTATGTTTTTCGTCGTTATTAAACGACGTTTCTCCATCCATTTATGCTGTAGTCGTTTATGAGTCTTAAAATAGTCGCATATTATTTTATTTTTCTACAAATAATTGGAGAGCACTCCCAATAAAGTGATTGTGCAAAGTTGTTGTTACTTTGATTGAGACAATAAATATTTAATATGATCAGATCACTGTTATATATGTATATATATATCCATAACGATTGTATTGAATGTGTTATAATGAATTCATAGTAAGAAAGATGAATGTATAAATTACAAATTGGAGGTATATGGCAGTTTAAAGTTTACATCTGAAAGCACATGTGAATATTGTTCCCCCAAAAATGTCGTTTAGTCCAAACACATCATGTGTCCAGTCATTTTTTTTTCTTTGTTGAAATACTAATAACTTATTCTTCCTCTAACACCAACAAAGCAAATTCGTATATTCATTTCTTATTATATAGTTTCTTTTTCTTTGTTTAATTATTAAACTTCGTTTGGTTTGCTAAAAATAAATATAGTTTACTTCATTATTGTCGACGTAGCCACACCATGCATGAGACCGTTGCGGTATGATAGCGATGCCACAATCTCTCTTTTATCGTTCTTGTATTGAAATGAGAAATATTGTATAATATATAAAATGATGGGTTCTTTATATAACTGGGGGACTTTTAAACTGAATACAAACTATTCTATTGGATCTGTAAAATAGTAGGGTATTCTTGTCGTTTGTGTGAATTATGATGTTTTGGAGTGAAGAGATCATTTTCCCACCAAATTAATGATGGTAGCTTAGCCAGGATAATTTCTTATCATGAACACATGCGTATAGTAAGATTTTTATGCTAATGGTTAAACTTATTGAACAGATCAAAATAATATAATTTTTCTTACAGAGATAGTAGAATTATATATGTTTTCATAAAAGTCATAAAATATATGATTTTTGGAGTAATATATCATTTATTTTATCAAAGAATTGAAAGGTAGCTAATTGTTAAACCTACAAAATTACAGCATTAGTAAACGTTACGAATTGTTATGTGGATCTAAGTAAGAGATATCACTAAAAAAAAAAAGTGAGAGATTAGTAGATTTTTTTATTTTAGCCAATACAAAATTCACATAATGATTACAAAATTTTATAGTTTTTCTTGATTGTGGGTTTAGAGTTTTCAGTATGATTGTAGAACATGATTCTTGAACAAATAGAACTCTGCATTGCTTATATAATAAGTCTATTTATGAAACAAATCCTAAGATAAGCTCAGAAGAGAGTATCCGAAACCTCTAAAAGAAAACCTTGTTCTAATCATTTAATTTTTTTACTGCAGTAACCAATTTCATAATGATTAAATAAAATTGCATTGTAAGATTCGAACTAGGGTCTTTCAACTAATTTTGACAAATTCTTCAACACAACCACATGCATGAATTGGTTTTGATTAAATGCATCCTTCGATCTTTGGATAAATGGTTTTTGGAATGTAATCTTCCCATTTACGTTTTTTTTGTCCCCCTTTAGAATATGGGAACTCTAGTTGATCTCAGTGAAGGGGACTTTGAATACCTTTCGGTTAGAAAAAGACAATTCTGCTATGGGCCAAATTGTCTCAATTTACTTTTCGTGACTCTTTAGTTTACATCGATTTCATATTATTAATTAAGTAGTGTAGTTAGGAAATAATCTCAAAATGTCAGCTTTTATTTTTCCCACAAATTTCATGTAATATAAGTGCAACTATGAACAATACATGTACTTTTAATTAAAAACCGTAAATAATCTCATGAAATTATGAGAAGTTACTATATCAAAAAAATTATGGTATTTATCTAATACATAAAACTATAATATGAGGCTTACATAAAAGAAAAATCTACGATATTTTTATGAATACATATGGAGAAATTGAATACAATATCGTAGAACATATTATAAACCACAACACATCTCATATATATATTATCAGAAGTTCTCCATATGTAGAGATAAAAATATGTACATAAAAGTCTCACAACTTGCATATTCGAAAAATACTAAGATGAAATCATGTGAAAAAGGCATTTTCCCTTGAGCTTGAAGAAATCGGAAAGAGGATGCATAATTCTCAAATGTGATTTCTAAGTAACGTGTTTTCACTTTTGAAAAGTTCCTCTATACCTCTTAGGAAAATACAAAATTTGCACGTTTTCTATAATAACTCAATCCAATGTATCAATAAGGGCCATACCATAAATCTGTAAGTGTAAATATCTATGCCTTTATGTTTTATATATAATAGTCCGATCCTCTCAACTTTAAAGACTTGTTGCTTTTATATAGGTGTCACTGGTGTTGAGACAATCAACCGCTAATTAGACCACTCGGGGATTTTCCTATATGATTTTTTTCTCTCTGTAATTTTACAAAAAATATTCAATTCAAACAAAGTAATAATACCATATTTGTTTCCTTTTTGCAAAAGATTTTTCATATTTTTGTAATTAGAATTTTCTGAGTTTACATGATACATAATTACACATAAAACGGATATAAACCCTACAATGATGAGTTTTCTAAGAAAACGAAAATAAAAATAAAAAGACAAATACCCAATTCCACAAAAGACTTTGGTTTGCAAAATTAGGTCTAAACGGCGACGACCCTACCGACGGCTGAGCGATTTTCCGACACTTAATATTTGTCTTATACACACAAAATTAGGTCAATAATCATATATGTTTCGATTATTGATTTATATCTTAGAGCTTTAGAACGGTTGCCTTCATGGCTTCATATAAGTGGGCATTTAAGCACATATCGTAAAGTTCGGAGCCAATGTCTATACGTCGTCTTCGGGTAAATAACTCTCCTTTATAAACATTTTATTTTTTTTCAACCGAAGAATTAAAATAAAATTTTAGTTTCAACTTTCCTTTCAAATGGAATTAGGATTCACCTCTAGATCAACCCCACTTAGTAATGGTAACGGTGGGGCATTTTAGCTTAACCATATCCATATCTCTGTCATAGCATATGATATGACTTGCAACTATAAACTCCAAATTCACGTGCATAATATAAACGACACTTTATGACATGTGGACTCACAATCTCCATATTCACGTGCATTTACGTACACACATGACATGAGCATAGTTCCATATACATTTGGAAAATAAGACAGCAAATATTATTGGGTCAGCGAATCCTGCAATTTGCATCTACCAAGAATACTATTCATCACTTATACTTTAGGGCCACCGGATTAGATCAATCGGTGCCCATTTCAAGCCCAATCCACTCGTCTTTTGTTAGATTTTTTTTCCTTTTTTATATATATATATATTTGGGTTTGCTCAAACATTAATAATTGATTGAAGTTAATTTTAAAATTTAGAAATTGGACTTGCTGTTTTATTTAGAAAATCCACAACTGAATGAGTTCTAACATGTACAAGATTCACCAAAACTTTGTCTTATCCTGTCAAATGGTTAGTCTTGCGGATATGATGCTAATTTCATGTTTTAAGTTATTTCAATTTTTCAAATATACTTTTTTCTTATCAATAAATTTACCATCAAAAAAGAAATAAATTTACCATCAAAAAAGAAAAAAAATTGACCAAAGAAAAAAAAAAATTGACCAAGAAAAAAAGGTTATTTGTTTTTCTATTAATTTTCTATAATTGGATCGGATCTCAGGGATTCGGATCCCAATTTGTACCCGTTTCAGTTTCACGAACTCTGTCATCGTTTATAAATGTAAAAAAAATCTCAAACTTTCTCTTTCTTGACTCTCTCTCCTAAAAATGTCTCGATTGCTCTCAAAAACCCTAATTCCCAACGGAAGATTCCTCCTCCGTCGTTTCAACGAGCCGGCGATTACGACACCACCAAACGTCGTCTGTTTCAGCCGCCGCTTTTCATCCATCCCACAAGTCATCGAGCTTGAAATCGATTCTAAAAACGAAGCGGAAGCAGCAATTCTCAAAAAGCTAAACGAATTCGTACGAAGGATCATCGTTCATAATTCGACTCCAGATTGGCTTCCTTTTGCACCTGGCTCTTCCTTTTGGGTACCTCCTCATCAGATTACGGCTACAAAGATCGCCAATTTGGTCGATAAGGTGACTAATCCGTTGACGGAGGAAGAGTCTCTTTCGCTTTCGTCTCCTTATGGTTGGCCTTGTTCCTCTTTCTTCATTCCTCCTCCAGGTAATTGCTCTGATGGGTCTTACTTGTTTTTTGGTTCTGCTTGTTAAAAAAGATTCCTTTTGAGATTTTCCTCAATGTTAAACCCAATTCATGAGACAAAGTTGAGATTTTGTTGGGTTACTTAGGGAAGAGAATATTTGAACATTATTATCTACATGAACATTTAGAGCAATACTAGAGCTGATTTGTTTTGATGTTTGTGTCTCGTTTTCGAAAGATATGGTTGAGTCGTTGTTAGGGTTATTTGCTGATATCTGTGGTGATATGTTTGTGTATGTCTATGAAAATGTTAAGATGGTTCCTCATCTACACAAGAGGAAGAAGCTAGCGTGGAGTTGAAAATCCCGGGGAATGAGATGTTGGAAGTGAAGCTAGCACATTATCCAGATCCTATTTACTCTTTTAAACCTGAAGATGGTGAAGAGTGATTCGATACCTTTTCCAGCACGAGAGAGCAGGTAATGACAATGTAAAGAAATTTTTTTACAAGTTGATTATAGATTTGAAGTAGCAATGAAATGTGTTCCTGACAAATACCTTGGATGTACAGGACAGGATTGGAAAAAACAGATGACGATCGAAACTCAAGCAGTTTGTACATACAGTTGAAAACCATGGGAGTTATATGATCTTTGGGTGACTTTATACACCTTGTTTACTATGTTTTATAATTGACTTAATATAATTAGCTTGGGGGCTTCTTCCACTTGCCAGAGTTTATGGTGATGCTCGGGTAACTTGACAATTTCATTTATAATGACAATTCTTCCCTTTGACACTTGACCTAAGTGCATATAAATAATGTCTTGGCATACATATTATTCAGCAACCATTTGCAAGTAAGATTAATGTATTTATTGAGACACAAAAGCAAATTGAATACAAATTTATTCTTCTTTTTCTACTCTGAAGAAATTCACTACCTTGCTCGAGGAACCATCTCGGTGTCTAGATTCACTGTAAGCATTTTCGTCGAGTCATCGTAGTTTTCCTGATCAGTCACTATGCCATAAACAATCTGTTTCAGCTCCATAACGACCTGACTCATCGTTGGCCTCTGCGCAGAAGTGTGCTCGGTACAAGCAAGAGCGATCTCTGACATTTTCCAAGCCGAGCCAACGTCATATCTCTCTCTTAGACGCTGATCCACGATTCCTCTAATGTCTCCGTTGGCTAATATTGACCTGACATGATCACTTATATGCACCTTCTCTGTTTTTGAGCTTGCAATAGCAGGTTGGCCTGTAATCACTTCAAGAAGAACAACCCCAAGACTATAAACATCACTCTTTTCGTTCATTTGGCGAGTCGAATAGTACCTGTAGTTTCAATAATATGTGTCACCCTAGATGAAACATTTGTATTCTTTAGTTTGGAGAAATAGTAATTAAGAAGGTTTTTATTACTTACTCGGGGTCAAGGTAACCGATGGATCCAGCGACAACTGTTGAAATCTGACCGCTTCCTTCAACAGAGAAGCTTCTAGATAACCCGAAGTCCGCCATCTTCGCTTGGAGCTTCTCGTTTAGTAAGATGTTTGTTGGCTTCACATCTCTGTGAACTATAGGAGGCTTACAACCATTGTGAAGATACTCTAGTCCTGAATTTGTTTTATAGACAAGAAAACACACACTTCATTGATTGATTTTCGCATGTTAGATTTAGTTAAATGTAATTTCAAGATGGGACTTCCCGAACCTTGCGCTGCATCTAATGATATCTTCAACCTCTCTTCCCAGCTCAAGATAAATGACCTTTTACCTTCACAAAATGAAACAAAACCAAAGTTCCTTTCTCAGTACATTATGAACATAAGATTAGTGAACAAAAGAAGAATCATTAATTAACCTGCCAAATAGTCTCCTAAGTTCTCATTAGCCATATACTCATAGATAAGCACCATGTGGTTTATTTCGTTGCAATATCCAACAAGAGAAGTCAGGTTCGTGTGATGAACTCTCATGAGAAGGTCAACCTGCGATTCTCAACTAGATTAGTTAGGTGAAAAAGTTTGAGATAAATTAAGATTAAGTCCTTGAAAGGTACGCAAAAAAAACCTCTGCTCGAAACTCTTTGTAGCCTTGAGCTGATTCTTCAGAGAGTACCTTGACAGCAACTTGTTCTCCATTTATGACACCATGGTATACTTTACCAAAACCTCCTTTGCCAATAACTCTCTCAAAGTTATTTGTGATATTCACAACTTCTGAGTACTTAAAGTATCGCTTTGCAGTTTTCAACGGCCCATTCCTCTCACCAAGTGTACCTATAAGAACCTCGTTTAGTTACTTTCTTTATTGGCAGAAATTTGTTTTTAGTATCATACCTCTTTGTTGTTTTTTCTTGAAACGCCGGAACAAAGCTAAAGCCGTCAAAAGAACGACGATGATTCCTACGACTACTAATGGAATGATGTATCCATTCTTGTTCTTCTTCTTTGTGTTTGAACAGGAATCAGAGAGACAAAGGTCCGGATTTCTACCAAATCTATAAAGTTACAATGTAGACATGTTAGGAATGAATCTTGTCAAAGCGCATTGCGGAATTATCGGTTCTAAATCACATTCAAAGAGGAAGAACTAAACTAAAATTAATAAAAGGTAGCTTTTACGAGTCGCAAACCTTAAGGAAAGAGATCCATTCTTTGATCTTTCATGCAATCTTTGTGGAACTATGCCCGTTAACTTGTTTCCTTCAACGTTTCTGCATATACGAATCCACATCAACTCGTAAATTCAAAGATATCTTTTGCTTCACTGATCAAGTGAAATATTTGCTCTAGTTGATATGACTCACAATTCGGTCAAGTTTGGTAAGTTAGCGAGGAAAGCAGGTATTTCTCCTGTTAAAGTATTACCGGATAAATCTCTGTAATGAAAAATGATTGTGTTAGTAAGGAACTCTGTGTATCACAGAGTGTCAGTGATTATTACATGAAAAAAAATACCGACAATTTTCTTATAGATGTAAGGTTGGAGAAGGCTGGATCTATCTGGCCTCTTAATTCACTAAAAGATATATTTCTGCCAAATAGAGATGTTTAGGACAAAACAAAAACAGAGCAAAACAGAGCACAACAGAACAAAGCAGAGTAAAACAGAACAGATATCTATAAATTTAAACACTAACTTACAGTGAAACGACTCTAGGATTAGTAGTGTTATCACTTTGGATACAGTCAATACCTTCCCAAGAATAATCTACGGGAACACAAGGATCTCCTTGCCAGTTCTTCTTCACTCTATACGTGGCTTTAATCTTCCTCATGGCATCAACTATAAGAGCATATAAACGAAATCAGACATAACCGAAAAAAACTTCGGAGGAAGTTTGTACCATATAAAAAAAGCCTTAATTACCATCCTGTGGATGAGTTGGGATCTGAAGGAACTCATTGACTTGATAGACCTCAAGGGCGTTAATGATCGGTGGAAGTACAAATTCACCAGGTGGTTGAAGAAGAGAGAAGTTAATGGTAATTCCGCTCACGGGATCCGGTGTAACGAATGTGTCGGTAAGCAAGTACCGAAGCTTAAACGAAGGAGAGATTACATCCTCATTTAGCCAGATGCTGAATTCTCTCGTCTGGTTGCTTTTCAGTACTTCAATTTCAGCAAAGTGCATGTATACATAAAACTTTGCGTTAGGGTCGGGCGGTCTGAAACTAAGCGTTAGGTAGAGGCTCTCGTTTCGCGCTGTTTCTGCAGTGCTCATGACAGTAGAAGCCGGTTGGTAGCCATTGTTAAGAAATTGATCGACAGTGAGAGATGTATTTAATATCTTGTATTCTGAACTCACTATACGCGGTGTCCATATACGGTCATATATGTCATCTTTGTACCTACACAAATGTGTATGAGAAACTGCAAAAACAAAAAAGTTTCCTTGTAAAATAATCAAAGTTTCTTGTTAAGGCTCACCTCGATGGAAGTTTTCCCGTTTTGCTGTAATCTAATCTCCGAAGGAGGGTAAGTGCATCGTAAGGAGTCTCATAAGTAGTGTTCAACAAGAGCCGTATCTCCAAGACAGACAAAAATGGAGTTCCTGCGTTCTTATCAACAACACACACTTGAACATTGTCTAAAAGTGGAATGGTGATTATCTCTTTGTTGAGTATAGTTGTTGCATCGTCGAGTTTAACAGAGTCCCAAAAGTTTACTCCTAGATAGAGATCGAACTCGGGTACTCTTCCAAGATCATCATAGTTCCCGTACATGAAACGAGTTCTGATTAGATACTTAAAACCTTTGCCTCTCGGCGTCGGAACATCGTAACAGCTTCTCTTGCTTTGAGGGAAACTTCTCACGTTCAACAAGTGTCTATCAAAACCACTTGATTGAAACTGAGCTGCAATTCTCTTTGTTGTTCCTGAATCAACAAACGCCGAATCCGAAACATACTTTATACCTGTAGTCTCATCGTTGTAGCTAGAATCATCCGGTATCCCGCAATCTATACTTATGAAACCTGTAACACTCAGAGAATGAGAGAAAAGAAGATACGATTGATGTATGGAAGCTTGGTTTGCTTCAAGATAAATACTAAGGGAGAGTAGTTTTCTGGGAAAATTGTATGCAAATTCTTAACTAAACGATGCACTTGATGTAAAAACGTATTTTAGCATCTGAATATTAAACAAAGCCAAGACTGTTTTAAATTACCAGATTGATCTTGAGCATGAACAAGAAAGAACAGAAGAGCAAAGCTTGTGAATAAAATCGATGAAAGAGATTTTAACATCGCCATTTACTTAATTGAGCTGCTTTCTCTGGGCTAGAGCAATGAGCAACTGTTTTATAATTAAAAAAAAAAAAACATTTGGTCAATAAGATGTTGATAGTCAACCAACCATCTTCTAAGGTTATTAGTGTTACGCAACTTTAAGAATGTTCGGACCAGGACGTAATATATGTCAACGCTTACTCTCATTAACATTATTTCTACTTATTGCATATTTGCATGGTTTTTCCTTGGCAAATGATTACCTTTAATTCTCTGCAAAATTTAATTAAAAGTATATTTGAGTCTAATAAAGCGAATGAAACTATATGCATAAAAAAACGAGACTTAAAATCTATTTTTAACTATTATTTACAACGTTGCCAAAAAAAAAAACTAGTATTTTTCAAATGTTTGACAAGAAAAGGTTCATTTTAATAAATGGTCAAAACACATCTAATTTCCTTTTGAGTTTATTACTATATATGCTATAACACCACATCACAAATGTAAAGAGACCAACACTGATATAAAAAATCTCACAACTCCCAATAGTTTGTATATTTTTTTAGGAATCAGTTGAATATCAATGTGTTACGGTGAATTTTTTTATTTAATATAGTCAAGGTACTTGACAATAATTTGCAAAACCACATTGGTAGGTGACCGGACACGTTTAGATCTTTTTATTAGTCATCACTTTCAAGTTTCAACGATGTGTTTTTCTTTTAAAACCCGATGATCCGCTTTCAACGATACAATATGTTCTTTTAATAATATATATATTGGTCAACTAGTAATTAAGTCAATAATTTTTTTATTTTTTTTTGTCGACTTCTAAGTCAATGAATATATATTCTTAGTTTCATTGCCATCCACAAAATAATCAAAGAGATATATATTCTTCAGATATTTATTTAACAAAAGAGACTATTCTGATATTAATGTATGATCATACAATTTTGGACTCCTTTTCTTTTTTTGTTTCTGAATTCGGTTTATGAAGATTACTTTAGAATACTAGCTTCGTAAGACAGGTCTAGAAGGTAAATCTTTCCAACCTGCAATCACTAACCAAATAGTTGTCATTTCGTTTAGATCAAAGATCGACTTTTAGTTGGATATCAAATTTGGTCACTATGTAATATTGGAATTCACATGGCGAATACAGTCATACAGATTGAGGTATGATCCTAAGGTCGAATGACCGAAAGAAAATGCAATAACTAGGAATACTGCCCTAATAAGCGTCCCTAATACTTTTCAACATATCAAATCTTCTTCTTTTTTTTGTTGTTGATAAAAAGGCGTTTAATTTAAATTAGAATAACTAATACCTTGCTATGACTTTTTATGGTCAAACAGTTTTAAGGAAGTAATTTGGAGGAGGACTTGACGATAAAAAGATATTCTTAAACCTTTTTTCTTTCCAAATTACTTTCTCAAAATTGTTTGACCATAAAAAGTTTTGGAGATAACCAACCAAAATTATACATAGCTGCGAGGAAGAGGAAGTGAGGAAAAAAAATAAAAATAGCTTACAGGAGATAACTAATTAGTGTTTCCACGACTACCGCGGCTTCTACAACCACAACGTCCACAATAACTCACATTAATCCATATATTATGAACCCTTGGAAACGGTTTTGTACCGGTCTATCTCGCAAAGTCTTATGAGTAGATGAGTCATATCAGATTCTGCTCAGAGATTGGAACTGAGTATCCTTGCTCCAACATTTCGAATCTTTCAAACAGTTTCCAAATTTTTTGGACGGATTGGATTTTTTTGTTGATTTGGTAAACGTTGATGTGATCTTCTGGTCCGATAATTCTAACAAAGGTGCATGAACCTCATCTGAAAAGATGCTTAGTTGACAAATAATATAAATCAAAAGTCTCATATTGACCATATGATTTATATAAGTCGGTATGCATGCATGTATAATTTAAAATATATAAGTTAATGCAAAAAGTTAAAGCTCTCCCTTTGTGAAAAAAAAATCCAAGAAAAAGATGCTTAATTGAAAAGTAGTCTGAAAAAAATATTATAATTATACAAAACTAAATTCTTGAATAGACGATACGGTTTATGTAAACCGACATGATTATATACATGGTTGATGAAAAAAGTGTTTTCTTACGTGAGATTAGTGCCTTTTGCTCTTACCAAACTTCTCATTACCCGGGTCTGCAAGCCAAACATACAAAAAAAAAAAAAAAATCTCATTACGTTATCATTAGAGCAGAAAAATCCATTAAAAACAGTCTAATAATTAAGATTTACTTAGTAGTAATCTGATCAGAACTTGTATGGTCTCAGAAATCACCACCCGATTTCGATCTCTATCTAAGGGAGTCAGGGTTAATCTATATAATCCAAGTATTCTTGAAATTCATCAACGTATTAGTTATGTCTCCACAGAGATTATACACACTCCTTTTGGACCAGTTTCATTTGTGTCTTGTTGGTAAAAAAAAACACAGAGAAATTTCTACTCTTCTTTTTTTTTTTTCTTTTTTTTTTTTTTCTCTTGAAGAGAAAAACTTCTACTCTCATAAGGTATAGAAGAACAAGAACCGAATCTATACGATATATTTTGGTCCCATGATCCTGTATAACGCTTCCTCTTCGATATCGCACCTCCTCTAGCGTTCGCAGTGCATCTGGAAATTACAAGAAAAAGAAGAAGAAAAAGAATTTAGGGTTTAGTTTAAGAAAATAAAACCTAAACCCTAGAGATCATAAACCCTGAAATTTTAATTGAAAGGAGAAGAAGAAAAATAGGAAACTCACCTCGCTTGAACAATGAAGTTCACTGTCAGGGATTCGGGGAACAATGACGGCGGAGTTTTGCGACAATGTATGTTCGACAGCGATTTCTCATTGTCTCCAATTCTCTAATTTAAAAGTTAGGTCCAAAAAAAAAAAAAAGTTAGGTCAAATTGGTATCTTTAAGTTTTTTTTAACACTTTTCGATTTGTAAATGTAATTTCAAATTTTTTTAAAAAACGATATTAAGACTTGAAATTACATATATGACCAATTTATGTAATTTCTTATTTCTAAATATCCAAGAAGTGAGGTATATAAATTGCGTGAAGTGGAGAAACCCTAAATCGCGCCCATGATCCACTCGCTTCCGAAGAGAAGATGAAAAGGGATAAGGTTGAGCGTAAGATTCCCGGGTCCGAGGATATGAAAATACTGAAGAACTGTTTTGTATATATCGTACCTAATTGTTTTTTTTTTTTAAATCGCTTCCGAATATTTAAGCTAATAACTTCCGTGGTTGTCCGTACATTTTCGCCAAAAGTCATCCGCACAATCAGCCCCTAAGTTCGGAAGAGAAGATGGAGAAGGAAAGTAAGAAGAAAATTAAGAAACTCGCTTCCCGAGAGAAGGTGGAGGTGGTTAAGCGTTTGTTTAGACTTGAAGATATTAAAATAAATCGCGTGGTTTGGAAAAGCAGTGTAATAAATATTCTTTCTATCTACTGTACCTAACTGTCGTTTGTCAAATCGCTTCCTAATATTTGAGCTAATAACTAACGTGTCTTACTTAGGACATGGTAATTCGCCGAGGTCTTACGTTCGTTTTCGCCAGAGATCTTTTTTTTTTTTTTTTTTTTTTTCGTTTTCGCCAGAGATCATCTGCACAATCCTCGTCGTGTCAGAGTCCTCCTCTATGCTAAGTCGGGCTTCATCGTTACAATTTTGTCAAGGTAAATATTAATTTTCTTATTTTCTTTCTTATTAATTAGCCATCTATTTACTTTAATCGATTTCTTTCTTTTTTTTTTTTATCAATAAATTACTCAATTTTAGGGGAAAGACTTGAAGGTCAGTAGCATATCTACATACTTCACGTCCCCCGGTACCGCATAACTTTCGATGCCAAGGATCCTCGAGAGACCAGTGGTTCCCTTCAAACTTTTCATACTCATGTTAATGAAAGAAGTTATGGCAGCTTCCTTTTGACGTGCACTATTGCTTGTCCTTTAGGTAAAGTTTTGCATAATTATAGTGTACAAAACCAACAACTTATCAATATTCGATTTACTCTTTGTATAGGTGAACCTTTTAGAGGTGGTGAAACCAAAAGAACCATGTTGGTTTCTCTCATACCTGAGTTGCCGCTAGAGAATCCTTTCCAAGATGCTACAGACCGATTTTACGTGGTAAAATCCTTGATTTTAAGACCGTTTGGATCTTTGCTTATTACCGATCAACAACATATTTATGTTTTTTTTCTTTTGGCGCTGAAAAAATCAGTGGTTAAAAAAAATGACTGGTTTCGTTTGTACTTGGAACTTGCAGTTGCCACGACTAATAGGCACCGTATCAAATATGGTGTGGCCAATTAAGATTTTGAGAGTGGCTATGGAAACTACACAAGACCTTGGCGCCTGTGATGCAACTTTCTACGTTAGGTACACAGACTCATGCCAGGCTCGGACTGGTGAGGATGCCGATCGCGTTGCTATAGTCAGAAGAATCTGGGATGAGCAGTTTGATGTCTTCAAAATCGTGGGTCGTACTGAGAGCTATAGATCATTAGGGAATGGTGAATCCACCACGTCCCGGGAGACAGTTGTGCATTGCTCGAAGGACATAGATTCGATGGAACAATCTGACATGCATGATGGTTTCGACGGATATGTTGGGTTGTACTCAGAGCTGACAAACCTTGGAAGCTGGCTCGTTGTCATCCATTTGAATATGTTGATTAGAATAGTAAACCCCATCGCTTGTTGACCAAGTTATTTGGTGGCTTAGGATTGTTGCGTGGATTGCTTTGGTGAAACTTTGTGTAGTTTTAAGTGTGTTGTTCTGCTTGAATACTTTAACATTGGTCGACTAAGTTATTTTGTGTGTTGGGATTGTTAAGTGGATTCCTTATGTGCAATTTTTTGAGCTTTCTAAATGTGTTCTGCTTAAATACTAAATAAACGTAGGGAAGGATTTGGAGACATTATTCTTGCTTTCAGAATGCAATCAAAGACACAAAGATTGATTTTTAATTTATAAGGAGAGGATCACGTATACTAGAAGCTCTGAAGTGTGAAATGTTACCCCTTTCTCTGAAAAGATCCAAGACGAAGTTGCCTCCCTGTCGATGATCTCAATGAGTCACCAACATCAGTGGATTCAAGAACATATAATAACTATAAATATAACTTCAAGAAGAAATTACAAGGATAGAAAACAAATGCACCTTCTTGGTGTGTTATAGAAAATATAATGTTTAGTGTTCATTCCGGTAATGTCAGTTGGTATGACTCAGATCTTAGAAAATGGTACAGAGTTTCGGGATTGAAATATCTGCTTATGTCACATCTTGTTAGCTATCATACCAAATGTGAGGGAGATTGAGTTTTTACATGTTGTGGTTACTACTGTCCCAATTTCATATCACTTGTTGAGCTGTTATGACCCTTTGAACAAACAAAGGATAAATAATCTCACCTTATCTTGGCTTTGGGGGCAGAACAATTCTCAAGAAAATTGAAGCTCGTTATTTCTTAAGAATGGGGTTCAAGTTTGGCTTATGTGATGTGATGCCACTTTAAATGTTATTTAGCTTGAGTTGTCTATGTTATCAGGCTGAGACTTTTTTTTTTTTAATGGAAGATAGCATAATATACACTTCGATTATTTTACAAAGCAAACACAACTCAACTTTGTTCTTCTTCTTCATCACACTCCACACTACACGCAACTTCCAAGTTTAGGGAAAATGAAATAATCGGATGAATTCAAAGATCATTTAATTTACCTTGCTTGAGGAAACATTCCCGAATCAAAATTCGTCATAGCTGGATCCGTGACACTACTGGCGCCAGAACCACCACCGGCTCTTGCTCTGCTTACACTCTCCTTTAGCTCAGCCACTACATGACTCATCGTCGGTCTATTCTTAGAACTAGAAGATGCACAAGCCATTGCTACTTCAGTGATCTTCCATGCCGAACCAGCATCAAACCTCTCTCCTAGCTTTGGATCCACAATGCCTCTGATATCTCCTGTCGACAGCATTAAGTCGACCCGGTCAGTTATGTGTATGTTCTCTGCTGTTGTTCTTGAACGTGCAATCACCGGTTGGCCTGAGACAACCTCTAAAAGAACCACCCCGAAGCTGTAAATATCACTCTTCTCGCTTAATTTTTGCGTCAAATGGTACCTTCATTTTTTAAAACAATGCCTTAGAAACTGTAACAGCTTATACCAAATGACAATGGAAGAAGCTTTTTACTTACTCGGGATCGAGATAACCGATGGTTCCAGCAACAGCGGTTGTATCCTGGTTATTACCGTCTAGTGCGACACTTCTAGATAATCCAAAGTCAGCAATCTTGGCCTGGAGCTTCTCGTTGATTAGAATATTAGCCGGCTTCACATCTCTTTGTACAATGGGAGGCTTGCAGCCATTGTGAAGATACTCAAGCCCTGAGATTCAAACAAACAACAGAGTTTTATTTCATTGATTTTTTCACCTACCTCTTTGTGTATTCGTTACCAACCTTGTGCCGCGTCTAGTGATATTTGTAACCTCTCTTCCCAGCTCAAGACATAAGATTTTTCCCCTTGATTTTGAAAGAAACCAGAAGGTAAGTTTAGTTTCCTCTTGCAACAGCAGCAAAAGACCAATGATGAAAACTAACTACCAGAGAGACTGACCTGACAAGTAATCTCCTAAGGTTCCATTAGCCATAAACTCATAGATAAGCGCCATCTTCTTGCCTTCGTGGCAGTATCCGATAAGAGCGGTTAGGTTCTTGTGATGGACTCTCAGGAGAAGTTCAACCTGATGATAACAAGTGAATGCATAATTGATTACTCCATAATTCAGTTATTAAAGACTGATGTATAAGAGACTTACCTCTGCTCTGAACTCTTTGTAACCTTGAGCTGATGATTCAGACAGAATCTTGACAGCGACTTGGTCATCATTTAAGACACCATGATATACTTTTCCAAAACCTCCTTGTCCAAGAACTCTCTCAAAGTTGTTTGTAACTTTCACAACTTCCGAGTATTTGTAGTATCGCTTAGTTGTATCCAATGGCCCAGCCCTGACACCACCAGAGCCGCCTGTAAAGATTTCAAGAGAATTTGTCTTACAAGTAATCCTAGAAATCAAAGAACAAGCAATGTAGGATCGTTTCTTGATGTTTTTACCTCTTCTGTGTCGCTTCTTGTACAACAAAAACAAAGCTATAGCTAGTACAAGACCTAGCACTCCCACGACAGATGCTACTAATGGAATGATGTATACATTCTTTTTTGTCTTCTCATCCGAAATTTGACATGAAGCAGACACGCAGAGGTCCGGATTCCCATCAATTCTTAAGATCAATTTGCAGAGACATTAAGAAACCATGAACCAGATAGGCCAAAACTTATTAACATGAAGCAAACATCTGAATTGTGTTTAAAAGCCAATACTAATCATGAACCAACCTTAGCAAAATCAGTTTTTTGTTTGATCTCTCCAATAGTTTAACCGGAATAGCACCCGATAACTTGTTTCCTTCCAAGTTTCTGCAGACATATATTTGATATCAATATAAATTCTAAGTTATAGAGAAGTCAATGTCTATGTAATCTACATTTTCAATTTAGTAAGACTTACAACTCTGTCAAATTATGTAGATTACCGAGGAAATCAGGTATTTTTCCTGTTAAACTGTTGTTTGATAAGTCTCTGTAATGGAATTTTGGTTGCATCAGTTAAGAATTCCACAAATTTGTATACAAAAGAATTCCATATCAAATCGAAAATACGAACAATATATGTAACAATGTAAGGTTTGAGAACGCTGCATCAATCTCTCCAGTCAAGCCACTCGAGGATAAATTTCTGAAGATCAACAAACTCTTGTGAGAAAAAGACATACAGATCAAAGACATATACAAGCATTTGAAGAGGAGCTTACACAGAAATAATTCTGGGAGACTCATTATCGACATAGCTGCAGTTAATATCCTTCCAAGGGTATTTTACTGGAGCACAAGGGTCCCCAAGCCAGCTCTTCTTCACTCCATACTTGGACTTGATTCTCATAATTGCATCAACTAGAATTTATACCATAAATGGATAAGTATTTGAATAAATTACGAAAAGGGTTAAGTATTGTATTAGAAATGAAAGTGTACCATCTTGTTGATCAGTAGGTGACTGTAGAAACTCGTTGACACGATATGTTTCAATGGCGTTAATGATGGGTGGAAGGGTAGATCTAGGAGTTTGTTGAAGACGAAACTCGAGTTTTGGTCCGCTCACGGGGTTCTGAACAAAAAGCGTGTCTGTATACAAGTATCGCGGGCTAAAGGAGCTCATGTTGATTTCCTTTTCGTTTAATAACACCTTAAATTCTCTTGTCTCATTACTTGGCAGCTCCACAACTTCTGCAAAGTGCATATACACAAAATACTTCCAAGTAGGATCCTTTGGTTCCCAAGAAAAGATTATGTCTTGGCTTAAATCCTCAGGTGAAGTTGCAGTGTTCATAACAAAGCGAGCGGGTTGGAATCCCTCGTTGTTATTCGAATCTATTGTGAGCGATGCATTGAAGATGGTATACTTTGGAAACCTTAGAGGTATCCATATCCGGTCAAAAACATCATCTTTGTACCTACATTATTACCAACTTTATAAGAAGAAATACTAAAAAAGAACTCATCATCAAATAAAAAGTAGTTTTCACTTTCACCTGACGGGAAGAGCACCGAGTCCCCCAAGATCCCATCTTTTAAACAGAATAAGTGAATCATAAGGAGTCTCGTATGTATTACTCTTCAGGAGCCTGATTTCTAACGCAGACAGGAACGGAGTTCCTCTGTTTTTATCAACAAGACACACATGAACATGGTCTGAGCGAAGAGTGTGGATGATCTCTTTGGTAACTATCGTAGTTGCGTTATCTATTGTAACAGAATCCCAAATATTGAACCCAAGATAAAGATCGAAGTCCGGTGCTTTCCCTAGATTATCGTAGTTACCATACATGAAACGGGTTCTTATCAAATACTTGAAGCCTTTTCCCTGCGGAGGCTTCACATCGTAACAGTTTCTGTTGCCTTCAGGGAAGCTCCTAACGTTTTGAAACTGCTTCTCAAGAGAACTTGTTTGAAACTCAGGATCTATGCTATGAATTGTCCCAGACTCAACAAACGCAGCATCTGAAACATACTTTATGTCTGTTGTTTCATCATTATAGCTTGAATCCTCAGGTATACCACAATCTATACTGACAAAACCTGCAAATAAAAACACACACACACACATACCGAGAGATTAAAGCTTAAAAAACACAGCCATATTATGAAAATTTGCAAGACTTTGTGTTTACCTGATTGGTCTTGAGCACGAACAAGAAGAACAAAAACAGCGAAGAAGCATGCAAATATAATCAGCGAGAGAAAGTTGTAATGCACCATTACTGAAAAAAAAGCTCTTGATCTCATAAAAATTTCAATACCAGCCTCTTCTACAATGTTTAAGCAAAACTTATTTCTTTCTCCAATACTTTTGACTCTAAAGATTATATAATATAGCCATGTTGGCTGATGGTGAAGCACTATCTCTTGTAATCAAATACTTAAAAAACAAATCTCAAGTCAAAAGGGCAAGTTGATATATGCTAAGAGTGTCCTTGTGTTCGTACACAAGGACGACTTCGGGTGGTCTTTTGTTAGTTGACAAATCTTCAAGTGGGCTAATTGTTTAAAGCCAAAGAACTAGTTCTCATGATTAGCTGACAATGAAAGTTTCAAACTTGAGTTTGTGGATAACATAAAGAAACTTCAAGTGACAATAAACAAAGTACAAAAATCAATCTCCCAAACATGGCAACATGAATCAGGTGGAACAATAGCAGTAGCTGAAAAATTCTTGAGACTATTTGAAATTGTAGCACTCTAATAAACAAAGAGACACATGAATTGGAATTCAAACATCACATAAAGACTTGCAAGACAAGCATCAAAATGGACAAGGATCATTTACCTTAAAAAGTTGGATCTTTTTGAAAATTTAGACTTTTAGTCCAGCATTTGATGGAGCTGCTGATACAACATCATAGAATCAACATTTTCGTACAAACCCATTTATCGAAATAGCAAGTCAAAGGAACTGAGACCAAATTCGAAACAATAATCTAATCAGAAATTTTATAATCAACGGAATTCGATGTTGCAAAGTGATTTACACGGCACGGACGACCAGCTAAAGGGATTGGATAAAAGTCTACATTAATAAATTTAGGTCCATGAATAAGACGTTTAAAAAGATGAAGGGTATATTGAGAAATAACCCAAAATTACTAAAGCAGTAATGCGGCACAAGCATGGTGACGTGGCGTTACTTTTTTAGGCAAAAAAAGTTCAAAAAGAAGATAAAATGAAGGTTGTTGTATTTCATCACTACCTAAATCATAATTCATTTAGAAGTTGAAGGTTACTTGTTGCTCAAGAAAACTCAGAATCTGTAATACTTACATTGAACTTGAAGCGAGAAATGTTCGCCTCAGTCAGATATAGCAGAGAGATATAGATGCACAAAACGAATAATTTTATAACAAGAACTAGACATTCTCTCTCAAATCATAATAACCTAATATCTCACATTGTTGAGTTCTAGGTTACTCTCCAGTATATTAAGTATTACACATACACATAATAGAGAGTTTGGCATAATAGTTAAGATCAAGAAAGAAAGAAAAGAGTTTTGCACAATACTCATAAACATGAACGAAAAATAACAAAACATAAAATAAAAATAAACTTTTTTTTTTTTTGAAAAGATGAATTTAAGGGTTTGATAGAAGCTTTAGCAGCCAAGCCATCCTCAAACTTGATTTCTGCAACATCAAGAAGAGATATCTGTAGTCTTTGGTCTTAAACAAATCCAAGGCAAACATGTATAGATCACCGCCTTTCTCAACCTCTTCTATGGCATCCAAACACTCCACGCATTCCTCAAAGGTAAACTTCTCCTTCTTCTTGACCGATGCATTCACTGGAATCTTCTCCATCATCTCGGGAGTTACAGTTTCAGCAACATCCTCTGAGTCTGACCTAATCAGTGAAGTAGGCTCCACATTGCCATCCTCCGCTCTATCGTCACTTCCTTTGACTGGCTCGTTTGTGTTGACTACTACTGATGATGGAGTTGGTTGATGATCATGTAGCTGTGGTGATTCTGAATGATGATCGATCACTCTCTTGCGATAACGGCGGGTTTTGGTTTTTCCAGGTTCGATACGTCCTTTGAAGATGGTTGCCAGTTTATCAGCATGAGGAATATGTCTCCTTTTGAAGACTCGAGCTCTTTTATTTATCTATAAATCGACAAAAAAATAATAATATAATTACAAATTGATATCTAAGAAATCTAAATAAAGTTTTTCTTTACCATCAAGTATTTATCCCAGTCCTCTTCGGTTGCACCAAACTTGCGAGTATTGGCATCCCACTTCATGATGGGAGAGGCAATAGTTTCACACCAGTGCTTCCAAGATGTCCTGGTACGTGTGAAGTGGTTTTCGAGCTGCTTATGTGTGTATCCTAGTCCTGTGATCCGATTGATTTTCTCAAGAATCATTTTCCAACTTTCCTTTGTAAAAAGATGGTTACGTTTGATTGGTCTGATTCCTTTTAAAGACTCTTGGAAACACGTGTCCACAACAATCGCATGTGAGGATGGTGACCACTTATAATGACGACGAGTCGCGATATCAGACGCGCTTAGCCTAGGTACATATCCAGTAACATTTTCTTCATCACGATGCTCACATATTTGCTTCATTTTGCTACCTGAAGAAGTACCTTCACCATCTAAGTTCATACCTGCAAAGATAATCTCTAGTTTCTCGAGGAACAAGGGGGGATTACACCGATACTGCCCAGCCTCAGGATTCACCTATGACAATTCCAATCAAGCTCTTTTTATTACATATTAGCCTTCATAAACAATCAAAATCAACACACAAAAAACGTTGTTAATTTGTACCTCTAAATAGTTGGCCCATTCTTGATCAGTGGCACCAAACGTGTTTGTCAAGGAATCCCATTTGATATCTTTGCATTGAACAAGTCTACACCAAATCTTCCACTGCTTGATCATTGTATCCCAATGATTTATAAGCTGGTCTATGGTGAACCGCACACCCATTTCTTGAAAAGCTTCCAATATATGTTGCATTTCAGGTTGATTCCCCAACATCTTTTGCTCGACGCATAAGTCCACAAATACTTCGTCGTGTTCAGGTTCCCATGCGGCTTTGGACGTCATAATTCTTTACTATATGCATAGTTAGATAAATAAAGACAACAACAACAAAAAAAGTAAATTAACAATATCATTATTAAAGGCTTTGACCGGTAATTCCGTTAAAATTGTGGGAAATATACAAAACAAAATAAAGCAAATCATGATATAATTGGTTAGAACCCGGAAGATAGCGAAAGATTTTGTCATTCCAAATAGTTTTATACAGAAACCAAGTCTATATACAATATACATTCAAATATGTATGGGAATTTTTTACATCATGGCTGAATCTAGAACTAACCTTAAGACTTATCAATTCCAAAATTTTACATCATGGCTAAATTTTTTGGCATTTGCACTGCTTGAGATGGAGAATTCTTGTGTTTTTTTCTGAGATTATAGGTGTCTAAGGGCCCTATTTATACCGGTATGAGTGGATTCTCTTTTAGGAAACTTTTTAATTGGCATTGACTGATTTTAATTTGTTGCAAAATAAAAATTGACTAATCTTCATTTATACTAAATGATATTGTGATTGAAGGGTTAATTGAAAAGATAGTCAAATTATAGAGTTCAATTAAGTTAATTACCATAAAATTACCCCCGAGATTACTATTTTTTTTTTGGTTTTAATAAGATAATAAGTTTGCGTGCGAAATTTGAAAAAAAAATAACAACACATTGTTTGTTTATAATACACATTATTTAATTAATTTAACTGCCATTTTTTATTACACGAAATTTGAAAAATACATGTTATTTGTTTATATGTTATGTTGTTTAATTAGATTAGTTATTATGAGTTTTTAAATTTGTTATGTAGATATTGCATGTTCCTATATTTTATTCAGAAGCTATTGCTATAACATAACAGAATCTTCCTTATATGATGTGTAGAAAGACAAGGTAGGGAAGTAAAGATGCAGAGAACCGATCTTATGCAAACGAGAATGAGAACATAGTTGGTCCTGAAGCAGTGGTGGGGAATAGTGAAGGAGATTCAGATTATTGTTTTTGGATTCATAACTTCCACTATTTCCTGGCTTCCACAACATATATTAAACGAGTCATCATTATTCCCTTTTAACACAAGAACTAAAACAAGTATTTGGCTTCATCTCAATAAATCAATGTACAAAAATATTTAAGAAATTGAGGTCAATTTCTTTCATGAGTTTTCCTCTACACATTTAGACCTAACCACACCTCGATTGAAAACAGAAAGTTTTATTCTTTATCCTTTTACTCTAAAACAATATACATTTCAAATGTATTTACAGAGCTGACTCAAACAAATGAGAGAACACAACCTCACATCTCTGACAACAGATTACTGAGTTTCCGAAGCTCCTTAAGTGCTGTTGTAGCAGTGACTTGTCCCTTTTCGATCAAATTGGTTTTAGCAAAGTTCCCTATCAATCCTGCCTGAACCAGACTAGGTTCTTGTTGGAAAACCAACTCAACTGCCTGAATATAAAATAGACTAAAATCATCAGAACATTTGAGCTTGTAAGGCGGAGAAGAATTGTCATGGAAATGGCTAAATATCTTTGTTACAATAATCCTATACCACTAGAGGCAAGAAACTAACATACTCATACTTGTTACCTTCAGAACCATACGAAAAATACTTCTACCAGTTTGATGAATATGAGAACTGAGAAGTTACCTGAATGTGTTAGAGCATGGACTGGCCAAGGTTCTTCAGAGTCCTCATCAGATTCTGATTTGAGTCTCCATTGCTGCAAGAAGATAAAGCTTGGGGGTGGGACTCAGAATGGCAACCGATTTGGTTCTTTTTAATTTCAACATCACTGGTCTTTGTGGCATCAGAAGCTTTTCTATCTGAAGTCTCCTCACTTGACAAAGTGTGTTTAAGCTTCCGGAACCACTGGACTATTCCATGTAAAAGGTTGTGCTCCTTAGTAATGCCCACAGATTTATCTGTAGAGTTGACTGCATCAGGCTGAGTTACTGGATACTCATTTCTCGTATGGGGAGATACAGAAAGAGGTGAATTTACACTTGTTTGTTGACCTTTATCGTTTTCTGAACCGGTACATCAATCTAAATCATTTCCACTGTAATTTGACCTATGTAACATACTGAACCCGCCAGATTTTAATTTTGTACGTTTTCTCTAAAGGTTTTTGCATGGAAGCTTTATGATCTCAGGCTTGTCCTTGCTTCTTATATGAAAGCTATATCAAAGTTAGTTTTCTATATAAACTAGCTTTACTTTACAGTATAACCATGCTTTACTTTACCATATGTACTCTCTTTGTGACCATCTTCTTCCTTATATCTACCTTACTAAGCCAGTCCCATACTCACAGGTTATGTATTAATGTTTTTATCAGAACAATAGAGCTCAATTGAAGGGTATCAGAACAATATTTTTTCTTCTTGTCCATTAAAGAATGTTTGTATATATGTAGCTCAAGAATTAAAGTGTCGATCAGAAAGTAAACAATGTATAAAAGAACTTACCGTTACTAAGATTTAAGGCAAAAAAAAAAACAATTCAATTATACCCAACCTTTCTTCTCTTCTTAATCACAAATCATTTTTATTTCATAGCTCACATAATTTTCCAAATGCTTTTAAACTGAGATGCATTACCTCGGTTGAGGAAGCACCCCCGGGTCAACAGTCATGGACACGTTCATCTCCGTCGGCTCGCTAAAAGAAATATCTCCAGAATCACCACTGGTTCTTGCTCTGCATAGACTCTCTTTTAGCTCAGCCACAACCTGACTCATCGTGAGTCTTGTCTTAGTACTTTCAGACGCACAAGCCAATGCTACTTCAGTGATCTTCCAGGCCAAGCCAGCGTTGAACCTCTCTCCTAGCTTCGGATCCACAATGCTTTTGATATCTCCTTTAGACAGCATCAAGCTAACTCGGTCGCTTATATGTCTGTTCTCTTCAGTCCTTGAACGTGAAATTACCGGTTGGCCCGTGATTACCTCCAGGAGTACCACCCCAAAGCTATAAACATCACTCTTCTCGCTGAATTGCTGCATCGAGTAGTGCCTTCATTTCAAATAACCATAGAGTAGAGAAACAAATGAATATAGACAACAACAAAAATAGCTGAGATTTGAGGTTCGAAGAGAAAAGCTTTACTCAGGGTCAAGATAGCCAATAGTTCCAGCGACTTCAGTTGAAACCTGACTGTCACCTTCCAGTGTGAAGCTTCTAGATAAACCGAAGTCAGCGATCTTGGCCTGGAGCTTTTCGTTGATTAGAATGTTCGTAGGTTTCACATCTCTGTGAACTATAGGAGGTTTGCATCCATTGTGGAGATACTCTAGCCCTGTTTTTTTCAAGCAAACCAAAGTTTTATTGATTTTCTCATTCTATTTTTATATGTAATTTTGAGATACAGTAATGGTGTACCTTGTGCTGCATCTAATGATATCTGTAACCTTTCCTCCCAGCTCAAAATACTCGAGTTTTTCCCTTAATTATAGAAAACGACAATCAGATTAAGTTCTTCTGATTATAACAAAGACAAGTGACCAAAAATTGACTACATGAGGCTGACCTGACAAGTAGTCTCCCAAGGTCCCATTACCGATATACTCGTAGATAAGTGCCATTTGATCTCCTTCGTGGCAGTATCCAATAAGAGCTATTAGGTTCTTGTGATGAACTCTCAGGAGAAGTTCAACCTGACAATCAAAAAGTCCATGTCTCTCTCAGAATAGTTCACTTTTCATCTGGACTGAACCTTTAAGACTATATGAGAGTAACCTCTGCTCGGAATTCTTTGTAGCCTTGAGCTGATGATTTAGACAACATCTTGATAGCAACTTGTTCCCCACGTAAGACACCATAGTATACTTTTCCGAAGCCTCCTTGGCCAAGAACTCTCTCAAAGTTGTTTGTAATTTCCACTATTTCTGAATACTTGTAGTATCGCTTTGTGTCTAGTGGTCCGGTCTTGACACCTGCTAAGAGATCAATGAGAAATTATTTTCATCAAAAGTCTTGGAAAAAATAAGCAATTTTAACAGGTGTTTTATGATTCACCCACTTTGTTGTCTCTTCTTGAATTGCCAGAAAGAAATTAATGCGAGCAAGAGAAAAAACAATCCTGTAACAGATGCTACTGATGGAATAATGTATTCTTTCCTCTCCGTCTTTTTGTTTCGACATGAATCAGACACGCAAAGGTCTGGATTCCCGCCAACTCTAATGATTAAAATTCAGAAACGTTATGTGAAGAACAAACCATTAATACATGCCAAATTGAACTGTTTCAAATCAACAAATGTGGGATGAGTTCAAAATCTTATCAAGAACCAACCTCAGAGAAAGCGATCCATCTTTTGATCTCTCCAATAGTTTCTCCGGGAGGATACCCGTTAACTTGTTTTCTTCCAAGTTTCTGCAGAAACATGTGTGGAATCCATAAATATTAGTAAAAGATACCAACGTTTTTCTAATATGAAAATTCAGTTGGGATGACTTACAACTCGGTTAAATCCGGTAAATTAGCAAGGAAATCAGGTACTGTTCCTGTTAATCTGTTATTTGATAAGTCTCTGTAATGAAATGTTTTGGTTGTGTTAGTTAGGCTTCAAAAACTCTGTGTACTATAAATTGCAAAAAATAAAATAAAATAAAAAACTGACAGTTTCTGTAATGGTGTAAGGGTGATGAAGACTGGATCAATCTGGCCAGTCAATCCACTAAAGGATAGGTTCCTGCAAATCACACATTTGTTGCTTTGAGGACAGAAACATATAGTACTGAGATATATGCTATTCAACAAATTCTTACACAGAAATGATTCTCGGAGGATTGTTAGCGGTGTAGCTACAATTAATACCCTGCCAAGGATAGCCAAATGGAGCACAAGGATCTCCGAGCCAGTTCTTCTTCACTTTATACTTGGTCTTTATTTTCATAATTGCATCAACTACAATTCATACTAAACAGACTAAGTAGAGAGCTAAGTATATTAAGTGAGGCAAGTTCTAATTCTGAATATGTAACCTTACCATCATTTTGATCAGTAGGCAAATCAAGAAACTCGTTGGTACGATATGTCTCGATGGCATTCATGATAGGAGGACGCGTGGACTTAACACCTTGTCTAAGAACAAATTCGAGAAATGGTCCGCTCACGGGGTTTTGAACGTAAAGTGTATCTGTATACAAGTAGCTAGGCCTAAACACACTAGTAGTGTCGATCTGCTCTTTGTTCAGAAACACAGAGAACTCCCTTGTCTCATTACTTGGAAGTTTCTCAACTTCAGCAAAGTGTATGTATATATAGAATTTCCAATTTGGGTCCCGTGGTTCCCAATAAACCATTATCTGCTCTATGCTGGAATTCATTGGTGCTACTGCAGTGCTCATGACAACACTAGGGGGTAAGAATCCGTTGCTGCTAGTCGGATCTATCATCAGCGACGTATTGAGGATCAAAAAGTTCGGAAACATCAACGGCATCCAGAAGCGGTCAAAAATATCGTCTTTGTACCTATATTATTAGAGAAACGTAAGGCAAAACAGAAATAATCAGAGTGTATAAACGGTTAATTAATTTTTAACCTGGCAGGAAGATCTCCGGTTGCACCAAGATCCCATCTTCGATACAGCATAAGAGAATCAGAAGCAGTCTCGTATATATTATTTTTCAGGAGCCTGAGTTCTAAGACAGACAAGAATGGAGTTCCTCTTTCTTTATCAACAAGACACACATGAACCTTGTCCGAGCGAAGAGTGTAGATGATCTCTTTGGTGACTATAGTAGTTGAATTCTCAAGAGTAACAGAATCCCAGAGATTGACACCAAGATAAAGATCGAAGTCGGGTGCTTTCCCTAGATTATCGTAGTTACCGTACATGAAACGGGTTCTTATCAGATACTTGAAGCCTTTTCCCTGAGGAGGCTGCACATCGTAACAGTTTTTCTTGCCTTCAGGGAAGCTCCTAACCTTTTGGAACTGTTTCTCAAGATTTTTTTTCTGAAACTTAGAATCTATGCTATGAATTGTCCCGGACTCGACAAATGCAGCATCTGAAATGTATTTTATGTCTGTTTTCTCATCGTAATAACTGGAATCTTCTGGTATACCACAATCTATACTAACAAAACCTGTAAAGCACACGCACATGAAAGCCTTTTACAAAGTATATATAGACGTATTCAATATCTTTAAGGAACTAAATCATTGTCTAAACTCTACCTGATTGGTCTTGAGCACAAACAAGAACAAGGACAACAACAAAGCTTGCGAAAGAAACTAGCGGAAGAAAGTTGAAATTCCCCATCAGTCACAATTCTCAATCAATTTCTCATAGATTCAAACTAAACCTTATATATGAAAAGCTTGTTATTTTCAGTCATTCAATAGGCATGTTGCCAACATGTGAACCACCTTCCCTGAAAGCATATATATACTATAAGCCAAAAGGGTATTTTGTGATTTTATAAGAGTTTCTTCAATATAATGTCAACGACTTACGAAAGTGTATTCACAACAATTTCCAAACCGGAAAAGTGGTGGGGAATAGTGAAGGAGATTCAGATTATTGTTTTTGGATTCATAACTTCCACTATTTCCTGGCTTCCACAACATATATTAAACGAGTCATCATTATTCCCTTTTAACACAAGAACTAAAACAAGTATTTGGCTTCATCTCAATAAATCAATGTACAAAAATATTTAAGAAATTGAGGTCAATTTCTTTCATGAGTTTTCCTCTACACATTTAGACCTAACCACACCTCGATTGAAAACAGAAAGTTTTATTCTTTATCCTTTTACTCTAAAACAATATACATTTCATAATGTATTTACAGAGCTGACTCAAACAAATGTAAAACAATATACATTTCATAATGTATTTACAGAGCTGACTCAAACAAATGAGAGAACACAACCTCACATCTCTGACAACAGATTACTGAGTTTCCGAAGCTCCTTAAGTGCTGTTGTAGCAGTGACTTGTCCCTTTTCGATCAAATTGGTTTTAGCTAAGTTCCCTATCAATCCTGCCGGAACCAGACAAGGTTCTTGTTGGAAAACCAACTCAATTGCCTGAAAATAAAATAGACTAAAATCATCAGAACATTTGAGCTTGTAAGGCGGTAAAGAATTGTCATGGAAATGGCAAAATATCTTTGTTACAATAATCCTTTACCACTGGAGGCAAGAAACTAACTTACTAGTTACCTTCAGGACCATACGAAAGATACATTTACCAGTTCGATAACCCATTTTACTGTCTTTGTACTTATCTTTTTATAAATGCTGGTAACCGCTGAAACACGATGAATATGAGAACTGAGAAGTTACCTCAATGTGTTTGAGCATGGACTGGCCAAGGTTCTTCAGAGTCTTCCTCAGATTCTGACTTGAGTCTCCAGAAGACAAAGCTTGGGGGTGGGATTCAGAATAGCAACCTATTTGGTTCTTTTTAATTTTAACATCATTGGTCTTTGTGGCATCAGAAGCTTTTCTATGAGAAGTCTCCTCACTTGACAAAGTGCGTTTAAGCTTCCGAAACCACTGAACTATTCCATGTAAAAGCTTGTACTCTTTAGTTATGCCCACAGATTTATCGGTGGAGACGTCTTCATCAGACTGAGTTACTGGATACTCATTTCTCCTATGGGGAGATACAGAAAGAGGTGAATTTACACTTGTTTGTTGATCTTTATCGTTTTCCGAACCGGTACAGCAATCTAAATATTTTCCACTGTAATTTGAATCTATGGCAGGACTGATTGGATCAGAGGAGACAGATGAATTCTCTTCACTAATTGAAACTATGCTTTTGTCGTCTTCATCGGGAAGCAAATTTGAGCCAGCACTGCTAACTGAATCGTTTTCAATTTTGGTTGAACATCTGACAGGACTGGTTGGGTCTAAGGAGACGAATGAACTCTCCTCACTTGGTGAACTTCCACTTACTATACTCTCTTCATCTGCAGAATGGAATTCCATAATGTTTTCCTCAGTTTCTTGAGGATGAATGTTCTCCTTGTTCACAGTCACATGACAATCAACATTGAGCTGCTCAGACGAATCTTCAAGCAAACTTTGTGTCACTGGAGATGAGTTTGCTTTCCGTTCCCCAATTCCTAACTTATGATGTGATAGATCAATCACTGCTCGGAAAAGTTTTGTCACATTCAACCACCTCTTTTTCTTCTGTGTAGGAGGAGTCTGTTTCTCCAAACAAATTTTATTTTCTTCTTCCTCGGCTTTGTGTAGAACTCTCCATTTCTTCTCCCAATAGCTTTCAGGAGCGATAATCAAAGGAGATCTAGGTGAAGTGGAGCAACTTTTAGTTCTTGCAGGTACAAAATTGCTCTGGTCGAAAACACCATTAATTGACAGAGCTGATAACATATCAGTATCCAAAACCAAAGCTTGTAACAACTTGGCCTTCTGTATTATCTTATTCAGGTCAATGTTCTCTGGAAAATTTAATAGTCTTTGTAGACAGCATGTTGCATTTTCAGTAGAAAGCAAGGAAGATCTTAAATATAATATCATTGAAACAGTCATTCCCAAGACTAAGGTTCCCCGAGGACAATCAAAGATCCTGAAGTTCTGATTTCTACTATCCTCATCCGTTCTTGCACTATTATCTGCCAAAATTATCTCATCCCACACTAACAAGAGATCCTGAAGCAAAAATTCTCTTCCAAACAAAACTCTCAACCAACGAAGACCAAAGTACTGGGGTTCAACTCCAAGTTCAACTAGATGACTGTGCAGAGATGAATCCACAACAGCCAAAATACGATAAAATGCACTACATGCTTCAAGAACTGGAGTTAACCCGGTGTGGGAACCGCTGGCTGGAGAGTAACTAAAGAAGCTCGCCATGGCGAAGCAACCATGAATCCCACTCATTAAAGCATCAAACATACAGTAAGCATCATGTTCCATGAATTTTTCAGACAAGACAATACCAAGTTCACTTTCTGTCCCATAAGAATCAGTCAACATCACTAGGGACTGGACTTCAGGATCAAGCTCATCTAGACTATTAAAATTCTTTGAATGTCCTTGGGAACCAATCCCATTGTCCACTGAGTCCATAAACTTATTGAAATCAAAGGTATAAGTGATATCTCTTTCCATGAAAGATAAACTATCAAATCTATCGGTAAAGTAATCTTCATAGCTTTTACGCACTTCAGAAAGACGCATGATATCAACATGAAGTACATAAAGGAGGGGTGCCAAAAGCTCGTGCATTCCTGCAAAAAGATGAGAAAAAGCACATGATACAAAAGCAATTGAACTCTTAGCAGAAAGTACTTGTTAAGAGAATTAGCATGTATCAGCAAAGCTCATTTCAATAGCCATTTCACTAATCAGATAGTATGTAATTTCTTCTTTGTGTTTGCCTTCACTTGTAGTTGAAAAAGCAAGAAACAACAAGCATGAGACAGACCAATAAATTGCAGCTAACAGTAACAACAAAGAAAGGTGCCAAACATGTACCTTGCCTATACCCATACTCAGGATGCTTAAGGCACCACAACAATAGAATGCGTCTTAGCATGCCTTGGTATCTCGGCGTTTGAAAATAACACCAGTGTTCTGGATATAACCTCGACAAGTCTTGATCAAGTGTTTTCTCCAACTCAGCGTTACGAAAGAATTGACCCCATGTGCTATCTGCGTAGAAATGATAACTCAAAGTCTCAAGACATCACTAAGGAACACAAACATCATAGAAATACGTTGATATACATGTAACCTCAATACTCATAACTGCCTTAAACTAGACAAATAAGCTTAAACACATAGGAACTAACAATTTAACTTTTAAGTTTTCGAACTACATGTGTTGAACAATGATTAAGAATTTAAGACCTCCAATTAGCCAAACAAACATATCTGACCACTCTAGAGACAATGTATATGCTTTGCAGATGAGCTCATTCAAATAGCAGTTGATGTTGATGAAATTAGATATGCTATGAACAAAGGAAACAAAAGCTTACTCGGATTTTGCGACAAAGGGTTGTCAATGATAAAATTCGGGGAACTATCTTCATGTTTGAGTACATGTGGATCCATCAAAAGTCTTCTCCTGAGAAGAGCATATCTACATAACAAAACATTGCACTACACATTATTGATAAAGAACCATTGATCATTAACAACCATGTTTTTTTATATGAGGTTTAGGGTTTTATGAACACACTTCCACAAAAAGAGGAAAATTTACCAAAATTCAGAAATGTTTACCTTCGGCGAGAATTGGCTGCTGCTCTGCGAAATTCATCGATTGAAGAAGCCAAAGACGGAAGAACTCCGAGATTCACACGCCAACGAACTCCTCTTAGATTAGCGAAACGACGATCTTCTCTACTCAAAACCAATGATCCCGACGGTTCTTGCAAAGCTGGTTCGATCTCCGACGGAGCCATATAGCTTAATCCTCTTTTGCTTCTCTATCAATTTTAAGTTAAATCACACAGCTCCGAGGAGATAAATAAGCAAAACTATAACCAAACGATAAACATTGTTAATTCTTCATGAAACTACTTACGATGAATGATGATGAAAATATGAATTTTGTCTGTTGCGTGAGAGATTCCAGGCGCGAAGAGCCGATTGATGAAGAAGAACAAGTAGCTAAATGCTAATTAAATTAAAATTGAATTTTGTCTTGTTCTTTTTGTTAATTGTAACCTAAAAAATGGGTATTAATTATTAAAATAATGTTGAGAAAAAAATCCAAAATTAATTAGAGCACAAAAGAGTCATTCCAGGAATGTTGAGAAAAAAGGTATTAAATATCAGTAATATATTATCACTGAAAAATAAATTATCACTTAATTGAAATACCCTATAATCAGATTTTTCTTTGATAATTAATTAATTGACCATCTTTTTCTCTTTTTGCATAATTAAATTGACCATCTGTTAATTGCCTATGGATTTATTTTTATTTTTATTTTTTTGGGAAACAGTTATTTTCTTTTTTCCAAAGTAAAACCAACAAACAAATTTGAAATATGTCTCAAAAATATAGGGAATGGAATGTAATTTTCATTTCATGAACATAAAACAAATTGAATATAGATTGTTAAATAGAGGGGCTCAAATGTAAAAACGTTAAGAGTTGAACAAAAAGTAAAGTTGAAGGTGACGACGAACCCAAACCCCACAGCTTCGTCAGTCGCCGCCGGTGACTCAACCGACCACGCATGATCGGTAAGTAATTTATCGCAGTTCTGTATCAATTTTTCGATTCAGATGCGAAAAGACTTGATGGCTTCTGGCTTTGCATCAATTTTTGCTCTTTATCATATACACTGCTCAACAACAGTTTCAATATGATCTTTGAACAGTTTACATTACTCTGTATATGTAATGTCTGTGTTTCGTTATATTTTTCTAAATTGACTTGACTTCGTGTGTATCACTACTTTTAAAAAGAGGAATTTGACGTGCGTCTCTGTGTCTGTTTCTCTATATGAGTCTGATATAGAGCTACTACAGATGTTTAATACTCAATATAGTTGAAAGAGAAGGAATCAGCTTTAGGAACCCATGCAAGCCACTTTTAGTTGCAATCTACCAACCTGAAGAAGGTGCTATCCAAGAGTAACCGTGTTGCCATTAATTTAAGGTATTGCTGGAGTGTATGAATCGATGATAAAAAATATTGCCTGGCTCTTTTTGATAATTCTCTGTTCTTTCTCTTTTTAAGAGTTTTGAAGATCCCGTAGCAGCAGTTGGAATTGCTAAACAGTTGCAAGAACACTGTAATGAGGTTTTTAGAATGGTAAAAGAGACAAACAGCAATGAACACTGTAATGTTCCTTCTACTTCTGAGACTTTGTACTCTCCTCTTGGATATATTCAAAGGTGAAGCTAGTCTCCATACTGGTTCTGAAATGTTACTCAATGACAATGTGGATTAGCCTTAAGATGACTCTGAGAATGGTGATTATGATCCTGAAGCGAAGGAAGACGGAAATAGCATTAGTGGCTTGGGAAATGCTAGCGATGAAGATGGCAACATAACTTCAACTAGCTTGAGCTGCTCTTCTATAGGATTCGGCAGCCGTGTTTTAGAAGAACTGTCATACGTACACTTGGAAACAGGGTCCCCTTAGGTGAAACCAACAATGAAGAAATTGTATCCATGCCAAGACAATGGAGAGCAGTGGACTATACTATGTGAGTACTTTTTATTTTAATCCCTTTATTTGTTTACGGGAGAAATACAGTGATTTGCTCAAAAAAAAGCAAAGTAGAAGAAACTCCGTTTTTGAGATTCTCCATAGGACAGTAGTTTACGCATAAAAAAGCATGCCAGTGTTGTTTATTGACTAACCAAGTTGGTAGTAGTATCCAATGGTATGAAGATTCATATGATTTGTCCTCCAATTATTTCGCAAGACTGATAATGCAGTGTGCTAAGTTGTTTCACCCTTTCATGCTCACAATATTAACCACCTTCTCGTTATGTAATGATTCCAGTTTAATTTTTTTGCAACACTATTGGTAAACTGTTATAGCTTATGATTTTCTTGTTTATCATTACTCAGAAACGACTGTCTTTTAGATGAGCAGATTTTTGAAGGCGAAGACTGAGGTCTAAGTAACAGATACAAACTTATAACTATGTGCAACGGTATTAGAGAGACCCGGAAGGAGAAACAACCAAAGAGTAGGAAAGACTCTCCGTAGAAGATGAAGGTATAAGTTCTATTTTTCAGACTTCCTAGTGGGGTTATTATGGTCTAACATCTGCTTCCTATTTTCTAATCTCTTCTGTAGTTTATATAAGATATCTGATTGCTGCGTCTAAAATGTTCTAACTGCTGGCATTATGTAGCTGTAAGTTCATCAGATGTTTGCAAAACCATAAGGGGCATTGTTTTCATAAAATTTGGATTTTGAACTAAAGAAGGTATCCGTGAAAAAGTACTTGTTTCCAATTGTTATAGGTATCCAGCATCCACAGTTAGAACGTGTTAGGCTATAACATCCTCATTCATGTCGCTAATAAACATTGGTTTTTCAGTATTGGTTCTTCATAAAATCTATTGTCGGTAATCATATCCTGAATTCCATTGTCAGGTCAGCAAATGGTGCAACAACATCTGACATTGATGAGTAAGAAGGTGGGCTCTAAGATATTTAAATAAGGTCTCTCTCAACAACCTCACTATTATAAGGCACTCTGAAAATTCTGGGGCTATAGCAATCAACGAGGACAAGACTGAGATTAATCAACTTCGAGATTCTGCAAACGAGACTGCTTCACTCAGCAGGCAAGTGTCTCTTTTTCTTCCTTCAACCGCAGATATTTTTCTTGTTTAACTCTTAGATGCAAGCGAAAAACAGAAGTTGAAATTCGTGATAGCGCTGCTCTCATATTTTTCCTGACCATTGCCATTAGTCTCGCACATGCTTTTCGCAACTTCTAAGATGTCACATCTTTGTCATTGTCTGAGTTTTGATGAGCTTAAAGCAACTTCTAGAAGACAAAGAGACAAGAAGAGGACGAGTTTGAAGCACTAATGGAGAAGCTTTGTTTACACCTGAGGCACTAGCCATTGAGTTTTAGGCAAGTCTTCTTGTTTTACTCCCAAGAGGACTCAATAGCAGAGGCTTTTGAGCTTCTAGGAGAAATGTTGTTATGTTGCAGAATCATATGTATAGTTTTGTATTGTTTGATCCTCTTGGAATAAACAAGTCTAAGTCTTGACACATGTAGCTTTGAACTTTCTGCAACAGTGTAACACCTATGTATGTAATATATAATAAAAATGCCAAATATTTTGTGGTTCTTCATTGTGATTTGGTTAACAAATATTGAATCTGTGAATCTTCTCTACTGATACAGTTCAGATTCAGGGATCAGAATGCAAGAAACTAAAAAAAGAGACCCATTTTACACAAGAACAAAAAATCTGAGCGGTTTAATTATAAATTAGATTTTGAAGTTATATATATAAATTTTTCCACAGGAAAATCAAAGAAAGTTGTTTTGCCAGTGAGTTAGAGAGAGAGAGAGCGATAGAGCGAGAGAGAGAGAGAGCTTGCGTCAGTGGAGGAGTCGGAAACTTGAGAAACTTGTTTAGAAGAAACGCCATAACTTGGAGAAGCCCAAACGAGGATTTTGCTCTTGTGTATCTTCGTAGTCCATCTGGTAAATGCGAGATTGTTCTTCTTGTTACGAAATTGTTTGTTTGTGTATCGCTGTTCATTGTATTGTTTGTTGTTTTGTACTGGATTTGGCTGTGCTTTGTGAGGTATATGAAGGTTTCTGCAATTACTGGAATTGGATTTTGGTGTTTAGTCTCCGATGGTTTGATTGTGTTCTAGGGTTTTCATAAGAACGGAAGTCTGTTTTGTTGTGAATTTCTCAGAAAGGTAAAATTTGTTCAGAGATTGTTGAGATTAAGACTTGAATTTTAGCATAGGAAGAGAAATTTATGTCTAGCTTGAATCTAGGTTGAAGGGTGCATGGTGCTTTAAACGACTGAAAGATTAAGATTTCTCAGAGATTGAGACTTGAATTTTAGAATAGGAAGAGAAATTTGCTTACTTCACAAACGTTTTGTGCAACCTGGATTTAAGATGATATAGATATGTAGCTTGAATCTAGGTTGAAGGGCGCATGGGTTTCCAGATTCGAGTCACTTTAGATCCGAATTTTTGTAGTTTTCTAAACTTGGGTGCTGAATTTGGATCTGAATAGCATCCAAGAACATCCTGGATTACTAACTTACTGAGGATTAAAGGTTTTTCTGAATGGAAAGTTTGCATTTTATCACTAGTTAGGAATCCGATTTGTTTTTCTCAGTGAGACTTGGAGATGATGAGAACAGTATGTGTCCGCTTAATGCAGTACCACAAAATTATTCAATCACGAATCAGGAGAGCAACCTTTTGAGCGCCTGATAAGTTACTGGAGTTAGTTTAAAACAATGGGTGAAATTGATCCAAATTAGTGATCAGAAGATAACTTACTGTTTCTTCGTTATGGTACTCATGGACTTGGTTTTCTTGCATTTTGACTCTGTTCCATGTTTTGCTTTCGACATTTAGGTGATCAGAAGGATATGAGCATTACCATTCCAGAGGGACTACATGAAGAAGTCGACCAACAGATTCATTGGTACTTAGAGAAGTAATGTGCTTTCAGATACTTTTTTGGTTTCTCAGGAAAACATGTTGGTGGAAAGTTCGTTCAGCTCTTCTGTTGAAACTAGTCTACTGAACGTATCCGAGTATCAAGACCCATTTGCTGCATATGATTGGACGTCTCTTGCTGAATCTTATCAGATGATCCACAAAGTTCCCGAACAGTCTCAAGTAAGCTTTCTTAAAAATGTTCCAGTCACTGATACTATGAATCTTGATGAATCAAAACATCCAAAACATCAAGAAAGTTGTTCAGAGAAATCTGTTATGCATAAGGTATCGGGAAAGGCTCTGACTTCTCTTGTGTATCGTCGAAGGAAGAGGACCTTAATACCTGGGGGAACTGAGGAACATAACCTAGGAAAAATCAGGAAACAGGATGATTCTCTTGATGACTCTATTGTCTCTTTATATAACCCTGAAGAAAGCACAAAAAGGAAAAATCGCTTCAACAACTGTCTTGTCTATAGCCGGAAAAAAAGGAGAGGGGAATCCAGTTGTACTTTTACTGGAGAAACTACGATAAGGGGTGATGGGCTTGATGATGCTTTTGTTTCTGAGCATGACTGTGGAGAAACCAGGAGAAGAGGCAATCGATCAGATGATTGCCTTGTGTATAGCAGGAAGAAAGGTAGAGTGAAATTTAATAGTTGTAGTTTTAGCAAACATGTCACTGGACGAACCAAGATAAGCTATGATCAAGCTGACTCTTCTGCATGTAGCCAAATGGGACAGATAGTTAAAGCTGATAGTTCTTTAACTAGACCTAAGCCTGGAGAAATCAAGAAAAGTGGTCATCAACTTGTTTACAGCCAAAGAAAGCAGTTAGTGAAATCTAATGGGAGCTTTACTGAAAGTCATGTTGGAAAAACCAAGAGAAATGGAGATAGATCTGAGGTCTTACTTACGTATAGCCGGAGGAAGAAGAGTGGGAAATCTATTGGTGTTCGGGTTAATGGCTTTCTAGTTTATACCCGGAAGAAGTTAAAATTCAGAGGACCTTTTGCTAGACGTGACCTAAGCGAAACCAAGAAAAATGGTGATCAACGTTCTACTGTCAGTTCTCGAGAACTTTTAGACGATACCCAAGTTACCGAAGTGACATGTTCTTCTGATGGAACAAATGACAGCTGCTCCTCATTGAAATCCAGTTCTGAAGTTAATTCAACTTCTAGTAAATCTCGGGAAGATGATTGCTATTCCTCTGATTCTGGGGTGTCTGAGACAGATACAGATGGTAGTAGCAGCCCTTTCAGGCAGTGTAAACATTGTGATAAGCCAGGAACTGTCGAAAAGATGCTAATTTGTGATGAATGTGAAGAAGCATATCATACACGCTGCTGCGGTGTTCAAATGAAAGACGTTGCAGAGATAGATGAGTGGCTCTGTCCATCCTGTTTGAAAAATCAGTCATCAAAGACCAAGACTAAGGGGAGAATTTCACATGAACGGAAATGGAGAGTTACAGTACCATTTGTAATAGGAATTAGAATAGGAAAAATGTTTCAAGCAGATGTTCCAGACTGGTCAGGTCCAACAATGAGGTATGCACTTTGATATTCAACAGTCCTTTGAACTATTGTAATATCAAAGATTTCGGTCAACTGGCAAATAAGTGTTGTTCCTTTCACTAAAATGAATGGCTTTGTTTTATTTGGTTGACATACAAAAGCTTTTTGATCTCAATGCAGTGATACTTCTTTTGTGGGTGAACCATTGGAAATTGGCCAGTCAGAATACATGCATGTAAGCTCTCAGTATAGTGGATAAGCATAAGTTTATGTTGCCATAGAATTAGCTGGATTTCAGATAGCTGCCATCCTTCTCTCTTTGCAGGATCTCAAGAAGGCCAAGAATAGTAAGAAACAATGTTCTGCAGTGAATTGGCTTCAATGCAGAGAAGAAGATACTAATGGAGTTATCTGCGGAAAGTGGCGTAGGTAAGTTAAACAATTTTGCAAGTTCCATTATTTGGTTCATGCTCTCGTCTTGAATGTAACTTACTTTCTATCGCCTTTTCATCAGACTTCTTACCAATTACCAATACCTTCTTCCTTGTCTAAATATGCTTAATTTGACTGGATATACACAGGGCCCCTCGTTCAGAGGTACAAACCAAAGACTGGGAATGCTTCTGCTGCTTCTCTTGGGATCCATCACGTGCTGACTGTGCCGTCCCTCAGGTCAGAAACTCTCTTTACAACTATCTTATTTCCCCCAAAGAAAAATCCTTCCGAGGATGAAAAGTTAGCAGCCGTGAGAGGATGAAAAGCATTGAAAATTATTGAACCGTCTTGCTTCATCTTTCTCCATGAACATGTCATCTGTATTCTTGAACAGATATCTTAATACTCCTAAAAGAGCCATCGAAGTTTATACAATGCATCTTGTGTTCATTTCTGCAGGAACTGGAGACAAGTGAGATCCTTAAACAACTCAAGTACATCAAGATGGTTCGTTATTTTTCTCATTACTTGTTTGATCTTTCCCGACCATATTCCTTTCTGATCAAGGATCTAAAACTGAAACGGTCGGTTTCCTCTGCAGCTTAGACCTCGATCAGACGCCAAAAAGCGAAAACTAGGACCAAAGGGTCGAAGCAGATCACATATCAAAGGAAAATCTTGATGGACACAATCAAAATGCATATGCTTTTGGATTAGAGAGACCTTAGAAACTAGAAAGGTAACATCAGAAATTTTTTGTGAAGCGCCAATGCTTTTTGTACTACTTGAGGATATCAAGTTGCTTTCTAAGTGACTAATTAGGTTCAGATCTTTTGTTAGCTCCCAAAACAGGAGTAGTGAATAGAACGTTTGTGTTAAGGGACAGGTTCTGGGTTAAATGTGAGATTCATCTTGAATGCAACAAAATCTATAATCAGCTTCCGGGTCAAAGCATTCTGCTGAGATTAGATTCATTCACGGAAATGAGTATTACATTCAAAGCTTGGATCTTGGAAAATAGTAAAAGAAAAAAATTACACTCTGAGTTACAGAAAATCTGTTGCAAATTTCACAAATTGAGAAAAACAATAGCGGCAAATCACCATCCGTATTTAGCTTGTGTCTCGGCTTTCGTGAGCAATCCTCTAGAACGTCTCTCTGTCAACTCCGACTCCTTGTGCTTCATGTCCATGAACAACGCAGTGATTTGATGCTTCCTCTTGTGAAGCTTTGACACTTTCCCTTTAGATGAAGATGTTACCGGCTGCAAGACAAATTTGAACAAAGACATCATTTAAAAAGCAATACAAAGCAGTCAAGTATATTTTCAGTGAAGAACACATAATAAAATTGGTATGATAATCAAAGTATCTCTTTTCCTATAAATCCACAAAGAAGTTTATCAGCAAAACAGAAAGAACTTGACAACAGAAGCCCCAAACAAGAGATAATCTTCAACTCATATTCAACTCATATGCTCTCTAATGAAAATCTCCTACCAGCAAAGGGTTTAGATATACAGAACCAGAGAATGAGAATAATAAGAGACATTAGAGACAAGACAACACCCAAGTTATTGCAAATAAATTTCGCAAGAAAAAACTTGACAATGGCAGCCACAAACAGGAGACAAATTCACAACGCTCTATACTCTATAGTGTTACCAGTTCAGGCTTTTCTAAAGACAATTCCTAAGTTCTTGCAGCCAAAAACGAGTAAGAAGAGTTTAGAGAGTAAACAAACCTGATACGCAGGTCCAAAGGCGATTCCAGTAGATTTAACCTGATCAACTCGTGGCCTATTCTTCATAAGCTCATCTTGCTTAACCTCAACAATCTCTGGCATCTGATTCCTCCCTCTCCTTCCTCTCCTCGCACCACTATCCATAGCTACAACCGCTTCAGGCAATCCCGTCATTGCCTCAAACCCACCACCATTCCAAGTATTACCTCCATAGCTACTACCATCATATCCCACACTACTACCACTAGGAATTGTTTCGTATCCACCATCATAACCAGTAGCATAATAGTTATCTACTCCAACGATTTGTTCCGTTTCGCTATTACTATGACTAAACGATTCATAGCTCTGGTTTTGTTGATCACTAATACCTGAATCCGTTTGAGGAAATGCAATTGAAGGTGTTTCTGTTTCGAGATTCGATCTTCGACCTGATCCTGATCCCAATGAAGGAAGAGCACCTAGTGTTTGTGAGCTTTTAGGTGCAGGCATGGCGGATAAGAACGATCTTACTGATGAATCGTGAGATGCGGAAGCAGATTCCATCTGTTTACGCTTCTTCCTAGCTTTCTCTTCTTCTTCGTCGTCTTCGTCGTCAAGATTGCTCGGTCTAGGGTTTACTGGAAGCCTGATCTGGACGACACGTTTCGGAATTGACGACGGATTGGGATTTTTTTTCCGTGAAATTGAGGATTTGGGAGGAGGGAGAGATGAGAGGAAAGAAGAAGATTTTCCTCGAGAGGAAGATGAGCCTAAATCACCATCTTCGGAGGATTTGAGTTCTTTAGGTTGAGGAATAGCTGAGAATAGAGACGAAGCGGAAGGTTCTGAGGATTTTACAGTGAAAGCTTCTCGACGTGGTTGAAGATCTTCTTCTTCGTCCGACGAAGCGTAGCTCGCTACCAGAGAGTCCATTGCAGAGAGAGAGAGAGAGAGAGAGAGAGAGAGGAAGACTTAGCCGTCGCCGAGATATGTCGGAGTATTTGTCTTATTTATATGGGCTTTTTCAGGAGAGATTTAAGACCCATTTAAAAGCCCATTTGGAAGTGATGTGAAAAAAAGGTTTTGCCAAATGGCCCAAATCCCATACTGTAATACATTATGGGTAAAAAATTTCGTTAAGGTATATAACGTATATAGCCTATAAGCATAATAACCCCATAAATACATTATGGGTAAAATCATATTTCTCTCTCTTTCCAATAAGAAATCTTATTGCAATTGGTTTCTAAAAAACCGGTTCGAATCCAGGGAGAAAGAAAACCGGAATCAAAATGATATTTCTCTCTCTTTTTATTGTGGTCAAACCGGAATCACAAATCATAAATAATAATCATAAGAAACGTGAATGGGCCTTAGATTCCGATTCAAGCCCATAAAAGAAGGCCCAGTTTTTGTTATTAGATTAGGACACCGGTTTGATTTCTGGAAGAGAAAAAACCGGAATTTCACATCGTCTCTACCAATCTCTCCATCTCTCTCTCTGCTCGCCGTCGCCGTTATTATTCCGGGCGATCAAAATTAAGACAAGCCATTTTGTAAGTTTTTGCAGCTACTTGAGTGATACAATGCTTGAGAGTAATGATAAATTTTATGATGTGGGTTTCTCTCAGAACCACAAAAATTGACAAAATTTGATTTTGTTTCTTCTTCAGATAACTTGTGACCAGTCCCTGTTTATGTGGGTTTCAATCTTTAACCTCAAGTCTTCTGGATTGAATCATTTTTGTACAAGAACCAAGGCTTTTCGATATTTCTGGTGTAGGACCTTTTCTCTTGCTTCGTTGTCTGAGAATAACTCAAGATTCCAGACTGATTCTAGTAGGCTACCTTACTCTGGATCACGGTACTATCATAGTTCAAGTAAGCATTTTGGTGAAGATTTTGTTTCGATTCTGAAGAATATTGATGTCCCAAGGGATTGTGTTGAGACTATTAGAAATGTGCTTGTGAAACACAATTGGATACAGAAATATGAGAGTGGGTTTAGTACTGAGCTTGATCAATACACTGTCATTAGAATTTTGGATGATTTGTTTGAGGAGACTTTGGATGCATCTATTGTTCTATACTTCTTTAGGTGGTCAGAGTTGTGGATTGGTGTTGAGCACTCGAGCAGGTCTATCAGCAGGATGATTCATATTTTGGTATCTGGAAATATGAATTATAGAGCTGTAGATATGCTTCTCTGTCTGGTGAAGAAATGTAGTGGAGAAGAAAGGTCTTTGTGTTTAGTTATGAAGGATCTTTTTGAAACTCGTATTGATCGTAGGGTTTTAGAGACTGTGTTTAGCATACTGATTGATTGTTGCATTAGAGAGAGAAAGGTAAACATGGCCCTGAAGCTAACTTACAAAGTGGACCAGTTTGGCATCTTTCCTTCACGAGGGGTTTGTATTTCGTTGCTTAAGGAAATTCTACGAGTTCATGGCTTGGAGTTAGCTCGGGAATTTGTTGAGCACATGCTTAGTCGAGGGAGGCATCTAAATGCTGCTGTCCTTAGCCTATTCATAAGGAAGTATTGCTCGGATGGCTATTTTGATAAAGGTTGGGAATTGCTTATGGGAATGAAACACTACGGCATCAGACCTGATATTGTGGCATTTACAGTTTTTATTGATAAATTGTGTAAGGCAGGGTTTCTAAAAGAAGCGACTTCGGTATTGTTTAAACTCAAACTCTTTGGTATCTCTCAGGATTCTGTATCCGTCAGTTCTGTTATCGACGGGTTCTGTAAGGTGGGGAAACCAGAGGAAGCCATTAAGCTCATTCATTCTTTTCGTCTTAGACCAAACATTTTTGTGTACAGTAGCTTTCTGTCAAATATATGTTCCACAGGAGACATGCTCAGAGCTTCTACCATATTTCAGGAGATTTTCGAGTTGGGACTCCTTCCTGATTGTGTTTGTTATACTACTATGATTGATGGGTATTGTAATCTAGGCAGAACTGATAAAGCTTTTCAATACTTCGGGGCGCTGTTGAAAAGCGGGAACCCGCCATCCTTGACAACATCTACAATACTTATTGGAGCTTGCAGCAGGTTTGGAAGCATAAGTGATGCAGAATCTGTGTTTCGGAATATGAAAACTGAAGGTCTCAAACTGGATGTCGTAACATATAACAATCTGATGCATGGGTATGGGAAGACACATCAGCTGAATAAAGTTTTTGAGCTTATTGATGAGATGAGATCTGCTGGTATCTCTCCAGATGTTGCAACCTACAATATTTTGATACATAGCATGGTTGTTAGAGGATATATCGATGAAGCAAATGAAATTATCAGTGAGCTTATCCGACGAGGCTTTGTTCCTAGTACATTAGCATTCACAGATGTGATTGGTGGGTTCTCGAAGAGAGGGGATTTTCAGGAAGCGTTTATTTTGTGGTTCTACATGGCTGATCTTAGAATGAAACCTGATGTTGTAACATGCAGTGCATTACTTCATGGCTATTGCAAAGCGCAGAGAATGGAGAAAGCTATTGTTTTGTTTAATAAGTTGCTTGATGCGGGGTTAAAGCCAGATGTTGTTTTGTATAATACGCTCATCCATGGATATTGCAGTGTAGGAGATATTGAGAAAGCATGTGAGTTGATTGGTTTGATGGTTCAAAGGGGAATGCTTCCAAATGAGAGTACCCATCACGCACTTGTTTTGGGGCTTGAGGGAAAGAGGTTTGTGAACTCAGAAACGCATGCATCCATGCTACTTGAAGAAATTATTGTTGCAAAATGGCACCTGACATCGGGAGGATGATAACAGATTACATTCTGCAGCACCACTTCTTCTTTCGTCTTAATGTCCACCTTTTTCAGGGTTAGATTTAGTTCTCTCCATAAGTTTTGTTAGCCTTGTTATCTGACCAGGATATATCAATCAACCCTTTCACTTCTCTCTATAAGTTTTGTTGTTTTGTTTCTTTGCTAAAATCCATCTGCTTTGTTGCATCTTGCAGATTATGGCACTTTTTTGGCCCTTTATTTGCTCCTGTAATAAAGGGCTTTCATTATTTCAAGTTCCGTAGTACAACCTAATAGTAGTTTGGCTCCTGAACGTCTTACTTATGGAAATGGGCATCCATACAATGTCCAAGCAGTGCAGTCTCGAGTGAGTAGAATGCAGCAGCACAAAACTATTAAAATGAGCATTAGGAGAGAACCCTTTTGTGTGCCTGATAACTGAGAAGTCACTGGAATGAGTATAAAACAATGTGTTGGACTAAAATTACGTACTGTGAAATTGATCAAAACTAGTAATCAGAAGAGAAGTTATTGTTTCTTTGGTATGGTAGTCACTGGATTTGGTTTTCTTGCATATTGACTCTGTTCCATGTTTTATTTCCGACGTTTAGGAGATCAGAAGCATATGAACTCTATCACTCCAGAGGGACTACGTCTACATGGAGAAGTTGACCAAAAGATTCATCGGTACTTTAGAAAAGTAATGTGCTTTCAGCTACTTTTTTGGCATGAAACTTATCAGATGATCCCGAACAGTCTCAAGTAAGCTTTCTTGAAGCTGTTCTAGTCACTGATGAATCAAAACAATAAGTAAGTTATCCAGAGAATCTGTTATTCTCAAGGTATCGTAAAAAGCCCTGACTTCTCTTGTGTATTGTCTAAGGAAAAGGAGCTTAAAACCTGGGGGAACTGCGGACCTTAACCTAGGAAAAACAAGACAGGAAACAGGATAAGCTGGAGAAATCAAGAAAAGTCATGTCGGGAAAACCAAGAGCAATGGAGATAGATCTGATGTCTTGCTTACATATAGCCGGAGGAAGATGAGAGGGAAATCAATTGGTGTTCGAGTTAATGGCTTTCTAGTTTATACTCGGAAGAAGTTAAAATTCAGAGGACATTTTGCTAGACATGACCTAAGCGAAACCAAGAATAATGGTGATCAACTTTCTATTGTCAGATCTCTAGAACTCGTAGACGATACCCAAGTTACCGAAGTGACATGTTCTTTTGATGGAACAAATGACAGCTGGTTGGTATTCCACTGATGCTGGGGTGTCTGAGACAGATACAGACAAGTAGTAGCAGCCCTTTCAGGCAGTGTAAACATTGTGATATGCCAGGAACTATCGAAAATATGTTAATTTGTAATGACTGAGGTATGCACTTCGATAATCAAAAGTCCTTTGCATTTTTGAGTCCTATTGTAATATCGAATATATGTCTCTTGTTAATTAGTATTGTTCCTTTACCCATTCAAAGCTTGAATCGAGGAACATAGTAAATGAAAAAAAAATCACACATTGAGTTACAGAAAATATTTCTTTAGCAAATTTGGAAGAAACAATATCAACATATCACCATATGTATTTAACTTGTGTATCAGTCAATATACTTTATACCTAGAGACAACTTAATGTACAATATCAGCAAATCACCATCTGTATTTAGCTTGTGTATCAGTCAATATACTCTCTACCTAGAGACAACTTCATGTACCGTATCAGCAAATCATCATCCGTAACTGCAGTGATTTGATGCTTCCTTGTGAAGCTTTGACAAATTCCCTTTTGATGAAGATGTTGTCGGCTGCAAGACAAATGTGAACAAAGACTGCATTTAAAACATAATATACAAAATTTTCAAGTCTTTTCTACAATATATTTCGTAAGATATCAAGTGGCTCAATTCCTACACAAATAAATAATGCAGCAAAACTACACAATGAAAGCCCAAACAAGAGACAATCTGCAAATCCTATTCTATTTTCTCTCCGGCTTACCTATATGTTTTCTAGTAGAATTCTCCTACAAGCAAATGATTTAAAATTCATAAATCAAATGTAAGAGACCCTACCAACAACTCCAAATAAATTTTGCAACAAGACAAAACAAAGTTAACAATGGCAGAGTATAGAAAGGTAAACTAAACTCACATCTATCTCCTCCAAACCCAAAAGAACCACCCTCTCGTTTCTTTTCTGGAAGCATTTTCTTTTCTTCTAGGAGAAGCATCCTCTTTCTCATGTCACAGTTTTCTTCTTCCAACAACTTTATTTTCTTTCTCATATCTAAGTGTTCTTTACCAAACCATAAAACAGTTTCTTCAAATCTCTAGTTTGTGTGAGTCTTCTTATGTGTATTTGACGTTTCACAAGATCTGAAAGTATACAATAAATATTGTCCATAGGTATCATGTGTTAAATTTCAAAAAACAAAAAGTTTCTAATATCAACAATACTAACCTGATACGATATAGCCCATGAATCCAGTGAAAGAAGTCACTGCAAAAAAGGCATGAATACGCGAATTATTTTTAGGAGAATATGAGGAGAAAAATCCCAATTATGGATATATATATATAGATATATCTTTTAGATGATTATGGATTCCTAAAAAAACATAGAAATGTATAGGTACATAAGAGATACTTATAGCATCCGACTCAAAATAAATTGTATATATGGCATCAGACTCAACATAGTTGATTAACACTATTTCGATCAATCTTGATTTTGGCTAAAGTTTGGAAATACATATACTTTATTTTCTTTTTAAAAATTGTTCAAATTGAATTTATCACGGTACAAAAGTTGGTAGACAAAAAAGAGGGAAAAATTTGTACATGTTAAAATAAGCCTATCGGCGGATAAACTAAGCACTAAAGTTGTAAGCCCTTGTGTATTAGGATTTCTTTGCAAATAAATCACTATAAATAAAAAAAAATTATGTGATCAAACCGAGCTATAGCTAGATTGGACCAAGTAAGCCGAAAACGGTAAGTCAAATTTGTGCTTTTGCTAAACCAATAAATCAAATTGACTGAATATTATTTTGGGATTAAAACGAAACTAAACCGGTATCAAACTAAAATACGTTATATAATCCCTTTCTCTTAAACTTATCACACACAATCTGATGGACAAAAAGAAAAAACTTATCACTATTGCCGATATTTTAAATTAAAATTGAACCCAACTCAAATTTGTGCTTGGCTAAATCGGAACTCAAATTGAAATCGATCTGCATATATTCAAATTAATTAAGGATTAAACCGAAAGTAAATCGATATCAACTCAAAATTGGTTATTGATTAGTCTGTTTGTTTGTTTGTCGCTTGCGGTTGCGGCAAACACTACCGCAGGTTGTTCGTTTTGTCGTCGTCGACGCTGCCGCAACTTCTATCGCAGTCGCATTGTCTAAGTTTTCTGTTTTGATTATCGAAATTGTAGTAACAAAGACCACTTTTTTTGGACTGTTCACCATTGTCTAAGTTTTCTTATTTATGTGAATTAATTGATCTTTTTCTGTTCTATTAATTTTTTATATAATCTTTACAAGTACTTTAATTGTTGATAAATACTTTCTTTTCTTTTTTTTGATCAAATGATAAATACTTTATAAAATTTTAGTGGTGCATAGGTTTAGGGGGGAGCAGTGCAAGAACCAGAGGCCCATAACCAAAAGGGGGCACACACATTTATTTTTTCTTTGAAAACATACTCAATAAAAACAAATTTGTGTAAATATAAGAGAAAAGAAGAAAAATAATATTAAAAAGAGGTTCATATATATTTGCATTTCTTTAAAGCCTAACGTAATTCTTCTCTTTATAAATTTGTTGTGTCCAAATTAGATGTTGATTTACTTTAGACCAACAATTGCAAAATATTTATTGATTTATGGGGTCAAATCTCTTTTGCAAAATGATATTGTTGCTTTATTTTTTGTAAATGATGTTTTCTTTATGTTTATTCTTGTAAAAAAATTATTTCAATATATAAGGGTCCAGTTTTTTTTGGCCCCAGAGCCTAGCATATGCTTGAGCCGACATTGGCTGTACTTAGACTATTCATAAGCAGAATCGCTCTGATGGCTATTTTGATTAAGGTTGGGAATCACTTATGGGGATGAAACACTATGGCATCAGACCTGATACGTACTTCTGTTTCCGATAATTCTGTTATCGACTATAGTGAAGTGGTTTGTGTATAGTAGGAAAAAAAAAGTAGATGAAATTTAATAGTTGTAGTTTTAGCAAACATGTAACTGGAGGTTTTAATTCGATTTTTTTTTCCAATTTGGAGATTTTATATTAGAACAAACCAAGTTGAAGGTTTTGGGAAAATGTCTAAATATGGAGATTTTCATCTGGGATTCTGCCTTTTATATATTACATACGACTATAACACCTGATCATAACTTAAATTTACCTAATTACATGATTAATTTCTTCATTTAGTTCACACAGTATATAAACCTAAAACTTAAAACTTAATTAGTTTTATTTGAGAATTCCTCATGATTATAGTCTATTGATGATTATTTTTTGAAAGTCCTTTAATATTACTTGTTCAGTAATGAATATATAAAGTGTTTGATCAATAAAGATAATTCATTTGAAACCAAAAAAACAAAGGATTTTCATTTGACTTCCAACACTACGTGGCCTTCAAAATATAAAAGAAAAGTGGCAATAGATATAAATATGCTTACGAGAATTTACTTTTTCAATATCTTGTTCAGTAATTATGTCTTGTATAAAAGTGGAATTATGTCTTGTTTACGAGAAACTGGGGTTCGAGCAAATTTGGGTAAGAGACGAGTTATGGATAATATACATTGAGTATATAGGCGTAGAAAGATTTTTCTCTCTTTGAAAACTCATATGGTTTATAAGAGGAGAAGGTTACATGTTGTGTGTTTACATATCTAGAATGACATGCTATGTATGAGTTATATCTGTCTTCATAGATGACATTGGATTATTTATGTAAACCAAATCATATAGATATTGTTTTCATTAAACTAAACATTCAATCGATTTTTTTTTTTTTTTTAACACAACCTAAACAAGCGATTAACTTGTTCATTTAGTACACTAAACTTTTAAGTTTCCCTTTAATTCACATATATCTCGACAACATGTAACACTTAATTAATCATCATCGCCGGTGATTTCCACAACTCTCACGTTACGATTCTCCTCAATCTCCGGCAGCTGTGGCGGCGACGAAGAAGCATCTTTCTCAACGAACACGACAAGAAACTCGTCCTCCATCCACGCCGTGACCTGATCCGTCAAGGCGTTGTTAGGAAGCTTAAATCTGCTCATGAACTTGTTGTCGCCAGTACAGATCTGAAGATATCCTTCTTCATCTACGAACGCAATCACTTCGTCTTGATCCACTCCCGGAAGATACGCTTTGAAAACGTGAGCCGTCGGAGTCTCGGTCCAATTGAGCTGCGTATTGACGGTGGATGATGAAGTTTGTGGGAATATTTCTCGAGAAAGTGAGGGAAAGTGGTGAGAAAGAAAGAGAGCTGGTGATGGGAAATCAAGAAAGGTGTTCATGAGTTCAAATGGTTCCCAGATTCTATCGCCGGGAGATAGTCTCCGGCGATTGCTGATCGGAATCATCGACATCTTCTTCTTCTCTATTCTTAGAAAGTAACAGAAGCTGAGTTATAAATCTTGATCTTCTTACTCAAGAGAATTCTAGAGTTTTCTTGAGAGTGACGTTTGTGATGATTATGAAGCACAGTAACTGGGCCTAGCGTGGAAGCATAAAGCCCAATAGAAAAGGCCTTTTTCTTTTTTTTCTTCTTATTCCCGGAATCCGACAATGTTCAAAGTGTGTAGTAGATTGATGAAGAAAACCAGTGTCATTTTGGTAGATAATCGTATGGAGGAATTTTTTCTTGCAAAAGTGATATATATGGTGGAAAAATATATATGTAAACATAGATGTTTATTGCTCTTCCGCATTTGTGTTAAACAAATAGTGTAACAATATCAAACAGTTTTTTTGTTTCGTCCATTCGATTGATAAAGACAAAGATCATTACGCATTGCGAAAATCGAACATTTTGATTAAAGACTACAAAACAGAACACCTGACATTAACTACTACTCGAGGGACGAATCGATCTTTCGTACGGTTCTTGAGAAAGCAAGAATGTCCTCTGGCTTGCTAGCGCCATGGTCGTTGTCTTTGTTGCCATCATCGTCGTTGGAACCTCTGTCTTCCACTATAGATTCACGAATGATGGTTCTTATCGTGTTGTCTTCGGCTTTTCCCGCCTCGTTGGTGACGACTCTCTTTTTCTGGTCTTTCTCCATTCTCTCTTTCGTTGCCTCCATATCTCTCTCGTTCTCTTTTCTCTAGCTGGTGCAATATTTTCTTGAAAGACTTCTCGACACGAGATTTGAGAACACGTGGCACGTTAGAGATGATAACGTGGTCGTGTTCGATGTGAAGGTGTTTTCTTCGACTGATACGTGGAGGGATGAGTCAAACGAAGAGAAAATGTTACAAGAAAGCCCCTCAGACCATCCTTATCAATGGACTCTTACATACAATTCTAAACAATTTTGATATACAAAATAATGTTTAAATATTAAAAAGATTCTTACAAAAGTAAAAAATAAAGAAGAAAACTCTTAACTAAGAGCCATTTTCCATCTCTTAAGCACACTTTTTAATTTTTTAATTCTTATTTTGTTTAATATAATATTTTGATATTGTTAACAATCTATTGATAAGGATGCTCTCAAACGAGTGATGTATTTCGAAAATGACCTTTTGAACGATCGTTAAAATGAGTTTCATTCAACTTTCATCTAAACAAATCGTTTTGAATCTACGTGTGAAAGTTGGTATCCGTTTAGAAAACAACCGGACTGCTAACGTTTAACTCAAACCGGTTTTAATATTTTCCACCAAAAGAATTTGTTTTAGCTTCTTTGTAGTATTTATAATGGAGTAACTCAAATGAATTTGACGTTTATTAAGCTTAATTAGGGTTAATCATTTAGGGAAGCAATTTTGATACTATTTTGCCAATGGGGTGGTACTTAAAATGGAGCTTGTGAAATTTTTGGCCATGAATGGATGTTCTTTTCCAGTTCAGTTTTTGGATTTGGTTTTTATTTTTTTTAATTATTTTAAACAAAATTTAGATTTTAGTTTTAGATTTTGTTATTAGATATTTGTTTTTTTTTAAAAAAAAATTGGTTTTGAAGAAAATAATGTAGTTAAAGTAAAAAATAGATTCCTTAAATTATAGAAGAACTAAAAATCTAAAATCTTTTAACGGGAGATTATATCAAAACTCTTTCTTAAACTCCAAGGAAACAAATTTTACAAACTTGATTGGTATGACAATTATTTTTTGAAGAATGAAAACCAATAACTCTGTCAAAAATTGCAAAACATTCAATTCGTGTATTCACACTTATGAAAAACTCCACGAACAAAGCTAACAAAGTTGCTTTACTTTTTAGTTACGTCAATTTAAGTTGATACTATATATTTTTAAAAATATATATTCGTATAGTTAGTTGATATATTCGTATACTAACTTGATCTCACTCACCTCGAACATTATCGGTTTTGGTGGGATTTGAAAGTGAATAGAGATGAATGAGATCATGAACTTTATTTTACAAAAATCAGAGTAAGAATAACAAAATTTGGTAACGGGTACATATGATTAGTTACCGATTAAAGAGATTGACGTGTCAACTATATTATCAATAGGAATATTCGTAATTTTTTTACTCAAGTTCCAGTTCAATGCTTTTTGATAGTTCTTTTTTAATAACTAGTGAGAACAATCCTTTTGATTTGGTCAAAAGATGCCAATAAAACATTAAACACTGATAGAAAGAAAAGAGTAATTTGCGTTAGTATTTGACTTTTTTTATAATCAGGTGGTTAAGAAACTTTGACCACTAATAAAATGCCATACTTCTTTAATTACCTAATTTTATTAATGGCTTGGATATTTGGATTAATTTAAATTGATTACTTCCTTTTAAAACTCTCCACCGTACATGCATCTCCTATTTCCGTACACACACATTTGTTATACCATATTAAGCTTTTAAACTCTCTTTCTTCTCTGATCATTCTCTTCTTCTTCAAACAACATATACATAAAATCATACACACACGTATATATATATATATATATAGATAGTGTGAAAGATGATATGCGAGGAGGCATATCATCAGCAACCGCAAATACAAAAGGAACAAATGATGACGATGGATCAACGTAATAATCATCAACGGAAGAGATCACCATTATCCTCACCATCATCTCCATCATCACCATCGTCTCCATCATCACCAAAGTCACCATCATTCAATAATAATGAGGAAGAGAGGCTAGAGGTTGTGAATTTGAGTGGGATGGCATTGGAGTCTCTCCCTAATCCTTCACTCAATTTAGCTCAGATTTGCAAGCTTGATCTCTCCAATAATCATCTTCAGGTTCATATCTAAATACACACATATACACATGAGACATTTCTCTTGCATGATTCAATACCATATCATAAGCATGTACGTTCATATTCTAGTGCTAATTTGTCGTTTTGGATAATACTATTAATTGGGAACATATTGACTAATTAATTTTGATAGGATATTCTGTTTACTTTTGGTTCAGTCTCAATCTTTGTCGTCCGATCCAAATGTCAATCCCTAGTCAAATTTGTTATAATTTTTCCAACAAATTTTGATGCTATTTTGGATGTGACACAGACCATACCAGAATCACTAACAGCGAGACTACTCAACTTGATAGCATTAGATGTTCACTCAAATCAGATCAAAGCTCTTCCAAACTCCATTGGTTGTCTCTCTAAGCTCAAGACTCTCAATGTCTCCGGCAACTTTCTTGTATCCTTTCCCAAATCTATCCAACATTGCAGGTTTCACCCCATAACTTCCACAAAGCTCTCACAAGACAACACTCCCAACAAAGCATAATTCCCATTTTTGTTCTCTTTTTTTTTTTTTCAGGTCATTGGAAGAACTAAATGCAAACTTCAACAAACTAATCAGATTACCAGACTCCATTGGTTTTGAACTCACCAATCTAAGGAAGCTCTCTATCAACTCCAACAAGCTAATTAGTCTTCCAATCTCCATTACTCACCTCACATCTCTCCGTGTCCTTGACGCCCGTCTCAACTGCCTCATGATTCTACCGGATGATCTCGAGAATCTCATCAACCTCGAGATCCTCAATGTCAGCCAGAATTTCCAGTATCTTTCCGCTCTTCCATCTTCCATTGGCCTTTTAATGAACCTCATTGAGCTCGATGTTAGCTACAACAAGATCACTGTCTTGCCAGAGTCCATTGGCTGCATGAGACGGTTAAGGAAGCTGAGTGTTGAAGGAAACCCGCTTGTGTCGCCACCCATAGAGGTGATGGAGCAGAATTTGCAGGTGGTGAGAGAGTATCTGACACAGAAGATGAATGGTGGCTCACCAAGGAGTCCCAGCAAAAAGAAGTCATGGGGATTCGGTAAATTGGTGAAGTATGGGACGTTCAATGGCGGATCAAGAAGCTGGAATAGAGAGGAGAGAGAAGGGTTCATCATGCCTGAGTACCGCTCCATCGACAGTCTTGCTTCGCCTAGGTATTCTGGAATGTTCTCTCCACGTCGTCTCTTTTCTCCAAGAACCTATTTCAGCAGATAAAACAGACAACAGCCAAGAGTTTTCACATTCCTATAAGCCATGTACACCTCTGTAGCATCAAGGCCAAAACAATCCAATTTTGTCTATCATTTTAATAGTAGCATCAAAAAATGTGTAAAGAGTATTTCAATATGTTCATCAGATTCTAGAATTCTTGTTTTTTTCATATCTATGCTTGCACCAGGTCCCTATTTGACTATTTCTATACACACCAAATTTTGTTCACGAATAAAGTTTGTTCTTTCAGAAAACCTACCCCCTTCTCTGCCTGATCCTTTAGCTATAAGCAAAAGACTTAAGATTTATACAGACAAAGAAAGCAATACTTAAAACCTAACATACAAGGCCTCACATTCTTTAACCGTCTAGAACTCACTCAGTTACATACTCTGACAATTGCTGAGAGGAATCAACAATCTTTATTCCTCTCTTCAATTTCACATATAGTTTGATGATCAAAATTCAAAACAATGTACGTCATATAACTAAGTATCAAAACTCAATTCATAGCCAAAGGAGAATATTTTCACTTTACAAACTCCTAGTTCCTCTACTACAAGTTAAGTCTGTCTGAAGATTGAAGTCCGGCACACGAATCCACTTAAAGATCTCAACTTTTCTTGACTTCTGACTATAGAATTTGCACAATGAGGCAAAGAGAACTCAATTGAACAATAATTACTAGGACTTTAATTCAAATCCAAAGAGACATGCTTCAAATTGGTGACTACGGAACTGAGTTCGAACACTAAAAAAGACACAACTTTTCAAGTGATCACTACTCTTATAAGTCAAGTTCCCATTACACATAATCTAAAAGCTAATAAAGATAACCAGGAATCTTAATACGGATAAAGAGCATACTCATGACATAAGCGATCACAATGGAGGAGACACCAGCAACAGCATAAGAAGCTTTAACACTCTTGGCTTTGTTCTTATCAAGCGCTAAATCAAGCATAACAATCCCAATTCCACCGAGAACGAACATGAATCCAGAAGAGAGACCTTCAATGATATATTGCCCGTTAACCCGACCCGACATAAACACAACGGGTCGAATAGTTCCAGTAGTCGGATCCTGAGTTGATCCGATACCCGGAGGCTCGACAATTACGTCGTAGACGAAACCGGAGACTACTAAAAAGTAGGTAAGGAGAATTAGAGCGTATACAGTCATCGGAGAAGGAAGCGTGAACGATGGAATCTTCAGACGGAGGCGCGGTGGTCGGAGAAATGAGAATGGGACGATTCGGAGAAGGTGGAATATTGGATCCATTGAGGATTGATCTGAACCGTCTGATACACTGGAGCCGGTTTGCGAATCGGATCTTGGAGCCATTTTATCGAATCCTCCTTGGATCTCTTCCTCTCTCACCCTATCGACGGAATCAGGAAGAGTTTCAGAATTGGCTTTGTTTGGAAACTAGGATAAAGCTATCCATTACACGAATAAACAAACGTCTATCAATTTCCTTCTTTCGATTTTATCCCCAGAAGTTATCAAAGATGCAAAAGAGACCACTTTAGTTCTAACTTGTATTAAATTAGAAAATTCAGACTATTTTCGTAATTTTGTTAGAAATTTGAGACTATCTTCGTAATTTTCTCACAAAATTTCTTAGTTTGGACGTTCTGCCGTTTTAATGTATAACAAACGACACGTAGTTCTATCTTAGATTGAAAATCCGGCAAGATTTGGTTGCTTTAACGAAAGTATCTATCTCCCGTCATCTTGCTTCCTCGTTAAAGGAAGCAAAAGAGTTTGATCCCGTCGTCGAGCTTTCGAACTTTCGATCTTCAGCTTTTCTCAGGTGACAGACGTCGTTGTGATTCAAATCTTTTTCCGGTGAACTTAATTTCGGAGGCTATTCGATGGCATACGTCGACCATGCGTTCTCGATATCGGACGAAGACCTAATGATTGGGACTTCGTACACCGTCAGTAATCGACCACCGGTGAAGGAGATCTCACTCGCGGTGGGTCTACTCGTATTCGGAACCCTAGGAATTGTTTTAGGTTTCTTCATGGCGTATAACCGTGTTGGTGGTGATCGAGGTCACGGTACGAATTACGATTCCTTATTAATCAAAATTGTTACTAATTTTGCCCTTGTGTCTTCGTGATTAGCTTAGATTGAGGAAAATTAGTGACAATCTGGGTGATTTCTTATTGGTAGGTCTATGATTAATGTTTAGACTTGTTAGTTTCCTGAAGAAACCTAGTTTGGGAGATTTAGGGAATATCTTGAGGATTTGAGTAAACTGCCTAGTGTTGGACTTGGTCTAGGTCTTTGTTTGTAAGCTTTCTTGGGATCGATTAGGAGATGTTAAGTGAATCATGTTGAACACTCTTTCTCAAACAAATCTCCAGAGGCATGAGAGATTTGGTTTGCTCTCTCTGATAATTCCCCAGTGGTTAGTTAGCTTCAGTGGTGCTTGTCGTCAGATTTTAGTCGAAATCAAACTAATGATTACTGAGAACTCACTCATTGCTTGTTTGATTGTTGGTGGTGAAACAGGGATTTTCTTCATTGTACTGGGATGTCTACTGTTTATCCCGGGGTTTTACTATACACGGATTGCATATTACGCTTACAAAGGATACAAAGGTTTCTCTTTCTCAAATATACCATCCGTTTAAGCCTTATGACTTGGTGTCTCTTCTCTCTTACTCAATGTATAGGTTGTTTACGTTTTTATTACTTGACTTATGCTCTTTAGTGTGATTTTACATGACTTGAATGAGCCATGTTTGATACATATGTATCTCTTTTGGTTTCTCCTTCTCTATGTTAGATCATTAGTCTTCGATAACCATCCTTGTATAATGTAGACCAAGCTAATCACATGTGATGTATGTTTGATATATATCCTCTGTTGGTTTCTCCTTCTCTATGTTAGATCATTAGTCTTCGATAACCATCCTTGTAAAATGCTAATGGTCCCTCTTCAAAGCTAGAGAAGTTTAGAACTTAAAACAATTGATTTTGGGTAGTAATGACTACCTCTTTGGTTTTTCATGATATAAATACTTGGAGTACACCTCCTTGCAACTGGAATTACAACTGAAACAAACGTGGAGTACAACTCCTACAAAGTTGGGAATAATGGAAATTGGAGTCGTGGAAGACTCCACTCTTATTGCAACTGAATTCAAATGACTTAGTTTTGGACAATTGTACTTTGGATTGGGCCAGAGAGTCCTTATGGGCTTTCTCCTTTCTTCTTCGCTTCTGCACTTATCAAATGAAGACCAAGCTAATCACATGTGATGTAATTGGTGTGTTTAGACTATAAAGTAGAACGGGAAATAACAAGAATGGTTCAGTATAGTATACTAGAAAAATTGGCTAATTCATAACCCCCCTCCCCCCAAACCCACAGTTTAACTATGTTCAGTCTCCTGAGTATATGACCGTGCTAAAGCATACCTCCTGACTCCTACTCATATTTTTGAATTTCGTACCTAATCTTTTGTTTTTGGTGGAATACAGGAGGAGGCAATGACTTGGTTGTATCATAACTCGGTTCTCTTCTTCTTTCTTTCGACAAACCCTATGTTCGAGTGATGAAAATCGGTTTGAGTGAAAAAAGATGAACAAGTAGTGTAGTTATTTAGGGTTTTAAAACTCGGGTACACATCAACTTAAAATTTTAATTTTACAAAAACGACTACCGCTGACCTTTTCTTGTATTTGGATTTTACAACGCATATTGTCACGAAATTCTGTTTGAGTTAATTAATAAAGATATGCCAAACAATTGATGAAATTTTCTTTATTTCGTAAAAATGTGATTTCTTTACCATATTAATTACTATATCTTTACTGTTCAAAATCCAAATTATTACATGTATTATAATTCTTGATTACTTTTTCTACTTTTTGGGAAAATTATTACACTTATTTCATTGGTATAAGTGAAATGAAAAAAAAAAATCTATATCAATGAATAATATACACTTTAAACGGATATCATTTGCTTTAAATTAATAATTTATTTTTATTTTCTTATTAAAGTATTTAAAAGTATCTAATTATAGTTCATAGATTTGTTCAATTTCTTGTGCATGACTTTTCTTTAATATATATATATATATATATATATATATATATATATATATATTTATTAAAGTATTTAACTTAATCATCTATAAACCAACTAGAAACGATTTAGAAAATATCAAAACATTTTGGATAATCTTATTATGATCGGTCGAATAATGGCCAATTTAATTGTGCTATACATTCTAGTCATAGAAGCTATGATAGTCATAGGAAGCGAGTCTTCTGATTCTCGTGATGCTGAAATAAATCGACTCTTGAAGAAACTCAACAAACCTTTCCTTAAATCCATCAAGGTTTATTTAATTTGTGGATTTACACAAAAGAATACAGTTAACAACACTTGTTTTTAATTTTCGATTGCTCTTACCTCTTTAGTTGTGTATGTTTTGTAATTCTTAAATAGAGTCCAGATGGAGATATCATAGATTGTGTTCATATGAAAAATCATCCCATTTATGATCATCCTTTATTCAAAAACCACACCATTCAGGTTCATACTTTTTGTTTTATCAGTATTGTTTTAGTGTACAATGTTATATGCATTTTGTTTATGGTTTATTCATATTTTATTCAAAAATTACAACATTCAAAAACTGATACTAACACAAAAATTAATGAATCCGTTGAAAATGTTTTAACTATATACATTTGACTTTGTCATTTTTATCTAATCTATTACTTTAATTCTAACAATTTTGTGTTGTAGATGAGACCAACTTCTTACCCAGAAGGATGGAGCAATAAAGATTCAGATAACGAAAAACATAAAATGGTTCCTCAACTTTGGACAATCAATGGAAAATGTCCAAAAAATAGTATTCCCATCAGAAGAACGAGAAAAGAAGATATTTTACGAGCAAAATCAATTGAAAGGTTTGGGAAAAAAGATCCCAACAATATCCATCAACATAAACCAACGAATCCAACTAATAACGACGGTACACATGAGGTGCATATATCATTCATCATTTTTCCTTTTATGAGTATATATGTTTTTATAGTTTCTTACATATTTACATACTTAATATACAGTATGCCATACTTAAAGTGGGAGAAAATTCTCCTCGAGCTAAATTTTATGGAACCCAAACGCTTATAAATGTGTGGAAGCCTTTTGTACAACATAGAAATGAATTTAGCTTATCACAAATATGGATGTCGGCTGGAAGTTATAGGCCCTGTTTGTTTGATCATTTGGAATTTGCATCCAAATGATCCATCCAAATAACCCATTTGAATGATTCATCTTAATGATGTTTGTTTGATCATCTGCTAATTCATCTAAATGCATCATTTAGATGGAGCTTTGTTTGTTTGATCATTTGGATGAATCATTCACTTTCTCATATATATATAAATGACTAAAATACCCTCTGTTAAGTAACAAGTCAATTGCTACATTCTTATATTAATCAAAGTAAAGTTTGAAAAAGAGAGTTTGGTTTTGTGCTTCAAATCTTGTCGTCGTTGATCATTTCCCATTTCAAACTTCAATTTCAGATTACTAAACCTGTAAAGAAGAGCAATAACCTGAATCATCACCAATTCTCCAATAAGAGCAAACATGCATATTGGCTAGTACTTACCTAACGATTCAACCATGACACATTCTCAAAAGTGATTCAATCATGACACAAACTAGAATCAGAAACCAAAGTATGGTCTTATGCATATTACCAAACCACAACACTAAAGCAAACAACATCAAGAGACACTAGAATTGCAGCTGCTCAAGAATACAACAACTAGATTGAGAGAGAGACTATTCAACAATGAGCTAAAACCAGAAACATAGTCCATTCAGCTGTCATTATGTCAAGCTATTCAATTGAATCAAGTCTAATCCAAACTAATGAACACTATGTTCAACGAATTACTTGTCAGCTGTCACTACTAGTCACAAAATTTAAAACGTGTGTAATCAACCAACTTATGTAGTGACGTGACCATTCAGCTGTCACTATTAGTCACAAAATTTAAAACCAAGACAGAAACAGACAATAGCATAAGACAGAGACAGTCAATAGCATAAGACAGAGAGATGGAACCTGTTAATATGGGAGTCTTGTTCCTTTGGCCATCTCTGTAGTGATGGAATCTCGTATATTCTCCATTACTCTGTCACCAGTAGGCACATATGGAACATGCCCATCATCAGACATTCTTATGCTCCCATTTGGATAGTAACCAAGACCGGTTCTGTTGTGAGTCAGCTTCTTAAAACCTTCATACTGCTTCTTACAAGTAGTAAACTTGATCCCAAATTTTCTCCATGTATGTCTTTCCCCATAAACCTCATAAAATCTATCTATAATAGTCTGTCTCCCAGCATCATTGACATTCTGATTCCTAATATTTCCTTTAAGCTTCTCCTCAATTCTTAGTTCAAGGTAGAAACGAGTTTGCTCATCATTCCACGCAAGATTCTTAGTTGATCATGTGTTTTTGTACAAAATCAGTCTAAATTACAGAAAATATTACAGTAAATCTAAGTTTAGAGGAGAATATACTCACATCGGTACCATTGATAGTTGTCATCTGTAGCACACAATGAAAACAAACGTTTTGTAGTTGTGTTTGAACAAGATCAAAGATACCAAACAAATAAAACAAAGATCAGAGATAACAAAGCAAACAATACACAACTTATGATAACAAAGCAAAGCAAATAAAACGTGTACAAAGATCAGAGATAACAAAGCAAAGCAAAGAAAAACTATTTGATATTGAACAATCATGAGATATTATTCTTGACTATTTCTACAGTATTTGAACTCAAACCTTAGACGAACTCATGCTACTACTACAGAAAGCCAAATGCAACCACTAATTAATACTATTTAATATCGAAAGCAATATATTTACAGAGGACGTACTCGAGAAACCAAAGCTTTCTTACTTGGAGACAAAACTTGCTGAAACAAGGACTGAAGAGAAAAAATCTTTTATAAGATGAAATTCTCCCTTATAAATAAGCAGTTATAAGCTATAAACACAAAAACAATTCCACTTTGGATGCAATTGAACACGTCAAGGAGGCAGCTGAGGTTTGTAACTATGGATGGTCAATCTAAAGAGGGCTAAAGTGCAGATGCTAAAGTGGCAGCACCAAATGGTTATGTTGCTCCTAATGTAGAGACAACAAAGCCTCTTAAGAGCAAATCGAAGACTCAAAAGCAACACAAAGCAAGCAAAGCAACACAAAGCAATATAAGGAACACAAGCCGTAAACTAAAGCTAATCGAAGAATCAAAAGCAACACAAAGCAAAGTAAAGCAAACCCACAATTAAACAATGTAACCATGGTGGATCAAACCCAAGAACAAGTGATTGCAACAAGGATACAAAGAGAAACAACGTGAGAGACATGGAGCGAGAGAGAGGAAGCGAGAGAGAGAGAGAGAGAGAGAGAGAGAGAGAGAGAGAGAGAGAGAGAGAGAGAGAGAGAGAGAGAGAGAGAGAGAGAGAGAGAGAGAGAGAGAGAGAGAGAGAGAGAGAGAGAGAGAGAGAGAGAGAGAGAGAGAGAGAGAGAGAGAGAGAGAGAGAGAGAGAGAGAGAGAAACACAAACCTGCTACACTGGCGAAGAATCGGCGACGGCGATTTGTGAAGAATCGGCGACGGCGAGATCACCGGCGAAGAATCAGCATCATTGACGGCTATGAATCTCAATTTTGAGTGTTTTGTGTCGAGGAGAGGGTGAAGAAGAGATGTGATTTTGGGTGTAATTCCATATATTAGATTAGGGTATTATTTTTGTTATAATTTTGGCTGAATCAGCTTCAGCAGAATGAACAAATCAAACTCAGTCAGATTTTTTTTATTTTTTGGATGAATTTAGAAAAAAGCATTCAACTGAATCATTCGAATGATCTATTAAAACATGAAAAACAAACAACAATTTTCATCTTCATTGAGATGGTTCATCCAAATGGACAAACAAACAGGACCATAGTACTCAACTTGAAACCATTGAAGCTGGTTGGCAGGTTTTAGTCTTTCTTGCAATATTTGCATGTTTATATATAAATATATTCTAATTTTCTTATATTTTATTCATTGTTTTGTTATTGATTAGGTGTGCACTGTACTTTATAATGATACTAACCCTCGATACTTTGTCTACTGGACTGTGAGTTAACTTCCAAAGTATTGTTAAATTTTCTTTGTTTTTTTTGTTGACAAAAAATCTCCTAACTATTTTTTGTTATGTGTGTTGTTTGATTACGTGAAAACAGAATGATTCATATACACAACATGGTTGCTATAACAATCTTTGCTCCGGCTTTGTTGTTGTCAACCAAGCATTTGCTCTAGGCGCGGCCGTTCCTGAAGTTTCTATCCGTGATGGTCTACAATACGAAATTTTCACAAGTATATGGAAGGTAAAAATAAGGGCTCTTTTTCATCATATAATTTCAAGAAATACTCTTTTATATATAGAAACTGAAACTAAATATGTTCTATTGTTATAGGATCGTAGTTCAGGAAATTGGTGGTTGAAATTTGGTACTCATTTAATTGTTGGATATTGGCCTTCTTCATTGTTCAATCGCTTAGGAGATGCTGCGAGCCAAGTTCATTGGGGAGGCGAAATAGTAAACGTAAAGGAGAACAACCAACACACGTCAACACAAATGGGAAGTGGGTCGTTTGCAATAAATGGATTTAGAAAGGCTAGTTATTTTAGGAATATTTTAGTACTTGATGAAAACAATACTACGAAGCAACCTGTAGGTGCTTCTACATCTGAGACGGAAGGAAGTTGTTATGACATCAGGTATCGCACTGATCAAGCATGGGGAAGTTTCTTTTACTATGGTGGTCCTGGTCGAAGTCCTTTTTGTGCTTGATTAGATATGCATCTTATATATGTAAAATATTGTGTATCAATCTATCTATGTCAGTTATCACCAGCATATAGTATTATATGTGGTGGTGAAAATAAAGTTTAAGATATCATTATAGTTTTGAGACTATAACTAGTGTAAGCTAGTGTAAAAAAAAAAAAAAAAAAAGAAAAAAAAAAAAAAAAAAAAAAAACTAGTGTAAGCCAAATTCATCAATAGGGTTAAAAAGATAGTTTAATGGATTGAGTATTGAGTTCTCGAGGAAGTTATATTCTTGTCTAAAGTGTTATCACATTTAACAAAGTGAAACGGCAACGTTTTGGTTGCCACAAGATAAACAAACCATGTCGTTTTCGAATTGTGAAAACAGCACGTAGTTAGAAAATTCATCAATCTGAAAAGGAAAAGGGTTTCAAACTCTCTCTAGGCGGTCTCCGAATTAGCAAATTGAAATTGGCAAATTGCAAGAGTTTTCGATTCAACAATGGTGTGGTTTCAGTGCGATGATTGTGGCGAGAATCTGAAGAAGCCAAGGCTACCGAGACACATGAGTATGTGCACTGCCACCAAGGTACACTAAAATTGAAACTCTCTGATGATTCTCTTCTTCTCTTAACCTCTCTCTGATGATTATTTTCGAATCTTCTGACCATCACAGTTTTCTTGCATTGACTGTGGAAACATGTTTGGGCAAGTTAGTGTTCACTATCATAATCAATGCATCACCGAAGCTGTAAGTATTTATTTGCCAATTTTGATCAATCTTATGATGCTAATCACTAATGGTTTAAGTTTTTTAGATTTAGTTACGTTTTTTTCTTGGTAAATAGGAGAAATATGGTCCAATGGTGCGATCTAATGGCGAAAGTTCGAAACAAAAGCACGATTTCGATATAAATGCCGAGTTGTTCAACAGTCAATGGTTTTGTAGGTACTTTACACACATCTTTAGCCTTCCTTCCATTGTCTGTTAATGGAGGCTTTGTTCCAAACTTAGTCTTGTTTGTGTGTGTTCTCTTGTGGTGAGGTACTTAATATTTTCTATTTGCAGCTTATGTAATGCAACTATGACCTGCGAGCAGGATTATTTTGCCCATGTCTATGGGAAGAAACACCAAGAGAAAGCAAATGAGGTTGCTGATATGGACTACTCGAAACAACAATCTGAACATCCAGCAGTTGACAAGAACAATTTAACACAACAACCCGACTTAGATATATATGTCGGGTTATCAAACGACTATCCATGGTTCTGTAGGTAGGTAATCTTACATTGTTTAGGACATTATTGGGTAAACCTAGCTCAAAATGTATTGTTGTTTGTGTGTTCTCTTGCGGTGAGATTTTATGAAGACATGCATTAAATATGATTTATTTCGTTCCAGCTTGTGTGACATAAACGCTACCAGCGAGCAGACTTTGTTAGCACATGCCAATGGCAAGAAACACCGAGTGAAAGTTGAACGTTTTGATGCTGAACAACAGAAACGACAATCAACACAACATTCCACGGTGGATAAGAAGGACTACTCAAAACAACAGATCGAAGTCGATATAAATGTCGGGTTATCCAATTGTTATCCATGGTTTTGTAGGTAATCTCTTGATCACATATTTCACCTTTCCACTACCATTTTCTATATCACGTTAGAAGAACGGATATGCGCTTTTGATGTGAGATTAGTGATCTGTTAATTATGGAATAATTGAGGAGGATTGTCTACAATTTTTAGGAGTATAATAATGTCGTTTTAGAAAAAACCTATCTATTTAACTTTGGATTTGTCAATGACTTATTGAAACTTTGTGTCCTTAGTAAGAGTGTTCACAAAATCTACATGCCACCTGAGTTAGTTAGTCGTAACTAGGATAATTCTAAGTAGGATATGCATCAGCTATTATTGAGTAAAGTCGTGTATATGGTTGGTTTTGCACCATTGGTATGGGTTCATGGATTTCTCTTTGATTCTGTACTGTAATAAATAAAGAAGATTTCTGTGTTTGTTCTTAACATTTCCCTTTGGGTGAGATTTCAAGAGTTAATGCTTTGAATATATCTATTTGGTTCCAGCTTGTGTAACGTGAAGGCTACATGCCAGCAGAATTTGCTATCCCATGCCAATGGCAGAAAACACCGAGAAAATGTCGAATTGTTTGATGCTACACAACAACAACAATTAGAAAAAACTACAGTGGATAAAAAGGATACAACTGTCAATGCTTCGGATGGTAATTCCGAACAAAAGAAAGTAGATTTGCTTGTCTCCTCAGGTGTTGCAAATGGATATTCACAGGCTCACAAAAAGAGAAAGCTAGAGACCTGCGATGAAACATGGAAAAGGGAGGTAGTTCAGGCCGAAGAAGCAAAAGGAGGGGGTGAGCAAAAGAGTGAATCAAAGAAAGCCAAAAAGCAAGACAAAGAGAAGAAGAGAAAGAAGGACAAGAAGCAGACTAAGTCAGACTCTGATTTCGAGCATGACAAGGAAGATATCAAGCAGCTGTTGGTAGCTTACTCGAAGGAAGAGCTTGTTAACCTCATATACAAGACTGCCGAGAAGGGTTCTCGATTGATCTCTGCCATCCTTGAGTCGGCTGACCGTGACATCGCTCAGCGCAATATATTTGTGCGTGGCTTTGGATGGGACACAACGCAAGAGAACCTCAAGACGGCTTTTGAGTCTTATGGGGAGATAGAGGAGTGCTCGGTAGTCATGGACAAGGACACGGGAAGAGGTAAAGGTTACGGGTTTGTGATGTTCAAGACACGGAAGGGAGCGAGAGAGGCATTGAAAAGACCGGAGAAGAGGATGTACAACCGCATCGTGGTATGTAATCTAGCATCAGAGAAGCCGGGCAAGGCTGGAAAGGAGCAGGATATGGCTGAACCAGTGAATATTGATCTAACCAAGATGGCTAATCAAAGTGAAGCAGTCTTGCCCGGGATCGAACTGGGTCGCGGACATGTACTCGAGAAGATGCACCACCAACAACAACAGACTATGGACATGTTCGGACAGAACATGCCTTTTTATGGATACTCTCATCAGTTTCCTGGTTTTGATCCTATGTATGGTGCATTAAGTGGTAATCAAATGTTAGCTGGTCTACCAAACTATGGTATGTTTGGCTCGGGTATGATGACGAACCAAGGATCAATGTTGCCACCACCGAATCATTTAGGCATGGCAGGGCAATATTTTGGTGATGGGGAACAGGCTTGGCATCAGAGATAGCTGAGATCATTTGGTAAGGCTTTGTTATCTCTGATATATTAATCAGGCTTCCAATTTTCGGTTAGGCTAATTACTAATCTGGTATCTTCAACCTATATTATACCTGGCATCTATGTACCAAACTAAACCAGCTTTTTTGGGTTTTCGAGTTGTGTGAATATATACCAAACTAAACCAGCTTTTTGGGGTTTGATTCGTTTTGAATTCTATAGTTTTCTGTTTGAATTCTGGTTTACTCGATTTGGTTCGGTTTATACCAAAATTAAATGCCTTGAATTCCCCTGGATGCATTGCTAATTGCAATACCAGCTCTACAAACATCATGCCGTCTCATTTCTAAAAACTAAGAAACCTTGTCGTTTTTAGCGTTCCAAAACAGCGCGTTGTCTGATACTTGAATAAACAAACTCTACATTGAATTAGTTCTTCTGGAAGGCTTTTAAAACCCTAGCTGGTACCAATCTTAAACCCCTCTCCGATTTTGATTTCTGCTTGAAATTGTTTTCCCCGAGATCTCAATTTCGATAATCGGAAAACGAAAAAGATGGTTTGGTTTCAATGCGAAGACTGTGGAGAGAGTCTGAAGAAGCCAAAGGTCCCGTCTCACTTCAAGATGTGCAGAGCCAACAAGGTCTCACTTTCAAATTTTCTCTATGGTAAAAATCGAAACTTTATGATGATTGTTGTGTTAAGTCTCTCTTTCGTGTGTTGTATTGTATCAATAGTTATCGTGCATCGATTGTGGAGAAATGTTTGGGAGAGATACTGTGCAAGGACATAACCAATGCATTACTGAAGCTGTAAGTAAATGGTTTATGCATTGTATTGAACAAATTGGGTTAAGTTCTAGATTTTTGGCTATGTCTTGGACTTAAGAGATTGAGGAATTGTTTGTGTATTGAATGTTTTTAGGAGAAGTATGGTCCAAAAGGGCAGTCAAAGTCAGCTAATGGAACACCTGCAAAGCCAAAGGACATCTCTAAGCAAGAGCCTGACTTTGATATTAATGTCGGCTTATCAAACCGATATCCATGGTTTTGCAGGTATTTACATCTTTCAAACTTTCCTTCCGTTTTCCGCTTTAGATACGAATGCATAATGTATTGAGGTTGTTAGGAGAATAAGTTTTTGTGTGGATTTATAACGCTAATGTAGACTTTTGTTTTAGAATGTATTGTTGTTTTGTGTGTTTGTCTTGTGACGAGATTTTTGTGGACATGGTTTTGAGTATTTTGTCTATTTGGTTGCAGTTTATGTAACACAAAGGCTACTAGCCAGCAGACTTTGCTTGCCCATGCGGATGGGAAGAAGCACCGAGGAAAAGCTAAAGCCTTCCATGCTAGGCAACAACAAGAACAATCCACGACTTTGGATAACAAGGATGGAAGTGAAAATGCGTCTAATGTTGATTCAGAACAGAAGAAAGTAGATTTACCTGCCTCCTCAGGTGTTGCGAATGGAGAATCGCATCCTGAGAAAAAGAGAAAGCTAGAGACTTTGGATGAAACGAGTGAAGGCGAAGAAGCAAAAGGAAGTGATCTAAAGAAAGCAAAGAAGCAGGACCATGAGAAGAAAATCAATTGGAAGAAGTTGATCACATCGGCTTTGAAGTCTGTACGTATCTTTCTGCATTTCGGTTTCAGTTTAGCTTCTTTCTAGCAATGTGACTACAAAATGTAACAAATCTATGAATTTGTATTGATACAGAACGAAGATAAAACTTTGAAGATGAAGAAACTGAAGAAGCTCGTTCTGGAATCTATTGTGGATTCAGGCCGAGACAAATCTGAGCTTAAGGCAGAGCTAGAACTAAAGGTTAGATATACCTCATCAGTCTAATTAATGTACAACAATCTGTTCTGCTGTTGAGAGATCTTCACAGTAGAGTCTTTTTGTTTTTCTACAATCTTACAGGTGAATTTGAGCTCCAGATTCACAGTTGATGGGAAGTATGTGAAACTTGTGGCTAAAGATTGAATCTAATTCTTGAGTCCAGCAACAGTATCATGTCTCCGACTGTCACAGTTTTGGCATATGATTCATTACTATTAATGTCTGTACCAAATTTGGAATTTTGGAATCTCATCAAACATTATTCGTAACAACTTTATAATATGCCTCAGGTGACATAGTTATTATCTCCATAGTTCTGTTTTGCAGTTCACGGCGAAAAGAGATTTTTCGAGAATAAAAAAAAAAAGACAAGAAATGAGTTCGGTTTTGTTTCGTGAGAGACACATTCTATATTTTAAATACTTAGCCCAATAGACCCAAAATGAGTGGACATAATATCTTCACGTCTCACGAGAGCAACAAGACCACCAAATCAGTCAGCAATTCACAAACTACACTTAACGAAACATAAAAAACTGTTAGACTCATACTATTTGTAATAATTGAATAGATCTCCAATCATACTTCAATGTCACAAATAAATATGATATTTTGATCTTTGTATAAATGAATTATGATCCTACCAAAATTAACAATTTATATGAACAATGTTCCACAGAGAATCACATGTATAAACATGAGTTGCATCATCTTAGTATAGCAACAACAAGAAAGCATAATACTACAAAAGTAACATGAAACTATTCAAAATTAGATGCCATAATATTTACAAAGCTAGGAGAACGGCTGTGTTATTCAGCTTCAACAGTAAGAAGTGTTCAATTGTATAGATCATTTATAACAATTCATCACCAATCATAGCAAGTAATGTAACTAGGAAACAAGACATCTAATTTTTTTTAAACATGCCTCTCTTAGATCAACTTACAAGGGCATAAGACAATAGAAAGACCACACAAGATACATCAATATCAAACATCCAACCTTATGATATCAAAAAGATCAAAGCAAACTCTTCCTTTTTTTATCTCTAAACTTGAACTCATCTTTACCTTTACAAAAATTCAACAACAAAGGTTACGAGAAACACACACACAACATAATATCATGATGGTAAAAGATTGTATATGTATTAGACAGTGACCTGATAATGGAGGGAGAAACTGAATTTTATTAAGGAACATAAAAATGTATGTACAGAGATGTAATGGTCCTGAGGTTACGAAAACTACAAAACAAAACCCAAAGATGAAAGAAGAAAAAGAGCCTCCACTTATATGTATACATATATCACTACAACATCACCATCATCACTCCTTTTTCCTTTCTTTCTTTCTTTCTGCCACAACAGCTTCTTACAGCCGGAAGTTAACTATCAACCTAGCTTACCCAGCGGATCCAAATCCAGCATCCATCACAAAAGTACAAAGAGATTCACCCAAGAAATCGGAGTTATAAAAAGACGAAAAAAGAAGCCTAAGAAGAAGAAGAAGAAGAAGATGTAGAAAAGAATCTATATGACCTAATTTTCTGGAGCTAACATCCGAATAACCCATTTCCTGTATTGGTTATTCGCCCAAGGAAGCAAAACTTTTCTTTTCCCTTACTCTCTTTTTGTCAACTAGTATAACCAACAAGACTATACAGATATAGATAGAGTGAGATGGAGTGGTGACCTCATAACTTTATGTTCAGCTCTGAGATATCATCCGTTGGTATTCCAAGCTCCGTCATATCGAAATCTTCTTCGTCGTCCATGTTAAACCATGAATTAATATCACCTGGTTGCGCATCAAAATCTCCTAAGCCATCTGGTATTTGTAACTGAGATAAATCGAGAATTGGCTCTGTCTCCTCCAGTGCCTCCAAGTTATTATACTCGCTGTTTGCTTCATTCGGTTTTGGTAACGATGGTTTGGGTTGCTCCGGAACCCTAACAGATGGAGATATCTGAGTTGTTTTCTGCTTCGGTTTTGCTTTTGTTTTTCTTTCACCCTTAGCATTGGACAGGGAAGGCCGGCCGATCTTATTAGTTCCGCCTCTAGATGAAGCCTGCCCTTTCCCATCTCTGTCCCTGTCGCTTCTCTTCCCCTTTGTATTACTTGAGAGTTGTGTCCCAATACCAACATCATCGAGCAGCAACTCTCTCTTCTTGACCCTATTGGACCATGCTGTATCTTCTTTCCCCGTCGTTTGTTCTAGTAAAGCATTTTCAGATGGTAGAACATCAGAAGATTTGGCATAGTTCTCCGAGTTCTGCCCAATGAGTGCCAGCGAAGAGCTTGGCTGTGAGCCCATGGGCGCTGTAAGGGAAAGAAAGAGAGATACAAATTAGTGAAGAGGATATGGATTTAAAAGAGCTTCCGTAATTTTATGTAGGCAATAGAACATACTTGAAGTTGACGTATTATACTCCTTGTCCATGAGAGTATCTTCAGCTGTTGCCAACCCCGCAATGAACATATCCTTAATTTCAGGCTCACTAAAGCAGCTTTTGCCCGTCTTTTCGAATTGATGGCATCGTTCAAGCGTCCTTCTAACAAAAGCCAATGCAGCCTGCTTTGAAATCTTGTTGTTGGAATTCTTTCCACCAGCGTTGTGATGACGCCGACTTGCCTGTAAAAGAAGGAAACAAAGTTATTAACAAATAACTACGTATAAATTGGCAGTGCCAGGGAAGCAAAACAAAATCGAAAATGAGCCAACTTTACAGTCAATTTACCTTGCTTTTTTCATATGCCATCTCGATGAGCTTTTCATAACCAAGTTGATCAAGCTCCCTATGGAAAGAAAAAAAAACAAAGATGAAAAACCGTCAGATCATAATTCAGATCCACAATGGAGTGCCCAAAAAGCAGAGTAAGGGAAAATTCGTACTTCTCCTGAAGTTCTTTCATCTCGATGGCAGGCTTTAGTAGCCTATCCACAATCTCTTTCTTCTTAGAACCCTGAAAAAAATAACATAGAGACAATCAAAGGGTGTTTTTCTCTAGAGAAAGTAAACATGGGACACAAAAATATTACTTTGGTCCTTTTACAAGGATTTCTTAAGAAACATCAGAATCCCCCTAAATTACTTAATAACTCGCAATGGAGACAAGAAAACCATAATGAAACAACAAATATAATATTTGATGAAATAATGACCTCGTTGCAGATAGCCTCCTCCAACTTTTTAATTTCGTCAGCAATACCTTCATCCTCCACGTTTGAGATACTAGGCTGTAAGAAAACACAAGAAGAATAACAAACTTCAGTAAGACCCAAAAGTACATAGCATAAATAGGTTTCACAATAACTAAGATACTAGACCGTATACCATTAGGTCTATGGATATTCCAAGAGACTGGGCTTCCAGATAAATCTTTTCATCTATCCCCAATTTATCATATTGAATATCTACGAAGTCAATGGGTGAATTATCTGGAAATTTGCCATTGCAGTGGTGGGCTGACTTATCAACACCCTTGAACAAAATTGCAGACCCATCATTTTCTGATTCATCAAGTTCCAGCCTTTCATTGTTCCTAAACCCATTGAACTCCATATTATTCAGAACACTGAATTCTGAGTCATCGTCAAGATCAACTTGTAAATCTTCATTTACACCCATTGAGTCCTCAGATATCAAGGCTGATAGCAATCTCTGGTACAGTGGAGAAGCCTTGGAATCCGCCCTGCTAGTTGCAAGTTCCTCAGGAAACACAGGGCTATCAAACTCAGAAGATGTCAAAACGGGCGTCGGACCCATGGAGGAGAGTTCTCCCTGAAAGAGAAAGGAAAAAAACATTACAATATTGACTATCTAAAATGCGTTGAAGTTGACATGATAAGCTTCCGCAGCACTGCAAATATTGCTGTCAAATCACATATGATAATAATTCCAACAGACACTTGACACCATTATTCTACTTCTTTGGGATTTTTTCCTTTCGCTTTACATTTACAAAAGTGGGGTGCAGATAGATACCTAGGAAATTAAAGAATTAATTGATTCTCTTATCCAACTATAAATCCAAACACTAATTTTCCTTGAACCACATTCCTACTGTTTTTTTTGTTTTTGTTTTTCGGGCTCAAGCCTAGTTGATTAGGAATGTGGTACAAGGAATATTAGGGTTTCGGATTTACAGTTGGATAAGAGAATCAATAATTTCAGGAGATCGGGTGTGGATATTTATTACCAAACAAGAATATATCTATCAAATCCTCACTATGAGATCTGAAAATGAAGAAAAAGGTATCACCTGTTGTTTCAAGAAATTGATATGATCATCAGATATATAGCCGAAGTAGCGCTCCATTTGCTTCCAGAAAGAGTTGGGAAAATTCTGAGCTGCATCAATAGCAAGACAATTAATCCAGAAACAAAAGTTGGGTATGTATCATAAGAGTGACTGAGGAACAAAATGTTTTACCAATATTTATAGCTGAGTTGACAGCTGCCAGTAGCTCCTCACGACCATCATTTGAACCAACTAAGAAAGGTAACAAATCCATGAATAAAGAAATAAATCAGGAAAAAAATCCAATCCAAAAAGAGCAATTCTTATTACACTGAACTTGTTTTACCATGAAAATCTAGTGTTGGAGCATTTGTTGCCGTAGCTCTCTGACGTTTGTAGGCCTTACGATCAGATAGTTTCCTAGTGGGTGGACGACCCACCTTACTGCACAGAACTCATTAAAAATTCTATGAGATAAACACCATAACAAATTTTAATCATACAGGAAAAAAAAAATAAGAGTACGTGGAAAATAAGAATAATCTCTACCTTTCATTCTTGTCAAAAATAGGTCTTGCACTGCGAAGATGTTTTGCTGTTCCAACATTCTTAAGCTTATTTACTCCATTTGGGTTAAGAGACCTCGTGGAAGAAAAGCCACGGCCTGTCCTTCCTTGCCTTCTCACACCATCTCCAATCTCTTCACCAGCTGCAGGCTTATTACTTTTTCTTGATTGTAAAGCAGGGATGGACACTCTAGGAATATTCTGTGCAGCTTTCCCATCAACCTCATCAGACTGTTTACCTTTGTCTTTAGATTTGATCTCAGGGTGGCCAGATTCTTCACTTTCTGATAAGGCTGCAGTGGAGAAGCTGCTTTCACCTTTTAGTTTCAATTGAGGAGAAGCAGCTGGTGAACGTTTATGAAATCCAAACCCAGTTTCACTACAACCAACATCTGATATATTATCAGAGTAGGGAACTTCGTCCTGACTAGAAACAATGGGCACTAAATTTGTCCTTCTTGCTATCCGGGATATCTTTTGTGGTCTTTGACTGGCCCACTGAGTGACAGGTGGTGATGAAGAACGATTTGATGTCATACGCTTGCGTTGTGTAACTCCTGACAATGTTGGAGGCTTATTCGTACAGCCAGAGATATCCCATTCAATCGGGGACGGAGTGTTATGGAGTCCTGGAGACAGTTTTGGTGGTAACCCCGATCCTGATCTAGGTCCACGAACTGAAGCATTTGTTTTTGTGTTTGAAACCAGACTTGAAGAATTGAATTCATCATGAATATTTGACCTTCAATGAATTAAACAGAGTAATAAGTACATTGACAATGATCAGAAACAACAGTGGCTAAATATGGGTAAGATGATATGGTGAAATGAAATCTCATGAACAAGGTACATGTAATTAATAGAAGAATTCAAAATGTGAATTGAATTACGATAATAATGCATACTTGTTGACGCCCCTGAGATTCACCCTTTCCTTATCTGAGACAATGGAGCGTTCTCTCTTCTCACTGTACAAAGAGTTATGGTCAGAATCAACCCTCGCCAGTGGAGAATGCCCAGCCAAGCTCGTCTGATGAGAGAGGCTATCAGATCTTCCATACCCAGTAGCTCCATTACCAGCCGATTGCCTACAAAAATAATTCAAAAAGTCTTACCCTTTATATTAACCATCAAAGGAGACAGAATCCAATTGAACGAGAAGAGTCACGACAATAAAGAAGAAGTCAAACAAAACAGAGTGAGTAAATCAATCAAGTGAAGGAATCTCAGCATATTCTGAACCCTTGAAACCATAATCTGCAATGGATTGTAGATATCATCTGAGTAAAGGTATTTCTTCAGTTAACTCAATCACCAGTAAAATTATGGAAATAATACGACGGGAGATATTGATGGTGGAAGTACACACTCATGCATCTCCAACACATACTTCTATTGCAGGTTAGATAAAGTCATGTAAATGAAGAGCAAACAATTGAATTTTGTGAAATTCCACTTTTGATTTATTTCCTAATAAACTCAGAACGGTAAATAACAAAAGGAAAGTAGTGCAATTATGAGGTCTGCAAAAGAAAGTTTGCTAGCTAAGTACATATGAGCAAAGTAATTTGAAAACACACATCGAAGAACAAGGCGACAGTCAATATATAAGGCTAATAAATATCAGCGTTGGACCTTGTATGTCTGCACAAAAATCTATTACATACATACAACAGGGCATACCTGAACATGTTTGAGTCACCATTCACTCTTGACCGGGAATCGCCTGTTGGTTTCTGTTGTATGCCCTGCTTCAAGTCTCGGTAACCATCAACCACTTTATTTGAAGCCAAGTTAGGATGACAGTCCGCATTAATAGAGGAGCGTTTTTTCTTCATTTTTGACGTTTCCCAACCATCAATACCAGTAGAAGTTCGATCTTCACCCTGAACTGCATTATGATTTCCCACCCGCATTATTTCTTTATCTTTGTCTACAGCCGCTGACTGTCGAACAATACAGTTGTTTCGAACATCCATCTGCACCACAAAATAAAGAGATTAAGGTTTCCCAAAGCAATAGTGACTCACTTACTATTTATAAGAAACCTGAGATATGAAAATACTATCACACGCAAATTTCTATAAATTTTTATCAAAACATTTAAAAAACATCAGTTAGTTTCATACTATCAATTATATTCAGGTCATAACAGTATTGTGATAATATAGCAAGCGTAAAAGCAAAAATAGTTGAGGACCTACTAAAATATAAGAAGACAAATGCTCCTTGATTAAACACTTAAATTTGCATGCAATCCGACATATATAAAAAAATACTACATTGTAGCAAAAAAATTGCCTTAAATGACAGAAGCTTCTATATCATATCTAAAACTAGTAACCACGATCCAATTTTTTGACCAATTCAAAAGATGCACCTTCCAGTGATCAGAAGCATGCAATGACATGCAAACAGAAGACTGCATTATAGAATATAAGACATTTGTTCAAGTACGAACCAAGATAACAACTCCATATGTAAAAAAAATCAGAATTACCATGGAAGTACGTGTTCGCTTATTTGGAACACCACTTTTAGGTCGTTCATCCAACTTTTGCTGGTCAAGCTCAAAACCACCAGCCAGGGTCTGACCCTGAATTCCCATTTTACCTAGGCCTGGTCCTGATACCAAGCGATCACCAGAGCGGTCACCAGAAAACCCTTCAGGTCGAGACCTTTTCTTTGTAGGTACACTTGGGAAAAACTTGTTAAATACAGAAGAAGCTTCGTTGAAAATTTTTACACGCTCCCTGCGACCACAAAAAGTAAATGAGTCAAAAGAGCACCTCAAACACAACTAACTAACTTGTGGTAGTTAAAAACTACCTGGCCTTCACATTGTTTTCGCGCAGACCAGCCTTAAATCTTTTGATCTCTTCTGGAATAGGAGATGGAATAAACTTCCCTTTTAAAGATCCACTAGGAGACTCATCGCCTAGTATTCCAAGAGCAATACTCACATGCCGCTTAAAGTCACCTTGACGAATAGACTTGTGATCCGCGGCAACCACCTTAGGATCAAAACGCAAACACTGAAAGAAATTTGTTACATCAGTTTGTGCTATTGGTGAAGTGGTCCTCAACATGATTGGATGAGATGGGACAGGATGTTCCATGGACTCGCGAAAGCTACTCGATCTTTCCATCTGTGCGGCAAAGTTAGATCTGTATAGAGGCCTATCTAGCCCACCAGAAGAATAATCAAACTTCCCAGGTGCTGACATTCCCTCAGCTCTCGAAAGTCTTATATTTTATAATAAACACTGAATACACACTGGAGCATGACAAGCTGTAGCACATAAATGCTGATTTCTCAGACTCAAATAATTGATTTAAAATGCACCTGCCATGTAACAACGGGAATTAATACATTAGTAAACACCAAAAGAGTTTTCCAGAACGGCATTTGAAAATTACTTGAAAACAAAAAAAATCCAGAGATATTTTATGTAGAACGTAAACATGAAAATAGGCGAGAACGTTAAGTGAAATATTTGATTTACACTGCCCAACACTTGAAAAGGCCAAAGAACAAACTCCAACATCTAGACTATACACAAACAAAGGAATCCCTTTATGTAGCTTCAGATTAATTTGGTTACTTCACGCAGTCATTGCATATATTCGGCTTCCAAAGCAAATATTCATTATGGTCTTTAAACAGAAACTGCCAGAACAATGCTCAATTCCATAATAGCAAAATCTTATTCTAAATACTTCCACTAATCTATCCCAAATTAAGAACTAACCCCAATAAAGAAATGCATTAAGAACTCACAGTAGCTAAATGTACAATAGATAAAAAAAAACTATAGTAAAATTCGAAAATGAACTAAGCAAGAACAGAGATATTATTCAAATTACTCAAAACTTCCTTCCAGAAACTATGCTTTCACTTACAGAGAATCCAAGTGATATGTGTTAAGAAAGTCCTCCAAAATTCACTTCCACTTAGTTTGTTGAACACCGGACACAATTAGACAGCTATAATTAAACCCTGAGAAAGTTTGAAAAAGATCATTCCTTAGTTGCCTTCATCACAAATAATCTACATTGTCTATTACTCACTAAAACATATTCCCCAACTTAGAACAAGTTATCTTCCAAGCTTAACTACAAAATTTGAACTGATCCAATCCAAAAGACTGATACTTTCACCATAATCTAACTTCATTACCACTAAATCAACATTGAAGCAAGAATTCTTAATCCATGGATACTTTTAAACACGAAACCCTAGGAGAGAACTGAATCAAACATAAACGAACTAAAAACTCTTCAAATAAGCAGCCTAATCAACAATTAAGTAACTATAAATAAAACCCTAATAATCCAGATCAAAGTTCAAAGATTGAAACAAAGGAAAAACGAAACAATTCGTACCTCTGAATCAAAAACCGCGGCAAAGGAAACAAAAATTCCGCAGATAACAACAAACCCCAACACCAAAAATCAAAGATGTTGAAGATTAGATCGTTTCAACGAGTTTCGTGAAGAAAATAAAAAATAAGAAGCTCGAAATCGAAATCAAGCAACGTGGCCATGAGAGGACGGGATCGAAGGTGCATTGGTTCGTTGCTAGTTTTTGATCGGCGATGAAACTAGTACTGTTGAAACTACGGTATTGCCCATGTTTAATCCCAGAGAAATACATACCCAGAGAAATTAGGGGTAATTTAGTAAAATACAAGCCGACCCGGCTCGGAGAAAAAAGCTATGGGCCTCTCTGGCTAATGGCGATTATACTGTTTACAATTTATCTAAATTGAAATAATGTTTTGTATCTCACTAAATCTTGATGACTTGCTAAAATCATTATTAACATAAGAAGCAGGTTACTTACAATTCTGTTTAAAAAAAAAAAAAACCAAGTAATTCATAGAGTATTTTATTCAATACATTATTCATATATAAAGAGGATTTGGAAGTTTTTACGATTCTATTAATGGGACAAATATACCATTATTAAATTTAATAATTGTATAATGAATAGGTGATAGTTGTATATAGTTCACATATTTGAAATGTGATTCATCCCTTACATAGTACTTTTGTGATATTATAATTAATGATAAAATTTGAAAATAAGAAAGTGGTTTTATTTCCATTTAATATATATATTTATATATAGGGAAAAAAAACTTTAAGCATCTATTAAAATTAAAGAATAGTCTTGTGGAGCTTTGAAAATAAGTTTTTCTCTTTTCAATTTCCTATCATCGATAAATTTGACACCATATATATACTTTAACAATTATAAATTTGGCTCCATATATAGACTTTCCTCGTAGAATTTGATATTAGTTGTTATAAAAAAAAACCAAGATAAAATGGGTTAGTATAAAGATTTTACACCGGGAGATGTTAGCTCATTTAGTGCAAATACTCATAGGGTTATCTAAATATTTAGATGATTGGGTTCTAGAGTTTTGAAATGTCAATGTATATTTTAGTACTTAGAAACAAAAAAACTATCATACACTGTTTTTAGTTATTTCACAATTTCATTTTTAAATTTATTGAACTTGGATATTTTTGTTATATTGACTCTGTTATTACATAATTTTGAGTATATTACTATTTACATGCTATTACAGTAAAATGCATTTTTTTTGTTTAGCTACTATGTTTTTGTTCAGATTTCTCTGTTTTTTTATTTTTCTCTTTTTACTATTTCCTAATTTGGTAAGTCGAAAAGTATTGGAAGACAACATTGTCAAAGTGAAGTTAACTAAAGTATATAAAAAAAAATAACTACAGTATTCAAACAAACAAACTTCAAAGAAGTTTTTGTTTGAACTATTTTTTCCTAATGAGATTATAATCGAATTGATGTTTGCTAATAAGAGCCACAACAAGATGTATAAACAAAAGCAGAAAAGAAGAAGAAGAAGATCAAATGCGAATATAAAAATAGGTTTATTTAGATGTTGCTAATAACAATAACTAAGTAACCACCAATGGCGGGAACAAACGGTTGGAAACTGCCACTAGGAAAAAGGCCGTAGAAAAATACATGAACGCCAATTCTGGGCAGATGCAACAAAAACGTACAAAACAAAAAACACAGCTGCAGAAAAAGGAGACAGAGAGATTTCTCAACGTCTTCTCTTCTCTCTGCAACTGCAATTATGACTGTACATTGACAAACAAACAAAAAAGTTTCATGGATCAAAAAAAAATAGTTACAGAGGATTTTCTTTGTAGAATAAAGCGATGTCTGGATTGAAGAATCAGCTTTGGTGTCTCAAGTATTAGAAGCAAGATAATTATTGTTGTGAGCCATCGCCACCAGTTGAGAGTTTTGTGTAATCAATTGCAGAGTCACCTGAGAATTGTAATAATGACGTTAAACCACAGAAATTTTCGGTAATTTAAATGCTAATAACAAGACTTACTTCGGGTAGAGTCAGTTGATGAGCGTGGAGGTGAAACGCTTCCTTTGATATCTGCATTAACATTTACAAGAAACTATGAGAAAGGTAGGAGGCTACATGCTGTAATCCGCAAAAGAAATGAGAAAACAAACAGTTTTTGCACCTAAAGAATGGCGAGAACCACGAACAGCGTCAAAGTTTCTGTACGTATAGCCCACAAAATTGATATTTTGAGGGGTTATGCTCACCTACGAGCAAAAACAAAGGTCCGGTAGAACGATAAGTACAGAGCAGGACCCCGCGAATAAGCGAAATGATGATATAAGATTTTCCTGAGAATTGTAGTACCTTCCATGACGGTCCAGATCCTGTTCTTGCTGGTTTTGGACACTCCACCTAAGGAAAGAATCCGAATATGATACCACTGAAAAAGAACTTTTTAATCCTTGAGATGGCGGACTTTTACCTCATCGAATTTCATAAAATTCTGGGTATCAAGTTCTCCATTGACCACTGGCTTAAAAGCTGCATCCATCTCATAGAGTTTTTCCCATTCCACATCTTTGAACCAAGTATGAGCCTAGATGTATCTTGTTTTGTTAAAAAAAAGAATGTAATAGACAAAGAGTAGAAGGTGAACAGTCTTTTTATTATATTTACATACTTTGATTTGCTCGGCTCCGGCTCCATGAGAACCAAGCCTGTGCTCAGAATCACAAAGCAACCTACAAATGAGATCTCTTGCCTCAGGTGTCAACCTTGCACCCTCGGGGAATACTAAATGAGTTCTCCAGCTCACAATCTAAATTCCATCAAATGTCAATTTAGAGATATAAAAGAAGATGTGAAAGATCCTAAGAAAAACAGACCCAACACAGAAAGCTTCCACCGTCTTAAAATCTCATTTTACCATCAACAAGAATATTCAAAATGATATAAGAGCAAAGTGGAAACTACTGTAAATTTAGTTACAAGTAGACCTTTCTACATGTTGTTACAGGGTCATCGGAGTAAAATGGTGGATAACCAACGAGCATCTCATACATAATGGCCCCCAAAGACCACCTGCACTCAAATGAATGCATATGAGTCGATGATGAAAGAAAATAGATATGTGTCGATCAACTAGTAGATAAGCAGCAAGAAAAGATGAAAAGCTGATCATGAATATTTTATGTAATGTTAACGTAGATAACCCTAATGATATAATAAGGAAGGGTTCTATGGAGAATAATCTATAAGATCATTAATGTAACGCACCAGTCACACTCTACACCGTATCCCTTCTTCAGCAACACCTCTGGTGCAATATAATCTGGGGTACCTACCGTAGAATATGCCTGTTTCAAAACAAGAGCACACCAAAGCCAGAGAGTTTAGACATAAACCCAAAGGAGCAGTTTAAAGCATACCCCAAAGATTGATATGATAAATAAAAGGTTTTAAACAGAGTTTTGTACTACACCAGTTTTCTTCTGTTTATCTGCCAATGCTGCAGCTGTTCCAGTGGGCTCTTCCAACGCCTTCCACGACGTCCTATCGAGCAGTTCTCATCACCATCGATTGATTCATTTATATTCTCATCATTCAAAGGTTCATTTACGTTCATAGCCGAAATATTTCTACAATCGAGAGGCTTACAAAGACCAAAATCCGACAGCTTCATATGACCATACTTGTCCAACAGAAGATTGTCTGGTTTTATATCCCTGCAAAAGATCTACCTCAAATATATATACAATTTAATTCTCCATTCAGAATGATGAGACCAGAAACAAGTAGACTAACCTGTGAACATAATTATGCTTATGTATGGACTCAATAGCCAAAACACTTTGGGCAATGTAAAACCGAGCCACAGTTTCCGTCAAAGTCTCTTCCCTCATAAGCAAAGTCATCACATCACCACCAGACAGATACTCCATGATAAGGTACAAATATTCTGGATCTTGGAACGAATAATAAAGCTTCACAATACAGTCACTAGCAACTTCGGCTAGCAAGTTCCTCTCAGCTCTAACATGTTCAACCTATTCAGAACGATCAACCAGATACTATACTTAAAGCCCGAAATTTTATGCATAATCATAACATAAATGAGATAACTGTGAGACTCACTTGCCCCCTACTAAGCATTTCAGACTTCTTAAGCTTCTTCATAGCATAAATGTTGCCTGTCTTTTTCTCACGGCAGAGTCTTACCTAAGGAAGATACCCATTTACGAATAGTTAAAGTGGCGTTCTTATAACAACAAATGTTCAAAGATGGTAATACCCAAAAAGACTAACCTCACCAAAAGCTCCTCTCCCGATAATACTCAGAAGATCAAAATCGTCAACGCAAAGCCTGTTCCTCATTAATCTAGTATACTCTGTCTCTTTCCTCTGCAAATCCTCCAGCAACTCGAGTTGTTCTTTTTCTGATACATCTAAAGATGCAATCTTTTGTTCTAGCACCCAACGCCTGCAAATCAAAAGAACCCTATTTCCATTAATACTTTAGAGAAAGACCTCTCAGTGTTTAACAAAAACATTACAGCTCCCTAAAAACAACACCATTCAGATAACAGAAGAAGATGAACGAGAAATTTCGTGAAATTCTGCAACAGATCAAATTGTATTCTTCTTTTAGGAATAGAAACAAACAGATAATGTGCAAACAAAAACGGTACCTTTCTTTACGTTGTTGAATGTGTCTCATGCGTCTATTGTAATGGTTTTCAATATACTTCTTCGCTGCAGCAACTTTCTCCAATGTTGAATTTGAAACCAACCCTTCATCCTCAAAATTATCCTCAACCTCCGACGTCACCTTCGCCAGCACCACCTCATCTTCCTCTTGATTCTCCATTTTTGGTTCTCGAAAAAAAAAAAAACTCTTTTGCTTCTCTCTAAATTCAGAGAATCTCTCGCATTTCTCTTTCCTTGGTCAATTGTGAGAACAATATGATTGCGAGAACGAAAATAAGTCTCTCTTCATCTCCATCGATCAATGGCAATTTACAAGTTTGGATTTTTGAAATCTAGAAAAAGGAATCACGAATTATGACCTGGAAATTTTTGGTTTTACTATTTTTGCTATCTTCAGGAAAAAGGAAGATTAAACCACAAATCAAAACCGGACACGTGGATTGAAGGAAAATTTTGACAAACCGGAAACCACAGTAAAACCCTTTTTGGACAAAGTATATATGCATAAAATAAAGAATGTTTTAACTTTAGTTTAAATAATTATAGAAAGTTGTTGTTATTATCTTAATTGTATTCAATAATAACATAAAAATAATAATAATCTACTCTTCACCAAAAAGAATTAAAAAAAAAATCTACTTATTTAAATTTCTTTAATTTTTATTTATAATCAAAAAATCTTTATAGGCATATATTTGAATAAAGATGGAATTTTAAATATGATAAGAAATTAACTTCATTTTTCTAATTATTATGTTACAAAAGTATTTTTAAACTAATTATTTTTAAATTATTATTATTTTATTTTATTTAATCAATAAATCTGTAAAAATATTATAATAATAGTTATTATTATTATTCTTCTTATTATTATTATTATTATTATTGATATTTAATTTAATTGGTATTAATAACATATACTCTAACTTTTAAAACGCAAGAGTTACCCGTCACTTGTTTGATTGGACTGATAACTCATATTTCATCAAAAATAATAATAATATGAAATAAAAATAGTTTATTTATATTAATAGGGGAGTAAGCCTACAACTTCATGATCTATGTTTTTATAATTAAGAGATTCTTGTTTATAGAGGTTTTGAAAATACTGAATTTTGTTTGATAAATTGGAAGTGTTTAACACTAAGTAGATAGGAATTTGCATAAGTTGTAGCAATACGTTTTATTTAGTTGTATAATTTACATTTCAGAATTTAGAATAATTTTTATAAAAAAAGAAATTGAACAAGCTGACTAACTAAAAGTAAGAAAGGGCCACAACTTGTAGTACACAAAATGTAATAGTAGACTTCATTTGCGGACATGCATCACCAGTGTTCCAAAACTGTCAAGTTGAGGCCTGAAACGTGACATAGCAATGTTATAATTGTTCTGTCAATGGAAGGACAGAGCAATGTTATAACTGCTCAACAACGTGATAAGTCGGGCGAAAGTTTGGGATTTTCAATTCAAAAATGTGAAAATATACTAAATATGTACTCATATACTAAATATACTAAAAAGTATTTTTGTGAATTTATTTGAGTTTATGTATGTTAACGTGTATGGCCGTTTGATATGGGAAGTGGATGTTTATTTTTGGCCAAGGGAGATAGTAGTGTTGCTAATATTGTTTTTTTGAACGACTTGATCCCTCATTGAAGGTTTAGTTCTATATTAAACTTGTCTGTAATTTGAAGAAGTCATCGAGCAAAGCCTTGGGTGGCTTTGTTTGTATGTATCTTTGTTTGGTTTGGTTAAATGATTTTTAAAGGTAATATGTTGAATTGATCAATGGATGTGAAAGGATGATCAAGAAACTATGTTCATGAAAATTTTGAAATTTGTGTTCAACTTTTATGCAAAAGATGAGCAGAATTACGATCCTTTCAAAGCCTTTTTTTTTCACCACCATATTTTCTCTCAGCTATTGTAAAGTGATTGGTTTAGTTACATTTCACGTAAACTTTAGTGATAATCAAAATATTTTATCTTAATGACATTAGACCCTTGACTTTGTATTGTATCTCACATTTTTTCTTCTAGTTATTTCTTAGGTTCTTTAAAAAATAATTACTGTATTTAACTAAATTAGATATGCCATATTTTATTTCTTGTTCCAAGTACCAAAGAGCCTAGGCACGACAATGTGTGTATTCACTCTTTAATGGTTCTATAACAAAATTTTAGTGAAAATGGTGTTGTTTGTTTTAGGCTATTTATCAATATCTTCGAGGTTCATGATTCTATTTGTTATTTCATTTTGATATTATTCTGCCATGCCCTTTACCCATTTTGCACCACCTCCATCATGAGGTTTGATATTGATATCCATTAGAAAATATTATGAAAACATCTTTGACACAAAAAATTATGAAACCAAATGTAATATTCAACAAACTAAAATTTTCATTTTTATTGGTTTACAAACATAATCCAAACCACGTACGTAACTCTCTTTTTTGGTTTATCACATAAATATCACAATTTACAAACCATACATTTACATGCATATAATTAAAAATATTGCACCTTCAAATAAATGTTTTTACAAAAATCCCCAATGAGAAACTAGCCAATTAAACAACGACATTAGAAAACCGGACTCTTGATTTCCAATCGCGAATCGCAGACCGGAGCGTATGGTTCGGTGTGAGCTTGAAGTGGTCTAGCTTTTGTCGAGTCACCGGTGAAATGTTATGTTTCTCAAGCCACGCTAAGATCGCTTTCCTCTCGTACGTGAATCCATCGGCAGCAATCTCTGGCTCCTCCATTATCTCCTACATCCAACAATCCAAATAAATAAATAAAATCTAAACCGGTTCAAATTTCTTGTTACTACATTTGTGTACCGAACCAGGTAACCTTTTACTCACCCGTAAGATTGGACAGAAGTAATGACTCGGTGCACGTAAATTGCTTCCTTCTTTCTTTACTTTCGAATTCGCCGTCTCCACAAGCCGTTTCAAAACCGGTATAACCTCTGATTTAAGATCCGGTCTATCTCGGCATCGAAATTCAGCACATTTTAAACCGATCCGAGCCAATTCCTCGGTTTCTGCCAAAGGCCAATCGGTAACCGATTTATCTAGCATTTCGGTTAACGTCCCTTTCTTTACCGCGTTTTCGACCGCTGGTACAATCCCGCTCGGGTTACGAGCCGTCAACAACTGAAGAATGATTATGCCGAACGCATATAGATCCGACTTTGGTCTAATTGTTCCGGTTCTGTGGTATTCTGGATCAATATAATGCAATGTACCGGCAAGAACCGAGTTTCGGTACATCGTGACATTATCGGGTGCAACATCCGTAACCAGCTTGGCTAGGCCAACGTCAGCGATTTTGCTAACGTAGTTCCGGTTTAACAAGATATTTCCCGGTTTTAAGTCACGGTGAACAATTGGTTCCGGTTTAGAGCTGTGTAAGAAGGCCAAACCGCAAGCTACCTCGAAAATTACCCTAAACCGGATAAACCAAGGCAAAGGCGGTTTATTTTTTCGGTGAAATATATATTCCTCGAGGCTTCCATTTTCCAAGTACTCGTAAACCAAACAACCATTCTCCGGACAAGCTCCGAGGAGGAGAACCACGTGTGGGTGTCGGAGTTGGCTTAGAACCTCAACCTATAGAGAAATATTACCAAACCGAAAATAAATCAACCGGATCAAATCAAAAGAGTTAACCGAAACCAGACATAATTTAACCGATACCTCTTTCAAGAACTCTTGTTTCTTCTCCGGTGTATCTAGCCGGACAACTTTAACAGCCGCCGGAGTACTATCAAGGCTACATTGGTAAACTTTCCCGTATCCTCCTTCTCCAATCACTTTCTCTGGCGAGAATCCTTCTGTGGCTGTTACAATTTCCTCAATTGTGTATTTTCTGTACCGGTGATCAGTCCCTAAAAGCTGATCGATCACTTTCTTCTTCTCCAAGTAAGTCCTTAAAGCATTCACCTCCGCGATCTGTCGCTGACAAAACTCTCTTGCGAGCAACGCTTTCGCGGTTTCGACCTCTTTCACCGCCTTCATGTACCGCTCTTTCTCCAGCGCCGCGGTGTTCCTCTGCAACTCTTCTTTCTCCACAGCATTGTTCACTCTTTTAGATTCATTCAAATATTCAGTCGAAAGCATTTTAACCTAACAGAAACCCCAAAATAAACACTTTACTTGGAGAAAAAGCAAGCAAAATGATTCACCAGTGAGTTTGGAAAACTATTTTATAGAAACAATAAAATCAGATATAAAATAAACACTTCTTTCACAGATAAGTTTTGATGGCCATCACAAATATACAAATTTCTCTTCCCAAAATCATCTCTAATCATTTTCTTGCAGATTTTAGGGTTCAAGATCAGAAATCTATACCTTGTTTTGTGTGGAGAAGAGCTCTTCACAAGCTTGTTTATATTTAAAGACTGTACTTTGTAGCTCATTCTTCAAACGTTCGACCTCTTCTTCAATCTCAACCTGTCAAACAACACCAAATCTTTCAAAAACCTCGGTTACGTCATAATAGCTAGTCTCATCATTGCAGCAAAAGATGATGGTAAAGTAACCTTCTTGGATTTTCTTGATGTTTCCGGGGGTGAACGATCAGAGTCTCGGTGTTCGCTAACGATGTTCTCAACATTTGATTGGGGCTTGGTACATGTTTTATCAAAATCTGAGTAATTCAGCTGAGGAATATCGGATCCTCTCCGTCGCCTAAAAATCTCTGGAGTTGTTGCACTAGAAGCCTTACTACTTTGAGGCGTTTTGGGTTTATTACAAGTAAGGCTTAATGCCTCAAATCTCAGCTCTCTTGCCGATGCTGACCTCCTTGTTCCTGCCTCTTCAACATCCAAAAGAAAGAGAAAAACTTCAGGCCTTCAAGACATCATAGTTTATATTATATGCATTATCATTTATATATTTTATAATATGAATCTATACTTGATAGATGCATGTTCGTTGCAAATTTCTTCGTATAACAAATTTATATTCAAAGTTATAATGTTATGCAACTAGTTTACTTTTTGTTAACTAAGATTGTTGTTATATATTTTTCAAAATTAGGTTCAATTCAAAAAAATGAGTCAATTGACCATTAAAATTATTTTTATTTTTGTTTGTTTAAGAATGTCAGAATTGAGAATGTACTATATATTAAAACAACCTAAAACCGCTATTCATTTCCTATGAATTCTGATGGATATTTGACTAGCTATATGTATATTTTACCAGTTGACTGTCGAGGATCGGGTAACGTTGGAGACCGTAGAGTGTGGAAACTAGCCGCCCAGTCTCTCAAGAAGTCATGGGCAGTCGCGGCTGCGTGTGGACTTGTGCACGGCTCTGGTTACCACGATTAAAGAGAAGTTTTAAGAAATGAGAAAATATTGTGTTATCAAATAAAATGTTTTGCCTATAAATTACCATGTTTAAGAAATTACATCAACTATGGATGTAGTATTAAACAATAATTTTCTTTAAAAAAAAAACGAAACACAAAATCCTAATTTTTACCTCGGTTGATTAATGGATCCATAGATTTTGTAGTGATTCTGTCTTTACACACAATGTATACTTCACATGTTTCTGGTGCGTATCTTAAAACGGTCAGTGGTACTCCTGTACCTTTTGTTCTCCTAGACCGAAAATATCGCTGTTAGTGTATATAACCGAGTTAATTAAGAAGAACGTAAACCAAAACCGAACTATGTAAATTTACCATGTGAATATGTTTGAAGTAAATGATCCCATAACCAAACTGTTAACTCCTGATTTGGATATCAATCTGACAAGTGCTTTTGCAGGATCGTCGTACTCTAGCAATAGAGTCTCTACCTTACACTGAAGGTTACAATATTTCAGGGAGTTTAAAGTTTGTCTCTTAATTTATCTAGATTTATAAACCGAAATAAAACAAAACCAACCTTGGTACTCCTAGTACTCTTGCACATTTTCAAAAAGGGAACAAAGACTGTTTCATATTCTTTTTTCACGTCTCTTACATACATTTCCACCACACTCTCCTCCACTTCTTCCACCGGCAATCTATCTCCGGCTGTAACAACCCACATTCTCGTAAACATTAATATCAAAATATCTTTAAATTACAATGATAAATTAAGTATTTAAAAAGATGTCAAACAAAAATTTTGATAAGTCGAATTAGCTAATTTACTTTTTAACATACAAAAAACGGAACAATTTCACCTCATTAAAATCAAACTACGAAAAAGTAATTACTTAATCATTTGATTATCATACGAACATAATTTGTAAGATTTGTGAAACTTACTTTTCACATTTTCTTCCTTCATGTTCTATATATTTGGTGTGAAAAAAAAAAAAAAAAAAACTCAGTAATTATTATTTCCTTTCTGTCTTTTGGTTTTTACTTCATTTTATCTTTATATCATTTACATTAGGTTTTTAATAACAATAACAAGAAAAATGTGAATGATTGAGAGAGACTTACTCGGAGTAGGAATAGAAGTAATGGTAGGGATGACGTGGATCATCACAAATTTATCAGCCTTCGGTAAAAGATTATCGACAGCCCACCGTACGGCACGACGACTTCCTGCACCGCCTAATTTGTCTCCGATCAAACCCTTCACGGCCACCGCCACAAACAGCTGACCCTCTTCCGCCTTTGGACCACCACCGCCACTCATTTCTTGCGTCAGCATCACCACCATCTAATCAATTATACTTACGTATACCACAAGTAACCAAAGAATAACTTTTTGTTGTTGTGACTGAGGAACCCTTGTGGGCTGATACACTTTTGTAGTTTTGTTTCTGAATTTGGGTGGGGAAATGCTATTCCAGAGATGGATATTACTCTGATCACGACTATATTGTATTGATCTCTTTATATATATATATATAAGAGTCGTTTAGGACCAAGTGTTTAAAAATGTAAAAAAAAAAAAATTTGATTAGTAGCCGAACAATGATTGGTCGTCTTTCGGTCTATTTGTTGCTTTGGTTTGTTTAATCAATAATTAAAGTCCTAAGATATGTTTTAATATAAACTTGAACAAACAAAATATATGAGTTTGATTGTAGAAATGCTTTAATTAACACTCTAAGTCTAAAGTATAAACAAAATAACAACATCAAAAACTAAGTGATTGTAGTGTAGGCGTAATAATATTTTGATAGTCCGTTCTAAAATTAGTTTATAAATGCTATTTTTTTATGGACCACTATTAATTATTAAATCTCAAAAGAATTATTTCTAAACAATGTTGTTTACTTAAGTGATATAGTGCAGTACAATATAAAATTTTTCGTATTAGTTTATAAATACATAGCTTAAAAAATATAAGAGAATACGAAGTAGACTCATAGGATTGGATTATATAAAATCAGTCTATTGACTTTAGGAACAAACAAAAGATATAATTTGATCTGTTTTGAATTTTGTTGGTAATCACCGATATGGATCTTGCAGTCCTGGATATATAATTAATAGTAAAATATGTTTGGCCAACATTAGGAAGAAATCGATGGGATGGAAATCGCCTTCAAAGGAATATATATTCCATTTAATACTTTTCAAATTCGAATTTTTTTGGACGGCCAATTTGTTAATTATAATTAGTGTGCAGCTTTATTATCTGAAGTTTTCTAGTTCTATCTACATGATATTTGAACGGTTTAGATAGAGATTTTTATGTCTGTCAGTTGTATAATATGTATCATATACTATGACCAGTTGTACCAATGTGGGCAATGTGATCAATATAATGTAACCTACTAACTTATAACCTATGTATTTGTTGCAAAATAATTATGTATGAAGTAATTTTGAATTTATTTGAATTTTTCCCTGACTTTGTCCGTGTCAACAAACAATTCGAAATGCCTCGACTTTTTTAGAACAGGTTCTAGCAAAATAACTTAGCTCAGTAAGCTTTCAGAATAAATAAAGTAGTCATTTTCTATCAGAAGATGACATAATTTAGTTTTTTCTTCTGTGCAAACAATGACATAACAAAAAACAAATGACATTACTTAGTTACGGTACTAGATTAATCTTGAAGTGGTATGTGGTCGCAACAATCTGAATCTTTTAGTAAAAGGCATGAGATTGTTGTGGCCTTGTGAGATAAGTCACATTTTGTTCCGGTTAAAATATGAAATTATTCAGTATTTTTTGTCGCAGACCAACCTATATATTAAAATTCTTTATAATTTTTTTTTAATACATTGTCTTGAATTTCCACGATTTCTTGCACATAATAGTTGTTTAGGATTTGATCATCTGATACGGTAACGTACAGATCCAAATTTCCGATCAAACCGGTTTGATTTGGCTGAGTAATGATGTTTGCAATTGTTTTCTAATATGTAACCAAAAGTTGACCAAAACAGTCTAAATGATTTTTCATTAATTTTTTGCTCAGCACAAATGAGGATATACCCGAATAATTAAGAATTATATATAAAAAAAAAACACTAATAATGCACTGATCGTTTACGAGAACGACATAATTAAACTAATTAAAGATCTTAACGATTGTCGACTCTCCAATGTTCTTATACACACACAAATATAAATATGATTAGTCCAATCTATATAGTCGAACAGTAATTTACAGCAGACTTAGATCGATCTTTCGTATAGAAGAAAGAGACGTTACCAATGACATTACTGAAATAACTTCTTTTTTTTTTTTAACTACATAGAATTATTAACACATTCTAATACAGCATACATTAATACATATATACTCTCACTACGTGTAAATGATAGAAGACGATCAATATTGGCTAGAGGTCCATCTTTGGTTAATTGTTCCATATATGTAGATCTAAGCTATATATACATAATACTTTCGGAATTTTTTTGTATTTCTTAAAACATTAAATATGCAAATGTAAACGGAAACAAATCAAACAAAACTTTTAATTTGATGTCAAGAAAACGATATCATATTTTTTTATTTTAGCCCAAGCTGTTTTTGGGTGTTTATTAGTATACAATTTATATTTAATTGGAGCGAAGCCTACATATAGAAAGTTTAGAGCATCATGTAGACGTCATGTGAATTCTAGGTCCAAAATTATGTACACACTACATAAAATATCATAACATCAAACGAAAAACACATATACCACACACGAAAAAAGGGAAAAAAGAAAAGAAATAACCACCATCACTTAGTTTCTGATTCTGGACAAGTAGTTCATGAATCATCTAATATATTAGTCATTATTGATTTCTTAAAGATTTATTGATCAATTCATACATATATTTCTATTTCTAGCCAAATATATAATAGAGCTAGATTTTTATTTTTTTTGTTCATAAAAAGAAAACAGCTTTAATTGATAACAGTTGTTCATTGTTATTTTTGCTACTTAGACGATGGATCATGCATGAAAAGGTACCAAGTAATTCAAACAGTACTGTTATTGGTAGATTTTAGATATATGCATAAATGTGGGGGACAAAAAAAATATAGATACATAAATATAATGGAAATGGTAAAAGAACAAAAATAGATAAAACATAGATAAAGGGAGAAAGAAAAGTACTTTTTTACTTAAGAATATATTTCTGTCCACAACAAGATTTGCTAGGACGAAAAATCAGTAACTATTTCTCAATTCTTCTATGTAGCTCTTTAAAATACTAAAGGTCATCCGATGACCGGCATCAAACCCTTATCCGCAACTTGATACGCACGCTTTGTTCCTTTGCGATCATGCGTGAAATCTTCTCATTCTCATGATGATAAACCTTCCTTATGTCTTGCTCCTTAATTTTTTTCTTTGTTAAAGTGCCTTGCTCCTCTTTGTAACTCAAAGCTCATCATTTGTACAAAAATTAGATCATTTTGTAGCCTTTATTATGTTATATATATTGATGTGATTAGTGTTTGTAATTTGATAGAAAAAACGTACGACTCTGAGCTTTACAACGGCTATTTGGCAATTTACAACGGATATGGCGACTTACGCTATTTTACTGTAAAGATTGAAAATGATATTTGTGTGTCGTTAGGTAAAACATTAGTGAAAACAAAAGGTGGATAGACAAGATATGGTCATATCTATCTAACCATACACAGAGACGTTTGCTGCCATGCATGCATGATGCATATATATATATATATGTGGATATAAAATATATTTAATTTATATACACATAGTCCATAGATAGATAGATAAATAGACGTAGAGAGGGAGAGAGCAGGAGACAAGAAGAGAGTAAGCACGCAGAGCTTTCGAGCATGAGCATGCTAGAAAAAGAGCCATGTGTGCTCACTCTCTTCTGTCGCCTTCGTTATTGCTATTCCCTTACCTCCTTTAGTTGACTTGCTTCATCTTCTTGCATGCATATGATTTTGATGTTATATTAGCCTCGGTCCCTAAAATTACTATATGATATGATGATATGATATGAAACAGTTTGTCTGATTTTAGGGTCTATATATAAGGATTGCTAGGGTCTATATATGATGATGCATGCATAGATTTCATCATCATCATCCACTGACCACTAGCTACGTTTAATTTATAGAAAGATTCCGCCGGATTAAACTCTTATTTCCTGTCAATTTGAGCAACAAGATTCTCTCTTTTCAATTATATATACATAACACATGTCTATAATATACGTACAAACCAATAAAATTGGACTCTTAACAAAATTTTGAGAGTGAGAGATCCCACTTAAAACGAAATAAACTATTTGTTTGGTCATTGCATGCGTAAACGACCACTTGAACAATTAAGTATACATAACATAGGTCTAGATCTATGTGAAAGATTCCCAAACTTAAGATCTCTAGCTAGAACATTCATTGATCCTCCAATCAAAAACCAAAGGAATAAAAAGTAATCTTTGTAAGGGCGAATGTAAAACCGAAACGTAAGCTAGAGGAATTGATATTAAAATGGAAGTAAAAGCGAATATTACTAAAGGTTTTGGAGTTAATTAAATAAAGACAAAAGATGCAAGGACAACGAATTATGAACATCTTCGAAATACGTTTTTAATATTGTTTTGGCATTTGATTTGATTTGATTCTCCTTCCACATTCCCTTGTTCATATGTGTTTGTGTCTCACGCAAGCACTACATAAGCGGTCCCCCTAAATACGTTTCTAGAAACGTCAACGTTTATTCAATCATACCAAAATTTACATGTGTATTCATCAATCAGCCGACCATAAACTACATGGTCCATTAGTCATTACCTATACTGCAATTTTTCTAGCTTTTAACAGCCATTATGTACTTCACAGTTTGGAATACTGGTATGACGAAGAAAAGTCGAGGTAAAAAACGTATTAGAATAAATGTTTATCGTCCAAAGATCGCACCAGCAAAGAATAAGAAACCTAAACCAACAAAGGAACAATTAATGGACCCTGAATTTTCTGATGAAGACGTACTTACCAGCTTGGGTTTTGATGATGGCGGTTACATAATACCACTACCGAAAAAATCTCTCATGTTGATTAATCTACCAGATTCTTTTCGAGATGAGTTGCAAACGATGCATGTCAGTTTTTATCTCCGAGAAGTTGGCAAACTTATGTTTGGGTGAGGACAAATATGCTCTAGTGAATAGTACTAAGAAGTTGATGCTTACAGATGGTCTAGGACGGCTTCATTTGTTTTGGATGAATTCAATTTTTTTTCCGAATCAGTATTTGCGAATGAGATTTATGTAGCCCTAGATGTGAGATTTATGAAAGCTGGAAGTGCCAAAAAGAAAGGTGGAGATTTTAATTGTAACAAAAACGCACAGAGTCTTCTTTATGATTTTTTCTTGGTAGATATAGATGAGGAGATATATGGGTCAAAATTTGAAGAGACGGAAGACCAAAAGAAGTGGAACAAAAAATTTTGAATTGATTTGTCTTCATCATATTGTGCTATTAACATTAAACACGAAATAGAGCATCTGAATCTTGAATTCTATGGAATCTCTAAAACGAATAGACAGATCTCCGCGGAGGAAGTGAAATTCTCTACTCATACTGCATTCAAAATTAATTGAGTTTTTCAATTACATTGGAGGTTTATCCTTTGATACTTTCGGTTTGGTGATTTGAATGAAATGTTGGTTTTGACAGAAAAATGAATAACACTTGCATTAAAATCATCAAAAATTGAATAACACTAGAATCTAAGGAGGTGTATTCGATCTTATATTTTAAGTTATTTGAGTTTTTATATAATTTTGATTTTTTAAAGAATTTGGATGAATTTAAGGAGGTTGTTATGATTTATGGTAAAATCCTCTCAAATTCCACCTAAAACCATGAGATTTAAAATTATATATTTTTAACTAAGAAAATCCACTTAAGTCTCTTAAAGTCACTAAAATCCAATCTTTAAAATGTTTTCAATAACAGAAGATTTTTAAGGAGATTTTAAAATCAGTAATTCAATAGCATTAGATTTCATGATACTTTTAAAAATTCATAATTGAATAACATAGGATATGTTAGTTTGAATAAGATATCCTAGGTGTTAATTTACTATTTTTAAAAAGGTAAGATTTTTTTTCATGTTTTTAAAAAATGTGAGAGTTTTTTTACCTATTTTTCTATTAAAATGAAATGTATAAAATTAAAATTTTGTTTTTAAATAAAATTACTAAATTAAATATTACAAAATATGTATATATTACTATTTAGAATTCAAATATTATCGATACAAAATTAAATTTATTTCTTCAATTCGTCTATTTAAGCAAGCTAGTAATTTGATCGACAAAAAAAAAACAAGCTAGTAAAATATAATTAACAGAATTACTAAATCGGCCGGTTTAGGGATTGCTTTCTCTCAGTCGTCAATTGCACTAAACCACTGGTGGTAATATCGCTGGCGTTTCGCAAGTATCACCGGGAATTGCAAAGAAGCAGAGGACCATGTACGGAGACGCTACAAACTGGAATGAAGATGAGTATAGAGAATCAATTTTGAAGGAGCGAGAGATAGAGACACGCACCGTCTTCAGAACCGCCTGGGCTCCTCCGGCGAGAATCTCTAATCCAGACGCATTTGTTGTAGCCTCCAGCGATGGAACTTTAGCTTTCCATTCACTGAACTCGCTTGTGTCTCAATCGGCGAGTTTTGGCTACTCGAAAGGTCAAGATGTTATGGTGGCTGAACCTGAGAGAGTGGTTAGGGCACACGAAGGTCCTGCTTATGATGTTAAGTTCTATGGTGAAGACGAAGATGCTTTGCTACTTAGGTAGAGACTTAAATCTCTCTTTGTTGATTGATGAGTCTTTGATGAATTGTAATTGAGAGTTTGAAATTTTGATCTGGTTATGTGTAGTTGTGGTGATGATGGTAGAGTTAGGGGATGGAAATGGAGAGAATTTGCTGAATCAGATGTGTCTCTTCATTTGAAAGGTGTGTGTGTGCCATTTTTGTGGTTTTTGATATGAATGATGCTTTTTGGAGCTTAGTGGTTGTTTTTCTTATGATCTACAGAGAATCATCTGAAGCCATTGCTTGAACTGATTAATCCACAACACAAGTGAGTATGAGTTTTGTTCATTTTTTATTCTACTTGATAACTCTGTTACTGAAAATGCTATAATTGTGGGTTCAAATGTCAGTGTTCGTAATAGTTGTGTGTATAATCACCATTCTTTTTCTTATAGAGGTCCTTGGGGTGCGCTTTCACCGATGCCTGAGATCAATGCCATGTCTGTTGATCCTCAGGTTGGAATTGTATTTAAATTTCATTGCTTGGTTAGACAGTCTCACAGGATAACTGTTTCACCCTCTCTCACTTCTTTCGTTTTGATAGTCAGGAAGTGTATTTACAGCAGCTGGTGATTCTTGCGCATATTGTTGGGACGTGGTATGTATTTGACCATGATAGATGTATGTCCTATGTGAATCCAGATATCTTAACTTTCTAAAATCATTTATGTGTATCCAACAATTTCAGGAGAGTGGTAAGATTAAAATGACCTTTAAAGGTCATTCAGACTATTTGCATACTGTAGTTTCTCGTAGTTCTGCAAGTCAGGTAATGATGTTACCATAAATATTAGAAATGCACCTATCCAAATCTGAGTTCCACATTTGGATTTTTGTCTGATTGTAGTCTCTTTCTCCAGATATTGACGGGTTCAGAGGATGGGACTGCGAGAATCTGGGGTAACATGCTCCCGACCATATTTCTTTATGCTGTAATTTCTAGTATTAGGTCATACGTGGTTATAGAACTTTTGAAATCATTTGAGTCTTCATGTTGGTACTTAAGATCCAATGCTCCTCAGTTTTGTTGGCTGCTTCTTACAACTCTATGATGATTCATTTTGGTGATTACAGAACTTTCCACTATGTTATGTTTTGGTTCATGTGGTTTACTTTAGTTGTCTAGACTAAGCTTTGTTCGCTCAAGGGCTTCTTTCTGTTTTGTCAACCAGATTGCAAAACGGGAAAATGTGTTAAAGTAATTGGTTCCCAGGATAAAAAGTCCCGCCTTCGCGTTAGTTCTATGGCCCTTGATGGGAGTGAAAGCTGGTTGGTAAGAACTAAGCAACTAGATAATCTAACATTTTCGCAACCTGCTATTTGTTTGAAGGGATTGTTGCCTCCAGTAACCTAAGAATATAGTTCCTTTCTCCTGAAGAATCACTTAGAAGTTTAAATACTGAACATGTATTTACTGTTATTGGTATGATTTTCTCCTCTTTCAGGTTTGTGGACAGGGCAAAAATTTAGCTTTATGGAATCTTCCCGCCTCAGAATGCGTACAAACAATACCCATCCCTGCACATGTACAGGATGTGATGTTTGATGAAAAGCAAGTAAGCAGAACAAGATTAGATTGAAATTTAAGCAGTGTAATTTAAAGCCTTGGGAGGCCGTGGGTGTTATTTGTTTATCAAGGCTTAATAGGTTTATGTAGTATCTCTTTGAATCATCCCTCTTCAACGAAGTTTATTAAAAAAATTACTGACTTTTCTAAACTAGAAACAGAGGTCAACACCTAGTTTTAATTCCTGTGCTAAAGTTTAAACATCTTTTTAAAAATGTTGTCTTTAACAAGTATCGCACTATCAGATTTTGACTGTAGGAGCAGAACCACTTCTAAGACGTTTCGACTTAAATGGAGCTTTGCTTTCTCAAATTCACTGTGCTCCTTGTTCAGTATTTTCCATTTCCTTGCATCCAGCAGGAGTATGTTTCCAATCCCTTCTTTTCTCCCCATTTCCTATATATGTGTTTGCTTTTCTCCCATTTCCTATGTTACTGCTAATATTCTGCAAATATGTTACCCCTTCTGGACTAGAAACTCAATGTTTAACCGTTGATCCAATTCTTTTGTATTTGCAGGTAGTTGCTGTGGGAGGTTATGGAGGTATTGTTGATGTCATCTCTCAATTTGGAAGCCATCTCTGCACATTTCGTAGCAGTTCATTGTAAAACTCCTTACAGTTTCTTGATTTGGCTCGATACCCTAAAGAGGTACCGAAATGTGTCAGTCAGATTATTGCAGAGGTTAAGAAACCTTTTCTTTGTTTTTCTTAGGATCTTGCTCCTGACTAAAGACCAATTAGTTGTTTGGTTAAGTGTAATTGGTTTGTGGTTCCGTAGTTGCTATCAAATTTGAACCATTAAAATGACATTGGACCGGTTTAGTCTGATCACGTACATTAACTGCCGTTAGAGTTTCAATTTTTTGCGAGTCCTGTTTTCTTATGACCACCATTGATCAAATATTTGGATCCATAACTAAATGATTCTCACTCTTCCAAGTAAAATTTTACCATATTATGCAATTTAATACATGGACAAAACATATAGTTTCCATATCCACAAAAATAAGTCCTCAAAAACATCACTAATCTAAACCTCAAACATCACTCCTGATAAGAGAAACCAAACTCCAGCGATCAACAAAACCAAAGAAGAAGAAAATGAAGAAGCTGTGGAAGCAACAATCTGAATAGGGAAATTGCATTGTCCCTGAGATATATTCTTTGTGGTAATGGTGGCCAAACCTTGGAAGATACAAGCATCCTCATCCTGGTTCTTTACTTGAAAATACATGTTAAACGCATATGAAGCGTTCCCATTTGCATCAAGAGTATTGCAAGAAGACCCGTAACCAAGCGCAGTGCAATCCGAAAAAGTGCAGGCGTAATCTATGTTAGCAGCGAGTTTTGTCAAATCTTTGGCTTCTGTATTAAACATACACCACTTCTTAGGTTGATACGTCACGTTCTCGGCACCAATCAACAACTTGTTCTGTCCTTGACCTGATAGATCTATAGGAAACTTTGGTTGCCCGTCGAATTTGAATATTCCCCAGTGGCGTTCAAACTCTCCCGGTGCTATACTTTTCGCATCCTCATCAAGTAATCCAAACAAGTATACCTCAATGTAGGTTGGTCTCAGTGGAGTGCCTCTGTTTTCCCCAAGCCTTGGTAAAAGACCGTTGTAGAATCTGTAAGCACTGCCTGCGAAAAATACGTTTTCAAAACATTTCATTGCATCTAAAGAACTGGAAAATGTTAGATGTCTTACCACTATTTGCGTGTTTGTCACCCTCTGTTGGCCAACCGACTTCTCCAACGATGATTGGCATATCTCCATGACCAACAGCTTTCAAAGCCGATACCAAAGTGTCGAAATTGGCATCGAAAACGTTTGTGTAAGCAATACCATTGTCATCTACTGGTTTAGCACCATCAAAGAAGGCGTAATTGAGTGGAAAATCATCATTCCCATAGAGGCTTAAGAAAGGGTAGATGTTAATGGTGATGGGTGCACTGTTATTGCCAAGAAAGTCAACAATCTGAGTCATTTGACCGATGATATCAGGACGGAATCTTCCTGCAGATGGCACAGGGTTGCTTGATGGTGAATCGTAGACATCCGCGTTTAAAGGGACTGTCGCTTTGACGGAGCTTCCTAGTCCAGCTTCATTCAAAGCGTTTTGGATGTTTTGAAGTGCAGGGAATGTGAGGTTTATAAATGATCCATTGTATGATTTGAGGAATGGCTCATTTCCAACAGCTACAAACCTGAAAACACATCCACAAGAGATTAGACATATAAACATTTTGACAATGTTCTTACCAGATTAACATTTTCAGAGAATTGATTTCACAACCGAACACATTAGAACCAATATATAACAAGCAGAGGGAGAAACTCACTAACGTGATATTGACACCACCATTGAAGTTATAACGAGTGACATTCTTATGAACCCAATCTTTAGCTCGGTCATAACTTCCCATAACCTTAAGCTGATCATTAGGAATAGCAACCATAACTTCAAGACCAGAGCCAGAAAGTGCACTCATAGTGGTCTCATCCGCATCAAAAAGCTTAACTTTGTTAATGTTATTGTCCTTAAGCATTTGAACCACTTTCTTTGGTGGAAGCTTATGTGTAGCCATTGTTCCCCAGTTGACACCTAGCCCATCTACCATAACAATACCCATGATTCCAAATCCAACGACGAAGGCCAACAGATTCATCGTCCTGAGAAACAATGAAATGGCTTACCAGGTGTTTTCACCCAAATTCAAACCCTTAACTTGAACACTCGTAAAATCTCACTTAAACCCCAGAAATTGAAGATATTTACATTTTCCTAAATGGAGGTCAATCAAAACATCATAAAGTTCAAAGCTTTTCACGCAAAATCTACGAGATAACCAAAAATAAAGCCAAAGATACGATTTTTAACAAAAAAAAATGAGAATGGGGACTAGACCTTTCCACTGAGAGTAACAATCGTCAAGCAAAAAGATTGATTCTTTTTTCTCTCTTTAACTTTTCCGGAAAAAAAGTTTTAAGCTTTGATCTTTCTCTGATTGAGCTTGACGGTGAATAATATGCTTTGTGATTGGTTCTTGGAACTTGGAAGTATTTGGTAAAAGCCCAAATTAAAAGTTTTAAGTAAACATTGCACTTTTAGAATTTTATTGTATTGTTTTTATGGTCAGTAAATAATGACCCAATGTGTTTTATGTTTGACAAATGTTTTAGAGTGGTTATTGGTAGATGAATTTTTCTAATTTTCAGATTTTATTGTCAATAATTCATGGATTCTTTTAAAGTTTTAGTAAAATACATTGTTATTGGGTTGTAAGCTTTTAAATTCTATTCAAAAAAAAAATTATTCAAATAGTTTAGTTATTATAAATTCTCTAATTCTAACAAATATATCTTAATATTAAGATATGAAATTCTATGTTTTTACTCATGAAGCACAACTTTCTTAATCTATATATACATTTTTGGAGGGGATTTTTGAAGATAATGTTGAAGATTTGAACCATAATTCAACAATTAATTCAAATGGGTGGGTTTTACCCGGTTTAACTCTGTTCGGATCCTGGATAACATGTTTAATTCTGTTCTGATCTTGGATAACATTAATTTTTGGAAAAGTTACCTAAAACCTAATAATTAAAAACGAAAATTAATGATTTACTTACCAAATTTAATATAAACAATATCTCTAAACTAACCATATTTTTTATTTACCTTAACTAATTTCCTAAAATATTTCTACCTAATTTAAACATAAATATATAAATCTTCTTTCATTTTTATTTGATCTTATACTTTATTTATTTTGAATTTATATAAAATATATATAGTTAATAAAATATTATATTTTTCTGAATATGATGTAATTTAAATTTTTTAAAACGGACATATATTATTCAACCTATGAAGAAATAATATATGTACAATGTCCCACATCGCTTAGAAAAATTGGACAATGGTTCAGACCCATATTATAAAAGGACCAAAATGATTCTGATTACGAATGAGCAGAAAGCTTGATTTATCAGGCGTCCAAAATTAAAATAGTTATCCGATTTTACTCGGATTTTTTATTTTAAAGAATTGAAACTTTAAAATATTTCAAGAAATTATAAATATTATAACTTTATCAAAAGTTAAATATTATAATTTTAAAATCTTTTTATAAAGTTTATCTTTAAAAAATGCTTGAAATATTTATAATTTTAAAACTTATAAAGTTTTAAAGTATAAGTTTTTAAAATTATAAATTGAATTTTACAAGAAATTTAAATATTATAAATATATAAAAAATATATTAATACGAGACGATATATTACAGGAAAAATCTTAAATATAACAATCAAAATTCAATGATGAATTTTGGGTCGATATTGTATTTTTTTAAGTTTCAAATTTTATAATATTGAAATTTATAAGAAAATGACAAAATTATGTTTAATTTTACGGGACTGGGTTATATGGTAGGACGGGTTTGGGTGGATAATAATTACGATTTTAGAATGTTCCACATCGCTTAAAAAAATTGGACAATGGTCAAGAGCCATACTATAAAAAGGACCAAAATGATTTCGATTACGAATGAGCATGAAACTTGATTTATGAGGTGTCCAAAATTAAAATGGTTTGTTTACTAGGGTTATTTATTTTAAAAAATTGAAACGTTAAAAAGTTTAAAAAATTATAAATTAAATATTACAAGAAATTTAAACAATATAAAAGATATTAATACGGGACGATATACTGCTAGAGAAATCTTAGATATAACACTCAAAATTCAATGATGAAATTTGGATCAATATTAATCATTTTGAAAGTTTCTAATTTTATAAATATTTGAAATTTATAATAAAATGACAAATTTGTGTTTAATTTCACGGGACGGGGTTATATGGTGTGACGGATTTGAGTGGATAATAACATGGGATAGTATGCTATGGAAAAAACATATAATAACAATCATAATATAATTATATAATCTTAAACACTAAACAAAATTAACAATATTAAAAAAAAAACTTAAAACTTTAATTTTTTTTAAAAAAATTTTGATTCTTATATTAGAAATTTAAACATTATAAATATTTAAACTTTATACTACGGGTGAAATTTTAGAATTGACTGTTTAGGTTGATAAGAATTTACGATAGAACTAGGAGTTAAATCCTAGAATGACAATTAAAATATAATTATACAATTAAATACTACCACGAGTGAAATCCTAGAATTGACGAGTTTGAATCGATATTAATATGGGATAGTGTACTACGGGTGATATTTTAGAATTGACTGGTTTGGGTTGATAATAATTTGCGATAGAATTAGGAGTGAAATCCTAGAATGACAATTAAAATATAATTATACAACTAAATACTATCACGGGTGAAATCCTAGAATTGACGGGCTTGATTTGATATCAATATGGGATGGTGTACTACGGGTGATATTTTAGAATTGACTGGTTTGGGTTGATAATAATTTGCGATAGAATTAGGAGTGAAATCCTAGAATGACAATTAAAATATAATTATACAATTAAATACTACCACGGGTGAAATCTTAGAATTGACGGGTTTGATTCGATATTAATATGGGATGGTGTACTACGGGTGAAATCCGAGAAACAACAATCAAAATACAATTATAAAATATTAAACATTTAACAAAATAAACAAATACAACTTAAAACTTTAAAATTTGAGTTATAAAATTTCTTCTCGCGGTGAATTATACATTTAAATCAAACAATAGCATAAATTTATTAAATCATCATAAAAAATATTCAATTATTTTTTATTTAATAAAAATATAGGCCCGCGGGTTAATATCTAGTACTATGCATATCCAAAAAATTTTACAAATTTATGAAACAACAAAAAAACACAAACCCAAACCCAACGATCAAAACAACAACAACCTTTGATTTTTCTTTTAGCAAATCTCATGTGTAGCAAAGATTATTATGCAAATCATGTCACAACCCAAATTTCGTGAGACATAACCATGGATAAAATATACAAAATAGGATATTAGAAGGGAAATTGCAAATGCCAGTAAAATTTCTCTCACCTATTCTCGACAAAAAACATTATTCTGAATTGAAATAATTGATTGATACTCTATACAAAATGGTCATGTAGAAAGAATCATCCTTATAAACAAATTAAAACATACCTAAAACTGGAGAATATGATATGTTAATTAGGACAGCTAGGAAAAACAAAATATTGTAATCATTTCTAAAAAAGCATAAATATACAATATCTCTTATACAGAGAATTTGGTAAAATATATCTTATACATAGAATTTTGGTAAAATAAATTTTGATATAAATCTATTACAATTAGTGACAACCAATCATGATATTTGGTTAAAACAATCCATGCATATTTGTTAATCCACAAAAAAAGTTTAAATATCTAACTCTGAAATCTCTAAAATCTTTACACCTATGCATCTACCAATAATGATTCTGAAAGTTTCAGAAAAATGTCTGGAAATATATAACTGTGTTGGGTTTTCATTTGAAAATTATGATCTCTTACTAGTAATAACGTCATGGAAATTGCAACACAGAAAAAGACTTATAAAGTTTTCTGATATTTTTCTAATTTAGGATTTTCTTTTTAAAAAATACAAAGAAAAACCGACTATAGAAATGTTGGTGTAAATTAAACAGGAGGAAGAGTTTTATCCAATAATACAGTATACAAGTAACAAGATGAAGAACCTCGGGAACTTGATACGTTTGAGGGTTAACAGTGAATCATATTTTTTATATAACCAAGTCATAAACTAGAGAAACCATATAAATTGAACAAACGAAAAAAGACAATCTCACTTCCATGGTTAGTAATCTTTCATTTAGAAAGATCTTAAGGGAAATATATAATTGTATATTCTCTCTCTATACCACACAATTCCGATGAACACACAATCTGGTATATTGTACATTTGTTTATAATGCTTGGCACGACGGCTTGTGATAAGGCTTTATCGTCTCATAAAAGGAAAACGTAGTCATTCGATCATCTCCCAAAGTTTCAATCTTCTCTACTGTCTTCGTTTATTTCAAATGATTATGAGTTGATTAATTATTCAAAACACAGAAGATCTCTCTATACATATATATATATATATATATAGAAACCTTTCAAACCATTTCGCAAATTGGTTGTTTCTCACTTTCTCTAGCGTAAATCTCGATGAGCTTAAGTTAAAACTTACCTTCAGGGTCATTTGTTTTGTTATGTGACAATCTTCTAGATTAATATTCCACTTACTACTTCCTGCTTAAAATATTTAGTTACATCACATGACCATGTAATTGAATTTATCCTCTTTATAATATAAACTACGAAAATCTGAAGAAGAAAAAAATTATCGAAAAGAGAATCATATTCTGGTACTAGCAAAATAAATTTGGTAGAAGATATATATATATTTTTCTATATGTAAACTTCAAAATTAATGCCTAAGATATGCTAAAAATTTGCGAAGGAGTCAGGGGGAAAGCTTGAGAGGACCAATGCATGGCATTGCTTTTACTGACAGTAAACAGTGTCACGCTCACGACCCATTCTTCCCGTTCCATTTGGTTTTATTTATTTCAAAGTTTAATATTCCTTTTGTATAACATTCAAATCTTCACATGATTGATTGTGTGAAAACCCCACAGATTTTACTACAATAGGGGGAGTTGACTTAAAATAGCTATTGATGTCGAAAAAATGTATTTTAGTTATAAATTATACTAAAGAAAATTTTTGATTTGTCTGTTGTTTAAGCATATGTATTGTTAAACTTAAAAAAATATGTATTGTTAATCTTAAAAATGTAGGAGTACACATCAAATACTCGAGCATAATCAAAACCGTATTCATAGACCGATGTGAGAATCAAATAGAAGATAATGTGATTTTTTAAAATATCGTATCTCCAAATCAATCACTTAGAAGATAATGTAATTCTTTATGTGCTACATAAATAAATATATATATATATATATATATATATCTTGTATATATGTCTTGACAAAAAATTGCCAGTCAAAAACCATGACTGAATCAAACTATAAGTCGGATTGAATCAAACTATAAGTCGGATGAGTATTAATTTCCATTATGTTTCTATACTTTACAAACCGGAAAATAGATATTATAGATACCAAAAAAGTAGATTTGTGTATATTATTAGAAGATTTGGAATTTCATCATTATCAGGATCTAAAGTACTTCCCTAATTAAATCATGTCGGTTGAAAAAGCTCAATGAATGTTTGAAATTTGGAAAGTTTATTAAATTCGGATCTTTTTTTTTTGTTTGTCGTCCCAAACATTTTTATTTTATTACAAATAATCAACTTATCCTTACTACTAAATCATTTCATATCTTTGATACCAACAAATCATTTCATATTCTATTTTGATGTTTAAGAAAACACTATTTACCAGTTACAAAATATTATAAGGATTGTTGTTTAGAAAAAAAAGTACAAGTTGAATTCTTTTTGTCAAATATAAAATTGACTTTTTAATATATAATTGACTTATTGAACATGATTACAGAATTAATCATCTACAAAACTTTCCAAGTTTATAATAAATACATTTCAAAGACTATTAGTTCTTCTTAAAATATTTCTAAAAGTGATCAAAGACTACCACATATAATTCAGAAAAAGTAGAAGTTGATTTCTTTTTGTCAAATAAATAATTGACTTAAAATAGTTTGGAAAGCCATTGAACTTGATTATAGAATTGATAATGTACATAAAAAAATTCCAAGTTTATAATAAATACATTTTTCAAATGCTATATCAGTTCTTCTTAAAATATTTCACTAAAAAAACACTCAAATATAGAATAAATTTATTGAATAACATACCAACTGTAAAACAGAATTTGACAAAAAAAAAAAAAAAATGAAATGAAGATGAAGACAAAAATAAATCACCAGAGGATCTTATGCAAAAAAATATATGAATACACAATAAACCATATTGATATTTTTAAAATAAAATAAAAACAGAAAAATATCCCAACACCGCTTTTCAATTAAAAATCTTCCGTCACCATTGTTGTCATCTTCCTCTCTCGTGAATCCTTTTTCCTTTCTTCTTCTTCTTCTCTTCAGAGAAAACTTTGCTTCTCTTTCTATAAGGAACCAGACACGAATCCCATTCCCACCGATTTCTTAGCTTCTTCCTTCAATCCGCTCTTTCCCTCTCCATTAGATTCTGTTTCCTCTTTCAATTTCTTCTGCATGCTTCTCGATTCTCTCTGACGCCTCTTTTCTCCCGACGCTGTTTCGTCAAACGCTTTTCGAAATGGCGATTTTGGATTCTGCTGGCGTTACTACGGTGACGGAGAACGGTGGCGGAGAGTTCGTCGATCTTGATAGGCTTCGTCGACGGAAATCGAGATCGGATTCTTCTAACGGACTTCTTCTCTCTGGTTCCGATAATAATTCTCCTTCGGATGATGTTGGAGCTCCCGCCGACGTTAGGGATCGGATTGATTCCGTTGTTAACGATGACGCTCAGGGAACAGCCAATTTGGCCGGAGATAATAACGGTGGTGGCGATAATAACGGTGGTGGAAGAGGCGGCGGAGAAGGAAGAGGAAACGCCGATGCTACGTTTACGTATCGACCGTCGGTTCCAGCTCATCGGAGGGCGAGAGAGAGTCCACTTAGCTCCGACGCAATCTTCAAACAGGTTTAAAATCTCAGAAATCTTCGAATTTGGTGTTTGCTTGTTGTTTTATATGGAATTGAGTTTGGTGATTGTTTTGCATTGCAGAGCCATGCCGGATTATTCAACCTCTGTGTAGTAGTTCTTATTGCTGTAAACAGTAGACTCATCATCGAAAATCTTATGAAGGTTTGCTGTTACTTGTTTCTCCTTTTAGGAATTGAATTGCTTGAAAATTTATCAGAGACGAATAACTTTGTTGTTGCTATCATTCATGTAGTATGGTTGGTTGATCAGAACGGATTTCTGGTTTAGTTCAAGATCGCTGCGAGATTGGCCGCTTTTCATGTGTTGGTAAAAGAAGATGTTTTTTATTTCCAGCAATGTTACATTGTTATACGTATAATGATGAGTTTAGTGATCAAGTTCCTCTTTGATTCTTCTTTCTTGTTGCAGTATATCCCTTTCGATCTTTCCTTTGGCTGCCTTTACGGTTGAGAAATTGGTACTTCAGAAATACATATCAGAACCTGTGAGTAATTACTATTCTCCAGCCATTACTGTAATTTTTATTGAAGACAAGTTTGTATCATGAAGAACTTACAAGTTCTGTTTTGAAAATGCTCAAGGTTGTCATCTTTCTTCATATTATTATCACCATGACAGAGGTTTTGTATCCAGTTTACGTCACCCTAAGGTGATACTGTTTTTCTGGTCTCAGTTTGTGATACTGTTTTTAAGTTTAGTTGTCTGACCCGGTGATCTTGAAAATGGACAGGTGTGATTCTGCTTTTTTATCAGGTGTCACTTTGATGCTCCTCACTTGCATTGTGTGGCTAAAGTTGGTTTCTTATGCTCATACTAGCTATGACATAAGATCCCTAGCCAATGCAGCTGATAAGGTAAAATACGAAAAAGAAGCGTATGTATTAGTCACTTGCACTGTGTTACTGTTTTAACCAAACACTGTTATGAACTTTAGGCCAATCCTGAAGTCTCCTACTACGTTAGCTTGAAGAGCTTGGCATATTTCATGGTCGCTCCCACATTGTGTTATCAGGTAACTGCAAAGTGCATCAACCATTCTTATACTTGCAAGAGTTTCTTGTCTAAACCTCGGATCTTTGCTTTTCCCCAGCCAAGTTATCCACGTTCTGCATGTATACGGAAGGGTTGGGTGGCTCGTCAATTTGCAAAACTGGTCATATTCACCGGATTCATGGGATTTATAATAGAACAAGTACGTTTTCACATCTTGCTTTATTAGTTTTCCTTGGTGAAAATCATCATCCCTGCGTTGTCACCACTTGACTTCATGTTCTTTTGTTACATTTTGGCAGTATATAAATCCTATTGTCAGGAACTCAAAGCATCCTTTGAAAGGCGATCTTCTATATGCTATTGAAAGAGTGTTGAAGCTTTCAGTTCCAAATTTATATGTGTGGCTCTGCATGTTCTACTGCTTCTTCCACCTTTGGTATGCTGTGATCCCATCTCTTTCAAAATAATTTGCAAATTCGAAAAACCGAAAAAGGCTAAATCTCATACGAATTTGATATTTTTAGTTTCTTAGAGTCGGTGATGTAATTTCAGTTACTGAACGCAAATCTCTTGTCCAAAGGTTAAACATATTGGCAGAGCTTCTCTGCTTCGGGGATCGTGAATTCTACAAAGATTGGTGGAATGCAAAAAGTGTGGGAGATGTGAGCTATTTTACTCAAAAGAAAACTTATGATTTTTAATGTTGTCGTTGTTTTTGGGTCATCTAACTAACCAAATTCATGTATTCACTGTCTTCCTTTATCAGTACTGGAGAATGTGGAATATGGTATGGTTCTCTTCCTAAACATCACCTTCTTTTGTACACAAAATAGAAGAAGAGAGCTAATTAAGATCTTGTTTTCCTTGACAGCCTGTTCATAAATGGATGGTTCGACATATATACTTCCCGTGCTTGCGCAGCAAGATACCAAAGGTGAGTGAGATATATACCGATATGCAATTGTCGAGATTTGTTTCTGTGATATAAATTTAACCCTCCACACACTTGTTTTTCAGACACTCGCCATTATCATTGCTTTCCTAGTCTCTGCAGTCTTTCATGAGGTATACATACTTTCTACATTGCCCTGTCTCTAGACGCATGAACACACGCTAGTGAAAGAAATGCTAATATTCAAAGCATTGTTTTTACTTAACGATCTTGTGTTACAAATTTCCTTTTGACAGCTATGCATCGCAGTTCCTTGTCGTCTCTTCAAGCTATGGGCTTTTCTTGGGATTATGTTTCAGGTTAAAAAATTACTAAACTGCTGCAGTCGATTTTTACTAAACTCTAATCTCATATTCTGACCAACCAATTTGTTTGAGTAGGTGCCTTTGGTCTTCATCACAAACTATCTACAGGAAAGGTTTGGCTCAACGGTATGCTCTCAAAACCCGAGAAAATAGAACGAATAACTCTTTCTTTCATAGCCTAGCCATTTAAATCGCAATGCTGAAACTTAATAATAAAGGTGATCTGTTTTGGAATGGGATCATATTATTAGGTGGGGAACATGATCTTCTGGTTCATCTTCTGCATTTTCGGACAACCGATGTGTGTGCTTCTTTATTACCACGACCTGATGAACCGAAAAGGATCGATGTCATGAAACAACTGTTCAAAAAATGACTTTCTTCAAACATCTATGGCCTCGTTGGATCTCCGTTGATGTTGTGGTGGTTCTGATGCTAAAACGACAAATAGTGTTATAACCATTGAAGAAGAAAAGAAAATTAGAGTTGTTGTATCTGCAAAAATTTTGGTAGAGACACGCGAACCCGTTTGGATTTTGTTATGGTGTAAAGAAATTTCAATCAAAAAACTGTTGTAATAATTGTTACCAAAAAGAAATGCTTTTCTGGAAACGAGGGGAAAAATAGTAGTTTTGTTAGGTTTTACTGTTTGGACCAAATCTAGTAAAAAACTTTTTGTAATAAGGAAAAAAAAAGAACAAATGTGATAAATGCATGGGGATTGTATGAAACCTTCCAATAAAGTTGATTGGTGGTCCCGTTTTGGGGATGGCCATTATTTATTTATCTTTTTTTTAGCGTATTTATTTATGTCGTATGTATCCAAGGGGAGACAAGACTCTAAATTGCAATAAGTGTTGAGGCCCGAACATCATCATTGACAATATCAGTTAATACATTACATATGGCAAATGGTAGAGAAAATGTCGATGTGCAGCAAACACTTTTACCCATTCGAATTATGTTATGAAGCTTTCTTTTACCTTTTCAAACACTTAGCTCATTAGATGCTATATAAAGTGATACCTTAAATGAATTTAATACTGAAATCTAGATTTCGAGAAGAAAATATGCAACATAACTCTTAGGATATGGAATACTAATAATCTAATATGTATTTAATAGGTGGAGCAAGCAACGAAATAATCAACCTTTTCTTTGTGTTATATTAAACCTCATCGGCAAATTATTTAGCTTTAATAGATATATCTTATCTTTTTTTTGGTGCGAATATAGAGATACCTTATCTAAAGGTCCAAGTCTTTAACAATTTGCATAAATTAAATTAAAATATTTCATTGTACAAGAAATTCAAATGAAACTCATAGTGTATAAACATTTAGTCGAGTTACAAAGAAACAAAGTTATTTATGGTTACTTCTTTCCTTAAAAGGAAAAGAAAATGGTTACGAGAGGAACCACGTGAAGATCACGTAGAGAGGTTGGTCAAACATAGAAATTCAGTTGGAAGTAAATTTAATTTTTAACGCTCCACCGACTCTCGGAGACAGCTGCCTCTGACTCAGCGCCTCATGTTGACTTGGCAGTCTATTATTAATATTGTCGACTTTTTTTTTTTGTTGGACTATAAAAGCGATATTTTGTGTCCTATTTTTTTTTTTTTTTGACAAAGTGATATACTATTTACATTTAAGATTAATTATTTTTATTACTCAAATTAGTAGTTATATATTTCAATTTAATTCAATCTGAAATTCATCTCAATTTTCTATCCACGAAAGAAAGACATGAAAATCAACTGAAGTATGGTTTCTGTTTTTATATACTTTTTAAGAATTTTTTATGCTACTAGAAGAAATTTAGAATACTGTATATATTTTTGGATGAAAATTTAAAATAATCTTTAGAATGCGAAATTAGAAAATAACTACACAATAACATTATATCTCTAATTTTTTTTTTTATATAGTTTCCAAATAAACAAAACAACAACTGTATCACGTTTTGTTAATTTCATTTACCTAATCAAGACATTCTTAAATTTCCAAAATTTAAGGAAAGTATATGTAGTCAACAAAAATGATTATCTACTTAACATGGTATGGTTCTCTTCTTTAAGAAATCAGTTAATATAACTAAATTTTGCAAAATAATGAGATCGCATTATTGTAAATACATATTGTCTTTTACTATTTTTTATTTATATTTATAAAAATGTTACCAGACAAAGGTAACATACAATTTATTTAAAACTCGCACGAAAAAACTCCATTCTCTTACAATACTTTTACAAAATAAAAATGTAACAAATAACTTCCATACATTGGCTATATAAACTCTTTTAGAAAAACTTCAACATACCTTATGTATTTATTTGAAGTATCAATATATAAAATTGAAACAAAAGATTCTTTCCTTCTCGTAAAAGAAAGAAACAAAAAAAGAAATCATTCGTCGACTTTATTACAAAACCCTCTCACAACACCATCACTTCTTCTTCGTCTTCTGTCTGAGTCCAAAATGGAAGACTACAGATCCAGATCGTACGGTGACGGGAGAACATCAGACCTTCAACAATACTCTGCTCACCGAAGATCCGACGGTCCAGATTCATTCAGTGGTAACGGTATGCAAGATCTTAGGTCTTACAGTACTTCCTACACAGATTACCCGACCCGGATACCCGAAGACCAGAACCCGAAGAAAGGAAGATCATCTTCATCGTCTTCTTGGGGATTTGTGGATCCAGATTTACAAAGGAAGAAGAGAGTTGTTAGTTACAGAGCTTATACTGTTGAAGGTAAGCTTAAAGGTTCTTTCAGAAAAAGCTTCAAATGGATCAAAGATAAATGCAACAAATTACTTAATTAATTCTGTCAAATGTGTTTTACATAAGATAATAAACTTTTGTCACTTCGATCGGTTGAGTTTCAATCTTTTTTTGTGTATGTGTGTGTGTGTTTGTGTGTGTGTTCTTAGCTTATGAGTTGTGATCGATAGTGATTTTGTAACAACAATACTTAATAGATGAGTAAGTGATTTCTTATTCAATTTTTGACGTATCAAAACAAGTTACAATGTTTTAAACATTTTAATTAAAACGGTGATTATTCATTTCTTTATCATTGAAAACATCCATGAGTTATTATTATCATGTTTTGTAGTAGTTTCGTTTCATATTATGCGTGTCTAAAAAGATAACTTGTTTTATGCATGTGATTATCTTGTAAAAACGATTAGTTCAGGTATGTTAAGTAATTACGGCATGAATGTTAAAGTTCTTACGTTTTTAATTTGCGATACTCTTCCTTCAGTTTTGATGAATAATTTTTCTTATGAATTATGAAGTGGTTTTGTTTCATTGTGTGTCTAAAAGTGTTTACACGAAACTTTGTTAATTAAGTGAATCCAACGTTTTTAGCGTTACATGATTATAATAACGTCTTGATTTGTAGCGATTGGTGTGTTTGAGAAACTATTTTTATTTGTATTGATTAGTATATACATAAGAAGGGACTAATTTTTTGTAAACAATGTATCACTTTGTAAAGACTAGATATGATTTATAAAATATGTTGTTTTTTTTAATAATGATTGGTGAGTTTGATGAAAATGGACTGTGGAGGAAAACAAATAGCAGTCAAACACCGATTAGAACACCACTTACGTACGTCTTCTAATCGATATTTTACTGCTACTTGTGTTCCTCAAGAGTACTTCAAACTCACATCATTATACAAATAAAATTAATATATCTTAATCATACTTCTTGAATTTTTATGACCAAAACAACATACAAAATCACATATTTTAGAATTCAAATATTAGCATTTCTCTTAATATTATTATACATGATAACAACAAAACACTTTTAGAATTTTGGGGCTTTTCCATACACAACTCTGCAAAATCACGAAAAAATGACATATATACGCAAACAAAACTCCCACAATTCTACATGATGGATTAAGGATAGTCAAGAAATAAACCTACAAGTGTTTGTATTTGAAATATATTACAACTTTTTTTTAACATAGGTGTACGAAGGAATTCTTAACTAAATTATAAAGTTGTTTTGAATTATGCTATGTTCCTACGCTTATACGATAAATGATATATTTCTTGTTGATTACTGAATTTTGGTTTGCTTATGCGATAAAATGAAGTCAGACGAGTCTCTCTTTCCTTCTGTTTTTTTTTTTTTTAATTGTATATTACGTGACTTTGTTGTTTGTTTGTTGATTCCAATTTATTACATGTTATGTTTGGCTATGCCAAAATCTTAAAGCCGAACTTTTGAAAATGAAGCCCTGCATATATAGTAAGAGATTACGTTGTAATTATAGGTTTTGAATACGTAAAAGTCTCTCCCTACCGACATAGTGTTCGTCTTCATGTTTCTAGAAAGTACAAATTGAGTAAGTAATTTTTGTCAAACAAATTTGACCAATTAGACAAATAAAAGTTCATATAAATTTTCAAGATATGAAACATAAAACAAGATATTAACTTACTCTTATCCCCCACTGGATTTTATATCATTCCGCAAATATTATCAGAGAGGAAGGATCTTAAAATTCGAAGAGTTTCTCTATACAAATGGAGGAGACAAATGAATATTTGAAGAATCATAGTTTAAGCACTTTCGTTTGGTATAATAAATCTATATTATCTCTCTCTTATATATCATCAGTTCTCTAGCTGTGAAAATAGCCTTTCTTCAGAAGAATCATAGACAACGTCACTGAGTGAGTACAGGTTTTGTTTTATAGCTGCTTTGTATGAATCAGTCAGAGAGCTTTGCTTTGGGGTTCTACATCGTCTCCATTTGATTGTGGCGTTGCTGCTGTCTCATCGCCTGCATTGTTATTGATCCGTAAACCATCAATGCCTTTGAGTGCGGTTTCATAGTTTGCATTGTCACTCCCGCCACTAAATGGTTCACGACTGCTCGTGTCCACAACTCGTCTTGACGATGATCCCTCTGATCGGCCCAAGTTCAAAGATCCAGGTAGCTGAGAAATCAATGGATCACAATGAACATCCCGACTCAAAAGAAGGTACCCGAGAAGAAAAAAAAACAGCATGACAAGAAACTTACCAGCTTGTCCTTTGCAATTGCAGAATCATTTCCATTCTTGTCTTTCTGCTTCAGGGTAAAATCCGGATTTGTCCTCTGATTTGGGACATCTATGGCAGACAAACACGCCCTTAGTATATAAATCAATGGACAACTATGCGGCTGCATTTTCATAAAGAAGGATAATAAGCATTCAAAAATATACCTGGACGCTTCTCAGAATTGCCAACCGCAGGGTTTAATCCAGAACTAGTTCCAACACCACCATCCTGAAAAAAGAAACATAGAAAGATCTTGCATTATTCATCTGTGTATGTATATGTATCATGAACGGGATAGAAACTTTAAAGTATCAAGAGTGTACATGGGGACGAGGTTGAGGGTTTCCAGATTGTGATTGCTGATACTTGTATACTGTCCAGTCAAACACAAAATCAAACTGAAAACCTGGGACAAACAAAATACTCATTTTGAGTCAACAGATGCTTCTGTATGAACTTAATAGCCTGAGAGGAAGAAGAGAGATAGAGAAAATGAATGACCTTCCCGGATAAAAAGGTTGCGGAATAGTCTCTTCAAATATGCATAGTCTGGCTTATCATCAAACCTAAGTGAGCGGCAGTAATGGAAGTAAGATGCAAACTCTGTTGGATGACCTCTGCATAACGTCTGCAAAGTTACAGTACTATCTATGATCAACCGTCTCTACCTGATCATAATCCTTTGAAACATGGATTCGTATAAGTTTCTAAATGTAAACCATATAAGAAGAACTTACTTCGATGGAAGTTGAAACCTTCTTTTCGCTGATCTTATCATACTTCTGTTTCTTGTTTCCAGCTTTCAGCCCTTGCCAAGGGAGACTACAAGAGAATAAGATATTAGAGATGGATTGGGAGACAAGAATCAGAACAGAAAGAAAAGTTACTTAATGACTCTCACCTTCCCTTGAGGAAATACATGAGGATGTAACCAAGCGATTCTATATCATCTCTCCGACTTTGCTCTACCAAGTGAAAAATGTCAAAAAGTAATCAGTGAAAGAGGAGAAAAAGATCCGCGATTATCATGAGGGTTTATAGAAAGTGATGGAGTATACCAATCCCTAGGTGAGTGTTCAAGCTGGCATACCTCGGAGTCCCAATTAGACTTTTATTCTCCCTGAATCATTTACACGTAAAATCCAAACAATAAAGAACCCGTTGTCAGGAAATCTGAAGCTGACATACAATATGCTGAAAATGCTGAATCTGTGACATCCAAAATCTTGTTACCTGTATGGGATATGTCTATGAGTTGAGCTGTCTCTATATTTCTTAGCCAAACCATAGTCTATGATGTAGACCTAGAGAAAGAGACCAAAATCAGTCATACAATAGCGAGACCCCAAAAACAAATCCAACTGAGAGAATTTGCAAAAGTAAGAAAACCTGATTTGCCCGCCTCCCTAAGCCCATGAGAAAATTATCCGGCTTTATATCACGATGAAGATACGACTTAGAATGAATGAACTCGAGACGATTTATCTGACACAAGATAAACCCAACAGTGAGAGAGTTACATTAAGAATGACAAGACACCAATCCAAAGCATAATTACCATTTGATCAGCAAGCATAAGAACAGTCTTCAAGCTAAACTGCCTCTTGCAATAACTAAACAAATCTTCAAGACTTGGACCAAGCAAATCCATGACTAAGACATTGTAGTCCCCCTCAACACCATACCATTTCATATTTGGAATCCCAGCTACATTAACGAACATACACAAGAAATGAATAACCAAATGAGAATTCAATAACAATAGAGATAAACATTTCATTGCATACTTCCACCCTGAAGAACTCTATATATCCTCGACTCATATGACAATTGCGGATGCGCAGTCTTCACACTTTCCTGCACACACACAAAAAAAACTAAGTTTTGATGATCCAAGTTGGGACTTTGAAGAGATGAAACACTCACAAGCTTAATAGCAACTTCTTCGTTAGTCTGAACATCAGTTCCTGCAATCAAAACAGTCTCATCAAACGACTATTGAAGAGATTTTATATGTATAGAGAGGGGAGGAACGAACCGAGGTAAATCTCTCCGAAAGAGCCGCTCCCAATTTTGCGGCCAAGGCGAAACTTGTTCCCAACACGAGGTTCCATACCCAATTGAAAAAACCCTAACTTTGTGGTTTTATCTATCTACTACGTCGAGCGGATTTCTCGATTTCTCATGCGGAGGAGAGTGAAGTGCGATGATCAAAACTAGGGCTTTTGCGAAGAAGAGGGGAAGAATCGAGCAGGTTGAAATTGGAAGTGAGTAGGTGAGGAAATTTAGGGAGATTCCATGGTGTTTTGGTTAAGCAACCAGAAGCAAGCAAGATGAAGAAGACTGCGCGTGTGTGTGTGTCTCGCTTAGCCTGTTGCTTTTGGTCTTTTCTATTCCTTTTCTCAATTTATTAAATATCTTTATTCGGTGAAAAAAATATACAGTATATTTCTTAGAAACTTTATAATAAGAATAAGGATTTTGTTTTTATATTTTCCTAAATTCCATAAATCTCTTAAGTTTACAAATTCATATATCTTTTAACATTTAAACAAATAACCAGACTTCTAGTAATATATATAAATTTATTTAGGGAGTGTTATTGGTTTGTGATGTATTCGAAGTTTCAGTGACTTAAAATGTTATGAAGAATTTGTTGTTATTCAATAAAGATTTTTCAATTTTTTGTTAAAGTTTGGTGTTATTAGTTTAAGATTTGTAAAAAGTAATATAAAATCTTCATAAATGTAGAGTTATTGGATTCATATTTTTATAAAGTTATTAAATTTTTTGTGTAATTCATTTAAAACAAAGAATCTATGATTATTATAATGAATTAAATTATTGTGTTATTGGTTTATGACTTTCTACCCTTTTTTTTATAAAATAAAGTTGTGAAAAATATCATACCCTTTTTTTTTACAAAATAAAGTTGTGAAAAATATCATAAAAATAAAGAAATTGTTTGAGAAACTTTACAAAATTATTAAAAACTAATCAACAAGTTTATTAATGACCTTAAACCAAAATAGGTACATATAATATTAGATAGATCATGCAAATGCGTTTGGTGGTTATGTTACTTTTGTATCATTTGATTGGCATGATGTTCTACATTTTTTTACCATTTCTCTATTCTTAAGTCGAAATCTTTAGGACCAAATAAGCATTTTTCCCTAAACTAACAAAGCAGCATCTCACTAGATGTTTTCCAATCAGATTTGCTTACTATAGTGTGCTAATATGAAATTTGAGTGACTCATGACAATGCATCAATCCAGATTAAGCATTAACATGTGATCAGCTAGCATTCATGAGAATATGAGAATTGTCTTCGAGCTAAAAGAAAGTAGACTCTTTTTTCACTTGAGAAACTCATGACATACTTTTTTTTTATATACATTTGTTTTTTGATGATTAGGTTAAACTTTTGTAATAAATAAATTTTTAGTTAAATAAATAAACTTCTATCATCAAAAGACTCGTGAGTTTCTTCCTATGTTGCAATGAAATGGAAACGAAAACGCGAATACGAAACGTTTCGGAAACGAGAAACGATTTTTTCTTAAAATTAGGGATTGGAAACGATTTTTTCTTAAAATTAGGGATTGGAAACGTATACACATACATACATATATATATATATATATATATAACATTAACATAAAACTATATTAAAGAAAAAATGGTTTAAACAATACAAGTCCAAAACATCAATATTAAATAAATAAACTAAAATTCTAAAAGATAAAAATTAAAAGGTTCAAGTTCAAATAGTTAATTTAGACCAACATTTTCATTTTCATTAGTTTCATCAAAGATAATATAAAGCTCTTTTCAAATCTGGTTTATCAAAAGAAATATCTTAAAACTCAAAGTCTTCCAAAATTAGTTATATGTATTAATAATTTTAATAATTTTAATTTTAGTTATTAAATTTTCAAAGTTGAAAAAAATTTGTCGTATGTCTATTTGGGAAACATGAGTTTCTATCTTTAAAACGTAAGTTTCCATCGTGTTTCCAAACATAAATTTTTAAAAAACGCGTTTCCGTTACGTTTTTCATGTTTCCGGAGAGTTTCTGTTTTCGTAACGTTTCGGAAATGGGAAATAGACCTCGGGGCGAGTTTCCATGCAACCTAGATTTCTTCTAACCAATAGAAATGCTCTTAAAAGCCTTTTTTTAAAAAAAATCAACAGAAATGCTCTTAAATGTTAAAAACAAATATTCATGCCAAATTTTGATGTAAAAATTTGTTATTTTCGCTTTAGTTGTGTCTTATTTCGGTCTGGTCATTTTCTCAAAGCCCTTTTAGTTATTTATATATATATTCTCTGTCTCGTATTTGTCCCCAAAAATCTAGGGTTTTAAGGTTTCTTATCCTTCCTCTTCCTCCGCCAGATTCTTTTCTTGCGAAGATGAGCAACGACAAGGACAGCATGAACATGTCCGATCTCTCCACCGGTAAGATATTATAATCTTATTGTCCTATAGAATGAGGCCTGGATTCTCTTTTGTTCTCTTGATTTATTGAAAAAAGCTTCTCTTGTTTTGTGTTTTGCTTATAGCTCTTAACGAGGAGGATCGTGCCGGGCTTGTTAATGCTCTTAAGGTGAGTTTTTTCTTCACGATATGATTTGCGTATGACTATCTGGAGATTGGGCTATTCATCTTTGTAACTTTTAGGGATTGTTTTCTCTTCCTGACTAGTTTTGAGAAATTGATTTGATTCTTATGGCTTAGAGAATTTGACTTTGGTTTTGAGGATTGTCTATGCATCTTAATTTGGTTGTTTGAAAGTTTGTGACTTTTCCTGATTTGATTTACGTGTTTGCTGCAGAACAAGTTGCAGAATTTGGCTGGACAACACTCTGATGTCCTTGAAAACTTGACTCCACCAGTCAGGAAGCGTGTCGAGTTTCTAAGAGAGATTCAGGTGAGTAAATTTTCAGCTTTTAGATGATCTTGGATTTTGTATTGGTTTTGAATTAGCTGGCTGTTCAGGTCTAATGAGTTTTTGGTGGAGCAAATTTATCTGATTCCTTTTGTATTTTAACCTTTGCAGAACCAATATGATGAGATGGAAGCAAAATTCTTTGAGGAGAGAGCAGCTCTTGAAGCTAAGTATCAAAAGTTATATCAGCCTTTATATACCAAGGTTTGAATACGGTCTTTGATTCTGCGAGATTCTTATGGTCTTTAGTTTCCTATTATTAGAATATCTTTGAAACACATGATGACACCTCAATTGATAAAGGTTTAATAAGACTTCTCTCTGTTGCTACTTACGTGAATGATTAGTGCTTCATGGTTTTCACTTCTTTCTGCATCATTCGTGATTGTAACTGATATTGATGGTCTTCTGCCTTCTGCATCACAGCGATATGAGATTGTGAATGGTGTGGTCGAAGTTGAAGGTGCAGCTGAAGAAGTAAAATCCGAACAAGGAGAAGATAAATCAGCTGAAGGTGTGTTTATCGATTCTTTTACTGAAACATGTTTATTTTTAGTATCTTATGATGATGATGGTGAACTCATGATTTTTATATGATATGAAACTGTCTTTCTGCAGAGAAAGGAGTACCAGATTTCTGGCTTATTGCATTGAAGAACAATGAAATTACTGCGGAAGAGGTTCGTTATTAGAATATTCTTCTTTTTGGTTTATAAAATGGCGATTCTCTTTATCATTATGTGGTTTTTTCCACGGTTTTAGATAACTGAGCGAGATGAAGGGGCTCTCAAGTATCTCAAAGATATCAAGTGGAGTAGGGTTGAAGAACCAAAAGGGTTCAAGCTTGAGTTTTTCTTTGATCAGAATCCTTACTTCAAGAACACTGTCTTGACCAAGACATATCACATGATTGATGAAGATGAGCCTATCCTTGAGAAGGCCCTCGGGTAATGTTTTGCTCTATCAAGTATTTACTGTTTATGTTCTGAAGACAATAAGTCTTTATTGACTGTCGTTTACTGCTGTTCAGGACGGAGATTGAGTGGTATCCTGGAAAGTGTTTGACACAGAAGATTCTAAAAAAGAAGCCAAAGAAAGGATCCAAAAACACAAAGCCGATCACTAAGACTGAGGACTGTGAGAGTTTCTTCAACTTTTTCAGTCCACCTCAAGTTCCTGACGATGATGAGGATCTTGATGATGACATGGTATTTCCATCTCCATAAGCAGTTTAGTTTTTAGAGTCAGTAATTAAGATTGTGTTGGATTTTAATCTGATCATCTAATATTCACAGGCTGATGAACTCCAAGGACAAATGGAGCATGATTATGATATCGGGTGTGTACCTTTCTATTTCATATTCAGTTCTCTTCACTTAGTTCAGTTCTAGGATCTGAGTCTGTCCACTGTTTATCCTGTAGTTCAACAATCAAAGAGAAAATCATCTCGCATGCTGTGTCATGGTTCACTGGTGAAGCTGTTGAGGCAGATGACCTTGATATTGAGGACGACGATGATGAGATTGATGAAGATGATGATGAAGAGGACGAGGAAGATGATGAGGATGACGAGGAGGAGGATGATGAGGATGATGACGAGGAGGAAGAAGCAGATCAAGGAAAGAAGAGCAAAAAGAAGGTAAATTATGTGGTTTTGTTCTACTTAAAACCTTCCTACATAGGAAACTAAAACCTCTGAAACTGATTTGGTGGTTTATCTTTTGTTTTGTTGCAGTCATCAGCTGGGCACAAGGTTTAACAATCAATCAATCTCGATCTTTTTTTTTTGTTGATAATGCAATGGCTAACCTGAGGTATCCTTTTTTAATGAACAGAAGGCTGGAAGAAGTCAACTTGCGGAAGGTCAAGCAGGTGAGAGGCCACCGGAATGTAAGCAGCAGTGAAGAAGTGAAGAATCTTGGCTTAGTTATGATGAAGAAGAAGAGTGAAGAGTGTCTTTGAGCCGAGGTTGTGTTTCTTTAATTTGCAGAGTCATGGTCCGGTTTATTATATATCAGTTTTGGGTGATTGGTTTGCTATTTAAAAAAAAAAAATGGGTTCTTTGGTTTGGTTTGTGTCTCTTGATTTTTCCTTTTGTAATGATCTTATGAATTTGTTTCGAGTTAATGTCGTTCTCTGGTCAGATTTCGAATTCAATTCTATTTATCCTCCCTCGTTAATGAGAGAATTTGTGAGACAATCTAGTTTACTTAAGATTGATCGAATTTTATAAACCAACATTACCAAACCGTCAAATAATTAAAACCAATCAATCTTATTTATCGGTTTGCATAACCCATCAATGAGCCGGTTTAGACATCGGTTTGAGTTTCTCTGGGAAAGACAAAAGTCAAAAACATCTCTGCCGACTTGTAAAAGACCGATCAACAGAAACCCAAAAAAAATAGTTGAAACGGAGGGAAACGAAAACCTAAAACCCTAAAAAACTCTTCCTTTTTTTTTTCCAGTGAAATTTCTCTTCTTCTCCGTTTTCATACAAGTCTGACTTCTGGGTAGTTGGAATTTTCCAGTTTTTGGTTTGTTTCTGTATCTGTGGTTTAAAAAAGTGGAGAAGAAGCTTTTTAGTGCTTTTCTATGGCGAGGATTCTCCGAAACGTTTATTCACTGAGAAGCTCTCTGTTTTCGTCAGAGGTATGTTTATCGTGTTTCTCATTTGGGTATTACGAGAAATTAAAAAAACTCTGTTACTGTCGTTTTCATTGCTTATTTGGGTATTCATTCATGAGAAAGAATCCGAAATGTTGTCTCTTAATTTGAATTCATTCTTTTTTTCTGGGTAATGTTTATTGACAAGGGTTTCATGGGGTTTTGCAGTTACTTAGAAGAAGTGTGGTTGGAACATCGTTTCAGCTCCGAGGCTTTGCTGCCAAAGGTTGTCTTAAGCTTTTACCTTTTGTTTCTATGAATCGATTTTACTCAAATTGGTTTTTGATTTTGATGAATATATGTATTTCCACAGATTACTAGAGCTAAATCCGTTTGCGTTTCTGATTGCTTAGCTCACTGTGGTTGTTAAAGTTGAGGTTTTTGCCATTAACTCTGCAATTGTTTTTGTTTTGAAGCTAAAAAGAAATCCAAGTCAGATGGAAATGGATCATCTGAAGAAGGTATGTCGAAAAAGGAGATTGCTCTTCAGCAAGCACTTGATCAGATTACCAGTTCATTTGGCAAAGGGTCCATAATGTATCTCGGTCGTGCTGTTTCTCCTAGAAATGTCCCGGTTTTCTCTACCGGATCTTTTGCCCTTGATGTAGCTTTGGGAGTTGGTGGCCTTCCTAAGGTATATATACTTATCTCTTTTGGTGATATTATTCTTTCCCCAATATGTGTGTTTTAGAGTTTTTATAGGTTGGTTCTATTAGCTAAGTTAATTGAGGTTTATGTATAAGTCTGTATTCTCTTTGAAGAATCTAATAATATTGGTCTCCCCATTGTGAATTCCATAGGGGCGTGTTGTGGAGATATATGGTCCTGAAGCATCGGGAAAGACAACACTTGCTCTTCATGTTATTGCAGAAGCACAAAAACAAGGAGGTTATTCCTTGTTTCTTTTAACTCCTCGGCTATGTTCTTTACAGAGCCATACGTCGTATCCTAAAGAAGTTTTTTGCATACAGGAACCTGTGTCTTTGTAGATGCTGAGCATGCTCTTGATTCGTCACTTGCTAAGGCAATCGGTGTAAATACAGAAAATCTGCTTCTATCACAGCCTGATTGTGGCGAACAGGCCCTTAGTCTTGTGGATACTTTAATCCGAAGTGGTTCAGTTGATGTTATTGTAGTTGACAGTGTAAGTAAGGTGATTTATATGGGATGGATAATGGGTTGATGCTTTTGCTATTGGATCTATATTTCGCTCTCTCATGTTTTCATGTGATTTTGTTTTACAGGTGGCTGCTCTTGTACCTAAAGGAGAACTTGAGGGCGAGATGGGTGATGCACATATGGCTATGCAAGCCAGATTGATGAGCCAAGCTTTGCGTAAATTGAGCCATTCTTTATCGTTATCGCAAACACTTCTGATCTTTATAAATCAGGTAAGAGAACGTTACTAGCTGAGATTTGTATTCGAAATGTAAAGTCTCTTATGCAAATGTATCTTTACTTCCCCATGTTTCATATTCAGGTGAGATCAAAACTATCTACGTTTGGAGGATTTGGAGGTCCAACAGAAGTTACTTGTGGTGGAAATGCTTTGAAGTTTTATGCTTCTATGCGTTTGAATATCAAGCGAATTGGACTTATCAAGAAAGGCGAAGAGGTAAACTTCCGAAACCCGCTTACACATTTTGGGTTCGAAGGTCTTATCCTACGACCTGTCTTATGTTCGTGATGTGTGTTTAACTGATCACTTAACCTTTCTATTGTCTCCTTAGTTCTTCAGAATGATTAAATGCTTGTGTTTGAAACCTGAGATTGTATGCTTGTGCAGACAACGGGAAGTCAAGTCTCCGTGAAGATAGTGAAGAACAAACTCGCTCCGCCGTTTAGAACTGCTCAGTTTGAGCTTGAATTCGGCAAAGGAATCTGCAAGATCACGGAGATAATCGACCTGAGCATAAAGCACAAGTTCATCGCGAAAAACGGAACATTCTACAATCTCAACGGTAAAAACTACCATGGAAAAGAGGCTTTAAAGAGATTCCTTAAACAGAACGAATCTGATCAAGAAGAGCTCATGAAGAAGCTCCAAGACAAGCTCATCGCCGATGAAGCTGCAGATAAGGAAACTGAATCTGAATCTGAGGAAGAAGATTCCCTGAGAGTTGTGGTTTCACCTGACAACACAGATGATGAATCACCAGCTCTTGTTGTTGGAGCTGCTGCAGTGGTTGTTGAGGCAGCATGATTAGCGACCTCCGGTTTAGTATAATATTCTTCCTTTGGCCTAGAGTTTTCCGGTTTAACGCGGTTTGGATTCGGTTTCCTTCTCCTCATGTAATTTATGTGCTAGTTAAATCACATTTACATATAACCGTTGTTGTGGGTGAGAAAATTTTGTAGTTTTTATGGGGAAATTTAATGTTAACGAAAAGCAGAATATTTAAATGTTATTGATCAATTTTACTTCCACCAAAATGCTATTATTATATAGTAACTATATTATAGTTTTAGATATTAGACCTCACAAATGACATATCACATTAAGTTAATCAAAAGATGTCTTGCCCTGGAGATAACAGTTTCTTGGGATCAAATAGATCTTTCCTCTTCGAAAAATCATCCCATTTTGATCCAAAATGCTCAATCCAATCTTCTTTACTAGTATAATGCATTAGATATTGCTTAATCTTAATACCTGAATCCTTGCAAAACCTAATTATCTTCTCGTTAACGCTCTCCACTTCTGGAAGATCCTTTGGGGTAGCGGATTGTAGTAGTCCGATAATATATATAACATCTTCATCGATCTCTGGTATCATCGCCGACATACGATTGTCCCATCTAACAATAACAGCATAATCAGTTCATAGAAATTTATTTACTTTGGTTCTTGAAGATAAATATGAATGAAGAGAAGTATGTACTTATTCCGGTTTGTTGGATAGAGAAGAGCGAGTCCCGAAGCTGATTTTTGCTTAAGAAGAATGTCTTTGACAACACCGTTATGAAAATCGAGAATCCGAGATTTAGGAACGTAGAGGTTAAGCCAAGGATGAGGAAGTTCCCATAATCCCAAAGATCTGAGTTTATTTTCTTCGACATGTACACGGTTCAAGAAATCGAAGTAGGCCACGTCGTGCATTGATATGAACCCGGGCAAGTAACTTAATGTTTTCGTTAATGTGTCAATAACCTACACAATAGTAGATTATGAGAAGCATAAGATGCAAAAAAAAATGTAACGATGATGATGATGAATATCTTAATGTGGTGCAATGATGAATCATTTAAATATCTTATGGTATGATAAAAACGATGATGAAAATGTAAATGTGTAGTACCTTGCTGATGATGGGGAGATTGGGATCATCATAATACTTGGCTACTTCAAGAACATAGATGATACCGTGTTGCTTGACTAGATCAGCGACTTTAGATTGATCTGAAGGTGGGAAAAAAGAGGTGTCAACGACACCGTTTGATAGAAATATTTGACCTTCTAAATAGTCGACTCCAATATCGTTTGCCATTGATATCAAACGTTCTTGGTCCTTTGTAAAAGTTGTGAAATCACTGTAGAGCATCCGAAACCATTTGGCCTACACAATTTCATTTAGAGAAAACAATCCCATTTAATTTATACACACATATATAAAGAAACCATATTACAGTATAGTATTTCAATATTTTCTTGAAAATAATTATATAAAATTTGTGAATAGATGAAACTAAAACAGAACGTCATCGTATATTATGACCAAATCTGTTTTTTAAAATGATAACCAAATTGTAACGTTTATCGGTTGTAAGATTCTAATTAGTCAGAAGACTATATTCTAAACTTTGGAGTATATTTGAGTAGTTGACTAATGAAAGAGCTTGACTCTAATAAACAAGGATTATATATTGACATCAAAAAGATTTGCACGCATAAGACAAGATTAGACAACAAGTCCTAGGATTACAAGGACTATACTTTATAAAATAATCCATATCTTTTTTTTATTCAATGCATAGATTTTGTTCAAATTAATGCAACTTAAGCATTTGACCTAAATTCCAAACTTGTACCTAACTTTAGTTTTAGGATACCATCTAAGAAAGCTTCATGTTTTGTGATCCATACGTCTCTAACTCTCTTAGTGTAATATCATAAAATGTTTTAATCAGACATTATCCGATTAGTAAAATAATTATTTCCGTTAGGTTATATTTTATTTTATCTCAATAAAAATCACTAAATAATCAAGCTCTGACATAAGAATCATTTTCTATTGACTAAAAAAATTTAGAAATTGAAACGGAATTACTAATGAAAAATGAATGCTGACTAAAACAAATGGTAAAATATGATGATACGTACCCGTTTAGGTGCATGGTCCAAAACAATTCTGGCTCTCGTTATAATTCCAAATTGACCCAAACCTCCTAACACTCCATAGAACAATTCTGGGTTTAGCTGTCGCGAGCATGTCAACATTTCACCTTTCCCTGAAATTATTTATTCAAAATCCATATTAACAATAACAATTTAAAAAGTGTAAATTCAAAGAAAAATTCTGAAATGTTGCTATTTTAAAAATATACCACCTCTTTATTCGAAAGAAAATAAATGATATATTTGAAATACTACACAAATCTAAGAAAACCGAAAAGCTCCATATGCATGCGTCATGCATGTACATTACAAAAATCCCAAATTAACACGCTACCAATTGTGAAAATTTGTCTTTAATTATTTATATATGTACGACAATAAATGTGTGTATATGTAATTACTTTATTTCTCATGAACAACATTCAATATGTACAAAAAACATATAGATGCGTTACGCATTTTGTGTTTCGAAGACTTACGTGTGGTGCAAGAAGTTTAGCACAACTATAAAACATAAAACCTATGGTACAAAAAATGAAAAATACTATAAAACAAAAACAGTTTTTGTTGTTGTATGTACATCAAAGTTTAGAAGATGCGTACCAGTAATAACGTCCAATTCAAGGACGTTACTAACAAGAGGACCGTTTCGAAACACTTGACCACCAATTCCACCATTCGACAACGTTCCTCCGACGGTTATATGCAAATAATCCGTCCAAGAAACCGGCGACACCCCTTTCTCCGCCGTCTTCTTAAGCACATCCACCCATAACGTCCCGGCCGCCACGTCAGCGTACTTCTTGTCTTTTGAAACCACCACGTCAGTGATACACGTCATGTTGACGATTACTCCGCCGGAGACCGAGGCTTGGCCGTTTAAGGAGTGGCCTTGGCCACGAGCCGCTACTTGGAATGTACTTTTTCCGTTTGCGGCGTATTGGAGGAGACGAGAGATATCAGCGGTGGAGGAGGGGCAGATTACGCCGCCGGGGGTCACGGTGGTTATGTTTCCGAAGTCATGAGAGGCTGCGGAGATGATGGAAGGATCGGTAGAGAGGGTGAGGTTAAGGGATTTAGGTAAATCAATTTTAATACCGTTTGATGATTTGGTGATCATTAAAACCGTGATTAAAGTGATCATTAAACGAAGATTAGCCATTTGTTTATGTTTCTCTCTCTCTCTGATTTGATTTTTGAAGAAGAGAATTACAACGAAAGAATTAGATATCGCTATAATTTGTTACTTATATAGACACCGTAGGAATGTATGTATAACATAAAATATGGAATCCTACCAAAAAAAAAAAGACAATAAATATTGAAGTCAAAATGAAATCTCAAATAATTCCTAAAAATGAAAAAAGGAAATCTTACTGTTTTGTCAACTTGTTGAATTAATACTTCAAGGCACATCCTCATATTTAGATATATAATAAATCTTGTTGACTATAGTTAGCCATATCTATCCATAAATATCTTTTTAGAATTTGAATTTAGTATTAACCAACAAAAAAATTTACATTAATTTTCTTGGAATAAAATCGAGTAAAGCTTTCACTAAGGTTTGTTGAGAAAAATATTAAAGAGTGAAACTGAATTAAAAAAAACTTATGTTTATGTATGTGCATTTCCATGAACCAGCATGTCATAACATAAAAGCCTAGAGGGGAGGGTCGAGGGGAGAGTCGGGTAGTTCAAGGAGTTGATTTGGTTGCAAATGATTCGGTGAATATGCCGTTGAAAGTAAACTGCCGATTGGAGAGGCATGCATTACGTTCTTGCCAACTTGACTAAAGATCATATACGTAGGTCGTGGTTTATTTTTGCGGGAACCAAAACTTTTGGGATTTTGATTCAAAGACATCATAACAGATAAGATGATCGAGATGTAGTAAGACAAGGAATGTTTTACATGGATGTAGGCGTGTTCTGACTCATGTAAGTACTTAGAACGAGGATTTACGGAAACAACCCTTTTATGTTATGAATTTTACGTTCTCGAAAATTGTGAATTTTTTTTAGAGTAGCCTCTCTAATAGGTTTATATATGAAATTTAGGAGGATTATTTGGAAAATTCCTTCCGCTTAATGATAAAATTCATTCGTTTTAAGTTTTAACCTTATGTTTCTCCTCTTTCACGGTCATGCTCTCGACTGATCTTTTCATAACTATATATATGACATAGTTTGAGTATCTAAGTACTGTGAAGTGAAGATTAGTTTTTTATAAAATATTTTAAAAGTCTATGCCACCATTTCTCTGACAAGTTATATCTATACGATTTCTCTCTCTCTCAATTGATAAAACAAGCAAGAAATAAATAAAATTGTTTTGATTATAGTAGAACACTATAGTTTGATAAACGAAGAACGAGAAAAAAATCTACAAAATTGTGATTATAGTAGAACACTATAGTAGTCGAGTTATTTATGGACACCAAAAATAACCACTAGAACTTTTAATTCTGGAACAAAGTTGGGAATATCTTGGTAGATATGGCACCGATAATCACAATGATATGATGTTTCGCTAAAGTCATGACAGGTGGCGAAATGGTCTTTGTTTAGTTATAGTTGATTACTTGATCTTTGTTTGCATAGAGATAATTGCAATTTTTCTTTGTTCTTTACTAGTATAACTACCTTAAACTATTGAAGAGATTTGAAGAATATCAGAACTGTTGTCATATTTGTTTGCAGTTTCTGTTCTATAACTTCTGTTAAAATAATCACTTTCTGACATTGTTGCAGATATTGGTTGAGGAATGCTCTGAGTGTTCAGAGAACCGTATAGGACTTAATCGCAGCGGGTGGAGCTGGATGCGTCTTTAAGATAACGAATTAGTTTCTGGTTCTTGTGATCAGTTGTGTTTAATGTATATTCATGGGTGATAGATTTAATCACTCATAATCTTATGTTACAATCCTTTGTGCTATTTTAGTTATGTTCATTAGAGTATTTATGATAAGAACTCACTAGCTGCGAGGAGGAGATGGAACTTGCCAGAGAACCACTCAGATTCAAGAGGAGGACAACAAAGATGAATGGACATGGGTTTGGTACTTATTTGGAAGAATACTCCTACTAGGTTACTGTTTGAGATGATGGATAAGCTTCTGAATGAGAGAATGACGAAGAGGAGTGGATGTGTCATGTAAACCAAATACTGAGCTACTAAGAACTGATTTCAAGAATTTGTTTAGATTTTGATTTGGAATCATAGCAAAACCATATGTGATACGTTTTGGATCAGAAAAAAAAAACGATCCAAGGCAGCCAATTGTTGCGGGCAGGCCCGTCTGCCATCTTTAGATAATTAGATGTAACTAAAATATTATTATTATTATTAAATAAGAATGGATTTTGTCAATTTGTTTTTGTCTAATTACTTATCTGATTAGAAATAGTTTGATTTCAATGATTGGATGATTAGTCCATCTGTCCATATACTATGAAAACTATGATATATACCACATTTTCACATTCTACCACTTCTTTCATCCTTTTTTTTTAAATCTACCATATTTCCCAAACCAAAAAACTAATTTACACTCAAATCTATCTTTTTAGTTTATACTGTTACTAGCAAAAGTCCAACGCGTTGCATGGTGTAATTAATATACTTAAATGTATAATAAAATGTAACTAAATATATACTGAAACATTTTTTGTTACTTTTAAAATATAATAATTATATTTATATTTTATATTGCACTAATTTGTTGTTAGTGGTAGAAGCTTTTTGTACACTACAAAACTAAACATTTGTAATATTTGGTTTTTAAATAGATGATGTTTTCAACTTTCAATAAATAATTGATTAACTTTTTAGTATTGGTTTTAACTATTTATACTATGTAAATTATTTTATTATTGGTTGAATTGTATTCAAACATCTAATAAATGATGATTTAGTTTAGAAAATAAAAAAATAATAATTAGATTAATGTGCAATAGAAATAAAGAAGGATCATCATGTCTACTTAAGTGAAAAAACATTAGATCCAAAATATCGTTTGGTTAAAGTGCATTTTATTAACCGTGTGAATGAAGACCATATGTGGCAACACTACATGAAGCTTGTTTTATTGAAATATAGGATTTTTATAGGCTTTTACTCGACGGTGGCCATTCACAGAATCCTATTAGACAAAAAAGAATAGTCACAAATCCTAAATATCTTTAGTTTGATATTTTGGAAACATTGACAAGTGCACCAATAAAAACTTGCACTAAAATTCTAGTGAAAGTCGGATTAGATACCAAATATTGGAAAGAAAAAATGATGCATGCTAGAGACACACACTTAAAAATTTTGTAAAGTGAAACGGATTAAAGAACCAAATTAACTAAACCATTTATCAAGTTAACTAATTTACCACCATAATTAAATTTTAATATTAAAACTAAAATATACAATGATCATTTTAAATTGAATTTAATTATTTATATAAATAGAAAACCATTTTCCAATAATATTTCTATAATATATTTTATCATTTAATAATAATATATTAGCATCAAATTATATTAATAATCGACCACAACCTAATGACCCAAAAACAAAGACGACCATATAGAATTTAAACTTATGAAAATCTTAAATATAGTTATGTAGCTAAAACTATACACGAGATTAATATATATTGTGGTGTGCTTGTGACAATGAAGACAACAACGACGCATGCTACAAAAATAAGTCAAATTTTCTATTGGAATCATGAACCCACTCAACCACTGTTTTCTTACACAATTGGTTTTTAGCGATAAAAAACACCGTGTAATAGTAAAATCTTGAAATTGAGTGTGAGAAATACATAACGTCGCTAATAGATACATGAACTGTTCGACTACTGTTTTTATACACAATTAGTCTTTAGCGGAAAATATCGTGTAATGATAAAAATTTTGAAATTGAGTATGAGAAATAATATATCTGAAATTATAAACTTTTTAACCAATGAAAATCATACCGAGAGTTTAAATTTATATCTAGAAAATAAGCATGGCCATTAGACACCAAAAAAACTCTTAATTTACTCACTTAGAAGTTAAAACACATTTTCCCCATTGTTTTTGATGGTATGCATTCAATAAAACGTTAGTAATTGAATAAATAAAAAATTATGGTAATTTGGATATATTGTAGTTATATGCAATTATGCATTTAATAATAGGTTTTAAAATGAATGAGTAGTCAACGACGTCGCTATCGATTTTTTTTTGTGATTAGTTATTGATTTCCTTTATAATTTTCTTTTTTTTTTTTTATTTTCTTTATAATTACGATCATATGTTTATAAAAATAATATTTTTAATGATTTTATGATTAGACCTTCACTATTGGGTCTTCATATACAATCTTTACAATTTCATTTGTCATTTTTACTCATCTTTGAGAAACATCAGAATCGTATTTTACTTCATCTGACTCTGTTTGTTTTACCGCTTATGTTGAACCGATGAAATTATTGTTTTTGTTTTCATGTTTTTATTTATTTATTTTACATGACTAATTTTATGATTTAAATCCATGATTATAAAACTTAAATTGTTTTATTTTAGTGGATATTTATAATTTAGGGAAAATTAGTAGGATTTCCTATTATTTCTAGTAACGTGAAGTCATTGTAGAAAACAAATAGTCAAAGAAGTTATGGGTCCAATATAAATCATTATAAATTTAGATTTTTTCTAAATTTTTATGTTAAATTTTTAAATTAAATATTTATAATAAAAATGAAATTTTAAATTTTTAGACACCAATAACTAAAATGTTAATAAAATTATTTTTTATCCAAAATTATAAAATTAATATCATAACATCTAAAAATTAATAGTTAATTGAGATGATAAGGGTAAAATTGAAATTTTATTTTTGTTATGAGATCGTGAGTATGAAAATAACGACATTTAATTGCTTGGGTATTAAATTGCACAGTTTTATTATTTCATGTATTTACCTTCCAACCAAAAACAATTAGGTATTAAACGTCCAAACAAAGAATATTTTAGGTTTGTTTTTGGATTTTTTCCCTTTTTATTGTTTATAGTTGAATAATTTTATTCCCGTGTAAAGTTCTCAAACGATACGTTTCTTCTTTATTATATAAGATATTATTTCTTTATTTTATTTTTTGTTTTCTCTCTCTTTCTTCTTCTCTTTTTTTCCTCTCTAAATATATTATTCCTCTCTTTCTTCCCTTCCCTTGAATTTTACCACAATAATAAATTTTCAAAAGTCAAATAGACGATCTAAACTTGTTCTCGATCCACTATTATTCATTCGATTGTAATTTGTTCCCGATCAAATTCTATTACTCATTCAATATGAACTTGTCCCCGGTATAATTATATTACTCATTCGATTTGAACTTGTCCCCGATAAAGGTATTAGATCTGGACATGCCATGCAAGATGGGTAATATAATTAGATCGGGACAAGTTCTATTACTTTTTCTATAGTCTTTTTTAAAATTAACACTCTGTTAAATTTAGGGACAACTGGCTTTGATGATTGTCCTTCGTCATATGAGGTGGGTTTATCCGCTAGAAATCTTAACTTACTTTTCGGGGATTTCATTCACTATATTTCATAATTATTGTCTACGGTAAATGTTAACTACATTTAATGCAACATTTTGTTCTTATTCTCCGCCATAAAGCTGTTTTTCTGGCACAAGTTACCATTTTTCTCTAACACAAACTTTCACACTTTTAAGGGACAAAATTGTCAATAAAATACTATAATACCATAAATATGGTAGTTTTAGAAAGGTCAATACAATTGTGGTAGATTTGGAAAGAATCTTTTCAAAAGTTGTAAACTAGTCAATATTCCCAAAATTTAGGGTAATATAATATTAGTTTTTTTCAAGTCAAATGTAATCTCAATTTACTTCCAAAACAAAACAAAATAAATTAATGTGTTGAATTTTTAATGCACATCATATATTTGGATCTCTAATTAATTTCTTTGACTGCATTCTGCAAACATTATCTATAAATACTTATTTGATAGTGTAATTTTTATTCATCCTTAAATTACTCAATCAATTTTTATTTCTAAAAGAACAAATTATTGTTATGGAACCACTAGGAGATCGTCGTCCTTGCTGCGTATGTATCACCAAAAATAGAAATTGTCCTAGATTCTGCGAATATGCGGAATACTTTCCATATGAGTTGTATACTTTTTTTAAAAACTTTTTTTCCTTACTATTATCTTCTGCTAAACATTTTACTTGATATTAATTAATTTTAATTTTCAGGCGAAGTCATTATGAAAGTACTAATGAATTGTTTGGCACACCAAAGATCATTAAGATGATGAGGCATGCTCCTGAAGAAAAAAAACAAATGCTTGCAACTTCCATAATCATGGAAGGTAATGCTTGGACAAATGATCCTGTAAGTGGTGGATTTGGTATGGTGCAAAAGATCATGTGGAAGATTATGTTACACAAAGCCTACCTTCATGAACTCGAGGAGAAGATTAAGGAAGAGAAGGAAAAAATCGAGCTTCATCTTTAAGTGATACATTGTAGCATATATTATTTATGCATCAAATAATGATTATTTAATATAAAATCATATTTAAGATGAATATTAAATTACCGTCGAGCAAGTTAATACCTTATATTTCTTATTCATATTTCTTGTGATTAAATTGTTTGTGTATTTAGATGATCATAAATGAAACTTTGAAATCTAGAGAAACATATTGTACATATAATAAAGTAAAAGTATAAAAAATTGATAATTTTAAAAATACGAGAACTTCTCGTTTCTTGTTCTAAGTAAAATAACATTCCAATATAGAATTAGGGTTTAGTTGCCTTTGGAAAATTGCTTTGTAAAAAGCTAGATATTATGTTTCGTTTAGTATATCTTTGACTCATGATATTTGACATTTGATTAAAAATCATGTTTGCCTTACATGCATAATATCTTAAATGCTTGTATCACATGTCTCTAACTACCACGAAAAACTTTGTGTATAAAAAATTCAAATCTTTAATTTTTGGACGACAAATTCATTAGCGTTACTAATTTCATTGTACCTATCAGTTTTATGACGATAATAATACAATTTATTTCGTCCCAAAAAAAATAATATTTATTTATTAAGTTAATAGGAAAATAGGTGTAAATATACAAATATGTATATGTAATATGCAATTAGAGAATATATGAAACACCACTATACTATCAACATTAATATTAGTAAGATGAGAAACATAAATTAGATGATTTGAGTCAATATTTTTCCCTAGTAATCTTAGTAATAGTTTTTTTTTTCTTTTATTTGCATAGTTCATATACATATTTGTATACATATATGTTGTGCAGATCTAAAATTTTTGTTTAATACCTATTTTGCACCTCTACCAAATAAATTGTGTTAGAATTTTAAAAAATTCATAATCACAACAAAATTTCTAACACTATTTAATTTGTTGATCATAAAAAATCTGAATTTTTATGCACAAAACGTTTCTTAATAGTCAAAACTAGTGATATAAGAAGTGCAATGCCAAGAATTATAGAGATTTGAAGCGAAATTTTAAAATGACATGATTATACATAACTTTTAAGTTCTAAACTATAATCATAATAAAAAAAATTAAGATATTAAATAGAGCGAACAGACGTTTAGGTTTTTTTCGGATTTACCATATTCATCAGATTAATCCATGCTGGATTGAGAAAAAGCCTCAAGCTTGGAACAACTACATGTAAATCATAACCTCGAGATATTTTAAGGCTTTCAATGTCCCAAAGAAAGTTATTTGGTGTCGAATCCATGAGTGAAAATTGAGCTTTTCACATAGAACAAAGAGGGATATGAAATAGTACAATTTTATGTTTTAAATAAAGAAGATAAAATGAAAGGTAAATTTTATAGGTTTAGCCAGCAGAGAACAAATGAAATGAATGTTTTAAGTTTAGACACCAAGAACAAACTTAGGGTTCAAGTCTAAGCTTAGTCATATACTTCTGAACAATATTGGACTTTATTGTTCAAGTATTAAACAAACATTGAAATCTTCTTAAATCACTTTTCAAAATGCAACGAGGATCTATTCTTTTTTTTTTTTTCAGAAGAAGCTACAAGAAAGAACAACAAGTTTGGATATGAATTATAAAGTTAGTAATCCATGTAAGAGACGCTTATATTAATTAATTTATACTGTTAATTATTTCATCCGTAATTTTTATTATTATTCAATAAAGTATTTATTTTACTGAATTAAAAAATAATAATTATGGGTGTTTGGATATTCGGTCGGGTATTTTGGGTTTGAGTTTTTCGGGTTTAGAATTTTAAGATCCGTTCGAGTAATTCAAGATTCCGGGTCGGGTTTGGTTCGGTTTCGGGTTTAGTTATATATTGAAATATCAAAATTTTGTGTCCGAATCTATTAAATTATTTGAAAATTTCAAAAATTCCCTAAACAACCCGAGTAGTTTTGCTTGAATATATTTAAAAATACATAAAAGTAACTAAAATATCCGAAAAATCATAATATTGTCTATATGTAAATATAAATATAAATATTTTAGTTATATTTATATTTAAGATATGTTTGGGTACCAGTTCGGGTTCGGGTTTTTCAGGTTTTGAAGTTTAGATTCAGTCGGATATTTGAAAATTTCAGGTTCGAATTTAGATTGGGATTTTTGGATTGGGATTTTTGGATCGGGTTCAGATCGGTTTTTTCGGATTCAGGTATTATGTCCAAAGTAAAAATGGTAAACGGTGGTTGTTTTGTTTGTATTTGTAAAGCAGAAGAGAGAGAGATATAGAGACACTGAAAGCAAAGACCAAAAAAGAAAAATTAAAAAGAGAGAGAGGAAAATGGAGAGCGACGAAGCAGCAGCAGTGTCTCCTCAAGCAACGACACCGAGCGGAGGAACCGGAGCTTCTGGGCCGAAGAAGAGAGGTCGGAAACCTAAAACCAAGGAAGATTCTCAGACGCCGTCGTCTCAGCAACAGAGCGATGTTAAAATGAAAGAAAGTGGGAAGAAAACGCAGCAGTCGCCGAGTGTTGACGAGAAGTACTCTCAGTGGAAAGGTCTCGTCCCCATTCTCTACGACTGGCTCGCTAACCATAACCTCGTCTGGCCTTCACTCTCTTGCAGGTCTCCCCCTTTCTCCTTTCCTCTCCTTCTAGGGTTTCGTTTCGTAATCGTTTCTTAGCTTTGAACATTCTCATGTTTGGAATGAATTTAGTAAAATCTTACACATACATTTTCTCGATTTCTGGGTTTAAGTGAGATTGTTGCGATTGTTCTAGTTAGGGTTTTGGATGTGGCTCTGTCTTCATACCTTGATATATCTGATGTTCTATTCATGAATTGTTACTATTGATTACCTTGTTGGTTACTAATGACTAAGAGGAATTTTCAGTTTCTCTGAGTGTTTATATCTGATGAAGTCTTTAGTTGTTGTGCTAAGAGTTTCCATTTGGTGAATTGTTGTTTGATTTTTTTATAGATGGGGTCCGCAGCTTGAGCAAGCAACCTACAAGAATCGCCAGCGTCTGTACCTCTCAGAGCAAGTAAGTTTTTAGCTTTCTCTTGTATCTTGTTGTCTCATCTTCTTTATATACTTCTCATCGTATTATTTGTATTTTTCTTGGTTGTGTCACCAGACTGATGGAAGTGTGCCCAATACTTTGGTCATAGCAAATTGTGAAGTTGTTAAGCCAAGGGTTGCTGCAGCAGAGCACATTTCTCAGGTATTATGTGGTTTAATACTAAGCTTGTGTCCTTTCCATATCCTACTCCACACTACAATTGGTTTCATGTTTGACACTTATATACTATCTTCTGAAAATGTGTTCTCAGTTCAATGAAGAAGCACGTTCTCCATTTGTGAAGAAGTACAAGACCATCATTCACCCTGGAGAGGTGTGAATTCTGCCCACTCTTGAGATATTTCTGTATTGACATTGTTCTTTTTAGTTCTATTTGGTTTGTTAATTGTATCTGCATCCCTGTTTCATCTGTCCATGAAGTTATTCGTTTGGCACGTTGGTGAAAGTAAATTTTGATGTGTATTCATTACTAATTTGCAATTGCAGGTTAACAGAATCAGGGAACTCCCACAGAATAGTAAGATTGTTGCTACTCACACCGACAGTCCTGATGTGAGTGCTGCTTCTATTTTGTTATGGTCATAGCAACTTGAAATATGTCGGTTTCATATTTCTGTATTTGGCAGTCAAAGAGCATCCTTTGTTCGGACATATGTCCAGTTTCAGAGTTATCTAAATACAATATGTTGATTTCAGGTTCTCATTTGGGATGTTGAAACCCAACCAAACCGTCATGCTGTGCTTGGAGCTGCAAATTCCCGTCCAGATTTGGTATGTCCACTTCTGAGAATGTTGTTTTATGCTTTATTCTTGTTTGTTTCTCATCATTGGAAGTGATAAATCTCTTTGATATCTTCTTAAATAGTGCTTCTTGTTTGCATCATCTGAATGAACCATTTTTCATGCAGATACTAACTGGGCACCAAGATAATGCTGAATTTGCTCTTGCCATGTGCCCAACGGAACCCTTTGTGCTCTCCGGAGGTTTGTGTTTCTGTAATTTGTAGAGTCCAATCCTGTGGTTTGCCAGTTTCTCATACAAAAGTTCTTCTCTTAGGCAAGGACAAGTCAGTTGTTTTGTGGAGTATCCAAGATCACATCACAACGATTGGGACAGATTCCAAATCATCTGGATCTATCATCAAACAGACTGGTGAAGGTACTGATAAGAATGAGAGTCCTACTGTTGGCCCACGAGGTGTATATCATGGCCATGAAGATACAGTTGAAGATGTGGCATTCAGCCCGACGAGGTAACTTCTTAGAACAGACTCCTTCTATTGATATCGTGTTTGTTTATGCATACTGCAGATATTTTCATGATTTTCTAATAATACTTCTGGTGAACTTTTATACCGTGAAGTGCACAAGAATTCTGCAGTGTTGGTGATGATTCTTGCCTTATACTATGGGATGCGAGAACTGGCACAAACCCTGTCACGAAGGTACTCTATCTTTTGAATCCTATCAAAAGTTTGAAGATTTACCTCCTTTTGATATTATATCTTACTTTTTTGTTTTCCAGGTTGAAAAAGCGCATGATGCTGATCTTCATTGTGTTGATTGGAATCCTCATGACGACAATCTGATCCTGACAGGGTATGGAGAAATACATACAAATAGATGATTAATACATACTTAGTATCTAATTAAGAAATTGATGAATATTTCAGGTCAGCAGACAACACTGTCCGGTTGTTTGATCGTAGGAAGCTTACCGCTAATGGAGTTGGTTCGCCTATTTACAAATTTGAGGGACACAAAGCTGCTGTTCTTTGTGTTCAGGTATAATCAACTTTTTTTTTTTTTTTCCTTCTTTGTATGAAGTATATCTCTTAACCCACTGACACTATCTTGTTATTCAATTCAGTGGTCTCCTGATAAGTCATCCGTCTTTGGGAGCTCTGCAGAAGATGGTCTCTTGAACATCTGGGATTATGACAGGGTGTGTACATAGTTCACTCAGATGTCTAAAATTAATCTTTCTTCACTATCATCACTGAAACATATTCATTGTACTCATGTTTGGTTTGTTTAATTAACCATCAGGTCAGTAAGAAGTCTGATCGTGCAGCTAAAAGCCCCGCTGGGCTCTTCTTCCAGCATGCTGGTCACAGGTTCTTAAAGACTTATCTTGATTTTTCTTGATTGCTTTCTCATTTTACTTGCTTCTAAGTTCCCTTGTTTATAAACCATATTAGGGACAAAGTTGTTGATTTCCACTGGAATGCTTCAGACCCTTGGACTATTGTCAGTGTTTCTGATGACTGTGAGACTACTGGTGGAGGTGGAACATTGCAGGTAACCTTGAAATCTTTCTTGGTACCTTGATAAGCAATTTTATTGACATACCGTTAAATGTTGTTTATACTTTCTTCTATGGCAGATATGGCGGATGAGTGACTTGATTTACAGACCAGAAGAAGAAGTCGTGGCAGAATTGGAGAAGTTCAAGTCGCATGTTATGACTTGTGCCTCCAAGCCTTAAGAGTAAAGAAAACCCATTGTCTATCTATCTATCGCCTATGGTAAACTAATGCGGGTTTTAGCGAGGAGTCTTGGTTTTTGTAAGGCTGGTTTGTCTTTTGAGATATTGGTGGTAGCTTTTAGGACCTTTCCATATCAGTTAGGGGTACATGGTTCTGGTTCATGATCCTGTTTCATCAGACTCTTAGGTGCTGTTTTGTTCAACTGAGATGTTAATCAAATCGGACCAACTTTATGTGTTTTGGTTTAAGGTTTCAATACTTGGCCTGAACCTAATGATTCCTTCTCTGTAACTAGTCGAGACCAACCCGGCTACAAAAAAAATAGTTGCATTGATGTTCAAATGCAAAGCAGAAGGGGTCATTATAAAACAATATAGTAATAAGCATCGCAAAATTTGGAAACTGGGTTCTTGATGATTCGTCGCATCTTAAATAATGTTTGCATTGTCGTTTTCATTAGAAAAAAACTGTTAATCACGCTTAGCAGTAGGATTAGGTGATTTTCAATTCACAGATTTATTCGTAGGATTTTGAAGAAATTTTAAGTATTAACAGTCACTAAACAATCAGACCATTGCAAATCATACATAGATCACCTGGTCATTTCATAAAACTAAACTATATGATAATGTTTTACTTTATTGGGCTTAACGTTAATGGTCCTCCCGCTTAATAGGCTTTATGAAGTCTCTTGATGAGCTAGAGACTTTAAAAATCCAATCACAAAGCCTACATGAGACCGTCAAGATCAGTCAGAGAAGATCAAACGAAGAAGTTTTTGTTCCAAAAGATACTAAAGAGAGAAACATGAATCAATGTATTGCTTGAGGAATAAGGTAGGGAAGCTAATCAATCACAAGTAGACGAATCGGAGTATTTCATAAAATTAGGGTTTTTAGACCTACATTTTCTTTTCTTTTTCCGACGATACTTAAATTGCTCGAGAAACTCTATTAGTGAGAAATCCCCCATCGGAATCTCGATGGAATCATCTCCTTCTGGATCCGAACCTCCGCAGAAAGTCGTTTCTAAACTGCAGAAAGTAGGCTGGCGAGCTACGATGATCTTCAATCTCGGTTTTGCAGGTTAGAGAAATCTTCATTACTTTCTTAGTAAGGTTTTTAGTTTTACGTCCGTAATGTGTTCGATGTAATGCCTAGCTGAGAAAGTTCTTTCCTTTTTCTTTATTAATTTTTGAGAATAGAAAATACGAATTCTTCTAGCGGTCGTCTGATATATATGATACTACAATTTATCCCTTGAACTGTTGTTGTTGTCCTTGCTTTGATTCTCGAAGAAAGCTGATTGCATTACTCTGAGAGTGTTTGATTCTCCACTCTATTATCAGATATTAGAACATGCTTATTGAAAGGACATTTTTTGGATCTGTATCTCTCAGTCACTGTTGATGTTTTCAGCGACATTGAATTAAGCAAATGTAGTATCTAGAAACTATCTATATCTCTGTGTGCGTGTGTGTATATATCTTGGCTAAGCATTTTTGCGTTGAATAGAGGATTCACACAGGTTCTTGTAAATTTTCTGGTTCATGGACATGATTGCACATCTTATTATCTTGTACTCAATACTTTTCAAATGTTTCAGCATCTCGATTTTTAGCTGGCAGAACTACAAGCTTGGTCTAAATCAGAATTGAGAAAAGCATGCTTGCTTGATTTCTTATGATATAGCATTCATGATAGACAACTTCAATGTTTGCTGATTTGATCATTTGGTTCTGCAGCTTATATATTTGCGATAAAACGAGAAAAGGACATTGATGCGGACGAGAAGAAGAAAGTTAAAAAGGGCAGCGAGGCTAGACATAAAGGTGTGAAAAAGGGTGCTGTTAACACCGAAATCGAGAAGAAAGGTGCAGAAGAAACTGATAAGGCTAAGGAAGCAGAAACTGCAATACCGGAGAAGGAAGAAACCAAACTGATCCCTGAACTGGATCCACTGTTTGAATTTACAGATGCAACTGATCAATCCATGTTTCAAACTGTGGCAACTGAACATGTAAAGGTAGCAAGGAAACCAATTCCAGAAGATGAGCAAAAGGAGCTTTTCAAGTGGATATTGGAAGAGAAAAGGAAGATAGAACCAAAAGACAGAAAAGAAAAGAAACAAATCGATGAAGAGAAAGCTATTCTGAAACAGTTCATTCGTGCTGAGAGGATTCCAAAACTTCTACCTGATGATTCCGTTGATTCTTCACTTCGTGATTGGGACAAATTCTTCTCCAAGTAGAACGAATACAGAAACTAGTGTGTACTTGTTTTTTGTTAGTACACCAAATGACCATTGTTGGCTTTTTAGTTTTACTACTCTGATTGTTACTCTAATCAACGAATAGTTTAAATGTGATTTCTTGGGGGTTGAGAGTGGCACTTTTATAAAACTTTGGGGTAATGTTTCTATTTCTTATAATATAAAGGACTTAAAATATAAATTCAATAAAAATAAGGGTGTTTCTGAGAAAGAGGGTATAAATAGCTTAAACCCTAGAGAAACTGAAGAATCCTAAATTGATCATCGTCGTCCTTTGAGTAATTTAGAAAATCAAAATGGGTCGCAACGTCAAAACCAAGGCAAAGAGGAAGAACAAGGTTTGAACTTTTTGAATCCCAGCTTTATCTTGTTTCGATTCTCCAATCTGATGTTCTCAAACCAAAACCTAATTGTGTGAATTGGATTTATTTTTGTTTGGTTTTGAATTATAATAGAAGAAAGCAGAGGCGTCTTCTTCCGAGATACCATCGATACCAACTAGGGTTTGGCAACCAGGTGTTGATACCCTTGAAGATGGAGAAGAACTTCAGTGTGACCCTTCTGCTTATAATTCTCTCCATGGCTTCCATGTTGGTTGGCCCTGTCTGAGGTAATATCATTTCTACTCCTATACATGTGTTCATGAAGCTGAAAGCGTGAGACTTAAGGGATAATTCAAATGAGAAGCTTCTTCTTTGTTTGTCAACAGTGTAAAGAAATGTGTTTGCAAGTTTACGATTCATTAAGTTAAGAAAACTACTGTTTGTGAATGATTACAGTGAAAGTTTTGGTGATTTGATGGCTTTCAATTATTTTTCTCAGCTTTGACATTTTAGGTGATAAGTTGGGTTTGAACCGAACTGAGTTTCCTCACACACTTTATATGGTGGCTGGGACTCAGGTAAGTTTTGTACTTTTTATATCTTCATATGTATTTGTGCTTTTAGAATCCTGTGTATACGTTTTCTTTTTTTCTTTAGGCTGAGAAAGCAGCTCATAACTCCATAGGGTTATTTAAAATCACCAACGTATCTGGTAAGAGACGTGATGTTGTGCCTAAGACATTTGGCAATGGTGAGGATGAGGATGAGGATGACGAAGATGACAGTGACAGCGATGATGATGACGGAGATGAAGCTTCTAAAACTCCAAATATTCAGGTAATTCTTGATTCGTTTTAACTCTTGTGTTATTCATTCATATCTCTTGTCTCCTAAGGCGGGAGAGTCCTCGTGGTTGATATTTTCTCTCAAAATTTTGGTATACAGGTTCGAAGGGTTGCTCACCATGGATGTGTTAACCGTATACGTGCAATGCCACAAAACTCTCATATCTGTGTCTCTTGGGCAGATTCTGGTCATGTACAGGTAAGATTATATTTTTGTCTACTTTCACAGCTTGGGTGTCTTTTTTTGTATGTGTCTTTGTTAATGTGGATTAGCTTTTGTGTTTCTTGACAGGTCTGGGACATGAGCTCTCATCTTAATGCTTTAGCCGAATCAGAAACAGAGGGTAAAGATGGAACTTCACCGGTTCTTAACCAAGCACCCTTGGTTAACTTTTCTGGTCACAAAGATGAAGGCTATGCTATAGACTGGAGTCCTGCAACCGCTGGAAGACTTCTTTCCGGTATAGTTATCTCAGAAATTTCTGCGATACTAAATAATTACATGCTTTTCGGCATGGTCAATGTAATTTTTTTTTCTCCACTGGCTAGGGGACTGCAAGAGTATGATTCACCTGTGGGAGCCAGCTTCTGGTTCATGGGCTGTTGATCCTATTCCGTTCGCTGGACACACTGCAAGTGTTGAAGATTTACAAGTAAAACTGCCACTTTACAGCTAAATAATATGTTTGCTTGTACCATTTCCTTTTGGCTGAACAATCTGTTTCTTTATTCCAGTGGAGTCCAGCCGAAGAAAACGTGTTTGCCTCATGTTCTGTGGATGGGAGTGTTGCAGTCTGGGATATTCGACTTGGGAAGTCCCCTGCACTATCTTTCAAGGCACATAACGCAGATGTGAATGTCATCTCATGGAACAGGTTCTTGTCCCACTATGCTGTATAACTTAATTCTGTTTGGTTTTGTGCTTCCCACGAATGTTGTAGTCTTAATTTTTCTTCTTTCATGAAGGCTGGCTAGTTGCATGTTGGCCTCAGGAAGTGATGACGGGACATTCTCCATCCGTGATCTTAGACTGATCAAAGTAAGTTAAAAACCGTAGCTATATATTTTCCTTAGCAATCTCTTAACAAGATTCTGATATGGTGGCATATAAATCTTGAACTAGGGTGGAGATGCTGTGGTAGCACATTTTGAGTACCATAAGCATCCTATTACGTCAATTGAATGGAGCGCTCATGAAGCTTCGACACTTGCAGTCACTTCCGGTGATAACCAGCTCACGTAAGCAAGAATACAATACACACCGATTCTCTCCAGAAAAACCAAAACTCTGTCTTAATTGTTTTTGGCTATCTGTTGTATTTACAGGATATGGGATCTATCCTTAGAGAAGGATGAAGAAGAAGAGGCAGAGTTCAATGCACAGACCAAGGAACTAGTCAACACACCTCAAGACTTGCCTCCTCAGCTTCTCTTTGTTCACCAAGTAACATTCTTACTTCAACTATCATTAGCTTGGTTTATTTGATCTATGTATATTTTGTCTGAAAACCTCGATTATTTTTTTGGGGAAAACCAGGGACAAAAAGATCTGAAGGAACTTCACTGGCACAACCAGATTCCGGGGATGATCATCTCAACTGCTGGTGATGGTTTCAACATCTTAATGCCTTACAACATTCAGAACACGCTTCCGTCTGAGCTACCAGCCTGAAAGACAAGGTCTTACTCTGAAAACTCTTGAAGTATTACTCATAGTTTTGTGTTGTCCTCTCTCTGTTCTCTTTCCTTGTATCATTGATGGCAAGTTGCAAGAATTATACACTCTTTCACAAGTTTCAAGTTTTCATCATCAGTTTATTTACTGATTTCAGTTGTGACAAAATGTCAAATTTTGATTTACATTCTCCTCTCCAGTAACAGAAGCCACAAGCCTAATAATAGTTTAATCCTTAACAAGTAAAAAAAAATCAAGTAGATTAATTGTTGAATTCTGCTCATAACATTCTCCAATTTGAAAATTACAAGTAGTGGATAAACTTTGATTAAATGATCGAAAACACTCATGTAGAATGTAACAACTATCATGACGATGATGAGCCATCTCCCAAAGACAACTAACAAATTGTGTTGTTCAACAATCGCAGTCTTGGTAAACTCCACCGCTATGGAAACCAATTCCTTCTGATGTTTGGTGTAACCATGATTAGCTCCTTCCACAATCTCCAGCTTATGATTCGGTATAACCTTTGCAAACTCCTTAGCATCTTCCCCAGGTACCACGGTATCATCCGAACCATGAACTGTCAAAACTTTGCATTGTTTATCAATATTGAGACAAGCTTGATGCATATCAGTGTTTAACCTATCCATTAAAGACTCTTGAGTAACACGAAAACAAGATTTGCCCTCTGTAGCATCAATAAACCCCTGTTCCTTAATCTTTTCTATATAACCATCTCCGAGACGCACATCATTCTTAAGATCAAAACGTCCAGAGATATTGACGACATTGCGGATATAATCGGGAAACTTGGAAGCATAGAGAAGAACGACATCACCACCTTTACTATGACCAAGAATGACAGGAACTAGACGGTTCATGATGTTAGAGGAGGACAAGTGTTGAATAACGTAATGCAGATCATCCTCTGCTTCACTGTTGAAGTTACCATAATAGAAAGTTCCTTCACTATCTCCGTTACCAGAGAAATCGAAACGAAAAGAGCTGATTTTTTCTTTCTCCAAAGCTGTAGCCACGTTTTTGAGAATCTTGTTGGTCTTGTCCGATCTAAAGCCATGGCATAAGACCACAACTTCTTTTGATCCAGTTTCGTGAAGCAGACCCACGAGCTTCTCGTTGCGGCGGTTCGGAATCACGATCTTCGTTGGCTTCATCGTCTTTTTGCTTCAGGTGGTAATCGTAGAGAAGAAAACAATGAGGCCCCCTATTGATGTAAAAAGAATAAGGTAATGGAAGTATGGAACTGGAACTCTCGCCAAAGATCAAATTGCATTTTTCTGTGGAGATACGAATGAGACTCGTAATCACTTTTTCTTTTTTTTGCTAAACTAAAACTCGTAATCACTTATTCTTCTCATGTCGATATTCAGTGGAAATTTGGACCTTACTCGTAAGTAGACTCCTCAACCATGGTGAAAACTCCACAGTTTTAAAGTCACATTTCTATTGTAAAAACAGTTTTTGTTTTTTGTTTGAATGAATTTTACACACAATTAGAAAATAAAAAGTGTTTGTTGATACAACAAAAAAAATAACACGTGAAGACTTATGAGCTAACAGGCTTCCCGTTTAGTTTAGGGAAAGGATCTTGCTTGCTTAGAACTACCACTTTGCTCTTGTGAGCTAAATAACCTTTCACAAGGTTTTTGTATATCAATATCGTCATTATACATTCCACCTGCAAATACAGTATTATTTTGACAACTGTGAGTTTATAGAAGATTTCAATTTTAGAAGAAGTCAAAAGCAATGAATGGGATGGTATTGTAGAACAAACCTCGTCCAGATCCATGTCCATATCTAGCCATCTTAGTGCTTTGGCAATCCCTTCAAGCTTCAGCTGGTGAGCTCTCGCTGGATCACTCAGCTTCTGGTTTATATAACTGAAACATTGATAATAATAAGAGTTATAAACTCAAGAATCTTGGATGGTATCATAGCTTGTCTTTGCTTACATTTTCTTCATGAGTCTCTGGTAGACTTGGAGCTCTAGCTTTTCCAAGACAAGATACACACCCGACCTCAAGAACCTGTATAAAAGAAGAGTATTAGATCGAGATATTAAGTTGTTCGGTGATAGAATCAAAATACTCATCATATAGAGACTTGCACAACTCTACTCTCGACCCAACTGCAAATCCTAACCCCTAGACAAATCCAGAACATCCCAACTCTTTCTGCCCCAATTTTCTTTTAACCTGTTAGCTCTCTACCTAAGAACCAGGTGTTACTGACCTGTCAGCAGAGCTATATAATCCACTACAAGCAGCCTATACTAATTCCAATACTCATGCTCTAGAGTATCCACAAGGACTCTATCATTTGGATTAGATGAGAAAAGCAAGATATCGAAAGAAATACATACCGATCTTCATGTTCTTGAAGAGCATGCCGGAGAAGCCTTAGATCACCCTTTCTCAGAGCTTGCACAATCTTTGTGTACTGGACACGTAGAGAAATAGGATTAAGAGAGATATGATATCACTCAGCAGATGCGAAATAAGTTTTGACATAGATTCGAAGAAAATTTTATAGAACAACAGAAAAGTCGTTACCTCATGCAGATTATAATTTCGCAGGAGCTCATCTTTTGGTATAATTCCTAAAGAAAGCTTCACCGGTACCAAATACTTTAATATCATCCTGATTCACATAAGGCCACATTAGCTGATTAAGCAACGCAATGCAAGAGTAAGGTAATCACAGAGTAAAACCAGAATCAGACCTTATATTTCGTTCTCTTTTGGGGTTGCAATTTTGCAAGGCATATGATAGCTTTGTATCAGCCTGCAAGATCCAAAAAAAGAGATTAAATGTTACTATCAATATTTGGATTGACACTACGAAATGAACTGTGATGGTAAGAAAAAATCTCTTAGTGACTCACAGCAGGAAAATTTTCGTTGAAGACTTCTAATCGGCCGGTATAATACATGTATGTAACCTGGTGTTTGCGAAGAATAAACAGAAGATAATAAGTAACCGAATAAGGAGGCCAAAAACTAAAACTGTTTGCAGAGAACTGCGCCAGACCTTATCTCTTCTTGGAAACTCCTCAAAGTCAAATATCCGAGCAGTTTCGATACTTCTTATTACACTTCGACAAAGATTGACGGTTCCAAGCTAAAATACAAAATTGGGGATACCTGTTTAGTACTCCATTTAATGGTTAAATCATAAATATCAAACTGTTGCCAGAAAGCATATCACCTTAAAGTAGGTCTTGAACAATTGGCAAGTCACATATAATGCTCCGACTCGTTTTGGACCTTTCCCCTATAGTTTAAAACTACATAAGGAGCCGGAAAAAATATTGAACACAAATATAAACTAATATTCCTGAAGATATATAGATAGATCAAAGGGAAAACTTACAGCAAGAACTCCAAAAACTTTCATGAGAAGAGACCCAGCTGCTTTTAATTTCTCTGGAGACTTTCCATTAGAAGTTAAATCTTTATCAGCCTGCAATTCCATGTGGAAAAATCATGCTTTCAGAACTGACTCCTCGACACAATGAAACCAGACAAGGTTAAGATTTTGAAAAAGGGATATACAAATGAGATACTACCTTTTCCGCAAGAACTCGAATTTCATAACAAACTACATACAGAGCTTCCAATGCCCAAGCAGATTCCCAATTACGAAACTCCTGAACAAATGCACTGCACATATAGAATCCATCAGATATCAGACATTGTGAACAGACAAAAAAAAAAGCTTATCACCCTGAAATCATATTAGACATCAATAGAGGAGCAGAGAGGAACAAGAAGACTTTACTTGGCAAACTTATCGAAAGCAAGGTATGCTTCGACTAGATTCCCAACTCGGTAACTTTGTAGAGAACGAAACACATGAGCCAGAATCTCGCCATATTCAGAGAATCTATCAGACTGTCTAATCAAACTGCTAGAATCCTGTATCAGTCAAAGAAAAGAAAACTCAAAGGATTCAGCACTTTCACAGCTCTCTACATATAAATAAAAACCCTAAATCTAAAATCCATACTCATAAACTCAAACATAGACATAGAGTGTTCACTACAACAACTCAATAGGAGACACTTTCACGGCCTAAATTCATACTCATTGGTGAAGCAGGAGGACCCAATTGGAAAATCATACTCATTAGTGAAGTAGGAGGATCCTAGATTGACATTGATTGAACCTAAAAGATACACACTTTGCTAACATAAAGATAATGTTCCTAGTGTTTTGAGCCCTAAATTCAGAAATTCATACTCATTGGTGAAGTAGGAGGACCCAATTAGAAAATCATACTCTTAAGGATCTTACATTGAATCGATTTAACCTAAAAGTTACAAACTTTGCTAACATAAAAACCATGCTCCTAGTGTTCACAATTCATACGAGAACCCAATCGGAACATATCAGAAGCATCCTGGATTTGAAATCGAACCTAACTTTACCAATTTACAAGGATCATGCCACTAATCACAGGAACATACTCCAAGCTGCTAATTTGAATCATGGGTCTCGATTTAACAGAGAATATATGTACCTGGAAGACGTTGAGTGCGTCGGCGAGTGAGAGAAGAGGTGGAGAATTGGAAGAGAAAGAGAGGAGACGGCAAAGTGTAGAAGAGTCTTGGTACGAAACGGCGTCGCAGAATCGGTTTAGGTATTCAGTGATTCTCCGGTGAGCTTCACCCATACTAACGTACGCCATTGTCACCTTCTTCGTCTGCGTCTTCCTTATTCTTTGAGAGAGACACGAAATCAAATAAGTCGCCAGGAAAAAAAAGGAAATAACGGAGTTGAGAAAAACGACGGCGTTTGGTAATTAACTAAATTGTTACTACGTACTAGTCTTTTCTGGTATTAGACTTATTGACATATGTTAGTTGGGCCATTTAAGGCCCATATGAAATACAATCATTAAAATGTTTGAAAATTTATTTGTAAAGGATTTGAAAATATCATTAGTGTTGGAAGGATTTTAAAGTTCCTGTAATCGGTGGTACTGATCATGAATTTTTTTTAGAGTTTTTAAGTTCATATAATCGTTTTATAGATCATGATTAATTTGCTTTAAGGTTTTTTAAGTTCATGTAATCGTCCGTAATGTTGACATCTGTATGTAAATATGTCTTCTTAGCCCGATGGTGACGTGAGGAACTTTCTTGAAGGGACATGAAATCAATTTATACCATGCATATAACTCAACAAGTTGCCAAAAACTCGAAGAAATGAATATAATCAACTTGTCAAAAGTAATTAACTGATCAAATAAATCACTTGTTTCCAAATGTGATTTATACTTTCACACTTCTATATATTCCCATTGATATTCCCCTTCTTTCATAGTTAGCAAAGGCCTCTACTACATGTACATGATAAATAAATAAATAAAAATCACGCTAATCATATAATTATCAATATATTTTATTCTTGAACACACAATTAATAGAAATTTTGAGTTGAGAGAAGTCAATCCAGGATTAGTATTTATGTGTAATGCTAAAAGTTGAAGATAACGAGAAACTTGAGAGGTTTTTAAGGTTCCTACTTTATTTTTGGTATGAAGGTTCCTACTAAAATATGCTCTTATATATCATTTTATTTAAAAAGCATTCCATTTGAAACTAATCTAAAAATCTTTAGATTCATTGTTCACCACTCATAGTAAGAGTTGCATGTGGACCATCTTATATTCTCTACTTTCTCATACTTCGTATTTGGAACCTTTATTCCAACAAATTCAATGTGTAAAGCCATCATTACGTTCATTTATTTTTGCCTTTTTGCGTACATAAAAGAAACATCATAACTTGACATGTAAAAAAAAAAATCATTGATTCGATTTGAGACTTTTGAAAACCTTGTCAATTTTATAAAATTTGGCCGATTTGATCTAATCCACATAATCCATCCCTTATAGACGAAATTAAATTTTCAAAGGGGATATTAAAAAAAAATATCAAAAAATGGAAAAATTTAATATCAACAATTTTTTTTTTAACAATACTCCATAAACATAATAATTGTATTAAATTTAATTTTTTAATACAATAAACATTTTTAACAAATTTAAAAATATAAACTTTTCTTATTCTCTATGTGTTATCCATCACATCAATTTCAACACTTTTTTTTTTTCCGTCAATTTCAACACTTTTAAGAATTAAAAAGTCTCATTTTCTTTTTATTCCTTTTTTTTTAAAATTCCTTTATTTTTCGGATAATTAAATGATTCTCTAAGCTTCATAGCAATGAAACACTTTGAATTCGCATTTCGGCGATATAGTCTCTAATAACAACCTCGCCGTGTGCTCTTGCCTCACCACCGCATCTTCTTTCTCCACCAGAACCGCTCCGACGATCCTCTCGTATCCTCCTCCACCACCATTAGCCACATAATCAACCAACGCCGCCTGTACTGGTCCCATACTAGGATTATACGCCGCCGATTCCATATACCAACCTCTGTACACTTTCCCGTCACAATCCACCAGCGAAACTCCCGATGGACATAAACTATACGGCGCGTACGATCTATTCGCCGCCGCTAAAGCCGTTTGTTTCAAATCGGCGGATGAATCGGTGTTTCCGTTACAAATCGAATCCAGATCTGAGATTTTGAGATGGTTATCGTGAGATTCGAGAAGAAGAGGATGATCTTTCCCGAGAAGATCGTCGGGACCGAATCTGTGTGGCAAGAAGCTTCCGAGACGTAAGAATCCGTCTGAATCGGCGGCGGAATCGGAATCGGCGGAGTTGTTTGGATCGGTGATAAGGATTTTGATTTCAGGTGCGTCGCGAATTTCTTGGAGGAATTGACGGCAATGGCCACATGGTGCGGCGGAGACGGCGAAGAAATTGAGATGACGTTCACCGTTGAGTGTGAGATTGGTGACGAGGAACTGTTCGGCGTGGATTGAGTGGTGGAGAGGGAGATTTGGGAATTCGACATTGACGCCTAAGAAGATCCGACCTGATGATCCGAGTCCGACGACTGCGACGTTGAATTTCGAAATCGGAGTTCGAGCGTAGGATTGTGCTGGTTTGACTAGCGACGGGAGGAGCTGAATGACGGAAACGCCGAGTTGTTTCGCGGCGGATTCTGCTTCTTTGGATTGGATTACGAAGCTTGGCTTATCCATTGCGGGTTGATCCGGTTTGGGTCGCGTAAATGGGTCGGGTTATTTTTAGATGGGAGAGATCCGGGAAATGAGGAATTATGAAATGGATGCTGGACAAACAAACTATTTATAGATACAACAACGTAGGAAACTACATTACGCAAATGAAGTTTTGGTTCGGTTTCGGTTATGTTTCGGTTTACGTTTGGTACAAAATAGAAAAATTATATCAGAATTGAATTTACAAATAATATGATTTCGGTTTGACTAAGCCGCATGGAATCATTGTTATGAAAACTACCAAAAATGCAATAGAGTATTAGTGTAACGTAATGTTAAAATCGTGGTCTAATTAAGAAAACACCTAGTAGTTTCATCAACCACGTTACGAAACTACAATAATCTCCGGATAATATTATTTTAGAGGTCAGAAATGAATTAAACTATAGCTAAAAGACAGCTTAGTTTCATATAATTTTGATAGTATTAAACATTTTAATTCCGGTGTTGTCAATTTTAAGTTCCCAAAAAAATAGTTAAGAACAAAGGTGATAGTACTATTGTTGACAAAAGAAAACAAAGATTAGGTTTTGTTCTTATCGTTGGAATCAACGTCACAGACCAAAAGAGAAGTCTTTGTTGATAATTACGTTTTAACCAACGGTTAAGTTTTTCTTAATAGAAGAAACTGAGAAAACTCTATGACAACAATCAGTTTTCCAATTAGGGTCAGTTGTTTGTTTACATAGATAAGTGCCATTTTGTCGAACATAAACTGATAAACATAGAAACAAAATCCATAAAAAGAAAAAAACCTTTTCCACACACAAAGAAATCATAATATGACGAGCTATTTCCGAAAACTCCAATCTCAACAAACTACAAACAAATTTATAGACACAAACACATTTTAGACCCAACCTTGTTTGTATTTGCGGAAGAGATCCTCAGTCTGAGCATTCCTAAACGCGCTACAAGCAATAACATAAACCCATATGAGAACAACGACTGTGATGATAAGTATGAGATTTGCTTTACGCCATTCTTTTCTAAGGTTTCCCAATAAACCAGCTTTGCATGAGTTGCAATTGTAACAAAGCTGGCTTTGGTCATTGCTCCATAAGTAACAGTCTGCGTCTGCAGCCATATTGGTTGGATTTAGCCACAGTGTTGGGTTCACAAAGTTGTAGCCACATGCGGTTGGTGGTTTGCAGCAGCCGGACTGTAAAACAACAAATGTTCAAGAAATTGTCATAATTAGATTTGACCAAATATATGCTTAACCATGTTTTCAAATATGATAATCATAGTCTTAAAGATATTTACACTTTTTTTTTATTGGTAAAAAATATTTACACATTGTAAACACAAACGCTACCATTTGCGTCTGCCCTTTGTGTTTACAACAAAAATTTCATTTTGCTTAACATGGTTAATATTATGGGTTCATGTGGAGAAAAAAAAAGTATATACTAAAGGCAAACACAAACAATCAAGAGTTCAAGAGTCAAGACCTAAAACAATGAAACACTAGTTTTAGTCTGAAAGCTATAAAAATAAAACGACTACAAGAAACCTAAAAAATTGCTTGCTTGGTATGAAAGTACATAAAAAAAATGAAAAAACATGTTGAATCTTATCACAGAATAATCTTCTTTTACTTATGAGTAAATTTTGGTTCTGTCTCGAGGACGAGAAATTGTATAACTCTTTCTTAGAAATAAACTTATTTTTTCTTGAGTCCTAATTTATCCAATAAGAAAAATTATAATGTGAGTGGGGCAACATGGGAGGGATATAATTATCTATTATGTTTCATGATGGAGACAAAGACTTGTGATCGTAATTATTGAATCAAATCATTGGTCCAATATTTAATAATGTCTAATGACTAAAAGATTTAAAATTCAGTCGAGACCTCAGCATCTAGGCTTATTTAATTATTAGTGGTTCCAATCTTGTTACAGTGACAATGGACTAGGATGACAACTTGCTATAGAAGTTTTAGGAATAAAATTATTTAAATCACCCTTAATCTCTCCATGTTTAAAGCTTAAAAGACATAAAAGACATGACAATGAATTTTAAGAGTGATTTTAATTAATAAAATTAAATAGAAAAAGTAGGAAATTTTGTCAAGTTTGAGTTGTGATCACGAAAAACACTATCTAAAGTGAATGGGATCATTGAATTTTATGAGTGAGATAGTGACAAAGGAAAAATATAATTAATACACAGATAAAACATAGTTTATCATGTACCATATTGTGGGTGCATGGGTGGGTCCTTATGATAGTGTATAATTTTGAAATCTGACTATCTTACTATATAATCTTGTGGACTTGGTCTCCAGCAACTTCTACACCAGTCTACTAGGAATAAATATGTGTTCAATAATGGTGATTACATATGCCTAATCTATGAGTTTTACCACAAAATGGCACTAACTGCGAAACGTTAAGAAAGCTAATGTAGGTTTCTCTCCAACACTAGAAAACATAAGATTAATTAAGTCAGAAAATATTTTTTTAGTTTTTTCAAAGATGAGGAAATCCAAAACGAAATAACTTAAAGCTGCAAAACAAAAAAAAAGAATATAGAGAATAAGAACAATTCTCTTTTGGACATCTTCACAAAAGCTAAAGAGAAATTTTTTAACTTTTTGATTTAAAACCACATACTTTACTTTTTGAAAGAAAAAATAACCTATCTTTCTATGGCAAGAACAAACCGTAGGTCTCACATAATCTAGAGATTTTACAAAACATTCTCTTTACTTCGTATCTTATCTCCATTAATCATCTAATAATATCTAATTAAACCCACAATGATTCGTTGGCATAGTTGCATAACCGATATTTAGTCTAGATTTACCTCTAAACCAAACCTAAACCGGAAACTAGAAATTTCGGGGTTCTTTTTATAAAAGAGAATAAAAGAAGAAAGAACATGCCTGGAGAGGAGTGATCTTAGAGGAGGAGAAGAACTGATCGGCGGTGATGAATTCTTGGTTGAGTTTAGGACAAACATTAGTATCAGCCAAACAAGCCCTTAGCCTTCCCCAGTTCTTGGAATCCACAACGTTCTCCTTAAGCCAATTCGAGAACCCTTCAAGCCTATACTCTTTATAACCTCTACCCGGAACCCGATACGATCCATCGGGCCGGGTCACGACGAATGCAAATATAAGAACCACCAGCAAAAGTCCGATCAATATCGCCATACAGCACAAGTAAACCGCCAGTAGAGTTTCCTTGTACCTGAAATATGAGAGCTCAAAGTTTACATCTTTATGATTCAATTTGTGTCTATGTTTTCAAAGTCTTGAAGTTCTTTGATTCTTACTTGTAGGCGCCGATGAAGCCTGTGGCGGAGACGACGAGGATGAGAACGCCGAGGACGACAACGGGCCAACGGAGGAGATTGACACACTCGTTGTCTGGCTTTGAAGCTAGCCATATACCTGACGCCGTTATTGGTATGGAACAGAGTAACGCTAGTAAGTTGAGTATCGCCGTTAAGTTATTCGCTAACGCCATTAAATTTTCTCTCTCTCTCTCTCTTTGTTCTTGAAGATTCGTGCTTTTTATGGAAAGAAAATGAAATAATGAGAGTGAGAGGAGTGTCTCTGTTTTTGTCTTAATGACTTATGAGGTCGGTGGTTAGAGATGATGGGATGTGTGAAACCAGTTACTGCTATTTACAGAAAACGATGTTCGGTTTGGTCCGGTCCGGTTAATCACTGATTTTGCTGATTTGGATTTTTCGACAACGGTGGTTTTAAGAAAAAAGAATTAGATATTGGATTAAAGTTAACATGTGAATGTCAGAATAAAATATGTTTAGCAATGAAAAGTTAGGTTTTGAACAAGTTTTGGGTTGTGATGTAATAAAGAGAACTTGTTAATCTGGTCGGACCGGCTTTTGGTTTAGAATTTGGAATCTTGAACGGGACACGTGGATACGCGAGATGCCTTTTGTGTTAATATTCTTCCATTCTGCGAGTTACCGAATGCATCAACCAGTGAGAACTATCCACGTGGCACCGACGACTTTGGGTCATTTGCATTGAACGTATGTTACTTTCGACAGAGAATGCAAAATGGAGTAAGTTCCATTGTTCGGAAATCGGAATTTTCTTCTTTTCCAAGCATTAGAGGTTTCGGAGCAGGATTTGTCGTTGGCTGATGAGTGAAATGTCGGGTAATGGTCAAGAGATAAGCTTTTGTTTTGGTTCAGAGGATTGGGATTGCACACAAGCTGCTCGATAGAATGTGTGAACCAAAACATATGGATGAATTTTTCTCATCTCGATTTTATTGCGATTGGAGAAGAATTTTGAGTCAATACACACTTAGCTTTCAGTTTTAGATGCTGATATAGAAATGCTATTTGTTTGATTCTAGGAATTGGGAAGGAAATGAGTCAAATCAGAGAGAATATGGAAAGAGATGATGGCGGAGTTGTGGATTACGTTAAGAGTTGAATTACATCTTATAAATCATGAAATTGACTGTCAATCTTAGAGCTTAGATTACAAGCTCTTTGTCTAATCTCAAGTTCGACACAGAGCTTGATGAGACTGCTTCAGTTTGGCTTTGGAACTTTTCAAGTGGAAGTGAAGAAAGAAGAGTGAAGTAGTATAGCTGAATCAGCAAGATTCTGACATGGCTGGTTATTTAAATTATAAGGAAACACAAGAAGAAGACAAAGTTTTTATGATGTGAGTACAGAAGCGTCAAATTCCAGATGCATCCTAGGCTGAATCCGCATTTCCCATTTTCTTCATGGTCTCAAGTCTGGGGCCTTTGTCTCCAAACTTGGTAGTTGAATAAAGCTTTAGGTAGTCTTGAAAACGGTAGCCACTTGGATACAAGAGCTTTGGAGCTGGAGATATTATGGCATCACCAGCCGGATTGTAAAACGTAGCAATCGACAGTCTACTTCCATGCTTCACTGTCATTACACGGTGAACAACACTCTTGTACCTCCCATTACTCAGTATCTCTAGTTGATCACCGGTATTGACAAAAATGGTATTGTTCTTGGATGGCGGTATAGGAACCCACTTCCCATCTTTAAAGAACTCAAGACCAGGCACTTGATCATCCTGCAGGAGTAATATGATTCCCCCAGCATCCGTATGTTCTCTCAGCCCTCTCATAAGCTCAGGACGTGGGCATTCTGGGTATTTAGCCACTTTTGTTCCAAAAGCTGGACCTTTTGGACCAGAAAAGGCATTCATTATGTCTTCCTGATCAAGACCAAGATTCTCACACATGAGCTTGGAGAGTCTCTCTGCAAACTTGTGCAGTTGACAAACATATTCATCCATCGTCTTGCTGCAAATATCAATTTCACCCTCTCACATTGTTTAGTTAAATAAGCAAACAGGTAAAAATGGTAGAGCCTTTGGTACTATTCAATTCTTAATTACTTTACCTGAGTTCCTCTGAAATGTTTGGGATCTGACAGATATTTGAAGTTGGTTTATGTGAGATGAAGAAACTGCTTTCCCAATCTGCATCTGAGGTTTTGCCTTCACTCAAAGCCTTGACCATCTCTGACTGGTAAAACTTCTCTTTCAAATGCTCCTCATAGTGAGAGTTAATCATCTTCTTCACTTTCTCCATCAACTCTTTATCAATTCCATGATTATCAACCTGAAAATTCACTAACTCTTTAAGGATATACAGTAGACATATCTTAGAAAACACTGCCTTGTGCATAAAGATGTTATACATACCATGAAGAATCCCCACTTATCACATGCATGATCAAGAAGTGACATGGTCTTGCTTCTCTTCTCTCCATCCAACTCTGCAAAATCAATAACTGGAATCTCCATCTCTCTCTCTTTGATCAAAACCATCTCTTTTTTATTTACTTTTTCTCACACACAGATTTGTTGAATGCAATCTAGAAAGAGTATTTATAGGCATAAGTGAAAATTAAATCTCTGTTTCTCTTGTGTGTTAGGAGGCATAGTTGCCTACTTGGAGGCAAAAACAATAGTTTCTTTCAACACTATTCTGTTAACTCATTGAATTTGAAGCATCATTACGTTTAATGAATAAAAAATTGTATAAGAATCTGCTTTGGAAATGTAAAATGAACAATAGGATTGAAGAAAAGTCCAAGTTCAGTCCATACAACCATGTGATCACAAGTTTTTGAATTTTTCATAATTTCTTAATGGTTTTGGGTCACTCCCATTGTGTTTCCTTGTAACATCATTTATGTGAAGTTTCTTTCTTCTTCACAAGGAAAGTTTTTTTTTTTTTTTTTTTTTTTTCTTATCCCTACTCATATTCGATGGACCTAGCCATCATGTCTAATTGTGTATTATGTTTTTCTTTTCACTGATTTTTTTTTTCTTTAAAACTTCACTAAACTACCCATCTAAGCGTCATTGGCGTACTTGTAAAATGTGTTATTCTGGTGTCACCAAATTTGGATATGCGTGGTGTTGTGTTTAGCAAGGAGCTCTATAACACTCATCAAATGATAATATGACCCTTTTTTGGTATGAAGAAATCTACTTGGCCTAAAGCTACAGTATCGAATTGTTACTTGAGAATAGATTTGTGAAAAGGTACAGTATCGAATTGTTTATTTTGAGATTACCGGAGTACTACACACCATTTGCAATAGAAAAAGAAATAATGTGGGTCTAAGCGGAATTAAGCGAAAGAATTGGCCCCTCCTATGGGCGCTCTCGGTTTTGAATATATATTTTTGTGTGTCATATTTTATAACACCTTGTAAAGAATTTGGGATTGTGTTTAAAGAATGTTATCATTTTACTTTTTGGGGTCGAATATTTCGGATATCGTTAGTTAGTGTAGCTCTAGTCTATATAAATCAGCACCGACAAATATATTTTTTATGTGGTGTAAAATTCAACCATGACGGCCCCTTAGAGCGTAAACGGGCCAAGACCTAATCTACAAAGACTTTTCAGTTATATATAACTTTGTTTCGTTTAGTTTGACTGTTTGAGGAAGAAATGGTAATGTTATTGAATCTTTTGTTTTGGTCATTTGGTGTTGTAATATGTTACATAATTCGAAATGATGGTTTATCGTTAACACGGACTTTAAATATCATTAACATGCGTGTATTTGAGATTACAACGAATTGATTCAACATTTCAACTTTTAACATGTTGGAGTTAATTATTCAAAAAGTTAATACCTTGTCAAGATATCTAAACGTTTTCAAATTTCATGCTATTGATATTAGTTAGGGTCATAAGACCTCTTTAGAGTCTTCATATATTGTTTTAGTAACCCCATTAAACCTTCTGCTTCACCAAGAGCCTTTCTTTCCAATTTAGGTACATTTTCTTTTAAGTATGAGAATTTGGTAAACTTAAACTCCAAACTAAACAAGCCAAAAGAGACCAAACATTACAATGAACCCTAAACAAAAATTATAAAAATGTTAAAGTGTAATACGCAATTTGCAAATTCAGCAACTATCACCTTTACTTTGTTCACTTTGTTGTATAAATGATTTTTGTTCTCACTCCCTGAACCACGCGCTAACGGTGGCGCGTGTTCTTAACACACTTTTTAGTTTCCAGAATCGATGGAGACTTTAATTAACATTTTGCCCTTAAGCAAACAATAAACAATAATAAAAAAATAAAATTAATTTCCCTCTCTCTCTCAATCTTTGTGCTTTCTCGTTCTCCAACCACCGGAAAGAGAGAGAGAGAGAGATCTTTGTGTGCTTCTTCTACTTCTTCTTCTTCTCTCTATCGCTCCGCCGCGCCACATTCACTGAGATGCGGCGGTGTAAAAACAACACTGACAAATTCTCTGTGATAACGATGAGGCTTCTAACGCTTCTTCTGATCTGTACTTTCTTCTTCTTCTTCTCCTTTGCTTATTCCGCCGAGTCAGATAACGAGACTGACTCAGTTGTTACACGTGAGATCAATGGAACCGTCGTTGAGTCCAATGCCACGAGTGCGAAACCTAGGGAAGATAGTTTCGCTGATATGATCGATCGAGCACTTGAGAAAGAGTTTCCTGATAATGACCAGAACGAAGGTTCCTCCTCTCTCACTAGATAGATCTTCATTTCTTCTATTTGTTACCTGAGCTAGGGTTTCTCTAGGGATTTCAATTTTGTTATTATTGATCCTTCTTCTCTAGGGATTTATCATTGATTAGCTGAGTGGTTTAGACTCTCTCTTTGTGCCCACATTATAGCAATTAATGCTTTTGTGTTGTTTCGATTTTGCAGTTCCTGATCCAGGAAGCTTCAATAATAGTGTTGCTGATCAGCAGGTTGGTTGTTGCAAGTTTAGATCTTTTTTTAACTACTCTATGTTTTCTTTCTTTTTAATTAAAGGCATGTGTTGTGCTCATTAGGCGGTTCTAGAGACTGTTGCACGAGTTAAGCCAAAGAAAAATGAAACCAAGACCAAGGAGGAGAAGTGAGTTTTTCTGATGCTTATTTTGCCCTGTTTGGCTGTTTTTTTACTTTTGTTTCACTGGTTAAAGCAAACTATAACATATGAGTGATTTTGTTCTAGATCCTTCTTTAATTTGGATAACGAGAATGGCGTAGAGGATACTCCAAGACTGATAGATAGGAAGGTAAGCTTCGATCGTCCTAAATTATTTGTACTATATATTGCTGAAGAATGTATAATCTGTTATGTACCCATATGTAAAGGCATTCTCGTGATGTGAATTTGCTGCGATTTTGATCCAGGACAACGTTTTTATAATGTCCAATCCAAAATCCAAGTACCCTGTACTGCAGCTAGATTTAAGGTGAGTATAGCATTCGTAAGAGAAGTTCTTCGTTCGATTATATTTTGGAAGTATCTAACTTACTTTTTTTTGTTGGGGGCATCTCTCTTAAATCGGTACATTTGTAGGCTGATATCAGATTTGGTCGTCGTCATTGTTTCTGCTACTTGTGGTGGAATTGCCTTTGCTTGTGCGGGTCAACCGGTTAGCACACACTTCCTTTGCAAAGCTTGTGACTTCAATATTATTTTATTAGCATTGAGTATCCAGCTTTCCGGCATTGTAGAAATGATTTTGCTAGCTCTTACTAATCAAACCATGACAGCGTTATTTAATTTCTACACTACTTATGGCAGGTCATTACTGGGTATCTATTGGCTGGATCTATCATTGGACCGGGCGGGTTAAGCTTTGTTAGTGAAATGGTGCAGGTAGCTTACATCAGCTTTAGTACTTCAAAGTTCATCTTTTTTTTTTTCTTCATATACGTTTGTATGTTTTCATGACTACCAGATTGCCTGGGACAAGGGCTTGATTTATAATTTTTTTGTGTAGCACAGGTCGAAACAGTAGCTCAGTTTGGTGTTATCTTTCTCCTTTTTGCTTTAGGATTAGAATTTTCTGCAGCGAAGGTTTGCATGTTTTCACTCTCTTATATTTGTCTGGTTTCTTTGTCAATGCGATTGAAACTTTTGAGTCAGTTATTGTACTGCGTGGTTGCAGCTTCGTGTGGTTCGTGCAGTAGCTATTCCAGGAGGTCTTCTTCAGATATTTTTGTTCATGTGCTTGAGTGGAATAACAGCCTCGGTATGTTCTAAAAGTGTAGCAATCGAGTTAAGAATGAGTTATTAGGCATTTGTGGTATGACATGTATGTAGAGTGCATTAGGTTGACTTAGCTGTTTCTTCATTGCAGTTATGTGGCGGTAAACTAACAGAAGGAATATTCGTAGGCGCATTTCTATCGATGTCATCAACAGCAGTGGTATATTCTAATTTCCTATGTGTACTTCAATTAATATTTTGATCTTGTTCTACACTGTTTGAATATTTCCCTACTCTCACTTATTTTCTCTTTTCTTTACTGTGCCAGTTATATTTTCCTAAAGTATTCTTTAGACTTGATTGTCATATGTTATCCTTACCTCCCCATGATTCTTGTACCAGGTTTTGAAATTTTTAATGGAAAGAAATAGCATAAGTGCTCTACATGGCCAGATAACTGTAGGAACTCTTATTCTTCAGGTATCTCTACCTGATAACTCTCAAAACTATAGCTTCTCTATTATCATTTTCACACGTTTTTTTGTTTTTCCTATTATTCTAAAACTGCATATCCTTTTGATCCGAAATATGATTCAAATCCAATTCCAATAGGTAGTATGTTGCATGCAGCAAGTACTTTTGTTAGAACTTTAATTTACTGTTTCATGAATCACCAGGATTGTGCTGTGGGCTTGCTGTTTGCTCTCCTGCCAGTTCTTGGTGGCACATCTGGTGTCCTTCAAGGAGTGTTGTCCATGGCGAAATCGTATGTATTTTTCTCTTCCACGAATTTCTATGAAACTATCGACAATACCCTGCTTCCATTGTTCACTTGTTACAATAAAACCTAGTTTTTGGTTACACTTTCTTTTTGACTGGGTTTTAATATCTTTCCAGGTTGGCTATTTTGATTGCGTTTTTGGGAGCTTTGTTTGTATTATCCCGTACCTGGGTACCTTGGTTTCTAAAACTTATGACAAGCCTTTCTTCTCAGGTATAGACACATTTCTTACCTGCTCCAGTTTTGGTCTTTAAATTGTTTATCAACTCAAGCGTTTTTCAATCTTTGACAGACTAATGAGCTCTATCAGTTGGCCGCTGTAGCATTTTGTTTACTTGTCGCTTGGGTTAGTCTGATCCCTTTGTTCTTCTTAGCTATTGGCTGTTTGCACATTTGTGACTCTCGAATTTTCATTTCTTAAATCCAGTATCGTTTTGGCTTCTTCAGTGTAGTGACAAGCTCGGTCTAAGTCTGGAGTTGGGTTCCTTTGCGGCAGGAGTGATGATCTCAACAACTGATCTCGCTCAGCATACTCTTGAACAGGCAAGAAGTCAAGTTTGACTGTTTCGAACTAGAGGGTCTCTACCCATATATTTTGGCCACTCTCTTATTTTGAAAGTGTCTTTCTTGCTTATATACTATCTTGGTTTCCTGATGAAATACGTTTCCTTTCTTTGGCACATTCTACCAAAGTTTTTCATATAAACCTGTTCTGATCGCTTCTGTTTCCTTGCAGGTGGAACCCATCCGCAATTTTTTTGCAGCACTGTTCCTTGCTAGTATCGGCATGTTGATACATATGCACTTCTTGTGGAACCATGTTGACATTCTGCTAGCAGCTGTGTTACTGGTGATAGTGATAAAGACGGTGGTAGTTGCTATCGTTGTTAAAGTCTTTGGATACAATAACAAAACTGCAGTACTTGTAAGAAGCGAACCCTTTTTTTTTTCCTTCTTTCTCATCATTCGAAAGAAGCCTTAAGGTTTTCTTGTCTGTAGGTTGGTATGTCCCTTGCACAGATTGGGGAATTTGCTTTTGTTCTGCTAAGTCGAGCATCTAATCTTCACCTAATTGAGGTAAGCTCTCTATGATTATTGATGCTTAGTTATATTATATGTTAGCATATATCTTTGAAACCGTGTGTGACCATAATAGATTTCTCATAATTTGCTTTTGGTGGAGCGATAAGTAACAATGAAGGGGTTTTGTGTTTATTTGCAGAGCAAATTGTACCTCCTGCTTCTGGGAACAACTGCTTTAAGCCTGGTATGGTCTATTTCCTCATCATATTTATAATAAGTTCATATTCAAAAACGAATAAACGAATATTGACACGGACGTTGCTTTATCAATGAATAACAGTAGAATTTACATACTCCAGTATCAATATTGTATAATTACTAAACAAATTAAATGATGTAACAGGTAACAACACCATTGCTATTCAAGTTGATACCAGCAGTTGTACATTTAGGAGTGCTCTTACGGTGGTTCTCTCCCGACAGCTCAACCGAGGTAAATACAAATCATCGTCGTGTGTGTCTCTCTCAATGACTTTGGCTCAAACTCAACTATGAACTATAATCTTCATCTGTACAGATTGGTTTCAAAGGAGAGTTGTATCACTCAGAGAGTGCAAAGCGTATATCACTGATGATCCAAGGTTCTCTTCACGACTCTTGAAGTGTTGATGGTATGTTCACAGCATAACACGCAACATGAAGCCACATTTGGTCTCAAGGTAGGCAAAGGCAATGAATGGGAGCTTCCGAATGTATAGATGCTTTGAGATATCAGAAGAGAACCCCCAGAGGAACCTGTATAAAATCTCTCTACACGAAGATAATTACAGAGACTTGTAACTTCACTTCAATTTTTTGTTTTGGGATTCTTTTTTGAGTAAAAAGGTAGGAAGAGGTTATATTTTAGTTTGTTTACTTTCTTCTCATGTGCTCTGAAACAAAATAAGAAACATCTCCAACGTATTGTAGTGATTACCAACCGATAAAAAGCTAAAGAATTTTTGAGTTAGTCGATTACAAAGTATAAACACAAATTTGAATTGATACACCAAAGATTTCTTTAACATTTCGTGGGAGGCCGAGTATTATTTGGCTTTAGCTTCGAACCAAGACTCTCTGGAGATAGAAGCTCTGGCTAAATACATGACGGACTGAGAGGACTACGGGGGCTATCTTAATTTCCTTTTATATGAATTTTTCTATGTTAATTTAACTTTTTAGATATTGATTTCCATTGTAATTAAAACGCTGTTTGTCCTAATTTTATTTTATATATATATTGTATAGGTTCCATTAACCCTACGATCAAAACAGTTTCATACAAACTCGCCTCATCTTGTTCTCTAAGATCAACGTGTCTGATCAAGCTTGATCTGCTTCTCTTTTTTTTTTGTTTTTGTAATTATTCTTGCTTGATTCGATCAACGTGTCTGAGCTTTGATTCAAGTGGGGGTTTGGAGGTATGTGAGCGTCAAATCTTCAAGTTTTAATTCTGGAATTAGGTTTCTCTTAGTGGGTTTTTTTTTTGTATCATCCGAGTGTTGTTGTTTGAATATAAATATAAATCCAACCACTAGAACATGTTTTACTTACTTTGGTTTTGTTTTACCTCCAGATATATACCGCCATCGCCATGGATAATCACTTGGAATTAGCGATAAAGGATGCAATCACCGCGGATGATCTTAAACGTGTGGATCAAGAAACTCAACACCCTTTGTTAGCTCAGGAGCTTGATCTTGATTCCTTGGAGAATCCTCCTCGGGCCACAACTCATACATATCGGTTATACTCCAAGGGTTTGGTGAGTGAAGAGCTTATTAAGGATGATACGATGCTGGTCGTTGGTCTAGGTTTGTCCCTCTGTGACTCGCACGATTACACGAAACAGGAGATTAATAAAGCTCTGAGAAACCAAAAGCTGGCGGCACACCCAGAAGCTGCGGAACTGGCTGCCATCATTCACGGCTTGAAATGGGCCTTGGAACTTGGTATCGAACGTATCCAATTCTTCTGTGACGACTCCAATATCTTGGCCTACGTATGTTTCTCTCTCTTTCTTCTTTTACCCTGAATCCAGTATCCTGTTTGTACACCTCTCATGTTGTTTTTACAGGTTACTCGTAAAGCTGCACCTAACGAGTCCATTGTAGCAAAACTTTTGGAGCATGTGTCTCTTCTTCAGACAAGATTCACGTCATGTCAGGCACTTGCAACTGTAAGCAGAGACGACATCGTTTCTGTCATTAAGCTAGCAAAAGATGCTATAGCTTCCCAAACTAGATGGTGTGAAGGCGACACCGAGTATGAGAGTTGTCCAGTCTGCTACGCTTACGTTTCACCTAATGATAAGTTTGAGGTGCAAGGCTGCTTCCACCGCATCTGCGTTACGTGCATGAGGAAGCCCTTCTCATCCGAACAAATACTACGAGGGAACACAGCAATCTGCCCTTACCCGGATTGCGAGAATGATCTTGTGCCAGAGGATTGTAGAGCTTTTGCTGATGCTGATGCTATTACTCTTATGATCCAGCGCAAGAAGGAGAAGGCTATCCCCGTTAAAGACAGAGTCTATTGTCCCAACCCATCTTGTTCTTTTCTGATGTCGGACCTCGACCTCATTAGGCACATAAGCAAAAATCCTCGGCACTCAGAAGAAGCACGGAAGTGCATGGAGTGCGGCTTGTCTTTCTGCAAAAAATGCCATGTTCCGTGGCACTACAAGAAGACATGCGATGAGTTCAAGAAGTCGGAGTCTTACCTGAAATCTGACGCGGCGATTTTGGAGTCTTTTGTGAAGACACAAGGATGGAAAAAGTGTTCCCAGTGTCAGAGCATCGTTCAACATGGTGGCGGCTGCCAACAAATGACTTGCAGGTATTGGACATTTGTTATTTATTGAGCCTACTTTTATATTATTTGACTTTAACTATCTGTCTTTTTGTTCCTGGCAGACATTGCAAACACGAGTTCTGTTACACATGTGGCGCTCCGTGTAAAAAGAAGAAACTGACATGTAAATGCTCGCGTTCAGGGAAATAAACATCCAAGGTTTCACTATACAGATCATTCCAAATAGTTTCTTATATAACTTGTTTTGATGGTGTTGAAGATATTAGTCTCTTCTCATGTTTTCTGAAACAACATTAGAGACATACCAACCGAGAAACGCTAAAACTATCTCTTATAAATAAAGAGTTTTTGAGTTAATCGATTACAAAGTACAAACACGAATTTAATAAAAGAATATTTGAATTGATAAACCAAATATGAGAGGAAGAATACAATGAATCAACGTGTGTGGTGGCTTTAACATTTCGTGGGAACCCGAGTTTTTATTGGCTTTAACTTCAAACCAAGACTCTCTGGTGATAGAAGCTCTGGCGAAATACATGACGGACTTAGTGGACTCCGGGGGCTATCGCTAACCCGACCAGGCCGATACAATCCAAACCCCATGAAAAAGAACTCCATTGGTATCAACATTGCATGTGGTTGCTCTTCTGTCACCATTGATCCACAAGCTTGCACCTGCAATTCTAAAAACATCAAAGCATGTTCCACGAATCTAAAAGCCTGAATCTTTAGTCTCGGAGAGAAGTTAAGAGCTACCAGAGCTGTTTTTACATTAAACCGCATACCTCAACCAAGGCGCTGTACTTTCTGTCCAATGCTGTCACCATGTGAAGAGTTTCAGAGTGGAAAGGAGATTGGTCGCCAACAAAGATGAGTGTACGGCATTTCAAACTCTTCAATCCATCAGTTAAGTCATGTCTCCTGTTAACTGCTTCTAGAAACCGCATAAGACTACTACCGTGTCTTTCACCTAGCAGCTGTATAAACATGTCGTATCAACAACGTAATCAAGGTGGTGAAAAGCAGTAAAATCATCTGGAAATAACTACTAGGTTTAGGCGTTTAGCACTCACTCTTCTGCATTCATGTACCACATCCCGCTCTGGAACTTCAGAGCTACCACGAGCTTCCTGTCGTAATTTAAGAACAAGATTAATCGGTAACTATTAAGTATATACGGATCTCATTCAGAAATCACAAGAAAGATTACCTTACTGAAGTACCTCTGAAGGAAAATATCTTTTAACAGTCCAGACATGCCATAGTAGTACAATAAGTTTGACACAACCTGCAGGAAGTTTTAACATCGGTTTATGCGAAAGAACCTTTTGTACAGTCATATGAACTACTATGGGAAGGTGAAAAAAAGAAACCTTGTAATAAAACCATTCAGACCATGAGGGTGCTTTGCATAGAGGCGATATAAGAATCAAACCCAAAACTCGTTCTTTATGTTTAATCTGCAACCTCAAAACAATCACTGATAAGTAATGAGTTACATTATTGTATAATGTTCTGAGAATGCAGCTACAAATAAATCCTCAAGAGGCCTCAATGAGTACATACAGCAAACAAGGAAAGGATGTAGGCACCAGCTGTGATTCCCATGCACATTACTGCCTCGAGGCTGCAAGAGACATAGATAGTTAGAGGATAATAGCGGAAATTACTCTTGTTATGATAGCCCAAATTTAGAGTGAGAGTTAGTCGAAACATGATTCAAGATTTACCTAAAGAAGTTCAATACTTCAAGAATCTGGTCCGCGAGGTCTTCAACAGAAGGTGACGGATCATTGGAACAAACTGGAGCAGCTCCAAACTGCAAAAACTCTTGTGGAAACGATGGAACCCAACACAACGTGAGCAAACAGCAAGGGAGATACAAAGAAAATAATGAATTGTTTCAAGACAATCAATTCTGCAAACCTCATGTCCTGGAGGACTAATATGGTAGATGCAGAAATTATGGAGCAGTAAGGACACTGCTTCAGGGCATAGAAACAATCCTTGGAAACAAGACATATCTAGCAGCCATAAAAACATACAAGAATCTAAAATCAGATTACCAAATGATGTTAAAATGAAAACAAATCATGTACCAAATGTATATTCGCCACTCTTACAGTTTAGTGCTACATCTGGATAAGTGATCAATGCTGGTTTCTCTTGATCTCCATATACTACAACTGAAACTGAACCATGGCAAGTTTTGACATGATGCTCCTGCAAGAGATAAGAAAATAAGCAAGAAACGAATCAGTCTACATCCAAATTAAGAGAAAAATATAAACAATACCACATGCTTCATTCTCATATCCTCACCATTAGTGTTCATCCAAAATCAACTCAACATTTTTAATTTGTGTTCTTTAAATCGGATACAGCTAAGAAAAGGAACATTCCAACTTTGTTCCAGACAACAAAAAATATTAAGGACCTCAAGAGATTCTCCCATGTGCAATGACTCAGAAAAATCAGTACGAAGAGATAACTTATGGCTAAAAAAAGTCAGACATTATATATCAATCATGGAGCCAATAAAAGATACCATTTTCAAGGGAATCTCTTGGACCTTTTAGGCAAGAAGAACAAAGAATCAAACTAAAAGAAACACCCAACTTGTAAATTTCAGATGACAAAGTGAAACAACTTTTCGGTATCAATGAAGTAGTATTAATCTCCCAACTAGTAAGTAAATTAAGCATACAAACTAAAATCAAGAACACAATAGACAAAATTGATTTCAATCACGAAACTGAAGCTAGATTTTAGAAATCAGGGAGCTAATTAGATGCTATTTCGGGAAAGTAATAACCCAGAAGGAAGAAAACGAAATGTGACTGTTCTTAGTGCCTAAGAGTGAAGACAAAAGGAGAAAAGGAAGAAAATTTGGTAGCTCAAAGCGTAAACAAACCTTGCCACCATTGCAGATCTCTTCAATGTCGAGTGAGACGGCGTTGTTTAAACCCACCATGACCCGAGAAACCCCCAAAGACTGCGCCTTTCTTGCTCTTTCTATCTTGAAACTGAAATTGAAAGAGATAGCAACAATAATAAAGTCTTAAGCTTTATTGTGGGTACTGCCTTAGATTGTACGCTTCAACGGCTCTTTTGGGTTTCACTTTGTCTTCTTCTTCGATGGAATGGACCACTACTACTTATCTCTCTCTCTCTCTCTGTCTCGATGTCTGAGTCTTATAAGCAAAGCCGCGTTGCGTTTAATTGTCCAGCGGTTAATCAAATCATTCCCACCGACGCCGATGAGTCTTCTTCAATTTGATTTGCACCGATCTTTAAACGGCGCCGTTTCTGTAATCATTTTCTCATTTTATTCATACTATAATTCATTTTATTTTATCTCTACTAATTTGGTAGCTGAAGTTTTGATTGGTCACTTGCGGATCTTCGTAGTTTTTATAAGTTACAGTATAACTTCTATAAATTAATACTTAATAAATTAATAATTTTTATAAATTAATATTTGGGACCAAACCAATATAAAAATTAACACAAATCGATAAATAATAAGATAATAATTTTTTTGAAAGTTCTATGTAAATATATGGTTCCATCAATATCATTAATTAATAATTACATAAATGTATCAATTATATATATATTTTATATGTAAGAAATTTCTTTGAAATATATTTCTAATATTTTTTTCCATAAATTTGTATTTATTTTTATTTAAAATTTAGTTTTAATATTATACTGTATCAAAAACATTTGATGTTGTTTTCTAAATATGATATGATTTTTACTTATTATTGATTTTAGAACAATATTTTCTATAATGAAAAAAAATTTATAGAAATTTTTTAAAAGTTATTAAATTAGGAAAATCTCTCTATAAAATAATGAATATTAATTTATCGATAAATTAAAACCTCTCTAAATTAATAAATTTTGCAGTCCCAATATTATTAATTTATAGAGATTTTACGGTATATTATATCGTTTTGTCAATTTTATGGCTAAGAAGAAACAAATTGTATTGTTTCCAAGTAAATTTTATGTTAGATTAATAACTTTTACCATTTTTATGCTTTTTGACGATTTTTATATTATATCATTAATAGTTAATCAAGAAAATTTTGATATCATACTAAAAAAAAATAGAACATACTGTTTTTTATTAGGATCAATCAATCACATTCTTTCTTTCATACAATTCTCTTGAACTTGAAATCTTTAACGATTTAATAGTTTCTCAATATATTTTTTCAAACAAAACAAAAATCTCATAAAAAAACTCAGTCCAACGAGGATGATGAATCATGATCCAAACTGAGTTTTCTTATGAGATTCATCATCTTCTAGAACCCACATTTTAATACTCATAAGAAACTCAGTCCGACGAGGTGATATTATTTTGGGACTCAGTTTTCTTTTTTTGAGTTTCTGAAAACAAAAATGTCATAAGAAAGTCAATCCAGCATTATAAATATTGTTCTAAGATCAGAGAGGAATAGATGAGAACCAAGATCCAAACTAGTTCTATTACAAAGAGCTAGGTGTCAACTTAAAAAGTCCTAATTAAAAGAATTGCATTAGCTTCACATCCTCTACATGATCCAGAAAGGTGTAAACATTACTCTCTTTAAATGCTTCCATTCCTTGCATTTCAACCTTTTTGATTGTGTTTCTTTCGATATTGTAGTAGAAAACGTAGAAACGCATACCTTTTATCGACCAGAAGACAAATTCCTTTGTCTGAGTCATTCCAACACAACGTAAATCTGTGGTTTTCATTATATCATGCATTGCAGGCAATATGTATGTATGCTCAGACCATTCTTGCCTTTTGGCATCTTCAAGAACCCACAATTTAATACTTCTTATTACTCCATTAAAACGGGAATAAACTGTTGACGGCAGATACAAACTTAGTTTCCCATTGTAGTTTATGAGAGATCCATGATGCAGTGCTCCGATAATAAATCTAAACTCCTCAGACCTGACGTCAAAGCAAACTATCACAATATCATTGTTGTTGACCCCAGCATAATAATATATAAGACCATCAATGCATATCCCTCCATCGAAAGAACGATGTGGTATGCAACATTGGATCGTTCTCCATGACATGTTTCCACTTCCTAAGGTCAAAATATGATGCATATGATAATTGACGACTACAGGAGACGACTTCTTATGATCATCATCAGGATTTTGAAGCTGAGGTGACGATAAAAATAAATAATCGCTACCTTTTCTGTAGGCGAACAATAGCTTCGGGCGAGCCAAAGATCTAGTCAAGAACAACTCGGTGAAATATGGACGGCTAAGTGTGGAGGCCCATTGCTTCGATACGCAACGACATCTCGCTATAGAATTCACCGACAACCTCAAGAATATCTCGATAATGAGATCAATTGGGATCTGCAAGGAGTTTTTAGTTCCATCCTCTAAGCGCAGAGACGTTTTCATGGCCGAAATAAATAAACCCTAAGAGAGAGAGACTCCTTGTAGAAGAAGAAACCAATGCGGTAAAACAAAGGCAAGTAAAAGCCAAAAAAAAGTTAATCACAATGGTAAAAACATGGACTGAGAGAAAGCCCGTATAGCCCAAAGTTTCCAAGCTTGTATAAGGCCCAACCAAATAACCTAACGAGTTTAAAGTTCAAACGTGATGAAACGTTACCGTTTTAGCGTTTCTCATGTTTCTTCCATATAAATAGTTTTAGTTTTGTAGAAAACCCTAATCGACGACGGCCATTATGATAAATGACGGCGGAGCTAAACCGGAGACGCTGCTTAGGGTTGCAGAAATCGGTGGAAGAGGAAGGAGTTTGGTGGCGGCACAGTCTCTTCGTGCTGGACAAGTTATCCTCAGAGAGTCTCCTCTCCTTCTCTACTCTGCTTTTCCATTTCTCTCCTCCTCTGTTTCTCCTTACTGCGACCATTGTTTCCGTTTGTTAGCTTCATCGGCGCATCAGAAATGTCAATCTTGCTCTCTCGTCTCCTTTTGTAGCCCTAATTGCTTCGCCTCTCATACTCCTTGGCTCTGCGAATCTCTTCGCCGGCTTCACCAATCATCCTCCTCTGCATTCTCCGATCAACCTTCTGATCGTCAAGTCCAAGCTCGTTTCCTCCTCTCTGCTTACAATCTCGCCGCTGCTTCTCCTTCTGATTTCCAGATTTTGCTCTCTCTCCAAGGTAGTGGCAGCAGCAATGGAGATCCTTCTTGTTCTGCGGGTGATTCTGCAGCTGCTGGGTTTCTTCATTCTCTTTTATCTTCCGTGTGTCCATCTCTTCCGGTGTCTATCTCGCCGGATCTCACGGCGGCTTTACTGTCAAAGGATAAAGTTAACGCCTTTGGTCTGATGGAACCGTGCTCTGTTTCGAATGAGAAAAGATCTGTGCGAGCTTATGGGATTTATCCAAAGACTTCGTTTTTCAATCATGATTGTCTTCCTAATGCTTGTAGATTCGATTATGTTGACTCTGCTTCTGATGGTAATACTGATATCATCATTAGGATGATTCATGATGTTCCTGAAGGTAGAGAAGTTTGTTTAAGCTACTTCCCTGTGAACATGAACTATTCGAGTAGACAAAAGAGATTGCTTGAGGATTACGGTTTTAAGTGTGACTGTGATCGGTGCAAAGTGGAATTTAGTTGGTCTGAAGGTGAGGAAGATGAGAATGAGATTATGGAAGAGATGGAGGATCAAGATGAACAAGAAGAGATGGAAGATTCAGTAGGTGAGAATGAAGAAGAAGTTTGTGGAAATGGTGTGGATGATGAATCTAATTTTCCTCATGCTTACTTTTTTGTGAGATATATGTGTGAGAAGGAGAATTGTTTTGGCACTCTAGCTCCGCTTCCCCCGAAGACTCATGATGCTTCGAGAGTTCTTGAATGTAATGTTTGTGGAAGCGTTAAGGAGGATGAAGTTGGCGTAAATCAATGAGGAAGGTTAGCTTAAAGAATTGATCAGCCGAAAATCTCAAGCTTGTTTGATGCAGCCAGACCCAAACAACAAGAGACTTGTCTTGGACCACATCGTTAATCAATGTTGTTTGTTGTTTGATGTTTACTTTTTTTTTTTTACTCAGTTTTGAAAATTCGATAAGTATTCTAGCTCTAGAATTCCATATCTAGGTTTTTTGTTTTCTCCTAGATAGTCTGAAGAATCAATTGTAATGGTCTGTGGAATTACACGGAAACAGTTTTGTTGTAATAATGGAGCATCAGTTTTCTTTGGTTGAATGAAAAATCATAATTTTTTTGACTTTTTAAGTTGAAAACTGCAGAATTACATGGCTTGATGATGTTTGCATTGTTAATCTCTATTACTCTTCAGTGTGCTCAGTGCCTGAAACCATAGCTTCCTTGATAGGGATCAATGTATTGGTAAACCAAATTGTGTAATAGTTTTTCCATAAAATAGATTCAATAGAACCAGTGTAACAAAAAATTATTAGGGGGCTCTGTTTTAAGGTCGCAACATGACGGTGACACAAACATTTTTTAGTGATTAACTTGTTCTCATTCTGTTCCAAGTTCAACAACACAAACTGAGTTTTTTGGCTTCTCTATCAGAGAACTAATGTGATTCTACAACACAACCTGCTCTGACTGACTTACTCTGCTATGTTCTGTTTTGCTCTGCTCTGTTCTCACTTCCACGTCTCTGTTTTTGTCATTGACATTTCGACTTGTAGGAACTTAAACATTTAGTGGATTGACTGGCAAGATTGATCCAACCTTTTCCAATCTTACATCCATAAATAAGTTGATATTTTTTCTGGTTTTTATTTGGCAAACACTAATGCACCCTAGGGTTCAATGAGATATATATATATTACACTAACACAAGTACACAACCAAATGTTATTGTAGGGACTTGTAATAATTTAACAGACCCAGATTCCTCACAAATTCTACCAAATTTGCGAGTCATTCAAGCTAGCAAACATTATCATCTATAAATAAATAGTTTTCTAAACATAGTAAAGAACATAATTTTAAAATTCGAAACGTTCCTGATAAATTTTCTTCTCACATTCTAAAGAACAAAAGTATAGATCAGCTCCGTCCTCGGGAAGCGTACGAACGAAAGGGAGCTTGCATCGAGAGTTGCACACGCAGCAAAGTGGTCTACAAATAGAGTGGTTGGATACAAATGTTCCTATCCATGTTAACGCTCCTGGCATGGAATATGCGTAAGTATCTATAACGCAGGAAATATGCAATGTGATCCCACACTCATTGCATGTATAGAACCATTTTTCTGGGTTCACAGTTGTTTCGCATGCTTCACACCAATATTTGCCAGCCACGCCCATTTCGCCATAAGATAAGAAGAGAGGATGATCGTCGTACCTATGCCTCATTACCTTTTGCGGTAAAATAGCACACTTGAAGCACAAACCAAATTCACAATCATCGCAACTCAATTTCCCGTCTCCATCACACTCACTACAACGTTTGGAGTGATCTGTAGAGTAGTGTAAAGGATGTTGATGGCTTTTGTGCTCAAATGGTTCTGTAACTGTAGCGCACCGTACATCTATCCTTAATTCCTTAGATTCATAGGAGAAACCGGTGAACAGTTGACGGCAAATACTACACCTATGTAACAAGTAGGTGCCATAATTTGGGGATAGTTCGAGTGGCTGGTTGTGGCACACATGACGTTTCTTTAAAGGAAGCTTGGCACATTTTTCGTGGATTATGAAATCGCATCTCTTTCTCGCGCAAGCGTAGAACGGTTCTGAACAAATCTGGAAGACACATGCGGTACAAACTACACTTTCTGGTAGATTCCAGCCACGGTAAATTCGTAAGTTATGCTTATGGCCGTAATGGTCTATCGTGTTGTCATCAATCACCTTGAATGGCGCAGTTTCCTCTTCTTCGGGTGTCCCTTCCAGTTCGATCATGTCCCATACATCCCTTCTGGTTGCGCATCTTGAATGAACAAAATAATCAAAACATTTGGAGCAAGAATAAGCCCCGTAGAACCCATCCACATTTTTACGACAAACTCTGCATTTCCCGTCTCCATGTCCGAGGCGAGGGGTGTAAGAGATGCGGTGGTCGTGGCGGTTGATGTTTATGACGCGAGGTAGATCGATACATTCCCGATGAATCATGAAATTGCACTGAAGACAGAAATAAGGGCTACGGTCACCTAGCGTCCCACAAGCATTGCAAGTGAAGTCAATGCGTCTTGGAACAAGGTGAAGTTGATGTTCATGGGTCCTCGGGCTTTTAACAAGAACCGGTGGTGGGTTTTTCATACATGATCTGCATATGCTAAAATTACAAACACCACAGTGGTGAAGCTGGCGATGGATTCCATCAAACTCCTCGCGGCAAAGAAGACATTTCTTGTCGGCGTAACCAGGGACTTCATATCTAAGTGACTTGAGTGGGTGTTGGGGGTGAGAAGTGTGGTATGCTTCTGGACTATTATGATCGATACAATCCAGACTGATGAAAAACTCGCATTGATGACATGTGTAGAAATGTTTCCAGCTATTATGTTGATGGCCACACCCTTTGCAATCTCTGAGTGTTTCGTGCGCTTCATGGGAGAGTTGGAGTGGATGCTCGTGTAGGTAGGAGTTTTCAGCAAGAACAAGTAGGGCTGGTCTCCTCGCGCAAATCAAATCCAACTGGAAATCACATTTGTTACAGCGATAACCGACACTGAAAAATTCTCCACAGAAACTACAATTAGAAACTCTGGTATGTAGGAGGATCAGCTTGAGAGGATGGACTGGATGGTAAGGGTGGTCGATTTCTGGTAACGGCTTGGCGCACTCTTCATGGAACACAACATCACATCCCGGCTCATTGCATCGGTGTCCTCCGTAAATGTAACTGCAACCGGGATGTTTGGAAATGAAGCTTGTATTATCTTCATCGGTCGAGTAGCATCCTTTACACTTGGTGAACTCGAAGCGTGTAAAAGGTATCAACGGATGCTCATGAAATGGTAACAATTTTTCAAGGCGGGATGCTTCTTCGTCCATGCCTTCATTAAACAAAGCTAGAAAGTTTTCCATGGTGATGTTTTCTTACTTCCACCAAAACACAAAGCTCTTCTCTTCTGCACTAGTTTCAGACTTGGTTTCTTGTTTTTCTCTCTTTCTTTTCTTTCAGGATTTTTTTTCAAGTGGTTTATCATTTTCAGACTTTGCAAATAGTTAATATGAATTCGCACCACAGAAATGATTCTTTTCATTACTGAGATTGAGACCACATGTGTTGGCTTCATCCTTGCATTATTTAATTAACTCAGACCACATATGTTGACTCTGCAACTATTGTGTCCGGCCAAAACATAAATAATTGAATGAATACAAAAAAGGTTTTTTCTTGCATTAAATGGAATAGAAGTTTATGGATAGAATAGTTTAGAATTTAAATGGATGGAACTGTACATTTTGTGGAAAAAACAGTTTGAAGTCTGAACCACACAACTCCTTGGCCAAGTAGCTTTGGAGGTAGACTTTGCTGCATTCAAGTCTCTGAAACCAAAGTTTTATTATTGTATTGCATCCACTAACTTTTATGTAATTTCAGACCAAAAGATTTGTATTTTTGTCTTTAAGACCAGGATTGGGCCAATCTTTGTTTTTTAATTTTTATACAGCCAAAAGTAAGTTCTATTTCCACCATCAGATTGTATAACCCATTTGAATAACACTATAAAGTTAACATATATATACCATCTGAAACATTCGAAGAATCATTTGTCAAATCACATGTATTCAAATCACTCAGAGCAAATTTTGATTAATAAAGAAGTTAAAAAGACATACTGCGTATACATGAGCTGCTCTTGCTTTAGCACAAAACAGAGACCAGATTCCAGTTCCAGCTCTAATGTCAAGAAACTTGTTCTTTTAAATATCCTGTTAAGAAATTCTGTTTCTAAGATCATTGAGACTGCTGCTGACTGGATTCAAAAGATTGATAATTGTGGAAAAAGCGCATAAGCTTGAGGTTAAAAAAAAACTATTGTAAAACATACTTTTGGAATTAAATGGTACAAAGTTTTTCTTCATTAAAACATGCCTTACCAATCACTACTAGAGTAGTTATTAGAGCGGTTGAAATTATAATAACAGTTTAAAGAACAAATGTATAAAACAACATCGGCTTTGGAAACGACCTTAACAATGGAAGGAAGCTTGCATTGAGAGTTACACACATAGCAAAATGGTCTACACATAGAGGTGTTGGATACCACCAAGTCTTCCTCCCATCCTATTTTGGAACCTGGCATATAATATGAGAAGTCTCCCACAACGCATGAAATATGCAATATGACACCACAATCATTGCATGTATAGAACCATTTCTTCGAATTCACTTTTGTTTCACATGCTTCACACCAGTATTCTCCATCCACACTACTTTCACCACACGACAAGTAAAGAGGATGATCGTCGTATCTATGCCACTTTACTTTCTGCGGTAAAAGAGCACACTTGAAGTCCAAACTATAGTCACACTCATCACAGCTAAAGCTTCCTATATCTAGATCCATGTTTTTGCCACATTCCGTACAAGACTTAGAACTACGTTTCGAAAAGTATAAGGGATGTTGATGGCTTTGGTGCACCAATGGTTCTCGAATTGAACCACATCGTACATCTAGAGTAACCATACGAGTAAGACACTCGTACCTGAAACCGGTGAAACTTTGCCAACAAAGATCACATGAAGTTTCGTCTGAAGTATCATTTGTGACTAGGGTAAATGGTAGGTTGTCGCAAACATGCCGTTTCTTCCGAGGCAGGTTAGCACATTTTTGGTGGAGAATGAAGTCACAATTCTCGCAACTGTAGAACGCATCTGAACAGATCTGGAAGACACATGCTTTACATAGTGTGCTTTCATGGAGAATCCTCCCATCCTTGTTGATTACTAAGTTATGATCATGGCTAAAATGTTTGATCGTGTTATCATCAATCACCTCGAATGGCGCATCTTCCTCTGGCTCTTCGGGTGTCCCTTCTAGCTCTATCATGTCCCATACATCCTCGTCCGTTGCGCATCTCGAGTGAACAACATAGTTAGAACATTTTGAGCAAGAATAACCCCCGTAGAAGCCATCAACCTTTTTACGACAAACCCCGCATGTATTTTGCCCATGTCCAAGACGACGAGTGTAGGAGATGCGATGATCGTGGCGGTTGATGTTTATGACGCGGGGCAAATCGATACACTCCCAATGAATCATGAAGTTGCATTGAAGACAGAAATAAGGGCTTTGATCAGCTTGAGTCCCGCAAGCATTGCAAGTGAAACCGAGAGGTTTTGAAAGAAGATAAAGTTGATGCTCATGGGTGGTCGGGCTTACAACACTAAGCGGCGGTGGGTTTTCCATACAGCCGCCACATATGGTAAAGTTACAAACATCACAGTGGTGAATTCGTCCGTCAAACTTATTCCCGCAAAGAAGACACTTGTTGTCGGCGTAATCGGGTGCTTCTTCACATCTAAGGAGCTTGAGTGGGTGTTGGGGGTGTAAAACGTGGCTAGCTTGTGGAAAAAGTTTGGTACACTCCACATGAAAGCGTAAATCGCATTTATTACATTTGTAATGAACAGCATCGAAAACTCCCCATTTGCATGTTTTGCAAAGTTGCACAAAACCGTCACGGGTTCCATCAGAGAGCTGAATCGGATGCTCGTGGACAGTGGATTCTTCAAGAATAAATTCCAAAGGCAACCTCGTCGCGCAACGAAAATCCAACTTGAAGTCACAAATCGAACAAAGATAACCATTTTCAAACGAAGATGGACACTGGCTACAAGAAGCAAGTGGTTCGACATTTATGAGGAGCTTTAGAGGATGGTCTGGATGAGAATAGTGGTTGATTTCTGGTAACGGGTCGGCACACTCTTTATGAAACACAGATTCACACCCCAACTCATTGCAATGGTAGCCTCCATATATGTAACCAACATACCCACACCCTTTACAAGCCTTGTAGGAAAAACGAGTAAAAGGTAACAGCGGATGGTTATGAATTGGTGGTACCTCTACTTTTTCCATGGTGATCCAAATCAAACCACAGATCTCTTTTGTGATGTTTTTCTTTTCTATTTTTGTTTCTATCGGATCTCTCAAAGTGGGCATATAACGATGAATAATCAAATAATGCATATGATCAAAATTAATGCCATACCACGTGAAATATTGATTATTGTTGCCACTGAGATCCAGCGTCCACGCCATGTGAAACAACTAAAGTCTGACCCAAGGCGATACTTCCAAGGCCTGACTATATCCAATTTTTAAAGTTTGTTATCGATCCTTCTCTACATCTGAATGAACTTGTTTGTAAGCGGTCAAATCAAATTGTAATTAGTTGTGTGATATATACACTATTGTCGTATTTGCTTAGGTTTCTTGAACCAAACGAATATTGTGGTCGAGAGGAACAAGAAACTATCATAGAGGAAGAGACGCACAGTGAGAGAGAAAGAGAGAGATGGTTAATATCTAATTCTGAAACATAAGCAGCAATAATGGAAACAGTAGAGATACAAATGAGATTTGTCCATCTCAGCCTCAAGATGATGAAAGGTACTTGTGGGGGATTTTACATCCTCTGAGAGCTTTTAGCGCATCTTATAGAAGTGGGTCCTTGAGATATTGCAATGTTGGCCGTTCAAAGAATAGCTGAGCTTTATGTCGACGTCTCTGGGATTCTTTTTGTTTTGTGCAATGGTCATGCTTCCTGTGATTGTTTCACCCTCGCATATGGTTAACACATCTTCCAGGTACAGCACAGTTTGTTTCCAATGCGTAGCCCGCGATTTCGGTCCTGCATTGCATGTTGTGACTTGTAATGTGAGTACCAAACATTGACAAACATCAACATATTTCACTCATGTTTAGGGAAGTCGAACCTGTTGAGAAACCCATCTTCTTGTGACACATAGTGAATGACACATCGAAGTAGGCTACAAGGGCATGGATATGGTCATTTCGTTGTGCGACGAGCTTAAACGGAGCTGTGAAGGAAGCATCTCCAGCAGCCATCTTAGAGATATCCATTGTCTTTAGTCAAAAAAAACAAAGGCCAACAACAAAAGGAATATGCATTAGCTACAGAAAATTAGGGAGATGTAATTAACTACTACAGCACAATCTTACTTACCTTCAGCAGCTTGCTATCAGTCACGATTTGGTTACCATCAACGGTGTCAACAAGCGGTTCTGTAATTGCTCTTCTCTTGATGCACGACATGTCAAACCCATACACGTCGTCCCAAACTGTACATGAAACGACAAGAAGCAAAGCCGATTGCAAAAAAATCAGGTTTCGAAGATAAATGTTAGCAAAAAGAAAGACAAGATCTTTCATATTACTCACACTCTACTTTGTCGTCTTTATAATGAGCATCCTCAATGGCAGTAACATAAAGAGAAGCTTTATCTGGTAGAACAATTCCACCATCAACCTAACCCAAAAGGAACCAAAAGCACACAAAACTGTTCAAAGCTATGATGAAACCATCATCAACATAAGAACACAGAAAACTCTCACTTACAAGCCATTTATTGCGAGCATACAAGACGGTGTCAAGCATATTTTCATACAACAGAAAGTAACCCATCCATTCAGAGATAATCACATCCACTTTAGGAACTGGAAGTTCGATCTCCTCAATCTTCCCTTTCAAAACCGTTATAACTGCCAACAAAACAAACACAAACACTTGTTTCAGCCAACTACCATCAGATCATAAACCATTTGAATAACACTCTAAACACATACATACCATCTGAGAATCCATTCGACTTAACAATCTCCTTTGCTGTGTCAGCCATTTGAGAACACTCAACCTAAGAATCATTAGTCAAATCAGATCAATAAGAGCCAAACTTTGATTAACGGAGAAGATAAAGAGACATACTGCGTAAACGTGAGCTGCTCCTGCTTTAGCACAGAAGAGAGACAAGATTCCAGTTCCAGCTCCAACATCAAGAACAATTTTGTCCTTGATAAGAAACTTGTTCTTGTAAATAACATCTTGATAACTCTTTGTCCTCACTACATCCTTTAACATTTCCTAATAATAATAACATCACCATAGAAAAACTGTTATACACATTGCCTAGGTTTCAGAACAAAGGATTCAAAACAAAACAAAAAAGCAGGAGACTTTACTTACTTCATGAATACCTGCAAAAATCAATCAATTGGAAACAGAGTAAGCACTTTGCAGAGAATAAGATAACATGAAGAAAGCAACATTATATAATGAAAGTTCAAGGGTTTATACCGAAATGAGAGTAAGAATCGAAGTAGTAATCGGCGCTGGTAATGTCATCAGCAACATCGGCATTGTTGTCATCTCCATCGTGCATTGATTCATCAGCATCCTCGAAGTGTAACTTCGTCGTCTGAGTTTCATCAGAGCCGTTGTTGTTGTTCTCCGTACTAGTCATTTTTTGCGGCAAAGAGAGAGGTTTTGGATGGCTAACAGATTCGAATAAGCAAAAAGATTTAGGGTTTTAGGATGGATACGAACTTTATGTTATGTGTATGATTCTATTTCAGCCGCCGGTTCAATTGTTTTTGACAGATAAACCGGTTTGGTTTATACCGATCCGGTTCGGTTATTGTCGTAATTATAAGGCAGTGTAGATGAAATTTGGAGGAAAAGATTCTGACGCTGGTAGTGGTGAGTGGTGAGCACGGCCAAAAGGTATGGCTTGCTTACGATCACCGATTCATTCTTCTTTTATTTCGTTTAAGATTCTGATATTTTGGTCTAAAATTCTTCTTCGCTCTTTTGGATTTTGGTTTTTAGGGGTTTAAAGTTTGTTTTTTTATGTGTTTGAGTCTCAGATCTAATTTGAAATCTCTTCACTGCGATAATGCTTTTTAGGTTTTGAATTGCTTAATTTTTCCATAATTCGGATTCGTTCGATTTGTTAGTCTGGAATTGAGGACTAGGGTTTTAGTGATTTAGCTTGATATGTGTGAAAAGCCTTATGCTTTTGGATGCCTTGCTTCTGAAATTACATTTTTTCAGTTTCCTGTTTTAGTTATTGAATTCTATCGTGGAGGTGTATAATGAACCATGCTATTGTATATGATGAGCTAATCTTTCTTGTTTAGGCTTAGTTTCTGAGACTCAATTGGTAAATGCTAAACTTGGTTTCTATGATTTTGTAGGATTTTGGTATTGAAAAATGGCATCAAAATTGGTTCAACTTCAATCAAAGGCATGTCAGGCTTCAAAGTTTGTGGCCAAGCATGGGAATTCGTACTACAAGCAATTGTTGGAGCAGAACAAGCAATACATCCAAGAGCCTGCAACTATAGAGAAGTGCAGTGAATTGTCTAAACAATTGCTCTACACTCGTCTTGCTAGGTCATTACCATTTTCTTCTCTCTTTATCTCATGGACATATTTTCAATGGCCATGCTCAAACTATCTTTTATGTATACTTTTGAAACATTAATCTTTAGAGAATGCTGATGAAATGTGCAAGTTGAATTTGCATTACTCGCGAGTAGGTAGCCTTTTTTGCCTGAAAAAAATATGCTTGAGAATTTGTTATCCTCTAGTAGTTTTTGTCCTCGATGGAATTGAGCTTGTAAATATCCTTTGATTAGGATAATATATGTGCCTGTCTTGTTTTTCCTGTCTAGATAACACATTATAAGCACCACATTGTGTTTTGCTATCAGTTGAAGAGTTCGGCTTTCTGTGATACGCAATCTTGCGTCTATAGCTAATACTCTTCTTACTAACTACAGCATTCCCGGGCGCTACGAAACATTTAGGAAAGAAGTAGACTACGCAAAGAACTTATTGAAGAACAGAGCGAATCTGAAGGTGGAAGATGCAGGAATCGCTGCATTGTTTGGCTTAGAATGCTTTGCTTGGTTTTGCGCAGGTGAAATCGTCGGCAGAGGATTCACTTTCACCGGCTACTACCCTTGAAATTGAGACAACAAACAACCAGGTCGCCGGAATATTCTTCCTGACGCTTGTAACTCCCTCCATATGATTCCTCACTTGAACTATATATACTTCCTCGAATCCATTTATATTTTCAGTTTTTTCCTGAAACAGAAGTGTTGGAGCTAAGGGAAAAAAAAACATTTTGGTAAAGCTCTTAATAAGTTGAGAAAAATGCATTTGATACAAGATTCTTCTTTAGATATTTATTTTATCCACAAAGTTTAATATCTGTTCACAATATTTAAAACATCAGAGAATTATTTTTTTTAATATATTAAGTGATTGTTAATTGTCGAATAACTTCAAAAATAGAGGAATATTTGAAAAAAATGTTATTTTGAAGAATTTATGATATTCACAAGAAAATGATTTTTGAGTAAAAAACTGTTATTTTTATTTTGTTTGAGAAACTGATATCATAGTTGAAGTAAAAATTTAATTTTGCAGCTGATAAATTCAAAAATAGAAATATATAATACATTTATTTGAGTGGACTTAAGATAAAATATTGAATTAACTTCAAATCTCAGCGAGAGAATATTCAAAAAAATAATAATAAAATTTTGGTATGTGCGAGAAAGCAGGAAGACCAATGGGATCTTAAGGAGACCCAATTGGAATCTTTAGCCACAATTTCGAAACCTTAGCGAAGAAGACAACAACGATTTACGAGACGACGACGATGATGTTTCGCACTTCATTGATGCGTTTCGCGGCAGCTTTCTTCGCCATTGTCTTCGTCGTTCTCGTCGGTGTCGCTCGCAGTGAGGTTCGATTTGGTTCTGTGTTTTTCTCTGTTTCCCAAATTAGACGAAAGGAATCACATTCTTGTAGGCATTGACTTAATTGGAACCTTGCCAAAAATCTGATTTTGACAATGATGTTTTTGCTAATTTCACTTCACTTTATGTCTCTGTGTTTTATTGTTTCTTGCGGTAATTTCGAACAATGAATTGATTTTGTGTCTTGTTTGTTGCATCAAATTGTTACAGGAGTGTACAAGAACTTGCATTGCACAGAATTGTGACAGTAAGATTACAACTTTTCTGAAGTTTCCTTAGGTTTTTTAGCTTTTTAGCTGACTCACATGTATGTTTGTTTCAGCTCTTTCTATTCGATATGGGAAGTATTGTGGGATTGGACATTCTGGTTGTCCTGGTGAGGAGCCTTGTGATGATCTTGATGCTTGTTGTAAGATCCATGACCATTGTGTTGAGTTAAACGGTAATCAATCAAGAATACGCAAATCCCTTACTGCTGTGTTAAATATGGATCTGCACGAAAAGGTCTAGTTACCGTTCTTAGGTGTACTAGGAATTGGGATGTAGTTTTGGTATTATCATCTGGAAAGGTTTACACTGGCCAATATTGTATGCCCATTAGGTCTCTATAAACAGAGCTGAGATAAACTGGAAATTAGCTACAGAGTTAGTATGAATGTAAGTTGGCTTGATTAGTCCTTGGATTTGAGATTGTAGTCAATCTGGTCTGTCCGGTTTCTCTACACAAATTGTGTAATGCAGAGTGCTAAGATATCAAGTATGATAAATCTCTTAAGGCCTATAAGGCTCAGATGATCATAAGTAACTCTGCTGCTTTGATTCATTGTTCTTAAGCTATAGTTTCACTGATTCAAATGCTAAACTTTTGGTCTTGAGTTAACAAGGTTACGATGAAATAATCGCATTTTTGCTTCCTATTTGCAGGTATGACTAACATAAGCTGCCATAAGAAGTTCCAGCGATGCGTAAACAGGCTAAGCAAAGCGATAAAACAGTCTAAAAACAAAAAGGTTGGATTTTCCACAAAGTGCCCTTATTCAGTAGTCATACCTACGGTGAATCAAGGAATGGATATTGGAATCTTATTCAGTCAATTAGGTAATGATATGAAAACAGAGCTATGAGTTTTGCTTCTCATATACCCTGGTCTTGGGGGCATCACATTGGTGTTGGAACTAAAGCTTACCACAGAAAATTTGTTACTGATTGATGATTACCTTATTTATTGCAATTGCAAGTTGCTGATAGATTACATGTATGAAGCGATGGTACTACGTGAATCTGTACTATACACAATGCAAGTTTTGATCGGAAACTGTTCTCTATTCTTATGTTACACCATATCTCGATTTCAAGTTATGAATCATGATCAACCAAAGAAAGTGCAAAAACATTAGTTACAAGTAGAATATTATTTGATTTGTTTAAGTCATTAGTTACAATCATGATCTATATTGTAATAGTTCTGGATTATGTTCTATCCATCCATCAATGGCAAGGTTTGTTTATTTTAATTCACCATTGCAAACGTATGAAAAAACTATAGACGAAAAGTGAAACTAGAAACTTAAACTGTTAACACAACACAAAACATATCCATGTCAGAACTTTTCATCAATTCGTGGTAACGAAATCATAAACAACAAAAGGTAAAGAAAAACCTAGAATTCGGAGCAGTTAACTAGACAAAAAAAAACCTCCACAAACCAATCTATAGTCATAGTCTAAAAACAAACACACAACTTTCTCCGATTAAAAAGGGACGAGCTATTCTGTTAGGCGCGAAGATTTGGAATTAGGGTTTGGTGAGTCGGCTTCATTCTCGATCATCTCAGAATCAGCCAAGATTTCATCGACGAGTATAGTTAAAGAAGCTGGCGGGTTTTGTGGGGTTTGCGTCACGGGATCAGCGCCAATGTCAAGGAGCGATAAGGAAGTAGAAACCTCATTAAGATTTTGTGTCATGGTCGAAGGCGTTGTTCCCATCTTTGCACGATCTTCTACAGCTTCTTCATCAAACTCCGTACTCATGATATCCGTGAAGTCAAAGAGTTTCGCCGCTGTCTCATCATCATACAACATAGCGGCGACTTTCGCCAATGCATAGAGATTCGACCACATCTTGTCCTCGTTGTATGTAGTCATTGTGATCGGACCTAAACTCGAGTTCTGAAAGCGTGGGTAAGAAGGCAATATCAGAGAGATAAAAAAAAAGTGAATGAGAATGAGAAAGAGAAGAGCCTTTGTTTATATACCTTTTTGTTCTGATACACAATCAGGTGTCTACACCCTAAAACCTAGCCAAATATTTACTCTTCTTTTCCTTTATTCCTTTTTCCTTTTTCCTTTTAGTTACCTTAGTACAAAAGTTTAACTATTGTAATTAGACACTAATTTATAAATGTACCAAAAGTCCAAAGCAAACAACAAAAATTGCAAATAGAAAATTGAAAATAATCTTATGCATTTTCTAATAAATCATACGGAAAAGGAAATTAATAATTAATTAGATTGAAAAGTCAGTCCACGGTATGTATCTGTTTCGTGGAACGTGCACCGTTACACAGAGGATCCTGCATTTTCCTTTTACAAGTAGTAAATTACGGTTTAAATCGGTTTAGTCATTACACGTCAATCAAAACATACTGTATAATATAAAAGGGTTTCGCGGAGTCCAACCTATTTTTATATATTTAATAGTTGTATATTCTTCATCTTCTTCTTCGTCTTCTCTGAATCAATTTCTTACGCTTCTTCTGGGATAGGTCCCCCGCGAAAAATTCCATTCTTCAGATCATAGATTTGCGTCTGATCTATATAACAAACAAAAAAAAAAAAAAACTAATCTATTATTCTAGCTTTTATACCTGATTCGATCAATTTCCGAGGTTTTTTTTGCTAAATTTCGTGTACATGAAGAAGGTGCTTCAAAGAGGTTTTAAGCCTGCAAAATGGTAATAAATTCAATTCTGGGGTTTTTCTTTTTTCCTATCTTCTGTATGTCTTGAAGTTATGTCAAAATCTCCAGATTCTATTTATGTTCGAACCTTTTTTTTTGGGTAAGAGAATTATTATACTGTTTCATCCGTTGGTTTAGTTTCTTGAGGTTTTATTGAATTTATATAATGCAGCAAAACAGCTTTGCAAATGGCGAATTCACGCCTGAAGATACTCAAGAACAAGAAGGAGATTCAGATTAAACAGCTGAGGAGAGAATTAGCTCAATTGCTCGAATCTGGACAAACCCCTACTGCTAGGATTCGGGTAACCAATACTCTGTTTCTGTGACAGATTTTTTTTTTTTTTTTGCAAATTTTGGGAATGTGGAATCTTAGTTTCAGAGAATCTGAGTTTCACTTGTTTTTTTTTGCTAAAATTGGGAATGTTGTTATGTTTTTATCTCAGGTGGAACATGTTGTTAGGGAAGAGAAGACAGTGGCGGCTTATGAGCTCATTGGAATATACTGTGAACTTCTTGTTGTTCGTTTAGGTGTTATTGAATCACAGAAGTAAGAAAGATTTGCCCTTTATACAATGTTGACACTCCTTATTGCTGTTGTTCTTGTTGTTATGTTCTAATGTATAATGGATTGAATGTTGTGATGTTATTGCAGAAATTGCCCCATTGATCTGAAAGAAGCTGTCACAAGTGTCTTGTTTGCTTCCCAGAGGTTATCAGATGTTCCAGAGCTCTCAGAGATCTTTAAGCAATTCACAACCAAGTATGGCAAGGATTTTTCTACCTCTGCTGTTGAGTTGCGTCCGGATTCTGGTGTTAGTCGCCTGGTAAGTGGCTGTGTTTCTTAGTCTTTGATGGTGATTTTATATTAAGAACCCTTGTTGATTATGATTGTTGTTTTCTAGTTGGTCGAAAAATTGTCTGCCAAAGCCCCTGATGGTCCAACAAAGGTCAAAATTTTGATGGCAATCGCTGAGGAGCATAATGTCGTCTGGGAGGCACAATCTTTCGTCGAATCAGATCCAAAAGATACCGAGTTGTTGGTAAGTTATCACGTTTCAGAGTAAAGGCATCAGTTGTTTTATCTACTCGCTAATGTTAACCATAAGTTTTACTTTGCTTCTGTTTTAGAATGGAGCAAACTCGTTTCAGCCAGCGAGTAGTATGAACATGGATTCATCTATAAACTCGAACAAGGAACAGCCTCCAAACATCCATGCTCCAGCTACTGTCAATGCTCATCATGGATCAAGTGAAAGACATCATTCCCCAGAGAACTCTTATGCAAATGGTGGAAGATCTTCAAGCCGTAGTAATAATGTTACTTCTGGGAAGGCTGATGACTACTATCATTCGAAAGCGAGACCTTCTCGTAAGCGGTTTTCTTCTGCTATTTCTGTATTTTTTTTATATTATGAGTCATTTAACGGAGTTTTTATGTTTGACAGGATCTAGGCCTGATGAAGGAGAATGTAGAAATCCAAATCATGGCTATGAGAATTCATCTTCAAGAAATAAGCAGAAATGGGAACCAGAATTTGTTGATTCCACAGACGCTGCACGTGCTGCTGCTGAAGCTGCTGAAAGAGCAAGTTTCGCTGCTAGAGCAGCTGCCGAACTTTCGAACAAAGAAAGGATGACGAGGCAGGATTCCACACAGTCGCATATATCCTCTGCATCTGTAAATCTCAGAAACGAGCCTTCACATCGACGTGACAGATCGAATGCACAAAGAGAAAGTTTTTCTGAAGATCATGTTTCGCCTCGACGAAATGTTAGGATGCAGTATGAAGATATGGACAGAACCAGGCAAGACAGATATGATAGGGCAGAACAGATTCCTCCTGTAGATCAGCCATCAGGAAGACATTCCGTGGATAACTCGAGAAATAACGGTTCCTTTGGTAGAGAGAAGCAGCCAAGCCAGGATGAGACGGATATAAATGTTGGTTACTCAGAAGATGTTCACCTCAGGAAGCAGTCAAGTCGGGTTTCATCACATTCACATTCAAGCAATTATTCTGATGAGAATGACCTTGGCTCAGATTTTATGAAGTCACCAAGCATCGTGGAGGAAAACATATTTGCCACTGAATATGATCACCAATCTCAGAGCAGCTTTAAAGATATAGATTCCCATGATCATGGACATGATGATGATGCTGCAGCTACTGATAATTATGATGACTATAGTTCATTTTTTTATCAACCTAAATTTCATGCGGAAGATAATCATTATCAAGATGAAATTGATCATGGTGTAGGATTCTCATTGCTTGGCAGCAAAACATCTGCTTCAGCTGCTTCGTGGAGCTTCAAAGGAGATCATAGTAAGTCCCATGGAAAACACAGCAGCTCGAGCTCACAAGTTTTCCAAGAGAACCCAAGTTCCCGATTATTTGATGATGTCTCTACAAGTCCTCCGGCTTCTTACCATGAGCCTGACCCACATGCCAAGTTTGACAATTATGGTCCAAACTCAGAAAGCGATGGTGATCAGCCTATAGACAAAGTTTCTGGAGATGTACATGAGAGGGGGAATCTGACATCTGATCGATCTCACAAATTTAAAGTCTCTGATTCTGCTGGACACGAAGTTTTCCCTTTAGACACAGAAGAACACACAGATAATTCAAGGACACGGGAAGAATCAGATTCAGACTCAGAGCCTCAGCTTGGTCTGAGGCTTGGAGCTTTGGCCGGTGGATTTAGGAACAAAAAGACACTCCCACCCTACAGAATGAGTTCGGCATCGTCCAAGGCTGAAAAGGAATATATCCAAATCGATGATTTTGGTCAGTCTAGCAGAAAAGATCTTTACAGTAAGAAAGCAAGCAACACCGAGACAAGACCAAGTTTTATGCCTCCTCATCCATCTTCTAGTGATGAAGACGACTCAGACATGCAACATCCAGGAAGAACAGAAACAAAATCAGATTCCTTATATAGTCATTCCCGTGTCAACCATGATGACTCGGAGGAAGAAAAACTCCCAACACGGTCTTCTTCAAGAATTCAAGAGAGGAGTCATAAGCCATCAACAGGAATAAGGGTTCAGAAGAGAACGAACTTCAAGATGCCAGTTTCAGCATCGTCTGAAGATGAGGAAGAAGTCGAAAGAGAGGCTGCACGCATCAATGCCAAGCCAAATAAAACAACCGGGTATGGGTTCTCTCTAAGGACAAAGGGCCAATCGAAAGCTAATGAGAAACATTCATTACCAGTGACAACGAAGAAAACCGACAAAGAGTCTCATGATCAGCCATCTCCAAGGACAGTAACTTCCAGCCATGTTCCACAAACTGTAAAATCACCCGATCCAGACACCCCATCCAGGGAGAGGGAGAGAGCTAGTCATGTTCACCCCAACCTCCCAGAATATGACGATATCTTTGCAAGGCTCGGAGCGCTTCGTGCTCCCAGTCGACGCTGAATCTGCTCATCTTGTCCTTCTGTTCATATATATATTCTTTCACACGGAAAACAGTTCCCCTCATTCTTTACTCTGACTGAATTTGATATTCTTACACGTTATACAGATTGAAGTAGTGGTGTGATTCTGCTTGGTCTTGATTGGTTTTCCTTGTCTTTTTTTTTTTTGTGTGGATAAACAGAATAGAAAATAACTATTTGCGAAGAGAAAGATTTTATAATACCATTCGAAATGTTGTCATAATAGAAATAAATTTTGTTCTCTAATTCTCCATCTTGCTGAAACTGCAGTGCAAGAAAACAAACAAACAAACAAACAATGTCGAAAAAGCCAGACAAATGACATGTTATGGCAGGGTTTGACATATCAAAGTCCCTCCATCAGAGTTTCTTTCCGTATTGCAGTTCAATGAAAGAAACCAAGAACCTGACCACCCACATTCCGTTTAATAGCTTCTTCATGATCCAAAATGCCATCGGGAGTTGTAATCACTATATAACCCCACTGCATATAACAAATTAAAGAAGGTTTAAGTTACGATTAGTTGCATATTCAGAACTAGTGTAGAACCGAACCTGGCGCGTTGGAAGTGTGCGTTCTGTGTATTGCCCGATCTCATTTGCCTTAACGTCCTGCCTATAAGTGAGAGCTTTGCAATCATTAACCCTTCCTTGTAGATCAACAGTTATTCTTCCAACTCTGTGTGGATCATGGACTTGGAAGTTCTTGATGTACCCTATACATAATACATCAACATACATTTTGTAAAGTAATAGACAAAAAACTAGCTGATTCTGCGGTTTGAGCATAGAAATGGTATCTTTATACTTCAGTCACAAACTATCAACTTTGAAAAGAACTACTTCAAATTCCTAACTAAAAACATACAAAACACAGACGAAGATCGAAACAAACTTAAGTTAGACCATAAACTAAACAGGAGCAGATATGACTTTCTCCAACCATAGATCAAGATGTAACTTATCCATAAGAATCAAAAAACAGAAACTTTTCAATCTTCTGCAACTTCATAGTTAACCAAGAACAAAGCTTAATCATTGGGACCATGTTGTAACCAATCTCTTACATCGAGTGATCACACATGGAAATTCTTGAGCTATACGTGTTAGGATCAGCTCAAGGACCAACAAAACAATAGAGACTATGGATCATTAATCATACTTCACTACAAGCAAAAGTGACTAAAACCAATGTCGACGAAACTGATAAATCTAAACAAGTAGATGAAAAATTAGGGAAATGAATTAAGACCCAATTAGACCAGAAGAAAGAAGAAGTGAAAAATCTCACCTTTCTCTTTCATGATTTTGAGAAACGAAGACATTACGGTAGAGACAGGTTTCAACTCCACCGAAGCTTTCCCTCGCTTCTCAGCATTCACGATCGTTCTCAATGCATCGTTCAATATTCTCCTCCCCATTGATCGAAAATTCCGATTTCTAATACAAATTCTATAATCGAATGACAACGAATCAAAAAGAATCGATAACCCCTAAAGTTCAACAGAGCAGCAGGAAATGGGTTTATTCCAACGTTTCTCAGAATTGTGGGTATTTCGACATTTCGAAAAACATTAGGGGTATTTTAGACTTTTCACGTTCACTTACATGAGCTAGGGTTTTATTTTTTTCAGAGGTCATATATAAATAGCTCCATTCGTCTTCTAACAAAGCTCCGGCGCCACCATTAAAATCTCTCGATCTCTATCTGCGAAATTTCACGGTGAGCTTAGTATTACTCTCAATTGTTCTCAGTTCAGTATGTCTTGATTTTCGTAGCTTAGATGATCTGATTTTGTGTAGATATTTTGATTCAGCGAGCTCTATAGTAGTAGCCTTTAGGAATCGATCTGTTAATGTATGTGTTGTTGATTGGTAGTATCATTTTTGGTGTGGTGAAGGTAGGTATTTGAAATGGCGACAGTTCCAGGACAATTGATCTGGGAGATCGTGAAGAACAACAACTGTTTCTTGGTGAAGCAGTTCGGTAGAGGAAACTCTAAGGTTCAATTCAGCAAGGAGACTAACAACCTCACCAACGTTCACTCTTACAAGCACTCTGGTAAATTTGTACTCTTGTTTACGAGATTCTTTGTTTCTGAACGAAATGATATCTTGGCCATTTGAGAACAAATGATTACTTTACATCTCTGGTTGGTTGATTTAGTAGAATAGATTGGGAACTAAAGTTGTTAAGAAATGTTGATGTGTTAAGTGCTTTTGGTTCTATGAAAGATTGTGGATTCTCGACTATTAGATGATTGTGGTTGAAACTTGGCTGTTTGAGATCGTCTTTATGCACTATTTTATTGATTCTCGAGTATAAGCTTATTTTCTTATCTGTTGCAAGTTGACCGTGAAATGTAGTTTCTTTACATTTGACCATTTGAATCTGTATTACAATTGTGTATGTATCTTCTAATTTAAAGACAAAAATGGTAGTCTGAGTTGAGCAGACACTTCATACTATGTATTAGGTTTTGTTATTGTCTTGAATTAGGCTAAAGTTTGAATCTTTTGATGTGGTTTCAGGTCTTGCAAACAAAAAGACTGTGACCATCCAGGCCGCTGACAAGGACCAAGCTGTTGTGCTCGCCACCACCAAGACCAAGAAGCAGAACAAGCCTAAGCTCTCTGTCAACAAGTCTATCCTCAAGAAGGAATTCCCCAGGATGTCAAAGGCTGTTGCTAACCAGGTATTACTCAATTTTTATTACTTTAGTGTTTTTTATATGTCTATGGTGTGCTTATAGGTCTCTATATCTAGTTTTGTGTGTTATTTTCACGGCTATGATCTACAATTGGTTTTTATGTTCTTCCCTCTACCTGTGAGAGGAGAGTTAATATGTTATGGTAAAACGATATGATGCATAGCTGTGCAAAGATTAAAATTTAACTTCATATAAGGCTCCTTTTTGTGGCATATTGATGAAATATTAATTTTACACTTGGCTATTTTCATTGATCTGCTTAATGTTGCTGTTTATTGGTTTCATACGTGAATACAATCTAAACCAAATGATTGTGTAAATGTTTAGGTGGTGGACAACTACTACAGGCCGGACTTGAAGAAAGCTGCACTTGCTAGACTCAGCGCCATCAGCAAAGGTCTCAGGGTTGCCAAGTCCGGTGCCAAGCAAAGAAACAGACAAGCTTAAGCTTCTTCTTTCACAATCTGTTTTTTTTGAAGTAAAAGATTTTGTTGAACAGGTTTTATTTAAGTTGTTGCTTTGAAGTTGAACCATAATGCTATTCTCCTTTTTCATTATCCTTATTATAAAGGAGTTAGAAGTTTATCTTGTTATGCTTGATGTTTCTGGTGTGCTTGTGTTACATTTTGTTAGATCCTTTTATCGAATCAAGAACTTTCTTAAAATCTCTATTCTAGATTTTATTAGCAAATCAAATGTAATCAACAACCAAGTCCTTATATATTATGACTTTTGAAAGCCTAAATTGACTCAAAATAGCAAACATAAATGTTTAGATTTGTTGCATCAAATGTGATGTTCTTGTGGACTATAATGTTGACATTTTCATTAGATCCCATCAAAAACCAACTTGAGAATTCCATCTTAGCATGCTCTATACTTATCCAAAAGCCCATCAGGCCCATAGACGGCCCAACTTATAGCATACGGAAAGGTTTATATTAGGGTTTCTTAGACATGAATTAATTCTGTTCTCTTGCTGTGGCCGTCTCCAACACCATTTCGAAGACCAGGGAGATCGAAGCAAAATGGAGAAAGGAAAGGGAAGAAAGGAAGAGGTCGTGACCAGGGAGTACACTATCAATCTCCACAGGCGCCTCCATAGCTGGTAAAACCTAAAGCTTCAATACTTTTGACCTTATTTGCAATATCTCGTTTCCGTTTTGCTTAAGTTCGTTCTGGGCATAGAGTCTAATGATTAGACTAAAATTGCAACTTGTATTGATTCGAATTAGGTTTCTTGATGAATGAAAAGAGTTAGAATATTTGAATCTTTGTTGAAAATTTTGATTCTGTAGATGAGTAATGATCATAAAGATCTCCTAGTTGTTGTTGATCACCTTGGCTCCTTGCATCTTTGTCTAAATTTTAGTTTAAAATGGAGAAATTAGACTCCTTTTATTGTATAGAAAGGTTGGCTTGTTGCTTAGGTACATTTTAGATTAGAGCTTTTTTCGTTGTCAAGATTGATCATGTGGTTTAAGAAATACTGAGTTTGATGGTTTCTAAATTGAACAGCACCTTCAAGAAGAAGGCACCCAATGCCATTAAAGAGATCAGGAAGTTTGCATTGAAAGCAATGGGAACAAAGGACGTTAGAGTGGATGTTAAACTCAACAAGCAGATATGGAGCAAAGGTATCCGAGGTCCCCCGAGGAGAATTAGAGTCCGTGTTGCCCGTAAGAGAAACGATGATGAAGATGCCAAGGAAGAGTTCTTCTCCCTCGTCACCGTCGCTGAGATTCCGGCTGAAGGATTATCTGGTTTGGGTACTAAGGTCATTGAAGAAGAGGAGTGAAAATTGGTGAATGTACACTCACACAACCTTATCTTTAGATGAAAAGACGAAACGAAAAGACTTTGCTTGTTTTGATCACTTACCTATTTTGGTCATTTATCATTTCTTATGTTTTAAGTTCTATAGACAACAGATTTGGTACTACTCATACGAGTTTGATCTTTTTGTGACGCACTTTACTTCGCAATCATCTTTCTGATTCTGTACCAGACCGGTTTATTGTCTGGGTTGAAGTGTAACGAATTGGTTTGATACTCCACATTGTTAGGTTGGTGGAGTTTATCATAACTACTAAAAGGGTAGATAATCCAAAAGTCCATATAAAATCAAAGAGTATTACAAATGTTAAGGAAAAAATATTTACTTATGTTCTAAATAAAATTAATCCGCAACTTTTTACTGAAGTTTCAATGTGTTGAAAAACTTGAAACCAAAACCAAAACCAATTTCATAAATAAAGTTATTCGAAAACTAATTTTTATTTTATTGAAAGCGATGACAAAAAAAGAAATTAAGGCCCATTTAAAACTCAATACGCCCCATTTGAAACCCAATACGGCCCATTAAAGAGGACCCTAATATAAACGACTGTAAATTTCCGAAACCCTAGTAAGCAAGCAAGCTATCGAGCATCGTCGTCTCCAACAGCCAAGAGAAGCAGAAGCTTGAAGAATCTCTGTAATCTAAAAAATGGGTAATTCTCCTATACTTTTTTTGTCTCCTTATGCTTCTACCTATTGCTGATTCTTCTTCAACAATGTTGTTCATGTTTTGTTTCTCTTTGAATGATTGTAATCAATCTCGCAGGAAAGGTCCACGGTTCATTGGCTCGTGCCGGTAAGGTGAGAGGTCAGACACCTAAAGTGGCTAAGCAGGACAAGAAGAAGAAGCCTCGTGGTCGTGCTCATAAGCGTCTGCAACACAACCGCCGTTTCGTCACCGCCGGTATTTAGCTTTTACTTTGAAATTCTCGGTGTATGATTCTTATATCGATTAATCCATCTCTTAATTTGATAATTCTAAGTCTGAGATCGCTCTCCTTAGTTGAATTAGGGTTTTATTGATCGTAGGACTTGTGATTAGACATCACTGAATCAGTATTTGGATCATTTTGCTTTTTTTTTTGTGAATCGCTTTTGACATCATTGATGCATAATCTTAGTGTGCCTTGATCATAACAAACATTCGTGTTACTAAGTCTAGTTCATATCAATTTTCTTAGAAATGCTTTAAATCTAATCTTTAGATTAGATGCAGTGATTGCTTTTGATCATCAATTCTCTGTTCATAGCTCTTTATCAAATCCTAATCAAACAATCTACGTTTTGTATTATTTCTGTGTTCAAACAATCTTGTTTAAGACAAATGAATAACGATTGGATTCTCATTTGGTTTTGTATATGTTTTCTTCAGTTGTTGGTTTTGGCAAGAAGAGAGGACCAAACTCATCAGAGAAGTAGATAGAAGAAGGTTTTACCCTTTTCAGATTTTATGGGATGTTTTTGATATTGTGTCATTAGTTGGTCCAAACTCATCGATATCAAAGTGGTTTAACCTTGGTTATCTACAAATCAGTGGATGTTGTGTCAATTTTCTTGTCAATTTGATTTTTGTTTCTCCTCAGATTAGACTTAAGTTCTTGAATTATTGAACCTCTCTTTTGCAGTTATGTATTCGTGTGTACCCTTTAAATTCCACTATTGTAAAACCTCTGCTCCGCATACTTTATTTACCACGTTTGATCAGTTCGTTTTCATGGGGACTCAGAGAATCCAACCACTCTTTGAACTCATCAATTGCCAACTTAAGAACTTGTTCCCAACTTTCCGTTGATTGTCTGTTTTTTTTTCTTTTTTGTTAATACACCTCCCAATTCCACGAGACTTCGAGAAAACACCTCATTGCTGTCACTTTTTCAACCGGTGCAAAGATTTCTTTGTAATCATCATTCGCGATCTGTTTGATGCGATAAACCCACTTACATCCAAGAGCTTTCTTGCCTTTCGCTAGTGTTTCAACGGTCTATGAATTGTTGTTTTCATGTGCAACAACTTCATCTTTCATTGCACATTCCCAGTCATAGTCCTTCATAATTTTATTACTGTTTTGGTTCAATGTTTGTTGTGACCGCGTAAAAATATGCTTGGTGAGGAGAGATCATCGGAGGAAATGTTGCGATGGTGCTCTATTCTGTAGAGGTTGCACTTCAATGGCTGTTTCAAACTTCGCCACGTTGAAGCAGAGAATTCGAAGTGAAATTCTTACCATACAATATCTCTCTCCTAAACGAATTCCCAACTTACATCGTTTATGTAATATCTACCTAGCTTACACCATTCTCAAATAGGTTTGTTATGTCACACGTGTACACGAAGATGTTCGCCAAGCCGAAAATACTCATAGCACTTGCTACTAATACTTGGCAAACTCTTCCTTGTTTGCCAAACCAAAAATATTTTGAACCCCAAATCATAAACAGCAGATCATTTCAAGAAAAAGTAATAATATGAAGAAACAAAAATCAAAACTCAATACATATGGAGAAAAAAGATGATCAAATGTCATTACAAGAACACACAAACTCAAACTCGGTAACGAAGGAGACCAATCAATCACAATTGGTTCTAAAGTAACAAATGATTTGTGTTTGAAAGCATTACAATCAATCACAATAAAAAGTGCATTGACACTCTTTAGTTAAGAAGAACCTGAAATGAAACCTTGGTTTTAGAGTTCAGACTCGATAAGGTAATCCCCGAGCCTTTCGACAACCAAGTTGCATTGACCTCCAGTCATTGGTTCATCGTAGAAGCCAAAGACCAAAGCTTGGTTTGTCTTCTTGATAGTGACACCTCCAGGTCCCTGAAGATTCACAGATTGTTACATGAATTCCGATTCTATTCTCTATCAAAATCTACATGCAGCTTTCTGATGTATGAAGTAAAGAAAGTTACCTTCTTCCCTCGGATCACAGCTCCTTGTTCACCTTGGATAACCATGTATTTTTCGCCACCGAGAAATAGTCCGGTTGGGGCAAGAAACCCGGGCTCCTCAAAGTCCTTCTTGATTCCATCGATTTCTTGAGGCTTCAACTAAACACACATTATCAATAACACATCATCAGATTTTGGCAAAATCAAATCAACATTTTAGGCTATTGATCAAAACATTTCCTCAAGCATATAAGAAAAATGGAAACAGAGATTATCCAAGATGCAATTGTTAAGCAGTAATTCTGACTAAGACCATAGAATCTACATGCCTACAAGAAGAAGAAGACCTTGCATCGATGGTTGCACACGCATGCGTACAATTTCACAAGCATATGGATCTTCTTCTATGGAAGCTACGATCTAATAACTTCTGATACCGAAGAAATCTCACAATAGACTAATGGTCTAGAGCCCTACGTTTGAATTCAATTTCGCATACGGATCGATAGATTTAGAAATGCAAATCGAAAATATTCATCAGATTCCGGAGATTGAAAAATTCAAAATCAGATCCGAGATTCGTCAGATCCGATCACGGAGGATTCCGACAATTCAAGCGACGGATCGTAGTAAGGCGAAAAGAGAGGATGAAGAAGTAAAAAAACCTGAGGAAATTTGGCGCTCTGAGCCCAGACACTGCCGTCTTGGCCGAGAATTGCGGCGGCGGTGAGATGGTTGCCTTCGACATCACACATAAGGTGATCATCGACGTATGATTGCCAAGACATCTTCTTCTTCTTCCTCTTCGGCGAGTACTGAATTCTCCGACGAGTTTGTTTCTTCTCAATTCTCTCTTTGTGAGCTTTATGATCGTGTAGACAAGGAAATGTTGTGCTTTATAAATTAATAAAAAAAACTTTCGTCAACTGCTTAATTTCAATTAATTATTAGCCCTTAAAATAAGCAAAATAAATAATAATGCTTTACCAAAGTAACAATAAATAACATAATAATATTTTTCCATTATAATTTTAGTTTTAGTAATGGTATGTAAATGGTTTATTATAGAGATTTATTATATGTAGATAAATAAAAGCAAATTGGATCATACAAAGTGTAAAAATGCAAAATGGAGGAAAAAAATATCATTTACCACTTTTTAATCAAAAATAAAAAATCATGCACCATTTATAACATACTTTACTTAGCTATACTTTAACAACAAAACATTGTAAGCTATATTAAGAAGATTTTTTTTTTTTTAATCCTTCTTTATCATAATACTTTCTTTAATTTTTTCCAAATGGATGTTTGTTTAACAAAAAAAAAAAAAAGAAACTCAAAAACTTTTCCCAATTATAAAAATAAAGTTTTTTATTCCAAAAAAAGAAAAAAATTAATATGCCAGAAGGCAACATCATTTGTTCTCTTCAAATACAGAGTGGATATGCTATAGCAAGATCTCAAATTGAGATTCTCAATCATATATTATTGCGTTACACCAAATATTGCATTTACGTGTGGTCCATCACTTTCGTATTTTCAATTTTTTAATCAAACTTGAGAAATAATTTAGTGGTATTGTGGTTAAAAGAATTATCATGGAATTATAAATTATGAGTTCAGAGTTCTCTCGATCATGGTAGGTCATTATAGGAATTGAAAATTTTGAGTTCGAGTTCTCGCAATCATGGCTGGTCATTTTAGACATTTTAATTGACAACAATACCTTCTGTTTCACAAGATTCAAAATATGAAAATATAGTCTCTATTTCAATTTAAGATCCCATCTATTTAGTGCTTATCATGAAAAGAAATTAGGAGATACATACATGAATATTGAGGGTTTTGTGATATTGGTTCAACTGATAAAAACGCCATTAGTTTTACTAAAATAATCAAAGCAATGTAAACTTGATGTCTTGAACACTAGATATTAATTTCAAAAGTGGAGATAGTGTTTCTAAACTCAAGGAAAACCAAATCTCTTAATGTATGCAATAACTGAAAATAAATAAAGAACGAATAATCGAAATACTTCTGGTTTGGTACTTTCTTGTTTTGGTTAGTCGAGTTTTATTTTCATGTTTACATTCGTAGTCTTGTCAAAATAAACATCGAAAAAACTAGGAGTTATCATGTCCTCCATTCTTCCTCCGGTAACAATGTGCATGTATGTGAACCGACACCGTCGATTCAAGCGATAAACGCATGGATAGCTATTATATGTCCAACACCCGATTACATAATTAATTGTTATCCATGATGGCTTTGGTATGTATATGAAGAAATGAGATATTAATTAACATGACAAGTTTATATATACGCAACAATACTATAAAATTAATTTTTTTTTAAAAACACAAATTAATCAATAACCATGAAAAAGAGAAAAAAGAAACAAAAGTCTTATAAGTCTTGGCTTCTTCACACAGGCTTAGTGTTATTATCTGCAACCTTAGGCTTAAGCTTTCTGTTAAACTTGGCTAAAGTAGAAACCAGGAAGACCCAAAATTAAATTATAGAAACGGAAAACCAAAACCCAAAAAGAGAAACAAAGGTTTAATGATTTATAGAGAAAGAGATATAAAACATTGTAGATGGTTCAAAGACCCTGTTCGATCAAGTAATCACCCAACCTCTCGACAACCATGTTGCATTGTCCTGGAGTCACTGGCTCTTCGTACAGACCAAACACCATTGATTGTCCTGTTTTCTTGATCGTGATTCCCCCAGCTCCCTGCCCAAGTTCCAATTATATTAATGGTTTTGAGTTTCAAACCAAATTCTTAACATTAAATGTTTTTATGATAAGCTTATAGTTTCAAGAATGTAATTATCATTTCAAGAAATGAAAAAGTTTGGGAGTGCAAAATCATCGACTATATACTATGTACCATATAAGCGATGCTTTTGGTAAGACTTTGAATTACATTCATAACATCAAATACTATCAAAATGATTAGAGTATTGACCATTTTTGCATGAGATTATTCTCTTAATCATAGTCGGCTCTATGGAGTGCAATGGGAGGGGTTGATTCTCATAAAATCGTAGGCCTCAATTGTTTTAAGCGTTTGCATGTGAATCTTTTTTATTAGAAAATAATTCAAGTTTCATAAAATATTTTTCGATCCCGATGGTTGCTAGGCCTTAAACGTCGATTGTTTCAAATGCAATGGTATACATGTGCATTTAACATGCGCAAAGTAAAATTCACATATTTAAAAAAATAAAACAATATATTTTAGGATTTCTTAGATTATTTTTGTAGAATGCAAACACAAACAATCGAGCGTTAATCCTAAACATACCTTCTTGCCACGGATGACAGCATTAGGCTCGCCTTGGATGACCATATACTTTAGCCCTGCGAGGAACATACCCGTGGGAGCGAGGTGACCAGGCTCATCGAAATCCTTCATAATGTCTGTGATCTCTTGAGGTTTGAACTATTTGAAGACAAATGAATCCTCAGACTTTTAACGTTGAACTAAATCCGGAACAATGAACTTGATGCAAATGGTGAGATTACAAATCAAAGTTGATCAGCTCATCTATATTATATATCACTATAAATATGTCCATAATATACGTACGTAACGGATAGAAATAGCAAGTATCAAATCATATTTCTCTACATAAAAGATTTAAGACCAACGAAACCAAAACATGATCGATCGATAATAGAGGAGGAGGTAATTATACCTGAGGAAAATTAGCGCTCTGAGCCCAAACGCTACCATCATGGCCGATGATAGCGGCGGCGGTAAGGTGGTGACCTTGGCCGTCGCCGACATCACACATCAAATGCTCATCAACGTATGCTTGCCACGACATTCTCTCTGATTTCTTCTTCTTTTTGCTTTTACTCTGCGAGGTTGGGTATTTTGGATCTCTCTACGTATGTATGTGTGTGCAATGCAACTCCCAGGGGGACTTGGTCGTCTCGATAAATAGGGAGCGAAGAAGAATGTTGTAGGATGAAGTATCTGCCGTTGGATTCATTAGACACATTCTCAGCCGCTCATTTTTTATTATTATTGCTACTGACGTCTCGCCTTTGTTATAGCTTAATCATTCACTACATGCACGCCACGTGTCTTTTCTTCCCTATGCTAATTTCCTCCTAATAATAACGAACAAGAAGGATTTCAGGAAATAATAACAGTATTAAACTATTAATATTTGTTTAGCATATATGATTAAAAGACTAAGGAAATGAACAAGATTTTGTAAAAAAGATGTGGTTTTGTAGCAGCCTCTCAAAAAAGATTGTCTCAATTTGAATTTGGATCTTTATAGTTTCTCGACACAGTTTGGATTTACTCTTTGAGACATTGTGCCGTACCAAATAACAACATAGACTTAGATTCTAGCTAAAAGAACCAATGTATCTGTTCTAAACGTGATATAATTAATGGATATCATGATCATTTTAGTGACCGATCAAACTATTTTCAGAAGAGTTGTTGTCATTTCTGCTAATTTGTCCCTCTTCTGATCGGTCGAGGTGACGATTGATCTGATCATAGCTGATCGGCGATCGCCATGATGTTTTCTCCAATTTTCCACATGCTTTTTTCCTTTAATCCAAACTATATTCTCAAATTTCTTGCAACAAAACTAACTAAATGCATGAAAAGACTATGAAACTAGTGTTTTATCCGATCTATAGCTAGTTAGCTACTCCTAAATTATCTACTAGAGCATTTAATTTGAATCGACAATACACGAAGATTAGTTAAATGATTTTTGTTGTGGTCTACTATAATGCGGATGATAACAAGACTGATTAGTATAGTATACAACGAAGAGGGAAAACATTGATATAACAGGGATGAAGGTAGAGTCGTTACCAATAAAATAAATTCTGATGGAGCAAACCATTTAACAAATAAAAATGAGCAAAACTAGTGGTTCACGTTGCGGTACAACACATCATTTGCATGCAAACACATTTCTCTTCTTCGTAGCTCTCTTTAGCATCTGTCAGGCTCAATGTCGTCGATTCATGCGAAGTCTAAAAAGAATTTAAGAATTTTATCTATCTCAACCCATAAACTTTAAAGATCCGTTTGGTTATCTATCTTTGTATTGATATGTTTCTGCTCATGTCTTCTTTTTTATTTTTGCTAATCCTCATCACATTTCATTTTTCATATGTTTTATGGATCTTTCTTAGCCATCATTACTCATTGTAGAATTCTTTACTTGGTTAGGCAAATACAGGACCAGTTTTGGACCAACAACAACATTATCAATTCCTTTTTGGTTATTTATTGAAGACCATTTAATTTAGTGATGAACATAATAAATTTCATCTCAACAATATTTGCTCTTTCTAGTAAACAAACAAAAAAAATCCTTAGCAAGATCCCAACTTTTCTTTTTTTTTAGAAAGATCAGATTACAAAGGTTTCAAAATCAGAAATAAGTTTTATCTACTAATATAAATCAGTTTGATTAATAATGTAACTGATAAAAACCATTTTCTTCTATCAAGTCACAATTGCATAACCAATACAAAAGCTTCGAACTTTTTATGTTTTCATGGAGATGAAGCCACCTTCAACCCCAAGCTAATCGCAGCACACGTTAACGGCTGCGCCGGAATTCTAAAACAGCTCAATTGGCCACCAGGAATCGCCGAACAATCCGGCTGAGGCCGTTGATAACCCTTACCGGGAATACAATTTCCGGTGAAATCAAACCCAACGCTAAGGCTCGAGCACTGAGAGCTAAACCCAGAGAAGAAGTTGAAAGAAACCGTCAGATTTATCAGATTCCTCAAAGTACAGACCAAATCAGGAAGATCACCGGAGAATTTGTTGTGTCCGAGATTCAAAACTTCAATCTCCGATAAGCAAGAGATCGTGTCAGGGACATGACCCATCAATGAATTGAAACTAACATCAAACACTTCAATGTCGGAGAATAAACCAACTGATTCCGGTATACAACCGGTTAACTGGTTATTCAAGAACAAAACCTCTTTCAATTTCGAACCGGTGATACCGAAACTCGTCGGGATTTCGCCGGATAATTTGTTGTTAGCGAGATTAATCACCGAAGCTGTAGAGTAACCGAGATTCCCAGGGATTTCTCCGGTGAATTGATTGTTGTTGAGGAGAATCGCGTCTAATTGTTTGTTGAAGAGATTTTCCGGTATAGAGCCAGTGAAATTGTTGAACCGGAGATCGAGGTAAACCAGATTTGGGATGTAGAGTGTGACTTGAGGGAAAGAACCGGAGAATCTGTTGTTGCTGAGATCGAGTTCTTGAAGAGAATCAAGATTCTTGAAAGAATCTGGGATTTGACCAGAGAATCTGTTACTGTTGAGATGAAGAATGGTTAGGTCTGAGAGTAAAGAGAGGTCTTTAACAATGGTGCCTTTGAGATTTGCTTTGTTTAGATCTATGGAGGTTATAGATGAGCCAGAACAGAACACGCCTCTGTAAGAACAAACATCTTCACCAACCCATGTTTTAAGAACACCAGATGGATCCTCTGTAATGGCGGATTTCCAAGATTGAAGAGCATTGTAAGCTGCATTTGTTGTCTGTTGTTGGTTTGGAGCTGAGCCAGGATTGGAATTAGGGTTTCCTCCACCTATCCAAACTCCGCCGTCGTCACCGTCTCCACCGCCGATTCCAACTCCGACTCCAATGCTGTATCCGTTTGTTAGAATCAAACAATTCAGGAACAGAGACAAAGACAGAAGGCTAAAGTTGTTGTTGTTGGTGCCTTTCTTCTTCATGATTCTTGTTTTGCTTTTTGATACTCAACAAACTCGAGAAGCTTTGATTAAAGTTGCTGTCTTTTCTTCTTGGGGAATGTTGAAACTTTTGTTGGATTAATGAGGTTTGTTAACAAAAGTGTGGTTGAAGCATTGATTGATGATTAGCAGCAAATGTGGGGGCAATGGGTTTGATTGATGGAGTTTTGCTTCTCCGTTACTGTTTTGTTTTCAACTTAGGTTTTATTTTTTCCAATGGCCTCGTGCTATAATTCATCAACTGTCACATGAATTTTATAAGCATTATTTAGCTGGGAATAGTATATACTCCATGATATTATTTATTGCATATGGTTAGGAGAGTTTATATGTATGTCTTTCGCAACATTTAACATTTAGAGTTCATGTTTCCATGCTTTTAGAAGAAAAAAATACTATCGATTAAATTATTTTTAGAAGTTACCACTGACCAGTGACAATTGTCATAATAAAACCATTAATTACCTTCTGTGTTCAGAGGATTCTTGTATCGACTTTTTTTGTTAAAGAACCTGAAAAAAGTCTCCTATGAATTAATTGAGAATTCAGAGAAATACATATTAAAAACTTATCCATGTGCTATCAATAGAACGTTCTTAAGAATGTTTCTAAGCAACACTTTGTTTTTAAAACTTATTTACAACTATGTCACTAGACATATGTTTAAAATTTGATCATAATAAATACATGAAATGTATTAATATCAAAGAAAATTAACTATTTGTATATAAAACAAAATCATCTTATTTTATGGAGTACCTACTAATATTAGTGTTTCCACGTTCCACTTTCCACTGACTCCGATTTGCTATCATAATATTTGTCTGTCATATCAGTTGATTTTTCTGATATTCCATTTCCACCAAAGTAATAATGTGAAGAACTGAACCACTATTGTGACCGACGTAAAAACAACATTACTGTTGCGTATTATGACCAAATTTGATACAAAGGAAATAATTAAAAACGACAAATTACCAGATAGTATTAGTTTATACTCCTTATCATGCATTGATGATGCATATATCAAAAGTAGAAAAGAGAAAAAAAGAAGAAGAAGAAGCAGAATCTAGGGAGGCTATTTAAAGTATAGAAGAAAGAAAAATATGTAGCAGCTTCTGAGTGTGAAATGCTGTGAGATTGTGTTGACTTGAGATAACGATTTTAATGAAATGTTAAAAAATTGGGAGATTTGTATCGCCTCACATGGAGGGGACACACACCAATAGATTTTGGGAATGAGTCATCCATATATACTAGAAAATTAATCAAAATAAATGGCGTTAAAATATACAATTATTTTCCACCCATTATATTCTGGCTCTGAGTACTATTGTTCGTTTTAAGATTAGGTGGATACTTAAATTTCTTGTAGATTTTTCCATTCAAAATCTATTAGTTATACATGCATCTCATTGTATTTTACGATTTTTAATAATATTTGTGAAAATGCATCTCATATTAACTCAATTTACGTAACATAATTTTGATCTCCGTTTTGCACTACTGAAGCTAGAAAAACATAAACATAAGACAAAAACCAAAAAAAAAAAATCCTTTTACGAATGAGTGAGATCATCCACACAAATTTTGATGGAATTCAAAAGAAGACTAATGTTAATAAAGATTAAGGAAAATACAAAATATATGAATCTAGCTAGTGGACAAACAATTGTATGTTTCTTATATCTGGGGCACCCAAGCAGCTAACTAGTGTTTCAAAATAAAAACAAAAGAATGTCCACATAATATTAGGATATTAATACTTAAATCTAGCAAGAATACAACAATTGTATGAATCTTATGTTTGGATATGCAAGCCGCCAGCTCATATCTCCATATAAAACCAAAAAAAGGTATTTTTGGTAAATATAAATTAGATAATACAAAATAAGTAGATGTGGATATGTATGTATAATGTTTAATAAATTTGGTCCATGTAGTGTTAATATGTGATGTTACATATATTGATAAATAGGTTAGGTTATAGCGCACTTAATGATTACATAAATTAGTGAGTGAGAGATTTAATGTGAATGCGAAGAAGGTGGAGGAGAAGAATCAACAATTTGATTGGGGTTTCTGTAAATTTGAGTTGTAAGCTATATATTCCCCACTAGGCCACTAATAACGGTTATTTTTTCTTCATCACTATTCTTTTGGGTGAAAAAGGTAACGATTATAAAAGAATAAACATTATGATCTTTTTTTCCTCCCCATTTTGACTTTCGAGTATAGAGACATTATAGCATTCATAAAGAAACACATTTTTCTTTTATCTATATCGCATGCCGCATGCGCCATCTATAGCATTCATACGAAACATATCGAGTTTTATCTTTATTCCATGTTCTATTGTATCAATTTTTGAAGAGGAAATGAAATGGTGGTAATGGATTATATTAACCAAAGGCCATTGTTATAGACTTATAGTTTTGAATTAAACTCACGGTATATTGTTTTAGGGTCATACACTTTAAAAGCTTACGAAGCTTTTGACTCTACACGTGTTAAACATTAATAATTACAGTATATCAAAACCAACAAACATTTGAAATTTTGAAACAGAACAGAACAGAACCATATAACATTTGTCTAACCTAATAATTTGTAGCTGGCATGACGGCTAATCTGTTCGTTTTATTGTTGTTACTTGTCGTCGTTGTCGATGCCAAAATCATGTTTTTTTTGTGCGTAGTCAATGGTTCAACGATATATTTTAGTAATGAATTCCTATAATTTCTTAAAATTGCAAACCAATAACGTCAGTACACATAAATACCATGGGCTTTTCGGTGCCTTAATATTAGTGGGCTTATATAGGCAGAAACATACACTTTTCCCCCAAAACTAGTTTTGATAACATGGGCTTTTCAATGTTTAATATTAGTGGGCTTATATCAATCTAATGAAATTTGAAGAGAAGAGAGAGAGGAACCTGCGGGTCGTTGACTCGTTGTATGTTTCGGCCCATATAAGCCCAGTATTAACTGAAAATAAAATTAGTTTTTTTCATATTACCATGCATGTTTTTTTCGGCCCATATAAGCCCAATATTACCGTGCAAGTTTTTTCTTATTTTTTAAATTTTATCTGAAAGTAAAATTGAACAGAGTACCGATGACGTGTCCTAACTCCCAAGTAGAAGAAGAAGAAGAAGTAAAAAAAAAAAAAAAAAGATCTGAAAGAAATAAAAAACGAATCGGAAGAGAGAGAGAGAGAGAGAGATTGGAGCTAGTTGGAGATGGGAATAAGGTTCATATTGATGGTGAACAAGCAAGGCCAGACTCGTCTTGCTCAGTACTACGAATGGCTCACTCTCGAGGAACGTCGCGCTCTCGAAGGCGAAATCGTCCGTAAATGCCTCGCTCGCAACGACCAACAGGTCCCTTCCTCACTCTTTTCTTCAATTTCTATTAGATCGCTCCTGATTCTCCTCCGATCTCGTCTCATTGATATCTATTTTGATCTCCTTAGTTTTGATATTTTTGGATTCTTAGATGATCTGGATATGGATCGATCGGGCATTAGGTTTATTACTTCTCGATAAATTTGGGAATCGAAGTAATTTTGTTGGAAATCTAGATTGATACATAGCCGATTTTGGGAAATTTCGTAGCGGTGATGCATAAATCACCGACCATTGGCTAATTGGATTCAAACTAATTTAGTATCATTGATCCTAATTACATTAAGGTCTTTGTTAATTCTGTTTAGCTTACGGCATCTGACTAAATTTTTCTGCATTTGCTCTTAATAAACAGTGTTCGTTTGTCGAGCATCGCAACTACAAGATAGTCTACAGGCGTTACGCATCTCTCTTCTTCATGGTTGGGGTTGATGACGATGAAGTAAGTTTGTTATACATCACTGTTTTCGTATTGAGCTGCATACAATTTAGAAGAGTGTTTATGATTGATTTATAGATCATAAGGAAGCAATCGTTATGCATATCATGTCATTATACATGTTTACAATGTATGATGACTCATAATGCAAACTATCCTCTCTTCTCTCTGATTCTTGTCGTAGAACGAGCTGGCGATTCTAGAGTTCATACATCTTTTGGTCGAGACAATGGACAAGCATTTTGGAAATGTGGTAAGCTGTATAGGTTCATAGTAGTCTCGAATCGAATAGACTCTCTTGTTTTTTGTGTTTCCCACTTTGTGATTTATATAAACTCTTTTTTATTTTATGCAGTGTGAGCTAGACATAATGTTCCATCTGGAGAAAGCTCATTTCATGCTGGAAGAAATGGTGATGAATGGTTGCATTGTGGAGACAAGCAAAGCCAACATACTTTCACCTATACAACTTATGGACAAAGCCCATTAATGCTAAACACCCTGTTTCTATTTCTGTTAATCCGTTTCATCACTTTGTTACACACTTCTTCTTGTATTATTATTAACGATGCTTCAAAGAGAGGATAATACAAAAGAAGCAGGAAATCGAAAAGTACCAATTGGGAGTACAATTCACAAGAACCCGATGATAATAAGGATAGTTACATTGTCTAGCCATTACATCCGCACATAGGTCTGTTTGTCGACTTCTTGAAAAAAACGAATGGCTGAAAAGTGTCTTCTTGGATTCCTTAAGATCTCTTTTGTGTATGTTTTCAGCCTTGGCCATTTGGTTGGATCATCAATAGGTTGAACCAATTGCTTAGAGTCACTGTCAAACTGAACATACTTATATTCCAAGTTGTCCAAGCATGACCTTGTCCACACTAGTGTCCTAGCTAGTACCTACCACTTCCATGTTTTAACCACAATCTTCAGAAAGTCTTGTCACCTTACCACTCTTTTTTAATCTTCTAGTATCCAACCAACTCCACATATTGTTGAATCTGCATTTAGGTTTTACCTTTCAATAATCAATGACTTTACCAATAATCAATGACTTTAGTTTTTTAGCTTTAAATTCTATGTGACATACTGTTACGTACTGACGTATCATTTATATGGAGAGAGTTGACCACATTTCATATACATGATTTGTGTGTAGTTTCTTCATTGAGTTTCGGGATTTCAAATGGATTTCATTATTTGTTGATGTTAGGTTGTTAGATTTTGGATTTTATTATTTTTCTTCATATATGGTTGTTGTCAACGCTTAATCCAGAATGATTACCTAGATTCTGATCTTATGTTTAATTCATCAAGTCACCAAAAATATTGTTGAATTGTTTGAAGAAATATAGGAGAGTCAAACGTCCTTAGTCAACAAGAATTGAAGATAAGACATTTTGTGAACAAATGAAACTTGAAATTTTAATGCTTGCTTGAATTTTAAAAATCAAACGAGAGTTTAGTTTTTAGGGATTTGATTGCTTAGATAGTTATTGTTATAAGAGCGGGTTAACTTTATCTTAGTGACTGAATTCAAGAACAACGCTTAGTCTCATTCCTTTAATTATGGCCATGTTCGACGGAGAGTCGCCAACGACTACCTCATCAAGAGATCTAAATGACGTTGACGGCGACCATTAACAAAGCAAAACGACGACAGTAGATGTAAAACGACGATGACAGCAGATGTTATCAATCTATTATATCTCTTATTAATACACTACATGTGTTTACCTCTTTAACTAATAAAATAAAGTTATAGAACAAAACTTAAATTAATTTCCATCTAAAATAAAAAACTGATTTTTTGTGAAATTTATAATTAAATATTAAAACGATAAATATTATGAAATGGATAAAGTAATATAGATTTACGATATTAAAATGCACAATAATACCAAGCAAATTTTATTGTCATGTACTATATTTATTTTATTTTAAAACATATCAATTTATAGGGTGCAATTTTTATAACCGGAAAGACAAATGTATGTTTAAATATTAGTTTATTGACATCTTCGCATTCTTAGCTAGATGTTCTGGACTTGGTGGATGTTTTTTGTGTCCTGGAGGATAAAATGGAGGTGTAAAGCCTGGGAATTGATTCACTGATGTCTTCACAATTCCGTTTGATGGAGGAGCATATGGGGTTGGGAAAATTGGATATCTAGCATGAGCAAGGCCAAATGTAAGAAGAAACAAGGTAACCACCATTTTTACCACCATTTTTATCTGAGAGTGCTTGACAATTAGTTTCATTTTTTGTTGTTTGTGATTAAAAATGTTTATCTATCTTTCTTATTTATATTGTTGTGACATAAATAAAATGAAGCAATATAATAATTTTTGTTGACAATAAATGTATGCTGGCCAAAAAGTATGGCAATATGATCAAATTTTTTAAAATTAAATTTTATGTTATAAATTTTCTATTAATAAAGTAAGTGTTTTCTAAAAAACGTTTTGAGAAGTTGACTTGTGACATTTCTCTTTTTGACACGTGTCTTTCTTCTTAAACTCAAAATACACCATTATGTATTTTCATTAAATTTTATTATATTATTATATTAAAATTTTCAAATTTCAAAGATAACTTTTTATTTATTTGCTTTATCATATCTAAAATATATTCCAAAGACACAAATTTTTATTTATTTTCTTTGTATCATCTTAAAATTTATTGTAAAGATACATTTTTTATTTGTTTATTTTCTATCATAAAAAACAATTATGAAAGAGGCACAATTTTTATTTAGTTTTCGTTTTGAATCTAGAGGCACAAGTTTTACTTTATTATTTTTTAGAAAAGATGGAAAAGATAACATTAAAGTAGATACATTTGTTTTCTATTTTCTTCTCATTAAATTAAAAAAAACTATATAGTAAAGTAAAGTTCCTCGAAAAACAAATTTTGAGAACGTGACATATGACATATCTCATTTTGGCATGAGTCCTTCTTCTTAAATTCAAATATATCATTATGTATTTTAATTAGATTTTATTATATTATTATTGAAATACTTATTTCATACAACATAACTTTTAAACTGATGGGGGAAAAAATTACAAATGAACACACCAACTTTTTTATTAGATAGATTTATCTTCCGTTGTATACAATAGAAACTCGTTAACCTTCGATCTCGTTCTCCTCATAAAAGATAGTTAATTAATTGACTCGTAGCTTTATCTCACCATTTTAGTTTCGCCGGAAAATACTGCAATGTCAAAAAAATATATACACATTAGACAAATTATTACAAGTTTGGTTATTAAAGAAATTATATTTAAATGTATTTTTACCTTGTTGATGAGTGAAATGTAGTAAGGCTTCACTTGTTCGACATCTACCAGAACTTTGCTCTTACTGTATAGGTCATATTTACTGCAATACATTATTGTTCGTCAGTATCACATAATTGGAAATGAAGTCTATAAAATAAATAACATAAGATGAAAGAGAGAACAAAAAAGAAAAAAAAAACTTACTTGAAGACATGGAGCCACTTGAGATCATCTCTGTCCTCATCGTTCATCAAGTGTGTGTAGGCTCCTGCCTTGTGCAATGCTGCATAATTTTTAAATTCAATGTTAATGACACCAAATTTAAATAATAGTTATCTAATATGTATAATTAATTCATTAATACAAAGAAATATGTATATATGGTTGAAAACGTACGATAAAAGGAATGATATCGAATAATGAAGAGACCAGCGTGAGGAAGGGTCGTGCCATTCTTCTTAGCCACCTATATATATTTTAAATGACGAAATCAGCAAAATTGGTAATAGTTTTTGTAATTGTTTTCGATAGGTTTATTCATAGTAAATACGAAGTAGATAATTAATTACCAAATACATGTAGTCGTCATGACCCCATGACATGAGAACATTGTCTAAACCACATCCTTCAGTGTAAACTCCATTTTTTGTGTTGTACTTTGGGTTGTTGATATCATGGTTTCCTTTGAAATACTGCAAGACAACAATGGTAAATATATTAATCAAGAGCTCAAGTATATTTTTGTCACTTAATTTAATCGGAAAACGTTAGCAAAAAATCGGAAATATACTAAGAATAGAACTATTTTATCTTCTTTTTTTTTTTTTTACCTTGTGGTGAATATTGGCTGAGTCGAAGGTACATCCAACTGGAAATGTATCGCCTACAATTTGGTGGAAGTGTTAAAAATTTTTTAATTTAATTCTAAACAAAGAAGAGGATAAGTCATATTGAATACACACCAACGACAGCCCACTGGGGAAGACCACCGAATTCTGGCAGAAGGAGAACCTTGCCAAGATCTGAAAATGAAATTGTAATTTGAAATAAATTATCTTGCACACGTAATCTAACGCAAAGCATTAAAAGAATAGGTAGCTTAGATATGTTGATTAGTTTACATGTATGCATTAAGATATTTAATATGTTGAATAGTAACATAACCAGTATAAGAAGCTATATGAACTTTCAAAATTGTTCAACATAACAAATCGTTTGCTCTTATCATTTTGAAATTTCTCAATATAAACCATAAGAAGAAAAAAAGACTAAAGAATACATAGTCAGGATGCTTTGTTGAACACTATAAATGGTAGATTTTTCAAAAGTGGTGTATATTTTTTATGATATAGCAGAATAAGACATGTACCATGGATTAGGGCAGTGAGATGGAGCCAATCTTCGTCGGGATAGTCCCTTCGAATGGCTTCAGCGGTTTGGAGAAGGTGTTGAATTTGAGGCTCATCAAGATCCGGATCGCTTTCATCAACAACATTGTTCAATAACTCACAACATTCCCATATACTCATTTCCATCTTGTTAAGTTTTCCATACTCTTTCCTCATCTTCTTCACCTGTCCAATTGTTTGAAGATCGATTTTCAATAAACATTATTTACTTATAATTTAATTAACTAGACCATAGTGAAAGTATGTTTGTTTTGCTTACAAAGTCATAGGTCTGGTGAATGTGTTGCATCCTGTAAAATTCCTCAACACCTTGTTGTCTCTCGCTTTCACCATTCTCATAATCCCTAAAAGAAAAGAGAGACTGTAATTAGTTTTGATCCAAAACAACATTTATGTCCATAAATATATGGATCAATCCATTAAACAAACCTGAAGGAATGGCCCAAGAAATTCATATCAGGAGCATCGAATGCATCAGTTTCCTTTGATTTTGGAACCACAAAACCTCCATCCAACACCAATTCATTATCCCTCTCCTCTATCACTTTCTTTTCATCCACTCTTGAATCTATAATCGTCACCACAAAATTATTTTCATAGCTTTTTTTCTTGTAATGATATTGTTCATATTCTCATGCACTAATATCAATCTAATCTCCAATATTTGATTAATTATCTATATCTATATATCTTAAAAGAAGCAATGAAACCTTACCAGGAACAAAATGTTCAACAAGAATAGTCATCTTGCTCGGAATTTGATACGTAATTTAGATTAAAACTTTTGATGATAAACAAAAAAAAACGAGAAATTGTGTGAATTGTTGTGTGAAAGATGTTGTTGGAAGGAGACGAGAATGGAGATGGTATTTATATTGATCCAATCAAAAAGTCCTTCCTGCAGATTTGGAGACAGTGCAAGTCCTTAGATATCAAACATAACTTGAGTTGTGTCCTCAAACTGAAATTAACGTAGAAAGGTGTCACACTTCACCGTATCTTCGTTATAACCAAAACTCACGCTCGTTTTAGAAGCGTGTAATTCACGTTTACTTTCAAGACGTGTTTGTGTTTACACGCTCTAAAATTAGAGTTTCTTTTGCGCTAATCTTATCTCAATTGTTATTAGTTTGTTAAAATTTATCTCTTGACGCGGATTTGCATTAATATTTTACTGTTTCTGTTGTTTGTTTAAGATATAACTGTTTCATTAGTTAAAAAAGAAGAAGATATAACTGTTATTTTTCAGCTTTTATTCGATTAAAATCCGATAACAAAAAAAAAAGATATAGCTGTTTCGTTTTATCTAAACAAAAAATCAAAGGATCGATTATTAGTTAATAGTTATATATGGCAAATTATCTAATTTTAGATAAATCGTAGATAATTTTGCATGACCTTTTTTTAGTATATCAGCATTCCACACTGAATTTTTAGAAGCCCTTTTTAGAATGTCAATGTATGTTTGTAAAACCTGATAAAATAATCTACTAAAAAGTACAAGATAATCTAAAAAAATGAGAAAATGTTAGAATGAGAGAGAGCAAGTTAGGAAAACAAATTTAGGAAAATCTAAGGAGTCCTGAATTGGGAAATAATGAAATGAAATGTCCTTAGCAGCAAAATAGAAATTGGGAGTCGAGAAAAACAGCTGTGTTCTTCTGTTTTTGCGATGGTTTAATTTTAAGAATAAAGAAATTAACAAGTTGGGAGGAGAAAAAACAAGTCATCGTGACGTGTATAATATTATCTCAATTAGCTGTTGTGTATTGACCAAACCTCTGACTCAGCATCTACTCACATTTCAATTTCTTTTTTGTGGCTTTCTACAATGTTAGTATTAATTTTCCTTTGGATTAATTGTCGTTTTTATAACGTTTATGTGATTTTAGTGAGAAAAATTATCCTAATCCATATATATAGATTTTCAAAAGATATGTTGACTCTTAACATTTTACTACGTTATACTTAAAATATTTAGTCAGAAAAAAAGAATATATCATGAACTAACAATTTTTGTAAATATTATATTCCAAATTAATAGATTTGGTGAAGTGTTACATACTTAAGGAAACGACAAAAAAATAAAAAAAATACATAAGAAATTGCGGCGGGTATACTCCACCGTCAATAGCACTTTGTCTTCATCTGCAACGCGTGATCTTTTTAGCCCTTTGATATAGATCATAGAGTAGTCGTTTGATTTAATCTTTTTCTGATATTTTGATATCAAAAATAATTATTGGACCAAAACAAAAACATGAATAGTTTGTACCAAAATAGAAACAAAAAATCATAAAACATTGTGACTTTGTCTGGCTGACGTCAATAAAGATATTAATAGTAGCTCTTGACCTTTTAAAATTCAACGAGCTCGTGACCTCTTATCCTACATATATTGAAGACAAACACCGCACTGCTTAGTGCTTACGAGTTACGACTTCGGCCAACCACGTTCCACCAAGCCAATCAAAAGTACATGCATCTCAAGCCTTAAAATGTATGATTCAGTTATAGTATATAAGGCTTTAAATGGTGACTGCGTTTTGCGGTGCGGGAGAAGTGCGATGCGGTTCAAATAATAACAAAAATACATAAATATATATGTATATGTAGAGATTTTGATACTGTTACAACACTGTTGCGATACGGTTTTGGTCACCATTCACAGCCTAAATTTCAATATCTAGATAATTTAAGAACACAAAAAATTATTAAACATTATTAAAAATATGTTTTGATATTAAATATTATTATATTTAAATGTTTATAATCTCGACCTTAAATATTTAAATTATATAGGGACTCAATTATATATCTAGATCTCTTGAAAGAATCTTATCTAGAGGTTGTATTTCATAATAACAAGATTGTTCATGAGATTAAAAATCCTAAGTTTCATTATATCAATAAAGATATTGTGTTTTATGAGATTAATGGGGATGAAGTTGATTTTACTTAATATTTTGTGTTAAATGGTCAAAATACAGACCTTAAACAAACGCTCATGGTAGGCAACCCACATAATTTTCTATTTTTATTTTTCTTTCCTTTTCTGAATTTTGGTTTTCTTCTCTTAGGATTTATTACGGTAAAATCACGTTCGTTGTTAAAAAGCCTAGATAAATGCGTGTATTGTTTGGTTCGTGATCGATATTCCTTCGCCGAGAGCACACACTTTTCACTAAATCTATATAGGAAGACAACTATGGAATATTGAAAATTCCTTTGGATCTTGGGATATTATACAGAGTAAGGGATGTTGATTAAACTCATGGTCAAGTACATAAAGTAGGTTATGGAATCGAGTTGATGAAGAGTACAAAGTAGAAGTTTCCAAGAATATGTAAGTTTCCACCTTCAAACCTTTTCTTTTGATCTCTGAATTTTGTTCGTTCTTGCTTGAAGACAAGCAAAAATTCAAGTTCGGGAGAATTGATCATAATTTTTATTGGTTTATAACTATTTTTTGTTTTGTTTTGGAGTCTTTTATTTGTCAAAGTGTAGTTTTAAAGCTTTCAAGTCTATTTCGAGTCTCTACAGGTTTTAGGTTGGTTTGAGGAAAACAAACCGTTTTAGAATGCAAACATGTATTTGGAGATGTAAGATTACATAAAAGCGTCAAAAGTTTGGTTTTAGATGAAAGACTTCCTACTGTACAATCATCCTCATATTTTGACACAAGATAGATGAGGATCTTCTTTCGTTTTCAAGTGATTTGAATCAACTCTAAAAGTGCAATCAAAACTTATGGTCGATTTACTAAAGACATGTCAAACTGCCAAATAGTTAAAGCTGCCGAACAACTAAAGCTAATGTGGAAATTAATCCAGGGAACCAGGGATCGACCGGTCCAAAATTGGAATCGATCAGTCTACATTCAAACAAGATTTTAAAGTTTCCAAAATGATCCTAAACCGACCAAAACGCATTTCTTGTATTAGAAAATCATAGTGGTTAAGTTTTAGACGAGAGACGTATTTTATTCAGGTTTGTACCGTCTTTTACGAGCTTTTGAGAGAGGATTTACGAACCTTTTTAAAAATTCGGAGAAGATTTATATACCTTCGTATTTATTTAATTATGATTTCTTTTTTTGCTTATATTAGGTGAGTTTCCACGCTATATACGGACTTATGTTTAGCTATGATGTTTTCTTGTATTGTCTTGACTTTTTCATTCATTCTAAGAATTTATAAATTTTTAAAATTGTTTCCAAATGAAACTCTTAAATTTTATATCATATAATTAAAAACTTTCATAAAATTCACACGTCTAGATTATAGATGAAAAAAGAGATCTCAAGTTTGTTAGAGAAAAAAGAGAATTCAGAATAAACATTAGTTCATCAATGTGAGATACATGCTTATCATCATGCATGTTGTTAATTAATATTGCGATTCGTAGAAGGTGTTTTTTTTTTTGTGCGCTTTAGGTTGAGGTAAATCAATATCACGAGGTTTCTCTTTCACCAAAATAATTTGAACTTCATCTATAACTAGAAAGAACAATAATAATGTTCATGAGTTGTGTTTCCATTAAACCTTCTGCTACCTTTGTTTCTAAACCCAAGAACTCAGCTTCATGTACACAAGCCAATTCATGAAACTACTATTTGCCACATAGAACCTACAGTCAATTTAACTACATCAAACATACACACACTTTTGCATTTTGTATGGATAAGAAGGTGTAAGAACAAAAATGAATGACGACGTGTGCTACCATTTAATTATTCTATTCATGTTTTTCTTTTTTTTTTCTTTTGTATTTTGCTGACTTAAGTACTAGAACAATATTAATGTTAGTAAAAACAATGTAGATATAAACGTATAAAATAACCTTACAAACTCCTTGATAAACTTACCTTTAACTATTTGGTGCATATAAAGTAGTTATGAGGTGATGGAGTTTAAAAACTACTTTAGCTTTGAGAATGATGGCTTATGAAGAGTCGATGCTTTAAAATGATAGAGGAGAAGTGTAAGGGTCCATGATAATCTGAAATCTAAGGGGTAAGTCATTGATTATTGAAAGGTAAAACTTAACTTAAGGTTTTTAGCTTTAAATTTTATGTGGACATGTGGCACTCTATAGATATTAAATTCTATAACCGAAAAAACCGAAACCGAATGAATTCAAACCAAAATATTTTAGGTAACCAAAAATATCCAAAATATAATTATATCCAAAAGTAAATATTTAGCCATTATGAATTAATGACTATTGGTAAAAATAAATTAATAACATAAGTAGAATAAAATGAAAATAGTGCTTGATACATTATTATGATTTTTTTATTTATTGAATGTTTTTAGAAATTTATTTAAGAGTGAAATTAATAAAGAATTTAACACAACAAAAGACTTTTGATTTTTTCTCAATTAGTTTGCTAATCTTTTAATTTAATAAATGTAGAATGACACATGTCATTTTCTTGTATGATGATGTGTCACTCATATGAAGAGAGTTGTCCAACTTTCATATATATGATTTGTGTGTAGTTTTTCATTGAATTTGAGATTTTCAAAGGGATTTCATTGCTTGTTGATGTTAGGTTGTTAGATTTTGGATTTTATTATTGTTCTTCATTTATAATTGTTGTCAACGCTTAATCGAGATTGATTACCTAGATCAGATTATGATCTTATGTTTAATTCATCAAGGCACCAAAAATATTGTTGAATTGTTTGAAGGAAAATAGGTGAGCCAAACGTCCTTAGCCAACAAGAATTGAAGAGAAGACATTTTGTGAACAAATCAAACTTGAAAATTTAATGCTTACTTGAATTTTTAAAATCAAACGAGAGTTTAGTTTTTAGGGATTTGATTGCTTTAATGTTATGAGAGCGGGTTAATTTTATCTTAGTGATTGAATTCAGGAACAATACTTAGTCTCATTCCTCTAATTATGGCCGTGTTCGACTGAGACTCAGCGACAGATCTAAATGACGTTGACGGCAGCCACCAACAAAGCAAAACAACGACAAACGATGATGACAACAGATGTTATCAATCTATTATATCTCTTATTAATACACTACATGTGTTTACCTCTTTAACTAATAAAATTTATAGAACAAAACTTAAATTTAATTTTTATCTAAAATTAAAAACTGACCTTTTTGTGAAATTTAAAATTAAATGTTAAAATGATAAATATTATGAAATGGATAAAGTAATATAAATTTATGATATTAAAATGCACAATAATACCAAACAAATTTTACATTATCAGGTACTATATTTATTTTATTTTAAAACATATCAATTTATAGGGTGCAATTTTTATAACCGGAAAAACAAATATATGTATAAATATTAGTTTATTGACATCTTCGCATTCTTAGCTGGATGTTCTAGACTTGGTGGATGTTTTTTGTGTCCTGGAGGGTAAAATGGAGGTGTAAAGCCTGGGAATTGATTCACTGATGTCTTCACAATTCCGTTTGATGGAGGAGCATATGGGGTTGGGAAAATTGGATATCTAGCATGAGCAAGGCCAAATGCAAGAAGAAACAAGGTAACCACTATTTTTACCACCATTTTTATATGAGAGTGCTGAACAATTAGTTTCATTTTTTGTGTTTGTGATTAAAAATGTTTACCTATCTTTCTTATTTATATTGTTGTGACATAAATAAATTGAAGCAATATTATAATTTTTGTTGACAATAAATAAATGCTGGGCAAAAAGTATGGCAATATGATAAAAAAAACTTTTAACTGAAATTTTATGTTATAAATCTTCTATTAATAAAGTAGATTTTTTTCTTAAAAAAAGTATTGAGAAGTTGACTTGTGATATTTCTCTTTTTGACACGTGTCTTTCTTCTTAAACTCAAAATACACCATTATGCATTTTCATTAAATTTCATTATATTGTTATATTAAATTTTTCAAATTTCAAAGATAACCTTTTATTTATTTTATTTATCATATCTAAAATATATTCCAAAGACACAGTTTTTCTTTATTTTCTTTGTATCATATTAAAATTTATTCTAAAGATACATTCTTAATTTGTTTCTTTCCTATCATAAAAAAATAGAAAAGAGGCACAATTTTTATTTAGTTTTTATTTTTAATCTAAAGGCAGAAGTTTTATTTTATTATTATTATTTTATTATTTTTTAGAAAAGATGGAAAAATTAACATTAAAGTAGATACATTTGTTTTTTATTTTATTTTTTGTCTTCTTCTAATAGATTAAAAAACTATATAGTAAAGTAAAGTTCCTCCAAAAACAAATTTTGAGAACCTGACATATGACATATCTCATTTTGGCATGTGTCCTTCTTCTTAAATTCAAATACATCATTATGTATTTTAATTAGATTTTATTATATTATTAGAGTAAAAATAGATCTGAAAAAATATTTCAAAGAAAACTTTTTATTTGTTTTCTTTATCATATGTAAAATATATTCCAGAGCATATCTAAAACATAGACACATTTTTTATTTATTTATGTTCTATCATTTAAAACTATATAAAGATGCACATTTTTTTCGAGAGATATTTTGTTTTTGTTTTTTATTTATCATTTAGATAAATTGAAAAGATAACATCCAATTAGACATTTTTTTATTTATTATTCTTTGGCTTCTTCTTACTGAATTAAAAAGAATAACTGACCTCTAACAAATTAATATATATGTATATATATATTGGGCGGCCACTTGACTTTCCCATTCTTATAAATAACATATATCAAAACATTAACTTTATCTTAATTACATATAAAATCATTTCTATCCATGTTTTAATATACTAATTCTCTGTGACCAATTGTCGATCAATACTGACTAAGATTAATAACACTAATTCTCTCACTATGAATAATAACACCAATTCTCTGTGAAGATCTTCTTGTAGCTTGTTGAGAATCAAGCTATTGTGACCAATGTGGAACGGTTTCGATCGACGACATCTCTGTGATACAACTATATGCCAAGTTTGTAAGGGTGGAGAAGAAACAATACTTCATTTGCTTAGGGATTGTCCTATGACGTTGGGTATAATATATGACAGCGTTTAATCCCGCCAAATAAGCTTGATTCTTTCTTGTCAAAGTCGCTACTTGAGTGGTTGTTTTGTAACTTAGGTGGAAGTGGTGAGTTACACATAAGTTAGTGGTCGACTTTGCATGGAACGGCTACGTGGTGGGGGTTGAAATGGCGATGCAATAATGTGTTTGGTGCTCCAGGGAAATGTAGAGATAGAGTGCGGTTCATAAATGACATTGCCGGGGTATTCACTAACGCATTCTTAGCCATGGATGACCGGTATAGGCAAGGGGAAAGAATTGAGCGAAATTATTATACCTTCATTCATCTGATTAGCTTATCCACTGAATCTTTTCCTCAAAAGAATGATTCTACATCATATACTATCAAATTCTAGTTAATGATTAATTAGGCACTCGGCACTCGTCATAGTTATATGTTCATGTAGCTTTTTCTTGCCTTATAACGATTGTCAAACGGCGAGCAGTAACCATCACACACGAAGTTTGGTCTCTTGTTTTGAATAATGATTTATCAACAACTGAAACAGTAAATAACCAACCATGGATAGTACTATAGTAGATACTGACTAAGATCCACGTCACGTTTTACTTTGCCATACCACGTCGTGTACTTTAATTATATGACTGCCATCGTATGTACTTGATAATTTACTATATATATTCAGGCAAAACAAAGTACTACTTATCTCAGAAGTTAGTACAAACTGCTTTCTCATTTTTACTTTTTCATATGTTTTGTCTACTATTCTCCGTATACATATTTGAGATTTACAATATGGGCCTTTTCGCGATTTACAATATGGGCCTACAACAAGGAAATAAGCCCACTTATTTAGTGGATTTAAGAAAAATTGCAATGATTTACTACAAAATCCGTCCATCATAACTACACAAAAGTAATGTAAAACAATCAAATGATAATGTATCGACACATTACCTAGAAAATGAAATCCACAACACAAATTATATGCCAAGCACATGATTCGAAGTATTGGATCTTCAAACTAAAACGTTAGATGAATTTGATATGACTGTTTAAGGTGAAAGGACGAATGCGAAAAAGTAAAAACAAATGAAACTAAACCAGGATAGCAGGAGTTTTCGGACATTAAAAAGAAAAACTTTGTTGGAAAAAGGGGCTCTTATTATTTTTATTTTTTTTTGACAATAGGGGCTCTTATTTAGTTATTAGATTTTGTACCGGAGTTCAAGTTTAAGTGTTTCTTTAGTTGACAGATCTAAATCGTTAAGCTTGGCGATTTTCTAACGAGGCCTAATATGATTACAGGCTTACAAATGTCGGCCCAATTTCACGAAACTACCAAAACAATTCTGAGGTATTTCGAAAATATCATTAAATTTGTATTTTTTTGGTCAAAATCATAAACTTTTGTGTGTTTTTTTGCAAAATAAAATTATTTCTTCCAAACACACACACACATATATATATATATATATATATATATATATATATATATATATATTCATAAAAAAATAGTATATACATTATTTTTTACTCAAAAAATTGAGCCGACTCCGAGTGCAATTAAACTAATAAAACAAACGTGAATTACTAATCAAATTTATCAACATCACTCTTGAGTATATGTAACTGCATATTGTAATACAGTGAAAGACTACGAACTTTGACAACAACGTTTCATACGAATGCGACATCCAACGGCTGCCATGGCCTCTCAATTTACCAATTATGTTTGTTGTCTATTTGTGTATTTATTGTAATAGACAAACAAAGTTATCTAGTCCAGTCCAAAAGCTATTATTTTTGTTTGAAATGTAACTTTTTCTATTATTCTACATTATTGGTGATAGTTTTCATAACCTAAGTCCTTCATAAAATCTTTGCAAAATCCCAAGAAATGGTGACAGGATGCAGATTTTATGCCAAAATAAAGAACCAACTGATATATCAAATCATTTTCAGGCAATATGAATTACCAATGACTCCATAGAAGAGGAACTATTTTGTCTTTATCACAATAATGCCTTTGTATTTTACTGGTTAGCATAGATATAATTGATCTTGACATTTAAAGGTTATACTTCACGTATACTTTAAGTTTATGCCAGCGTATACTACTAATATAAAGATATTAGAAATTTTAAATGAAAATTTTAGAGATAATACTGATATGTGTTATATCCAGTCGAGTCTACTCGAAAACAAAATATCACATCCATGTGAAATATTGTAACAGACGATTTAGCTACCACCAAGCATTAGTAAAAAATTATTTTCATAATAGATAGAATGGTGATTTTGTAGGAAAAAGTCTACTTTGTAATATTTTGATGTGTTCATACCGGAGTTCACCAAATCAGTAGATATGATTTATTAAAAAAAAAAATATGTGTCATATACTAAAGAAAAGATCAAATAGTGAAAAAATAATGAATTGATGAGCACATAAAGAGATGCATTTTTAACAATACATGTTGATTCTCTAACAAGTGACGATTCAGAAAATTACATAAAAACAAAATAAAATCAAATTAGACAATTTAATTAGAATAAAATATAAATTTCTGTCTTAAGTTATTTTTTTTTGGTGGAATTTCTGTCTAAGTTATTATACACTTAAAAACTCAATTATATAATACATTCTCTCCAACCTATTTTATATGTTACTCTAAAATAGAAAAATGGTAGAATTATGTTATATATAAAGTATTTTTTATACTATATTTATTTTAGAGTAACATATATAGGGGCAGTTAAAGACATGTGCTAAAGATATTTTATGCATTTGGTCCACTATCTTTTTAATAACTAAATTTATTAAAATTTAGGTCTAAATTTATTTATTTTCAAAAAAACATAGGAAATAAAACCCATATATTTTTCTCAGTTCAGGATCTATTATATTTTTGACTCGGCCCTAACATAGAAAATGATATATTAGAAAAAATCATGCTCTGTTATAGAATTAGTCTATTTTTAAAAAAAGATTTACATTAGAAATGGTCTAAACATATTACATATCATCCATTTTTGATAACTTGATGTATAATGAATGTGTTAACTGAATGTTAGCTATATATATTGTTTCCATAAATTAAATCACTTTATATGATCGAAGCATTCACCAAATAAAGTAAAAAAATATATATTAAAATCAAGTAAAGTAAAATTTTCTATCTAGAAATCAGCTAGCCTTTCAATAGTCAACCTGTAATTAAGGACCTTTAAAACTCCGACTAAGCCGGGTCAACCCGCAAAGTCGCAAAAAAAATCGTATCGGATAACAAAATCAAAAGAAGTGGTCTCATCGTTGAACCAAACCACTCAGTTCGATTGTGCCACGTGTTTGAATCGTATCGAATGTTCCTACTATGACTCATAGATATAGACAATAACACGTCATCAGTCAAAGACCAAAAGCCTTGTACCACGTGTACTTTTCGTACTACATATTAGCCCCACTGATTCTCTTTTCTGTTCTCAATTTTATTAAGATATTTTTAGTAATCTTTGTCGGGATTCTATTTTAGCTAAAAGGAAAAAGTGACACGTGGTAGGAGGTTAAGACACGTGGTGTAAGCGAAGACAAATGTCACGTGACTTTGTGACAGATCACGTGATTAGGTTGCTCTCTTTGGACTTGTTCGTTTTAGCTCCTTTATTGAAAACCGGCTACTATACTGCAAACTTTCTCACTATACACAATAATGTCTGACGATTGATGCATATATATGCTTCTAACAAAGCATTTTAATTTGGATTACATGAATTTTACAATATTAGATTACATGTTATAATACGTACATATATTTTTACAAATTTTAAGAGTTTGTCTTTGTTTCACATTCACAGTAATCTGTTTTATATATTTAACTACATTATTCGATTAACACATTACACATGTATTCACGGTTTTCATGGTGTGAAATTACAATATCTTTATTTAGAATAAAATCTAATCAAAGATTTCATAAGAAAAAGAAAATAATAATTAAGGGATTAATTGTTTATGGGCTCACGTAGTAGTCATGATGGTGAGTATAAATCGTACAAGATATTAAATTTTTCATTTAATGGTCGGTCATGCATGGGGCATGATCCTTCATGTTCACTGTTTCCTTTGGAGGTGGCATTCTTATCATGTGTTTTGCCGACACGTATTATATCTATACGTACATATACATCCGTATATACATGAACTTATTCGTATGTTAGCTACAGAAATTCCATTGGAAGTTTGGAACTTGCATGTGTAATGTGTTGCATGTACGTCAGTACGTATCGTATACACAAATGCAGTAATTAACTAAGAATGTTAACAAATGTCGTCGTAGCACAAACATGTCTTTGGACAAGCAAAGATCTTTAGGAACTTATGCTTATTTTCTGAAAATCCTCCATCAACTACCGGTAGCTAGCTAGAAGCTTAAAATTTATTACTGTACGTACAAATTAAAACGAATTAATAAGTGATGTTTTAGAGCAAAGAGAAGAATGATCTATCAGTTTACAAGATTTACTTTCGTGTCAATTGTGATTTCGATTTGAATAAGAATTTCTATGAGGTGGGGGAGTTTCCTCCCGACAAAGAAATATAAGAACTTCTTCTCGCTACGTTGAAAATTCAATGTCTAAAGTTTTTCTAAATTCAGATCATGCTATGATTTGATAGTACTATGTTTCAAGCTATTTTGTAATAATTCCACATTTCTTTCTTACGTTTCTAACGTTTATTACAAGTATTTCTTCAATTTCTAATTCAAAATATTTTTTTTGAAACAAATATATGGGTAAGTCAACTTTTTTTTGTTTTCATCATCTGTGACGTTGTCGTTTTTAGAGGATCAAAATGGTCAATAAATAAAACAAAGTAACTGAAAATTGCATTAAGAAACCGAAGAAATAAAAACATAAATCACTTTAAAAGGCTGATATGATGTTTCTAATGTGTTCATCATGGTTTGTCCAATGAAACATCACAACTTAGTCGAAGAGGGAACCGATTCTCTCTCGAGTGTAGCTTTTTCATATGTAGTATATTATATTTATTTGACTCTCTAATTTTTATGATCTCTATCATACATAATTGAAAGGTAAATAATACGATTTTTCTTTTTGTGTGGAGTAGTCATCAAACGATTCATGTATAGCATGAACAAGTTCGTCTACGATTTTGAGATTTGTCTTGTGTTGTACGATTTGAATGTCACTATAAACTCAAGGATCCAAAATGTTTTTTAGATCCGATGAATTTGGAGATTGACACATCAAACAAATATCAGAACTATTTTTATAACAATTTTTAAAGTTTTTATCACTATATACAACGTTGAATAAAGATAGTTTTTCTCCGATCTTCACTTAGCCATCTTTTTTAAATAATCGGAATATTTTTTGTAATTAGATAATGCTTTATATCTTCTCTTTTCATAGAGGTCGATGTTTTTAAATCTAAATCCTGCATCTCTATGCTTGCTTTGTCATTTAGCTTGTTCCATAGTAACAAATGGAAACTCTTCTATCTTTTTAGAAAATATTTCATTTCATTCTTCGTCAAAGTAAAAGTAGTATTTTATATATTCTTCTCCACTGAAGATGAGCCGCATCGTATATGCCAAAATACTTCCCAATATAGTTCTTACTTTGATAAAGAAGAAAATAAAATATTTTGACGGAGAAAAAAATGAAATATTTTGACGGAGAAAAAAATAGAATATTTTAGGAAAAAATAGGAGTGTGTCCATTTGTTATTATGGAACAAACTAAAAAACAAAACAAGTATAAAGATGCATGAACTTTACAGTTAAAAAATAGATGTCCGTGAGAAGAGTAGGTATAAAAACATGTCTAGTTGCAAAAGCCATTTCGATTATTCAAGAAGGATGACCAAGCAAAGATCGAAAAAAACTATCTTTATTCAACAAGACAATGTGAAAATACATATCGTATATAGTGATAAAGATTTCCGGGAAGCTGCTATAAAAAATGGTTTTGATATTCGTTTGTTGTGTCAATCTCCTAATTCGCCAAATCTAAACTTTTTGGATCTTAGATTTTATTATGCCATTAAAACGTTAAAACACAAGATAAAGTCCCAAAACCATAGACGAACTTGTTCATGCCGTAAAATAAACCGTTTGATGACTACCCCACAAAAATGGTAATCGCAATTTTTTGACCTTTCAATCATATATTCATAAATGATAGAGATCATAAAACTTACAGTGTCAAATAAATAGAAAATACCACATATGAAAAAGCTACACTCGTAAGAAAAAAAAAAAAAAAAAAAAAAAAGCTACACTCGAGGGAGAGAATCGGCTTCCTCTTCAACTAAGTAACGATGTTTTGTTAGTACAAAGCGTGATGAACCCATTAGCAACATCAGATTAGCATTTTAAAGTAATTTATGTTTTTATTTCTTCAGTTTTCTTAATGCAATTTTCAGTTACTTTGTTATATGCATTGATCATTTTGATGCTCTAAAAACGACAACATCACAGATGATCAAACAACAATAATTGACTTACTCATACGTTGGTTTCAAAACAAAAATGTTGAGTTAGAATCAAATAAATACTTGTAATAAACGTAAGAAAGAAATGTGAAATTAATATACAATGTTCTTCGGTTTGAATAAACTCTAGACATAAGAACATGATTTTCTTATGGATTTATGGTTGAATCCAAAGCAGGTGTCATCTGTTGGATTGTGGTGCATAATCGATTGGCTATTCATGATAATGATACACTGTCAATGAAATTTCTTAGCTTTGGATGTTTGCTTGCTTGCTTGATATGCAACCATTCTACGTACTTTGATGTTGGCTATTGCTCCGATATTCAATCCATCTAGACTTTGAAAACGTGTTCAATTGACAAAAATAAGTCGATGTCTTATTCCTTTGTGTAAAGCTTATCTATCATCTCCTCTTCCAAACAACTCTTTACAAAAATATATATATATATATATATATATATATATTTGGTAAACATGTAAAGCTCTTTACAAATATTTGGAAGAAGAGAAATGCAAAACTACACACATGAACTTCCCCATGACTCCATCGGCCTCCTCAATTAGAAGCGACATCAAGCTCCTTAAAGTAAACTAAAGCTCGCATGCATGCCTTAATCAATTAATCCTGTCATTTGAGGAGTATTCTACTAATTGTACATATATGCTTATTTTTTGGTTCAGTCAACATTTTCCACGATCATTTGGCTAACGGAATTTAAATTCCCTTTTAAAGGTTTCCTCATTTTGTTATGAATCCTCTAACCTTTTATGGAGGTGTGGGCAAAAAAACCAAACCCTATCAAACCGAAATAAATAGTTTGGTTTGGTTATAGTTTTATATAAAAACCCATTTAGTTGTAATTTTTATTAAGGTTTTGGTTTGGTTAAAAATGGTTTTTTTTTTGTTTTTTTAATTAAAATTAAAAATAATTATTTATAAATATATTGTCTATTTTATAATGTGATTAATAATAGTATCATTAAAAAGATTCTTTATTAGGCTTAGAATAATTGACCTGTTTAGTTATTTAGAAACCAAAAAAATATTATTAAAAGATATCTATTATATTTAACTTATTGGTTGATATAGTATTTTTATTTTCAGTTTATTTTTATTTATGCATCATCAAACTTATTTTTTGTTGTAAAAATATGGAATAACTAAAAAAATGGGGACCCAACCGAAACCAAACCGAGATACATATAGTTTTTATATGATTTTAATATTTATAAATCGTAAAAACGTATAAACTGAACCGTAATCAAACCGAATTACATACTGTTTTTATATCGTTTTGAAAAACTATAAAACCAGAAAAATCGGATTGAAATCAAACAAAAAAATCTCATGTCCACCCTTACTTTTATGTAAAGCTGTCAACTTCTTTTTAGTTTGTTAGCCATTAAATTCAGAAATTCTAGGTTTTAAAATAGTAGTAAAAGATACTAAACCAATACCACGTTGGTTTAATAAATAAATTAAATGATGCATCTGAACGGACTTCTACAAGATTGTTGTCCTTTTATGGCTGTCAACAAATTATAGGTTGCAATCTACAATATAATATCAACGGTGGAGATGCTACGATACATGCGAAATTATAGACATTAAATTTGCAAGTTACCACTAATCAATGTGAGCAAGATATTTGGGGAAAAAGTAAAAGTAAAACTTGTGGCTGAGATGAATCATTGCAGGATTTGATCATTTTAAGGACCACCTTTACAAAATATTTTAGAATTATTCTTATTATGTTTTTAATTGTAGAATTTTGTGTTTGGGTAAACCAGAATATTGTAAAAATATTTATGGTCAATCTATAACTCAATATCGACGAACCGACCAAACTAAACAAAGAATCTAATTGATGACACGAAACAGTAAAACAAATTTAACAACAAAAATCTGTAAACGATATCAAAATAATTAAAAACGTTATAAAATAACAATAAAAAAAATGAAACAATTTTTTTGAAATTAAACAATTGTGTAACAAATTCTTAAAAATGGTAAACCTGGATACGAGTTACAATTACAGGTAAATATCTTGATGTCATTACGCTTGAGATATTCATAACGGTCATGGACTCTAAGCTTTTCTAACTAAATTGTCTAAGCTTCTTTTACCTCTGTTCTTCGATAATTTTTTTTTTCATGGCTAAAAGGATAGATGTTAGCTTTGAACATTTATTAGCGCAATAAGTAAATTTAGTTATGTAGGTGTATCATTTAAATCCAATACCGTACCTATCAAAATATTCTTAGAACTTCACACTTCAAAGACCCATGAAATTAGTGAATTGCATAGTATTTGTATCTCAACTAAGTATACTTAGTTTTCTTATAAAAATTGAAGCATAATATATAAACATAGAATTACGAAATTTTGTTCAGTACCGTAAAAAGGGTTTGTAGCATAATACAAACACAAAATTTTGTTTTGACCAAATAGTTTTTTTCTTAAAAGAAACGAAATATCCTGACTAACCAAACAGAAAAGATAAAACGAGAGAGGTGGAATTGCTTCTAATTTTAGTAAAGAAGCATATGATAGTCTCCTTTAATATCTTTTAACGTTACTATTCCCAATTTGTTCCAACATGTCTTCTTCTTCACAGACACTTTCGTTTTATCCTTTTCTCAGTCTCCATAACAAATAAATAGATACCCAATCAATATTTTTCACAATAATTTTTACAAAATTGACATCAATGAAATAACTAAATAATTTTACTACTATTTTAAATAGCAAAATAAACGGTTATGAGTGATTTTATCTAAAAATGTTAGATTATGTGTTCCCTTAATTTCTAATTAATTAAAAATATAAATTTTTAGTTTTGTCGTTTATCAGCGTATCTAAAAGTTTTCTTCCAATCTTCCACTGCCTTCGGAACTCAAAGAAAATTAAAATCAAATTTTTAGTAATATAACAGCCGCTCACTCACGGGGCTGTCACCTAAAAGTCTATCACAAATCATCCACGTCAATTAAATATCCTTGTGGAAAGGTCTCAAGCCGCTGTCCTTAACCTCTGCATCACACACACGTCACTGTAGCTTCTCACTTTCGATTTTAACCGCGGTTGATAAAAGCAGAAATATTTAACCATGGTTAGGTTTTAACCCAAAGGTGGTTTAAGTATATCCCACTACTCAGCATCAGTTTATAAAGAAGTAAAGCTTTGCCGGAGATTTAGCAAACACAAACACAAAAAACAAAACCAACTCAGACGAATGTGATTTTTTCTTCTTGAGTGAATTGTTGTAAAAAAATGATGATCGGAGAATCTCATCGTGGTTTTAATCCAACGGTTCATATTCCTCCATGGCCACTTTCTGAAGATCTAACGGTGTCTGATATTTACGGAAGTCCAGACGGAGGAAGTAGTATGATGGAAGCTTTGGCTGAGTTACAACGTTATCTTCCGTCAAACGAACCGGATCCGGATTCAGATCCGGATCTCTCGGGTCCGGATTCACCAATCGATGCTTATACATGCGATCATTTTCGGATGTATGAGTTTAAAGTGAGACGTTGTGCTCGTGGCCGGAGCCATGATTGGACGGAGTGTCCTTACGCTCATCCCGGAGAAAAAGCTCGCCGTCGTGATCCGAGGAAGTTTCATTACTCCGGTACGGCGTGTCCTGAGTTTCGTAAAGGTTGTTGCAAGAGAGGAGACGCATGTGAGTTTTCTCATGGTGTTTTTGAGTGTTGGCTTCACCCGGCGCGTTACCGGACTCAGCCGTGTAAAGACGGTGGTAACTGTCGCCGTCGTGTTTGTTTCTTTGCTCATTCGCCGGATCAGATTAGGGTTTTGCCTAATCAAAGCCCTGATCGTGTTGATTCGTTCGACGTTTTGTCTCCTACGATTCGTAGAGCGTTTCAGTTTTCGATTTCTCCGTCGTCTAACTCGCCGCCGGTGAGTCCACGAGGTGACTCGGACTCGTCGTGTTCGTTACTGAGTCGTTCACTCGGGTCTAATCTGGGAAACGACGTCGTTGCGTCTCTCAGGAATCTGCAACTTAATAAAGTGAAGTCTTCTCTTTCGTCGTCATACAACAATCAAATCGGAGGATACGGATCCGGATTCGGGTCGCCTCGTGGATCGGTTTTGGGTCCTGGTTTCCGTAGCTTACCAACTACACCGACCCGACCTGGTTTTATGAACATTTGGGAGAATGGCTTGGAGGAAGAACCGGCGATGGAACGGGTCGAGTCGGGTCGTGAACTGCGAGCGCAGCTGTTCGAGAAGCTGAGCAAAGAGAATTGCATGGGTCGGATTGAACCGGATCCGGATCAGGGAGCGGGTGATACTCCTGATGTCGGGTGGGTCTCTGACTTGGTTATGTGATTTGAACCGGATTCGTAAACCGGAGTGTCTGAAATTTCGTTGATAAAGATTAATTAAAGGATTATTATCGGCATGGGAGGTTTTTTAATGGATCTCTTCTTAGGAAAAGAGGAGATTTCTCTGCAAGTTTTTTTTTTGTATATTTATTATTTCCTAATTTCGTATAATCTCTGTTCCATAATCGATGATTCGAGGGAGATTCCTCAGTGTATAGGAGTTGCTTAGGATTTTTCATTATGATGGATTCACTAATATTGATATTGTTGGTTATTGTTTTTTTTATATATTATGATGTAAGATGCAAGTCGCAATGTAATTATTAAATATCTTATGAATGAAATGAGAATGTAAATTATTTATTTTGTTATGAGCATTTCTGTAATGTGCTTAGCTTTAAGGAATGATTTGTTTTGGTCTGTATATTGAGGCATGCGTAAAGTGCTGGTGATGTGATCAACGTCCGTAAACATCATTATCGGAGACTCTGATTATTATGACCTAAATGAGTTTGGAGATTGAAGTTGTACTTGTGTGTCCTTTAGTTCTTAACTTGAGTAAACCAGAAGTTATATAGAAATTTATACTTGAGTCAAATAATGGATCTTAAACTAATAAACTGTATCGAAATGCACGTTGATTTTGAGCTTTATCCAACATGAGATATGATACTTGGTTTAAAGATTTGGGTTTACTAAGTAGTAGCTAGTTATATATATATGCAGTAGGGCCGATCTTATCTTGGGTCCTCGAGCAACAGAAGAATGTGATATAATTGGATGTTGGATCTGATTAAAATTATTGTAATGTGTTTTTTTAGCTATAATAAACTATAATAGTATAAAGTTTTCCAACATGTCTGCTTTAGTTTTTGGATCACCTTCTTGTTTGATTGTATTGAAACACACATATATCTGGTTTAGAAAACAACTAGTATATATGCTAATGAACGTTTAATAACATTTTGTGGATCGGAATAATTGAAAACGAGTGTCGTATTTTTTGGTTAAAGAATGGGATACTTCATCTTTATAACTTTGATGCTATGTAACGTTTGTTTGTCAATGTTTCATAATATGAATTAATGATCACGACGTACTCTTAACGACGCTTTTAAATATTTTCCATCAAAGCTATAAAACTCTTTAAGGGAAAAAAAAAAACATCTGAATATTTGACTTTCGAAAAAGGTCTCGTAGTCATAGATCTTATCCAAGGGAGTATTGACTTTTAGAAATGGGTCTCGTAGTCAAAGATCTTATCCAAATGGTTAAGCTTAAGAATATTGACAAATTTTATATTAGTTTTTCTTCGATCTATAAAAGCTGAATATTTGCAATGATTTAAACTTTAAAGCAAAGCAAAGAGTAAAATATATTATTCGTTAAACTAAAATAAAGTAAACCCCAAATATTTTTGTTAGAAAAATATTCAAAAATCCGTTATGACCTGTATATATTAGTAGGTTTTGAATCTGTTACGTATAAATTTATTCTATATATTTTGATGAGATATATTGATTATTAATAGTTGTCAAAATATTATTATGTATTTAAATATCTTGGTGTTAGTAATAATATACATTCAACATAGAAAATAATTTATAGATGTTTAATCATTAAAAGTTTCTATTTTCCATTGAAGCAAAATTTTTATTTTAAAATTCTTAACAACCGTAAAGTTTCATACAAGTTATATATACATATATATAACAGTTTGTACGTTTTTGCCAGATATTCATCTAATAACTTAATAACAGTCAATTGTTTCATAAACGTTTGCTTTTATGTGTAGAATATGTCTTTATATCTTTGTAAAAGTTTTCATTTATGATGATCATCTACATGCACACACAATTAAACCAGAATAATTATTCATACAAACAAAATCATAGTATTAAATATCTATGCTCACATTTGTTTCAATTTTATTTTTTCACAAGAGACATAATTATTCGACAAATAAGAAAGGATAGATCAATGATATAATGTATGCTATATTCATAAATATATACAACACAATATATCTCAACACACTATATCATTAGTTTAAAGACGGAGCTCTGTTTTTTCTTTTTCAACTTTAATCTTCTCCTTTAGTTCATTGAGGTAGATTTTGCGTAATTCAATTTGCCACTTTAATTTTTGGATCATTCCAAATCCACCTCTCGCTGGATCTTTTTTCCAAGCGTCACCTTCCATGAGTATGGACGATGCCAACATGTCTCTTTGTTTGTCTTTGGACGCGAACCTCATCATCTTAATAATATTTGACGTACCAAATAACTTATGTGCATTTTCATATTCACCTTTTCTATAAAAAAAATAATCAAAATTGATTAGTATTAATAACCAATTTACTGATCATGCATTTAACAAAAAAACATTAGCAAAACATATATATATATATAAGAAAAACATATACCTTTCGGCAGGAAAATATGGTGCAAAATCACATTTTTTGGGACAGCGTTTGTTTTTGGTGGTGCATAGAGCACAAGGAGCACGTTTAACATTGACTCTCGAGACATCCATAACAATAATTTGTGTAAATACAACTATAAATTTGTTAATTGAAAGAAGAATATATAAAATATTTCATGAAGATGAATTTATATATAAACCTTTGGAAAATATTATCAAACTTTTCAATTAAATTTTTAATGAAAAAGATAAGGCTAAAACTTTTAATAACTCGTTCTTTTTGTATTTTGGAAATAATTTGAGATTTTGTTTGGCTTTAAGTTTGTAACTATGTATATTTTGCTTTAATTATTTATACATATAGACTAATTTCCAATTATAAAATCTATAACTATTTTTATTCAGTCACATGAATAAAGAACAATTATTACACCGACAAATGTTTTCATAACAACAATACTATTTAATAATGATACCAAATTTTCACTTCATCTTATATGTATATTTCTCTAATTATTTATATATTTAGACTAATTTTCCAATCATAAAAACTAAACTATTTTTAATAAATTACCTGAATATATAACACATATTATGCCGACAAAAGTTTTTACAACAATTAATTCTATCTCATAATAATAATTAACAATTTTCACATCAAATTTTATTAATACTAGGTTATGAACTTGGGCGAATTTTTCATAGATATCTCTTATATTTTTTTATGTTGATTTTTTTCTTCTTTACAAAAATCTTAATATAAAAACTTATTAATAACTTAAAAATGTTAAAAGTATATTGTTATTAAAACATTTTTTCTTATTTTCATATATATTGTTTTTATCCTTTTTATAACTATCTTAAGATACAAAATTATTAGAATATAAAAAAATGCTAATTATTAAGAAGGCTAAGCCTAGGGGTGTCAAAATGGGTAACCCAACTCAACTCAACTCATAATCAAATGAGTTTAGAATTAAATAAGTTATGGGTTGACCCAACTCATTTTGCTAAATGGGTTGAGTCAACCCATAACTCATTTAATTTGATGGGTTGAGTTGTTAAATGGGTTAACCCATTTAAGTAATAATTTAATTAATTATTATTATAAAAAATAATAAATAATTATCATTATTAATTCATTATTATCAAACTTAAGATATTTACGGATTCCACTTTTTACAGGTTTACGTTTTTGGTACCGAAAATCACGGATTTACGTTTTTGGCGGGAAAATTATAGATTTTTACGTTTTTGGCCGGAAAATGATGGGTTTACGTTTTGGGCGAAAAAATAACGGATTTACGTTTTTGGCGGGAAAATCTCGGGTTTACGTTTTTGACGGGAAAATCACGGGTTTACGTTTTTTGCGGGAAAATCACGGGTTTGCGTTTTTGGCGGGAAAATTACGGATTTACGTTTTTTGCGGGAAAATCACGGGGTTACATTTTTGGCGGGAAAATTACGGGTTTACGTTTTTGGCGGAAAAATCACGGGTTTACGTTTTTGGCGGAAAAATCACGGGTTTATGTTTTTTGGTGGAAAAATTACGAGTTTATTTTTTCTTAATTTCATCGCTTGTATATTTAAGAAATTTGGAAAAATATTAATTTAATTAAATTGGTTTAGATGTGTTGGTTAAACTTAAATTGACATTGGTTTAGAGATTTTAGTTGGTTTAATTCAATTTTACAAAATTTGATGGGTTAATTGGGTAAACCATTGAAACCATTAACCATTACAACCCAACTCATTTTACTCATCAAACCAATTGACTCATCAACCCATTTGACCCATCAACTCATTTGAGTCAAAATTTTCAACTCATTAGGGTTCATGGATTGAGTTGAGTTGAGTTGACCCATGAATTTTGACCCATTTTGACACCCCTAGCTAAGCCTGATAGATTTATTAGAACTCCACGTGGACGGCCTTATAAGCTTATAGCCTCAAGTTTTAAAATATTATAATAATTTTAATAATTATTTACCTTTGATGTATTTTAATGTAGATTAGAAAAGTAAAAGGACAAAAAACAAATTATAAACATAAATTATATTTTACGGAAACTTTATGGTTAATACCAAGGTTTAAATCATTTACCTTTTTAAATCAATATTTCTTTTGGAAACAAATTCCGTACTTCAGTTTTTTTACTTTATTAGCCTTTACATCTTGATTTTTTGTATTATTTGAAAATAATTAAATGATTTTTGCATATCTTTGATCATTTTTATGTATTGCATCAAAAATTCGAAATGTTTATTAGACAGTTTATTAATTTTACATATTTTTTACCGGTTATTATATGTGTTGCATTAAGGATATCCAAAATTTTGGAAATGAAAATTTCATAAATTTAATTATATGTAGTAACAGATTGGATTACCAATACTGTTTACATTATTTAAGATATATATTAGCTGTGTGCCCAACCCTAGTTAAAGGCAATGCACATTTTGAGGGAAACTTTATAATAATGTTAATTAAATATTTTGATTAAGACAGGGGGACATATGGGTCCATTGTTAGATACTGAAGGAATCCATATGATGTATTGACGGAATCGATTTTAATTATCAATTAAAAAACATATAGATATGGTTGTAGAGGAAAAGTCCAAATTTGTAGAGTTGAGTAGTGATTATTAGTCTACGCAACTATAATATGTGATCGAGAAAAGAAGAAACCTATGTAAAGGTCACTAGACTCCATTACTTAACGGGTGATAATGTCAAGAAAAAGTCGAGTCAAATTATTAATTATTTACCCCAACCAAGCCTATTACATGATGTTATCACCGAATTAGAGATTATGATTTAATTTAAATGTAGCTAAAATCGTAGAGGAACTATGATGCATGCTAGCTATATAGTCCGATTGGCAATCATCGCCATGACAAGAACATTATAGAGAAATGATAGTAACAAAAACGGTAAAAGAAAATCACATTTTAGTTTAAAGCTTGACACATAGACATACAATCAAATAATATCTTCATAGTGACAAGAGGTTGAATAGACACAAAAAAAAAAAAAAAAAAAAAGAACATAACAAATTTGCTATGGGGTTCTTAGTTCTTACCTCATTGTCTCTAATATGTAATGAGACACTGATCAAATATATGACTTAGCTTATTTTACAAGTAAAATATCTCATTTTAATATCCCTAGTTACATGCTTTTGTCTTTGCCGCATCTTCTCTAGCTCTTTGAGATGAAAATGAGGTACACACTCACTACTTATTAGTTCTTGTATCTAAGACTAACAACCATAACCATTTTCATCAACAAAACTGATAATCATGCAATTTAATGCTGTGGTACTGAAAGATAAAAGCTATTCACAATTACGTCCAAATCAACAAATAGTTGAAAGATAATCACTAGAAAGAAGTCTTATGACTTGTAAAATAACTGAAGCATCTTCGAGTGAATCAATTTAAAAACAACGAAATCAGAATTCAAGCTTGAATGTTTGAATGAGGAAATCGAACAAACGACACACTCTATACCAGAAATGGAGAATAGAAATAGTCAATCCACCAACTTACACTATTAGAACATACCATAAAACATGATATAATACAATACAAATACAAAGCTAAGTGATGAAGCTGTTCGAGGAATTGCCTCAGTCAAAAATATTTGGACGTAGAAGTTAGACGTTAACAAGAGATATAACGGGTTGGACATACTTTTGAAAAAATACAACCCATTACAAGAAACTGCAATCGAACCGTAGACAAGTAACAACTTTTGGGGAGCAAGCAAAAGGTTGGTACAACTTACAAACGACACGTAGTTATATATAACCAAGTCAAAACAGCAAAAGTGAGAAGCAAGGAGAAAAAGAACAGAAAGTGCCAAGTCGTAACCCACAAGAAAGTGTCATAAAGAGTTGACAAAAATGTAAAAGAAACATTCAAATGCAGTTTAATAAGTTAATTATATTGAAAAAGAAAAAAAAAATCTTCCGATCAATTAGACTCGGATCCTTATATACATAAAATCTTTTCTTTCTGTTTTTAGATAATGCACACACAAATCTCCCCACTTAATCGAAATCTTCCAAGGCTAGCTTCAGCTGCAGTAAACAAAAGCCGTTTTAATAAACAATCAGCTAAAAAATGTGGAAATTCTTCAATGGGTTTTGTTTGTTTTTGATATGAGAAAGTTTACCTTAGAGAGCCATCTCAGCTTGTAAGGCAGCGAGTTCATCTTCCTCAGCAGTAGGTTGCTTCTGAGCTGGAGCACGAGCAGGCTTGTTTCCTTGAGGCACATGGATTGGAACAGGCTGAAGAAGTTGCTCTTCTAGCTCAGCGCCTTCTAGTTCGTCAAGTTCTGCTTCCAATTCATCCTGCAAATTGCCAATAACAATAATTTTAAGAATAGTTGAAACATAATGTGTTTCTTAGTTTGAGTATATGATCAAGGGGTCTATCGGGAAGTTACCTCATCAAAATCATTAGCCCCAAATGGAGCCGACAATGCTTCTTGGATCTGTTTCATGTTCTCAGTTTGTTCATTGATCTCATCCATTGTCTTGTCAACATCATCAATGTTTCTGCAAAACAAATGTGTTTAGCTGCACACTAAGTGGCCACTTAAATTATAGTCTTATTTGACCCGATAGTACAGTGGTTAGGAAAGTAAACACATACGTTGCTTTCTGCATAGCTTTCATTGCAGAAGCTCCAGTCCTCAAAGCATCTACAGTCTCTGTTGTTGCTTTAGCACCTTCTAACATAATCATCTGTTTACACAATAGTGACATATTCAAATATAGTTCATATTAGCAAATATCGCAAAACACTTGAACAATAGAAAAACAAAGAAAGAAAACTGACTTGATCATGAATACGGAGCTGGAAATTCCCGAGCTGTTCAACTTGTTGCTCATATAACCTTTTCCTTTTCAAACATTGTATAGCCGCTGCACAATTACAATACACACGTAAGTAATCTATCTATCTAGTAACACATTCATTGATTTCTATGCATGGGATGTATTGTATATCAGAGCAAAAGTTGGCCATACCGCGTTTGTTCTTCGCCCGGGAGAATTCCTTAGCTTTCTCAACCTCTCCAGTAGCTTTCTTGAGAAGAACATTCTCCTTCTTCTCTAACATCTCAAGAGTCTGAACCAAAAGAAGCATCAAAAGAAGAATAAACCCAAAAGTGAACCTTCTTAACACACACGAGAGTACCAAATTTTGGTCTAACAATGCAGACAGTATCTATCTAGTAAAACACAGTTCAAATAAACAGCCCAAGAAAGTATGCATTAGAGCCAAAAACGGATACATAATCTGAATCTCTAATCTTGTTAAAAATCCAATTTTTGACATTGAAGTTGAGATAGTCAAATCCAAAACAGATGGAAACAGAGAATACCTCATTGAGCTTGTCTAACGTTTGGAGAGTACTAGTCTCCTGTTTGGGTTTCCCGAATAGCCGATTCATAAACATGGTGGCAGATGATTGTTTGCCTAGAAAATCAAACTGAGATCGAGAAACAAAGAATCAAAGATCAATTCTTTAACCCTAAACAGGAATCTATCAATCGAAATTTAGGGTTCCGTTCACAACAAAATTCGATTCTCAAATCTAAAATTAGATCCCAAAGACAGGTAAAGGTGAAGACTTTACAAATACAAAGAGAAGAATTTTAAGATTTTGGAAATCGATTGATAAATACAAACCTGAGGGATTTGAGATGGGAAGCTTTTGGTTGATTGAGAGATGAGATTAATGGAAGAAGAAACGGCGTTGAAGTTTTTTTTTGTTTGGGTTTCTTCGAAAGCCTTGTCCTACCTGTACTTACTTATTATTGTTACTCATTTTGATTGATATTTTGATTGGTTACTTACACGGACGGTTCTACCCTTTTAAATTAATGAAATTGTTTCTTGGAAATTTCATTGAAAATACGTTAAAAAATATTTTACGAATTCCTCTGAGAAAAGTTTTCTAATTGGTTCTTTTTAGGATTGATATTTTTTTTAGGATTGATATGTGATTATTGATAAAAATTTCGTAATAACACATAAACTTTTTTTTTGCTTATAAATTAATTTAAATAAGTTAAAAAAAAAGTAGAATTAATTCGGATTAAAAAACATAAAATTAAAAATATACTATAATAATCCACAGAAAAAATTATAATAACTAGAATAATTTTTTTTTTTAACACGAATAACTAGAATACTTTACTTTTACTTTATAAAAACATTTACATTATTTTATTAATAAATAAAAACATGACAATAATTATTGAAAACCTCTTCTCTTTTCTTATAGTAGTAGCAAATTATATAAATCTAGCTTTTCTTTTTACGCAATTAGGGCTTTATTGTTGCAGTGTGTGTTAGTCGATGAAGTGTGAGTGAACGACCTTTCTTATTTGACAGGAATAATGAGGTGTGGTTGCATCTGGATCTCGATATAAATTGATGGCGAATTTCACGGCGGCCATGAATAATCATCCTCTGATTTCTTGTAAGTGCCGTTGAAGGTAGTGCTCGATTAGTGCTCTCTCTTCTTACTAGGTAGGGGATTGGGACCTTGAGGGATGAGGTCTCAAAAGTCTCAAATTCAAATTTTCTGGAGTAACTTGTAACACCTCGACCATCCATAATAGTGATTATTTACGTTCTCTTTTGGTCCGTGAGTCCTCTCCTATCTGACGGTCGGTTCGCTACGACCGGTGATTTGTTAGATCGGTAAACAAGTCTTCAACTTCCTAAACGTAACGAACCGACCTTTAGAAAGGAATGAAGCCTATATACCTAAAAAAATATGTGGGTGTTCGTAGGTATAAGCGATCTGGACATTACAAAATTGTTAGAGGCTATGTTTTAGTGTAAATTTAGGTTTGAGGTTGGATCCGCGCTGGCTCTGATCAAGAGCTTCATCTCGGCATCAATGTTGCAAATGAGTTCTTCTTGTTAGCATCGATATATCTTGTGGGTTAGATGTTTGTTGTGATTAACCGTCCAACTTACATCTATGTTTCCGACATATTTTAAATTTGGATTTTGTCTTTTTATTATCATATAACCCGTTTGACATATATATTTCAAAACCCACTAACGAAAATATTAATAAATACTAGTTTTTCGAAGGAAAAAAAAAAACGTTTGCATTATTTAGTCTTGAAACAACAAATTGAAAAGGAAAGGTTGTCGGTGAACAAATTTGAAGGCCACTTGAATAATGCCTTATATTTTTGTCAGAAGCTTACATTGTCTAGGTACTTGTTTAACTTAATTCTTACAATTTCTGATACCAATTGTGTAATATCACTGAGTTAGTTGTTCATGTTGTTTCATTACCCAAAAAACAAAAGTTCTACACGTTGGCATTCCTTTCTTTTGGTCATATATGAGTTTGATAACAATATATAAACTTCAAAATCAGGATTTTCTTTGCTAAATCGAAAGAGTTTCGTAAAAGATTATTGATTGTTTTAAGTTTAATTAAGTAACTTGTAGGTTTAATTCAAAAACTTGTAGGTATCTCAGTGATATTATTGGTTTATGAAATATTGTATTAAGGCTTGTGTCGAATTTGTCTTGGGCCGGCCTTTCTTATCAGAATTGAACCTCAGACAGAAACTGTAATAAACCAAAGATACTGGACATGTGTATGTCGGCCTTTGGAGTCGTCTGTAACTAAAAACAAACTGGATAATTATCCACGATATTACTAATCATTTGAAATCTTCTTGTAATTATCTATAGATTCTTAGAATTACTTATCTCTCCAAAACATTCTGAAACTATCCAAATTTTGTTTTCTATTCGTATTTGTCGAAATACTTGAATGTAAAATCCAGTCTTGGATAGTATCCAATCAGTAGCCGCTATTGTCCCAACTTTTAATCTAAAATATGCATGATTAGAATTATCAAAATATGATGATTGTGAGCTTTGATCCTCAAGAACTCCGATCTAACTCACTGACTCTCGCGATTAATGTCACACTTGAAAGAACTTAGAACAGACACACAAGAATTAACGAGTTCGGATTCCAATTTGGAATCCTACGTCTCGCCAGAGAGTTCTCCGGAATCCACTAAAACAACTTTGCTCAAACCGAGCTTTCTCACACTACAATGTTTCTGCTCTCTCTCTCTCTAGATCCTTATCACACTAGATCGAATGAATTTGAGAATTACAACAGAAGAGCTTAAGAAGAGAAACGAAGAAGAAGAAGATAAGAAAAGTCCGTTAGAGATGGACGCTTCAGATTCAACCACGTGTCACAATCTCAGCTACTCGACTTGACCAAAAGTCAAAACCTTCTACTTCTTCCAGAGTGTCTCGTATACTTAGCATTAGGATCATTCTTCTTCAAATCTCCACCTTGATCCGAATGCTTCCTGTTTTAGCTTTAACTTGGATTCCTCTCCGGTACCTGAACCAACCTGTTCAGCTTTTCTTCAAGTAGACTCACTTGACCTTTTGATTCCTGAGTAAACCCACTCAGCTTCTTCTCCCTGAGTAAACCCACTCAGCTTCTTCTCCCTGAGTAAACCCACTCAGCTTCTTTTGTCCGGAGCTTAGCTCTACCTTAATTCTGTGAAACTCTGAGTAGTTCAAGAGCATCTTGAAACTTACTCACTGGTAACACCTTGGTGAATATATCTGCAGGGTTGTCTTCAGTATCGATCTTCAACACCTGCACTTCTCCATTATTCACCAAATCCCTTATGAAATGGTACTTAACATCTATATGTTTGGTTCTCTCGTGATAGACTGCGTTCTTTGCTAATGCAATCGCACTTTGTGAGTCACAGTGGATGTTCACTGTCTTCTGCACAAAACCTAGCTCACTCACATGACCTTTTAACCAAATTGCTTCTTTGGCTCCATCTGTCAATGCCATATATTCTGCTTCAGTACTTGACAACGCTACTACCTTCTGCAAAATTGGATTTCCAGCTTATTGTGTTCCCACCGAAGGTAAATACCACTCCTGAAGTAGATCTTCTACCTTCTTTATCTGCTGCATAGTCTGAGTCACAGTATCCTTCAAGAATGAGTTCTCCTTCATTCTTATAACATAGCTTTCTGTCTATTGACCCTCTAATGTATCTTAGTATCCACTTCACAGCTTGCCAGTGCTCCTTTAGAGGTTTGCTCATAAATCTGCAGACTAATCCAACTGAATGAGCCAGATCCGGCCTTGTACCTATCATTGAGTACATTAAGCTTCCAACCGCACTCTGATATGGAACTGCCCTCATAACCTCTGACTGTCTCATAACCTCTTCATCAGTTGCAGGTTTAAGCTTGAAGTGAGCACCCATTGGAGTAAAGACTGGTTTAGCTTGGTCCATTCCAAAATTCCCAAGTACCTTTAACAGATAACCTTCCTGAGATATTGACATGGTTCCAGCCTTTCTGTCTCGCACAATCTCCATTCCAAGTATCTTCTTGGCATCTCCCAAATCTTTCATCTCAAACTCTGAGTTGAGAAGAGCCTTTAGATCACATACTGTCCTCTTGTCTCTGGAAGCTATGAGAATATCATCTACATATAACAGTAGGTAAATGTATTCTCCACTCTGTAGCTCTTTGAAATACACACAGCTGTCGTATTTACTCCTTTCATAACCAATCTTCTGCATGAACTCGTTGAACCTGTTGTTCCATTGTCTTGGAGATTGTCTCAGTCCATATAGAGATCTTTTCAGCAAGCACACCTTATCCGGATATCTCTTATGAACATAACCTTCAGGTTGTTCAATATAGATTGTTTCGTCTAGGTACCCATGAAGAAAAGCCGTCTTCACGTCCATCTGTTGGAGTTCCATGTCACAGTGAGTCACCATTGACAGTAACAGACGAATTGAGACATGCTTCACCACTGGTGAGAAGATCTCCTGATAATCTATTCCTTCCTTTTGTGAATAGCCTTTAACCACCAGTCTTGCTTTAAACCTTGGTTTCTCTACTCCAACAATTCCTGACTTTCTCTTGAACACCCACTTACAGCCGATTGGTTTCTGAAACTGATCTCTGTTAACTAACACCCAAGTGTTGTTCTTGAGAAGTGATTCTATTTCTTCGTCAACAGCTTTTAACCACATCTTATAATCAGAGTCTTGAAGTGCTTTTTGATAGTCATTTGGCTCAGGATTTCCACCATCTTCTGTAATCATGTAGGCATATCCTGCTATCTCATCAAGTACTTCCTCATTCAACTCATAATCTCTCAGCTTGTCAGGTATCTTTGTTTGCCTCTTAGGCTTGTCTCTGGCAATTTGATATGTTCTCTGACCTGAGTTTTGTCCTGAAGATCCTGTACTTATAGGAGATTCTTCTGAAGACTGTTTTGTATCATCATCTGAAACTCCACCTTGAACAGAAATTTCATCTTCCTTTCTGTTTCCTGCACATTCAAAGCTAGGAATTCGGTTAGTAGCTAATGGGAAATCAAAACTCATACCTGAGGTTGATTGGTTTAGGATGTCTTTGTACATAACGTCTTCTCTAAACACCACATTTCTACTAATAGAACATCTCTCTTCTTCAATCATCCAAACTCTGAATCCCTTGACTCCATTTGGATAACCCACGAATACTCCTTTCTTAGCTCTGGGATCTAGCTTTCCTTCTTGTGAATAAACATACACGACGCATCCAAATCTTTTCAATCCAGAGAAATTTGGAACTGCTGATGTCCACAATTCTTCAGGAATCTTATTCTCTATGGATGACGATGGTGATCTGTTGATCAAGTACACTGCAGTTGATGCTGCTTTAGCCCAAAATTTCTTATCAAGCCCACTTTCACTCAGCATACTTCTCACCTTGTTCATAATGGTTCTGTTCAACCTTTCTGCAACTCCATTCTGTTGTGGGGTATATGTGCATGTTCTGTGCCTTACTATACCCTCTTTCTTGCACACTTCATCAAACTTATGATTGCAGAACTCTAGACCATTATCAGTTCTTAGGTGCTTTAGTTTTCTCTCACTTTGTGTTTCCACCATTTTTTTCCATTCTGTAAATGATGCGAATGCCTCATCTTTCGTCTTGAGAAAGTAAACCCACACCTTTCTTGACCAGTCATCTGTAAACGAGATGAAATATTGACATCTGCCAAGACTGTGAGGCACGTTAGGTGATCCCCAAAGGTCTGAGTGAACATAGCCAAGCTTCTCCTTTGTAACATGTTGAGCTGTACCAAAACTTGTTCTGTGTGTTTTCCCTATAACACAGTCTTCACAAAACTTAATTTCTGATATCCTGTCATCTCCGAAACAACCTTTCTTACTCAAAACCTCCATGGCCTGTTGCCCTATGTGTCCCATTCTGCTGTGCCATATCTGTTTCACTTGCTGTTGTTATCAGAGATTCTGATCCTGCCATACTAGCCTGTGCCTCTAGTATATATAGTGAAGCTCTCCTTATTCCTCTTATGAATTCACTTGAGTCCTGCATGACTCTCAATACACCATTGTTCGCTTTGAATTCATAGCCTTCTGCTTCTAAAGTTCCCATTGATATCAGATTTCTTCAAATCTCAGGAATGTATCTAACTCCTTGTAGAACAATACTTGTTCCATCCTTCTTGATAAACTTGACTTTGCCAATTCCTTTTACCTCAGAGAAAGAATTATTTGCCATTCTAACCTTTCCTGACTTAGCTTCCACAAAGTCCATCAGATACTCCTTCCTTGGTGTCATATGGAAAGAACACCCAGTATCCATTATCCACTCTTCTTGATCGTCCTTTCCCTCACTCATGTTAACCTCTGAGGCTACTAGACCAACCAAATCTTGAGCATCATCCTTTACTAGTGCTGTTTCCCCTGCACCATTTGCTTTGTTCTTTTCAAGCCACTTGTAACATTGTCTCTTGAAGTGTCCTTCCTTTCCGCAAATCCAGCAGACTTTCTTTCCTTCTGTTGATTTAGGTCCATCACTTCCTCTGGCCTGAGACTTACCTCGGACATAAAGACCTTCCCCTACAGGTCTAGATCCTCCAGAACTATCTCTTAGTTCTAATTCCTTTGATTTCGCTGCACTAATAACATCATCAAGTTTAATGCCCTCTCTTCCATATTTCAATGTTTCTTTGAGCATATCATAGCTATCAGGTAAGGCACTTAATATCAAGATTGCTTGAACTTCATCAGGAACTTGAATCTGAAGGTTATTCAGATCTGAAATCATCTTTTGGAACTCATCCACATTCTCTTCAAGAGTTTTTGAGTCTTGCATTCTGTAATTATAAACCTTGAGTTGAAGATAGACTCGGTTTGGAAGAGACTTCACCAAATACAGTTTATCTAGGGTTGCCCAAGCTTCAGCTGCAGTCTTAGAATTTTCGATGTTCCTTAGTACCTTATCTCCGACGTTTATGAAGATCATATCCATCGCCTTTTCATCTTGATCGATTCTTGCTTTTTCTTCCTCGATCCGCTGTTTCTTCTTAGCTGGATCAGATTCATCTTCTTCCTTTAATGGTGGTAACGGAGCTCGTTCCACCAAAGCATCTTTTAACCCCATCACCCTTAGATGTGAGAACATCCGTGTTTTCCAAAGTGAAAAATCACCGGAACCATCGAACTGTGAAATCTTAAGCTTTGTGTTTGACATCTCCGGTTAGATCTGCGAATCCTTGAGTCCAACCTGGCTCTGATACTAATTTGTGAGCTTTGATCCTCAAGAACTCCGATCTAACTCACTGACTCTCGCGATTAATGTCACACTTGAAAGAACTTAGAACAGACACACAAGAATTAACGAGTTCGGATTCCAATTTGGAATCCTACGTCTCGCTGGAGAGTTCTCCAGAATCCACTGAAACAAATTTGCTCAAACCGAGCTTTCTCACACTACAATGTTTCTGCTCTCTCTCTCTCTCTAGATCCTTATCACACTAGATCGAATGAATTTGAGAATTACAACAGAAGTGTTTAAGAAGAGAAACGAAGAAGAAGAAGATAAGAAAAGTCCGTTAGAGATGGACGCTTCAGATTCAACCACGTGTCACAATCTCAGCTACTCGACTTGACCAAAAGTCAAAACCTAGAGTGTCTCGTATACTTAGCATTAGGATCATTCTTCTTCAATAATTTTTTAATATAAAAAATAGAAGATGTTCAATAATAGAGAAATCAATCATCTATAATAAGCAAATGATGTCAGACTACAGAAGACGATAGAAGAATCATCTTTCTCCACCGTTGTTTTCTAGAGAACTACTTGCGGACCACTTATTAATTTTAGGGATATGATATTGACAGCGACTAACCAAATCGATATGAACTAATATAAAATGAAAATAAACAAAACTGTATATATATTATTTAAACTGTGAAAGTTCAATTTCATTCACGTCACTGAATTCAAAATATCAAACGATATGAATTTTATCACCTTTTCGTTTTCAGCAAAATTGGATTTAGAAATGTAATAGTATTTCCATATAACAAAACGTTTTTATTAAACATTAACGTTAATGGCACATACCGAAGAATATCCTAAAAAATTGCGCCACCTGGTTCAAGTCGCTATGGATGGGATGGTGTGTCGTCTGCTCATCAACGTACATTTACCGACTAGTCGGGATCTATATCTTCTAGAGGTTTTTAGTCTTTAGCCCAACATTAAAAATAAAAAAAACTGTCGGTTACGTACGTTGTTTTCAGGTTTCCCTTAACAGAACGAGCATTTCATTTATTGGTTTTCTTAAAGAAATTTTCTGTCATTGTCAATGTCGTGGACCAAAACCATTAAACTGATATTGAGCTTTTATATGTTTTTTTGTTAGTTTGTAGGCAAATTGAACTTTTACTTGTTAGGTTATAAGTTGACGATAATTTAGCACGTCGTTTAGTGATTAATCTATTGATGGTGTCCATTGTCCAAGCTCCAAAGCCATACAAAAATCTATAGGTGGTGTCCGTCATTCCACTAAGTAGGATTTTTTGTTTGAATCATTTCTATATAGTAAATTACATTCCATATAGTTGTAGAAAACCCTTTATTTACTTTGTATTTCCAGTATTTTAAGTTTCTCTTTTATAGAGCATAGTTTCAGAGAAATTTCGTTTTCTTTCGACTATATTTCCAGAGACATTTAGGTCATTCACCGGTTTATGTTTTTCTTTTTGAATTTTGGATTTTGGGGATATTTAATTTTTCCATCTGTTTATGTAATTTTAAAATATATTTTTCTATGTTTTTATATATAAAATTAGATGACAAAAAAGAATATAAAATCTTCGAAAACGATTGCATCGTCATTTTGATTATCTGTTTCCCATTATATAAATTATGGTTATATTATGGTTTAGGCTGTTTTGATTTCTTGCATTCTTTAATATTTTCAGAATTTATTCGAATAGGTTTAATTAGTTCCGTACAACCAACATAGAAAGATATTATTAGTTTTTGTTCTATTCAATTTTGATGGAATGTCTACTCCTACCAACAGGTTTGAACAAGGATTTTGCATAGTTATAGTATTAAAAAGTGACTAAAAAGTAGAAAGTTAGAGAGTGGGTAGTGTTGCTAAACACTTTATTCTTTCTCGTACCAAACTGATGTGATATCTAAAATGACTTTGAACTGAAAAGAGAGCATAGCACTCGACAATAAAAAGGGTTTTGATAGATCCCACTGATTATCTCTGAAGCGAAAAACCCCTTTTTTTCTCTCAACTTGACGATTAGGGTTTCTTCTTCTCCTTGCCGCCGTTGGTGTGGCCTCTCGCCCACCGGCGAGAATCTTCCTCTTTCTCCCTCCTCTCCCTTTTTTCTATGGCTTTAGTGATGCTTGCTCGGGCTCCTGCTCCACCTTTGCTCCTCCCTTCTCCGAATCCGCCGCCGTGTGCTCTACCGCAAGATTTGACCAGTTTGGTCTCTCCTTCTGAACCTCCCGACCCTCCAGACCCACCAGACTATCTCGTTGGAGCTTCCAACTCCTTTCTCTCGATTTTGCTGTTGAGGTCTTCAGATCTAGGATCAGATCTTGTTCAGACTTTGAGCCCTCTAGATCTGGGTTTTGCTTTACGATCTATTACTGCTGTGTGCAGTTCGTGGTACCAAGTATTTCCTCTCGCTTGTTTGGAGCTTTGGTTCTCTATTCCACACCTCTCTCATCCTCTAGTCACTCTATCAAAAGGTTTTGTCTCTCTGAAAGGTAGTAATTTCTTTGAATTTTTACCTTCCTTTGGAACATGCCTTCGTTTATACTTCAGTTCCCTCACCATGAGGATGTGATGATTTCTACTAGTTTTAGGCTGGTTTTACCTCAATATGAGGCTGTTATGATCTTGCTTAAGCTCAAGCTGTTCTTACCTCATTATGAGGATTGTTGTTTTCGATTGGACTTCGAATTCAGCTTCTTTTACCTCAGTATGAGGTTGGTTTGATTCTGTATAAGCTTAGGCTTCTCTTACCTCATTATGAGGATGTTATTTAAAAACTTTGGTTAAGAGCAATTCATGTTATTGTTTCTTTGGTTTGGTTTCTTGAAATTTCACGCAGGATAAAGGAAAAGACATATGACGTCTTAACAAGAAATGATCTTGGGTCTTGGACTCCAGATTTGTTCATCAAGAAGTGGTGGTTTTCGCAACCCCACACCTCTCCGAAGTTGAGGTTTTTCTCACATCTCGTAAGCTCAAGAAGTTGGTGCTTTGTCGCCTATGCTATTGTAGCCGTATTTCATGATGCGTTTTATCCACTAGAGGATGTTGCATCTCCGGACAGCAGATCACCAAGTGTGCTCTCTTATTTCCGAAAGCTCATCTCATGTTGCAGCACTATTGGTGTCTCGAACTTTAGTTGCTTAACTGTTATGTATGCTTCTATTTTTTTCTTTCGTGCTTTCTGTATGTCATTTGTAGCAGTGGTTTTTTTGGCCTTTGTAGCCTCTTTGATGTACTTGTTGAACCATTTCTCCATTGTTGGAGAGTAGAATCATTTATAAAAAGCTAGTTTGACCAAAAAAAAAAGATCCCACTGATTTTGCCAATACCAAATTTTACTATTCCCAATTAACTGTACCAAGCAATATCTTTTTGGTTTGTAACATAATTTTGGCAAAGTTTCGACATGTATCAAACTATCAATCAAATTTGCGATACTGATTTCTATATATAGTTTCAATTTTATTTGGATATCACAAATAAAAACTAAAAGTGGGTTGAAGAATTTACGAAATAATTAACATAATTTTGGTCGGCGCTGACCATAATAATTAATAAATTGCGTCTTTTAGCTCTTAAGTATAGTCAAACGTTAATTTTTTTTAGTAAAGCAAAAGACGTGTCAAAGTCAAACTAACTAAAATTAGATGTTCTCATATACTGATATACAATCATATTTTTAATTATGAAACTATATTGCGTCGTTGACAAAAAAAAAAACTTAGATTGCATCAATAATGGTTATTCTTACAAAAAAAAACCCGTTAATAAATGATATAAAACAAATGAAAAATTAAAAAATTCGATATCATAAATTCATGATATTCTCTTTTACTCTTTTAGTAATTAGATCTCCGAATAATAAATAATCGTTTACTAAAAACGTCCTCCACAAAATTCGGCAAGTAAAAGACCAAAACCAAATCTCTTCAGGGTCAATTTCGTAACTTCACACTAATTCCATAACCATACATAAAAACAAACAAAAAAACAAATCCTGCGAGAAAAATCCCAAAAAATCAATAATTTAAATCACTTTCCATAGTTTACAGACAACACAGAGCTTGCTTACGTGTTCTCCAAATTTTGTATACATTATTTTCACAAAACCAGTTCCTCAACAACTAGATCCATCATCTCTAGCGTTCTTAAAGTTTCCAACTTTTTTTTTTATTAATTTGGGCCAACTTTTTTTGGTTTGAGAATTGGGCGAGGGAGAAAGATGGGTAAAGTGGCAGTTGCAACGACGGTAGTGTGTTCGGTGGCGGTATGTGCGGCGGCGGCGTTGATAGTACGGAGGAGAATGAAAAGCGCAGGGAAATGGGCAAGAGTGATAGAGATATTGAAAGCCTTTGAAGAAGATTGTGCAACGCCAATTGCCAAATTGAGACAAGTGGCTGATGCTATGACTGTTGAGATGCATGCTGGTCTTGCTTCTGAAGGTGGCAGCAAGCTTAAGATGCTTATTAGCTACGTTGATAATCTTCCTTCTGGGTATTTTTCTCTTCTTCTTCTTCTTCTTCCTTATTAATTTTGTGATTTTGGATTTTTAAAAATGGATAAAGTTTAGATTTTTGAGCGATTTTATCTGAATTCAGATTTAAGAAACCTGAATTGGATAAATCGTTCCCACGTTTATCCGATTTTGTTTCTTTTTGGATAATGTCATCTGTGAAAGTTTCTTGCTTTATGATTTATTTGGAATTCGATTTTACTTGTTTGATTGTCACTCAAGAGAATTGGATAAAATTTGAGAATTTTGTGGGATTTTATCTGAATTAAGATTAATAAAATGGATTAATCTTTGTCACGTTTATTTAATTTTGTCTTTTTTTTTTTGTTGGATAATGTTATCTGAGAAAGTTTCATGCTTTATGATTCATTTGGAATTCGATTTTGATGGTTTGATTGTCCATCATTCATGGAATCTAAATCTTTACTTTGAATCATAATCTCTCTTGAAATTGGGAATTTTGTGAAAATTGTCATGCCAAAGTCAATAGAATCGGAGCAGAACATAGTTGATATAGCTTTTGATGTCTCACTGTTCCAAAGCTTGGCTTCTTTTACTTTCATGGAACTTAAAGAGTTTTTTCTTTGTTATCTTTTGTTTGTCATGTTCTTTGTAGGAGCGAGCCCATATGTCTTTATAAGAGGATTTAATGTAACTTTTTGGGTGAATCATTGAGTGTACTTTTTCTGTGTAGTTGTTTGTTTGTTTTTTGAGTTCTGATGCTAAATTCCGTTGTAAAATTTGAGTTGTGTGATTGGTTTTAATGCTTGGTATCAATTTGACAGGGATGAGACTGGTTTTTTCTATGCGTTGGATCTAGGCGGAACAAACTTCCGTGTTATGCGTGTGCTTCTTGGTGGGAAGCACGACCGTGTTGTTAAACGAGAATTCAAAGAAGAATCTATTCCTCCTCATTTGATGACCGGGAAGTCACATGTCAGTTTTCTCACTAAACTTTTATTCCTTATTGTTATGATTAGTCTTCTTGGTTGGTCTATATCTTTGTGTATTGGTTACATTTTGGCAGGAATTATTCGATTTTATCGTTGATGTTCTTGCCAAGTTTGTCGCTACAGAAGGCGAGGACTTTCATCTCCCACCTGGTAGACAACGGGAACTAGGTTTTACTTTCTCATTTCCGGTTAAGCAGCTATCTTTATCCTCTGGCACTCTCATCAACTGGACGAAGGGCTTTTCCATTGACGATACAGTTGAGCTTGTTCTCCTTTCATCTCTTTCCACCGAGTTTTTGATATGATTACGCTGTTTCTGATCTCCTGGCCTCTGTATCTCTGTTTCTTGGTGATTGTGTAGGTTGATAAAGATGTTGTTGGAGAACTTGTTAAAGCTATGGAAAGAGTTGGGCTGGACATGCTTGTCGCAGCGCTTGTGAGTTTTCCTCTATACACACACTCTTTTTTCAACTAGCAATCAATTTGTGTCATCTACTTGATTATGATTCTCTAATCCCTTTTGTAAACTTTACAGGTTAATGATACCATTGGAACACTTGCGGGTGGTAGATACACTAACCCGGATGTCGTTGTCGCAGTTATTTTGGGCACCGGCACAAATGCAGCCTATGTCGAACGTGCACATGCAATTCCCAAATGGCATGGTTTGCTACCCAAATCAGGAGAAATGGTTTGTGTTTTCGAATAAAACATAACAACTCCAATTGAGCTTTCAAGTACCTGTTTCATCTTATAGTATGTATGTACCACAATGTAGGTGATCAACATGGAATGGGGAAACTTCAGGTCATCACATCTTCCATTGACAGAGTACGACCACTCTCTAGATGTCGATAGTTTGAATCCTGGTGAACAGGTATGAGCTTTGAAACTATGCTGTTTTCCGAGAGTTTCGCTTATTGAAATATCATCATGACCATAAGATTATATCTGGCTATATTTGTTTTCTTCAGATTCTTGAGAAAATCATTTCCGGAATGTATCTGGGAGAAATCTTGCGTAGAGTTCTTCTGAAGATGGCTGAAGAAGCTGCCTTCTTTGGCGATATCGTCCCACCTAAGCTGAAAATACCATTCATCATAAGGTTGATTAGTTGCTCCGTCGTTATGACTACTTGCCATCGATTCAGAAGTCTAATAATTATGTTTGCGGTATGCAGGACCCCGAACATGTCTGCTATGCACAGTGATACTTCCCCGGATTTGAAGGTTGTAGGAAGCAAGTTAAAAGACATATTGGAGGTTAGACTCTCTCCTATACACAATGATTTCACACTTTAATCTATAAATCTCAAAAGAGTTTCTTTGGTGGAACTCTCAGGTCCAGACTAGTTCTCTGAAGATGAGGAAAGTTGTGATCAGCCTATGTAACATCATTGCAAGCCGAGGAGCTCGTTTATCTGCTGCGGGGATCTATGGAATCCTCAAGAAAATAGGAAGAGACGCAACAAAAGATGGAGAAGCTCAGAAATCTGTGATAGCGATGGACGGTGGGCTATTCGAGCATTACACTCAGTTCAGTGAGTCGATGAAGAGTTCATTGAAAGAGTTGCTTGGAGATGAAGTTTCAGAGAGTGTTGAAGTGATACTGTCGAATGATGGTTCAGGTGTTGGAGCTGCATTACTTGCTGCTTCTCACTCTCAGTATCTCGAACTTGAAGATGACTCTGAAACAAGTTAATTTTAAAAGCCTTTTTTTTGTGTTTAACCTTCTTCTTTGTTTTGCCGTTAGGGTTTAAACAAATAAAAAAAAGTAAGAAGGTAAAAATGCCCTTTTGGGAAATTTTATTTTTGACAATTTTCAGGAACAATAAAACCTGGATTCTTCATCAAAGCTCTGGGAAATTCAAACGACCAGCCAATGTTGTAGAACTATACATATATATTCGAGTTCTTTCTATGAACGTTCATTTTTTCCCAAAACTAGTAATCAGAAATTCTATCAAGTCTTTTCTTTCGTATTCTTAACTTGAAACACAAATCAAGCATTTGAAACAATGTCTTCTCTATATTTCCGAGCAAAAGAAATACTTGGTATAAAAACGATATTTTTTTTCTCGAATTTAATTTAATATTATATTTTTAAAATATTAATTAAAACCATTTAGACTAAAAATAATGAATTAATATAATACATTTGTTTTAAGATTTTCGAATTTACTAGCAAAGAAACTCCGAAATTTAGGATTTGAATAGATGTAACATATGGTACGAACAACTAGAACATTTTATTTTTGAACAGACAACAATCAATTTACTGCATATCAAATTTATTTTTATGTAAATCTGATATGTAATTAGTCTGCTACCAATTTTGTTTTTTCCCATGGTTATCATTACAAATTACAATTTATAAACAGTAAACAAAAGGGTCTATTCAGTAAAACGGTTTTGTCCACCTCATCCATTAACACTTCTTTCTTATCTTCTCCACTTCTCTCCTTTAGAATTTACTCGAAAGGTTGGACCAAGAACAAAAACAAGACTAATTTCAAGTGTTTATTTCTTTGGTTTCAATTTTAATGTAATGGTTTAATTTTGGTTCTTTCCTCTTTTAACAGTTTTGAATATATTAAGTTGTAGTTCAACGAAAAGATCAAATACAAAATCTCAGATCTCTCATTAAAGATTTAATTTTGTACATAATCTTCTTTTTTTTTTTTTTCTAAAATTTTTGTACATAATCATTCCAACATTTTTGTTCTTCTTAAAAGAAACAAAATCGAAATGCTTCAATATTACACAAACAAAAATGTTGGGATGATTACAGACTACGGACCATAATTTCTTGTTTTTGCTCTTGGTCCAAGAGGCTAGCTCAAGCCTTGAAGAGGTAACTTGTATTTTCCTTGTGTTAGTTCCAAGATCATGAATATCTCATTCCCATCTTAGCTATAAATTACTAAAAATTTTTTTCCGTCAACTATATAAACTACTAATTACAATTTTTAAATCTGGTATGTAATTTGTCCGCGACAAAATTTTGTTTTTCACATGTGCATATCGGCCTAATGTTTTCACGTTCGACCCGAATTGCCCGGTTCAACTGATTAACCTGTGATTCGAATACTTTTCTAGTTTGGGTTTAATGTTAAAATCTGACAAGTTCAAAATTTAAAAAACCCACAAAAAGTCACCATTAACCCGTGACCGGTGAACCAATTGAACCGGCCAGATGTGGGTTTTAAAAAGCTTCCTTGACTTTAGAATAAAATATAAGATTTAAACATTTATTCAATCATTGAAAAAGTTTTTTCACTTCTTAAACTCATTTGATGTTGTAGATTTTGGTGAAGACTTCACAATGCCGCTTTAAACAATGAATCGAATGGTGAGAGAGACAACCAAGATTAGTTGTTTAAATTCACGATCTTTTCTTAGTTTATTTCCGTGATTGGTGATCTCTTACTATATTTGTTATCGTGTTAGATATTTAGTTGAATATAAAAAAATGTAATCATTTTATTATAATTATTTGATTTTATATATTTATATATTTTTAGTGTAAATGATTTTATATTTTATTAAATGTGATGTAATTAATTTGTTATTATATTTATAATTTTTTTAAAATTTTTATTAATATTAATTAATTGATCCGTGGTCCAATCCGGATGACTGGGTGACCCAAAGATAGTCCGGTCACTATCTGGGTCAGGTTTAAAAACATCGGTGGTAGCATTGGTAATTCAAGTCTATTTGAGGTGATTTCGTGAAAGAGATTATTTTTCTCGCAACGACACCGTTTTCTAGTCATTTCTGTTGTACTTCTATTCTTTCTTATCTTCTCCTTCCTCTGGTCTTTCCCTTAAACCCTAGAAATCTCTGGTAGTCAATTGGTCTATGAATGGGAGAATCTTCAACCACCGTTATCCAATTGCGCTTCGTTTGAAAAATTCACCTATCCCCACCGGATTTTTTTTTATTTTTTCTCTTCTGTTTACTCCGAATCATGTACTGTAACTTAACAAGAAGCCAAGGCTTTCCAATGGCGATTAGGGTTTCATTACAACAAACAACAATCAAAAGTTGTCTCCAGTTCTCAAAGTCTTCGTATTTACCAGTTAAGTTTCATTTAAACCCTAAAGGAAGCACCTTTGCACATGTTTCGACTGGTTTAGTTAGTTCTCGTCTTAATTCTATGAAGATTAGAATGTTGAGGAACCCTGAAGGTGTTAGAGAGTTTTCGAGTTTTGATTCGCAGAGATTTGGGAAACGAAGTAGTAGTAATAGTAGTAGAGGGAAGTCAGGATTAGGATCGAAAGCTTACCGAGATAAGAGAAGTGGCGGTAGTGGCCGTTCTAGTGGAGATTCAATTTGGGTGAAGTCTGATGAGAAACCAGTGGAAGAAAGGTTTCAGAGAGGTGATAGACCTTCTTGGGAGAAACGAGATGGTAGAAATGATTCAGGTTCTGATAGGAGAAGTAGATCCAGAGGTTATGGTGAGACGAGGAATCGAGATTCTTTTCGTGGTCGAAGAGATGATAGAATCAGTGAAGTGGAAGAAGAGAGTAAGAAAGGTGGAGGGAATTCAATTTGGGTGGCTAATGATGATAAACCGGCGAAAGAGCAATCGCCGAGAGTTAACAACCGGTCATCTTGGGATGATAGAACAAGAAATCAGAACTCTTTTAGTGCCCGAGGTGATGATAGAATCACTGAAGAAGCAGAAGAGGAAACAATGAATCATGCCCCTGAAGATGGTGATGGAATCGTTGAAGAAGAACCAGATAATACTAGGTGGTCTGAGATCAAAAATAGATTCAATAGGTATGATGTAAGAGATCAAGGGCGTGACGATGCAGCTTATCGAAACTGGAATAGGCAAGAGAGCTGGGGTAGGAAAACATGGCAAGAGGCGACTGAGTCCAGTGTGCCTAGGCTGGAAGGTGAAGTGGTTTATGGAGTAAGTCCAGTGTTGGCTGCACTCTCTGTTGGGAGACGAGAGTTCTATGCTCTCTATGTTCAAGAAGGTTTAGATTTGAGCAGTAACAATAGGAAGAAGAAAGACAAGAAAGGCTTCGAGAGAGTTTTGAAAATCTCTGAAAAACTTGGGTTAAACATCAAGGAAACTTCGAAGCATGATCTTAACATGGTCGCTGATAACAGACCACATCAAGGATTGGTGCTTGATGCTTCTCCATTAGAATTGGTGAAAGTGAAAGAACTAGATCCGATTTCATCAGAGGAAGAGAAATATTCTCTCTGGGTAGCTCTTGATGAGGTCACTGATCCACAGAACTTAGGCGCGATCATAAGATCTGCTTACTTTTTTGGAGCCACGGGTGTTGTGGTATGCGCTAAAAACTCAGCTCCATTAAGTGCAGTTGTGAGTAAAGCAAGCGCTGGATCACTCGAAGTAATGGAACTCAGGTACTGCAAAAACATGATGCAGTTTTTGGAAGCTTCTGCTGAGAACGGCTGGCGTGTGGTTGGTGGTTCGGTATCACCAAAGGCTGTTGCTTTGAACGAGGTTTTACCTGGCAGCCCAACAATTCTTGTCTTGGGTAATGAAGGAACGGGTTTAAGGCCATTAGTAGAGCGATCATGTACCGATTTAGTGAGGATTAGTGGTAATATGCCCAACGAAGTTGCAGTAACAGAGTCTGATGATGCGGAAGGTGAAGGTTTCAGATCATTTCTTGCTGTGGAGAGCTTGAACGTGAGTGTTGCAGCTGGTTTGTTTCTTCATCACTTAATAGGCAACAAAGCAAGTGCTTGATTCCTCCTTGAGTTCTTCTTATCAATTACATTTTTGAACCAAACTTGGGATTTGCTCTTTACTTGTATAACTTTATGCTCTCATTCTATGGTTTGTTTTCCTAACATGACCTGATCTATCTATGCTCGAAAAGCTGCATTATTTGAAGATCAATTCCAGAAATTTCAGCTCAGTGAAAGTAAAATTTCCAACAATATCGATAAATCCAACTTCTAGATCTTCAAATTTGTCGAGTGTTTAACGCAAGTGATGATTTATAGTGTTTGGTTAAAATACTCGCACACTTCCTGAGACTTGTTTCTTAGACTGTGGAAAGTTAAACCATATAGTATCTGGTTAAAATGGTTAAAGGTTAAATATGGTTCATGTTTACAATGAATTGGATTTCTACACCACATTTATATTCCCTTAGTTCTTTTTTTTGTCTTGAAAAAGGAAATGGAGCCAAAAACATGAAATGGGTACCACTATATCCTTTACTAGGGATAGCACAAGTAGCATGGTCCAGTTCAACATGAGAATTTGGATATATTTAGTGTTTGATTAAGGTGGTTAAAGCCGGGAAGTTAAACAACTTTTTTGTTATTAAATCATATCAATGATACAACAGACGATTCAAATAGGTGTTTGCAGTTGAAACAAAATGGTTACAAATCATTTGTACTAAAACAATTTTTGAGTTAATTTTTTTAAAAAATATATTTTATATCGTTCTTATAAAAGTTATATTAATAGGTAATAACTAACAAAATTTACAATATAATTTACTGTTAATTTCTAATATTATTAAATATTATAGATGGTATATATTTTTAATACCAAGTGTCTGGTAGCTCAATTGGTAAAGATCATAGATGAAGTTTAGAGGTCGCCGGTTCGAGTGACGCTTGGAACGAAACTAAGGGGGTGTTATTAGTTAATGAATTTTAATAGAATTAAAATCCAACACTAATCAACTGTTATTCAACTAATGATTCTAAATCCAGTTTTAAAATCTAGTGTTATTGGAACTCATCTTTGTAATCATGCTTAATAGATTTTAAAATTTAGTGTTATTCAATTAAGATTTTAAATATTTCATTAAAATCCAGTATTATTCAAAACAAAAAAACTTGTAAAATCCTTGTATATTAGTTCATTTGAAATGAAATCTCTTTGGAGTTTCATGAGTAAATCATTAGAATCAATATTCAAGACATATTGCATAGATTATATTGCATAGATTTTGAAATTTATACAAACATATTTTTAAAAGCAACATCAGAAAACAAATCTAAAGCTTAAAGAATTGACTTTAACTCCATAATTGAATAACACCACCTAATATTACATGCTGTAGTTTTGGATCTGGAAAAATTACGGATTTCGGCCTAGAACCTTCTTATATTAAAAAAAAAAAAAGGTATATATTTTTATTGTCACGAAGAATGTGTGTATACACGAACGCTCATAATCCATTGAAGTCAATTTCTTGCGATAAACGTAGTTTATTTCTTGCACACAATCAAATCTAGTTACGTACATTAGCAAACACTGTTTTAGATTGGTCCGAGTGATTGTTTGACTTTGATCGAAAATAAACACACAATTTTAATTAATTACCTTTGAAAATATGTAATTACAATGCTCATATTAGTGCAAAGAAAAAACAACAAATATAATTTGAACCAATAGTTTGTTCACTAGCAATATATTATATGTATAGTTGACTCTAGTACATTAGTATCAATCTAAAAATCTAATCTAACTCGATATTAGGCCATATGTTTTAACACCAAATTAGATTTGAAAAACATGGCAATGGAAACACAATAATATTTTTAAGTCACATCAGAGAAGAAGATGCATAGAATATACCTAGAAAATATTCAATTCGCCAAGGAGATCAATGATTAGGTCATAGGAGTAATAAACTATAGAATAAAATTATGTGGAAAAAATAATAAATAAAATTAAGAAAAGAAATTGGGTTGTCAAAAACACACATGTATCTAAGCTGTCACCACTCGTGATACTCTGTTCGAAAAGGACATCTTTAGATTCGGCATCACATTCTGGCATCTTTGCCGCCAAAATTACTTTATTGTATAAACAATATTTTCCTCTTGAGTAAGAATAATCCTTCACGAGAAAGTAAAAATTAACTTTGATCTTGCGAGCAAAAGTAGTTTACATGTTTAATGTGATATATGCAAAATAAGTGATATATTATTAAACTGTAATTGGTAATTGATGCGGATCACCACACTAAACATATTTGATCATTGTTCATGTGAAACTTAAAATATTTTTAAAAAGTCGAGTATGAGTAGGTGTCTTTTGGAGATGCCATGTTCTGATGGTTTGATTTAGCTTCAAGAGTGTGATTCGACATTTGAAAAATTAAATAATGCATCAAAAAATGGTTAGAAAAACTCTCTCTTCAAGAATATATATGTCTTAATATGCAGGTTAAGAAGCACATGAACTATTTAGTCTATTTCACGTGCAATTAAGATGTAGTCATATTCCAAGAGACATGTTACTGTTGCAATCTTAGGTCGAAAGCATCATCTTTTGTCGAAACAAAAGTTCCAAGAGTCCAAGACATTAAGTTACAATATGCATATGATGCGAGCAAATCATCACCCATTTGCACAACTTCTTTCAAAACCGCATAAAACAGTTTTTTTTTTTATCTCGCTTAAGAGAAGCAATTTTTAGAATTAGAAAAATACCTTCAAATGACAATGATCCATATCTTGAAAGTTATTTTTGTTGCTTCAGCTCTATTCAAGCCTCACATCTTATTCGAAATATCCGTAAAACTCATTGAATTCAACAACCACAAACCGTACTTCATCTTTCGAGATCCTAAACCGTATAAATCACAATCCTTGTCTCAAATGTAGAATACGATCTCCATACACAAATAATTGAAAAAAAAAAACTTGCACATGAATAATCCGTTTGTTTGAAAAACAAATATCTAATTTTTTACAAGAATCTTTCCAAAACATAACCAATCCAACACTTAAACCAATAAGCCTACCAGTTGACACATGGTCACTAGCTAGAGTTTATAATCTTTTCAATGAACCAAAAAATGTTTCTTAACGCGGTTTTAGGTTTCGAAATATAATCAGAATATTGACAAACATATGTTCTTCTAATAGCAATAAATTTTAGTATATGCTCTATACAAAATAAATGAAAGATTATAAGATTTAAATGCTTATAGATATATACAACACACACGTAAACATAGTTTTTTTTTTTTGACATAATACAATGATATATATTTCTTTTAACAGAATATTTATTTCCTTAACTATTGGGAATAATTTCTTTTGAAATTGATGACAACCAAAAAAAAAATCTTATTTGAAATTTCAAATAGAAGGTGCTGATTCTTAAAGATTTATGAATTTATTAAAAATAAAAAATAGTAAAGTTGAGTTTTTTGAATTAAAAAAGGAAGAGGAAAGAAAAGGGATGTGTCCATGATTGATTGAATGGTGTGATTTAGTTTTTGAAAAATATTATTATAAGTTTAGTTTTTTAGTTTTCTCTCTGGATTTTCGCTGGTCCGTCAATGGTGATCTGAGACAATTTCACGAATCTAATTGGTTTCGATGTGTGACAGAGAGAGACAACGAGACGAATTTCAAATCTAGGGTTTCTCATTTTTTGCTCCTCTGTTCTCTCTTCTTCTTCTCAATCCTTTATTGTCGCGAGGAAGAGGACGACGTTGAATACAAGGAGAGGACACAAGGAAAAGAAAAGAGACGAAAGATGTCTACATTGGACTCCATTGATGCGATTCTCTTCTCTCTTAGCAGAGCTTTTACAAGCCCTTTCGCTGTCTTCGTTCAGATCCAGGTGAGAGCTTTTTTTTTGTCTTTTGCTGTTGTTGTTTCCGATTGAAAGTTTGGTCCTTTTTTTCTCTTTCAAAATTTTGAATTTTGCTTGCTCCTCTGAATCACACGTTCGGATTCCATAAAACCCAATTCGCTTGTTTTTTGTTTTACGTTGGTTCAGATCGAAAGTTTGGTCCTTTTTCTCGTTAAATGTTGGAGGATAAAAGTCTGGATTTTGGGGATTTGTTATCTTTAGGGGTTTTGTTCTACAAAGGTTTGAAAAGTAATGATTTTTATGTTCCGTATGAAGCGTAGAAAAGAAGAAATTGAGCGTTTGTTGCATCATCAATGATTTTCCAGGAAAAATGATTGGTTTAGATCATATAAATCCTAGCAGTTTTTGGTTAAATGTGTTCTCTTTTAGTTGTTTGATTGAGCATTTTTATCATCAGGATAAGAATTTTTCTTGCGTTTGTTATTTGGGTTCTTAATGTTTCTTGTATATGCTTCAGGGGTGTACAATATGCTTACTACTTGCTCTCGGCTGGTTATTGGCTGAATATGTCAGGTAGTGTCTTTACCTTAATAATGTCTTATTTTGATTTTACAATCTGAGTTTTGTCTTCTGAAATGTGTTTGTGTTCCATTTCTATCTCTAAGGAATCGTGAGGTTAAGAGAATTAAAAACAGCATAAAAGCGGGCAATAGCTTGGCGTTTCTTTATCAAGATATCAATGAACTTGAGCACTCTAGGCAGGTTAAACTTCCTAGAGTTTCAGTTGTCATGCCTCTAAAAGGTTTTGGAGAACACAATTTACACAACTGGAGAAGTCAGGTCAGTCCCTCATGTTGCAGTATCATTGTCTCCTTTCTAGGCAGAGTTTTTTTTTTTAATTTGCATCATAGTTAAGCTTTTTGCCAGAGAAGTTTGTTGCTTCCAACTTAAATTTTAAGATTGATCCATGTCTATGTGTAGATTACTTCTCTCTATGGTGGGCCATTGGAATTCCTTTTTGTTGTAGAAAGTACGGAAGACCCTGCATATCACGCTGTTTCCCGTCTATTATCTATGTATCAGGTACAGCAGACATGTTTCAACATATCATTGTGTTCGTGTTATTTGTTATCTATCGATGGAAGTATAGTCCATATGGCCTTCTTTTGTCTTGAAGTATCTACTGACTCTACATTTTTCCTAATCTGTCTTCAATGTACACAGGATCATGTTGAAGCTAAGGTCGTGGTTGCTGGTTTATCAACAACATGTAGCCAGAAAATTCATAATCAGTTGGTATGTATGATTTTTTTTTTCTCCCAATATTTTTTTTATCTCTCCTTTGTGACTGTTCTTAAATCAACTGTAATCACAACCATGAAAAGCTAACTTATCTTCCAACATACATTTTTCATTTTTGTTGTTCATTCATTGGCTTTCGCTGAATGTTCCTGTTTCTGGCTTCTTTTTCTTGAAGATTGGAGTTGAAAAAATGCACAAAGATACCAAATATGTGTTATTTTTGGATGATGATGTTAGACTGCATCCTGGAACAATCGGAGCTCTCACGACTGAGATGGAGAAAAATCCAGAGGTGGTACCCAAACTACAGAAATCCTGAACTAATTGGCTTAATTCTGTGTCTGTTTACATTTATCAAAGACATAGCTAAGGATAGGCCCTTAATTATCTTTCCTTCTGTCTGAATTTGTTTAACAGATATAGTGATTTCTTGCAGATATTTATTCAAACTGGGTATCCTCTAGACTTGCCGTCTGGGACTCTTGGGAGTTATTGCATCTATGAGTACCACATGGTACGGTAGATATAATCACTGGTTACTTTTATCAAGTTGTTAGGTTGTTTATAATTGTAGCATATCGTAATTTGAGCTAATATTTGGCATGTTCACTTTCCAGCCTTGCTCAATGGGATTTGCGACTGGTGGAAGAACATTCTTTTTGTGGGGAGGATGTATGATGGTATGTATATAACATATTACATGGTATATAGAATGTTTGTTTTGTATTCCCTGCTACAGCTAATTTTGGTTTATGTTTCCAACTATTTGTAGATGCATGCTGATGATTTCAGACAAGATCGGTACGGTGTTGTCTCTGGCTTACGTGATGGTGGATATTCAGATGATATGACACTTGCCTCTCTAGCAGGTAACATTTGCTTCAAATTTCCCTCCAACTTATAGTTGACAGTTTTTTCATGTTTCCACTTACCTTCTTCTTTCCAGGTGCTCATAAGAGGCTCATTACATCTCCTCCTGTTGCTGTTTTCCCTCACCCTCTCGCGAGTGATCTAAGTTTTGGACGGTACATTCTCATATCTACTTGTTTGAAACATAAGATACTGAATATTTCAGATGCTTAACAATTTCTATTCTTTTTTGTTTTATAGATACTGGAACTACTTGAGAAAACAAACCTTTGTGCTAGAATCATACATATCGAAAGTTAACTGGATAATGAACAAGGCTTTGTTTGCTGTCCATTGTTATCTTTCATGGGGTTTTGTTGCACCATATGTTATGGCTATCATTCACATCACATCAGCTTTAAGAATCTACATCAAGGGCTATCATCAACTTGAAGACACGACCTCTGCTTCTGGTGGTGAGCATACTTTTCTTCTTATTTAGGTGGGTTATGTGTTTAAGATACCAGAAATTTGTTCTAGTGCCACGATGATTGCTCGTGTGTTGGGGGATCTTAGAACTGTTGTGTAGAAGCATAATGATTTGTCATCTTCAACTTAAATTGTAGGATTGTCTGTTTTTCTTATGCTACATATTGACCGAAGGATGAGGTTCTATGTAGGTATGATGCTTGTTATAACGTTGGCGATCTGCACCTTCATCGAGCTTCTGTCAATGTGGAATTTGACGAGACGAGAAGTTCAGCTATGCAATATGTTATCCCCTGAGGCTCCCCGTCTCTCTCTTGCAACTTACAACTGGGGACTTGTATGTGCTTTCAACCTCCTTTTATTAATTAGAATTAGATTAAACTCTTGAGTAATAGTGTCGAAAGTTATGGGGATGATAGATATGGAGGTAACATATTCGTTTTGGTTGGGGGGAAATTTACAGGTTTTTGTAGCAATGCTTGTAGACAACTTCCTATATCCGATATCAGCTTTCCGGTCTCATTTTTCTCAATCCATAAACTGGTCTGGAATCAGATACCACTTGAAAGATGGAAAGATATTCAAGGTAAATCATTTGTGTCTCCAAATAGTTTTCTCGTTATCATTTCACTTAATGTTCACCTAGAGAACTGTATAATGTATGTAATTGATTGCAATGTGATATCAGATTGAGAGACGAAAGGATATGGGACCAACAAAGACTGATTTAGGAGGCAAACATTTGTATGGTAAGAAAGGAGCTCCTCAGAAAGCTTCATTCTTAAGCTCATTGGGAAGAAATTTGGCTCACTGGCGACAACCGAAAAAATTCGATGTTTAAAAAAACCGTATTTATACAGTAGAAGAAAGCTCTAAAGTCGATTTTTGCCCGGGAATTCGCGGGTAAACTGATGATTCTTTGCGATGTTGGTGATTCTTTTTCAAGAAGGGGGAAGATTTGATCTTGTTTTAATTTTTCTTTTGGTTGGCTTCAAAATGTTTATTGGTGAAGAAAGGCGTTAATCCCCTTTGGTAAATTTTTATTTATTGATCTCTGTTTATTTTATTATGGGTTTCACTTAGCCGTTTAAAGATGAAATATACTGCTCACCATCTTGATTCATCACCTTGATTTCTGTAATTTTTGGTTCTTCATCATTCAACTTTTTAGTTTGTTGTGTATCATACAAATGTTTAATCCAATTATAATTCTCATTCTTGCCTTGGTCTATAGTTGTCTGAAATATCAAAATTTTAAATTTAAGATGTATTTGTTGTGCTCACAATTTTATGTCATATCATCCGCGGCATGGCCGGCTCGTCACATAAGCCACAGAAGGTAAGGCTTAGGGCCCAAATTTTTTTTTAACCATGGAAATTAATATATATATATATATTTTTTCTCAAGTTTTGATTTATATCTTAGTTAGTAAGTGAAGCAAAATAAAAACTGTTGATCTTCCCTTCGCGGAGGTTAGGGTTTATATTCAGCAAATGATTCCACTTTGATGAGTCTACGAAAAATTGTTGGTTTGTGATTTGTGATAACATATTCACTTGATTTACTTTGGTGATCAAGAAAGAGCCAAAGGGGAGCCGAGGAGGTAACAATTAACGTAACAGGAGTGTGATTGTGAAGGATGTGTTAATTACGGTTTTTGAATATAATAATAGTGTTGTTGATTTTGGGAGATTGGTTTTGATTGAATTGATGATATAAACCATAAATCCAGCCTTTCATCATCGGCGGCCACATATCTCCCATGTACAGAGGATTCAACAGTAAGATTTCTCTCTATCTCTCTTGCTAGAAATTGATGGTTCTGTTCTTTTTAGTGACCCTGCGACAGGTCTAAATAATACGTGTATCTATATTGCTTGGGGTGCAAGGTAGTGGAGCGCATTGCATTCAATATACTAAACTAATGGTTTTTAGGTATAACTTCAAAATCTGATTTTTTGTTTGTTTGTTTGTTTGTTTCTCTGTTTCGTAACTGTATATTTTCTTTGTTTTCTAGAGCCAAGGACAGGCGTCTTCTGGAACGTCGAGGACTACCCAATCCCTAATCTCTATCCTCATACGATTTTTCAAAATATTAAATCAGCTCTTGAGAATAAGGTACGGTGGTGAAGTGAAAATCTTGGGTTATTATGAGAAGAATAACATATCCGAGGTTCGGTTTTGTCAAAGGTTCATTGAGTATCATAATGCCGGAATCATGTTACGCGGAGGTGAACTTTCTTCTTTAATAACTTAAAACTCTCTTACGTTCTCCTTTGGTACACTTTGTAATCCAGATCTCTGTTTTTATATAATATAGTGTCAGGCGATAAAGCTGCGAGAGTTGGTCAAATGATAGTGCGCATTTGTTTATGGCCACTGGATAATCCTGTATCAAATTTGATGGTAGTCTTTAAAAACATCTCACAAGAACCCGAGCTCATCAGGGTTCTTCAAGCTCTGAGATTGAATAATTTCAATGTTCTCTTAGCACAGCATTTTAATGTCGAAACACCATTGCTACTTCAAACTGTAAGCTCATCCATATGGCTTTCCACAAGCCTATTTGATCGAGGAATCCTTATCAAACCAAGCTTTACTTCATCCGCAGCCTCTTGGCCACCAGAAACCATGTACAAAGGACTCAATGGTAAGACTTCTCTCTATCTATTTGCCCGAGCAATCCAAAATATACATATATCTAATATTGCTTGGAGTGCACGTTGGTGTTGATTTCGGATCAGGTTTCATCTGATTGATCTGTCATTGTACGTAGACCAACAGATTTAATCAATCTGTCATATACTAAACTAATGGTTTTTTGAAACCTCGCAGAAACAAATGTATTCTGGGACGTCGAGGACTGCCCAATCCCTAATGGTGTCACTACTGATGAGTTTTTACAGAATATCAAATCAGCTCTTGTAAATAAGGGTTATCTTGTAAAATTGCTAGAGTTGATAAAATGTTTATGGACATTTGTTTTTTCACACTGAACAATCCTGTGGAGTATCCTAAAAGATCAAATTTGGTGGTGATGGCGAGAAGCTACAATTTAGAAGTTGACCAGCTAAAGGTTGATAAACCTCTCGTTTTCAAAATAGAAATGTTGGACGGTTTTCTTAAAGCTTTGAGAACGAGAGGTTACAACGTTCTCTTAGCAGAACCTGATGATTCCTATAGAAGATCCGTTTGGCTTTGGCCAAGCCTTGCCTATGGAGGAAACCCTATCCAACATTCGGTTCTCACTACTACTTGTCATAGTAAGCGTTAATGGATTCTTTTCTTTTTTTGTGTGTGTTCTTTCTGTTGCATAGTTGGTTATGTTGTCTCCGTCATCGCAGGCACATGTATCTTCTGGGACGTAGAGGATTTCCCAATCCCTAATGGTATTGACACTACTGATAAGGTTATTCTTAATATCAAATCAGCTCTTGCGAAAACGGGTTATGATGGTAAAGTGTCAATCGTGGCTTATTATGAGAAGAATAAGATCTTGGATGATTTCCACTTGGTACCTGCAGGTAAAATCTCTTAATATTCTTTTCTTTGTCAGCTTTAATGCGTTTTTAACCTGTAACATATATTCCATTTCTATATGGTTTCAGGAGATAAATCTTCGAGAGGTAATAAGATGTTAGTAGACATTCTTTGTTGGGCAGTACATAATCCTGTATTCTCAAATTTGATAGTGATCTCAAAAGACATCTCAGAATATAGAGAGTTCAGCGACGTTCTTCAACTTTTGTCAGGGAGAGGTTACAATGTTGTCTTAGCACTGCCTGATGTGGCCGCATATTTACGCTCTGTATGGCTTTATTACCTGAAGAATAATACTACGAAGGTTGCGGAAGACTGAAAAGTAGCTGATGCAAGGTTCGGCAATGATGTTTAATCATTCCCTTTCCCTTTCTCGTACTTGAATGTTTTGGTGATTATTAGTGTTTGTTCAAATTATTCAATTCTAAATGGGATGGTTCCATGGTTATTATCTACATAAACGTGGTTATCTTCTTGAACACGTCATCCAAATGCAGGCTTTTCTTCTTGAATCCATGAAACAAATTACGTCATTTCTTCCTAGAGGAAGCTTTTTTGGATGCATTCTGGCTGCTGACAGACTTGAGGTCTTTTGTTCGTAAGTCGTATCACCCGCGTCGACCGTGGCGTCATAGGTTTCTGATTTGTTGGTTTTTGCTTCACTCGAGAACCTCTGTTCTCCGTTTCCTTCTTCCCATCAGTCTCAACGTTCCCAACTGTTCCAACCTGTTCCTCTACTCCATCAATTTCTCCCTCTTCTAGAACTTTCTGTATCCAGAACCAAGAGTATATAGAAGACGATAAGTTATTAAATTATAGAGTGAATTAGGTATTTTGACAAGATTTTCATTGCTCTAGTCCAATAACTATTAAAAATCTAGTCCAATAAACTCTTATTGTTAAAAAATAAAATTGGGCATAAAATCTTCTTTCTCACCTAATTTGCCCTAATTATATGCCAGCTTGCGTAGGAAACTATATATTGTACGTAGTCGATTAAGTGAAGATATCAAGGGATGATACTTATATACCCTTACCTTAGTAGTCTCTCATAAAACAAAACCCAACCCTTCATAATCGGTAGCCACATTCCACATATCTCCGTGGAAACCATGCACAGAGGATTCAAAAGTAAGATTTCTCTCTATCTCTTGCTCAAAATTTGTTTGTGTATGGGCATGTTCCTTTTTTTTGTTGACAGGTGAGAGCTAGCTAGCGATCCAAAAAAAATATATGTATCTATATTGCTTGGAGTACAAGGTGGTAAAGAGCATCTTGATTAGGTTTTTTTACTTTAAAAACTCTCTTTTACTACTTAATTTATATGTATGGTAATCCATATCTCCGTTTCTATATATAGTGCCAGGGGTCAAACGTGTGAGAGTTCTTAAGATGTTAAGTCACATTTGTTTATGGTCACTGGATAATTTCACCATCAAATTTGTTGGTAATCTCGAAAAACATCACACAAGAACCGGAGCTCATCAGGGTTCTTCAAGCTTTGCGATTGAAGGATCACAACGTTCTCTTAGCACAGCCTGATCATAATAATGTCGAAGCGGCAGTTCTAATTCACACGTCTGTAAGCTCATCGGTATGGCGTTCGAGAAGCCTACTTGATCGAGGAATCCTTATCAAACAAACCGGAAACTCACAACATGATGAGACTTGTGCTTGTAGCGGATGCTTACAAGCTGTTGAGAATAAGCTTGCCAAGAAGCGTAAGAAGCAGCAGGAGCGTAAGAAGCGGAAGAAGCAGAAGCAGCAGAAGAAGTTCAAGGTCACAACTACTACCAAGGGGGACACTGAAAGTAACTGATGCATGCAAGGTTCCCCCAATGGTGTTCTATCATTTTTGCTTTTATCTTTCTGACTTGTGGATGTGAAGACTGAGAATCTATACTAAGCATCTAGGCTGCATTATATTTCTTTTGAACAAGTGTTGAGGTTAGGTCATAGTTTGACAAACAAGATCGAAGTGAGTAATATTTCAGTATACAAAATCAAAGGTTTGCATAAGTTATCATAATTGAAGCACAACCACCAACTGCTCTTTAACTCTATATAATCTCTCTTTGGAGTTATCTCTTTGCTACCAAAAAAAAAACAACATCAATAAAATAATTGAGTAATCATGGCCAAGCCTTGTGCTGCATTTCTTGTCTTCCTCTGCCTTTCCATGCTCATCCTGTCAATCCCTGGTGAGTTCTCTAATGTAATAGTAACAATTTCATATCATTATAAATTCAGGATATACAAAATTAAGGAATAAACTAACTATCCTGAAAAATGCAGAAGTGGATGCTTATAATAAGCTATGCATATCAATCAAATTAAAACGTTGACAGATATTAGTTGCCAGATGAACGATTGCGACTGCGACCACGACCACAGATGCGGTGAGTGGGAAGATGAGAGCCATGGGAATTGCAAACAACACCATCTCCGAGTCGTTTGCACATGTACCTTGGACTGTCTTGATATTTCATCTACGTCGAACGCATAATAATGCATGCATATTTTCAAATCAACGTAAGAATAAACAATCTAGTTAAGAGTTGTAACATGAGGTTTTAATGTATGAGCCCATAAGTTTGAATGTATTGAGATTATTATAAATTATAAATAATGTGTTTCTTGTTTCGATGGCTATATATAAAGTTGTAGTTATGTATGTGATCGTCGCTATGTTATGTATACTTCTTTTTTTTTGGATCTTGTGAAAAATTATTTATTATTAGTTATGTATATAGCTCTGTTAATAATTTCGCAATTTAAAGTGAATGTAATTCAAAACAACATAAGATTTCTTCTCTCTTCTCTCTCTTTCATCTTTCAAAGAGAAAGAAGCTTTTTCGTTCACGATTTGCCGGCGATTATTCTCCACTGTTGTTGGTTCCGCTTGAGGCAAAATTCTCGTCTTCCTGCATCAGCTTTCTCAGTGGTGTAGGTTAGCTTTGCTTCCAACGTAAATGGCTTTTTTAGCATCTTCGTCCGGCTTTGTTTCTGGTATTGGTGGTTTTGTCAACACCGGTGGTCGACTCTGTTTCTAGCGATCTCACCGCTTATCTCGCTAGCGGGTATTGGCTAGCTTTTGCTCAGGAGCGTTTGCTCTAACTTTTTTTTTTTTTTTTCTTTAGGCTCTTTTGATTTCCAATTAGTTTTGGTTTCCTTTGGCTCTCGCTAGCTTTATCTCTTTCTATTGATCTAAGTTTGTAATTCTTCAATCCTTCTTTGTTTAAAGGGCTTGATTCGTTCTTCATGCTTTCTAGATTTTAAAATTTTAAGAACGAAGTTATATTGTTGGATTGATGTTTCTCTTCGTTAATAGTTCATGTTGAAGTAATTGGGGGCTGAAATTATATACCGATACTTTGGATTCGATTGAATTTTCGTTTTTAGGTTTGATGACCTGCAATTGAAGATTGAAAGCTTGTCTATTGAAGAAGAAGAAGAAGAAGAAAATTCAAAGATTCTCATCAAAGCTAAAATTGGAATCTCGCCATGATTTCTTTGGGCGAAGTTTGAGACATGTTGATAGATCAAGTTTTCTGGTGATTTTGGTCGGATTGAAGATTCCCGACGACACACAATTTTGCCAATGAACGGAAACTCCTATCTCTTCCACTTCCCACGTGTCTAGAAGCCTGGTTACCATTGGATACGTGTTTCATGTGCTGTCTACAACAAGCTTTCCTTCAATTTAGGGTTTCTGTTGGGCTTTTCTTTTAATTTAGTGTTATTGCCTGTTAATTTTGGCTTTATATTATTTGGCCTTGTATAAATAAATAAAACACAGTTGTGACAAAAAAAATAAAAAAATTCAAAACAACATATCTTGAAGGGATCTAGGAAAATGTACTAACTAGAGTTAAGAAAGTCATCTTAGCTAGTGCCAAAAGTATGGGATAAAAGCAAAATTGTGAGAGAAAGACCACACACGGATAGACTAATATATTCATTATTACACTCACTAATAAATTGACGTACAATATTGAAAATTGGTAAGTCTACAAGGAAAAACCACTCATGTTTACCCGTCAAACTAGCGATGTAAATTTTGCACTCTTTTGCCAAATATATAACATTTTCATCGTTTTCTATTAAACAAATTCACTTCATATAGTCTTTAACTTTCAGAGTTGCAAAGTTAAATGAGAGATCTTGGCATGTGTTTGAAATCTCAACTTGAAAGACTAATTTAATACTGGAAATTACAGAAAGACATGGGAATAACTGAACAAAGGATGAGAAGCACACAAAGTATAGACTCTTGAGTTTCAACTTTCAACGGTAGAGACGGTATGTGGGGCTGTACATGCTACTCTCTGCACATTTGACAATATCTTTCGGCCGTGGAAGCCGCCCTGCCAATCCTGCAAAACCAGCATTTCCACCATCAATATTCAAAACCACAATATAAGGCTGACTGCGCGAGAGAGAGAGAGAGACCGACCTAGTTCATACGCCTTAGTTGCTACATTGGCTGCAATCTGAGCTGATATTTTCCGGATGGAAGAGAATGAAGGATATATCATTCCTTTCTCATAGTTCTCTTTGCTTACTTGTCCAGCTAATGCCTCAGCTATGACGCAGAAACACATCATAATATTAGTAAACAACAAAGCTGAGAGAGCCTTTTACTTGTTTTTACATTTCGTAGATGCTTACCAGCAGCTAGAAGCATATCGTCATGTACCCGTATTGCTCCAGAGATAACCAAACCAAGTCCAAAGCCCGGGAATATGTACGCATTGTTCGCCTGTGTTTTAAGTAAAGCATAGATTTTTTTCTTAACCTAGTTCCGTAAACCTCAACGGATGAAGAGAAGAGAAACTATCTGTGACTACTACCTGTGTAGATACAAACACCTTTCCTTCATACTCAACTGGATCAAAAGGGCTTCCACTAGCAAAAATGGCACGGCCCTTCATTCGAAGAAGATCAGAAAACTTCATTTCTATCTGAAGGGAATACATATTGGAACAATGGTGCGGTGTGGAGAGACTTACCTTACTCCAAGTATAAGCTTCTTCGGCTGTACATTCAGATTGTGTTGTGGGGTTAGAGAGAGCCATTATCAGTGGTCTCTGCAAGAAACATATTGTTGGTTTCACTACCTCTTTAACCAAAACCATGCTTTAATAATTAATATGATCACTCATTCACTTGATAGGGATAGTAAATACCTCATTAATGGAGGACATGGCTTCTATCACTTCTTTTGTAAAAGACCGTCCAACGCCAGAAGATCCAATCAGAACAGTCGGTTTTATTGCCTGATGAGACATAATACTTAAGAGGAAAGAAGACAGATCTGAGATATAAGAGGACCATGACGCTTAACAGGAGAAATTTCAAACCTTGATAGCACCTAAGAGGTCTTTGACTGGTTCATGTTCATGAGCCCATGGTTTCTTAAAGTCTTGAAGTGAATCTTTGCGGGAGTTAACAATCAATCCCTATCAGAAAACAAAACTTGCATCAAAATGGTAGTTCCAATGAAATGTCTTATGTACAGTTTTGTATTCCTTCTACCTTGGAATCAACAAGCCAGATTTTCTTGCGGCTTTCCTCTACCGAAGCATTCATCTGCAGAAGAAAGATGTAATAAGTTGACAGCTACTCTCAAATTTCCTCTTATGTACAGTTTTGTATTCCTTCTACCTGTTTTGACATATAGAGAGCTATGAGTTCTGCTATTCCAGTTCCAGCCTGCAACAACCAAACAAGAAGACATAAGAAAACATTGAGTATAAAGGATGATACTGTGATTCCAAAAATTGATTCTTACTTCACCAGCACCAAGAAAGAGGAAGGTATGCTCTGCAAGTGGGCTATTCGTTAACTTCTGTGCGGAAACTAATCCTGCTAAAACAACTGATGCTGTCCCCTGAAATTGAAAGGCAAAGACAAAATTCTTTGGTACTATGAAGACAAAAAGAAACATAAAAAGAGGTCTTAAACTGTTACCTGTATATCATCGTTGAAGACGAGATGAGTATCGCTGTATTTTGCAAGCAACTCAAAGGCATTATGATTAGCAAAATCTTCAAACTGTATCAAATGAAAGATAACAATCCACATAAAAGAGCTTCAGTAATATTTTACTGAATCCTTCAATTATAGATCAAGAACTATGAATTCATTTCTTACCTGAATAAGAACTTTTTCACCATAGTTCTGTTTCACAGCACTCATGAATTCATTCAAGAGTTCACTATATTCCTGCAATAATGTTTAAACCTACTCATTCGTGGAAGTTCATATGATCATGTTTTAAGTTCTTAATAGAGTAGACTATACAAGAACAAACCTGTCCCGTTGCTCTCTTTTGCCTGAGTCCTATGTAGAACTCATCATTCAACAGTTTCTCATTGTTTGTTCCCACATCAATGGTGACAGGTAAACACTGCCAAAAGCAATATAGTCTCAAGTTCCTGACTCAGAAATATTGTTTAAAACCGTAGGACAACTAAACCATTACCGCTGAAGGACGAACACCTCCAAGTGCTGAATATAACGCCAACTTACCAACCGGTATACCCATCCCCTAAAGAGAGACAAACTCAGGCAAACAAACAATCAAAGTCATATTGTGATCACATCAAATCTGAAATGAAGCGATATCCGAGGAATACCTGACATCCAAGATCTCCTAATCCTAAAATCCTTTCACCGTCAGTAACAACAATAACCTGTATGTTCCTTTCAGGCCAGTTCTTTAACACATCTAGAATCTTTCCCCTGTTATGAATAAAATGGTTATGACATATGAGTAAAGCTAAAAGAGGGGGGGGGGGGGGGAGGGAATTGAAAATAATAAGATACAGTTACAAGCAATATATACTTGTCTTTTAAACTGATGAATAAACCCTGAGGTCGCCTGAAAATACTTCCAAATTTCTGACAAGCTTCACCAACAGTTGGAGTATAAACAATAGGAAGTAGCTCCTCAACATTATCTATCAATAGCTTGTAAAACAGTCTCTCGTTTCTTTCCTGTTTCAAGTCCAATAACAGATTCATTTTTCTCTGAAATACTAAACAGAAAATTTGTAGATTATATAGACAAGATTTTCACCTGAAGTTCTGTCAGAGCCATGTACTTTTGTAATGGGAATTGATATTGTCGGATATTGTTCAACAGCCTCTTCTCCTAAATCATTTGAAATCCCAAAAAAACCATTGACACAAGTTTTTTATGTATCTATATCCATTAGCGCAACCATACAGAATAACCAAATCACCAAGTTTTTACCTGAAGCTTTTGATCAAGAACAACTGGAGGGAGAAGACCACGCAAGTAATGAGTGTCTCTCTCTTTCTCAGTGAAAGCAAGTCCTTTGTTGTAGCGAGGATCTCTCAGCAATGAATATCCACTGAAACAAGAAACAGAGTTACTAACTTGAGTGTTAATTTAAACACTTAGTTATATTACCACGGAGAAGTTATGTTGCTACCTAGAAACAGAGAGAGACCAAGGAGTTATGTTGTGCTCAATGGTGGCTGAATCTTCTCCATACACATCAACAACGCCACCATCAACAGAGGATTTCAAGTCTGAGTTGGTCACTTTCTCCATCTTGAAAGGATCAATGAAAACAATCCCAAAAACAAAAAGCGAAAAGAAGTAGATTTTTCTAGGATCACAAAGGAAGAAACTTAATGGAAAGAAGAAAGGTCTGGAAAAGACAAATGGAAGCTTGAGGATGCAGAGAGGTGTCACACTGAAGAAGACAGCTTTGTACACCAAATGGACTCTGAAAGTGCCACGTACAATTAATTGAAATTAAATATAAGCATTAGTTTTCTTTATTTATTCCATAAGCAAACATACACACGGAATTACTTGTACACTAGATGACAAATCTTAAGTTATAACTTAAACAAAGGAAGTACACCACATAGCTTCGCCTATAAGTTCGGTTACCTAGGTCAGATACTTGTCTAACGCATCTTATGATACATGAAGACAACAAACAGGACAAGTAAGTCTGTTCAACCCAAAAGCTTTTTAAGCACAGACGTTGAAGCCACTACTGATTTATCCTTCGTTTTCTTAAGGTAAAATTTGCACAGGACCGGTCCTGCAACATTCCAGGCAAATGTACATTTCGCAACACCTTCCTGAATGGCATAATCGTAAACGACGTTGTAGAGTGCCAAGGCTTGGGGGTAGAGTTCTTCCAGACTTTTATTGCTGTCTTCAAACCCTGCAGCGCCATAGAAATCCTGATACAGACAGAAGAAACCGTTCAACCGATGAGTTGTGTTAAGAAGCATTATATGGACTAATCAACAAAAAATGTGATTCATGAAATCTATTGGTCAGATCTTTGCATTGGATTGAGCGAGAGCTTACCTGCTTGTACCTCTGGATAACTTCATTGGTTAATTGATTCCTCTTAACCTTATCAGTTTCCATCATCGCTTGGGACATTTCACTTCGGTAATTCTCGTACCAGGATGTAAATTTATCCATGTGAGACTTAGGGACCGGTTCATCTTCAAAATACCAGAGTTTACTGATTTCTGAATTGAAACATACAATATAGACGTTAATACATATTCGAGATGATGAGTTCTTGTGTACTCTGATTATTGATAGAAACTAGAAGATCCGTACCAGATGGTGGGGGTTCCTCTGCATTATGAGAATCCACAGTGTCAAAGATTAATCCAAGAATAGAAGTGGACCTGAAATCTCTCTTAGGGTCACGCTCCATGTAATGTGGAAAATTTTTGATCTCTAGATCGGGCGGGAGATCAACCTTAGCCCCCTTTTTTGGTGCATCAAGAGCATCATAGTATATATCAATCAACTTAAGAATATTCTTCTTCCTTTCATATTTTTCCTTAGCACTCTCATCTCCTAAGGTGAGGAAAGGGTCCATTATTCCTAGCCAGCAATCTGCAGCCATCCCTATAACGTCTCTGTAAACCGTGAAAACAAGGCATATGTTAACTAAACGAACTATTGTGAGCTTGAAAGTAAGCCGACAGTTAAATTATGTACCTCTTACAAAATCTTGCTTTTAAGAACATTTTGAATAGCTCTTCTTCCAACTCTTCTTCTGATAGTTCACTTGGCTTTCTTCCACAGTAAATTTTACTAGGTTTAGAAGAACTCACCCATGGTTCACTTGGCTTGAAGTGTTCCAGTAGCTAAATAGACGAATTCCGGTTCACAGGTCAGGTCTCAGCAATGAAGAGTTTATTTTCAAATGTGATGGATATAGCAGAGTACCTTGGGATTTCTGGATATGAAATACATATCGCCATCAAAGTCACCACCAGCAATCTCATCGCCCAAGGATCTTGGACCTTTCTGAGGGAAGAACACAGCAAACTTGGCATTTCCAACATAGTCTTCTAAGGCCTTAACATAGGTAGCCTTAAGTACATGTATGTCTCCAAAATGTAATCCAGGATTTCTGTAAACTAACACATCCCCGGAAATTTGGCCAGAATGGCTACAAAACCATGAAAAGAAAGCAGTGAAAATGAGCAGCTACTTGTAGGGAAGAACTCATAATTCCAAGGAAGCTAATCACTGTTTTTTGATGATTACATGCAAAACTCAAAGCGAAAGAGAAAGAGAAGAATTTGCTAGCCTACAGGATGACACAGATTTCATTTTCCTTAAGCTCCCCGGTGGGATCCACTGTGCCCATGATATAGTATGATTCGTCAATAGGAAACCTTCCTGCTTTGAGAGCATTCCTCTCTGTCTTTAAGAGATAAGAAAGACGATCCTTCAAGTATGGTTCATCAAGAGGGATACCAACCAAGATCATATCTGCAGTGTACTGGTCGTCCCCATAATTAATGGCAGCTGCACAGACAAATGAACTTAATAAAAAGACCCATTGAGTGTCTCCTCAAACTTCCGAGCATATTTTAACTCAGTAGCTTCAGGAGTAGTAAGAAACTGCAAACAAACAAGAAAGCTTTAAGATTCTTAGCACCTTTAAACGCAGCACGTTCACTGTAGAATATGGTTTTGGACTCTTCCAGCGTGTTGCGCAATATATTCAAAAAGAAGTCATTAGGGACTCCTCCATAACTAAGTAGCGCCACCAAATTTCTTGATAGCCTCGCCTTTCTTGGTGGATTACTAGAAGATGCAAACAACCAGAGATCAAAAAAAGAAAAGAAAAAACATCAAGCGAGAAATTCAGCTTCAGGATAGTAAGAACTCTTGTGACAGCTACCTTGTAGTGACTACCTCCAAGGAGTTAAAGGTACTAAGATTTGACAAGGTTCGATCTTCATACACCTTGATCATAGAAGGTCGAACCTGGACAGTCCGAGGAGGAAGCTGCCAAATAAAGGAGAAAACTGAGGAATAGCTTGCAAATCTGATTTTTGTGACATGAAAGAGAGCTGGCTTACTTTCTTGTTTGTGAGAAAAGTTCCCTTAACAGCATAGCCATTATAAAAAATCCGAAACTGGATCAGCAGAGGCTGTTGAAAAAACGATTTATTACTACTTGTTTTAAGTGATAGAAAAATACTGAGTGGAGCGCTTAAACGTGGAATATAAACTACATACCGGCTCTTGGCCACATGGTCCCTGTCCTTCAAAATTTAAATTCTTACTCTTGATCGAAAACAAATAAGAAACAAACATGATAAGGAATCAAGAGTGAACAAAAGGCAACTAAGAAACCATCAAATAATCAAGGAAGTACAGGAAAGACCTGAATATTGTTACTTCTCATAGATTTCCCTTTAAAAATATTAACTGGACACATCCGAGCAAGGTCCTCAGAGATGTAGCCAGTTCCATCTGAATGTATACAAGGTTTCCCATTCTTGTCAAGAACATCCTTATCATCTTGATCCTGCAATTGTCAGAGAGGTAAAAAGCCAAGGCACATATCAAATACAACTAAATAAAGGCATTAGAAAGAGACGCAGTTCCTGAAGAAAACATGAATTAAGGAAGTACATGGCAGTGTATATCATCGATTTGCTCAAAGGTAATTCCAGTCATGTCAACTTCGAGCGTTTTAGTCTTTGACAGAATTAAAGAAAACCTGAAGCATCAACAAAAGGTGACTCTGATTACAAAGGAGGAAATCTCAAGAGTTTAGAGATGAAACAGTAGAATATCCTCATATGCCTACAATAGAGTACCTTGACATATAGTTGGGCAAAGATGACAAAGTATTCACATGCATAAAATGCATACGTGCTTCATGCATTGACTTTCCGGCGAAGATATAGGGATTTTGCATATCAATTGAAGCTGTCGAGTCTGTGCGTATAAAGTAGCATTTAACTCCCTTTGTAGAAACATCTTTCTTCTTCTCTTCTTTCCCTCCATCTTTGAAAACTGTTTGTAAAGGAAACGTAAACAAGCTACAATATGCAGTCTTAAACACAAAGATGAAAATGATCTGCTATGTTGCTAGACATGGCATTAGCACCTAAAAAATGAAAAATGTTATATGCTCAATAAGAGGTATTAAGAAGGAGAAAAGACCCACCAAAAAATCGATAACGGCGTAACCCAACCATGATACCATTCTTAGCAATCCCTTTGTATGTAGAGTAAAGGTCATTACAATAGGTTTCCACGCCTAACACTTTATCAAATTTGACAGTTAGAACGTTATCATCACCCAAAACCTTGTGCAGGTGTGTTCCAGTGTTCTCCAGAAGATGACCCTGTGAACACAGTTTATCAATAAGTAAAAATAGTATTAAGACACTGTCCAGGACTTTATCATAATAGTAGGATATACACATTTATTAGATATATGATAGCGACTTGCAAACAAATTATGTCAACAGCTTCTAGTAGTATCTCTTGAATTCAGATCCTTTGAAAACAAAGAACATATATCAAGCTAACACAAAGAACGTAGCAACACGGGAAAATGCAAAAAATGAAAGACAGAGCTTAGAGAGGAGGTTATACCTTGAATTTGTAACTACCATCGGTAGCAACATGACATTGATAGTAATGGGTCATCCCACTATCCCCTTCAAGTGGCTGGAGAAAGAAGCATGTAAGAAGACGCAATTAGTACAGATTCTTCATAAATTGCAGAAGATAAAGGAATTTGAAGTATCCACCAGGTCTCTCTCCATGTCTTGTCAATTCACTTAAGAAAGTACATGATGAAGAACAGAACAGAGAACTGCCATACCCTTCTTCGCTCCTTGGGGGAACAATAACGCTGTCCCAACCGGTTCCAAACCGCTGCTTCATATGAAACCATTGGCAAATCCTTCCATTTTCTGATCTGATCACCAGATATAACCTCCTCAACAAGGGATTCCCTGTAACAAAAAACGATCACTTTCCAAAGGAATAGATAAGAACTGATTATTAAAGATCAAAAATTGTTCCAGCCTAACATACCCTCCAATATAGCTAAGCAACAGAAACGCCTTCTTGAATTCAAGTTCACCCAAAGCTAAAAGCGGAGGAATGTACTTAGATCCACCATTTTCTTCTCTTTTCATGAACTTAGGAGAGGGAGTTTCCAAATCAAGAGACACATCTGCTAAAACAATTGACCAATACTCATAAATAAAACTCTAGAGCATATAAAACAACACAAGCCCATCAGATACTGACTGACCTTGAGAAGCCCTGCAACTTTTTTTGGCAGGAGTTCTAGGAGACTGTACTGGAGACTCGCCGGGACTCAGGCGTGGAGAGCCATCAACAGTGACTGTCCCTTTAACAAAATACATGATTAACCCATCGAGGGTCTTCAAATACGGCTTATTGAAAACTTTCCTAAGTGTTTCCAGAGCCAATTCCTCAGAAATCGAAGAAAGTTTTCGCCTTGTCTCCACACTTATCGGAAGACGATGATTGTGTTTCTCGTAGATTTTCTCCAACATTGTTTCAACACTACCCAGAAGAGCGATCTCTGACCGCGGAGAGACTTCATCGCAGCCATTGTTCATCATTTTTTCTCCCCAAAATCGGAGTCAGTGTCTATAATCTAGGGTTCATAATATATAGCCCTAGTGGGAAGAGAGAAACTTGTTTAACTCTGGAATTGCTTTTGCTGCCATTTTCTCAAAGTTTCGTCCTTTAGGTTTCAAAAAAAGAAAAAAACAGAAGTTTTGTGTAAATCTGTTTGATACTTTGATTTGACTACACGGAGATTTATATGCAGTACGCTATTCTAGCCGTTTATTAATTTTTTAATTTTTATCAAAATGCCCAACCATCACTACTATATTTACAAATCTGCCACTACTTTCTCGCCGGCGCTGCAAACGCGCAAGTAAAATCGCGTTTTCGGACTATTTTGTCTCATTGCATAATCGCGAATTATTTATATATGCACATTCATATTACAAGTTTCAAGGTTACAAAAACACACCTGCAGAGGTAATTTTATTCATTGTCATAAGCATTTATTCACAAAAAATACTCAGCAGAGGCAACAAATCTATATTAGAAGTTTAGAACCAAACCAAAGTCGCTACAACATCTTGGTACCTATTAGCTAAGTTACTTAGTCTGTAGATTCATGAGCAAAATCATAAAGAAGCATTGGCATGCAGTGAAATGGATACTGAGGTATATCAGCGGTTCAGTGAAGAAGAAACTTTGCTACAAGCAAGACGGAGAGAGTTCATTATTAGAGGTTATTATTCCCCTACACCTCAGAACTCGAAAATTCCAATGGAGGTTTATGAGTTACGCTATTTCTGTTCCAGTCAATAACCAAACAAGAAGACATAATAAAAATATGTGGACATAAAGGATCAGACTGTGTGATTCCAAAAATTGATTCTTACTTAACCAGAACCAAGATATAGGAAGGTGGGCTCTGCAAGTGCACTATTCATTAACTTCTGAAGAATTTAGTCTTGCTACTTCCATTACTATATTTGCTAATATATTATACTATATTTGCTACTATTCACAAAGGAAGAAACTTTTGCTACTTTTCTTGAAAAATATAGTAATGGAAGGAAGAAGGTTGTGGAAAATCCAAATGGAAGCATGAGGACGCAGAGAGGAGTCGCACTGGAGAAGATAGCTTTGTACACCACCACACTATAAAGGTCATCATTTTTTTCTATTCCATAAGCAAATATACATACACACGGAATTATATGTTAACTAGAGGACAAATCTAAGATTAGACCTAAATCAAAGCCAGTACTACACCACACATCTTGGTTTGGCCTATAAGTAGGTTACTTGCCTAACACGCATATTATGAGACATGAAGACAGCAAATACTTATTGTTATCACCAGAACAGAACAGTAAGAGTGTTCAGCCGAAAATCTCTTTCAGCATGGAAATCGAACACATTACTAAATTCTTCTCGTAGAATCTGCACAGGACCGGACCTGCAACCTTCCAGACAAACCCGCAACTTTTAACGTTATTCCACTTGATGGCATAGTCCTAAGTGACGTTGTAAAGTGCAAGGGCCTTTGGGTAGAGTTCTTCTAGAATTTTCTTGCTTTCTTTAAACCCTGCAGCACTGTAGAACTCCTGTTACAGAGAGAAGAAACCGTTCAACCAATGATTTGTTTATAAAGCATTACAATCAACAAAAAACCAGTGATCCATGAAGGCTATTGGTTAAAGCTTTTCTCTTAGAATTAACTAAATTGAAGAGCTTACCTGCTTGTATTTCTGGATAACTTCATTACAGGAATCATCATCATCTGAGTTCATCGCTTGACACATCTCCTTTCTGTAATCCTTGTGCCAGAGTTTACATTTCTCCATGTCAAACTCAGAGACCGGCTCATCTTCAAAACACTGAAGTTTACTGATTCCTGAAAGGTAACCCAGAGCTAAACCGTTAAAACATATTCAACGTGATGAGTTATTGTGTACTTTGATTATCAATAGTAACAAGAAGACCCGTACCAGATGGTGTGGTGTCCTCTGCATTATGAAAATCCACAGTGTCAAAGATTAATCCAAGAATAGAAGTGGACTTGAATGTTTTATTCCTCTCCATATAATGTGGAAAAAGATCGACCTTTACGTCTAACGGGAGATTGACCTCAGTCCCCGTTTTTGGTGCATCAATAGCATCATAGTATATATCAGTCAACTTTAGCATTTTCTTCTTCATTTCAGCTTTTTCCTTAACATTCTCATCTCCTAAGGTGAGGAACCGGTCCATTATTGCTAGCCAGCTATCTGCAGCCTGTCCTATAACTGAGCTGTAAACCCAGAAAACAAGACATATTTAACCCAAAGGACTATGTGACCTTGAAAGTAACCCGAGAATTAAAGAATGTACCTGGGACTAAATCCTGTCTTTAAGAAGATTTTGAAAAGCTCTTCTTCCAACTGTTCGGGTGAAAGTTCACTTGGTTGTCTACCAGTGTAAATTTTACTACGTGGAGAAGAACTCACCCACGGTTCACTTGGCTTGTAGTGCTCAAGTAGCTAAACAGAGGAAGTTGCGGTTTATAAGTTAGGTCTCAGCAATGAAATTTTACTATAACTGTGATGGATATAGCAGTGTACCTTGGGATTTCTGGATATGAAATACATATCGCCATCAAAGTCACCACCTGCAATTTCGTCTCCCAAAGATCTTGGACCTTTTTGAGGGAAGAACACACCATACTTGGAATTTCCAACATACTGTTCCAAGGATTTAACATATGTAGCCTTTAGAATATGTATGTCTCCAAAATGTAGTCCAGGATTCCTGTAAACTAGCACATCCTGAGATTTGGCCAGACCCGCTGCAAAACAACGAAAAAGAAAGTAGTGAGGAAATGAAGAGCTAACTCACAACTCCAATGAAGCAAGTTGCACGGTTTGTTTATTCTTCCATCCACACTTTATATTACAAAAAAATAAATAAAATTTTGGTAGCATACAGGATGACACAGACTTCATCTTCCTTTAGCTCTCCGGTGGGATCCACTGTCCCCATGAGATAGTATGATTCGTCAATAGGAAGTTTTCCTGCTTTGAGATCATCTTTCTCTAACTTTAAGAGTTTAGACAGATAATGCTTCAAATATGGCTCATCAAGGGGGATACCAGCCATGATCATTTGTAAAGCGTTCTTATCGTCCATATTCCCATAATGAAGTGCAGCTGCAGAAACAAATAAACTTAATAAAAAGCCATCATGTGTCTTCTCATACTTCCTATGATATTAAAGACTTCAGTCAGTTTCAAAGCTCGAAAATTGCAAAAGACCATGGTTTCCCTCTAATTGCAAAAGAGCTCGAAAGCTTTAGAGTTTTAACCATACCTTTACCCGCTGCACGTACTTTGAAGAATATGGTTTTCTTCTTTTCCAACGTGTTGAGCAATATATCCAAAAAGAAATCATTTGGCACTCCTCCATAGCTCAGCAGCGCGACTAAATTCTTCGATAGCTTCGCTCTTTTTGGTGGATTACTGGAAGATGGAAACAACCATAAATCATCAAAATAAGAACCTCAGTGAGAAGTTCAGCTTTAAGATAACATAAATCCAAGAGACATATACCTTGTAGTGACTACCTCCAGGGAGTTAAACGTGCTAAAATTTGACAAATTTTTATCTTTATACACCTTGATCATAGAAGGTCGAACCTGGACGGTCTGTGGAGGAAGCTGCCAAATTGGGAGCAATTTTAGGATTAGCTCAAAAATCTGGTTCTGTGACATGAAAGAGAGTCTACTTACGTTCTTGTTTAATAGGAAAATTCCCTTAACAGCAGAGCCATCATTAAACATCCGAATTTGGATCAGCAGAGGCTGTTGGAATAAAAAAAAAAAGTGTCACTACTTGTGGTAAGTGATAATCAAATACAGAATCGAGCTTAAACTTGAACTGTAAACTACATACCGGCTCTTGGACACAGGTTCCCTGTGATTCAAAACAAACATAATAAGGAAACAAGAGTGAACTAAGCAACCATTAAATTGTCATGGAAGTACAAGAAAGACCTGAATATTGTTACTTCTCATAGATTTCCCTTTAAAAATATTTAATGGACACATCCGAGCAAGGTCCTCAGAGATGTATCCAGTTCCATCTGAGTGTATACGAGGTTTCCCATTCTTATCAAGAACATCATTATTACTTTGATCCTGCAATTGTCAGAGAGGGAAAGAGGTCAAAGCCCATATAGCGAATACAGTTCCTGAAGGACACATGAATTAAAGAGGTACATGGCAGTGTATATCATCGATTTGCATGACGGTAATCTCAGTCATGTCAACTTCAAGCTTTTTTGTCTTTGACAGAATTAAAGAAAACCTGAAGCATCAACAAAAGTGAGGTAACCCTGATTACAAAGGAAAACATCTCTAAAACAGTTATAAAATGAAACAGTAAGAAATCTTCAAGATGCCTCCAATAGAGACTTAGAAGAAACTAGAGTACCTTGCCATATAGTTGGCGGGAGAAGGCAATGTATGCACATGCATAAAATGCATACGAGCTTCATGAATTGACATCCCGGAAAGGATATAAGGATTCTCCATATCACTGGATGCTGTAGAACCCGTGCGTATGAAGTAGCATTTCACTTGCTTTGTAGAATTTCTCTTCTTTTTCTCTGCTTTCCCTCCATCTTTGAAGACTGTTTAAAAGAAGTTAACAAGGTACTATGTGATAAAGTATGACAATATCTGCTAGACATGGCCTTAGCACCTTAACAAGGAAAAGTGTTGTTTTTGCAAAAACATAAATGATAATCAAGAGAAAAGGAAAATGACCCACCAAAAAATTGATAACGACGTAAACCAACCATGATACCATTCTTAGCAATCTCTTTGTATTTAGAGTAAGGGTTGTCACAGTATGTTGACTCCTTTGGTAATTGATCGAATCTAACGGTTAAAACATTATCATCACCCAAAACCTTGTGCAGGTGTGTTCCAGTGTTCTCCAGAAAATAACCCTGTAAAGACAGTCTTATCAATAATAAACATTATATCCTAAAAGTATCACTTGAATTCAGATCATCTTAAAACAAAGAACACGCATGACAGTGGGTGGAGAGCCGATTGGACCTTTAATCTGTAGCTACCATCGGGAGCAACATGACATTGATAGTAATGAGTCTTCCCGCTATCCGATTCAAGCTGCTGAGGAAAAGAAGCATGTAAGAAGAAGCAATTAGTACAACCTCGACAACAAAGTCTAATTCCTCAGAAATTGCAGTGCAGCAAGCAGTTCAAAAGAATTTGCAGTATCCAACAAGCCTCTCTCCATGTCTTTTGTCAATTCATTTAAGAAAAACTATGATAGATAGCACCAATATAGAACATAACAGAGAACTGCCATACCATTCTTTCCTCGTTTTGGCCCAACTTGAACCACACTGCTCTTTCATATGCAACCATTGGCAAATCCTTCCATTGTCTGATCTCATCACCAGATATAACCTCACCCAGAGATTTCCTGTTACAAAGACGATCACTTTCCAACGAAATAGATATAAAACTGATGGAAAAATCTCCAGCCTAAACATACCCTCCAAGATAGGTAAGCAACAAAAACGCCTTCTTGAATTCAAGTTCACCCAAAGCTAATAGAAGAGAAATGTGCTTAGATTCTCCATTTTCATCTCCTCTCAAGAACTTAGGAGACGGATCTTCACGATCAAGAGACACCTCTGCTACAAACAATCAACCATAGTCATAATATTGCGGTCAACAAGAAGAGAATTTCACTACTAAACACACAAGAAGGAAAAAAAAAAACCCAAAGTATGTGAACAGATTCTATCCTAACACTGACCTTGAGAAGCCCTGCAACTTTTTTTCCCGGGAGTTCTAGGAAACTGTACTGGAGACTCGCCAGACCACAGGCGAGGAGAGCCATCAACGGTGACCGCATCGTTAAGAAAATATATGATTATCCCATCGAGGGTCTTCACATTCGGCATATTGAGAACTTTCCTGAGTGTTTCCAAAGCCAATTCCTCAGAAATCGAAGAAAGTCTCCGTCTTGTCTCCACTTTTATCGGAGGATGATGATTGTGTTTCCCGTAGACTTTCTCCAACATTGTTTCAACACTACCCAGAAGAGCAATTTCTGACCACGAAAAACCTTGATCGCTGCTGTTATAATCCATAGTGGTGGTCATCATTTTTCCCAACGAGAAAAACAGTTGTCTCTTTAGGGTTCTCATACAAATAAGCAAGTACCCAGTGAGAAGAAGGAACTGTTCTCAATTTTTCAAATTTCTTCATTGCGCTGTTGATGCGACGTTGATGATCTGACAACACACGGGAAAAACAAAAATAAAGTCCAAAGCTTTTTTCCTGTGAATCGATTTTATGGATTTGACTTGAAGAAGATTTTTTATACAGGCTACACAATATAGCCGTTTGTTATTTATTTTGGAATTTACCAAAATACCCTAACACGAGTCACCAAAATTACAAAGTTGCCAAAGCTTTGTCGCCGTCGCTTTAAACGCCAAGTAAACAAACAATCTCGCGATCAAAATTTTGTTTAAAATTCTCAACATTTATTTTACAAATTTCAATCTTACAAAAAACACTGGTGCAGAGGTAAGAGCTTCGTTAATAGAAAAGCTTCGTTATGTAACATATTTTTATTCATTTCATAGGCAAAAGATTCACAAAAAATATTCACCAGAGGAGAAATCTACATTAAAACCAAACCAAAAGGCACTACAACACACACATCTTGGCACCTATTAGTTAACTTACTTGCCTCATACGCTTCTTATTATTAGACATGTAGCAACAACAAAGGCTTGTATTCTTCAACCCCAAAGCTCTTTAAGCACAGATGGTGCACACACTAAACATTTCTCCTGCATTTTCTTATTTAGATAGAATCTGCACAGTACCGGTCCTGCTACCTTCCAGACAAACCTGCATTTCGAAACACCTGCATGAATGGCATAATCGTAAACGATCTTGTAGAGTGCGAGAGCTTGCGGATAGAGTTCTTCCAGACTTTTCTTGCTGTCTTCAAACCCTGCAGCGCCATAGAACTCCTGACACACGACAAATAAACCATTTCTTTGATAAGCATGATTGTCTCCTGCTGGTTACATACTTCCACGGAACCAATCAACAAAACATTGGAGATTCATGAAGTCTACTGGTCAGATCTTTGCTCTTAGACTTAACTGAATCTCCAGAGTGGTGACATCGAATTGAGGACCTTACCTGCTTGTATCTCTGAATAACTTCATTGGCTGATTCATCCTTATCAGTCTTCATCGCCTGTGTCATCTCAGTTCTGTAATTATCATACCACAGTCTACATTTCTGCATATGAAACTCGGAGACCGGCTCATCTTCGAAACACGGGAGTTTACTGATCTCTAAATTGTAAACCACAGTAAAACACATATCATGATTAATGATTTCTTTGGTGATCTGATTATATGTATATAGTAGAACCAATAAAGGTCCTTTACCAGATGATGGTGAGGGTTCCTCTGTTGTCTGTGATTTAACAAAGTCAAAGATTAATCCAAGAATAGAAGTGGACTGGAATTTTTTATCCCGCTCCATGTAATGTGGAAAGATGTCAGGCTTCAGCTTGTTTGGGAGGTAGACTTTATCCCCTTTCTTTGGTGCATCAAGAGCATCATAGTATATATCAATCAGCTCAAGCATCTTCTTCTTCATTTCAGCTTTTTCCTCAGCCCTGTCATCTCCTAGTATGAGGAAGCGGTCCATTATTGTTAACCAGCTATCTGCAGCTATCCCTATAACATTGCTGTAAACCCGAGGAAAAAGGAAATGAATTTCAAAGATTGATTCTGCAAATCCAAGACACTTTTATATCTTTCAGAGATGAGAGTACCTGGCATGAAATCCTGCAGTCAGGAACATTTCGAAAAGTTCTTCTTCCAACTCTTCTGGGGAAAGCTGGCTTGGCGCTCTACCAGAGTTACTTTTACTGGGAGGAGTCAAACTCACCCACGGTTCACTTGGTTTGAAGTTTTCAAGTAGCTAAACCAGAAAGCAAACCCAAGAAAATCAGGTCACAACAATAATTAATTTTACTGATTAATGTGGTGGATTACCTCAGGGTTTCTTGATATGAAATACATATCACCATCAAAGTCACCACCTGCAATCTCGTCCCCCAAGGATCTTGGACCTTTCTGAGGGAAGAACACAGCAAACTTGGAATTTCCAACATACTCTTCCAAGGCCTTGACATATGTGGCCTTAAGAATATGTATGTCTCCAAAATGTAATCCAGGATTTCTATACACTAAAACTTCTCCCGAAATTTGCCCAGACTCACTAAAAAACCATGAAAAGAAGCAGTGGCGAAATGAACAACTAACTCACAATTCCAAAAAACTAAACCACTGTTTTTTTTTTCCATGCAATTAAAACTCAAAATGAAAAGGTAAAAGAAGAGTTGAGTAGCATACAGAATTACACAGACTTCATCTTCCTTTAGCGCTCCGGTGGGATCCACTGTTCCCATAAGATAGTATGATTCGGTCACAGGAAGTTTTCCTGCTTTGAGATCATTTTTCTCTGTCTTTAAAAGTATAGACAGATAATTCTTCAAGTGTGGTTCATCAAGGGGGATACCAACCAATATCATCTGTGCGGCGTTCTGGTCGTCCATTTCCCCATAATTAAGAGCAGCTGCACCGAAAATTTGACTTCTTAAAAATAAATAGCTCTAGGCACCAGAAACAAAATGCAAAAGAACCAGAAACGTTAGGAATTTTAAGCACCATTAAGTGCAGCACGTTTGTTGTAGAATATGCTTTTAGACTCTTCCAACGTGTTGAGCAATATATCCAAAAAGAATTCATTAGGGATTCCTCCATAGCTAAGCAGCGCAACCAAATTTTTTGATAGCTTTGTTCTTTTTGGTGGATTACTGGATGATGGAAACAACTAGATGTTACTAGGATAACTTCACTCCACAATAAGAACATTTGAGGGAGAGAACTTCAGTATTAAAACAACAAGTAGTCAGCGAACAAAATACCTTGTGGTTACTACTTCCAAGGCGTTAAAGGTGCTAAAATTGGACAAGGATGGATCTTTAGACACCTTGATCATCGAAGGTCGAACCTGGACAGTCCGAGGACAAAGCTGCCAAATTGGAAAGAAAATTAAGAATAGTTTTGCAAACATTTAAACCCCAAAAAAGGATGTTGTAATGTGAAAGAGAGCGGACTTACTTTCTTGTTTAAGAGAAAAGTTCCCTTAACAGCATAACCATCATAAAACATCCGAAACTGGATCAAAAGAGGCTGTTGGAAAAAGTAATATTTTACTACTTGAGTTCAATAATAGACAGACATAGAATCAAGCATAAATAGGGATATGAACTATATAGTATACATACCGGGTCTTGGTAACATGCTTCCTGTCCAACAAAATATGAAAGCTTACTCTAAATTTAAATCAAGTATGAAGAAGGAAAAAAGATGATACGAGTGAACAAAGGGCCTAGTCAACCATCAACGTCAGAGTAAGGACCTGAATACTTTCACTTCTGAGACATTTCCCTTTAAATATATTTAGGGGACACATCCGAGCCAGGTCCTCAGAGATGTAGCCAGTTCCATCTGAATGTATGCAAGGTTTTTTGTTCTTGTCAAGAACATCTTTCCCATCTTGATCCTGCAATTGGAAGAAATGGAAAAAGGTCAAAGAACATAGCGAATGCAAGTAAGTAAAGGCATTAGAGACGAAGTTCCTCAAGGAAACATGAATTAAGGACGTACATGGCAGTGTATATCATCAATTTGATCAAAGGTAATCCCAGTCATGTCAACTTCAAGCGTTTTAGTCTTTGACAGAATTAAGGAAAACCTGAAGCATCAGCAAAAGAAAGGTGACTCTGATAAAAAAGGACATCTACAGAAGAGTTTAAATATGATACAGTAGAATATCTTCATATACTTCCTTTAAAGTACCTTGCCATATAATTCGCCAAAGTTGGTGCTCGATGCACGTGCATAAAATGCATACGAGCTTCATAAATTGACTTTCCGGTTAAAATATAGGGATTTTGCATATCATAAAAAGCTGTTGAGTCCGTGCGTATAAAGTAGCATTTCACTTTCTTTGTAGAAAGATCTTTCTTCTTTTCCTCTTTTCCTCCATCTTTGAAAACTGTTCAATAGAATGTCACAAAGAGCTACAATATCAGGTTCTAAATCTAAAGCAGAAGTATGATATGTGTATAGCTTAGCAACATTACAATAAATAGTTTTGTATGTGTAACGACATAAATGGTAGTTAATCAAGAGAAAAAGGGAAAACAATGCCCACCAAAAAATTGATAACGACGTAAACCAATCATGATACCGTTCTTGGCAATCCCTTTGTATGTAAAGTAATGGTCAATGCTATATGTTGATGAACTTTTCTGGACATCCGCGAATTTGACGGTTAAAACATTATCATCACCCAAGACCTTGTGCAAGTGTGTTCCAGTGTGTTCAAGAAGAGGGCCCTGTGAACACAGTGTGTCGATAAGTATATTGAGTCAATGTCAAGGTGCAATGTTTGATAGACATATCAATTGTTTTATAGACATATGATAGCGACTTACAAAGAATTTCTTCTACAGCTTGAATCAAAAATATTACACAAAGTACATATGCCTAATGGAAAAAGCAAACAGAAAAGATAGTACTTGAAGAGCTGAAAGAACCTTGAATGTGTAGCTACCATTGGGAGCAACATTACACTGATAGTAATGGGTCTTCCCGCTATCCCATTGCAACTGGGGAAATGAAGCATGATAGAAAATGCAGTTAATACAACTTTGATACCAAACTCAACTTCTTGTAAAATTACCTTCAGAAACGCAAACATGAAAATATAAACAAAACCCAATAGAATAGAACAATACCATTCTTCGGTCCTTTTGGGGACAATAATGCCGGCCCAAGCGGTCCCAAACCGCTGCTTCATATTCAACCATTGGCAAATCTTTCCACAGTCTAATCTCATCAGCAGTTATAACCTGGCCCACATGTTGCCTGTATAACATCAAATAAAGAAAAAGTTAAGCATCACCAAAAGAGGTAATTGTCACCATCAAAACCAAACAATTACAATAGGTGGATAAGAGAATATAGAGATGTAAGAAATTGGGAAACTTGCATAACAAACATTACCCTGGAATATAGCTAAGTAACAAAAACACCTTCTTAAATTCAAGTTCACCCAAAGCTACCAGCTGGGGAATGTGCAGAGATCCTCCTTTGTCTTCACTTTTCAAAGACTTAGGAGAAGGAGCATCAGAATCAACAGACATCTCTTCTGCAATCGCCAACAATCATAAGAAAAGTAAAGATTTTTACTATCCAAATTCACATTTTCACAAGCAAAGAGAGTTTGTTTCTGATACTAACCTTGAAGAACCCTGGACACGTGTCTTCCAGAGGGGCTAAGAGAGTTCGCCGGCTGTGGATAGCCAGTAAAACTAACGGCTTGGTTAACCTTAGAAACGATGAAGCTGTCGAGGTTGTATATCAAACCAGCCTGCAAACTAAAAACTTTCCTGACCAACTCAAAACCCAAATTCTCAGGAATCGAAGACAGTCTCTGTCTCGTCTCATCATTAATCGGAGTAAGATTGTGTTTTCTGTAGATATTCTCTAAAGCTGTTTCAATCCGACCCGAAAGAGCGATCCTTATCCTCGAAGAAGCTTGATTCATGCTGCGAAAATTTATCATTTTTCTTCCCGTTCGTCGGAATCTCACACTTTCTTCTTCTTCTCTCTTACTTCAGAATTTAAGGGTTGCCAAAAAAAAATACCCAGTAGAGAAACAGTTTCTACTGTTAGTGATTGGATTTGATTTGACGATGACACAAGAAGAAACAGAGAGGAAATAAAAAGGTCGGAGCTTTTTCTCTAGATTTTCTTTTGACTCCATTGAAACAAATTCATCTAACCGCTTCGGCGCTTACTCAAGTAATTGACATGAATGCCTTTACTCTTAGTCTGGGAATTACCAAAATGCCAGATTTTTGTCGTCACCCGATGCAAACGCCAAGACATATCGCGTTTTCTGCAAACGATTAATTCGTCGATAAACCGGGTTGAACCACGGGTAGCCTGTTCAGTAAACGGGTTCGATCCCTGAAACGGCACCGCTTTGATAGGTTTTAAGTAGGGCTAGCTGAAACGTCGTCGTTCTTGCGTTTTCGTCCCACAATCTTTGTCGTGGTTTTCTGCTGTCTTCTTCTCCGTCGAACTTCTCCGACCACTTCGTATAGAGAGAGAGAGTGACGAAGAGTTTACGGGTATTTGTTTCATCACTACCATAATTGACTCTCAATATCAAATCACATTGAGAGAAGCTAATTTCTTCTTGTTCTTAGCAAAAAGATTAGTCTTTTTTTGTTCCTGAATTTTGTTTTTTGCAGAATCGAATCCAATAATGAGTACTGCGTCGGCTTTTAGTTCAATCCAAGGATGCTGGTTCAAGGTCAATTCCTAAAACTCTTCAAAATCTCTGTTTTTTTTCCCACTGAATCCACATTCAAGCTCATTGTAGCTTGTGTTGTGTTATTGCAATCTGATAATCATGTAAATGTGGGTTTTCTTTGTTTTGAAAAGGGCGAAAGGAAAATTGTGTAGCGGATAAGCGAGCCAAGAGGCTTACTTTGGGATCCCATGTGGCTTCGCCATCTTCAATGAGCTTCAGAGTTTCAGCTAGTAGTTCTGTTAAACCTGAAAAGGATATTAGGATTGGTCTTCTTGGTGCAAGTGGCTACACTGGTGCTGAGGTTTGTGCAATGTTGAATCTGTCTGTTTCAAGTTTAATTTTCTTGGAATTGTTTGTTTTAGTGATCTCTTTGGTTTTGCAATGAATCAGAGCTTAAGTGGTATGCATCTTGTTGCAAGTTTTTGACTTTTTGGGTATTGGCCTTCTAATTTAGCTTAAGCTGTAAACATATGCAAAGTTAATCTTTTCTCGATAAAAGGAAGAGAAAAGTCTTATAGTCGTTGCTTTAAAGTTGTTTAAAATTACAAGGGAAAGAATGGATGAGGCATTCAAGGTTTCATTCAAACCCATGAGATGGTAAGTTTACTCTTCTTTATTGAATTGCAGATCGTTAGGCTTCTTGCAAATCATCCGCATTTCCAGGTCACTTTGATGACTGCTGATAGAAAAGCTGGCCAGTCAATGGAAAGCGTTTTCCCACACCTGAGAGCTCAAGTATAAGTGATTTCTATCCCTAGTAATATACCAAGAAATGAATCTGTTCAATGTTACTTTGTGATGGTGTATATTGATTAATAATTGAACCTTTACTGTCCACAGAAACTACCTACTTTGGTCTCGGTAAAGGATGCAGATTTTTCTACTGTGGATGCTGTATTCTGCTGTTTACCTCACGGAACAACTCAGGTTCATTTTCCTTTCATTCTTCCATTTCAATTTCTTAAAGCTTTTCTTAGCTTAACGGAAATGAGTGTGTATTTCAACAGGAAATCATCAAGGAACTGCCTACTGCATTGAAAATCGTTGATCTTTCAGCGGTAATCCTTGAAGAACTGTTTTTTTTTTGTTCCTTTTCTTTCAGTTATAAGCCCATCTAAAATACGCTTTTCAGGACTTCCGGTTGCGTAATATTGCAGAATATGAAGAATGGTATGGTCAGCCTCACAAGGCAGTAGAGTTACAGGTACATTTCTCTCAATGTTATTCCTTGATTTTAGGTCTGTTGTGTTCATAATGGTTATACTTACCAAGTGTCCTACGGGGTTCAGAAAGAAGTTGTGTATGGTCTAACAGAGATACTAAGGGAGGACATAAAAAAGGCACGACTTGTGGCTAACCCAGGCTGTTACCCGACTACGATTCAACTTCCTCTTGTTCCTTTACTAAAGGTTTGTTTTTCTATTCTTTTCTGGTATGCGATTTTACTTAACTGCCTAGTCTTCCGTCTCTCTACTCAATGTGTTGATTTTGGTGCAGGCAAATCTCATCAAACATGAAAACATCATTATCGATGCAAAATCTGGTGTTAGTGGAGCAGGTTTGAGCTTACTCCGTGATCAATGAACAATGATGCAATGTTTCTAGTTTCTTGACTGATATGAAATTTTCATCAGGACGTGGTGCTAAGGAGGCAAATCTTTACTCTGAGATAGCTGAAGGCATTTCTTCTTATGGTGTCACCCGTCATCGCCATGGTATGTCACAAACTAATTATCACAATGAGTTAAAATTTTGCCATGATTTGAATTCAATATCTCTTTTGTTTTGCAGTTCCTGAAATTGAACAGGGATTATCTGATGTTGCACAGTCAAAAGTAACAGTCAGTTTTACGCCACATCTCATGCCAATGGTACAAATAATCTTAGCATGATTTCTATAATTTTTAACCTTAAACCCATTAACTGATCCTCAGTTGTTTGGGTAGATCCGTGGAATGCAATCGACTATATATGTGGAAATGGCTCCCGGGGTTAGAACCGAAGATTTACACCAGCAATTGAAGACGTCTTATGAGGTGATGATTACTCTTATGTTGTAAGCCAATTACTACTTTTGTTACTTATTATGTTTCAAAAATGTTTTGTAGGATGAAGAATTTGTCAAAGTGTTGGATGAAGGAGTTGTTCCTCGGACACACAACGTTAGAGGATCCAACTATTGTCATATGAGTGTCTTTCCTGATCGAATTCCTGGAAGAGCTATCATAATCTCAGTGGTAATTAAGCATAACCATCCTCTGTTATAAACTCATCTTTAGCTTTCGACAATATTGCTTTGTGTATAAAAAGCTCTCTGGTGTTGCAGATTGATAATCTTGTGAAAGGAGCTTCGGGACAAGCGTTGCAGAATCTTAACATAATGTTGGGATATCCCGAAACAACGGGGCTCCTACACCAGCCGCTTTTCCCTTAAAAATCCCACCTTTAAATCGGTAAAATAGCATTCTTCTCTCTTGTTGGCTCTGTATCTTGAAGATATTTCTGTCATTAGATTTGCCTGCTTAAGCGTTTGTCTTTATTCCTATCTTCAGATGACCAATCTGAAGCTGTTGAGACGGCAATGTTAAGCATAAAGATGGTTGGTTATATGATTCATATTTATAGACAATAAAGCCTCTTCTTTTACCATTACAAATAAATGGTTTTGTTGTTTGTTTATTAAGGTTTTGATGAACCTTTATTCTTGTTATCTCTATTTTCTGAATTGCAATTTTCGTTTGAGTCACAAAAGAAAGTTGAACTTATTCTATTACAGATTGTTGGATGTGGCGGTGGCCAAAATACATATTCAGCTTAGGGTGACCAAAACTAAACCGAGTTCGGGCGTCAGAGAAAATAAGTAAACCGAACTTTAATAGGCTCAACAGATATATATTCAAATGCTTTTAAAACCAACCATGCCTATCAATCAAGTGTGTATAAACCCCATTTACCAACATTATGTTCTTCACATACCAACAGGTTAGATTGGAATATCGTAAGAAGCAGCCTCTATATATATAAAGTTTTAAAAGTCTTCTCTATAATCCATAGTTATGCTTCTTTCTTCCACATTACTCAGCAATCTCTTAAAACCACCATGTGTTGCTTTCTTATGGAATCTGTTATAGTCTGAAAACGTTGTTGGTCATTGCCGCAACTTCCTGGGCCTCGGCTTGCTCCTACACGAGATTTAGGAACGACAACAAGTTGAGTTCCATGACTGTGATGTGATTTTCAATGTAAAATGACCAAGCATACCTGGAGTCGGTGTATTAGATACATCAAGAAGAGATGAACAAAGACCTGCAAATTCATAAATGATGTCAGCTTAATGTTCCATAAATTCACAAGTAAGGCGAATGAGATTGAAATAAGCGAGCGCCTTACAAGGTAAAAAAGTAGGAACATCCGTGCTATTGGGTACCGCCAAAGGAACCTAGTGGCCCTTACAGCTCCTGAGTCTAACAGTTTCACTGCATTCTGCAACTGAAGACAGAAGGCGAACAAAGCAAACATAAGAGTAAAGTTAAAAGAGAACGCCGACAATTCGTAATGGGCTCCCAAATCTCTACCTGTGTGCTCGCTGTAGCCATGTGTCTGTGATACAATGGAAGAGGCCTGAAATGGTATTTTGTAAGTATCGAACAACAAACTCAGCAGATATATATATATCATAAATCACATTAGAACATAGCTAAAAGACATACTCAAGTGTCTTAATCTCAGAATCTTCTTCCCAAGTTGCTGATGCGCGTCGCGAAACTCTACTTTTTTCTACCTCTACCTGAATCAACAAGTTTAGAACCTTTCTTGTAAGTATCATGGAAAAGTAAAGGTACATATATGAACCATAGAGAGCTTTGACGACGGACCTGTGCTTCATGAAGACGTTTGACCTCTTTTTCCAACTGAAACTCTGCTGCAGCCTTCTCACTCGCCATAGTCTCTAGTTGTGTTTGCTTATAGTACTGAATTAAAACCCGTGGCCAGAAGCTATCAGACAACTTCCCAATATGACTTTGATTAATAGAATCAGTACATTCAAGAGTTCACGTTACCAGTAAATCTGTTAGTTCACGGTATCGTTTCTCCAGCTCTGTATGCTCCTACTAGGTCAGAGGAATAACGATTAAACTCACGTTACATAATCATATGCATTAAAGGTACCACTTGACGAGCAAAATCAGAATAAGTTGAGTATTAAGACCGTGTTTTAGCAACCATCGAATGAATGCGTCATATTAACAAGACCGTGTTAACAAGAAGAGCAATGGGTCTTTCCCTCAAAATATTCAATAAGAATTTTTACTGGGCAATGAAATTTATTGCATTCAATGAAATAAATACGCCAAGGGGTTTAACAGAGAACTATCAGGTCTGCCTAAGCCACTTGATAGAAAAAGAGTAGTAGCTAGGAAGTCCCATAAGTATAGACTAGGAGAAACGAAAAAATCAGAAACTGTTAATACATTGACAAGAAAAGACAGACTCTCAGAAACTGATAATATTACCTGGCGTGAGTAATGTTCTGCATCCCTCTTCATGGCTGCCATTTCAACCCTTAACTTTTGCATTTCAGCCTATAACAATCAAACAGATCATGTGTAAATAACCAAAATCATGTTATAAAGAATTCCAAGGTAAGTAACAAGCATACCTCCATCAAAGAAAGTTTCTCCTCAGCATCTCTTTGACCTTGCCGAGCACGGTCCACTTCGTCCTGCCATGCTTGAATCTGCATTATTAAAAGTAATTTCTCTGGATTAGCCAAAATCTGAACTTTTCAAAACTGATAAAAGTTGTTTTCAAGGGTTATGTAACAAGCTGGAGTAGACTTTGACAACCAAATGTAATTTCTAATGTGAAAACGACCCACCATAAAATCCAAGAGAAGATTTAAACTCACATACATGAGTTATCAGAGTTGCCAAGGATCATAAATACTTTTTAAATATATGTACTTTTTGCATAAGTGTTCTTTTTGCATATACATATGTACATTTAGGACATATGTTCTATAGTTTTTGCTTCTAAAAGAAAATTTGAAAGTGTGCTAAGAACTCATTGTTGAAGGTGACTTCCACGATGTAAATCATGATAACTTAATATAACATACCTGGATCACTTGGTTTGCTTCATCTGGAGCCTTCTTTTGTCCTCTGCGAGCACGAACTTCCATATCTTGCAGCTCTTGATTCAGAGATGTACATTCGGCCTGAGTATTGTTTGTCAATTCTTTGAATGAAATTCAAGTATATGAAGACAAAGGAACAAATTGCATTGAAGATAAGTTCATCTACCTCAAGCAATGCCACCTTCTGTTCAAAATCTGCCACTTTCGCTGTCCTTTCATCAGCAATTCTCTGAAATACCAGCCAATTAAAAAGTCAGATCAACGTAGTTTTTGGGAAACAAGAGTTTCACATAGAATCTTTACATCTTTCATATATGTAGGCATATGAAAATACAAAGGGTTTCTAAATTTCCATGCTGACAAAAAGAGAAAACAATTTAAGAAGAGAAAGCCAACACTCAGAAACTAAGGCCTATTTGAAATGTAAAGAAGTGATAGTAGTGCCTATCCAAGAATTCTGTCTCACCTGAATTCTAACAAGTGCTGTGGAAGCATCCACAGCCCTGTGCTCTAGTTCCCTTTCCCTTTCCATGGCAGCCTGTCTTAGAAAGAGAAATTCACGTAAAACAAAAAATTGATATAATGTTTTCATTATAAACAGTTTTCGCATCGTTCAGGCAACAAACCATTTTTGTGGCATTATGAGCAGAACGCTCCTCTTCGGCTCTCCTTTCAGTAGTGGCAAGCTCCTCCCGCAATGCCTGTAATAAGAAAATATTGATTCAATGGTCTGAGGACCTTATCTGTTTATAATTGTATATACACGGCGGTAAATTATGGTTAGTCATTGATGAAAAAAATTATAGTAATACCTGCATCATCCTAGTCTCAGCCAATTCTCTGTTTCTCATAATAGACTCCATGTCTCCCTGATAAAAGTAGTAAATGATTTTACTAAAAGCTGGTTGGTTGAAAAAGAAAATGGCAACTGAAGACACGAAGTAACTAGGACCATTAAAGACTCATGGTGAGCTATGATAGGAAGCACACAAAAAGAAAAATGAGCAAATGAGAGGCCTAAAAACCTGGAGAGACGACAATTTTCCTTCGTTCAGAGCAGCCTGATTTTTAAGGGCATCCATTGCGCTGACAAGTGTTTCTATCTCTGAGTTTTTAGCTGCTAGTGCCTCAACCATGCTTGACTCTACTTTCGTCACTTCACTTTTAGCAGCTGACAGATCTTTTTGCAAGTGTCTAATGCTAGCTTCATATGACTTGGTAAGCTCTTGCTATTACAATAAAAATGAAGAAATAAAATTAGGTGCACTGAAAACCTTCAAGTATCACTTTTACTTTTTCTAATTTGGGTCAAAAGAAACTCAAACTGTTTAAGTTTACCTCTGCAGTGAGAAGCTCTTCCAACTGTGCATTTTCCGCTTTAATTTCTTGAAGACGGGACGAAAGTCCAGCACAAACCTAGAGGAAAATGAAGACAAAAAATGGATACATCTGAGGTTGCTCAGAACCAACCACAGGCATGAAAGAGTACTTTATCACAAATTTGATGCAGGAAAGTAGCAATGGATATTTGAGCTTACCCTTGCTAACCTGGCTTCTTTTGACTGCCCAGTGGAAACTGTAGCTTTTAGCAAACCTTGAGCCTAGCATTAGTGGATAGATTGATCAACAGACTTTTAAGAACAACATACATGGAAATTCAAGTGGCAGACACATCCTTTTCTAATTTTTCTTCATTTTCCATAGACTAACTAACCTCTTCAAGTTGATCTTGAATCTTCATGGAAGTCGTATCAGCTCTACGATCTTGCTCTCTTTTCAGATTGGTTGAGGTGACAGGAACTTTCGGTTCCTGTTCTTTCTCCAGATTGATTGAAGTGCCAACTTTCACCTCATCGCCCGTGCTTTGAGCCACATTTCCTTCATTAACCGAAGGAGCATGCACTACAGAATCCAGATTCTCCACGTCTCTTTTTGAAGAATCATCTAACTCTCGTTGTGTGCCATTTTTGGGAGCATCCATCAGGTTCTCACTGACAACGACCTCAATTTCTTTGTCAGGTAAAGATGGTGATGGTTGCACCAAAGAATCATTTGGAATATCTCCATCAGCATGCTTTGACTCAGAACGATCACCATCCACAATACTTTCTTGAGCTACAACAGCAGCATCGTCACTTTTTGTATCAGCCACTGATAGTGGAAGTGATAGAACACTCTGGACATCTGCATCAGTCGGGTGAATCTCTCTTGTCAGCAAGACAGGCCCTGAAGAAGATGTCTCGTCAGTGGAAACAGAACTTTTAGATGGAGGAACCTCTGACTGTGATACCCCTGGGCCAGATTGATCACCAGAAGAATCTCTTTTGTTAGAAGATTCTTCTTTTACAAGTTTCTGTCGAGCCTACAAATACATTCCACAACAAAGAAATTCACCTTGAGTATTGATGTACCAAACAACGAGATCGACTTACAGATAAGAGATCCACAGTAAATACCTTTTTCTTTGAACTTGTTCTCTTCCCTTGAGACCCTTTCCTACCAGAAGCTTTAGCCACCCCAAAGAAAAGAAAGACACAATATAAGAGACATATACACATGACCATCAAGCTTTGCTTTAGATAAACTCCAGGACAATGCCTATGTTTCTAATCATTCATATACAGATCAAACCAGTACCAAAGAGAAAGCTTTTAGTACTATCAGATTAATCTCCACACAGTACCTGGCAACTGCAAATCGTTCTGTTCTTCTGAAAGATCTTCAACCACTGATTTTGCTCTTCGATCAACAACCTCAAATAAATCTGACGAAAAAAAAACGGATACTTCAAAAATTTGTTATCACGAATTTCAGTTGCAGATAAACCATTAGAATTTACCTTCGGCAGCTTTAAGCCAAGACGCCATTGATGAATCAAAATTGAAACTAACTCTCCGCTAAAGGAGCTTCCATGCACCACCGGCTAATTTCACGATTGAAATCAGTAGATGCTTTAGAGAATCAACAATGGTGTTACGGATTCGACTCTGATCTCTGTAACAGAGCTTGTTTGTTCCAAGGAGAATCAAATTAGAAAGGGGAAGAACGAATTCGTCAGATGTTTCAATCAGAATTTAGCATATGAGCGAAGAAGGAAGAACTCAGATCGTTGATCTTGTGCTGTCACGACCACCTGATTTACAGTAGTCTAGCTGATCGTGGCCGTTGAATTTGGATTATGAGATAACGAAGTAAACAGACTAAACGTTTTCTTTTGATGCCATGGAAATTGAGAACAGACTTATAAAACCAAGTTACTTTACGAATACTGATTGCATAAAATCCACAGAAATTCGAACAATTGATAAGTTACGTTTACTTCTTCACACCAAATTTGGTGCATTGTGTATCGCATGGAACTCCTTGGTCATTGAAACTATAACTCACTAGCAGAGCCGTGCCTCAAGGCATAAGAAAGAAACCTTCGCTTACGTCCAAAATTTTTGAAAAAAAACTTAGAAGCATATTTTTCTATAAGATACTCTTAGTTTAATAGACCAATATTACAGATCATTTGCATTTATCTAAATAATAAGAAAATAAAATAAAAATAAAAAAAAATCCAAAGAATAAGGAAACAAACAGAACAAAGCATTATTAAGTTAGGTTAGAGAATCCTCTTCCTTTATTTTTTAATCGCCGTCTCTTTCCACAAGACTTTTTCTAATCCTGTTACTCTTGAGCCTTGAACGTATTAACATTGACTCGTTAGAGTAAGTTTGATACTTTATTTATCCTTGTTCTATCCTATGGTTTGATGTAATTCTTAATTATACATGTTGTAGTTTTCCCCCAAATTAGAATCAGAAATTTTGTAACACTTATGTTCGAAATTTACAGAATTGACTACTTCATCCAAATCATGGATCAAGCTCTTTACTCGCTTGAGACAAGATTCGAACAATTCCAAAGGTATGAACAAATATTTGGGTTTTTGTTTGATTTGAAAAAGTTGCAGTCGGCGAGTGATGATAGTTTGATGGCATCTTGTACCAACCTTAAAGATGCTTTAACTCATGGAACACATTCAGATATTCTTGCTAGTGATCTCTTTTATGAACTAAAAATTCTAAGAGAAGCTTTACCCAAGGAAGTTAGGAGGCCTATTGAAGTGTTAGACTTCTTGCAAAAAGTTGAAGGTTGTTATCCTAATTCATGGATTGCTTATCAAGTATTGTTGACAATTCCAGTTTCGGTTGCATCTGCGGAAAGAAGTTTTTCAAAGCTGAAATTGATAAAATCTTATCTTCGTTCGAGTATGTCACAAGAAAGGTTAAGTGACTTGGCGATCTTATCTATCGAAAGAGCATTGGTTAGAGAAGTTGACTTTGAACGTTTGGCTAATGATTTTGTTGGGAAGAAAGGAAGAAGAATTACGCTTTAGAACTATTTTTATGTTTTGTTTTTTTTCGTATTTTCGTCATATGACAATTTATCTTTGTAGACATTTTTACTTCTATTATTATAAGCATCGTTTTTTTTAGTTGGAGAAAAAAAATTTTGACCGCCTCCGTCAACCATTAACCTTGGCATGGCTCTGCTCACTAGTACGATCAAATGTGATTGTATGACTTGCCAGTTGCCACATACTATATTGTATTTTTGATCAACAATGAAATTTTCAGAGTTGCGCTTACAGTGTCTTGATATATGCTTCTTGGACAAATTTGCAATCTCTTCTGATTCTAATAAGTTATGTGATATCCAATATTCCCACTTAGCCATACATTTTCCGAATTTCGATATACAAACAAAACATGTCCTCCCATATATGTCAGATGAAATGATTCCCCAAAACTCAACGTCGTGTTAAAGCATCATTTTTGGTTCATTTGCACTTACAGTTACAGTGTCTTAAAACTATGCATCATTGTGTTTCTTGAAAAGTTAAAGCATACGCATCATTTGATTCCTTTAACTCTAGTACTTAGAAGTTAAAATAAGGAAGATGATAAGCTATTAAACCGACCCATTAGACAACTTTTAATCATTTTAAAGTTAAAGACATGTTGATGTCCACACGCTATATAGTCTATAGAATTCGTTATCTACTCTACTAGGATGCTTAGAGTCTCATAGCCGCTTTAACCGCAGCATAAAGCTCCCCAAGACAGAAATTTGCTCCATATTTTCTGCTAGAGCAGTAGAGCTGTGTCTATTTGTATATTGATTGGGCATGCTCTTCAAAAAGAAACATAAACCATCATTATCTAAATGCACAATTTTTCATGTCTTAGCTACTCATTTTCACAATTGCTCTAGATACCAACGGACTAAATACAAAGGAAAATAACTCCGAATATAATTTACGAAAATATTATAAATCATCTATAACAAAAAGTTCATATATTATTATATCAAATATATGTAATCACAATTTGTTTAACCAATTGAACATCACATTTTATTCTGAATCATTTCACAGCAGCAACTTATACAAACCAATGTATATCATAAACTTGGTTTTATATTCTTATACATATATATTGATCAGTAACTTAACATATTAATAATTGTCAAATCACATTACCATATGGATCATTTCTTTGCATCAATATAATCAATAAGGACGGGTATTCTCATCACCCACTGGCATAGGATAATAGTTACATACAATATAAATCAACTCATTCTCATGACACCTGAACGAGCCACATCCGAGACTTAACGATTGATTGGCCACCATCTGAGTGTAGTGTCCGCAAACATCTTTGCATTTGTTGGTCGCATGATCGTAGTTTGGCTTCTCCGTCAACCAATACTTTGCCGCTATCGGACCGCTCATTTGGTCCTTAGGTTGGACCCATCCCGCGGCGATATTCTCGCCGTAAGGTCCATCAGAATGTCTCATGGAGCTGTAGTCGCAGACTCCGGCTTTAGCTTGTCTATTTGCAAATTTCTGTGCATAGGCCGCTACGGTTTTGTTCCACTTCAGTGGAGCCACCCCGACCGCGGCTCGGATCTGGTTGTGAACCTTTAGCGTTTTTCTCGGTTGGACATCTTTGATTGGTCTTACCCTAGGTAGACCATACGCTCGAGTTAACAAAACAGAGAGTAATGTCAGTAGGACGAAAGTATAACGAAAAGAGGACATTTTGTTGTGGTTTTGTAAAATGTTTTGGACTTATGGTTCTGCAGTGATCTCTATTCTGATTGTTCTTCCTCCTTTTGTAGGCCTAGAATAATAATTAAGAAAGGCTCTGCAACTATTTTTCGGTAAGGTACAGCCGAATTTGGAAGGTTTATCTTTCTTCTATTCATTAGTCAATCTCACATAATCTCACACAATAATCTTAGAAATCCCTTAAAAATAATATAAATCTAGAATAAATTCTAATTTTAGTATTAAATCTTGAATTTCAGAATTAACAAAAGAAAATATGATAGCAAAAAAAAAAAAAGAGATCAAGTGCATTTTATGACTTTATAGATATATATTTTGTTAGTTCTATGACTTTATAGATTTATAGGAAAAAATCCCAAAATTTTATAGATTTGTGATTTATTAGTTTTCTTTTTCTTTTTTCTTAAAAAAAAAGGTTTATCAAAAAAATCAAATCAAATCAAAGCTTTGAATGATGAGTAGTAATATACAGAAAATGATAAGACTTGTCTTTACGGATTCACCTAAACTTTTTGTTACACACTGAGTGATTTTGTATACTAACACCAATTGATCCAATGAGTCCACATGAAAAATGTGGCCAAAACAATTATAAACCACCTAGCACCCCAAACCCAAGTTTCAGCAGTTTGGCTTTGAGCCGACTCTAATCAGACACTAGTCAATTCATTCTTATCATTATTTTGCATGGAAAAAAATCTAGTTGTCCGTTGTCGTACATATTTTCAACACTAACACAAATTAAATCACTAGCTAGGTGTACATGGTCGTTAGTCCATTAACATGTACAGCATTTAATTTAATACTACTGTAATATATTAATTAACCTATGTGTATGAAAAGGTCCCAAAAACTACTTTAGGACATCAACATTTACTCCAAAAGAAAATTTATACTAAAAGAGTAAAGACAAAATCAGAAAATTGTTGTAAATGCTTACTCGGAAATTCAGGTAATTAACCACAAAAGTCAGAATTAGTGACGAGAAACATGATCGCTAATTCCGCGGAAATCGAGATTTGATTGCTCGTAAGAAAAGATGTATCAACAAGCCATTTAAGTAACGTATAATCCCTCTAAGTCTTTGTAATATTATAACTCACATGAATTTTATTTAAGAATCAAGACCCGTGATTTGTTCTCACCTTCATTTTCGGAGAGTAATTGTTGACTCTTTACTCTTTTAGTATTGGATCATAAAAGGTTCGATGATTTCTTTCTTAGTAAAATCATGTGTCCCTACTTCAGACTTTTTTTTTTGTGTTAAAAATGTAAATATTTATTTAGACAAAAAAATGTGGGTTAATTTTCATGAAATTTAAACCTTTTGACTACGTACTATTGCAAAAAAAAAATAAGAATACGGAAGCAGTGGCGGATCTAGAACATATTTTTGAATAGAACACAAAATCAGTAGTTAACTAAAAAAAGGGGTGAACGACCTGTGTCTCCCTAACAAGTTTCATATACGACCATATCTACACAGATTTCGGACCTCGTTTCCAGTCCACATGAAACGAAAGTTAAACTCCAGGTTCCCCCTAAAACGAAAGTTAAAGACCTCAGTCCCCATATTTTCTAATTTCGTGGTTTATCATTGGTTTATTGTACCGATCTGATGCAAAATCAGAAACCCAGTCGATTAAACCGAATGTATATCCGATTCGAGTCATTGACAATCCGAAATACCCAAATAAATACGAATGAGAAAAATCCCCAAATTGAAAAATCTTAGAACCGTAGTTTCGATTTCATCTCTTCAACGTCTGTTTTCTTCAATCTTCAACATAAGTCAGAGCTCTAATATGAATACGATTGACAAACATAGCAAAAAAATCATGATGACCCAAATCTCTTTTGCTTACCTTCGATGAATATAAGCTATAACAAAGGATTTTCAGGTTTTAGACGGATTTGGAATTGGAATTCTCTGGCCTTGGACTATGTCAAGATCTTACCCGTACGAACCTACTTGGTGTGAAGAAAACCAAGCAGTGCTTTTGGAATTTATCGTGTATGTGTTGGATCTGACTTGGATTAGAGCTAATGGTGAATATATAAAGAAGATGAACACAAGAGTTTCGTCTTCGTTGACGTACGAGAGAAAGATTAAAGCCAATCATTTTGAGTTTTCTAAATAAATTTGTTTTTCTGAATTCTGACACTTAGTTTCTTTAGTCAAATTACTTTTGAAAAAATGTAAAAGCATCACTTTGTTTAACCGAATTGTCAATTTTTTGAAGATTAAAACTGATTATTTCTAACCTTTTTTCTTCATTAGGTTTCTAGGGTTTTTGTTGCTTTAGGGATTTCTAGAATTGGAGATTTTTAGAATTGGGGAACTTTGGGGGTTAACGGGTACTAATTCGGGTTGGTTTATGGGTAAATCCGGTTTTGAAGTTTTTATTTATCGGTTAATGTTGTTTCCGGTACAGTAAACCAATAATAAACAACGAAATTAAAAAATATGGGGACCGAGATCTTTAACTTTCGTTTTAGGGGGAAACTGGAGTTTAACTTTCGTTTCATGTGGACTGGAAACGAGATCTGAAATCTGTGTAGATATGGTCATATATGAAACTTGTTAGGGGAACACATGTCGTTCACCCAAAAATAAAATAAAAAAGAAGCACATATCGAGGATCAAACCTCAGAAGGTTAAGATTAGCATGGGGTAACAGTTACCAACAAAGCTATAAACATCTTATTTACATTACATAATTATTAAGTTTAGTAAATCTACCTAGGAAACAAAAAAACAATCCGTCCATAAACGTAGATTTTGTTAAATTTGCGACTGTTTTGTTTGTTGACGAGCAACCTAACATAATATGACTAGGATAATCTCAGGATGACATATACAAACGAGATGTCTTGCCGAAATATTTTCTGATAATCAAACCATAACAAAAGAAACCTTTTTTTCTTTCTTCTAGCTAGGCGTTTCCATATTCTATCCCTCTTTTTCCATTTTAGTTTGTTTTTAATCATTTTTAGGCAGTCCAACTCAAAACACATTTGTAAAGTCTTCCAAAAAGAATCAATATTACATGTTATTATTTCTTTCAACTCAAAACACGCATTCTTTTATAGTTGAATCCAAATATTGAAACATCAACAATGTACTAATACAAACTACTAAACTGCAAACCCATGTCGCATATAATCGTGTCTATTACCCATTATCTTAATTTTCTATTTAGTCACATTATACCGTATTGATCAGTACGGACGAGTATTAGCATCACCCATCGGCCTAGGAGCATAGTTACATACGACCCAAACATACTCATTCTTAAAACACCTAACCGTACCACAACCAAGGTGTGTCGATTGATTAGCCACAATCTGAGTATAATGCCCACACGGTTCACTGCATTTGTTGGTGGCATAATTGTAATAAGGCTTCTCCGTAAACCAAAACTTTGTTGCGATCGGACCGCTCATGGTGTCCATAGGTTGGACCCACCCGGCGGCTATATTCTCTCCGTACGTTCCGTCGGTGGAATATTTCATGGCGCAGTCTTGGGAACGTACGTTAGCGTACCTCTGTGCATGGGCAGCAAGTTTTTGGTCCTACACCAATGGAGCAACCCCGACCGCAGCTCGAATCTGGTTGTGAACCGCTAGTGTTTCTGCCGGTTGGAGATCGTCCATTCGGCTAAAGCTTCTCAAACCATAGATTTGAGTTAAGACGATGGACAATAATGTTAGTACGATGAAGCTATAACCTGAAAAAGACATTTTCTCTCTTTTGTTTTTGTTGTAGAATTGGTTTGGAACTAACTATGTTTTCGTGAGGACTTATCAGATTCCTTTTCTGATGGGTTTTCATCTCCTTTTGTAAGCCTCAAACAAAACAAGAGCTTCGTGACTATTTTTAAGTTTTCAATATTCACCATTAAACCAAAAAAAGAAGACGAAGTTGTTTTTCTTTTTGTTAAATTATCAAATAGTAAAACCTATATATTGCTCTTCGAAATTGCTTAAATTAACAGAAATTAGGATGAGATTCTAATTTTAGAGTAACAAAAGATATTTATCATTAAGTTATCACTAAAAAAAATATTCTACTTCATCACTAATGTATTCCCATAAAGATTGTTCAGTAACAGAAATCTATTTTTAGACACTATTTTCGTATTAAGAAGAATTTTGCTCTCTGAGACACACTAATTAGATGTTTCCTTACAAATCCTTTAACGAAATTCTGGTAAATAATTAATTAATTAAGAAAGTCAAAGTGAAAAACGTTCGTTAATCTCCAATCGGAATTTTGATTAGTCTTCTTAGTTACGTACGCGTATATATATAATCTCTATTAACTCTCGTGAGTTTCATTTAACACCCGTGATATTTGTTCGACGTATGTAAACCATTTCTGAAGATCATTGTGGGATAATATTTTGTAATGTAGAGTAAAAAAATATGCTTAGTAGTCAAATGGTTTCTAGTAACTGAATTTAACATTAGACCAAAAAAAAAATGTTCTAGTAATTGACTGGATCTGATTGGTCTTTGACATGTATGTTTATATATTAAATAAATAGTAAATATTTGATAAAATAGTATATATAAAAAAAAGAAACAATTTGTCAGTCACGGACTCGAATTAAACCTTATGCCTAAAAACTTCTTACGTAATTGAACTTATATCGATCTTTCCTTTGGATTTGGAGTGGAAGATAATCAAGAAAAAAAAATAAAAAAAAATTACGAGTTTAAGTACGTTCTCTAACGAATTGGAACTTTTAGCACACCCGTGAGAAAACGTACAACGCTTTGTAATAATAAAGAACAATCTTAACCGAAACCGATAAATACCTCTAACAATATGGTTTTGATCAATTTAATAAACTCAGTAAAGAGAAACATACTACGCACGTGAACTATATATAACTCGATTCATAAGTAGATACTCAATGTCGGTGAGATTGATTATTCATGGTTGAGATAAATGTAGGGTAACGATATTTCCACCCACCGAGAAAGAAATATTCTCTTAGAGTTTTGGGTTAATCAAACAAAACAACAACTTTAGGAAAGTAGTGGTATCGTTTAGAAGTCCAATATAGCTCTTTAGGAGGGTCCTTTAAATCTCCCAACACGAGATTCAACTTTTGAAACTGTCTTTATATGGAAATTCTTTTCTTTCCTTTTCTAAAAATATTATTAATAAAAATTCAACTTTAAAGTTTGGCAAAAAAAAAAAACTTTAAATCTTATATGTTTTGTATATTGAATTAAAGTGCTATATACTGTATTAAAGATATTTCACATATTTTGAAAATGTTCTATTTTGTTCTAGGGTTTTTCTGTTATTCAATCTTAAACTGTCCATGTTTTCTTTTGCTGTAGAGCGAAATGAAAGAAAAAATTTGTAAGAATTCTGAAGTCGATTATAATCAAATCAACAACTTTGATATATCATGGAAACATATCTCACATTGATGGTAAAAAAACTAGTGTGCATTTATATATGCTTTTATCATTTAAGGACACAAAATGTTATAGTATGAATTTTTCTTAAATCACATTAATTACCATATATAGTAATCTTGTTGATTCAGTATAATAAAATCCAATCACTAATATGGACGTTGACCGATGTAATTCCCCGGAGGATCATAGCTACAAATCACCCAAATATACTCATCATTCTTACATCTCACGGAGGCACAACCAAGTCGAACCGAGTCACGCCACACGATCTGAGTGTAGTGTCCACACACACCATCACCACCACACGTGTTACTATCATAATCGTAATTTTCCTTCTCCGTCATCCAATACTCAGTTGCTACCGGACCGCTCATCGTTCCCCAACCCGCGGCTAGATTCTCGCCGAATGGTCCCAAGGAATGCTTCATGGCACAGTCTCTGGCTCGTTCATGTGCGTAGCTCTGTGCATAGGTCGCAAGAGTTTCGTTCCACACCATTGGTCCGACTCCGACCATGGCTCGGGCCTTGTTGTGAACCACGAGCGTTTCTTGCGGTTTGACATCACCGTTTGCGTTTGCTTTTGGCGGTTGAGCGGGAGTGTGACGATAGGCTTGAGTTAAATCGAAGAATAATGCTACTACGATGAAACTATAACCAAAGAACGACATTTCATTCATTTTGTATTTGTGTGGTTAATTGTTTTGGAACTTATTGTGTCGTAAAAGAAAGCATTTTCTTGGCTAACGTATTTATAGAAGTTGCTTTGGTGGGGTTACGGAGTTTGGAACGTTTTATATCTTATTCTTTTCACTTTCCTAATGTTGAAAAACTCTTTACATAGTGTAAATCCAGGACAAGAAATTGATAGAATAAGGAAACTTGATATTCTACAGATCAAGAAAACTCATCTAATTGATCTAATTAGTCCTCCGATTACTCTTGTATATAAACAGAATATCACTATCAATAATACATCTCATTCAATAAGACCATAACTCAATACAAAATTACAGTTTTAGCGTCAACTTTACAATCTCCAAGCTTTTCACACTTTAGATTGACAATAGCAAACAAAAGCAATGGTTCAATTCGAATGCATATGCATTTCCAAAGTGTATGTTTTACAAAAATCAATTGTTCTTCGACGTACAAGAAAAAGTGATTTCAAGAGCATCTATAAATTAAGATTTGATCCCACAGACAAACTAGATTAAGATATAGTTTACCCTTGACATATACAAGTTCATATAACATGGGTTAGAAGGCACTTTTGTATGTACTTTCTTTAACTAGAAAACAAAAGTATAGCGATCTTAATTAATTGTGTACTATCCCTAGTTTTATGAAATCCGGTTATAACATGATAAGCAATTATAAACATATGTATGAAAGAGTCCAAAACAAACTTTAGGATTAAACATATAATATAGAAAAAAAGAAAGTTATAAAAGCAAAGGCAATCATAGGATTTGTCGTAAATGTTTACTGGTAGTCGTCGCCGTTACTTTTCAAACGATATAAACTGAGGCAAATAACCACAAAAGTCAGAATCAGTGACGTTCGTTAATCCCACCGAAAGTCGAGTTATGATTGTTCGGAAGAAAAAAAAATCATATAATTATAGAATTATACGTATCAAAAGTCTCGCAAGTTACGTTTTTCTTCTTCTTCATTTTTGAGTGCAAATCTCGTAAATTACGTAAAATTTCTATAATCATCATGAGATTATAATTCACGTGAATTATATATTCAACATCCGTGATTTGTTCTCAGCTTCATTTTGGGAGAATAATTGTTGACTTTTTTTTTTTTTTTTTAAATTGTTAAATTTTTACTTTTATGGTAAAAATATTCGCTGATTACTTTACTATACTGTGTCTGTGTGTCCCTGCTTCATTTAATAAAAACAAAATATATTACTTAGGGAATTCTTCAATTTGAAAACAAAGATGAATCATAAAAAGACTTTTTTGTGTACAAGTTAATTTAAACCATGTACAGTATGTGGTCGAAGCCGTATCTTTTGATTATATCTCAGTCGATCAATATTGTTAGATATTTCTTGGAAAATAAAGATATAAGTTTGAATCAAGGTTTAAAAACTAACGAAATAAATTATCTTTTGATGAACAAGGTTTAAGTGGTAAAATGTATATGTAGATGTGGAAAAATCATATATTGCGATTAGGTAGTGTTACGGACAACATACAGATCAACTCATGATACATACTCAAGTCATGTGGGCTCTTGTGGCTGTGTTACGGTTTGGTAACAAAACTACATTCAAACCCAACTAGTTCCCTAAAAGAGGTAGGCTTTGCACTAAATAATTCATACCCATGGTTCGTGGAGCAGCAACGGTCTCACATTAATTCATACCCAAGGTTCTTGGAGTAGCTATGGTTTCACGGGCTCTCATCGATCTCATCTGGAACATGCAATTTCTCCATTGCAGCCTGTTTCAGACAATAATAACCAGTTTAAGCTATGAATCCTTGAATTTTCAGATTTAAAAACCATCATTGGACGACTCTGTTTTAAAGACTCGAACCTTTATTGCAGCAACGTCAGTTGCAGGCGGTTTCATATCTAAAGCTAGACCGAAATGAAGCATGGCTTTATCGTGCATGTTTCGCCGCTTATAGATCCTGCCCATTAAAGCGTAAACGCTGCTCTCTGAAGGCGCATACTCTTTGAGCTCCTCAAGAACTTCTAGAGCTTCATCTAATCTTTCTAAGCAGACAAGTATGTTAGCTTTCTGGTACATTGGAAGAGGGTTTTTTCTATCTGCTACTATGGCTTGCTCCATTATCTCTAGTGCTTCCTCACTTCTCTATTAACACAAAACAAGAAGAAGCATTTAGTCATTCTTCAAAGATTGTTTTTCTTGTAGACCTGATAAGATGAAAGTAATAAGATAACCTTCAAGGCATGCAAAGATGTCCCTAAATAAGACATTATAACAGAGGAACTCGGGTTTATTAGGAAAGCCATTCTGAAGTGATGCTCTGAGAACTCTAACTTCTCTTGGCGTAGATATATCATTCCAAGCCCGTACCATGCGTTGTAGTGTCTTGTATCTACACGAAGTGCGTTTTGGTAACTTTTCATTCCGTTCTCAAAATCCTCAAGAGTTGTGTATCTACAGAGACAGTAAAGATAGAAAGTGTCAATTAGACCAATAACCAGATAATTTTAAGCACATTGTGCAAGACAAAGTCAAATGGATAGAGGCTCTCTTACTCGTGGCCACATAAGGTATGTGCATATGCAAATCTTGGATTCAGTTGAACAGCTCGTAGGAAATTCTTCAGTGCGGTCTCATGGTCCTTTTGCAAGCTATAGCAATTTCCCATAGCACACCTACATAATTGATTGCTTATTTCTCTTATTACCAACAATAAATGAAAACGTTAATCAGAAAAACAACTTCGACAAAAAATACCAAGATTGAGGAGCTAAGCGATCGGTTGATATTAGTTCCTGAGCCAAGTAACTCAGCTTCATGTCTTCCTTCAAATGCTGCAAATAAATATCATATCTTGCTGATGAAAAATTTACATAAATGTGATTTCTTTCCGCACTCATCCGAGATTGCATGTTTAGAAACCAGGATAATACACTTACATAGAGGACCGTAGAGTATATATCCATTCCTTCTAAGCAATAAGGAGAAGCCAGACGGGCAAGACGGAATGCCTTTTCAGCCTCTAAATAGTCAATTAGTTCAAAGTATGCTTTCCCGACCTACATTTAATAGCCATAGTATGTGTATATAAACCTTTCAACAATAACTATCACAGGCCACTAGAGTAAAACTGATTCAGGCTATATCCATATATGGCAGCCTAAAAGAGAAAGAGTCACTAGTTACCTGGGAAAGAACCCATCCTGTATTATAATGCTTATGTGGAAGTTTCATATACGTATCCAGTGCCTCCTGAACGACCCAGAAGCAGAAGGAGACAATGAGATAAGCCTATATAGGTTCACCTCACTTGCATAATTCACGAGAACAATAATATGCCTACCTGACACCTGTACATGTATGAAAGTCTACACCCTTCTCCGAGTGTCCTAAGGAGGTTTAAAATTTCCGAAACACCAATTGTGATTGTTTGAGAACTCATTGCTATGCCACCAATCGACATTGTTTCGTCTTCTTGATCATTGGAAGCCATAGAACCAGTCGTTGAGGCAGTATTAGGCCTTGAATCATCAAAAGGTTCCCCACGGACCCCTAAACCCATCAGAATGACGGTATTACAAATATGCAGACACCAAAAATAGAAGGCATGATAACAATAGTCACACAAGGGCAGATTTCAAACAATATAGTGGTATAGTGCATGGAATGTCACAACCTTCATCCATGTTTTCATTTGCCCAGGAGTGTCCCTTCCGAAGTGTTACAGAACGAAGTGCCAAAGAACTCAATTTAGAACCTCCCAAATACTTGGAAGCGTTGTTCACATTTCCGCTTACTGTTGCAACACTTGAATTAATGTTTGCCCCTGAATCAGCAGACAGTCTTGAACTCCGTCGTGGACCAGAATCAGAAAATAGTCTGCCAGAAATCTGCAAACATAAGAGACATGCACTCACGGTAAGAAAGTTGGTATAGAAAATTTCATCCCGAGTACGAAATAGACTATTACAGAGAAAGACCAATAATTCAAAATTATGATTTGATGATGTCAAGTAGAGATATGTGATTATGTGAATCCTACCTTACGTAACTTTCCTTCATCTACAAACTTTCTTCTAGGTGCTTGAAGAGTAGAGTTAACAGTGGACTTTGGAGAACTGTCAGTAATAAGGGAGTTTGGGTTTGCAACAGCTGGCTGAAAATTCCGGAAAAGTGGTGGTGGAGCTATACCGGATAGCTACAATTTCAAAAATACAAAAAAGCATTTACTTACAGCTGTTATTATTCAGATAACTAAAAAGGTTGATAAAATTAACAAGCCAAACCAAAGACACTAAAACATAATGAAGACCCCATTTTTAATAGTCAAAAGAATAGACAACCCATTCTTTTGGCATAACAGATATAGAAAAAACAGATACAAACGCTGTGAAATCAACACCCATGATGCACAAATCTCCTAAGTACTACAGAATGTGTGATCAACAGATGGAGATATAGTTGTATTACATAAAAAAGCAGTACGACAATTGTGTGACATTACCTGTGCAGCCACTGGCGAAGGCGTATTATAGAATGACATGTTCGAAACACCTCCATTAACTCCATGAGAATGGAAATTTCCGGAGATATCTTTAAGGCCATGGCTTTGTGTGTGTTTAGACTGCCTTGGACTATAATCTTCAGAACTCGTGTTTTTAGTAGAAGTTGAATTACGTTCCTCGTTGTAAGTGTTTAAGCCGAGGGAAGTTGACAGTTGTTGCATATACTGCTTTTGAATGGAGAGAGCAGCTGTTTCACCAAAAACTGCAGTTGCTTCCTCAGCAGCACCTGAAAGTTGAGCAGACAGAAAAGTGTAAGAGAACCATAACATATCTGTGAAGTATGCAGAAAACGGATTATGTTCACCTAATATACATAATTCCTCATATGCAGCCCAAAGTAGAGGGTCTATTGTCAAGGACTGTTTAAATTGTTGAGCAGCATTCTTCCTTCTATCAGTATACCTAAAAGGTCACTGTTATATATGAGGAATCATCTCATCTAAGCCATTCAGAATCAAGAAAAAATGCATAGACAGAACAAAAAACGTACTTGTAAATAAGTCCAAGAAGGTAATGGCCTGCTGCACCATTTGGGATCTGCACAATAATCAGAAGCATGTTGTTATCTTCACTGAACTAAATCAATAAATAAGGTCCAGAAACTGACACACTGTTTTTGTAAAATGACATTCAGTAAGCGAATAAAGGCAAAATACCAGAGAACATTAAATACCTCCGCACCAGGTTCATTAACAGGGCAGAGTGCAGATTCAGCTTCATTGAGAAGGTCCATCTGGAAGCATGATAATGCGAACAAGTATCGGGACTGAGCCATTTGTGTTCCTTTACATAACAAAAAAAAAATATATATACAAAGATAATCAAAACGACCTAACAAAAGAAGGTGCAAAATTCTGACTAAAAGGCTAACAAGCAACAAGTCAAGAAACAATGCCACGCACCCTTTAGCAGATGATATGCACTGTAAGCTTGATTATTCTGCAGGTAGCTGGTGGCTAATAGCTGCAAATTAACCTATATAAGAGGAAAATTCAGAAAGTGATCAAACAAAAAGGCCAATCATTTATTGACATGATTTCTACTAACTGAAGCTAGAAACTGGACAACCACTACGAATGTTGAAAATATTCCAGACCAAAGGCTGAATGAATGAATACTTTCTCAACTACTATTGAAGCTGTATTAACCCAAATTTTAACAAAGCTTGAGATAATCCCAGAGACATTCCTCTAACAGTTGACTCATAGCTAAGTTCCAAGGATAATAAATACTTAAACTTGAGATCACATATATGGACAAAAGTCATTAACCCTCAAAATGCAAATTTTCCAAAGACCAAATCAGTAATGAGCATTGAGCACAGCTACTAGAGAAAACAAATTCAACAAGAGAGAGAAAAGAACACGAATTCATCTCCTAATTGAACACACGGATCTTGAAAACAAAGGGCTAAAAGGTAAGAAACCAAAATCAATCTCGAAGAACACAGTGAAGCTATCGAATTCCAAATCCAAAAAGAGACGCACTTTCGACGAATTCATAGATACCCAGAGGAATTACAAACCCAAAAATATCAAATTTACCATTCCAAGAGCTTCGATTTACAGAATTTGAATTAGAGAGGTAAAATCAGAGAGAGAGAGTGAAAGAAGAGGGTGATTACCTCAGAAGGAAACTCAGCGCAGAGACGCTCGCACATGAAAATAGCATTTTTGTAGACAAAATGACGAAGACTGTTGTTTACACAGTCCACAAGCATAGCTTCCATAGTTGTTGCCTTTCTTCCTCGAGAGAGAGAGAAGAGAGAGAAAAGAGGGTTTTCTGTTTTTTCTGCAACTTTTTATTTTTTTCTTACCATTTGGGATTTTTTTGAAGTCGTCGTGATTTCAAATTTTGATGCGGCACGTGCGATGCTCTGTTTTCAGTCTATTCCGCACGTGACAGACCCATTAGCCTTAAGTGTTAAAATTTGTATGGGCTGAGTCCGTGTGTTTTCATTTTTGGGCTTAGTTAGCTTATTGGGCTTTATAATTGACCATTTGAATATTAGTATAGATGAAGACAACGATGATGGTGTGATTACAACCGTTGGAAACAGGAAAACAGAGCCGATTCATCGTCATTCATAAAGCAAACACCTCTTCAAGATCATCTCGCGGTCGCGGATACTCCATGTCGTCCACCACATGTAACATTGCCATGAAATCGCTGACGATGTGAGTCATGTGACGTATGGAGAAGAACTCGAGGAAATCAAAGAAGTCGAAGAAGGGTATCATAATAATGAATCGAACTATCGAAGATATTGCGCTACTTGAACAAGTGTTTTTGTTTGGTTGAATAAGCAACAAACTATTATTTTAGCAAAATACTAGAACGTGTCTGCAGGAAAAGTTTCATATCTACGATAATCATTTTCTGATACTCATTTCAAACGTTGTTAAACGGATCATGAATCATGACTTCAAGTTAGAATACTTCAAGTTTCAACCATATCATCATATATCTGATGTTATCCATCACATAAACATTATGAGTTTTTAAAGGACCATTTCATGAACCATCGTTGCAATCTTGAATTATCAATCAGAAATCTGATAAATTTGAAAAAGAAAGATGAAAAACAAAGGTATTAAATATACAAATTTATAACAGTTGACAACATATAACAAAGCCCACAAGCTTTTGATTAGTACAAAAGAAGAATATTTCACTAAAACGTTTCTACTTTCTTGTACAAGTAATTTAATTTGCCAAATACCAATCGCTAGCCGCTTTAACCAAAATATATTCCACACTTCAAACTAAACCGGGTTTTGTACCAATGTAGTAAGTAGGTCACTCTCAGGTTAGCTTCCTCGGCAAGTTATAGGTCTTTTTCAGAAACTTAGTCGCAGGTTCATCGTAACGGTAACACAATACTCTTAAAAGTGTGTTTGGTTCTGTCGGACTCCACGGACCAGAAGTCGGCGGTAACGGAAGCTTCCCTCTGTCAGAACCATGATTCTCCAGACACACTGCTTTAAACCGTTCAATCAAAGAATCTGTATCCGTGCGCAGCAGCGGAAGTATACTCTTGACAGTCGTCGAAACCTTCTCGATCAAATCCAAAGGCAATCCGTCTCCGTTTGACCAGAAAAGATCGCATAGAAACTTGAAATCCTCTTCTACGGCAGCAGAGTCTTGAATTGTGAAGCCACGCGATGGTCCACCTGCAAGGAGGACCAATAAGAACCCGTCGAAAGAAGCTCTCATGATGTCCGAAATGACTCTGGTTCGGACTCTGTCATGAACCGATGAGGAGATAATCTCAAGGCACCGTTCGAGCTCTTGAAGAAACGGCTCAATCCTTGAGGAAGGAACTTCCCCGAGGTACAGACCATCCCAGAGAACATTGCTCAGATCGTGGAAGACGATCTTGTAAGCAGTTGCTTCAGACAATTGCTGTATTCCTTTCGAGCAATAACTAATCGACTGTTCAAATATTTTACCTTTAGCATCCAAAGCTGCAACTTCGGATTCCGGGAGACGATTCAATGTTTTTCTCCCAGATGATTCGATCTCTGTCCTGATATACTGCAGAGTGTTGATCCTGCAACAGAACTGAAGTATTTCCGCCGAGTCATTACCCGTCCCCAGCTGTGATTTTCTCCTGTGAGAAGCTACCATTGGCTTCTCCTTTTTCTTGAATACACCATGTAGTCTGGACCCGACCGTGCATCTTGTTAAAGCAGGCAAAACGGGTAGAAACGTATTCCGCGAGCCTAATAGAAACCATATAAAAACAAAACCAGAAACTCCATAAGTGAAATGAACAAAGCGTGAGCTTTTTTATTCCAAAAACTAAACAATCAACTGCTTACCGCAGGATGATTTCGCCTTTGATACATAATGCTGCATACACTTGTCTAGTCCTGACGTTAGCTCAGGAAGTAAAACTGGATGCAAAAGAATCGGCAACAAGAAAAACGCTTCCAATGTCTCATCTACCATCCTCAGTACATCCACAGCAGAAGGAGCGATACCGAGTTTATTCGATCTCGGATTCCATACCTACAATAGAAAGTTACAAAACCAATCAATATATGAATAAAACTCTTAAAAGGAACAAAAACCAGGAAAGATCTTTAAAGTTGTTATATACCTCTTGCTGGAGATTCCGGTCGATCCACTCTTTTAGCCTATCAACTCGGATCTTGATCCACGATTTCACAAGGTTACCAATAACGACTTCTGCTTCAAAAGGAGGCATCTCTCTTATAACCGATTTTCCACCATCTTCACTATCTACTGCATCTTGTACAGCAATTTGCACCAGATCCTTCTCAAGCTTATCTGCAGCAGTGAGTACTCTAATAGCATCTGGCGTCAACTCAGTAATACCCGAGACGAATTTCTTCAACTCGGTACCATAGCACGAATGAAGCGTAGCTGCAGCCACACCAGCTGCAAGCGGGTGCCAATTCTTCAAGATTGGACTAAATATCGCCTTCTCATTAAAAGCTAAATGACCAATATCCTCTGCAAGAATCGCAAGAGCAGGAAGATTATTCGTGCTCTGCCGGGATTTTGATTTCTTGCTATGTTCCACCATCCTCTTTGTCTATTACAAACAAAAAACAATAAAGCTACATAAATGGCTGCAGATACGAAATCAGATCAACAGAAAAAGAAATATAAACGAACCTGTTGAAAAGCCATACGCAACGAAGACCTGATATAGGTATCAACTCGATCACGCCCTGAATCGACATGCTTCTTTTTCCTTCTATATTCGCTAGAAATATCTTCACCTAGTACCTTAGCTACCAAAATCCCCAAAGAAACCGTAGTTTCCAGCGTCTCAACGTTATCAATGTTGAAAGTATCATGGTAAGCAAGAAGTCTCTTCTCACCCCAATCCATCACCAAACTCAAAACAGAACTCAAGATCTTGGAATACTCAGGATCATTTGTCTCCATTGCGTCGTTCTCAATTTCGAGTATCAAGTTATGAGCAGCCACAAGCAAGTCATTCTCCACTTGCCCGGTTGAAACATACCGATTAACCAACACCCAGAGAAAGCAAACATTGTGAATCATCTGATTTATCCCCAAGACAGGCCATGTTTTCTTTATAAGCTCCAAAACTTCATCTACCTCTTCAACAATCAGCAACTCATCGTTCACATCAAAACAAGACTCTAAAAGCATCTGATAGATTCTAAGATTCAGTGGAAACCCATCAGCCCAATGACAAGTCTCAGAACCAATCCCATTGTTGTTCTGCCGACTAGCAAGAGACATTACTAAACTCCTAAGATTCTGCGTCTCCCCCGTAATCTTCCCGGTATCTAACGGCCTCTCGAGACCGGACCGGATAATCTGCTTAAGCTGTTGAACAGATTTATCTGATTTACTTAGCGGCACACAAGGATATAATATCAAACCAGCTTCAAGAAGCTTCAAGTTCCTTCTCTGCCATGATTCATACTCTTCTTGGTCTGGAAAATCTGAAGCTTTAAGCTGTTGCAGAAGCTCAAGAGGTAGCACCATCATCTCCACACGCCTCCCAAGCTAAAATCAAAATCACAAAATTCTCTTAAACCTCAAATTCAAACAGATATTTCTCAATTTACTAAAATGAACGTACCTGACCAGAAGCGATCCTGAGAAGAGCTCTACGAATCCTTGAATCAATCTGCTCCGAGATTCGCATTTGTACCCGAACCAACTCACCCACCGTGACGGATTTCTTGCTCCGATCCGGTTGACTCGACGATTCTCCCGCTCCTCCGTCTCCGTCTCCGATTCGTTTCTTCATCCCTAACGCCTTCTTCACCTTACTCGCAGCTGTAGAAGTCAGAGATCTATGAAGCGACGGAGACGGAGATAACGACGCCGTCGTCAGACCGTTGCTCCGATCAGATTTCGGCGATTGAGGGATGTAAGTCAGCGGACGACTTCCAGTGCTACGGCAAGCAGCGACTAAGATCTCGTAAGCAGTTTCTCGGAGCTCCGAATTGGATAAATTAGGAGCTGGATCGCCAAATGGAGATGGTAACGATTCCATTTCCACTTCGAATTCACAAAATAAAGATCAAAGTAACAAGCTTTATACCCAAAACCCAAAAACCCTTCTCAGATTTAACACACTACCAAAAATTGATTATTTTGAGATTGTTGAGCTTGAAATCAGAAAAAACGAGAAGAGAATTTTGCGGAAACGATTAGATCAAAGGTAAGAGACAATCATTGATTGAATCATCACCAAATGCACAAAGGAGCAAACAAAAACTGCAGAGATAAAGTAAAAGACTTGTTCTTGGCAAAAATATATATTAAAAAGATGAAGAATTTGAGTATGCCCAGAATTTGATTCTTGCTTGATGTTAAAGAATGAATGATTTTGAAGAAAGAAAAAAAGTAAAACCAGACGGCGACAACAAAAAAATGAAAGAGAAGACTTGAGAAAGGTGTTGTCTTTGGTACCAAATGCACATGTTTTTATTTTATTTGTATATTTTTCAGGAGAAGAAAATTTAATCAATAGTAGAAGAGAGATTAGGGATTGTGAATATGTCTGGGCACCAAGCGGATATCCAGAAAAATTGTGATATTTGTTATTCGATTCGTTTTAACCGAATACTTAATTTTGTTATTTGCTTTGATTCGAAAATTTCTAGATATCCGAAATTTCGAATATCCGGATTTTTTTGTGATATTTGCGGATATCCGCTTTGATACATATAAATATTAAAAAAATTTGTAAACTATATAACCATATAATATATTTAAAGTTATTATTTAACATGCTTACAAAATAAGTTCTAAATACCAAACATAACCGTTGTTATTATCACCGGTCAACAAAATGTTATCAAACTAATTCCAAAAACTAAAACCCGATAGTTTAAGATGTTATTGATCAAGATATAACATGAGAGAAAAATGATCAAATAAATATTTTAACATAAAAATATAAGATAGCAACAATACATAAACTATTTATGATATCTATATATAGATATAACTATATATTTAAATATATATCGATAGATACGGATCGAAGCGGATATTCGATTATCTTAAAAACATTATTTGTTATTTGCTTCGGTTTTTACGAATACTACATTTTTCTATTTGATTTGGTCCAAAATCTTACGGATATTCGAATTTTTCGAATCAAATCAAATCGAATACCGAATCGAAGCGGATCGAACGAATATTTTGTCCAGCCCTCATTAATGTCTAAATGTTATAATGGGAAATCAAAATTAACTCAAATTTGGAAGAGATCAAATATGTTTTCATTTAATTGCAAATTGATATTTGACCTATAAATTAAGTTTTTGTTAATCCGCTAAGTTGGAGACTGAGATGCGTAAGTTTGTGATTTGGAGCAAGCTTTGTGATTCGAACTAGAAGACCTATGTAGCATCATATCCTTTGGATGTTACTAGATCTAGAGTTGAAAAGTTTTCGATAATGTTGTTATTTGAAGACAATTTCAATAGTTGTTTTGTTCTCTGCCAAGAGTCGAAGACTTTCTACCATTATGGGTTCTAGAGTTCATATTGATTGAATTTTTCACACGGCAAATTTATTTAGCATTGACAACATTTCTTTCCCACACACGGCAATACCAAGTACCGATTCAACTAAATACATTTAAGCTATTTTTATTTTTTTTGGTCAAGTACTACGAGATATTCTTTAATATTATCATGTGGTGAGGCCGTTGTTGACCATTGTTTAATTATTCTTCTAATCAATATATTTGTTCCTTCATTTTCAAATAACCATAATTAAAGAATTATACAAGACAAAATATAATCATTGGATTGAATGAGATCATTTGAATTCTTCAATTTTACGTAAACAGTAGTACTTATTATATTATATATGAATCACCAAAACTATTTTTTGATATCAGATTTCGTATTCGAACTAGGTCCCTAAAGCCAACTAGTAAAAGAATCTGCATTTGGCCTAGTGACCGAACCTGTTTTTGCCAATTGTGTTTACGTGCTTGGAACAAATCTCCTGTAAGTCTAGAAAACACATGGGGATGAAAGAAAAAATTACATCGGGGAGGAATTTACATGAGATCATAATATTGAAAACTGAAAAGATTCAACTCGTGAAGTCTCTCGATGAGTTGTATAATCTTTTTCAAATTCCTTATAAAGAATAAAACAACTTCTAAAAGACAAATGAACATATATGTAGACATTGCATCATCAATATTTTTTACCACTGTTTTTAAAACCAAATTGATGAAAGTGATCTGTAGATCAAATTTGTTAAGTGACAATTTTACTGTCTTGATAATTAAGAAAATCAAAAAGCAAGGATTCATATAAATTTTTACCAAAAAATAATTAGGGAGAAAATAAAAATCTATGAAAAATATGCATTTTGGTTAATGATATTGTTTACCATATTTACATGTTTCATCGAAATCTTCAAATTATTGTTTATCTAATCTTCGATTTGCTTTTAATCGACGATAGTTTGAAGATTTTTGTTCTTCTATTGATGTTCTCCTCCGTCTGTCAACTTTAACGAAACGATGCCGCAGAGACTGAGAGGAGGAGGAAATATTCTGCGATTCTTCTACACGGCAACGATTCTGGTCAGTTTCTACACGACAATGATTCTGGTTAGTTTATACACGGCAACGATTCCGGTCATTTCGTTAATATCTCTGTATAGTCCCACCTATTATTTCTCCTTATTGTATATGAAACAAAAAGAGATTCCAAAAGTAGCAAAAAATATGTCGTCATCTCCTCCGAACAAAACCGATCCACCAAACAAAATTGAAACACAAAAAAATAACTGCCAATACATAAATGTGCGATAAAAAAACAAAAAAAAATCATTAATATTTTAACACAAAGTTACGTCAAATAAACACAATTGTTCATAAGTGCAAATAACATTTATTAAAATTGTTTAGCTAAGAAAGTTTGGGCTCGTAAATACTTATTATCTTATGTATAAACGAATTTGTTCTAATGACTATATATAAAAAAATCAATTTCAGATAATTTTAATATAAATAGTATTGCCAAAAAAAAAAAAAAACTGTAAAGTTTCTCATGTAAATATTTTTCCTCCGCTACCAATGGGCTTTAAACCAGGCTGATTGTCTTACGAAGTCAGCTAATAATGGGGTTTGAAAACAAATGGGCTTTAAAACAGGTGGGCTTATGCGACCCATTATGTTTGTTTTTCTCACAAATTCGTCCCCATAGTTTCAATCCTCCTCCACACCAAGTCACCAACTGTGGATGAGTCTCTCTAAAACCTTGGCTTCCTTCGACTTCTTCTGTTTTCTCCGGCAATGTCGTTAAAACTCAACACTCCTTTTCCAATTTTCGCGCCATCTCTATTTCCTAATCATAACCCAAGAGCACCCAGCGAGATCCGATTCTCTAGATGGGGCAACGCTAATGCCGAACGGTTCGAGCAGCGTCGCCGGAGCCAAGAAGAACTCGAGGCTGAGATCCGTCGGGACCGCCGATTCGACGCCGCTACTAAAATCGTCCATACCCATGATTCCGAAGCAGCAGCTGCTGAGCCTAAAACGTCACCGTTTAGATCAAGAGGCACTCCTTCACTTCCCTCTGCTCGTTCGATTCCGGGTCGAAGATCCAAATACTCCAAACCCGATTCAGGACCCAATAGACCCAAGAACAAACCTAGAGTACCCGATTCGCCGCCGCAACTAGACGCTAAGCCTGAGGTTAAGCTAAGCGAAGATGGATTAACTTACGTCATCAATGGAGCTCCTTTCGAATTCAAGTACAGTTACACGGAGACGCCAAAGGTTAAGCCTTTGAAGCTTCGTGAGCCTGCTTACGCGCCTTTTGGACCTACGACTATGGGAAGGCCATGGACTGGTCGTGCTCCGCTTCCTCAGTCGCAGAAGACGCCGAGAGAATTCGATTCTTTTCGATTGCCTCCTGTGGGGAAGAAAGGGCTGAAGCCGGTGCAGAAACCGGGTCCTTTTCGACCCGGGGTAGGTCCAAGGTATGTTTACTCCAAGGAGGAGATTTTAGGAGAGCCATTGACAAAGGAAGAGGTCAGAGAGCTGGTTACTTCTTGCTTGAAGACAACAAGGCAATTGAATATGGGTATAAAGTTCAATACTTTTTGTTGAATTTACTTTACGAGATCAATAGTTTCTTTGTGATGATCAGAATTAGTATCTTTGGAAGCTCAGACATTGTTGTTTAGGTGCATTTGAAGTGCTGGTTCTACTTCTTATTGCAAATGATAGACTCAGAGAAGAGAGTTAGAGTAGAAGAAGATATGATATAAAGTTGTTGTCTTTTCCCAGGCAGAGATGGTTTGACGCATAACATGTTGAACAACATACATGATCTATGGAAGCGGCGAAGGGTTTGTAAGATTAAATGCAAAGGAGTTTGTACAGTCGATATGGATAATGTTTGCGAGCAGTTAGAGGTTTCTCCTTGGAACTGTTTTCATTATATCTTTTCATATTAGTGGATAATGCATGGATGCATCATGCTTTATGATCTGTTTGTAATTGTCTTCATGAAGTTGTGAATTGAATTGGCAGGAGAAAATTGGTGGGAAGGTGATATATAGAAGAGGAGGTGTGCTTTTCCTATTCCGTGGCAGAAACTATAACCACAGGACAAGACCGCGGTTCCCTCTTATGTTGTGGAAGCCTGTAGCACCTGTTTATCCAAGGCTAATTCAACAAGTGCCTGAGGGTTTAACTCGTCAGGAAGCTACCAATATGCGGAGGAAAGGACGAGAGCTCATGCCCATTTGCAAGCTAGGTAAGCTAGCAGCTTACCTCTGGGTAATAGTACTATTAATTTTGATATGGTTTCCTCCAAGACGGAGAATGTTAACTTTGTCCTGTGTTGGGTCATATAGGGAAGAATGGTGTGTATTGTGATCTTGTGAAAAATGTTAAAGAAGCATTTGAAGTTTGTGAATTGGTTCGGATCGATTGTCAAGGGATGAAAGGCAGTGATTTTAGGAAAATCGGTGCCAAACTCAAGGTTTACTCTAATTATTATTCACTTGAGATTTGTTATTTTAAATCTTGTGTACAACCTCTTGTTGAACCTGTTGGTTGGGTTATGAATCGTTTTGCAGGATCTTGTTCCATGTGTGCTCGTATCTTTTGAAAACGAGCAGATTCTTATCTGGAGAGGACGAGAATGGAAATCGTCTCTCACAACTCCAGATAAAAAGGGTGATATCCTTGAAGATATCGAAGTTGATACTGCCTTGCCAGAAGATGACGAACCATCGGTGTCACCAAATCAGAGTCAAACTATGACCCAGAACCCTCCTCTGGATTCTATGGAACTGCAAAATGATCCAGATGGTCACGATTTGAGCCCTTCAACTGTAGATTCCTCGGAAATGGAAGGCACAATCAATTCTTTACAGAGCTGGTCTACAAAAGATGTAACTGAGCCAACGGTAGATAGTTTTCTTCGAGACCTTGAAGAACCTGAAGACGAACCAGAAACATCGGAAGAGATCAGCAAACAAAGCATAGAGAGAGTTCTGATTTTGATGAAACAAGCTGTGGAGAGCGGGACTGCACTTGTGTTAGATGCTGCTGATCTGGACGCAGACACAGTCTTTTCAAAAGCTGTTGCCTTTTCGAGTGTAGCTTCACCAGGACCAGTTTTCCAGCATGGCTTGAGAAAACAACCAACGGTTAAGAAGCAGGAAAGCCAAGAATTCGGGTACGGAGACTTGGAGGCAAAATCAAGTAATGTAGTGGTTTCTAGGAATGCTTCCAAATCAAGTAATGTTGTGGTTTTTGGGAAAAGAGAAGTTGCAGAGAGGGGGGAAAGAGAGGAGAAGGAGGAGGGATCGAAGAAGAAAATGGACGAGTTTGCTGAAGATTACAGAGAAGTGATGCCGCATGGAACATTGAAGGTAGATGAACTAGCTAAACTACTTGCATAATGAAATTTTGTGTATGTATTTGTTGACTAGTGTATAATGTAGTCTAATCATCATTGTCAAAAGTGTAATAGCTTTTTAGAAATTGGAAAAGTTATATACAATCCACCTTCATAAGCTGGTAATAGATTTCTTAACATAAAATCCTGCTTACAAACTCAAGTGAAATTTCTTACCAACACCTAAATACTATTCAATTTTTTTTTTGGATACTTTTATCTATTTTAATAAAAAATACATGAATATTATTTTTCTTTTAATATTCGTAAGTGAATTGACTCAAACATGTAAATTCTCGGTAACTTGACTACTAAAAATTTTAAACTTAAGGAATTCAAAACAAATATAAGGTAGTTCACATAAAAAAAAAAAGGTTACTTACTCCACAATTCAAAATTCAAGACATATATTTCCAGAAATATCGATATATTCAATTCATATTCTTCTGTTGACAAAAAATCTTTCACCTTCACTTTCTTCACAATAATTCCTTAAACTAATCACCAACCAGAACCTATAGAAGTATTAGTTATATAGTTTAACTTATTCCACATATGTATTATTTTATTTCTTGTCACAGAATTATCCATGCCTCTCAATGAGATTCAATAACGATGTCACGTTGATAATATATTATTGCGTCTAAAAACATCTTTCTGTCCAAATTCATAAACACGACTTTTTTTGTTTTCGTCTTTTTCTCATCGAATCACCATCCTAAAACAATGAATTCACCACAAGAAATCTCCATTCTCTTCTTCTTCATCATCTTCTTAGACTATGTATCTGCTCAATCTCCTCCTCCTCCTAATCTATACGCAACAAGCGACCTTTTCAAGCCAAGCTTAGCTATCATCACCGGAGTTTTCTCCATCGTCTTCACTCTCACCTTTGTTCTCCTCGTCTACGCGAAATGCTTCCACAATGACCTCCGATCAGAGACCGACAGTGATGGAGAAAGAATACGACATGATCGTCTCTGGCAAGGACTTTTCAATCGGTCTTCAAGATTCTCTGGTCTTGACAAGAAAGCAATCGAATCTCTTCCCTTTTTCAGATTCTCTGCTTTGAAAGGATTGAAACAAGGGCTTGAATGTTCTGTTTGTTTGTCTAAATTCGAAGATGTTGAGATTCTTAGGCTTTTGCCTAAATGCAGACACGCTTTTCATATTGGTTGTATTGACCAGTGGCTTGAGCAGCACGCTACGTGTCCTTTGTGTAGAAACAGAGTCAATATTGAAGACGACCTCTCTGTGTTGGGTAATAGCAGCACTAGTCTTAGGATCTTGAACCAATCTGAGACAAGAGAAGAAGACTCGAGGTTGGAGATTTACATTGAACGCGAAGAAGGAACTAATGACGGGTCATCAAGATTCAGCAGTTTCCGAAAGATTCTAAAGAAATCGTTGTTGCTTGAGCGAGAAGGAAATGAGAACATCGATGAGAAGAAACTTATGCACAAGTTCAATCACAGGATCGTTGTTTCGGATGCTGTGTTTAAGAACCGCTGGAGTAATATCACTTCATCTGATTTGACGTTTTTGACATCAGAAATGCTGAATTCGGTGTCAAGCGACAGATTTTCGTCGGTGGATCGAGTGCATAGAGGTAACTTGCGGGACAAGGAAGATATGGAAATGAAAAGAATGTTGATTAAGCACAAAGACTCATCCAGAAGAACGGTTTCTGAGATCACGACTGTTTCAAGAGAAAAGGCGGTTGGAGGAAGCTACAGAGGTTCAACCGCGTCCACTTCGCAGAATTATGCCGTTACTGCGACCACGGAAGAAAGAAGACGGCGGTTATGGCTGCCGATCGCTAGAAGAACGGCTCAGTGGTTTGTTAACAGAGAGAAAAGTAATGACCTAAACACGACACGCCAAAATCTTAATGTATAGTTTTTTCCCCTTTAACACAATTTACAAAAAAAAATCTCATAGTGCATTTTAAGAGTTTGTTGAATAACTAAAACTAGAATGGTCCTGGCTTTTAGGGTTGACTTTATGTATAAACTCGTTATGGTTCCGGATTTGCAAATACTCTTTGGGGACCATTTGATCGGTCACTTGGGTTTTGGCCAACATGTTTTACATGTGAAATTTGTTGTAGTAGACTTGCAAGAAAACTCTTTACTAATAAACTTACCCACGTTTGAGATTGCAAATGGTGATACACACAGGTCGAAATAGTATTAAAACGAAAAATGTGAAGCCTACTCCTACAAGTTAGAAAACATGTACGCCACTAAAGCTGCTAGATTATTTTAATTAGCAGATTGATGGCATTTCCTTTGTTATATGTCCACTCTTAAACAAATGATCAGATCCAAGTTACTATGATTTGTATGGTTATTAATTTCAGTGCATATATATTCCTTCTGCATGGTCGAAATCATGTTAGACTACGGCGCCACAAAACAGAGAACTCTTTCTATAAAAGTCAGAGCCCATCAGAAAAAGAAGTCAGAGGATACAAAACTTGGAGGTGATTGGTGATTGATCTTCTTCAGCCATTATCTAACATATACACCTATTTACACCACAACCAAAAGATCCTAAACTTTCTCATGAATCAGAAGGTCTTAAGATTCATAGGCTCTCTTGTTTTTAGCATCAATGACTGTTTAAAAGTATCGAAATTTTAATTGAATAGAACCGGAGATAAAAGAGCCGCGGTTTCGTCTGAAGTGTCTTACCATTCTTCAAGCCAGTTTTGAGCATCTTGATCTTCTGTTGTGTCAAGCGATTTAGAAGTTTCTAGAGGGAGAACGTTATCATTCTCCAAATGGTGATGAATTCGCGAGATTATCTCTTGAGGAACTTGAAATTCGCGGTTACTAATAGCTTCCCATTTAAGACCATTGAACCAGGGATGTTTCTTGATTGATTCTGGACCTCCTTGGCTACCAAACCGCAGGTTTTCATCAACTTCAAGCAACTACACAAGAGTTTTGAAGATGCGGGTAAGACAATGAGAAACAGGAGATTTCTACTTTTAATAGATGTGAAATTGGAACTTAAAGATGAGACCTTTGTGATGAGATCTTCAGCTTCTGAGCTTAGAACTCGAGGGAAAGTTAGTTGGCCTTTTGCAATCTTCTGAAACGTGTCGAGCTCGCTCTCTCTCCATGACCCGAATGGCATTTCTCCTTCTAGCATATAGTAGATCAAAACTCCAAGAGCCCACCTTTTTGAATCAGCCCAAAAAAACAAAAAAGGTAAGAATCTTCAAATATTAAGCCAAGAAAACATAAGAGAAATAGAGGGAAATCAATACCAGTCAGCTGCATAACCATGGCCTTTGCCTTGAACAATTTCTGGGGCTAAATAATCTGCATTTCCACAGATTGTAAATGTTCGTTCCCCGGACAATTTCTTGGCGAATCTGAAGTCTACAATCTACAATCAAGAGATTAAAATTACGATCTGATGGAAGTAATGGATTATACAAAAACCCAAAGAGCCATGTAACGGAAAAACACAGACCTGTAGATATCCGGATTGATCCAACATCAGTAACTCGGGGGATGAACCTCTGAAGAGAATCTCGTTCTAGAAATTCCAAAACGGGACGAAAAAAACAGAGTTTCAGACCACGAAATCTTAGTAATAACCAGAAATGTTAAAGAAAAAGTTTTGACCTTGTGTATGTCTTCTATGGCAGACACAAGTGAGCCGGTAATGAAACGGACAGATGACTCGTCAAGCGGAGAGTGAAGCAGAGAAGAGATAGGACAGGCAAGAGTAGTGTTCAGTAAGATTGCCGCAAATGTTTGATCGACACAAGTACACAAGATTTCGGGAACAATAGCTGAGGGCTTTATTACGTTCTTCATCAGATTCCGCTCTTTCAATACTTGTGCCTCTTTACCTAACTTTTTCACCTTTTGCTTTGAAAATCTTTTCAAGCTGAGCAAATTTTCTTTATCTTTCAAATGCACGAGCCCAATCTCACTACAGTCTGTTGTACTCAAGCATGTTGTCCATTCCTGGATAAACCAAAATAGTGTAAGTTGAGGAGCACCGTTTTAAGATTGATGTAGAGTAAGATTGCTTACCAGGTCTGCAAGAGTGGCTTTAGCAAGAGCTGTGGTATCGGTAACTTTTGCAGATTCCTTTGACAGCTCGAATGAAGAATGTCTTGTCCTGAAAAAAAAACATTATATGGAATCAGTCAACGATAACCACAAAAATAAACAAATACAAGCATGAAGAATGCCATACTTGGGACCGTCATCTGAAATATTGGTCAGAGGGCCGACCGCTGACTCGAAATTTTCTTTTGTTAAAACCACACAAACCACTTCGCCAACTGCAACCACACTTAAGGAATCTTTGAGTTCGCCAAGAAGAGCCCATTCACCAAAGTAACTTCCTTCATGCTTTTCTATGGAGACTTCTGTTCCGATTTCAAGATTGTCATACTCGTTAGTGATTCCAGTTGTAAGGCTTGAAACATTTTGACTCTCCAACACCTCTGTACAGAAAGATATTTTTACGCGTCCCTTCTGGATAACATACAGGCCCTGAAGTTTTTGGTCCTATACATGCACAGAAACGTGTAAGAAAGAATCTCTTGGAGTAGAGTTATTTAGTCTTTACAAAAAGCAAAATTAACTTCACCTTGGTAACAATTGTTTGTCCATCAGAAAAGCAAGCTTCGGAAAGAGACTCTGCAACATGGCTTAGTTGCAAAATTGTAAGACGGGAAAGAAGATCGACAGAACGAAGAAGCTTCAAGGATGCTAAGTTTGAAAACTCAGACATCAAAATTCCTCGAAAATCTTCTCTTTTTAAGGCCCACAATGTTCCGTGATCTACAGCACGTACAGAAGCCTGAAGCGGCTTGTTATGCCTGGCACCATCAAATATCACAAGAAACTCAATTAGACAGAGAGTACGTCTTCACCTGAAGAAGATTATTTCTAAAAGTAAAAGTGCAGAGAACCCACATTAAGGCGAGTTCACCGAATGATGATTGTTTCTCAGCTGTATAACGCTGCAAGATCCTAGGTACCTCACCGTTCTTTCCATCCTAACATTCACCCCGGTTAAGCACATGATCATAATGCTCAAAGCTGGTCACAAGTCAAATCGAGTTACTATAGAACAAACCTGAGTTGCTAAGACCTCGAATTCTCCACTACCCACAACGTAGAAGCAGTCCCCTTCACCACCCTGCAAAAGAATAAGCCAGAGAGATTATGATATCATATGTTTATTGATGAATCTATGTTGGAGAATCTGCAACAAGGAGGAATATGCTTCGACCTGTTTCACAACAATATCCCCTGGATTAGCTTCAAGCCTTTGCATGCAGTCCAACAAAACCTGGCACTGAGAATCAGTGAGTTTCCTGAAGAGGAAATGGTCACGCAACACCCGCTCAATGTGTGCCTGCACGAGAAAATCCAGCATTTAGCCTTCGAATATAAGAATGACTTGAGGCATTCCTGATTGGTTGAGCAAATACGAAGCAGACAAGCACTCTTACTTCTTCTTCCCAGGTTTTTCTGTGGGCTGGAGATGGAGGAACCCAAGCATGTCCATTCTCTAGTGAATTCTCAATGGCACGTATCCTAGCTCGAGATAGATCATGCCTCACACGTTGATTTTTAGAGTTCCATCCAAAGGTGGAAGGAGATTCCGAACCTGTAAGCTCCACAACTTGTGGAATAGGAGGCTGCAATTGAGTTCCTGTACTCGACAATTGCCGAGGAGCATCCTACAAAATATTCAATATCTAACCTCAGCCATTAACAAACACAAGAAAAGATGATATACAGTCAACAACCAAAAGCTTTCTTTACATCTTTTAGTCCATCAATGTGCACGACGATGATTGTTATATCATCTGTCCGAGTTTCATACTGTAGCCATAGCCTATATGATTCAGCAACAATTGCAGCACAAGCATCTCGAGGATCCTTATGTTTTGCAACCTGAAAAAGAATACATTCAAATTTTGTGAGACTTCTTCCTCTACTTAGGGAACTGTGATGAAACAAGACTGCGGAGGGAAGAATACCTTACCATGTCAACCACCGTTTGACTAGAGATGAACTCAAATACGCCATCACTAGCAACCACAAAGAAAGGATTATCCGGTGTGAGCTCAACAACAGCAATCTCAGGGTTAGCAACAACACCAATTGTCTCTGCAATAGAATCACCAATACTCCTGGTAAAAGCAGTTCCAGGATACATTCCATTAGGCACCCAAAGTCTCGGAGGGTCTCCATCATCATCTTCCTCAGTACCCCAACACTGAACATCAGGATTTTTCAAGCCTTCAATCTGATCAAGAGTAAGAACTCTAGCACCACAAAGCTTAACCCTTTCAAGCTCATCAGGTCTAAAAGGAGTCTGGTCAATAGACAAATCAACAGCTACAAGATCACCATCCCTCTTCTCAGCTAAAACCGCCCTGGAATCACCTGCATTCGCCACATATATCGTCCTTCCTCTAACCATAACCGTAATCGCAGTAGTCCCACTCATACTATCATCTACCAAATCAGCATGTAACTGAGAATTCGTGGTCAAGAAAGCCGAATTACAAGCCTCAGCAGGATCCACACGAAACCTACCATGTCTAAGAAGATTCTCACACAACCTCCGCTTCACAAACTGAGAACACTGAGCACCAAACTCACCATGCCCATCAAAAACCCCAAAGAAATGATCATCCGAATTACTCCCAAAAGGAGTATGAATAGCGAAACTATCTTGATTGGCCTTATCAAGAGCATCAGGATAATACCCTCTTTGAGACAAAAACGAGCATCTCAATTCATAGTTACAAGACGGAACCTTGACAACCCTTGACCCATCTGGTGGTAGAAATTGAGAAGAAACCCTAGAAAGCCGAGTAATCCCCCATTCCTGGTCTCTACTCAAACCAAGCTGATGAATTTCGTCGTTATCTACATCATCCACCGCATCTGAAGAGAAATTAAACACCGGATTATCCTCCTCAACCGCCGCCGCCGCCGCAGTAGCTCTCGTGCCACCTCTGGACGGAGCTTGTTGATGCGTTTGCCTGATACTATTCTCTTTCGTAGCACAAATCTGACCAATGCAAGTTTTGGAATAAGCACAACCCATCACTGAGAGAGAGATGAAGATAACACAAAACCCTTAAAGTAAGCTACTTATTCAACGAATCATTGAAGTTTTTTCAGAAACCGCCGGAGATAGTAACGGAAGTCCAAACAGTTTCTTTTGTTCAAAAGCTCATGACTTTCCTCGAAAGTATCAAACTTTCCTCGAGAAAATTTCGAAAAAGACAAGATAATGTGACTGGGGAATCTAATGGAGATTGCAGATTGGGAAAAAAAAAAGAGAAATGGAATCGGAGAGTTAAAAGAGTGAATCAATACAAAAACTTTATAACGAAAATTTTGACAGAGAAAGAAAAAAAAAAAGAAAGATCCCGGAAAAATCTCTAAAGATTCTTTGATAACAGAAATTTGAAAGTGAAGAAATTTGGGAAAGACAAGTTCGTTCTCTCGATCTACTTCAAGTAAGAACCGTTGCTGAGAGAAGAAGAAGGGATAAAATAAAAAAATATTGATAGTTTTTGGTAACTAATGAATGATTTTTATTTTTATTATGATTTGGTGTTGTTGTGTATGTGTTACAGCCAATGGAATAGCTGCTGGAGAGTGAGTGATTGGGATAGAGGAACAAATTAAGCTAAAGCTTTGGACTGATGCCAAATTGTATTTACAACAATTGAATTAGGCCTACCATTAGGATATTCATAAAGGATCGGTTTGGATAATTCGGATTTAAAGTATAATTAAAATAAGAATCCGAATTTAAACCAAAATAAATTCTGTTTGTTTTGGTTCAGGTATTTTAAAGAAGACCGAATTAAAACCAAAATACTTGGTAAGAGCAAATGTTATGCATGGGCCGATCTTAACCTATAAAATTTTAAGTATAGTTTTCTCAATTGTAAAATATATAAAATATAAATATAAGTATATATATAAAAGATAATTATTTTACCAGAATAGTTTGTTTATAGTTAGGTTTATATCTTTTTGTTTACTATGACATTTTATTTTGGTTGTAATGTTTTAGAATGGATGTTTGTTGAAGGGAAAAAAATAAAAGAATGTTTTAAAAGTAAACTAATGTTCTTACCAAAAAAAAAAGTAGACTACTGTTTTTTCTAGTATTAAACTTTGTTAATTTAGGTCATATAATTGAATGATTTATATTCTAATTAATGTGCATTAAACAAAATCTAAGCATTTAATATATAGAAATTTGAAATAATTAATTTAGTAATAATAAGGAAAGTTGAAAAAAAATTCAAAATTTGATAACTCTATATATTGGAAGAAATTTAGGTGTGTTTGGTAAGTGGGTTAAAGAAAATGAGGATAAGAAAATGTGTTTGACAAATGTAATAGTAGATTTAAATAAATAAAAATCTTGAGAAAACTTATAGGCTTGCCACATAAGCATAATAACTCTCTTTAATTATATAAAGGATATCAATTTTATGGTGTTCTAATAATTCAGGTTATATATTATTTAGTTATTATGGCTATTTTGAGAAAACTAGTATAGATACTAGCTAGTTCAATTTCGATATAAATTTGATTAATTCTACTAAGTTTCAGTTTTACTTTTAATGAAAGTTGATTAAATACTAAAATCTTAAGAGTCAAAATTTTAAAGTTGGCGTCAATTTGTTAATCAAATTTGAATTTTTTAGTTTTGGTAGATCGAGTTAGTCAGATGATACTTCTTAACCCAAAACAAAAATGGTAATGAAAAAAGTGTTTTCGAATCAGATGAGTTTGGTCCAATTTAATTTGGATAATTTGTCCATGCCTATTTAGAATTAGTTTTTGTATGTCTAGTTGAGATATAACTTCTTCTTTTTTTGGAAATATACATTTCATCGAAATAAAACTCAAATGTTAGTAGAAGGATAACATGCACTAGAACAAACTGTTAGACTACTAATTTTGTTGAGTAGTGTTTTTTCTATCAACAACATTTAGTATGTGGATTTGAATTCGAATGATGACACAAGAACTATATTACCACAAAACAATATTAATGATTTATAGTTCACACGTACATTTTACTAGATTTGAATACAAATCAGCAAAGGTTAAGTACTGGAGAGGACGACTAAACTAACCTTTTGTAGTCATCAGACCTAGAAAGTTATGAACCTAATTATCTAAACCTAAAAAAAAATTAGTTTAAAGAAAGAAAAAAAACACAGCAAAATCTAACACACTCGTATTTAATGACACTTTATAAGTGAGAAAAGATGTGGCGAAGAGAAGTGAAAAGGGCAGCCACGTTAAGGCATTTAATTTGAATAATAATAAGACTAAAACAAAAAAAAACGTAAAGCCTTTTGAGGTTATGAATGCGAAAATGGTCCCTCACGAGTCACGACCTAATCTCATTGAAATTTATTTAGCATTATATTGCGTCGTGTCTCATTACCCTTTTTTGCTTCTCATTATTACTTAATTATTATTATTCTCTATATATATTTCTCCACTAACCTGTATTAGTTAATAACCTTTCATTGCTTTTGTACGGTAGATCATAATATGCTAAGATGTTTCAATGATTGAAAACTCAACAAAGAAGACATAGAAAACCAATATAACTAACTAGATAAACATATAATACAAGTAGTTATTTCTAATATTTGAGTGACTGCAACCGATATACAGAAGCGTTCTAAATTTTATTAAGACAATCATGTTTGAAATGATGTCAATAAGAATCATGATTCAAACTTTACAACGTAACAATATTGCATGCAAAAAACAATTTAGTTACGAATGAACCATATAGTCTCGAATATTAGTTTATGTTATTATAAATTATTTAGACCAATATTGGTTATATTTATTACATAAATTCACTAGAAGTCTGAAACTGATTATTTATTTTTATAGTGTGTTTTTATCTAATTTTTATTTTTAGTGTTGGTTATATACAATATAATTTATATAGAGAAAAATTGGTACCGGTGGAAAGTCCACCATCGATAAAAACTGTCTGATGTCCATCCAAAAACTAAGCCGACATAGAGTTGTATTTGGTCGGTATATTAGACGTACATGTATATTTATCTTTCCATAAGGTTTCTTTTGAATATAAAGTTGTGTATCCAAATGCAGATTCTTTTATGCTTTATCTTAAGTCATCTTCGCATTTTATTTTGGTCAAAAGAAAGTTAGAAGATAAGAGAAAGTTTTTGGGTCACACATACGAAAGAAACGTAAATGGCTTCTCATGCCTAATAGCGCTTTCTACGCTTGTGGGGTATTTGATTGGATATACGTCACAACTCATAATACGTAGTTGTTTACTAGCTTATCTGTACATGGACTCCACTTCTATATGATATATATAGAAATGCCACTAATATACGTACGTATCCACAATAAGAGAATTATAATGAATGTGAGATTGGTAAGTAGTATCACATAATTTAAGGGTGTGAAGGTTAATTAACGGTAGGTTGTTCTATATTATATATGGTTACTCACGTAAAGTTTTTAACAAAATATACAAATTTTAAAATGTATTACTTAACCAATCTCTGTTCTCATGAGAGTAGTTTCGCTTATTCAAACTGCTACCAAATATTATCTAGTAGCCTTTTCTAATTGGTATACAAATACAAATTACACGATGTGATAGACACTTTATTGTTTGTGCATACTACCTTTAGAGTAGGCACTAGCCAATCATGATAAAAATGGCAAATCTAAAAAATATTAAGCAACATGGTAAATATAAAAGATTTAGGTGACAAAACTGAAAACAGAAGAAAAAACTTACGTTTTAACAAGTGTTATTAAATGCTGGTTTTGGACTAAAAGAGGATATGGGTTTAATGAAAAAACTTAATTTTTAGGAAAAAAAAAAAGGTGGAATTTGAGTAGAATACAACAAAAAGTCTTAGAGTTTGATTGGTAACACAAAACTTTAGCTGTTACGGAATAATGTAAAACTGTACAAAAGAGCTGTAAAAAAAAATTGTATCAAAAAGCTGAGAGTAAAGCTTTTCGTAACGCTTTTGATAAAGTTTTTGTAAATGGTAATTGTCAAAGCTGTACAAACTGTACTGTTTTGATAATGGGTTACCATTCAAAGCTTTAAATTTTAAATCGCATGATAACCTGTAAATAATTATTTTGAATATATGTTAGACTTTATTATTATTGGTTAACTATGTTCTCTTGATTGAAAAAAAAATAGATTTGTAACTCATTGCTGTTTTTTTTTTTTAAGAAACAAATAGAGAACTATATAAAAATATAAGAAAACGTTGGTTTTGTCCAAGAAAAAAATTGTTGGGTTTTGGTGGGTGGCAATAGAAGATGCCATGTACATAGTGGGAACAAGTAGCCTTACGCCCATAACATGTCGGAACATCACCAATAAATTTCTATGTTCAAAAATATCATTGTAACAAAAAGTTTTTCGAATTTCTTCTCCCAACCCACCATAAAAACCCAATCAAATGCATGTGAATGTTCTTGTTCATTTGATGAGGTCAAGATCAAGAAGCCATGTAATCTAGAATACAACAGTACACATGTGACTTGTTACAGTTTTGAACTCTCGTTCACAGTTTTGCAAGTTCTTACCAAAGCTATAGATGCCTCTCATCCCATGAGCCTTCATCACCTGATGGGCTTATTAGGTTTACAGGCTTGACTAAACTCTAGAGCCTATACGTATAGAAGAGGCCTGACTAAACGAAGATAATGAAATAAGCCCACAAGGCCCAAATAATTAATATCTTTTATTCTTTTTGGCAAAATGAAAAATCTGACTTATGGGCTTTTTAACATTTACACATTTAACTTCATGACCCAATGAAGACCCGACCCGTCTGGTAATGACCCGATCCAACACATGAGTAAACCTTCACTGAAACCTCGAAACTCCTCCAGAAGCCTAAAACCTTCACCACCAAATCGGTGCCTCCTTGAATAGTCGCCGCCGTCGTCTATCATCGCCGCTTGTGACTCCGGTGAGTATTCTTCTGCTCTATTGAGTTTATTTTGGTTGAAGCTCTATGAGATGTACGTGGGTCTGGTTTTCATTTCTGTTTCTTAATCGCTCGAATTAGCATTTGATAGCTACTGAGATTTTGAGTTTTCTGATCTGCCGAATAATCTTCGCCATTGTAGTGTAGATGTTGTGTGCCTTTTGATTAGATTACACTGAGAAATTGGATTGTTTTCGTGTTTGTAGATGAGAAGCTAGGTTATTGAATCAGAGATTATGGCTGCTTCAATTTCAAGAAGGATTTTTCGCACTTTTGGATCCTTTTCAGCTCTAGGACGTTCCTCTTCACCAAGTATTATCTCATTTTCCAAGCTTCTTATAAAATATGTTTGTTTCCTGGATCTCTGATTGTTTCTCTCAACAGATTTGTCTGCGAATACATCTGGAAATGGTTTAGCTTCTCTTACTAATGATCTAAAGGTTGGTGTGTTTAGTTAATGTCACTTTCTCCTTTCCTTCATCTGCATATTATTGAGTTCTACTTACTACTACTTGAGTGGTCATCTTCCTGATTTTGAGATGTTGATTTCGTATTTGTTATCAATGCAGTATGGAATGGCTTTACTTTCCAACCGAAAGCTCTCCACTTCTATTTTGACTCCTGATGATTCATTTCCTTCTGATTTACTTACCAAAAAGACTGTGCTTACACCAGACCGAACCATAGGTACGTCTCTGTTTGGTCTACAAGCTGGTTTTCAAGCTAATTCCAACATCTGTATCTTTCATGTGCTTTGCTGAAAATTTTGTTCCTTTCCTGGAATCATGTTGGTGGAATGGAGAGTGAGTAGTTGTTGTGTTATAAAAATGCAGTTACTTTGTGTTTTCGGAGGAGTAAGAGTTTTTCAGGCCTTATTTAGCTTATTACTTGAAGGTTAACGCAGATTTGAGTACCATTTTTTCGCTCGTGTTTGACTCTGTTATGTTCTCGCTTTTATTGGTTATTGTGCTTGAGACATGATAAAATCTCTGATCAATGATATTTTCTCTTCTACTTTCTCTCTTTTAAAAACTTCTGGACATGTATTAACTGGTACTGTTATTGATACTTCTCATAGGACAATATCAAGACTTGGTCATTCCAGTGACTAATTTTCAGAACGAGGAAAAGGGTTTCATGGTTTTAGCAGGTGATGTCTTTGATGTTCCAATAAGGAAAGATATCATTCACAATGTCGTGCGATGGCAGCTTGCGAAACGCCAGCAGGTAATTAATTAGTTATCTCACAATGCCTTAATTTAGTCATATAAGCAAACAATCAATAAGTGTGACACATGTTGTTGATATTTAGGGAACTCATTCGACCAAAACGTTAAGTGAGGTTAGTGGAACTGGTAGAAAGCCATGGAATCAGAAGGGTACAGGTCGAGCTAGACATGGTACACTACGTGGTCCGCAGGTAAATCAGTGTTTGAATTTTAAGGTTTCTTGCCATCAAATATAGATCTCTGATTGAACTTTATTGAACCATTAGTTCCGAGGTGGTTGTGTAATGCATGGACCCAAACCAAGAAGCCATGCCATAAAAATGAATAAGCAGGTTCGACGGCTTGGACTGAAAATAGCATTGACAGCTCGAGCCGCAGAAGGAAAAGTCAGCTTCTTTCTCTTCTTAATCATAAAATGTACTCTTGATAACCGTGCCTTCTTATTAAACTGATCTAATTGTACCTGCTGAATGGGAAATTTATGCAGCTCCTCGTGTTTGATGATTTGGGATTGCCTACGCATAAAACAAAGAACATTGTGAACTATTACAACCAAATGGAGAACACAAAGAAAGTCCTTGTTGTAGAAGGTGGTCCTATTGATGAAAAGCTGAAGCTAGCCACCCAAAATCTACACTATGTCAACATAATTCCATCAATAGTAAGTTACATAATCACATATCAAACCTTGTGGTTTCTCGACTAATTGGTTAGCGAATCTTGAACTTTGTTTACGTAACACTTTGCAGGGGCTAAATGTTTACAGCATTCTGCTACACGATACGCTTCTGATGTCCCGTGATGCTGTGAATAAGATCGTTGAGCGTATGCACACTCCTATTAACCGTTGAAGAGACAACAATGTCTTAAAATGGCACTCTCAATAAGAATACTAGATCACAAGGAATCCCGCATGTAGTATCTGTACCGGTTCATTGTTTGTTAGCTTTTTGGTCTGGTTTTGCAACATAGAATGGTGAAGGATTGAGTTTTAAAATAATGAATGGTGATACTATTTCTATGTTTTTAGACATTCTTTTTTTACCGTTTTAAATATGACTTAGGCTTTCGTGTTTTTGAAAAGGCATTTTGATAGAAAATTTCTATGAAAAATGATTTGCCTCAAAAACTTATGACTCGAATGAACAATTATTATGCTTAATTATGATTTTCAAATGATAACATTATGTTTGAACTCTTATATGGGTTCTTCCCATGTTACAATACGTACCAGGGTGCTCTAAAATATCCAATTGGTCCCGATCTATATATGTATGTAGAGACTCTTCCTTGGATAGATATTTGGTGAATCCAAAAATAAAGTTTTACAAGAGATGACGAAACAAAGGATAGTAAAAGAAATCAGAATCTTGATTATTGAAATTTTTTAAAGACAGAATCAGCCTTTATAAAGAAACAATATTCTTTATTCATTTCCTTCCAAAATCTCTCTTCTTTAAGATGATCTACACAATTAAATACCGTCGATTTCGAAAATTGAAGTTTAAAATCAATATGAGGATTTGAAATAAGAGCTTACATGCACACACACATATCTCTCTATATATAAGTGAGTAGGTTTACATGGTTTAATTTTCTATAACACGACACACACGAAAAAGAGAAGCAAGCACAACACAATTTTTTTTATAACAACTAAAATGGCAAACAATATGGTCGCATCTCCTTATAAGAATACGTTCATGATGATTGCTCTTGTTCTCATCCTTTTAATTTCAGGTATAATCTTGTAAATAGCAAAATAAGTTTTTTTTTTCATATATAAAACTTTTATAGATGGTTTTCAACAAAAAAAAAATTATCAAACAACTAATGATAATTGTAATAATTTCATAGGTTCAGAAGCAAGATCGAATGGAATATATGATCCGATGTGTCCTGGAGTATGTGGAAATTTGGTTAAACCAGATTGCAATGGACTTTGCCATGAGTTAGGGTTTCCTGCAGGAGGATATTGTAAACCAGGAAACACATGTTGTTGCAAAAAGAAAGACTCTGGACCTGTTGATGTTCCACCAACTGCTTGATTGTTATTTCTTTGACTAATGTCATTAATTTTCTCTAGAATAAAACTTCGAAAATTGAAATGTGATGTGCACAATCATTTCTGTTTTCTTTATTTGGTTGATAAGCAAATTTGGCTATTTATGTTTTTTTTTTAACGGATGCCTATATATGATACTGCATTGCAGTGTTTTTGGTCTTTCCATAAAAATAATAGAGTTTATAATATGTTTGATTCTACCAGAGGGTAAGTCATAAAAATCCGGTTTCTTGAAATAATGAGCCGGCGTTTAAACTTAGAGATGTCAATATAGACCAAAATCCAAAGGCCAACCCACCCGATCCTTTGAAAAAATGAAGTTCCAACAATATAGATTAAACATTAAAACAAATAGTGCATCTTTTAGGTTAAGACCGTTCGGATTATACGATTTTTGGAATACCTCGAACGAAAACAATCATGATCATGATGTATAACATTCGTGTGGGAGTGTACCTATGATGTATAACTAATAACATGCATAATTTCTATGAGGCAATTTATATAATCTATCTTATAATTTCCCCCAAAATGTACAAATAAATTCCATTCTTTAAATATTTTCTACTGAGACAATCATACAATTCCTACAATATTAAGAAATTTGATACCATATTGAAATGATACGACTTCTTTTCAATTTCATAAAGACCAAACCATTACAAAGTAATGGTCAAAGTGACAATCTCAACTCCAAGTCCACCTCTTGATTTTCACTCGATCCCGAGTGTTGGATTCCCGATCCCAAAGATTTACTCCGCCTTGTTGTCGAGCTTGGATCCTATATTTGAAGGAAAATTTATTTTGTTTTTATTAGAATCACTTGTTTACAAATCCTCTACAATTTATAAGACTTTAAATAATGTCAACCAACATTTGAACCATGGTTACAATGAACAACGGTAAGCCAAAAATCAAAATGAAACAAATTCTGTCGCAAGATAAGTAAAATTGATTGGTTCTTTTTTGGAACTAATGATCATGTGAATGAACGTGTTCACTAACAATATAATTCAACGTTAACCCCTTAACTAATTAAAGATGATCAAGTGAGTAACATTATTACTAATTTTGACATGATGCATATATATATATATGTTTGAGGGTATAGAGTAAGAACCTCGTTTAAGAAATGTCTGGTGATGTTTGGTTCCAAAGAATGTTGGCTCTCTAAGATGCCGTAGCTTGGATTCCAGCTATTTGAACAAAAGAAATGAAATTACTTTTAAGACAAAACAAAATATATAACATGTTACACGTACGCATATAAGTGATTTTATATGTACCTCATGGTTGCTCTGTCGTATTGATCTCTATGTACTCCCATCTGCGAAGAGCAAAAAAAATAAAAAAATGAATAGTTGGTATTTTTCCTTTTGTTAAGATTTTTTTTCTTTTATTTCAGATTCTTTGAAATGTGTTTGTTAAATATGGAAACATGATCGACCTTATCTTGTAGAAGATTTCTTTCCCCTATTAAGATGGTATACTTAAAATAAAAAGTAAATATATAATTAGATTTAAGTTAGAGGATGGATCCAAGTCAGTTATTCTTTATATACACGAACCTATATATGATACTTAAAAAGAACAATATACATCATTAAAAGGAAAATCTATACCATCATATTTGGATAGAAACCATAAGGAGCCGAAGATTGTGATGGTATGGATGAATATCCTCCTTGCATCCTCACATCCTCCTATACTCAAATTTGTATACGAAGATTTAATTAATATAAAATTACTTATACTCTTGAAAATATTTGATTTAGATAGATAATTAGAGAAATTTAGTCAAACTTATTTCATAAAATCTAAATATTCTGAAGTATATAGCTTAGGAAATGAGTGGAAACTAGCCTCGTGAACTTTACAACAAACATAGGCGATGACCCGACAAAAGCAAAACCTAAGAACTCGATCAGAATATACGTACATATGTCTTAACCAACTTATGGGGTCTTAATGGTTCATTATACACATATATATCGTGTCTTAATTAATTTGGATGCTTTCGGATCGGAATCTCGGTTATGTAAAGAAGTGTTTGTATATGTTACCTGAGGATACAAAGAAGGGTTATAACTGTTGAAGCTATTGCAACTCATTTCGCCATGTAATCTAATCTTCTCCAATTGTGCTACTCCAAGACCTCTCTGTGGCTGCTTCGGCTTCTCGGAGCCATTCTTCTTCCCTCTTCTTGTCGCTGGAGAAGAAGAGGATGACGTCGGAGACGATGAAGGCGGCGAAGATCCCACCACGTTTGGTCTACCAAAGAAAGTACTTCCCATGTTTCTTTGATCGGCCTTAAATTTTACTTGCGATCGTAAGGTATACCGGAAAATTCAAGAAACTAGAGAGAGAAAGTCTTCTCTAGAGAGAAAGAGAGGGAGAGAGAGAGAAGAAATGAATTTTCTTATTTTGCTTTGAGCTAAGAAATTGGAGAGATCTCTTTCATGGTGAATTGGTGATCTCTTTTTTATAATCTTTTTTACAATTCATTTTGAGTTTTTATAGAAAACCTTAGTGTATAACTACTGCATCGCTGGATCAGATTGTTTCCAGATTTCAATAGATACGCCACGCACACAAATACATTATACATTACATTACGTAGATTTTATGCCTTATTTTGATTTTGCAACTCCCTTTTTTTATTTCTTTACTTAATTTACAATTTTATTAATTACAATCATTGTGCAATAAGATAATATTGATGATTAGCTTAATTTCTTAATTATTTCTTGCTTTTGGTCTTCTGGATGACTTCCAACACAAAAGACTTCGATGTTGATTCGATCTATAATTATTCAGCTCTCCTTGTCTTTGATATAAATTATAATTTTCATGCTTTCCATTCGAGAAACTCATATTATATCATATAAAATCTGGTCTACCAAAAGTATATAACATATAAAATCGGACTTAGTACAATATTATTTTCATATTGACTCAAGTAGCAAATAGTTGAGTGTTTTTATTATATTTTCATATAATATACAATCTACGTTGTATACTATTTTCGATTTTTTATTCTCCGTATACTGTATGTCATAATTAGTCCATAATATAGTAGATCTTATATCAGGAAATGAACTGTTAGGAAAAATATATAGCACAGCTAGCATTTGAAAACATTTCTCAAAAAGTGTTGTTAAGAAACGGAAAGTAATTAAACTAGCTGGTATATAAAATACTGTAAAATGACTTAAATGTACCTTTTTTTTTTGTCAACCATATGTACTTATTTATTACATATTTTTCTGTCAACATTTTATTAGATTCATATTTAATTTGTAGATTCAATAAATCTTCTTTATAGGTTCCAGGAAAAAATTCAAAGATTTTCTTTAGTCTTAAACTTTAGCTAGGCTCTGTCGTCCGCTGCTAAGTGAAAGAGTTACAAGTGGTTCAAAGATTATCTCTCAGAATGGATATGAAGCTTATGATGAAGAATATATGTAATCGTGAAGAGAGAAGAAGAAAATAAGGAAAGGGAGTGAAAGGCGGGTTGCTAGTATGTAGGAAGATCATGACTTGTACTTGGAAAAACTAACTGGAAGATTCCTTCTAGATAGAAGAGTCTAGAATGATGTCTCCAAGGGTTCAACTTATTGGAGACTCCTTCTTTTTGGCATCCAAAACTCTTTCATCCCATTTTTTTGGATAAAGATATAGATTTTAATATTTGATATTTTATAGTGTTCTTACATATTCTAGTCGGAGAGCTTATTCCGTCCTCGGTTCAGACTACAGTAACCGTAAGATCTAAGACGGTGTGCACTATATGTATGCGAATATATATATATAGGATTAGTGTGTAGTGGTTGAGATGCTCTATATAGGATGGACTTTGCTTTTTGGCAAGGGATTGTGCGTGGCTATCGCTGACACAATTGTTATTCATAGTTAAATACTTGGTAGATCCTGATTGAACTAAAGTTGTAATGCAAAACCCGTCAAAAGCGTCGTGAGTGGGTCTCATCCTTTGTCGCCTGGGGGTTCTATTCCATAGGACTGTCTGCTAGGGACAGTTGGGTGATGCTTTGGGGAAATGATCTCTAACTAGTTTCAAACTATTCGTTTCATGTGTCGTCGTAATACTTCTTATATCCTTATCTGTTGGCAAAAAATCACCACAACAAAAACAGCTACGACAAATTTTATTAACGCTAATAAATCTTTTATAACACTAGTTACTTTTTCAGTTACCAAACTGTTTTTTTTTTTTTTAGTTTTTTTTTTACCAAATTGTTAATGTGTCCTAGTGTCATTACACGATGGAGGATATGAACAATACAATAATATAGGAATAGTTTGAAAAATACAATAATTATTACTATTACCTTTTCATTTTCAAATATTAGCATTAAGAAATCAAACTAACATTCTTCATCGATTCAGAAAGAAACAGTTACGTATTTTTCTTTCGTTAAAATAAAAAAACTATTTTTCTTCGTTTAATTTTAGCAATCCCAAATTAAAGATTTGTAGGATTTTTGGTAAATGATCGGGAGACAATGTTTTCCAGTTTTTATTCATAAACTAACATAACAATCAAACATAAATTCGTCTTGGTCATATTGATCTAAGTTTATATATCCTCCCAAACAATTTTTCCAAACTCAACTGGAACAATAAATAAAAAGTGAAAACTTAATAGTAACGAAAAATCATAGTTAGTCAATACATCTGCTAGACGATTGATCTTCCTATATACGTAAACAATTTGGACTATTCAGTCTTTTGCAATGAAGTTGTGGCACAATCACACCAGAAAAGAGAGAAGATGAGAATCATTAATCCATGTTTTGAGGAACCCAACCACCAATTTGGAATCCACCTTCAACTCTACCTAGAGATTCCTTTCTCCCAAACAATGTAGAGCTCATAATAGACTTTTTTTCCATAACTCTGCTAACGGTGCTGAACACTTCCCTATATTAACAGCAAATCCCCCGCACCAATTAATTAAAGATTTGTAGCTAGCATTAATAGTGGAAGCTGAGTTTCCATCTATCGTCGTCGTTGAGTACTTGAGTTGTTTTCACGCATGATCGATTGGATTACAATTTGTCTTTTCTTTTCTAAGTTCTCATTTGCTGTGTCAGCTGGCCAATCTGTTTTGTAAATGCAAGACATGTGAACAAGTTCAGTTACCATTAAAAAAAACCCATGATTTTTCTGAAACTATATCCTTGCAACATATAAAAAACTAAAATATTGAGTATACTTTTTTATTTATATATATTCATTTAAAAGCAAATAAATTCCTTTGAAACTTCCTTTTAGATTTTAAAATTATCCCATGAAATCCTAAAACCTCAGATCAAATCTTGAGATTATGTAATTATTTAAAGATTTAATTAATATTTTAAACATCTGAACATTTAATTTTCTTACAAAAACAGATAAGATCAATTATAAGAGCGACAGATTGCTCTACTGGATATGCTTCTCTGACCATTTTTTTTTTTTTTACAAATATGAATAATGGTCCACGAGATTTCACAAAAATTATATATAAGCGAGAATCATCATTTTAGTAGATTAGGCACAGTTGTTTATCGACCACTATATTTACAAAAAAAAAAAAATTATGACTGTAAAAACATGTTACGTTCTAATATATATCTGTTCTTGTAACCAACAAACTACTTAAAAGCGATTTCTTCTAATGGTTTTGTTTTGTTGCTTCAAATTAATATGTTTGATATGAAATTTCTAGCAAAAAGTCTTTTAAGTTTTATGATTACTTTATAAGCACGACAAGATATTGTGTAAATTCTAACCTCAATATTGTTTAACTGACCTATCAAAGATATGTTCAATAACGATCAAAAGAATATTATTGTGTAACAACATTTTTTATACAATAAATGTTTATAAACTTATGTCGTGAATCATGTGATTCTTGGAACATGTCTTGGCCTTAATTAGCTCAGCAGGGAAAAATATACTAAGAAATATAGCAACGAGGAGTCGCTTTTTAATAAATCAATATTTTAAGACACGTGTCATGTCAGTACTGCTGACGTTGAATATTCTTTTTGTGGTCTATCATTTTTAAATAACCTCAAAATTTGTAATTTTATGATACGACGTAAATAAGAATTTGATTTTGATGATATTTTATTGTTTCTTATACTAGTTGTTTAGGTCATCGATTTCCATTATATGTAAATATTTAACCAAACTAAAACTAAATCTGTTCTTATAATCGATCTCTCCGGTATGGACTTTAGACGAGGTAAATTCAGCTCATGCAGATTGAAACAAATAAATGGAACGATCGATAATATAAGCATGTTTATACCGTATCAAATCTTCTATATATAAATATGCTTAGCAAAATGCAAACCATTAATAAGGATTCGTCCAAACTTTCAAGAATATGTTTATATATACGAGGTTATAAATGTATACATGCAGAAAGTTGATTAGTTATGATCACAATGATTGAATTAAATTAGAGACAGAAAAGTGTATCAAAACAGGGGATTATGTTGAGATAATAAGTGATTTGATGAGTAAGTAAGAGAGCACAATAACAAAAAAAGACAGAGCATAATGGAGAGAGTATTTATTAAAAATTAATGAGATGAATATTTATATGAAATAATATCTACTGTAGATTGTGTGCACATGCATTTCCCCTACTACATTATATCACACTCTGTCTATATCTTGTCTATCTTTTCTCGTATATGGTTTAATAATACTCAAATTATTGATTTGCTAAGGATTTTATTAAAAATATATATTTTTTCGAATCAAATCCCTTTGATCCTGCTACTTACCTCGACAGCCAATCAGACCTATAAATTCCTTTCTGTATATTAGTTTATTAAAACATGTACTTATACGCAATATTTAGCTGTTTAAAATTAAATCTAATCTAGCATTGTATCAATAAGCAATAAAAAAATGAACGCTTACTTTGCAAAACAAACAGATAGTACATATCTCTTTATTTGCACGTAATCCATATAACTAGATTGTTACATACAAACCCTTATTAAGAAATCAAATTTTAAACTAAGAATTTAGTTATGAAACTAGAGTTTAATAATCTTTTGGGCATATATAAAAATCTTTAATCAGTTTCTAAAAACATAATATTAAATTCGAAACTGTCTAATATAAAATTGAATGAGATAACAACATATACTTATTAATAATCAATTTCAATATCTTCTGATAACAAGATATAAATTGAAAGAGAGAGCAATTGAGCCAAAGCATCGTTCCACTCATCATTCCCCAAATTGAATCACCATCAACATCTATAAGCAAAAATTTGCCAGATTTTGATGGGGCAATGAGAATCAAAATTAGAGTAAGAATCGTAACCGCCTCAACGACAAGCCATACTTGAGATAAAGAACGGTTACTGTGAATTGAGAGGAGGAACAACGAAAGGAGAATGATAGAAACTATAGAAATTATCATCACTTTATTTGTTTCAAAGTTTGTATTTGAATGTTTCTTATGTATCATGTAAAACTTTGATTATATAATATGATCGATTTGCCGTTAAAAAAAAAAAAAAAAGATATAAATATGACTTGACAGAGTTTTCTTTTATCTTAATTTGAATTGATGTTTTAGTTCACTTAATTTTTTAATGTTTAATTCAACGAGATATTTGTGTAACAAAACCCCCAACACTTCATACTACAAGTCTACAACAAATATGAACCGTAAAATTTAAGATATGCTCTGCAGAAGAAAGTGGTACCATAAAATAAGTAACTCATGCAATATTATAGATCTTAATTTGAAGAATAATAGTCTATATCAAGCAGTTAGGAATGACATATATATTATAAGTCTGATATAGACAATGGCTTTAAATTTTGTTATGCTCAATTCGTGGATCTTGATAGTTGGTTTGGCTTTAAAAATACCGCAGATATACTAGATTGCAAAAAAAAAATACTGTATATGCATATATAGAAAACACCGGTAGAATTTTTTTTATCACAAAAAAAAAAAAAGAAAATCGGCCATATACATAATGAAAGATATCGATCTAAGGCATATCCCGTTTAATTGGCAACAATCATGCAGATTAAATTATTTAATAAAAATAGGAGCCTGGTCACATAAACACATGTATATGTGTGGTTGTTGGAAAAAAAAAAAATACATGCATGGTTCACCGTAACCAAACTGGGTGTTCAAATATCAAATACTTCAACATATAAAACATTGTATAATCTTTGTTTTGTTTATCTCCATTAATCTATTTTTGGCGACAATTTTCTGATTTTAATTATGTTTTTGCAGAATCTAATTATGTGGACGTGCATGCATGGTACTGTAATATTTGAGGAGCAATTTTTCAGTAACATGCATTAAATATGATTTAAATTTAATCTAGATACAAACTATACACTAGACTATAGGTTAGGTTTATTTGATAAGTAATTTGTTTTTCTTTGAAAACTTGTATATTATATTCATCTTCTTTCGTTTATCCTTACAACAACATGTCGACTATGTCGTGTCTGAGGAATTAGAAGCCTAAGGCAGTATTTAAATCAACAAAAAAAGAGTAAAATTGTATTTAATTAAGCTTAAAATTTGAAAAACAAAACTTTAAAAAGCAATTAAAATAGGAAATAAAACCTCTAATAAATGAATATGTATTAGTTACATATAAAACCTAGGAATATTGACCATTAAAAAAGAATTGAGTTATTGGAGTAAGATAATTTCCATCAAATGTGGCCTAATGCACGGTTGTATGCATTGGAGCCATGTCAATAACATATTATCGCCTTGAGGCTTGAGCTTGTCTCACCATAAGAGCTTGAATTGGCTTGGTCCAAATTTGCTAGAGCTTGAGCCGGAGGAGCTATTGAGTTTAACGTATCAACTGATAAATAATTTGAAGCATTAGTTTTAAGGAGATCAGTTTGAATAGCAATAGATCCTTTAATTTGTAAGTTTTCTTTATTTTTGTGAGTTATGGTCCCTAGGTATCCCTCTCTATACATTATTAACATGATTTGTCTCTGGGACTTCAAAATCTTAAAATTGTTGAAACCCTGGAATTTAATAAACGAATATATCATAACTTTAAAATATAAATATATATCTACACATTTGTGTGCCATGACAAGGTCATCATGTAGACAGATCATATCATATCTTCAAATATAAGATAAGGTGCTTATAATATGAGCTTGGGAACTCAAATGTGAGCTTCAAAGAATCTAAAGCCCCGCACATGTGGAGTGATGCTTCTTTCTTGATTTTTGCTACAACTTCGTTTGATTTTCACACCTTTTTTTTTTACCACCACACGCTAGCTAATGCACATTTGTGTATATATTATATAAGCACTATTTAAATGATAACACATCTTTTGCAAAATATTCAAATCATTTCAATAAATTAAAACCAATAATAAATCAGTTGAAACGAATTTTCTTACTTATTTTTTTTAATAAAAAAAGTCGTAATGATGTTCATATTTTTTTATTTATTTTTAAATGTATTATGATTTTAAAGTTTCCTCCTCGACTCTTTTTTTTTTTTTTTTTGACAGCCCTTGACTCTTTTTGTTTTTAATGCGTAAATAACTATTCTATCGACTAGATCATTCTAGAAGATAAGCACAACCGTAGTAACAAGATGAAACCATTGACCATTGTTTATCTTAATAACTAGGATATCTAGGGCATTAAGTCAACAAGACATAACAAAGTGCGAAACATAGAGATAATAACTAACTCCATTATTAGTTTTCTTTTGAGAGGATGATACAAAACTCAATTAGTTTACTCTTGAGGCGTAGGTGAGTGTACAAATCCGTTTTCATGTCATAATATGCTCATATAACTTTTCTATATAAGTGGCTACGTTTATTTTTTTTGTTTTAACGGATTTTTCATTTCCCTTAGTTGAAACACCTTTTCCACCAGAATGTAGATAACAAAACATCGCCAAAGCTCTTTCCATGGCTGACATATGATAATCGTAACTAGCATTGGACTAGCATCCGGCTCAAAAGTCTATCACTTTTAAGCTGACGGACAAGAAAACTCTAAATTAGCATTGGAACCAAATATCCATCATATTTCTAAGCCGACATTCAAGAATACTCTAAATAGCATTAAAACCGTCCGCGGAAACCGGACTAAATGTTGCTAGTGCTTTTGAATAGTCAACATATTTATAGAACTATTTACGAATTTGTGGAATTAAATATTGGGTCATGGGAAGAAAATAAGAGAGTAAAATCGTTTGACAAGGAAAAAAAAGTTGGATCATGAGACCAAGTTAGTTAAGCAATTGCGCAAAATTATTCGTCTATACTAATTTACGCATAACACAAAAATGCTAAATGGTAATAGAATTTACTAGTAAATATTCTTGAAGTTGATTATTACCGCGACATTTCGGCAATTAGTTCCCAAATAAATTAATGTTTATGAGATGAGATTGTCTAACACAAACGATATAAGATCGTCATTGGTTGACCCACGTGGATGAATAATATACATATAGATCATGAAAGATCATTGTTTTTTTCTATATATATCTTGATTAAAGAGATAAGCGAATATAGTGATCTCTGTTCAACGAAGCTTCCTCGAATTAACACATACTAATAATTTAAATCAGTAACAAATTACTAATACTTCCTTTAAGCTGTCTCTTTCCTTTTATCTGTTGTTTCAACGAATACAAGATAGGTCGACAAAAAAAGAAACAAGATAGAAGGTACTCTTTTTTGTAGGTTATAAAAAAAGATAGAAAGTTCATTTTTCTCTCGAGGTTGAATAATTAATATTAAATACCATCTAGTTTTTCAAATGTTTTACAAACTAAAACCTGTGTCTCTCTATTATTTCTTCATTTCTATAATTGTACTTAATTTGTGATCTCTTTAGCATATGTTGCATGATTTTGCCATCAATTAAATATAGTTTTAATTGATTGTATATATATATATATATATATATATATATATATATATATATATATATATATATATTTCACTGATTGATTGTGGATATAATGGCCACAAAAGGCAGGTTGTACTTTTATTTGCTATTCCTTTCCGCGGCCCATACGACTCATTCATGCCGTTATCTATTTCAAAACTTGATTGGGCCATTACAATTATACTTGACATACCTTTCAAATTGCACATCTACATAGGCTGAAAAATAGATTTATTTTCTATGGTTTGTATGATTTGAAGCAATAACGTAATGTCGTTGCCCAATAAGTTCGGGAACTTCTTCGGGTGACACAAACCTATTCCGGCCCAGTTTTGTGTATTCGTTGGGATTTAGTGTTTTGTTCCAAACATATGTATAATTTATAACTTTTTGTTCCTAAACATTTGGGACGAAAATGCCGCATCGGGTAACCAGTCCCAAAATGGACCTGTCTAGTTGTGAATTGTATTCAAGTAGGAAAACTAGTGCATAATGATTGTGATGGACCTTGAATTTATTATGATCGTCGACTATGATTAATACAAACTATGGAGTTTGACATTTCTAGGCTTTCATGAACTATTTTCTAAGTAAGAAAATGTGTCCAACATGAAAATTTGATCACTGGAATGTGCAAGTGCTCGGTAGAAACAAACATTGCTCGATTTTATTGACATGTTATTTTATTTATTTTAAAAGATCTACATTCAGTAAACAATGACGTAACATATTTAGTAAACAAGTCTTATTCTCCTACAAAGCTTATCTATATATCAAATGACAAATGTTATAGCTTCTATTATGTTCCACTTTTAACTGTTTGATACATGCCAAAAAGAAAAAGAAAAGGAAAAAATAAACGAAACGTTGTTTATACCGATTTAACATGCTTAGCTTGATGCTGGAAGCATAAAAACTAATTTTATTAAAACATAATTAGGTTTATCATATAATTGTAAATAAATAGAATAAAAAGAATTTGCCGCTTGATATTATAGAAAACATATACTTTTCACAGTATTCCGAAAGTTTTCTATAATAATTCCATCAACGAGGTTATATATATGCAATAATATTAGGTTGAAAAAAAAATACGATATGAAAATTCAAAAGAGTGAGAAAGGTATTCGTGTAAGAATTTTAACCAAAAAAAAGTATTCGTGTAAGAATCCAATGATCCCATCCAAGCATGAAACAAGAAGAATACAAAAGAGCGACCGCATTTGATGGGTTATGATATTAACTATTAAGTGTTATAAATTTGAGGCAGAAAAAAAATCGACAATGACTTTTAAATATTTTTTTGTCCATTTTGATAGCAAATTCAAATTAAACTACTGACTAAAATTTTATATTTTTTGAAAGTTTGTTCCAAAATTTTACTAGCAAACTCAAATTCTGATTGGTAGCATAATAGCATAACTGTATAAAATTCTATAATAAAAATTTGCAAAATAAAAAATCGTAAAATAAAATTATTTATATTAATACATTATTTTGTTTAACAAACATAGAATATATATAGTTAAAAGAAAAAAAACATATACTAAGATGTAGTAAAAAGAAAACAGCTATATTCATCGGTTCACAAAATAGGACGCAGGAAAGGAAAAGAAGCTTAAGATAAGATAAAAGACAACATAAAAAACTAGTGAAGGAAGAGAATATAATTTGAGAAGAAACGACACATCGTCTCCGACAAAGATTTTTGGACTGTACGGACAAAGCATGCTTCATTCTTCATCATTCCATTCCCCTTGGCCTTAAAAGTTATAAAACCTTTGTTCGCAATATTTAATACTAGTAGTATTGTTTCATCTCACGAGGTTAATCTTCTACCTCACTTTTGACATTAGTTAATTTTTACATTCCAAACCAACCATGTTTTAACAAGGTATTCCTATTGCTATAATACTCCACCATCAATTGGTTGCACTAGTTACTTAAGAGTTTATAAGACCTAATCCAACTTTAAATTTAGGGAGATAGACATCGTTCAACAAACCACCTTTAATTAACCATCTATGCTTTGAAATATTGCCACAATAAATTAATTGCAAAGCCTTTTCATGGATTTAAGTTATACTTTGGATGTGAAAAAACCGATAACAATTTTTTTTGAATGTTATGTTATAGATTACTGAAGTAATGCCTTTTCAATCAATCTCTTTAAAATGAGAGTGTAATTAATGTTGAATATATATATATGTAATTGATTCAGTAAAATGCATACCAAAATCATAATTTGGGAGAGAACCGTTAAGAATACTGAATGAAGAGGTTTTGAGTTTCTGAATATTAAGAATTCGAGATTTGGTTAGACCTTGGAATTTGGAAGGAGAAAATGATCAAAACGTCCAAAAAAGCTCTATGGGTGAAAACCAATCAAACATGAACTTAATTTAGCGTTTAACAGGTCGTCAAAGACTTCGAATACAAAGAGATACGGCAAAATAAGATCGTCTCATAATCTTGGCCCATGCGTCCTTTTATGCTAAGAAAAATTGTTATAACATGACTGATGAAGATTTTGGGTTGCTCGGCATTATTAAAAAAAAAAAAGTTTCAGATAAATAATTTTGAACTATTTGTATTGTAGTTTATACCTGTAATTTTTTTTTTTACATATATAAAATTTCTTGGAAATTGTAATCATTCTTTGGAGAGACAGAGGGATCTCCAAACCCTAGAAATTGACTCCTTCGAGAAATGTTGCCTTCTTGGTGTAAAATGAAAACTAAATTCTACTCCAAGAATTATTTATATTATTATTTTTAATTCATTTTTGCAAACGAAAAAAAAATCCACCGTTTCGCCTTCTAGTCGGGATTGAATGCGTCACCATGAAATCATGCTTTAATCATATTCTGCGTGAGTGGGAAAACAACTATTTATAAGTACATAGTACTACTTTTTGGATTAAATATTTCCCTCCACTTTAAACCAGAGGTGCATACTGCATAATATAGGTAACCTTCAAAAATTGTTAGTATTTTTTCTTACTCTAACATGCTCAAATTACAAGAAAAAATTGCATATATGTATGGTGATTTAAAGCCGATCCTTTAAATGTTTCCACGGTTTTCGTTCATGAGCCTCATTGTATATATATAATATATAATTTTAGCACGTTGGAATGAGAAAGAAAATTGATAATGGATAAGTTTTATTAACATACCAAAATAATAAACTTGTTTATGTTACATGAAGTTCAAAGAGGTAGCCTCTAAAATGAAGAATACTTAACAGAATAAGCAAATATACATTTTTGTTTTCCTTATATTTGATTAATCCCACAAAGATACAAATTACTACTATTAATTAAGCAACTTATCTTAGAGGGATAAGTGAACCATTTGCTTTGAAATGGAAAAACTTTGCTTTAGTTGATGTCTATATATCTATGAATTTGTTTCCCTAACATGTTTTTTACGTCAATATTTTTAATCTATATCTGACACAATCAAGTAGACAGTTATTATACCTAACACATTATCAGGTAGTCTATAGACTCTATACCATTTTAAATGTTTAACGCATGTAAGTTAATCACATACTCTATGATCTGGTGGTTTATTTGTTAAAAGTGAATTTTTATTCTCCAATGAATTAATGATATCAAGACAGAGCAACAACTAATTTTAATTAGTTTTTTTTTGGTATAAGAAGAGTCATATAAACTTTTGAGTCATTTAAACGTAATTAGCTTTGTTAAATGAAATTCCTTTTTAAGTGGGTACGTATAAAACCCTACGCAACGCATGTTGATCCATTTAAGTCACCATCAACAAAAAGAATTATATAAATCATTGGTTGGATGAAGAAATTATTATATGAACAAAAACAGGACAAATATCTTAACAAAATTAAATTCTCTGAACTTATCGTATAATAAATTAGTAATTTAAATCACATCAAACTGAACTAAATATATGGAATTAAAAGGGTTTAAAATACATTTGATAATTTGATGTAAGAAATATGCATAGATGCAAAATACTTGTTATATATGTGGGAAATATCAAAAATTTATATTCGAATATGTTATACACCGTACAAAAAAGTCTTCGAATATATAACCCGGGTCACCTTTTCTCTTATGGCAAAAAATATAACCCCTTTTCTGTTTCTAATTTTAAAATTTTGCATTCTTGATTCTGAGCTCATAGTTCGATGAAATATAATCTAGAGAAAAAAAAAAAACATAATTCGATTAAATAACAAAAGCACCTTTCCCTCCCTACTTTATGCATAAAGCTAAAGCATGGACAAAAATGAAGTATAGAAAAATGAATTACTGATTATAACAGTCTTTCTTAATTAATCTAGTAAATATTTATACATAGTACTGTATTACATAAACTTACACACTTAGGTTTATCTGTATCATGGTTAGATTATCGTAAAGACTAAAGACTATAATATTGTGTTCATGAATTAGAAAACTTATTCCTCCGTTCATCCAAAATTAGTTAATCGTTATATCGAATATGGTCCATATGGGCATCCATATTTTCAGAAGAAAAGAAAAAAAGAAAGTAAAAGCATGTTAGGGGAAAAAATAAAAAATAAAAACAGAGAAAAAAAATCGAGAGAGGGAGAGAGAATGGTGTTAAATACATAAAAAACCCATCATTGACATGTATCGATTGCTCAATTTGTTTGTCTCTCTCTTCTTCTTTCCTTTTCTCCAAAAACTAGAGCCTAAACTAAAGCATCGAGAAACAACAAATCTTAAAATCTTTTCATATTCTCGGTTAGTAGAAACTAGGAAAAGAGATGAATAGAGGAGTGTTGGAGAGTTCGCCGGTTCAACATCTCACGGCGGCTGGAAACCCTAATTGGTGGAATAATGTCAGCCGCGGCTTGAGGCCACCAACGCCGTTGATGAGTCACGAGCCGCCGTCTACCACCGCTTTTATTCCAAGTCTCTTGCCAAACTTCTTCTCTTCTCCGACTTCCTCTTCATCTTCTTCACCTTCTTTCCCTCCTCCTAATAGTAACCCTAACTTCTCTTCTTGGCTTGAAATGAGTGATCTGCCTCTTGATCAGCCATGGAGCCTTAGTCAACTCCTCTTGTAACTCCCTTTCTCTCTCTCTCTCTCTCTCTCTCTCTCTCTCTCTCTCTCTCTCTCTCTCTCTCTATCTATCGTTCGGATGTTTTCTATGTATAAACGGTTTTGAGTTCTTGGATTTGTTTTGTAATCTAATTCGATCTTATAAAGTTTCTTTCTCTTTTTTTTTTCTTTCTCATGTATACATAATCTACTTATATTATTTCATATAAACAAACATGATCTAATATGGATTGTCTTTGAATGAAGGGGTGGATTGATGATGGGAGAGGAAGAGAAAATGGAGATGATGAACCATCATCATCATCAAAATCAACACCAAAGTTACCAAGCGAAGAGGATACAAAATTGGGAAGAACAAGTTTTGAGGCACCAAGCTTCCATGAAACAAGAGAGTAGTAATAATAATAGTTATGGAATAATGTCCTCACCAAACTCACCTCCAAACAAATCTTGTGCTACAATTATCAACACCAATGAAGACAACAACAATAACATTCACAGTGGTCTTAACTTGTCCGAGGTGGGTCAAAATAGTGAATTATTCAGATCAAGATATAATCTTTACCAAATATTAATTAACATCTCCATATTTTTTCTTTATCAATGAATATATCTGAATTTTGTTTCTGTCTATGTGTGTTCATGAAGTGTAATAGCTCAGAGATGATTGGGTCTTCTTTTGCTAATAAGAAACCAAAACTTCAAGTTCCTTCATCACAATCAACTCTCAAGGTAACTAACTAAATCCATATGTCTTTGGTTCTATCTCTTGCTGGCATTTTAAATAACAAAACAAATGCACAAACATAAAGGAGAAGTAGAAAAAAACAAAAGAGAATGGGCACAGAATAAGCTGCATGTGTGTGTGATTGTAACATTTTTGTCTTTCTTATGTGTCTTCTTCTTCTTGATCCTATTATTCTTTTTTCTCTTCCTTTCCTATGATTCAACGGTAGTTACGCAATCCTTTTTTGTTAGTTTTTATTTTAAAATGAGAAATAGATACTAAATCTGTTTTTTCAGTTTGATTCAGTTTTAGCTCAGCTTTCCTTTTCTAACAAAAAAATAAAAATTATCGAAGTTAATTAACTTTATTATGTTTTCTCCTTCTTGCTCTGTTTATTTTGTTCTGTCTAAATTGATATTGTTATGTTTGTAACAAAACATAACTTTATTTTGATCAGTTATCAAAATGTGTCATTCTTTTTCCTTTTTTTTTGTTTGGATCTTGGATCAAGTTTTGGTTAATGTTTGATTTAATCTAAGTGCATATTCCTTCTACAATATCAAAATTCCTATGTTTATGTATAATTTGCACGCTCATACTAACAAAAACTAATCATATATTAAAGACTTGAATGATCTTTTTCCTTTTTCCCATTTTAAAATAGATAAAATCACTCATAGATCTAATTACATTCGTTAAATTACGAAATGATCACATGTAGAGTGTATTTATATACGATCTCTGTATTTATCAAAGGTGAGAAAGGAGAAACTTGGAGGCAGAATAGCATCTCTTCACCAGCTAGTATCTCCCTTTGGCAAGGTATAATTACTGATTAGTTCCCTTTACTAATCACTTGTTTAAGATTATCTAATCTATGAATCAAAATTGAATTATATTAGTCACTGTTTGGTTGATTGATCCCTTTTATTTCAGACTGACACAGCCTCTGTCTTGTCGGAGGCTATTGGATACATTAGATTCCTCCACAGTCAAATTGAGGTGACTTGTCTTTTCCAAACTACCATGCTTCTTATTTCATTTATTTCAAGACAAATATTTATTTGAATCTTCCTCACAACTACAACACAAATAATCATTTGTGAACCCAAGTATGGAATTATTTGGAGTTCTATCTTCCTTTTTTATTTGGGATTTTTTTTAAATCATAATAAGAACTGAATAACATAAGTAAATTGTATTCTATTGAAACAATTAGCTGAGGTTTATGTATTTCTATAGCATTAATTAATTTAACGACTATATTTTGTGAGATTAGTTTTGTGTGAAAAACTATTTAGTTTTGTTGTCACTCTAATTAATTTTCACAATTACAGGCTTTAAGTCTACCATACTTTGGTACTCCCTCGAGGAACAATATGATGCACCAACATGTAAGTATTAAATTAATATACAGCTTTAATTAGTAACATGTATAATGTAATTATACACTACAAGATGCACATACATGCATGGGTTTCTACTAACACATCATATATATATAATGGGGCATTAAAATGTATCTTTTTTTTTTTGGTAAGTGCATTAAAATGTATCTGAATGCTAATCATTATTAATTTGTAATTACGTGAATATAGGCACAAAGAAATATGAATGGTATATTTCCTGAGGACCCTGGTCAGGTACGCACATATATTTTTTTACTTTCTAGTTTTATATACTTTACTTTTTATTGGATCAACTAAACCCAAATCTCAATTTAAAAAAAATAAATACTTGCCAGCTTTATTCCAAAACAATTACCCTTTTTCTCTACTATTGTTCTCTTGAAATTGAAATGACTACGATAAAGTATGGTCAATAAAATAAAAAGATGACATTACCAACTTTCCTTTTCAGTCCTCTATTAAACCTAGAAAAGCCATTTAAATGATTTATTATATTTATTTTCCTCAATCAGAGTAGCTTTGGTCACAAAAGTTTTTTTGGCAAATGATCGATCTAAATCAACTTTTCCAACCAAGATATCACGATTCACCTGTCCCACAAATGGTTTTATATTTTGTGACTACTTGTGAGTTTGAAATTAACTCTGACTCAAAATTTTAGCAATATTTTTCAAAGCAAAATTTATCGCTTTTCAAATTCAGAAAATTAAATACAAAATACTCACACTCAAAGGTATTAAACCCGCGGATTGGTGCACAAAACAGTAAATATTCATTTTTTGGTTGCAAAACAGTAAATATTCATGAAACTGGCATAGGTTATTTTATCCATATATCATTTACATGTAATACAGGCCGACCCACCGCAAAAGAATTTGGGCTGTTGCGAAGTAGGCCAACCCGTTTTGTCACCAATACTCCCACTAGATCACACTTTCAATATTATTTTAAATATCTATGCTGAAGAAATATTTTCTGATTTGGTTAATCAGCTTGTGAATGAGTATTGCATGAAAAGAGGAGTTTCATTGTCATCGACGGACAATCAAAAATCAAATCCTAACGAAGAACCGATGAAAGATTTGAGAAGTAGAGGGCTTTGTCTTGTTCCCATCTCATGCACACTACAAGTTGGCAGCGACAATGGTGCCGACTATTGGGCTCCGGCGTTCGGAACCACTCTCCAGTGAACTATTCACTTTCTGTTATTTTATTTTTGGTCAGCCAAAAAAAAATAGTAGATGTTATAACATCATGAGCAACCAATCAATTGAGAAAACATCAAAATGAGTTTCCAAATTTGATTGCTCATGATGCTATACTAAAACCGATTGGTTTTGGCGTTTGGCCTTTGAGCATTTTCAGTTGACGAGTATGAGATGGCTTGTTGAATCATGTTTTTCTTACTTTAATAGGAAACTTTATTTATTCTCTTAATGTATATGTTGGTTCTATTTTAATTTTATTATTGTTATAATAGAATGGTTAAACAGTTAAAGATGTTTTCATACTAACTTCATCACTAGGTTTAATCGTTTAAGATGTTTTAAAGAAGCAAGAAATGTTGTCTTCGGAAAGAAAACAGATGTACTTATAGATACTTTCTGTTCCCAATAATTTAGAGACTAATGATTTCTTTTATAAATTGTCCTAATCAAAGTTTCGTTTGTTTTAGTTGTCTTTTTAGATTTCTCGTGCATGGTCTCAGCTCAGTTTATTTTTAGACACTTCAGACATCTCACCATGGTATTGGAATTGGTAGTGCTCAATTGGTGGGTTTATTATAAGCCCTTTGCTCCATCACTATAATTGGGTTTATGGACTTTGAATTAAATTCTACAGGCCCATGGGTTTATGGATATTGTTTTCAGCACATGTCAAATGTCAATATATGAAAAATTCAATGTGGAGAAACTTCTGGTGGCTTCATAAAGAGTAAGACTGCATTTCCTGATAGTAGTAGTGTACTGGTGTGGATGCAGATAACGTTATTAGAAATCAAAATTGAAAAGGTAGCTATTTTTAGGTCACATATTGTATCATTAATAGTCATTGTTCAATGATGAAATAATGAAAGACTAAAACTCTTGGATTGAGTCTTAGAGATCTATAATGTAACTTAGGGCATTAGCTTAGCCTTAATTTCACATGGTCAGTGCTTTAGTGTTGTGCAAATGAACTTGAGGAAGAAGCATTAGTTGGATTGAAGTTTTATTAGTATGCTTATATATACTTTTGTAATTCCTCATATAGTGAAGTGTCCTTCAACGTATTAAAACATAAAATATAAAATGGTTTGAGACTTGTAATATCTTTTATTTTCATGCAAATTTTTTTTTAAAAACTTTTATAAGAACAAACTTAGCAGTTGGTCTCTAGCACAATGAGTTTATTGTAGAATTTTGTGGAATCAAATTTAAGATTTAATTAACCTGAAAATAAGTTTAATAGATTTGTGACATCAAATTTTTAAAATGGAATCACAGTCTTACGTTTTCATTCCATCTCTAAAGTATGAAGGAAACCTGTAATGAAGCTTCCATGCCACCTAAGTTGTACAAAGTTCTTATCTAGCCTAATGAATAAAACCTAAAAATTAAACCAACTACAAAAGTTCAAACATGAAAAGCACATAGGAAAGGATCTAATCCCGATGTCGAACATCATAGTTCACTCATATGATTTTCAGTTTTCGTTGGTCTTGTGTGTTTTAAGTCTTTTTAAGTCTTGTGTGTTTATTGGTACCAAAAAATTAAATATTCTTCTAAAATTTACGTATCTAATTAAAAGAGAAAATATATATAATAAATCTTTTAACTATTGGTAATAAGTGTTAAAACAAATCTCAACTTTATAATAGAGTAAATATCAATGTTCTTTTTGTTGACCACGCAAAATAGACCTGAAATTAGTCAACTTTAACTATACTATTGTATTAACTAAATGTTAATTTTTAGTTATCAATTTATTATTTTGAGAAGATAATCAAACTGTTAACTAAAAATAAAAGTCACTTTCAGTTTCTATAAATCCCCAAAAATCAATTATAAACCCAAACTCTTCCTCACTTCATGTTTAAAGTTTAAACCAAAAAAAAAAAAAAAAACTCTTCAAAATCCTGATTTTGGGGAAGAACATAGATTCGCAAATCGATTCCTCTTCATCACGCAACATCAACAAAATAGTCAGTTTCGATTCCTTTTCTTACTTAGATTTTTTGTTTTTGTTTTTGAATATTTAAAACTATTGGGGCATTTTCGTGAGTAACTTAATAATTTGGGCCAAAACCGTTATTTTAAAACATTACTTCTCTATTATGTAGTAGTCACGAGTGATCGGATCGGACGGTGAACGATCGACGAAACTTCAAACCTTATATGAATAGTAATCGTCAGATCAACGTATTTAATAACAACCGTACGATCAAAATGTCTGTGAAATCTAACCGTCGAATATAATCCAGAAAATTGAAATTTCAAAACATGTATAAGAGAGGGAGGAGCAGCTCTCGCGAAGACGAAGAAGAAGAAGAAAAACCCCAAATTTCTCTGTTTTTTTTCGTTGGGTGGTTCCTCAGTGGTTACCAAATCTCTCTTCTTCTTCTTCGTCAGAAGCTAAAACCTTTCAAAACCCTAATTTCATCTATCTATCTCAATAAGTCTAGATCAAAAATTCGAATTTCAAAATCCCGTTTTGAGTTTTAGTAGATTCGGTTTCTGGGTTTTCGTAGAAACGGGATTAAGGGCGGATTCAGATCTTGAAATTTTTGTGTGTTTCTCAAACTGATTATAAATTTTGGTTTTTTTTTTTAAATTTCGTGTTTGAAAAATAGGGAAAATTTCTGGGTTTCTTCTGAGAAATTCGAATTTTTTGGAGATGGGAGAAGGTGAAGAAGGAGACAAATTCCCGCCAAAAACGGATGAGGTTACACAAGAGTCTATGAAGTCGGCGAGGCAACTCGATTTTACTGGTGGTTCTTCCGATGTTGAGCATTCACACTCTAATCAAGCTTCTTCGATGGCTGCTGCATCAATCCCTTCACCGATTGTGACGGTTACGCGGCCAATAATTACCAGTCAGGCACCACCGACGGTGGCGACTCCGATTCCACCGCCGCCACAATCTCAGGGCATCATCCTTCACGTCCCAATTAGACATCCGTAAGTTTCTCTCTTATTCAAAAATTTGAACTTTTGGGAAGTTGATAGAGATGTGTTTCTATGTTGCTGAAGTCAGATTTGGGGATTAAAGCATAGATCTTTACATTGATTTGAAAAGATTATTGAAATTGACATTTTGATTTTCATAGTGAATAAGGCAAGGTTTGAATTTCTAGAGTTGACACTTGTTTTTGTAATTGCAGGAGGCCCGAATCTCCGAATTCGATGCCAAGGCCTGCTGGGGAAACTAGAGATGGAACCCCTCAGAAGAAGAAACAGTGTAACTGTAAACACTCACGGTGCTTGAAGCTGTAAGTCTCTCATCATACCATTTGATGACAAAACTCTTTGTTTCTTTGTGGACTTGTTCATTGTGAATTGAACACTGTACAATGTCTTTTTTTGATCAGGTATTGTGAATGTTTTGCATCTGGCACTTACTGTGATGGTTGCAACTGTGTAAATTGTTTCAACAACGTTGAAAATGAACCTGCGAGACGACAAGCGGTTGAATCAACTCTGGAACGGAATCCGAATGCGTTCAGGCCAAAGATTGCTGCTAGTCCACATGGTGGACGAGATAACAGGGTATGTGGTTTGTGTTATGCTCTTTAAACTGTTGGTCTTAAGGTTGTTGGATAAGTTATAAATTTTGACTCGATTTGCAGGAGGAGGTTGGTGACGTTGTGATGTTAGCGAGACACAACAAAGGCTGTCACTGCAAGAAATCCGGATGTCTTAAGAAGTATTGTGAGTGCTTTCAAGCAAACATTCTTTGTTCTGAGAACTGCAAATGCTTGGATTGCAAAAACTTTGAAGGGAGTGAAGTTAGACAATCTCTTTTTCACGGTGAACATTCCCACAACTTGGCTTATCTTCAACACGCAAATGCTGCCATAACCGGAGCTATTGGTTCCTCTGGCTTTGCATCTGCTCCACCTCCTAAGAGAAGGAAAGGTCAGGAGATTTTCTTCAACCAAGGAACCAAAGATTCATCCACTCATAGGCTTGGCCAGGTAAATCATTTACGCAAGTTTATTTGCTTAGTCGGGTTCTATATGATTTCCTCCTTTGTTAGAGAAATGAGAGATCTTATAGTATAATTATTGGTATCAGGCAAATAACGGAAGAACCACATCTTCGCAAACTGGTTCTCGTGCTGGAGGCAATGCGTCGTTAGGCCCATCCAAAGTTGTATATAAGTAAATTTCTGATGTGTTAACAAAGCTAAATCTTTTCTTTGAGACTTGCAGAAACTGAGTTATAAAATATGTTTTCTTTTGAAGGTCTCTTTTGGCAAACATAATTAAACCAATGGATGTGAAAGCACTATGTTCTGTTCTGGTTGCTGTAGCTGGGGAAGCTGCAAAGACATTAACAGAAAAACGGTTAGCAAATCAGAAAGAAACTTCCGTAGCTTCTTCTGTGCAAGATCAAGGACACGTCAATAATAAAGCTGAGAAATCTGGTTTAGAGGATTCAAATGCAGATGGCTCCAAAGGGAGGTCACTATCTCCAGAAACTTTGGCATTGATGTGTGACGAACGGGACACAATGTTAATGGTTGCAGCTTCACCTAATTGTTCGGTGGAGCCTACGTCACAGCTACCAAACGGGCAAGACCAGGTTTATGCAGAACAAGAAAAAGTAGTATTAACCAAGTTCCGTGACTGCCTTAACCGAATAATCTCCTGTGGAGAAGTAAAAGGTAACCATTTCTTATATCATCAAGAAAATGGAGTATATGCCCAGACATAAAGATTCACTTATTCAAACCTAGTTTTTTGTTTGTTTGTTGCAGAATCAAATTGTTCTATGTCAAGAATGGATCTAGATACACCTGTACAAACGACTGTCAGAATCGACCCAGTGGTTCAACAAGCTCCAGTTGCAAATGGAGTTTCACAAACCGCAAAGCAACCTTCCCAGCTAAACACAACAACACCAAACACATCCTCACAAACTGCAAATGGAGTTTCACAAACGGCAAAGCAACCTTCCCAGCTAACCACAACAACAACAACACCAAACACATCCTCACAAACTCATCTTCATAAAACTCCAGCTTTGTCTGAGAAGAAAGACCTCTAAATCAATTATTTACTCCTCTAGGAAACAATAACTTTACAGAAATGCAGCTGCATCCATCTCCCCATGCCTGATATATGAGGTACTGCCACCAACACTCCTTTTCATTCCTCTTACATATTCTAAAACAGAGGAGAGGTGGCAGCTTCAGCGCATTAGCAGGTGCTTAGAGAGTATTACTAAATAACTATTCACAATAATTTTGGTTGAATTATTAGGCTTTCTTCGTCTTTCCTTTCCTCCAAATTCTTCTCTCTGATTCATAAGAGAGCTGTTTCTTTACAAAAATTGTTGTCATTATTTGTGTACATTGTTACTTACCATTGGCAATCACAGTGATGCTTATTGTGGAACATACATGCTATTGTCTGATTCTGATATGCTTTAGGCACTATAGAAGACCTGATGTTACTTCATCTTGAGATTTGAAGAATAAATAAACCAAATCAAATTTTGGTCTTTTAAAAAAAGAGGATTTAGTCAATTCTTGTAAAACTAGAAGAAATTTCGCAATACTTTTCAAGAAGAATAATATTTTCAGGAAAAAGATTCATATCTAAGAAGAGAGGGAGAGAGAGACCTACCTTACATTATACACTTGTAAACACATGAAATATTACAACAATATTGAAGAGACTCCAGAGACACACAAACACTCATCAACAAATCCCAACAAAAAGAGAAATTCTTCTGCTTTAAACTATAAGCTTGTAGCTCTATCAATCGAGGCCAAAGGTTTATCAACAGTGGACAGAATCTGTGGCATTGACATTCCACCCGAAACAACAATCTCTGCAGATGAAGAATGAGTATACAGTGTTCAGTATCTTTCCACAAAATAATTTGAATGCTATATAACAAACGATAAATGTATCTAGTACAGACAATTAGATTCTGAAATCTCACCAATTCCTTCCCGGACCGAGAGGTTTGGCCTGATAACGTCATTACTGTTGACAAGTAGTAGATCTCCAATGTAAAGGTGGTTCGTGGGAACGTATACACAGCAAAGTTCCTCCTCGGTTGGATAGTTCTGCAAGGACGAAGGACATTATTACATTGGATAAACAAATGATGTAATTATAGTAAACCATGCCTCGAGATTGTATCTGCCTTCGTATCCTTTACCAAAATCGTTGAGCAAAGCAATTTCACTCACCTGGAGAACAACAGTTGATGTAATGAAGCCAAATGCGTATTCACCTACACGGGGATGCCTGATGATTGCAACTTCCTTGAAAGCTTGTGTATTTTGATCTGTGATGAGAAATGGATAAGAACAAGATGAGATAGGAGATCAACTTAATGTTGAGAAGCAAAACAAGATTTTTATAAGCAAGCTAGACCAGGCGATATGGCAGTGCTGATTTGCTTGGAGGCGTTGTAGATGTGACGAACAAACGGCATCCGCTTGATAAACCACTCTCCCAAGTTCAGAACCGATGCCCCCAACCACGAAGACATGAACACCCCAACCAAGAAGATGAATGCAATGGAAGTCAAAAAACCGAAACCTACAAAAAACCATAATCAAACTTATTGTGGGAAACGGAACGATATCAAATTGTTCATTCGATAAAGAAGGGCCACTCAAATTCTTACCAAATACGTTGATTCCAAGTTGTGCATATATTGGAGAGAAGAATCCATCGACAAAGTGAATAAACCACCATGTTATATAGAAAGTAATTGCAATAGGAAGTAGGATAACACTACAAAAAGCAATTGAGATTTGAAACTATCAGCACAAATCTTGAATATGTGACAAGTTTCATCAAGCCAAAATTTCAGTAAACTCTTCCTTACCAGCCTGTCATGAACTTCTTTGACGCCCAGCCCCTAATGAACAAGCTTAAAGTCTGCAGAAAAATAGATAAAGCATCAGATCACAATGCTCCTATGTGTTATATATGCTTGAAAACATGAATTAGCATGACATAGAGACTCAAGAATCTGACAGATCCCAATAAAAACACTTAAGATCTAATGCAAATTAATACTCTACTCAGTGAGGAAAGGTCAAATTTCTATAAGCATCTTAAGAATTAAGATCAGTGTTAACACACTACCAAACTTATCTAAGCAAGTGTTCTTGTAATATACTGAATCTAGGGCTAAACCATGTTCCAAGATTTTGCACTAAGGGGTTTCTCAGAATGGGCCAAATCTCTGAAGACTAAATCTTGAAAAGACCTAAGAGCTTAAAACCAATCCAATTCAACTGTTAATTGCGCATGAATCTTGAAATGAGAAAACGAAGAACAAGATTTTTAGATCAGGTGACAAAAACTAGACCTCGTGGCTGGATTGATGCGAAGAAGAAGAAGCAGAGGAAGAAGAAGAAGGCTTCGAAGAAGAACCGTCGTCTTTGTCGCCGGAATCAGCGACGGGAATCAGAAGCTCTCGATCTCTTTCTCGATTGGCCATAACAATCACCGGCTTCTCGTCTCCCATCGCCAAGAAACCAAAGAGACAAGGAAATCTAGTCGGAGAAAAAGAAAGAAGAGAGAAATGCCGGTGAACTGTGAACGGCGGAGAGGAAAAAGGCTGAGACTTTTGCCGGCGACTGTTCTTTTGTAGCTAAGCTTAGCTAACTCCAACTTGAGCTCTCTGTCGTTTTTGGATTTTTCTTTTTATATCTGTCTTCTTTTATTTATCCTTTTCTTAATTATAACATGATTAATTTTTGTTTCAAATTACTGTATACAAATTATTTTCAAAAGATGAAAAGATTAATTTTATTGTTGTGAATTAATATATCAAAAATTTATTTGTTCTACTTGAAATCATATACATTCATCGTAAAAATAAACTTTACAATAAATATTTTATTATCTAGAGTAAAACATTTTTGATTCTTAAGCAATATCAAAACAATTCCATCATATTTAAGCAAAAAATAACTAATTATAGTATATGTTTTAAATGATTTATACTGTAATATTTATTATTGTCATTTTTGTTTGTTACATACGTCTTCGAATTATCACATTAAAAGAGAAAATTATTCTAACGATTATATATTTTCCCAAGACTGCACCCAATGTTAAATCTGATATGGAAAATAATTTTCTTACAACTTTCAGATTTATTTTAAATATAAAAGTTAAGCAAAAACTATAATATATATATATTTGAGATTTCTATATGAGATAAAGTTCTAAAATAAATTAAAGTTTACAAAGGCAGAGAAATGAAGATTCATAATTAGGTCAGGTGCTAAGCACAATCCTCCTCTAAGAAAATTTTGGTCGATACATTTTTAGCTGCAGTATTTTATTTCACCATAAGAATTAGTAACATGTTGGAAACAAAACGTACCTGAGATCAAAAGAAGAGCTAGACAGAGAAATGTTAGACCATTTTTTTCTTCGATCAACAATGTCTCTCTATATATACCACATTTTATACTATTCCCTAATATGTAAAACGATATTGCCATTTGTCATGTGATTATTATTAGGGTGGGATTATCTTTGATTATCTTTTTGTTATAAAGTCAATGCGACAGTAATATGAAAGACACAAGGACGCGGATACAAATTATAATCTATAAGAAAAGAAAAAAAATTATTTTTAAAAGGGCTAAAAGAAAACAAGGTTATTCAAATAATATTGACAAATTACACTTCTCGACAAATTTTTCTGTGTTTTTTGGTTTCTCTATTCGCTCAGATTTTGTGAAACGTCTCTTCTGATTTTTTATTTTTTCCTATCGATCGGCCAAAGGTTTTTGAATAGTCACTTTAAGATTCATTTCCAATCGAGGCCAAAGGTTTATCAAGAGTCGATAGAATCTGCGGCATTGACATTCCCCCGGAAACAACAATCTCTGCAGATGAAGAATGAGTATACAGTGTTCAGTATCTTTCCACAAAATAATTTGAATGCTATATAACAAACGATAAATGTATCTAGTATAGACAATTAGATTCTGAAATCTCACCAATTCCTTCCCGGACAGAGAGGTTTGGCCTGATAACGTCATTACTGTTGACAAGTAGTATATCTCCAATGTAAAGGTGGTTCGTGGGAACGTATACACAGCAAAGTTCCTCCTCGGTTGGGTAGTTCTGCAAGAACGAATAGCATTATTACATTGGGTAAAAAGATTACGAAATTATGGTAAACCATATAACTCGAAATTGTTTGTATCCTCAAGGAGACGTTCTGGAAAGAATAACAAAATCCTTGAGCAAAGTATTTTCACTCACCTGGAGAACAACAGTTGATGTAATGAAGCCAAATGCATATTCACCTACACGGGGATGCCTGATGATTGCAACTTCCTTGAAAGCTTGTGTATTTTGATCTGTGATGAGAAATGGATAAGAACAAGATGAGATAGGAGATCAACTTAATGTTGAGAAGCAAAACAAGATTTTTATAAGCAAGCTAGACCAGGCGATATGGCAGTGCTGATTTGCTTGGAGGCGTTGTAGATGTGACGAACAAATGGCATCCGCTTGATAAACCACTCTCCCAAGTTCAGAACCGATGCCCCCAACCACGAAGACATGAACACCCCAACCAAGAAGATGAATGCAATGGAAGTCAAAAAACCGAAACCTACAAAACAATAATCAAACTCATTGTGGGAAACCGATATCAAGTTGTTAATAGGATAAAGAGGGGCCATTCAAATTCTTACCAAATATGTTGATTCCAAGTAGTGCATATATTGGAGAGAAGAATCCATCGACAAAGTGAATAAACCACCATGTTGTATAGAAAGTAACTGCAATAGGAAGTAGGATAACACTGCAAAAAGCAATGGAGACTTAAAACTAATCTGTGGAAGTTTTCATCAAATGCCAAAATTTCAACTCTTCCTTACCAGCCTGTCATGAACTTCTTTGACGCCCAACCCCTAATGAACAAGCTTAAAGTCTGCAGAAAAGAGCTAAAGCATCAGGCCACAATGCTCTATAAGTTATACATGCTTGAAAACATGAATGAGCATAATACAAAGACTCAAGAATCTGAATGATTCCAACCACAACAACTTGGAATGCAAATTCATACTCTACTCAATCACAACTACCAAACTTATCTAAGCAAGTGTTCTTGTGATATACTGAATCTAGGGCAAAACAAGTTCCAAGATTTTGAACTAAGGGGAGACAGAATCGACCAAATCTATGAATAACTATCATCCAATTCTACTGTTAGTTTCGCATGAATCTTGAAATGAGAAAACGAAGAACACGTTTTTAGATCAGGTGACAAAAACTAGACCTCGTGGCCGGATTGATGCGAAGAAGAAGCAGAGGAAGAAGAAGAAGGCTTCGAAGAAGAACCATCGTCTTTGTCGCCGAAATCAGCGACGGGAATCAGAAGCTCTCGATCTCTTTCTCGATTGGCCATAACAATTGTCGTGTAAAGAGAGATAAAACCCTAAACCTAGAAACTCACCGAGAGTTCGAAGATTGTAAATCACAATCTAGAAGCTAGTTGCGAAACAGAAGAACCACCTCGAAGATCCTGAGATTTGATGATGATGATTGTGATGATGATGAATGACAGATAGAGAAGACGATGAAATTGATTTTTGATTCGATTTCCCCAAATGGCAAAAGAAAAGTTCCTTACCTGTACCGATTGACCGTACCAACTACCAAACCAACGAATTGACTTTTACAAAACTTAAACCGAAATTAAAGATAATTAAACCGAGTTATTGAACTAAACCAGATAATAGCTTAGGTTGAATCAGTTTTAAAAAAATTTGCGATACCTAAGGCCCACTAAGTTTTTCACATCGTAAAAAGGCCTAAAATAATAAGCCCACTTTAATCATCTCCTCCCGTTATCAGATTAAAAGATTTGTTTCTCCGAGAGCAAGAAACCTCAGAGAGACGAAGCACAATGGGTCAAGGACCTTCCGGCGGATTGAATCGGCAAGGAGATCGGAAACCAGATGGTGGAGAGAAGAAGGAGAAGAAGTTCGAACCAGCCGCACCACCTGCTCGTGTAGGGAGGAAGCAACGGAAGCAGAAAGGACCTGAAGCGGCGGCGAGATTGCCGACGGTGACTCCTTCTACTAAATGTAAGCTTCGATTGCTGAAATTGGAGCGAATCAAGGACTATTTGCTTATGGAGGAAGAGTTCGTAGCGAATCAGGAGAGATTGAAACCTCAGGAAGAGAAAGCTGAGGAAGATAGATCTAAAGTTGATGATCTTCGTGGTACACCTATGAGTGTTGGCAATCTTGAAGAGCTTATTGATGAGAATCACGCCATTGTTTCTTCTTCGGTTGGTCCTGAGTACTACGTTGGCATTTTGTCTTTCGTTGATAAGGATCAGCTTGAACCTGGCTGCTCTATTTTGATGCATAACAAGGTATTGAGTTTTACAATGCTCTTCCATGGAAACGTTGAACCAATTCTTCTATGTGATATTTTTTATTATTTTTGTGATAGGTACTCTCTGTTGTTGGGATTCTTCAAGATGAAGTGGATCCAATGGTGTCTGTGATGAAAGTGGAGAAGGCTCCTTTGGAGTCATATGCTGACATTGGAGGTTTAGAAGCTCAGATTCAGGAGATTAAGGAAGCTGTTGAGTTACCTTTAACACATCCCGAGCTGTATGAAGATATTGGAATTAAGCCACCAAAAGGTGTGATCTTGTATGGTGAGCCAGGCACTGGGAAGACATTGCTTGCTAAGGTTCGTCTTTTAGCCTATAGTGTATCCATTATATAATAAGCTTTCTAGTTGTTAATTGCTTAATACAGCACATAATGGTACTTCCCAAGTATGATTGGTTTTATGTCAAGTCATGCATGCAAAATTTTCTGTCTTTTATCAATCTTCACTAGAAAGATGAATTAGTCAGGACAGTGGCTTCTTTGGTTTGATCACCTAGAATTGAGATATTAGATCATAGTACTTGTGTAGATAGAGGAAGATTTTCAGAGTCACGTGGATTGATTTAATGTCTTCGTTTTCTTTTTGTCTATGTCGCAAGCATGGATTGTTGCAGTGTGCCTCTTTTTAATGTGTCTCTTATGCTTGTTAAATTCGGAACTGTTGGAGATGAGCAAGTGTTATTTCTTGTTATTCTTTCAGGCAGTGGCAAATTCTACTTCAGCTACTTTCTTGCGTGTTGTCGGTAGTGAACTGATTCAGAAGTATTTAGGAGATGGTCCCAAGCTTGTGAGGGAACTTTTCAGGGTTGCTGATGACCTTTCTCCTTCTATTGTTTTCATAGACGAGATTGATGCTGTTGGCACCAAGCGGTATGCCTAAATACAACATAAACATGATCCATTGATAAACAATGTTCTTGATTTTGCTCAAGAGATGGTATCTAATATGTGATATAAAATGGTGGTTGAAACAGGTATGACGCAAACTCAGGTGGGGAACGTGAAATCCAAAGAACCATGTTGGAACTACTGAACCAGCTTGATGGGTTTGATTCAAGAGGAGATGTTAAGGTTATTCTCGCGACAAACAGGATCGAGAGTCTTGACCCGGCACTTCTTAGACCAGGCCGGATCGACAGGAAAATCGAATTCCCTCTTCCAGATATCAAAACAAGAAGACGTATCTTCCAGGTTCCACAACTGGTGATCCTTAAGTTTTCTTTCTTTTTTTGTGAATTTTCTAGAAAGATCTGATCGGTTTTTAATTGCATGCCATTATTAGATACACACATCAAAGATGACTTTGGCTGAAGATGTGAACTTAGAAGAGTTTGTAATGACAAAAGACGAGTTCTCAGGAGCTGATATAAAGGCAATATGCACAGAAGCTGGTCTGCTTGCTCTTAGAGAGCGTCGGATGAAAGTAAGGATTCTCTGGCTTCTCACCACTTGATTCATCGAACGCAATCTTTGAATAATTTTACTTTAACCTTTGTTTGGTCTTCTATTGGTTTAGGTGACGCATGTGGACTTCAAGAAGGCGAAGGAGAAGGTTATGTTCAAGAAGAAAGAAGGAGTTCCTGAAGGTCTTTACATGTGAATGATGCACAACGACTGGTTTCAATCTCTTTTTTCGAGTTTGCTCTCTTTTTCTCCGTTTTTCTGTTTTCACTCTCTGCTTAGATTTTTTTTTCTGATCATATAAAATCGTTTGCCCATTATTAATCTGCTTCCAAATTAGCAATTTATTAGTTTGCTTTCTTCAGAACAACCTCATAGATTTATTCATTTGAAATTTCCATCATTTTTACTTTGCGGTTACGAATATATAGTCCAATTTCCAAGTCTAAGCTTATGTGGGTTATTTTACATTATTGTTTGAACTTATTTCTGAAGCTTGGAGATATTTAAAGTCAACATAAGTAGCTGTCGATATTTGTCGACAGGCTGTCTGAATCAAATATAAAATACATACACTTCCAAGAAACTACGAAGAAAGTTTCAAAATTGCAATAGAAAAAGAGGATTGAAGTCGTGTGTTTTTGTACTTTAGTAAAGATAATAATTTCTAGGAAATTGCAAAGAAAGTTATAAAGAACTATAAAGATGAAAACAGAAGAAAGGAAAGTGGTATGACAAAAATAAGGAAATGAATTCAAGTCCTAAAATGAAACACGATGTGTTCATAAGTTTCAGGAGCAAAGACACTCGTGACAACTTCGTAAGCCATCTCTGTGGCTGTCTACGTAGGAAACGGATCAAAACCTTCTTGTATGACGAACTACCAGCTGACGAGAGGTATGAAGAGTCGTTAAAAGCAATTGAAGTATCGAAAATTTCAGTCATTGTGTTCTCGGAAAACTTTGGGGATTCGAGATGGTGTTTAGATGAAGTTGTAGCCATCTTGAAATGCAAAGAAAAGTTTGGTCAGATTGTGATACCTGTCCTTTACCATGTTGATCCTCTCGACATTGAAAATCAGACAGGAAGTTTTGGAGATGCCTTTGCTAAGCGACGGGATAAAGCCGAACAGCTTCAAGAATGGAAAGATAGTTTTACAGAAGCCATTAACCTCCCTGGATGGAGTACTGCTTATTTGAGGTATAACCCCAAACTCATACTTTCTATTAAAGTTACCGTCGTAAGTGAGCTACAAGATGTTTTAATCTCTGGGATTAATATTATGATCACTGCTTTCTCTACTTGTAAATAGTGTGCTTTTGCTTATGCTTATATTCCCAGTGATGAGGAGATGTTGGTGAATGGAATAGCTCGGGAAATCGAGAACAAACTGCTAAGAGCCTCAAGAACGAAGGTCTTTTAGATCAAAAACCATTTTTAAAGTCTTAGCTACGTTTTTTTACTAACAAATTTGTTGGCGATAAATTCTGTTTTTTTCTTCTTATAAGCAGGTTATGATTGAGTGGTCTTTAGTCATCACCAACCTCATGTTGGAGATACCTTCTTCTGTTTTCGACCAGATCTCCTCTGCACATAAACCTTTATATGCATTGGCTGCAATGTCAATGTCATTGTTATCATGTCTACTTTGCATTGTAGATCTCTTACACAAAGGCAGAGTTGACAGAGTTGTGTGGAAGTGGACTTGGCCCATTCCTTGGTTTCACTATCAAACTCAAAGATCAAACAGATTTGGTAGTTTTCCAGAGATGCTAGGCTTGGTTTGTGCCTTGTGCCAAACAACTATCACTGCCGTTAACTATTCATTCATCACACGTAGAGATGATACTCCCATCAAATTCTCGGTTTGGCCAATCATGTTTGCGCTAGGTTTACTTTGCACTTTGTTGATTAAAAGATTTAGATAACTATTTCCATTATTTACTTGTTGCATACTATATATAGATACACTTACTTTGTTATAATTTGTTCTCTCTTCTGTTTTAACAAAAAAAATCAGTTTTACTATTTTAAGTTTTACGTTAAACATATAAAATGATAGGAAAGAACTAAAAAACTCATATTTCAATAATTCTCTTTCATTTTTGTTTTACCTGTTTAAATTTGATGTTTAAAACTAGGCTACAATTGCTTAGAACCAAAGATGTTTTTGCAACACTTTAGATTTGTTTATTTTTTAAAGACCGAATAGCCACAACTTTTAACCTCACTTTGGAATCAAAATAACATATTCTTAGACCACATTAATATACTTATTTGCTTTGTATTTTGACAGACGAAACATGGTTACATATTGGACTGCATCAACATTGAAAAGCAGCTAGCCTTTGATCATCCTTTGCTCAAAAAAAGTCTTAAAACCGCGATTTATTTTTTATTTGGCCGTTTAATACCTGTAAGTTTAAAATTGAAATAAAAATACCTAAATTATTTTGTGTTGCCTTTTAAATCCATGGTCTTCTAAATTCGGGTAAAATTTATTTTGTGTTACAAGTAAAAGCTATTCAAGATTCTCTCTTTTGTTTTGTCCTAATGTATTAAATTATCATATGCCGTTGAAGCCTACAACTAGACCTAACTAATGGACAAGAGATTACAACACTTCTCAAAAATCAAGTTCTCTGCCACTTCGACAAGATGAGGACATAAGTTGACCACTTAAAAATGTGATTATTACAAGAACTACACTTGAAGATCTTATACAAATTCAACGTTTGAAATCTTTAGGGTTTAAGTATCCAGCATCCCAAGACGAGAACTGCCTCGGTGTGAACCATCATCATGTAAGAAACACTTATGTTCATATAGGTAAGACCTTAATTAACACCCTACATGTACTTATAATTTTATTTATTTATTTTGCTCCTTATGATTATCTTTGTTTTGTTTGTGACTGTGAGAATATGTTGCCATTTGGCACTGTTAGTCGGAGAACACATTGGCTTACTAGATGAGTGCGTAAGATTTCTTTTGTTTAATTTTTTCTGTTTGTCGTCTTTCTGTTCAAGTTTAGTTGATTAATATGCAACAGAAAATATGAAAAATGATAATAAAATTTAACATTACACTAAAAAAAGCAAGAAGTTATAATTTGGAATTGGTCATAATCTTTGTAGGCTCATAACCAACTTTTGGTAATACTTGTGGGGAGTTAAATAGTCTAAATCATCATTTCCCATATGAAGCACATAATACTCGAACTCAAGTCCAGTTGCATTAATTAAAACAACACTCCTGTAACGATTGAGCCAACTGCATTAGGGTAATCTGTATCTAGTTATATAACTCATGTCTTTCTATTTAAATACATAAGAAACAAGAGATTACAAAATCCCAGTCCGGCTTTAGTGTTTAATAGGTCGAAACCCAAATAGAAAGAGCACAGCTCAGTTAACAATTAGAAACACACATTGAGAAAAGATCTTAGAGTTGAACCTAGACTATAGGGTAGTCTAGCCGATGGAATAGTGAGAGTCATCTGATGAAGATTATGAAGTTGAGAACCAAAGCTGATGCATCGATGAAGCCAAACGAGGGTAATGGTCTCTGTAGGTGGTGATTCTGTTGCGGATAGTACAGTCAATCAGGCGAAGCAGAGTATCCGCAGATCTGAAAGTATTACGATGGAGCGGATTGTTTCGTTCACCCTAGAGGAAGTGCCGGAGAGCATTGCCAAGCTAGAAGACAAACTCTTCTCCTATCTTTTGGACCTTGAAGGGCTTGCATCTGGGAGACAGAGGCAGACCATGAGCGGAGAGGTTGGATTTGGGGTTCTCAAAGCAATTGATGACCAAACTATCCAAGACAGATTGCACTGGTAGAAAAGGTGATCAAGGCTTTCAGGAGAGGTGTTACAGAGCATGCAAACTGGATCTGTGTGAAGGCCCCAGCCAAGTATACGGTCTCGAGTAGGACACTGGTTCAGAACTAGTAACCAAGTAAGGAAACTATGCTTAGGAATACCTCTGTATATCCACACCGCAGCACGCCAAGGAACAAGAGGAGAGTCCTCAAGGAAGAGATGATAAACAAGCCCAGTAGAGTAACGATTGTGGATTTTGCCTTGCACTTCCCATCCAAAATAGTCAGCATTATCTGAGAAAGATAAAGTAGTTAGAAAGATGTGTAGGGAGACCTGCTGATCGGTTCTCGGATGAGGTATTGCCCAAAGTCCCTACTCATGGAGTTGAAATAGAGTGGCATCTTTCCTTATTCCCAGTCTCTAGTCCCTTAGGAAATTCGATAGCCTGTCAAAAGGAGACCAATTATCTGACAAAATCTGCAGGTTTGACCATTACCCACTCGCAATTTTATCCAATGAAAAGCATCCTCTCTGATTTTTAGCAGCTTGTTTGCCAGCCAAGTATAGGTTGGCCGCTGTTTCATAATCCAGAAGTTGTTGAGAGAGCCATGCAAGAAAAGAAGTTTGAACCATGCCACCCATGTTTTGTGAAGACTTGGTGTCATGGTGCAACCGTATAGAGTAAATACTTTGAAAGCTAGTGATCACAACCACGGATGGACCGAGAATACCATCTTTTTAAGGATAATCATAATAAGAACTTTTCGAGAATATAATATTTATTTATTCTACAATATCTTTAAAAGAATTTCTAAAATAATAATGATAAACTTTTTCATATGAATTACTAAATAGTAGAATACTAAAATATCAACCTAGATAATGAAAATCATATTTCAATTCATATATAGACACATATCCCATATATGTATTATCTTAGATTAAATTTAGTTAGATGGTTTTATATTTTTTCTCACAAATAACGTTATATGAGGGAATAGAAAATATGAAAGCATTTAATAACAATTGGGAATGGAGAAATTAACCCTAGATAACACATGTATTTATAAGAAAAGATTATTAAACATTATAACACCATATGAAATCAAAGAGACGAAGGCAATCACACACTAAACGAAAGAGACAAATGTGGTCAACAAAGATTAAAGAACATCGAGATCAACACTTAGACAACGGAACTTTAGGGTTATTAATTGAAAGCCCATTCGTTCTTCTTGCGAAGCTCTTCTTCTTCCTCAGGTGTGTAATCGTTCTCGATGTTAAAGAGTTCTCGAATCTCATTTACCGTCTTATCTGCAGTGTAATCTGCAATGGCCTGGGCAATGAGATTCTTGAGACCTATGACGATGAGATAGTCAGCAGCGTCAAGGAGTTTGAAGAGTGTATCCATATCAATGTTTTTCACGAACTCTGCGTCCCAAGTCACGAACTCATTCTTGGCTTCAACATCATCAACGTGTTTCTTGCAATACTCGATAATGATAGCGAGGATCTTTCCAGTGACGTTTTGAAGCCGGATTGCTTTATCGGCGCAATCGTCATCGATCATGTGCGCTACCATCTGCATCTTACGAGCCACCGCTTCGTCAATCTCAAAACATTCATCATCGGAGCTAGTCAACACAATCTTCTTCGAAGACATTTTGTTTGTTTTGCTGGTTTAACGAAGAGCAAGATTTTTGAGATATCTTATGGAAGAAATTGTTATATGAAATTGATGAGTCTCAGGCTATGCAAGTCTCTCTTTTTATAATGAGTTGAGAGTGAGGTCAAATCTATAATTGAGGAAATATATATAAAATATATTTTCCTCTCTTTTTTTCCTAAATAAGGGAAGAGAAAGCAAAAGTAAATATAACAAAATCCTAATCAATTAATTAGGCTCTTATCTTATCTTTTAATATTTGACCCATATACTACACATATGCTAATAAAAAATATTCATGAGATTTTATAGATGCTATCTTAATATTCAAAAAAATATTAACCATATATTGTTATATTTATATATTGGATTCAGTTTCACCTAACATAAATTTTCATTTTGGGTATAATATAGTGAGATTTTCTATTTATAAGTTTTTAAAATAATTAGCTCTATGACAATGTCATAAATAATTGTTTTCACCAAAAAAAGGTCATAAATAATTGGCTTTAAAAAGAATTATGACAAGAAAAAAATGTATGTCAGTATTAAAAAACAAACTTTTAAGATTAGAAATAAAATTAATTAAAGTGTGATTGGACAACTATGTCTTAAAGTTTTTTTTTTTTTTTTTGTAAAAAGCTTATTAATCCCCTACAATTTTAAAAGTCCATCATCCACCATTTGTCTTTCCAATCACTCTATATAGGTTCTTTGTTGGTTTCAGATTTTATTTTACTTTAATAATGATTTTCATATCTAATTTGTTTTTTTGTTTTTTCATATATGTGACAATATATATATATATATATATATATATATATATATATAGTTGCTATGCTTCATAATCTTTTGTAAAAAATAGTTCAGGATCCTTGATTTTCCATGAGGTCATGCACTAAGCTTATCCTACTGAATTTTTTCACAATAACTCTCATCTTAGTTACGGAGAGTCGAAGAACAATACCATTGAAAAATGAGAAACAAGAGCTCAAGAAACTACTCAACCATATTAATAAACCCGCAATAAAAAGTTTCCAAGTAAGTTGAGCTTTTTCTTAAACTTTCTATGATGAAATTTATGTTGTTTTTCTACAAACACGGTCTGTGATACAAGCCATGCACCGTTTACGACCATTGTTTAAGAGTAGATTTTTGGGATGTGTGCAATAAAAAAATTCTAGGGAGTTTATATGTCATAAGAGACTAAATGAATTAGCTAAAGTATTACTATTACATTGTAGGAAATAACTAAAAGTCCTAACTGAAACATCTATTTAACGGTACTATTTCCTATTTCCTTTTTATGCTGTATCTAAACCAATTTGATATTAATATGTTTTGAGCAAATCTGCATTTTGGATTAAAAAAAAAAAACTGAAAGGCCAAAACAGTTAGAGTGCAACAATTCAACTTGCATTTTTTTCTTTTTTCAGAACACATCAATATTATTTTTACTTTGTATTTTGTATTTTGACAGACGAAACATGGTTATATATTGGACTGCATCGACATTCAAAAGCAGCTCGCCTTTGATCATCCTTTGCTCAAAAACCATTCTATTCAGGTTTTATTCTACAAAGTACTACAAGTAAAAGCTATTCAAGAATTTTTTTGGTCCAAAAAAAAAAAGTAAAAGCTATTCAAGATTTTTTTTTTCCTAATGGCTTAAATTATTATATGCAGTTGAAGCCTACAATCATACCTAAATGGACAAGAGATAAAAACACTCAAAAATCAAGTTCTCTGCCATTTCGACAAGATGAAGACATAAGTTGTCCACATGGAACAGTGATTATTAAAAGAACTACACTTGAAGATCTTATACAAATTCAACGTTTGAAATATTTAGGGGTTAAGTATACAACTTCAAAAGACAAGGATTTCCTCAATATGACCGGTCGTCATGTAAGAAAAGCTTCTTGTTCACATAGTTGAGACCCTAACAAGTGCTTAATTTTTTTGTTTCTTCCTCTTTTGTTTATCTTAGTTTGCTATAGCTGAATACTATAGAGACAACTATGGAGCAACGGGAAACATAAATTTATGGGATCCACCTGTCAACCCTGATCAATTTAGTCTTGCAAGTATATATGTCGAGAACGGTTTTAGAGACAGTTTACAGAGCATTTCAGCTGGATGGATAGTAAGTCAAAAACAAAATTACTTCAAAATTTCATAACAATTCAAAAAGAAAACCTATAAAATTGTAAAATAAATAAATATCTTACAGGTGTCCCCGAAACTAAATCAGAATAATAGTGGCTTATTTACATATTGGACCGTAAGTTCTTCAAACATATTGAAAGTTTGATAGTTCACTACATTGCATGTCAAGCCACACTGGCTAAATTGGTTGGAATTTATGATGGAAACAGGCAGATGGACATGAGAAGACAGGTTGCTACAATACAGTATGTCCAGGGTTTGTACAAGTGAGTAGCAAGCTCGCACTTGGAACTCTTGCCAGACCAACTTCCACTTATGATGGCGAACAATACTATTTACAAGCCATCATTTATCAGGTATATATAACCCCATGTTTCTCAAATCCCACTCATATTGACAAGTCGATGTTGCATAACACTTAGGTATATATATTGACCAAAAATGGTAGTAAAAATATCGACCGATGATTACTATTGTTTACTTATAACTCAAGTCAGAAACAACCCAAAATTATTTTTGTGTAATCGAATAAAGAATAAGCAAAACTTTATAAATTTACGTTTTGATTTGGTTTCATGAACCAAAACCAAGAATTAAAAATGTTTTCATTTGGTTTCAATTTCCATAAAACCTATATATAAAAAAAAAAAAAAAAAAAAACTCTAATTTCAATCGCTACTTCTAAAAGAGTTACTGCTTTTGGTTTAAGCAGGATAATATTACAGGAAACTGGTGGTTTTTGATAAAGAACGAGCCAATTGGGTATTGGCCAAAATCATTGTTTCATGTTCAAGGTTTAGCTTATGGAGCAAGTCGTGTGTTTTGGGGAGGAGAAGTTTTCAGTGCACTGAGACAGAGTACAAGCCCACTCATGGGAAGTGGACATTTCCCAAAAGAAGGTTTCAAAAAGGCAGCTTTTGTGAACGGCCTTAAAGTGATAGATCGTGAAATAGAAAAAATTAGAAGTCCACCAGTTAAAGATTTAAGATTATTCGCAAACAGCCCAAAATGTTATAAAGTCGAAACAAAAACAGGGGTCGGTGAGGAGTGGTCTAGTGCAATTTTCTATGGAGGACCAGGAGGATGCACCATTACTTAACAAATCTTTAAGGTCATTTACGTATAAGTATACCTTCTATTTTGATGTGTTAAGGAAATATATAGTAAAATAACTTTGACAAAAATAAGGAAATAGTAATACTAATATATAAGTTTTCAAATACTATAAATGTTAAACTTCTTTTTACATCTTCTTTATTAAGCAAATACAAAATTGATTTAACGGTTTGATACATATATATGCATGTTTGTCAAGTCTTATGGTCATGGAGATAGCAAGTCTTAACGGTTTGAGAAATTTGTTTGCCTTTTCTTTTAGCTTTATATTTTCGATATTATGGTCATGGACTGGAGATACCATATTAGTTGACATCACTACGTTTTTAGATGAAGAGATCCTATGAAAGACACTACAAAATGGGCAATGCTTGGCCAATTACATCATTAATTTTCTTGCTTTTGTTTGCTGGCTTTTGTCCGTCTATTTACATATTTTGTGTCACATTGTGAGCTTAGTTGCAAGGACTAAGATTTGTTTGTGCATTTGTATCGATAAGTCTTTGGGACTTGGGAGTGGAACATTTGTAAATATTCACTGTTAAGCTTAATCAAGAATTGCTTTCGTCAAAAGTAATAATAATAGACGAGAAAAGAATAATGATCGGGTATGTATATGAACCTAACTTTCTCATATTTATTCTTTGCACTAAGCCTCTGCAACCTCTATGTATTGATTCCTAGATCTCTGGATCATTACATGTACAGCTCTCTAAGTATACAACCTGAGAAGAGAGGACAAAACAAACCAAAGAAAAACAAGAAACAGATGGCGATATATATACATGTTAGGTCTCTCTGTCAATTTCTCAAAATTGTGTTTGCTTGTGAAAACAGATCTTCTTGTTGCTCCATGGACATTATTAACCTGTTGTGTGGTTTCCGTGATCCTCAGATTCCTTACTACTACTCACCCTGCTCGAACTTGGATACGATGTTGCTTGATTCTAAAATAAGAAAGATAAGAACTTGTGACTTGTAAGCAGAGGAACTAGCCATTTTTGGGAAAAAGATGACTGTTTAGTACCTGAAACTGAGGTGGTTGGGTCGGGTCGGATAAGAAATTGTGTTTGCTTGTGAAAACAGATCTTCTTGTTGCTCCATGGACATTATTAACCTGTTGTGTGGTTTCCGTGATCCTCAGATTCCTTACTACTACTCACCCTGCTCGAACTTGGGTACGATGTTGCTTGATTCTAAAATAAGAAAGATAAGAACTTGTGACTTGTAAGCAGAGGAACTAGTCATTTTTGGGAAAGAGATGACTGTTTAGTACCTGAAACTGAGGTGGTTGGGTCGGGTGGAGACCGCGGAACTGCTGATATGGATCCGTGTAACCAGCTGGATACTGAGGCTGGCCCGAGGTTGGATCATACTGCTGGTTCGGTACAAAGACTCTTGACGGGTCAGAAGCATGAACAGGGTATTGCGGTCCTGACCCGGCCATGTGAGTTTGTGTAGGCAAAGGTCTTTGAGCGGCTAACATGTTGGGGAATGGCATGAAGGAAGGAGGAGGAATAGGCTGGTTCATACCCATACCCATCGCCATATGAGGCATGTACTGTTGCATGCCCGGATACATCATTGGCATCATTCCACATCCCATTGACATCATCTGCATTAATCTCAGTCATATAAACTGGAGTTTTCATGGTAAAGTGTACATTTTCAAGAACTTAAAAAGGGCTTTCAAGACTTAGAATCCTTTAAAGAAAATGAACCTGTATTTGAAGCTGAAGAGATTTCATGTACTCAATAGCTTCATCTAGCATCGAAGCTTTATCTGACTGAGGATCAAAGAAACAACAATCAGTAACAAGGTTAACGTATACAATAACTTGAAGAGAAAGAAAAAAGATCGTCGAAGACCTTGTTGCAGCGAGGTATAAGTTCTTGCAAAGCTTTCATTCTCTCATTGATCCTATCTCTCCGTTTCTGTTACCAAATCCGCGACATTCTTCAGATTCATTGCGAAATCTTTATCGAAAAAGATTACAAAAACATAAGAAAAAACACAAACGTACTCTTTCAGAGAGATTATGAACTTCAGCAGCACGAGATCTCTTGGTAGATGTTGTTGATACACGTGCTTGTTTTGTTTCCTGCACCACAAGAAAACACCAAAAAAGTTAATTAAAAATGCGCTGAAAACTACAAAGTCAGACTAAAATGCGCCGTATTTGACTTGCGCACGATAGCTAACAACGACTCTGTTCTGTGTTTTTTTGACTCACCTCGCTACGGGATTCAGTTTCATCAGTAGTGGTGGCTTCTCTCTCTTTTCGTTTCCTATCATCGACGTTCGTCTTCTCCGGTTCGATTTCGCTCTTTGACACTACAGATGACGATGTACCGGTTATCTCGATCGCCGGCGCCGTCATAGCCACTGCTTTTCCCTTCCGATTATACGCGCCGCCTCCAGCTACGGCGGAACTGTCAGTACCATCCGTCCGCCGTGTTAAACCGGATTCACTCGCCGCCGCCGACGGTGTTGCGCTAGGACTTACCTGCGTAGATTCTCTCACAACCGCCTTCGAAAGCAACGGTCCAGATTCACCACCTCTACCGTTATTAAAATCCCCTCTCAGCCTCGAGAAATTCATGAAGTTCCTCACCGGCGGCCTCGACTCATTCGTCGAAGATACTGGCGGTCTCGCGGCGGTGACTTGACTCACCGTCGCGGTAGCCGTCGCAGTAGGTGCGGCGGAGAAGAGAAGATCTGAGCAGAAATCATCGTCACGGAGAGGATAATGAAGCCAAGAAGTCATTTCATCTTCTTGAATAAAAAGATTCTGATCTGAAGAAGGTTGCTGCTGAGGATCCATAGAAGGAAGAAGCTTCGGTGGAGAAGAAGAAGGTTTCTTGGTGTGAAGTCTCTGGTTTTGAACAACAACTTGACCGTTCTGCCATAAAAGCTCCATAAGATCATCATCTTCACCCCTAAAGTTTTCAATACTATAAATACTCAGATCTTGAACTAATCAAACTTTTTTTTTTTTTTAATATAAGTTTGAATAAAAGAACTTACATAGTAGTAATGGATTTTCTAGGAAGATGATTCAAAGAAGAATTATGGTTGTTGACATAATCATCATCGGTATCGAAGTCAGGGACAAAATGATGCATATCTCTCTCTCTACAAAGATGATGATAATGGTAAGTATTAAAATAACAAACAGTTATCTTCTTCTTCTGGTTTTATAACCAAAAGAAAAACCCCAGAAAGATCCAAAAGAGTAGCACTAGTGAGTAAGTGTACTACACACAGAGATTACTAATCAGTGAAGAAACATATATACTACCCAGACTATATCTAACCTAGAGAATTGAGGTTGGTACTGGATAGGCTTCTCAAAAAAAAAAATATATCACCTTTATTTCTGGGGAACTAGTATTGGATGACTGGATCTTTTTTTTTTTTTTTTTGTGCTAAAGGATGACTGAATCTTATTCTGAATTTTCGTGCTTTAAGAATGTGATAAGCTTCTTAAGGGTTTTTGTCTTTTTCTTATATGTCTCTCTTTGGAGTTTGTTTTTGCCTCTTCCGTGACTCTAGCATGTATCGCATTTACTATTGTGTCAACTAACTTTAACAGTGAATTCTCTATTTTATTTATGTGTGTATGTGTCTGAATAGAAACTTGTGCCCATTTTTTAACCTCTGAATAAAAAACCAAGTTGAACATAAAAACAAAATGTCTGAGATCATTTGTAGCTGACGGAGATAAAATAATCAGCCTCATTGTTTCTCATCCGTACTATAAATTGTTTTCATGGCATTATCATCAAAAAAAAATTATTTTATAAACTTTATCCAATGATCCGGTTAATTTTGGTAAAAATATATTTAAGTATTACAAAATAAATTTATATTCAAGGATCATCACACATTTATTCCGAGTTTAGAATATTAACTGATTAACACTTAAACATAACTGAATCGCATGTTACCAGATTACCATTTAACTTGTCTGGACCAAACCTAGACATCCTACATGAATATAATTTTCTTTTGATAGAAGATCGAATACCGGATGAAATGGTATTTTAGCAATAAGACTTGAAAATGTGGTATTTTGAGAAATGTCTCAAAAAAATATGACTGACACGAAAATAATATTTTGTTTTAAGGGAGCCTCGAATTCTAGAGGAGTATTGTAGCAAAATATCACACTTTCAAGTTGTGTTGTCAAAATACCACCAAAAGTTTTGTTTTCCAAAAATATTATACTTCAATTTTGATTTTCAAGAGTTCATCAGAATTAAAAAAATTAAGTTTGAATTGACCATTTTAATTTTAAGATATTGTTTTTAGGGGTTAGGGTTTAGTGTTTAAAGTTTAGAGTTTAATTTTGAATGTTGGAAGTTAAATTTAAGTTTTATGTTATTTTAAGAAACCAAACATTAAGTGGTATTTTTAAAGAAATAAACAAAAACTTAAGTATCATATTTAAAAATTGTCCTTTTTTATATCGCTAAATTATAGATTTAAGACTACATATATCTTGCAGGAAATATTCCTTTAGTCTTGTGGTTAAATCCATTTGATTCCGCTTTTTCCACCAGAGTTTGACTCCACTAAATCGTGTTATCTTGCATAATAGATATTGGCTATAGAATAGACCATGTCAATCCAAAGATGTTAAAAACAAAAGACTACAACATATGCAAACATGATATTAAAGACTTAAGTGAGTCTCCTCTTCTATAAACAGAAAAGTCGAATGCTACATAAAGTGTTAATTTATAATCATTTATAGTAGTCAAGTTAGTGAACAAAGTGTTAATTTCTTCTATAATACTTCTTTTGTTTCTATTTTGTTCTAGTTTAAGATTTTGGTACATTGATTAAGATCATTTAGTTTCTGTTTTCTTAAATTTTAAAAATATGTTTAATTACATATTTTAAAATAATTTAACCAATAAAAAGTTGCAGAATTTCAAGAATCAAAAATAATAAAATAATAATAAATTTTGCATTGAAAACAACAAATAAAATGAAACAACTTATTTTTTTTTATAATCATTTTACCTTTTGATAAAGAGCATTTATCATTGATATGGGAACACGCACATATATATATATATATACACATTAATATGTATATACATATTTTTATATAATTCCAAGTAGGGAAGAAAGAAACAGAGAATCAGATATGGACTCACATTGGTGGGGACAATATTAAGACAGAAATTGGGTGTTTTTTTTATTGATAATCTCAATGATTTATGAGACAGGGTAATATGTTTATTTTTGTTGCTAAACCACCCTCTTGCATGATCTATCAAACTTAATTATTTATTCTTTTATTCAGATTTAGACATAATCTATAAACATCAATTTTTTCAAGCTAAATTTTGTTGCTAAATCACCCTCTTGCTGTTGTACATTTTTTTTGTCCGCTAAAATGATTTGTACCTATCTAAAATATATTTTGATTTACCATCAAAGTTACTTTAAATTAAACAAAACGCAAAATAGAAAAAAATATTATCTCCTGATAAAAAAGTCGTAAAAAATTTTGATTGAATAATAATGATTTGCGTTTTTGTTCTTTAGAGTAAAATATAATATTTTATGTTAGATGCAAATGACAAGACAAAAACTGAAATTAAAGCCTGATTGTGGTTATATTTAAACAAAATGCTAAGTAATAATATTCCGAAAATTATCATATATATCTCGTCTTATAGACTACATATGCTTATGCAATTGTATGTAGCTTTTTTTCTTTACCAAATTATGATTTTGTAGGAAGTAGGAACTGAAACAATGAGACATTAAGAGAGAACATATTTAATGGGAGTCTCTTAATTACTAATAAAATATAAAAAAAAATAAGAGAGAAAAGTGAGAAATTCTAAAATTTTTGTCTCTTATTTGAATAACTCACAAAAAACTCTTGAGACATTATGTGTCTATAATTGTCTATCTTTTTCATCAAAAAAAAATTGATAATTTAATTTATGAAAATATTTAATTTATATTATTATTTAGAAACTCATTTTGGTTTCTCACCGTCTGAAGTACGTACTCTCGGTGACTGTGTTAATATTTGAATAATTAAATTGTTGATTAGTGATAATAACATAAATTCTTAGAAAGTTATTGTCTACTTGATGATCTTTACCAGCTTTGGAATAAAATATCAAAAAGGTCTTTATTAGATTAATAGAATAACATTTAATTTGTCATCAGATTTAGATACTAAATTAGCATGTTGGGTTTAAGGAAACGATAACCATAACAAGAAAACCTTAATCATTTGCATAAGACAATGATTTTCAGGTAATCGCACGCTAATAATACTTTATTAGGTCTAATATTAGTCTTTATGCAATGCTAAATGATCTGTAATCACTCTCTATATCCGTGTGAAATTTAGATAAATAAATAAATAGTGATTTAATAAATGCAGTATACTATATACATAATTAAATTTGGATAATAATATGTTGACGTCATTAGTACAAGTACAAACCAGTAGGTTATAAGATCTGAACATATGTATATAACTTATGTTTTAAGAAAATATATAGATTTTAACAGTTTTTTAAATGACTAATCGAATTCACAATTCACAAGATTGGCATTTAGTCTACTACAATTTTAACGTTGGAATTTTCATGAAACACTTAAACTCATAAATCATAAAACACATGGAATCGCATATAAGAACAGAATTATCGGCAAAAAAGGGACAAAAAATAGAATCATCAGTTACAATATAATAAAAGTAGTAACATAAACTCGTAATGTAAACTATAATCTCCATCATTTTCTGGCCCATACTGTTCCTATTCGAAGCTTCAAACTAGTAACTATTATTTAACATTTATGGAAATTTTTTTATAGATTTAATAAAAAAAAACAGGCTAGGCTCGTAGAGTCGTAGACTACTAATGTTGAATTAAATAACTGGTAGAAATGATTGACAACAAAATTTACAAGTAGAAATGATGACGAAAATGGTTGACAGAAAAAAATGATGACGAAAATGATATTTGATGGCGACATGGCTATATAATATTTATCAATATAAAATAATTAATATTATATTTAATTAGTACGAATATAGTAATCGTATAAGATAAGGTGGACCCAAATATTATAACTATTTAAATTTTGGATCTGAATTTATAATATTCTTATTTAGGAAAACTGCAAACTATTTCGGCGGTGGTTGGGGACTCATTTGCCCACACCTTCTATTTCTAGTACTATTTTATTTGTATATCAAACGAGAAAATAAAAACAATACGATTCTAAATTTATCTCACGACTAGCACATGATTTGAGGCATAAAGGCAAAGGATTTCTGTGGAAAAAAAAAAGATAATTGATTAGTTGTAAAATATTTTTGTAAGTAAAGAAATGTAGGAATCGATGAATTGAAAAAGCATATATTGATAGGAAGACAAGCTGCTCGCTGTATCATCGTGTTATGTTCCTCCACGAGAGGGTAATAATTGGTGATCCCTATCCAACGCAATAATTTCTCTTTTATGATTGTATATTTTAATAATACATTAGACATAAATAAATACCTGACCATTTTAACATAATCTATTTTAGGAAAAATTATAAAACACTATATATATTTTTTTTTCTTTCAAAACTACCATTAATGAAATTTCAAAATACCACTTGGGTTGAAATGTAAACTTATTAGGTCAACAAAAAGAATTGTTTACAAGAAAAAAAAAGAATGGGTAGAAAACACTAGTCTAAAATAGTGCGAAAATGAATTAAGTGTCTTCACTAAAATTGTTTTTGCGTTGTGGCAGCTAAGAGAGACGATGCGGTTGTGGTTAACATTGTTAATGGAACGAACGAGATGAGCGGTTGGATGAGACCACTGTTTAAAGTTATATACTTTGAACTAAAACTTTTTTTTTGTAGTATTAGTATGTTTAGGGAATTTCTCAATAGATATGGTTTCTAGAAAAGTCTTTTAGTTATTAAAAAAAAATATTTTTTTATATTTTATAATTTCTGATTTTATTAAACTGGTTTTATTTTATTAAAATTTAATAAAAATATTCAATATATTAGAATTTGATTGAATATTGTAAGAATCATCAATTTCGGTTTTCGGACCAAGTGTTAGTTCACGGACAGATGAGAAGTTTTAGTTTTTTTTTTTTTTTTTTTTTCACAAGTAATATAGATTTGTTTTGTTCACTAATAAAGGTATTTAATCATCAGTTGCGAGGTCAAAATACATTTTTTTTTTTTGTCCTACGAGAGGAAAGCAATAAATACATTCCCCCAAAACAACTCAAAATAGACCACACACTGCAACAACAAATGGAAAAACCAATTTGCAAAATTACACCCAAAAAATTGAAACGCGGAAAACACACCCATATACAAAATAAACAATAATGAATATGACCCCAAGACACAAGATAAACCCACTGAACCATAAGTACAAGCGGCTCGTCAGGTGTCTGCGTCGATAGGGGCACCGTTTCTAGCCTGCGAGATCCGGTTTGCATAGATGGTCACTAGACGAACCTGCGTGCTGTTTAGACCTTCCAAATACGGCAAAAATGCTTTCCCAAGCATTATATATATGTCTACTAGACAGAACACCACTGTCTGCAACAAACAGCAAAGACCCCCTCATAGAGAGTTAGTTATAACTTGTCCAATTTCATCAAATCGTAAGTTACTGGTATGAGTAGAAAAGTCAAGTTTTTTTTTTCAATTCCTTTACCTTGCGGACATCCGCGCTTTGGCTCCCAAATGCTTCAAAAACCGCAGGCAAAAAAGACGACAATTGATCCATTAATTCCTCTTGCGAGAGCCTACCCACAAGCTGTACACAAGAGCCAATGAAACTGTTTCAGTGAGACCTGACGATTATATCTACATGCGACTTTGTATTAACAATCTCGGAAAAACACGAATATACCGTATAATTGATAAATCTTACCTTCGTTAAACAATTTATGCAAGCGACAAGAGTTTTCTCATCTTCCGTCACCAATAATGGGACAATAACCTGAAGCAAAGACATATTGCTTAGGTTAAATCAACTAGAAGAAACGAAACAATAAAACAAATGAGGGCGTGAAAAGAGTTCTATGTACATACGCTTAAGCATCTGAAAGGATCGTATTGGGACAAGACTGTGGTCAAACATTGCTCAGCTTCAGTGGAAACCTGAAAAGATATTATCATATGAGATCTGGAGACATACAGAAAAAGGGGTTGATCCACAAGAAAAAGGTTTGAGCATGCAATCGTTACTTTTGGAACGGTGTCCTTTGAGACATGAAGCAGCTTTTCGATCACTATTTCAACAGAGTCTTCCATGGCATCTTTCTGAAATTAATAAGCAAGATATATACATGTAAGAAAAGGTGTTTGTAATTTCACAGACCCACGCTTAATGTGTTAGAGATGATTGATTGACGAGTCTACGTAAGGAACAAACCTGGCTCTTTAGCATTTCAGAAATCAATGAAAGAGCAAGCTCTTTGATTGAAAAATCTTCGTCATCGAGCACTTCAAGAACAACCGTCAAAATTTGATTGAAGTACTGGGAGTAGAAAAGTAGGAGGAATGACCATTAGGATTGATAGGCAAATGTACATGGTAAAGCAACTATGAAATATATCCCACCCAACGGAGTTTACCAACACACATTTTTCTTGTCTTACCCAATCTTTTCTAGCCTTGTAAATTTCATGGACTTACAATCTTAACAGTAGAAATGTAATATAAAAGATATAAATGTCGGGACCAATTATTCCAACTAGTGCAGGGTTCATTAGTTATACCTTGGTCCAAACTGATTCCTCGTTAGCTACAGAGGCTTCAATTAATTGCTGGAGTCCAGATTTCTTGCTAGAAGAAGGGCTTCCATCACTCCCGTTGATCTGTGAAAGCATAATCATCAGATATGCTTTTTAGTACCAGAGAAAACAACGATAACGACATTTAGCAGAAGTGACAATAGTTACTAACCATATGTAGAATCTGAGGAATGCTAGGTCCAGATTCCGGTGTTGTGTTGACCTTAATAGATGTGAGCATGTAGTGACCTAAATCTAATTCGCGGGAGACCTCATTTTCATGTCTTCCTTCCAAGGAATCAACGCTTGTCAGATTTAGACCATTTTTCTCCAAATGTGGTGGAGATAAGTCATCCAAGATTTCGATGTTTTCTGAGCTTCCATTGGGGCTAGTTCTTGATATCGAATTCTGACCAGCTGAAGCAAATGTGTAATCAGAATCCTTGGGGTTCAACAGATCACTAGCTGAACTGATCCCAGTTCTAACGTTCTGATACAGCTTTTCCTGGGTTCCACTGGAAACATTTTGACCAACACCACCAGTGATCATTGTTGGCTCCTGGGAAGAACTCCACTTCCTGCCACTATCACTGTCAATAGAACCCCCAGAATACCGGCCAAGGAATATATTCTTCTTGGAGGCACCAGCATATCCTTCCTCAGATGATGTCCCAATGGCATCAGATGGGTCATAAGACTTAATTCTCTGTTTTTCCTTTTTACTCTGCATATAGTTTAACAGGTCCACCTCGATGCGGGGAGTATATTGTTTGAGGGCTCTTCTCAGAGAGTTTTGCTCCTCAACCGACAAACTAAGAATGTAATTTAGCAGTCCCGCAGAATCATAATGATTGTAAACAGATATGATGCAAGTAATGGAAGCTTCTTTCAACTTGGTATTTTTGTCGCGGGTTAATGGCGTCAACTTTGCCAGCCACAACTTTAAGATGCCACTATTACCCGAAATTTCAGGGTTACCAGCGTACCTGTTGAAGGAGTTGATGGCAAATTCAATCACAGCTAATTTAGCCTTTGGTGATCTCTGTTCATCCAGTGAACGAAGCAATGCAGGTAAAAGGGAATCCACACTGTAGGTTTTGCTGACAATTTCCAAGGTTGAGGAGCAAGGTTGTCTAACTACTTCTTTAGGGTCAATTAGCCGTGAAAACACATGGGGTAGGACTCTTTCCATGTAGCTCTCAAAAGGCTTTCGGCAAGATGGTATAAGATCTGCAAGTGTCGACAGTGCTGCTTGTGCGACCTTGTGGTGAGGATCATCCAAATGCCGGAGAAATAGTTTCATTACTTTCTCAAAACTTTGAATTACTTCTTGAGCACCTTTTGGGCCTTGCTGCAGCAGAGTTTGGAGAAAATTAAAAGCTGCAACTCTGGCACACCAATCAGAACTTGAGTTCAGTCCGTCGTTAAGGGCCTCGTTCAGGGAAGCTGGACCATCAACAAAATTTGATATGTCACCAATTTGCAGTTGGCTATCATCAAAACTCCTCCTCCGGCCTGCAGACATTCTTCCCCCTACATTCTTCCTCAAAAGTGGCCTCTGGAAATTGGGAACATGGCTAGCGTTTGATTCCCTGAAAGTCAAATCTCTATAAGCAGTATCCATCTGCTGTCGGTCAAAATGACCAGCCATAAACCGCCTCACCTCTCTGGCATCATTGCTTTCCTCAAGAGAACTTCTCTCATTTCTCTCTGAGCCCCGTTTAGCGGTCAAGGATGAAAAAGTAGGATGAGACTCGGACAACAGATTGCCACGGTAAGATGATCTTCCTGAGTCCTTTGAAGCTTGAATTTGGGTGATGATATCTGACAAACCAAGGCCACCATTGCGATTACTGCCTTTGTTGATACTATGTGTTGATTCAGCAGCTGCGCTACTTGTGTGACTATTGGATGCTGGAGCAACAGCATGGAAAGGAGGATCACGAGACGATGGAGGGTCAACTCCTGCACTAGGGGAAAAAGAAGACAATTTAGCTGCGCAAGGATATCTTAGCTCATGTTAAAGGACGTTTCAAAAACAAACTGTACTTTCATAAGGAAAGAAACTCAATACCTAGATCCAAACTACTTGAACGAAGGGCTGCAGGATTTTGTCTATCAGATATATGCAGTCCTCGGAGCATACTTTCAATTGCACTGACCTTCTGCTTGCTTGATTGTAACACACTTTCCAGACTACGTTCAGAACCTTTATTGACATCCTTTGATTGCGAAAGGAGTAACCCAGAAGAAAGAGATCCTCCAGATGATAAATTTGAACTTCTATCCATAGCGACTATAGCTGATGTTCCATAGCCAGGTAGGTTAGAAGGAGCAGACGTCTGAGAAAATGAAGGCTGGGAATGTCTCTCACGGACAGATGGTGAGGCGTGTCTCCTATGAATTCCACCATCTTCTTCATTTATTAGCTGAGAACATATGGAATGCTTTATCAAGCCTCATTGATGATAATAAGCAGAATATAGAGAGTTGAAAAGCCTTACCCTTTGAATGACAGGGTCAAAGGACGAAAACAACCGGCGAGAACGATCCGGCCAAGTTTTTGCAAACATTCTGTAGCACATTCTAGCAGTTGCCCGCACCTGTTATTCAATATATTAAAACCTTTCAATGGCACATGGGAGAGAGATAGCTGGGCAATACAGTAAATACAAATCATTTGTTACAATTGATGCAAAACATACATTCATTAAAAGTTGCATCGAATCCGAATAACTGCATTACCACATATATAAACAAGCAACCATAAACCCTACTTCAACATCTCGTATTATGGAAAATGGTACCAGAAACCTACCTCACTCATAGCATCTGCAACACAGCATCTAATCAGATCTTCATATAAATCAACTGATCGTTGAATTTCTGGAGCATCAGGCCAATGTTCAAGTGTTAACAATGCATATTCACAACATCTGTATACAAAAAAATGGGATCAATTCCAGAACATCATAAATCTGTATACAAGAAAATGGGATACAAATGCTCCAGCTTACCTTGCTCGCAGAATTGCATTACGGTCATGTTTTGCTGATTCAGCTATGCGAGGAAGTACACGGGCAGCTTTGCAGTTACGCAGCATCTGGAATAGCAAGAAACCATCTGTGTAAGCACAAAACTTAGCCGAGCAGGCATGGTTCTAGAAACCAAAATAAGCGAGCTAATAATTTACCGTTTTTATGCAGTTATCAGCAGATTCTGCAATTACAAGCACAGTAATCACAACCAGCTTGAAAAGCACCTGATTACCATATACCAATATTAACAAGAATGTGTATGTGTTGAATGCCATAGTAGTAAACGACAGGAGGTTAAGCTTACTGGAATAAACGTCTCAGCGCATGCCTCAAAATCTCCCAGTAGCTCTTTTGATAAGAGACACAAGAGATGACAGGCCTATGAACACGAGAAACAGTATATGAAGGAAAGACAATGGCAAAAATGGTTTTCAAAACAACATAAGAATATAGATAGGATGCATGAATCTAATATACCCTTCATCCCTACTGAAATTGGATCTACTAGCAAATGTGTTTTCTGGCTAAAATGAATATAAGTTTTACTAAGATGAAGGGTGTTGGCATAGAAAAATATGAACTTCCTATAAATTAGTTACTCAATGATAATGGAATATCTCACGGAGTTGCCAACTCATCAATTTGTCTCCGATACAAGGATCAGAAGAATCACAATACATTCTAAATCCTACTAATGAGAATATCAATCGAAAATTTAGCTAACCTGCTTAACAATGGTAGATCTCCGGTCAGCTAATTGAGTACTTAAAGGACCAACAAGTTGCTTCAGGAGACCTCGAAAGCAGGAGTAATCAGTCGCACCTTCAACAGAAAAAAGATTCCATGAGATGAGATACAAGAAAATAAAACTTCATTTCGAAGATAAAGACAAAAAGTATTGACGTAGTACCTCCTGCAACAAGTCCTTCAACCCTCCGCATAGCTGAAATACGCATTGACCAGTCTTTCTCTGGGACGAGTGTTGCAGCAATTTTCTCAAATTCTCGTATTAACTCCTTCTCTGAGTACACTTTGATTGGCTCAATGGGTTTTTCAGTGATGTCGGCATCTCCTGAAATGCAGAGATACAAAACCAGTGAGCCGAGATAGAAATATTACAACACTAATGTTTAGGCTTCAATCATTGAGAGAAAGATTTTCACCCCCAAATAAAGAGTTCTCCCTCGTAGGAGCCTTTGCCCTGGGACTGCTCTTTTTGGGATTGACACTTGATGCCTTCACCTCATTAACAACATGGTGGGCACTACGGCCATCTGTAGAACGCAGTTGTGGCTCAATACGTTCTAGTCTAGCATTAATGTCCTTCACCTGAGTAAAAAGTAAAAAAACAGAGAAAGAGTTCAAGCAAAGAGCGCCCCAAGACTGCAATCATATTATTCTTTATCAAAGTACACTAAGTTATGATGCAGATGGAAACTATACACATGCATTATGCATTCTAGCACTGCAGATGGATTAATCTTATTCTGAGAATTACCATATACGATGGAAGATGGTGACGTTGAAGCTCTTCTCGAAATTGAGACCCACCTTGCATATACATCTCCTGAGAAAAACAGAATTATGATATTAATATCAAACACGAAGTAGAACATCTGAATTCTGAATTCTACGAATTCTCTAAAAACACAGACAAATCCCTACTGATAAAGTGAAATTCTTTGCTCAAACTGCACTCAAAATTGATTGAGTTCACTACTAACTATCTCAGTCATAATTATGGAAGTCGAGAGTATACAATTGGGTGTGAGACTCTGCCTTGATGTTTAAAGTCTAAATCACTTTAGTAGTTGAGAACAAGGATGGTACAAAATTTACCTCAATGCACAAAATAGCAGCTTCCCTAACTGCTTGATTAGGGTCATTTAACATCTGAAGTATCTGATAAACAAACAAAATAACCGCAATCAAATTCGATCCAATACAAGAAAAACATGATCCAAATAGCTTTTAAAGGGAGAGAGATAGATACCGGAGCAAGTATAACACGCTGAAGAGGAAGTTCCGTAGATGCGAAAAGACCAATCGCCGATGTAACAGTACGCGCAAACTCTTCCCTAACTCTCCAACTCTTATGCATCCAAGCATACGAACCAGCTCTCTCCACTATAATCGTCGGAGATGAAACCTAACAAAAAACAAATTCTGAGCAATGCAAATTCCATCAACAAACATTCAAAACTAAGTAAAATTATTCACCTCCATGAGAGTCGTCAACAGACGCCTCGCAGCATCTCTAACAGGTTGCTTACTATCACCAAGCCGCTCGACAACAGCAGGAACAAGAGCATTCAAATGAAGCTTCAAATGCTCACCAGCGAGGACAGCAGCAGAAGCAAGAGCTTGAAGAGCACCTTGAGAGACTCTAAAATTACTATCCTTAAGGAGATCCAAACAAGAATCAACAAGTGACGTCACTTCCGCAGGACTCAAACTCTTCCTAGAAGCTTCGAGAAGTTGATGCAGCCTTTCAACAGCAGCCATGCGCTCTTTTGTATCCTTGGCTCTCGCCATTTCTAAAGCTTCCTCCATTTTTTTTTTTACCAAACCACCGACGGACGATTCCGATCTGACGCTCCTCCGTTCAGATCTGCTGAAATCTCTAATCAGAGGTATTGGAAAGAAAACACACACCAAATTCGAATCGATCCAATGACGGATTCGATGAACAGTGAGCGAGAATCGTAGAGAGAGAGAGAGAGAGAGAGTGTGTTGTGTTCTGTGTGTAAATGTGTTTAGAGAGAGAAAAAGGGATTTGAGGGGAGAAGTGTCGTTTAATTTTTAGTACTAAGAAAGAAAAGAGTAAAGGCGAGAGACTAGTAGAGAGACTAAACTCATTTTGAAGAAGATAAACGAGAGCATGTGGTTGGCTGGCGTCTTTGGTACTTGCCCTTGTTTTTCTTAATATTTACTGTTTCATACCACTATTATGTTATGGTCTCTGAACTTAACCGCCGGTTCCGATTCGGAGGGGTTGGTTTAATCCGGTTGGGTTATTAACAAAATAATAAAGTGAATTACAGGAGTTTTAGCAATTGTTCTTTTGAAATATATGAAGATAAAATTCTTAATTATTAATTTATTGAGGAGCTATTAATTTGAAATTTAAAATTTCTTTTTTTTTTGTTAAAGAATGTGGTATTAATTTGGAGTAAAACAAATAAATTTTTTGATTTTATCGACCTACATATGTTTGAGAAAAAAAAATCAGTGTCTAATTTGGATAACTCGGATTGGTGCAGTCGAACCACATCATATAGTAACAAAAATGTAGTGAATTTTACTAAAATAAACTAAAAGTTGCTCTACTCATACGTATTTTGATTAGAAATTGGATCAAACCGAAAGAAAAAGTAAATATCTCACCAAATCTGGACAAAACATAGGATAAAAAATGCCTCCACTCTGGTTGGTAAATTCTTTAGAGAAACAATACAAATAAATTTCTTTAAATTAAAATCAAGAGAATGTTTATTTCATTAAATAACATTAAATTAAAAAGAAAAGAAAATCTTAACTATGTCTATCACCAACCTAACAAAGCTGGAATAAATCCAAATTACGAATATTTAATTTCTAGTCATTGGAATTTTAAAAGACTATCTTAAATAAGATATGTTATAAAATAACTCTAAATTCGAATCAATCAGTTATTGTGAAATTAGTTTAATTAGATCACTCCACTGATAAGATATAATACCCGACGTCGGTTCATTAGATTTGATTATTTATAAACACGAATGTGGTGTTTAATTAGATAAGACCATTCTCAACTAATAAAAGCCTTTTGTCTAAACATTAACCTTTGATCATGTTAATATGTCAGCTGATCGGAGTTTAATCAAATGCTTAATATATTTTGGTCTTCATACCATCTTTTTTTTTTTTGTTATCCTTCATACCATCTCGTTTGTATAATGTGTATTTATTTTTGCATCCCCTCTAATTCATACAAGTTTGATCAAAGTTCAAAATTTTCTTTAAAATTCGCAGAGAAATAACAAAAACTTAAGATAATAAATCACACACACGTGGCCAATTGTTGTCACTTGTCACGCCGGCGATCTTAAACAGCTGGTGCGGGCCAAAGAGTCGGAGCGTAATTGACAAGTAATCATGCTTAAAAACTTTCCCACCTTTTTTTCTTCTTTTACTTCTATGTGCTTATCACTTCCCAAAATACAATCATTTACTTTGATGCTGATTACAAAGTCACTTACAATTGGATTAGGCAATAAAAAGACAAATTTATGAAAATAAAAGAATTAAGACTCTACTAACAGATTAGATTTGAATCGATAGGTGACAGAGGGTAAAGTTTATGTTTATCCTAGACTCTAATAACATACCAAACTAGCATATTCAACATGATATGAGTGAACTTCCTATATTGATAAATTAAAGTCAAACAATATTTGTGGTCAAATGGTAAATAATTATATTTCTTTCTGAAATTGGTCACCTCACAATTCTTTATAAATATTGTTATAGGTCTAACAAATAAAAGCACTATTAGTGATTTTTGTTTATGTGTTAAAAGGTTTACTGTTAGTAAAATATTAAGAGAAGGAAGCAAAGAAATATGGCAAAGGCATCTTCTACACTTGTTCTCTCAATCATCTTCCTTGTTATGTTTGCCTTAGGTATACATTTCTCTCTATTCTTGTCATATTCCCCGCTTACCGTAGTTCCTCGATAACATTTGTCTCACGTATACATTTACATCTTAAGGTCTACACTTAGGAATTTTCAAAAGCTTTCACATATATAGTGTCTAGGTATAACATCTCAAATGTTGTAGTTTAAATGGTTTTGTTGGATGTAGTTGAGCAAAATATGGGATGCACAGCGACTATGGGACCATGCGAAAAGGATAAAAGCTGTAGTGCCACATGCAGAGCTACGTTTGGAGATAGGGCTAATGGCTTCTGCGACTACAGTACTAGTACTAGTCCTGGTGGAGAATGTACTTGCGTCTACCATTGTCCGCCTGTGGTGCCTCATGAATCCCATTTGTGATTTCTACTTTGAAATATTTTCATTTCTTCAATATATGTTGAAATTAAAAGTTGAAATATCCAAATTATGTATTAGCAATTTCTACTCATCGAGTTTTAATAAGAAATGAAATAAGACCACATCTCCTCATTCTCTATTTTAAGATTTAAACCACTGCTCTCTGACTATTTTTTTAGGCGACGGTTTAAGATGTTTTGGGATGCTATTTCATGTGAACGTTGAACCAACCTAATGCACATACACAACCAATGAATTCACCAGTAAACAGTTCCAGACTGAAGGATAAACCGGTATATAGGAACTATCTACGGGTCATCATCGTAAGGAACATGTGAAACCGAGGATGAAGGTAAAACGAAGATGGGTTCTCCGTTGTGTTGAAATTCATGGAGTAGAGAAGAATGGTCAGCTTCGTGGCTGATGCAACTATTCCCAGTCATGTCAAGACGTTTGAGATCACCTGAACACAATCATTATGCGTTTAGTTACACACAAAAAAACAGCAAATGGCCCAAGAATCAAGCTGATCAATCCGATTCCAGAATGTTATTACCTTTTGCAGTTCTCAGGGAATCACATAGCATGAGCAAGGCTTCAGGTGGCATAAGATTGTAGGATGCGTCGATTGAGATGAGTTTTGGTGCCAAGGGTATGAGCTTTGACAGGAATCTAGCGGTCTCTAGTCCTCCACGGTTTTTGCTATAGCGTGAAACCACAAAACAAACGTGAGGCCACTGAGGCAAAGCGATGCATTGTATACAAAAATAGAAGCTATGGATTTTGCTTTGGACCTTATATTAATACTCAGCAGCTTCTTCGACACTTTTTCAAGTTTTCTGCCTAATGCAAGAAACCCGAGAGGACCTAGTCCTATACCCATAATATTGAGCGACTCGATGGAGATTGTGAAAGAGTTTACTACAGCCTCTGCAACCTCGCTAAAGAACAAGAATAATAAGAAAACAGACAAACATCATAACGGTATAAAGTGATAAAGAGTTTGTAACTTTATGAATACCTTCCGAGGGCATTATCTGCAACAGACAGGAACTTTAAAGGTTTCTCCAGCATCGACAGGGTATCAAGAAACTCAATAACTCCACAACATGATAGCTCACAGTTCTCCAAATTCAGATCGGCTAAACGAGAATCCGGATTCTTTGTGAAGTAAGATATTAAGCTTCTGTACCATCCAAGAAAAGCATGTAAGAGAAATGCAACTTTCATGATTTTCTCGAAGACTACAAAAGCAGGAACTTAGACGACACACCTGATCCCACTGTCTTCAATGGGGTTCCCGCTCAGGTCAAGAGATTCCAAGCCAGGCATATGAAGTAGAGCATGTGCAAGATTCTCTGCATCGTATCTGTCAAGTTCATTTCCCCTGAAACACATTTCTAATCCATATCACAAGGTTTCCAGGCTTAAGACTGTAAGAATTGTCTCTTTACTAGAAAATACCTTAAGTTGAGCTTGCACAGGGACTGTAAAGACTTTCCAGATGACAGAGAACCAACAACAGATTTGCAGCTAAAAGTAGAAAGCCATCCTGAAATCTATATAGCATGTGTAGGTCAGCCATGAAATGCAAGCCATACATCAATTTGAACAGGAAGAACCACGGTGGTACCCACATTGTTTTCAGAGAGGTCAAGGGATGAAAGGTTGGAAGAAGAATCAAGAAGTGTAGAGAAAACCATCCTCGCAAAATATCTATCGAGGTTGCTATCGCCAAAATGTAAGGAATGTAAGGTCCTGAAAGAAAAAAGATGCTCACTAAAAGTAAAATGAAGAAAGAAGTACATAATAATAATATTACAACATTTATGAAGAGACTTTGATAGCCAAATGAGCAAACATTTAACAAGACACGTTTTGGCATCAGTCCATATATATACCTCACCGACATCAGGAATGAAACGAAAGCGGAAGGCGCAGCAAGTGGATCTATCTCAATGCTAGATGTCTTTATACAGAAACGTTGCATCCCAGTTGTGTGGATACCCTTTTCATGAAGAGAAGTGCATATTGCACTGATGGAACTCAAAGAAAGCTTGCAGTGAATAAGTTCAAGCGAAGTTAATGTTTCTCGGCTCTGAATCAAGAGCTTGCACAAGGGCTCAACCTGGAGTTCATGGAACATCAGCAATAAAATTCCAGCTAACTAAATCTAGGAGACTAAATAGAGAAAGCGTCTTACATGCTTCTCGGATCTGATCCAACGTAGAACCAAACTTCGCAATTTACTTGTCCTCAATAACTCCTACAGTAACAAAGCCTAAAGATTATTTCTGTCCTCCCTCTAGAGGTTGAATGATTGATTCATCAACAAAGATACAAATTTGAAGTTCTAAGAGAGAGATAAACATCGAAAGCAATACAACATATCACGGCGATCAGTGGATACTGAAACAAAAATAAAACAAAGATGACTCTATTTACAAACACAGAAACACATCAAAACGTCAGAGCATAGTTTAATTACTTACAGAAGTTTCTGTAACGCATAGCACATTCAGAAGCCTCAGACACCTGCAACAGGTAAGAATGAACGCAAAGAAGCATAAGTATGTTAGAGCATTAAATCAGTCCAAACCAGATATCTCACGCACAACCAGTTATGAGCGATATAAAAGTAAGGCAAGCTGAAAGTAGTACAGTGTATCCGTATATACAAGGAAAACGTGAGGCTATGAAACGATTAATAATCAGACACACATGAAATGTTACTCAACCTAAGATATGGTCCAAAAGTTTGGAAATGAAAAGATAGTTCCTTGCAGACACAATTTTGACAAGTCATGATGTGCTCTTCATGGCAAATGTATCTCAATATGTTATCTGCAATAGAAAAATACAACAAAAAAACTGAATAATGATTATTACACAACTGAAAAAATCAAACCCAAGAATTTCATTGGAACACATACCAGATACATTAATGGAACAAATCCGACCACTAAATGTCGGACGCAGAGCTACCTCAGCTGCTTCATCAACACAACTGTTACTCGGATAAAGATACAACTCAAAAGGAAGTTACATAAGCAATAAAAAACAAATCATCGATCATTTCAATAGAATTGGCATACTTTTGGAGATGCTTTTCCCAGTAAAGCTGTTGCCAATCAGCTGGTGATTCCACACGGTCAACAAAATCAGGCCACCGCAGCTTAAACAACAACTTCCAAGAGCTACCAAGTACATCATTTCTGCAGATGAATTTAAGTTAAATCTTTCTCAGTCTGTCTTCTCAATTCGAATAACAAAACAGAAATCAAAAGAAGAATTCATCAAACCTTGCACGTTTTCTCCCAGTAATCAAGCAGCAATCATCTCCAGATTCATAACTATCCAAGCAATGAAACGGCCTATACCAATAGAAAAATGTAAATGAAATAAGAGTTGTATCATCTTCATCCATATAATTCGTAACCCTAACTAAACCTTTCAATTTGTATTCAAAACTTAAATGAAACCAAAGAGTGTACTGACATGTTGGTCTGAAACTTCTGCAAAGCAAGAGCAGGCAAGTGAGCGACAATGCCATCAAGTAACTCCGATGGAAGCTCGTATAAATCTGGAATTGGATTATCGCCTGGAATTACACAAAACCCAAACTCAAATTCAGCATATTTTGGAATCAAATTGGCGCAACAAAAGCTTTGTTAGAATTACTTTCTAGAAGCTGAATTTTGAGGGATTGGATGCAGAGAAACGCAAGAGAAGGAGCTTTCGTCATCCAAACAAAGAGAAGAGAGTGCCAATCGCAACGCAACCAAAACTTCCCGCTGCAGCTGCTCTCGGCTCGCTGTTTCTTTCTTCCAAAGAGGGAAGAGCAAATAATTCGTTATGAGGTCTCTTTCATAATGGGCCGCTTAGTATGGCCCAATTCATAATTATTCATAGATAATTAAATCTTTTTGTGACCAGTAAAAAAACAATTAAAGTTTTAAAAACTTTGTTTAAAAAAACATATTTTCATGAGTAGTGTAAATTATTTTAAAAAGAAATGGAATTATAAGGAAATTTTAATCAACAATAATTTTATAATGGAATTTAAATGTTTTTTTTATATAAAAAAAAACTAATTGTGAGCATTGCCATCCAAAAATAAATGGTAAATTTATTTGTAATTAAAAATAGAAGAAATATCAGGATCATATAAATCATTAAACACATGCAGCCAAAAACATAATAAGTGTACAAATAAAATTTTAAAACAGTTCCAAAAAGCATCAGATAAGAGCGAAACAAATTACAAAATTGAATTACACAATAATGTCCTCTAAGCGACGACTACCGGTGAAATATTTTATAAGAAAACAAAAACAATAATTAACAAACAAAGGCGACACCTTTAGATTCGACAAGACGACCATTTTAGAAAAAGCTTCTCAAATTCTCTCCTTATCCCCAAAAATTCAAACTTTTTTCTCTTTGGAAAATTCTGAGGCAAAAATGCGGCGTAATTGCTGCCATGTTTCATTTGCTTCAACCCTCAAGATCCTTAATTTTGTCCAAGCTTTCATTGGTGTTTCGATCATTATCTACTCCATATGGATGCTCCATGAATACAGCCGTCACCTTCCCGTGGACCCGCCTCCGTCAGCTTCATCAAGCTCCGGAACCGAGATCGCTACTAGTGTATCTGAGCCCTTGAAGAATCCTATTGATTTTGTGGCGAGTATCATTCTCGGGTCTAATGGTGGTGATCATGGGTTTAACCTACGCTCGTTGGACCTTCCTGCTCCATGGTAAAGATTCCGATTTTAGAGATTCCTCTTTATTCACTTACTTAGTTTCCAATTCTAGGGTTCTGCTTACAAGTTTCCAAATTTTAGAGTTTTAGTTAGATTCGTGTTTAATTCAGCTGGACATAGTTTCTATAAATGGAGCTCAAGCTTGGGATAAACGTGGGTTTTGTTTCTGGGGGGATTACTTGTAGTTCTTCAATTTGATAGTTCACCTCAAGCTTGGTCTCTTACTTCTTCTCCATTATTCATCAAGTAGCTAAAGAAAAGGGCAAGCTTTAAATGTTTGAAGATGACTGGTTTCAATTCAGCTGAAAGGACTTTTGCTAGATTTATCATGTTTGCAACCGAACGCTCATCTGTTTTGTTGATTCGGTTTTTGTCATGCTTGTTTATGCAGGTTCATCTACTCTTTCATGGCGGTTGGTATATTGGTCTGCATTGTTACCTTCATTGGTTTCATAGCAGCTGAAGCAATCAATGGCTGTTGCTTGTGTTTTGTATCCTTTATACAGAGACCTTTCTCCAATTTTTCTATCTTTGTTAATAGATCGAGTTTATTAACCTTCATGAGAGTTATTGGAATGGGTTTGTTGCGGTTTTTCCCTTGACAGTTTTAAAGTACTCTATTCTCAAAACTCTGCTCATTCTACTTGAAGCTGCACTTGTTGCATACATCGCTATTGACCGTCACTGGGAAAAGGTGAGATCTTTCTTATGCTCGAATCTTGTTTCTTGTTTCTTGTTTCCTTGACTTGTTTGTAACAGTTTAACATCTGTGTTCTGTAGGATCTTCCGTATGATCCAACTGGAGAACTTAGTAGTCTTAGGGCTTTCATTGAAGAAAACATCGATATATGCAAATGGGTGGGGATTGCTGTGGTAGCAGTCCAGGTAATTCAATTCAGTCTTTATAAAATTTGAGAATTGTCATGATATATATATTCTCTCTAGAGAGTTTAAAGAGAAGACATGAATATTTCTTGTGTCTTTCAGCTACTGTCATTGCTACTAGCCATGGTTCTCAGAGCGATGGTTTCAACCCCGAAACCCGAACTTGACGAAGAGGAAGATGATGAGAACCCAAGGAGTAGAACTTGGGACCCACTTCTTGGTCCGCAAGGAAACCAAGCGCCTGCTGGCTCAAGCAAGATTGAAAACTGGAGCTCCCGAATCAGAGAAAAGGTAATGCTGATCATTTTTTCAGTTTCTTGATACTTTACGGATTGGATAATGCTTTGTGAATCTGCTGATGATAAAAACTGTTTCGTTTTGAAAATTTCCTTTTGCAGTATGGTTTGAACCAGAGTCCACCGGTGAACCCGAAAGGTTGATGAAGCCAAATAATCATGTTTCTAAAACTGCATGTGTCCATATGGTCTCTGTGAAGCTCTCTTTCTCTATGTTTTGCTCTTTGCAACTTCTCGAGTGTGCATAAACATTTACTCAAAACAGTGCTGTATTGTGTTTACACAAACGGCATAAGCATCTTCGTTTGTGTGTTTGCTTGTACAAACAATCCTGTGAACAGTTTGAAGTTAGCATTTCCACTATAACGTTTCGATTCAATTTATAATGAAGAAAACAAAACTAAAAATTGAATTGGACATCATAAACAGATTAATGTAAAATGTATATGTAGGTTAAACTCTTTCTTAGATTATATCATCTATATATGTTTCATTATTACAAAAGCTTATATTAACGTATATACGTTGTTTCATCAGATAAGATCGAAGACTGCTTCTTCAACAAGCTCTTGCAGCAATATCACTTCAATTTCAATCCCCAAATTGTTCATTTCGACTTGTAGACCATAACTCCACATTTTCCCAGCAACCTCGTCATTAACCGCCCATTCCTGTAACTCTGTCCAAACATGCTCCAACATGTTAAATCCCTTGGTCAAGCCGGTGTGCGCAAGTGTTGATGTTGTCTCTGTTATGATGGCATTAACACAGTCAAAAACGAGTTTGCGGTTTGATCTCTGTTTTCTGCGTTTGATGAGTTCCTTGTTGGCAAATTTGTCTCTCAATGATGGGTCTAATGGGCTCTCCAGTGAGTGCCAACGGGTCATAAGCGAGTCACTACCGCTGAAACCAGACGCTGTTAAGAGCGTTTTGATGAAGCCATACCAGTCTTCATCTTCCTCGATTCCCATTGCGGGTTTACTAGTGTCTGTGTATGACTCATCCTCCCATGCGAGAATCCGAGCGATTGTTCCGATAGGAGGTGATTTGTCAATCAGATTAGATTTCAGAGACATTTCTTCTCCTGTGGGATGTGACAGTACCAAAGTCTTACAATTGGTAAAACTCTTAGCATGTTTAACACCAGAGAGATAAAACTAACCTTGAGTGGTCTTTGGCTTTACTGACCCCGAACATTCCTCTTCGAAAGCCGGCTGTAAAACCGAAACTGGACTCGGCTGGTCCTGGTTTTCATTTTCCACATCACCCTGCAAACAAATCAATGGCCAAAGATTAAACCAAGAACGGTTTCCGAGCATCTTCTGAAATTCACAACTAGTTTTGGATTGTGATTTACCTCGCTTGTAAAAATACGTTGTTCTTGGAATGCATCACGGTGTATAGCCAATTGAGACGGTGCAAATGTCTTGTCCTTGTTTGATTTTTTATTCCGGAAGAAGAACAAGCTTGAAACTTTCCATGATGACTTTAAGCTTCTTGACTCCGTAAGCTCTTGGGGAGCTTGCGCTTTTGAAGTTCCACCATTGAGCCTAATCTCAGGGACTGATCTTGACCTTTCAAGGATATTCAGAGAATCACTTGTGCTTTCTACTTGATCTAGACCACTGCCTATGCATGAGATTGATCGTCTCGTTTCTTGTTTCACTTTGTTGGTCTCTTCACTGGATCCGGTAGGTACTTTCGTCTCTGAAAGTGCAAGTACTTCGCCTAAGGCCGTTGAAACCTTGGGGAAGTTTTTTGGTTGCTGTGTGTCTCCGTTTAGTGACATCATTGCCCATCTCTCAGAAAGCCGTTTCTTTGCCTCTCTGTAGACAGATGAGTCTGGAGAAAACGAGACTCGGCTCAACGAAGACGAAGAAAAAGGACTCTCAAACTTGTTTGCACAGTCCCATGAATGCCTAGAGGATGGTGACATGATCTCAGAGTTGGTAATATTTCCCACTAGATATTCGTAATTTGACCTGTTTAACGAACAATCATCACCCATATAGCCATTGGACAAGACGGAAGAAGAAGAAGAAGAAAGGGTCTCGTTCCTGCAATGACCCTCCACAGTTTCACGTATTTGACGTGTAATTTCCTTTGCCACTTCTCTGGTCTCAGCATCTCCAGCCTCATCAAAATAAGGAGGTGATGAAGCAATAGCCTTTATATCTAGAGACTTTCCAGGACTAGGCTTCAAAACAACTATCCGAGTTGGCTGCACAGCATCGATCCATCCAGTTTCCTGATTCAAAGAAGCTGGTTTCTTACTATCTTCAGCCAAACATTTCTGAACACCAACAGCCTTTGAAGGTCTCAATACCGTAATGCGCTTAGCATCTGGATGAGGAGGAACTGGTTGAAAGTCAGAAAGATGCTGTGGAAACAAAGAATTTGATTCCTGGAGAAACTTAACGAACAAATCTTTGTTAGAACTTAAAACTTGGAGTGCTTCTTGTAACTCACTGGACCTATGAAGCCTATCATCTGTTACCAAGTGTTTAGCTTCCATGAACTTTCGACGAACAAGATCCATCTGTTTATCACTCATACTTGCTTTACTTGAAAGGTTGCTCGCCTTTTGATCCCAGGTTTCATCTTCTCTATGATGCTTACCAGCTTCCTTACTACCAACACAAGTCAACGAACAACGTGAAGAGCTTTTGGATCTGCTCCTTGGTGCAGAAGTCTCTAGACCCATTAGTTTAGCAACTACATTGTTAGAACTCTGTCTATCTTCAACAACATCTTTCGACATTTCTCGAGCAATGAGCTTTTTCATAGATTCAGTACTTGTCTCTTTCGATTTGCTAAAAACACCTGGCCTCAAATCAGGCATAACAACCTCAATGAAAAGCTTCTTCTCAATTCAGCTACAGCATCAGATCCACTCTCACTGATTCTGCATTTTCGAAAACCATGAAATTGAACAATGAGCTCGTGAATGGGTAACGAATCTTGCTAAATATATGTAACGAAGCAAATTGACAAAAAAAATAAGCTTATTTGGAGATAAATAGAACAGAGATCAGATTCCGGCAACGAGGAAAACGGAAAAAGTATCGGAAAATGAGATCGGAGCTATAAGTCAGACATTTTCTACTTTACTCAGTGAGAAAGAGCAAGAGATAGAGAGAGACAACTTACTCTGTTAGTAGGTAGCTAGATTTAGAAACATTGTCAAGCTCTGACGTCGTCGGAGAAATAGCTTTGGCCGGAGAAGATTTATGTGAATCTAACAGGAAGAGCTTTTTAAGGGGATGACGTCGTCTTCTGATACCAAAAGGGCTTTTTTATTAATAGAGGGAAAAAACTGCAAATGACTAATATTTTTATATATATCACACAAAAAAAATGTTTAGTAAAATCTTTCTTTTCATTAAAGTTTGTAAATGAGCTAATGATGGACAAAATTATATCATATATAATCATATATGGTTGAAGTACATTACTTTTCCTGTTGCCATATTTCATGGTTTGTCTCAACTTGAAGATGGAATTAGGATTTAGGAAGTGAATGCATTTCACCAAAATTTGATATGATCACATAACCTTATTTTTTTTACGTATTCCACTTTCATTACTGCAATTATAAATTTATAATTCTTCTTTACTCTCTTTTTCTCAACCATTCTATCAATAGATTTAACCACTTTTTTTTAACTAAATCGATTAAATTATGTCTATAATAAACTGTATTTTCTGCACCAAAAAAAAAATAATTAAAAAAAAATCCACGAGATAAACTGTATTATGTTAACGATTAACATATCAACCATTAATATTTATTGTTAAGTTGCGGGAAATAAATAAAACTGTGTAGTTGGTTGAAACTGTATTAACAATGAAAATAAGGAAAAAGTTTCAAATATTTGATTTTCTGTTACAACTTACAAGCTAAAAATAGATTTATATGGCATTATATGAAATATCACAGTTGCTAATAAATGATCCAAGAATCGATAATACAATAGCATGTTATATGTTTTATCATATATATGCAAGCAAGTATAAAAGAATAATGATCATCTACTCTAATATGTAATTTCATATACCCAATAGAATTGGGACCAGGAATATCTTAAATGGACCAACTAACTTATTCTCTTAGTGTCTTTTTTTCTTGTCCAAATGAAACCTTCCAAAAAACTAACCACATTGAGATAATGAGATGCAATATTTTAAATTGTTTGTTTTGACATTTAGTAACCGAGCATTTCTACAAGTTTTAGAGTAACTAGGCCAACACAACCTACAGATTTATTCGTCCATAATTTGTGAGTTATAATAATTTATATCGATTGAACTGATAAACAATTTTTGATTTTTTTTCTAATTATTATTTTGATGTATTTCTCTAATTCTCGAGTAAATGATTCACTCTATTTTTGTTTTTTTTGTAAGTTTTAATTATATTATTTAACACTTATTTACAAATACTTATCGTAAAAATATATGTTTTTAACTTTAAAGTATTTTTAAGTAAACGAAAAGTAGTGTTGATTTAATATCTTATATTTTGCTTAAAATAGATCTTATATTCAACTAATATTTATTGTCACTAATCCTATATATATTATAGTATATGAAAACATGAAATAAATTCTAATATCATATTATTTAATTTTTTTATACTTTAAAAAATCAAAAATTTAATAAATATTCCATTGATTTTATGTTTATACAACTTATTAAACCAAATTTAAACAAGTTAATTTATATATGAGTTTGATATACTTTGTAACTAATTACATTGAAACTATTTAATTAATAAGTTAAAACATATCAAATTATTATATAAGCAGTAATTAATGCATGATTTAAATTCATAATTAAATTAAACTAAATAATAATAAATATAATATGTTGATGCGATAATTTGCACCCAATGATCAAAATTTAGGAAAACCAATTAAGTAAAGAATAAGTTTTTTTGGTCCAAAAGGACAAGAGTGAGTTTTGAGCATTTTGGATAATTTTATCCTTTTCATTAAATTGTCTCACCTATATATAATTATAACTAATATGTTTGTAAACACATCTCAGTTGTCTATAATTGATATGCTAGACTCCGTTTTTAATATGTTTGGTTGGATGTCCAAATTCCATTTAATTATAATTCCGTTCATAAAGATGATTTTCTTAGAAAAGAAAGAATGTATGGTTGATTTGTTTTTTTATAAGAAAATTACATTGTGGTTCTACTATTGTACTTTAATTAGTACTTATCTAGTAATTGGGTTAGTGTACTAGTTACAGTCTTACAGACAAATAGGTTCACAATAATAGTAGTAGTTTAAACATGTTAACATACCAATATTGCTTATGCATGCCATAAAATACGATGTCATGTCATATCTACAATTTTTTTTAATGAATATCCTATCTAGTATCTACAAACACTTTAAAGGGTGAAAACATTCCGAAAAGAAAACTTTTTCCAATTGTTAGTTTGTATCAATGTAGACAACGTGGATACATCTCCACGCTTCAATTCTCGTTTCTCTGGTTAGACTTTCACATCATGAACCGGCTTTTATAACCCAAACGGCCATCAAACTTTCAACTATTCAACCAGTTCTTAGAATTTCGGTTCCGTTGCATTAAGTACAAGCTAACTTTTTTGACCCAATTTTGTGTCCCTCTAGTGAAAAACTAAATGTTAGTTTTTGGTTATAGATGTTTGTATTTATGAAAATTAAGAGTATATAACTATAAGAAATAAATACTAACTAACTAATTTGGGCCAGGAAGATGTCAGCAAAAGAGAAGATGGTAATAGTGTGGTACATTCACACGAAGTTGGGTTAAGGGAGACTAGCTGTTCTTGCTGTACTTTTTTTCTTTTTTTCTTTTTTTCACAACTATTCTTCTCTTATTAAAGATTGTTGTGACAAAATTATAAACATTAAAATATCGTTTCAAGTGTCTTGGATCAGTTTTGCAACAGCAAGAAACATATTAAACTGGAGAATTTTATGTTGCAGAGGCTTTAGAAGTTTTATTTTAGGAATCCGAAGCTTCTTGTTTGTGAATATGCATTGTGATCATCTTAATCTAAAGAATTTTTGTCAAATTGTGTAAGCCAAGTAAATATTGTCTCATAAATTAGTCCTTTCGAAAAATCACTTCCGGATACAACTTTAAACACTACAATTTTTCAGCTGACCATACACACAAAAGAATTCATAATTACAAAATTTATTGGGGAGAGACTCAAAGTAATGATAATTGATGTGAAATAAAGTACCATCAAATTAATATGATTAGGGGGAAGCAATTATGAAAGAACCAACCATATATATCTGCATTTACATATTACATTCCTTCCATTATTCATTTTTTTTTTAAATTCCACCTTTCTCAATCTGGTTAGTGATTTTTTTTTTAAATGAGTTCCAACTACTTTGGTAGTTGAGAAGAGTCTAAGAGGTTCATCAAAAAACAGAGAACAGAAACAAAGAAATCGTCAAGAATGGTGACCAATTACTAATGTCCCCATGAATAACTTTGGTATAAAGATTCTTTTAACATCTCAACCATATAATCAGTCTATGTCGGTTTGAATCATATCATTCATCTATCTTCTTCAATCAATTCATCAGTAATGTAGTTCGGACAAGATCTAAAATCATCGATACCTATGTCTTCTAACATAAATGTGTTACTTAAAGGAATGCAGAACAACGACATGCCACACAATCTTCAAAAATCAGTGTGAGTAAGTAAGAGTGATGCTGACCTGTGGCAACCAATCGGTTCGAGTAGTTCTTCTTTTGCTGCCTTAAGCTCATAGCCATTCTATGAATCAATCCAAACTTGAGGTGACTGAAACTGAAAGGGGATCCAATCATGAGACTTAAAACGATTACTCGTTGTAGGACTTGACGCTTCCAACAAATTTGAATTGCTGATGCTGGAAAATGGAAAGGATACTATGTCACATCCAGGGACTTTAAAAGGACAATGATCCACTAGAGAGTTTGAAAGATTACGATAATATGTGTAATCTCTGGTTAAACAATCTGAGCTGTTTGTGTGATGAAATGTCTGGAGCTCTTGGTTTGCAGCAACCACGTCTTCGTCATCAATAATATACCTCTCGAGTTCATCATGCTCAAAATGGCTGGCTTGGTTCGTTGTTGGTAAGAGGAAACTGCCTGAAATGGAATGAGAGAGCAGAGGTAAAGGGTACAGCTCCCTTGTAACCAAATCATGGGATGAAGAATAGTCAGAGCACCATGGATTGTCTGTCAAAGATGAGGATGATGCATTTGGATACGTGATGAGTCTTGTGTGATAACTAAGTGGAAAATCATCTGTCTTTCTGGTGCTTGCGGTTTCAGTATTCCACTCGAGAAGTAATGCAGATGAAGGCTCTCTATGTTCGTGTGATAAGTCCTCTGTGCTGTATCCAATTTCTCCTCTGTGATAATCCATTGAAAAAGGCTTGTAGTTTCTGAAATGGAGGCTAGATATGGGAGAACACTCCAAATTTTCTTCAACAGGAAACGACAGGAACTCCTTCTGTTTCAACAGTGGAGGTCGATAAACTGATTCCTTAGGATATAAGATGGGAAAGCTAATCTCTTCGGAATCTCTTGGGATGAAACTGCTCTGAACGTGAGGATACTGCAGCCTCGGGGTAATGTTATTTTCCAGCCATCCCTGCCAAGATATCAATCTCTCCCTTTCCATATGCAGACTGTGGTCAACTTCTGCATAGCTTTCATGGGACCTCTTAAGAAACTTTGAGCCAGGAGATTCAACAAACGTTCTTCTTTTGACTCTGGCCGTCGTCTCCTTGGAAAACCTAGAAGGCTGAGAAGGAAAAAAAAGTGCTGAGGATTGATCAAGATAAGCAATTGACAAATACTCAGGGATTCTATCAAGCTTACCTGTGTCTCCTCCGTACCAGGGGACAGCCGAGTTAGGAGAACAGAAACTAAATCATGCCTGAAAAATGATTATTTTCTGAGTGCATTATAGAAACAAGTATTAAGATTAGGATAAATTAACAACTATTGTGTACCCGTTTGAGGTAAGCTCAGGGATTTCAGTAAGCCATGTATCTTTGACCCACTGATGCAGTTTCTTTCTCTTCACAGAGAATATATCTCCTTTCTCTTCACTGATTCCTGATAATTCAAACTACAAAATCATATCTCTTAATTGTTAACTAGTATCTTTTGCTTCTTTGATATGTAAGAAGTAGAATATCCAACATCTACCTCCACTTTCAGATCTCAGATTGTCACCACTTGGAACTGTGTACCTATCTCTACTGAATGATGAAGAAGATCTCCCATTACATTTTCCTATAAACAACAGAAATCAGAAGAATGTTTATGGATCACTACTTCCAAAATACCAGTAAGAGATTCTACAGAAGTATCCGGATAAGAGACACGAGATCTTATCATGTGGCACAAACATGCACCAAGAAATCGAAGTAGCAACCTCTATCCCTTTGAGTCAAGTTGGCATGTAACATAGACGACCCACGTCTGGCACTATGAATGGGTGTGGAGAAGCTATAGCTCTTGGATCTACCATTATCGTCGCAGTCCGTTCCTGCACATCCTGGTTTATGAAACAGTATAGATGAAAATCCAGGGGAAAGCCAAGCAAACACTATCATCATCATCATCACAAAGAAAAGCTCAAAAACCTTTGTCTGGTTTGGCTCTGGATTCGAAGGTTTTAGGAATTTGTTGAACTTTATTTGATGGTTTAGAATCAGAAGATTCAGAGCAGTGACCAAAATTAGACTTTAACTTCTTAAAGAATGCAAACTCAGAGGTCTTGGCATCAATCGCTGCAAATAACCAATACCAGGCGATTTTCAATCAAATTCAACATTCTAAGAAACTCTACGCTTATTCACGTGAAGTAGACGCGAACACTTACATCCTCCGGCCTGAGATTCGTTCAAGGGACTCCGATGATCAGCATCGTCGAAACTCACCCTTCTCCTGCGTTTCAAATCTAAACCACCAGAAGGAAACAAAATTAAAACACACACACAAACTCACGGAAATCGAAATATATGTTGTAAGATACCTGAATTTGCTCGAGCGCTCGAAGGATCAGTAAACTTGAATCCGATTTGTGGATCGGTCTTATTTAGGGTTTCGCCAGCTTTCGTTCGCTGATTCCTTCTTCTCATCACCGAGTATCTGAATTCGTTCTACAGAATCGTGGATCAAACGCTGTTATAATCACGAAGGCGATGAAGAATGAGAGATTTCACATCACGCGTCCATGGCGATTCATAAGAATTTGAAATCGGAGAAGATGAGAAATGAATTTTGGCGGCAAAATCAATCAACCCTTATTACAGATTCTTTGCTCTAATTATATATTTCATTTTCTAAGGTTGCCACGTCATCACATTATCCAGACGATACTGATATGTGATCACACGTGTCATATCACAAGTGGTTTAAAACGATTCCTTTTAACCCCAAACAATCTAAAGCTTTGTCCACCTTTTCGGATCACTCACACAACTTCCAACGATCACACACAAATGGCGATGACGTCAGCAGCTACCGGATTTATTCTCACGGCCAACGTCCCGGCGGCAATAGGCGGTGGTTCTTCAAAGAGCACCACCATTGTGTCTTTCTTGCCGATGAGAAGCTTCGGTTCAAGGCTAGTAGTCAGAGCGGCGGAAGATACACCTCCGGCAACCGCCTCGTCGGATAGTTCTTCCACCACCGCTGCTGCTGCTCCGGCGAAAGTTCCGGCCGCTAAGGCTAAACCTCCTCCAATTGGCCCAAAGAGAGGATCCAAGGTACTTATTCATACATAATCTTTGATGCATGTTTATACTTCAAAATTTTGAGTTTATTGATGATAGCCAAGTTTGGATTACAATAAAGTTTCTGGACTATTTAGAATAATTTTGTAAGTATGGGGTCAATGTGAAACTTATATGAAGTTTTTGGACCTCTAGATCAGGATTAAAAGGAACTAACCCTTGTGGTAGAAGAAAATTCAAGCTTAATTAGATGCTAGTAGAGAAGATTGGACTAATATTTGAGCTAAACTGGGTATCATCAATAAGTTCTGGGTCTATTTAGTATACATATTAAGAGTTATAGGGCTACTGTGAAATTTATAAACAATTTTGAGGACTTACAGGTCAAGATTCTAAGGAAAGAATCATACTGGTACAAGAACGTTGGATCAGTTGTGGCCGTTGATCAGGTAATGCATTTACTTTTGAAGTTAACGATCTAACGGTTAGATATCGTTTCATCTTATATTCCGGTCTAAATTGTCAGGACCCGAAGACCCGATATCCGGTTGTGGTCCGGTTCGCCAAGGTGAATTACGCGAATATATCGACCAACAACTACGCATTGGACGAGGTGGAAGAAGTAAAATGAGAGACATGGTTTATCTCTAAACCGGTTCGTCTGTTTGTAATCTTAAACAAAACCGTATGTACCAAAAAGTTAACCAACAATTCATCTTTTATCTTTTACAATCTCAAGATCGATTTCCAAATATGCATTTAGCCACCCAAAAATGATTGCAAATTCCAAGTAGTGTGGATCAAACTCAGCAACTCCGGTTTAGTAACAGAACCCAGCATGACTCATTGACTGTTTTTTGTACGTAGAAAGAAACACAAGATTCTTATTGAAAATCTCTATATAGACAGTAAATTCAAACAGCAAATCATCTCGACTTCAATAAGGAAACATGAAGAATCACCAACCAGTTTCATCTCTAGAAATCTCTAGGTCTGACCGTTTTTTCCATTGGCTTCAGCTAAAATTGCTTCCAGCTCTCCTTTATTGTGCAGCTGCAATGTATCTGTTCAACAATAATGATATGCAGGTCAAGTTACCAGAAAAATCACAAGACATTGAGCAAGATCTTGAGTACTATCTATCTTGGTGCCAAAATACACAAAGACGATCTCAATTACATATTAGAAAAATCTCGGTGTTGAGGTAAGAAAGGAAGAGAGATTGTACCTGAGCAGCCACCAATGTGCTTGCCTCCTGGTCATGAACAAAAACATGATATCAAAATTAGATAAGTGATGGTCATAGCAAATGTAGTGGCTAAGATTTTATCGATAGTTTTGTTTTCAGGCAAAATAATCAAGAAAAATGATCAGAGTATAGTTAGTAACTGGCTTAAATGATGAAACAACTAACCGATGAAAACATTGGGAACAGTGTATTGTCCAGTAATTTTCTCCAACACATTCTGCAGCTGCGACCCTTCTGAACCTGGAAACGCCAAAAACCACCAAAACTTTTGTAAATGTTTCAGACCAATATCATGAGGCAGAGATGTTTTACCCAAAGAAACTAAACAAGACAAGAAAGAACAAATGGTTTTGGAAAGTCACCAAATCTTGACACGAGAAAAGATAACTAAGAAGATAGCAACATAATAGTTTCTAACAAATAGAAGCATACTGTCTAAGATTCAAAGGCAGGAAAGAATCTTCAATTTGAAAAATTTAAGCCATTAGAAGTACTAGCCTACCCGTTGATTCTTCATCAACAAGTCATTGGTCCAAGGAAAACTACAGTGGAAGTAAATTTTTCACATAAACAAGACACAGAATCTCTGAAATGTAAAGCTATCTTAGGCCATTAGAAACCCCCCTAACCATCATCAATCCTCCATCAAAATCTAATCAAAAAACATACAAACCAATTCAAGCAAGCAGCCAAATGAACCAGAAGATAAACAAGAAGAAGTTGGAAACAAGTATTAATTTCATCCAGTCAAAATGCTGAAACATTAGGGCACTTGTAACCAGCTCTTCCTTGATCGATATAAACAATATCACACACATTATCAAAACCAATATAGCAAACTACTCAGACCCATATAGCAAACCAAAGTAAAGAATTGAGCATACCAAGTTGATCCAATTCAACAACCAGTGGCTCAACTTGAAGACTCTTGAACAAGGACTTCACTTGAGACGAGTATCTTCACCACCAAAAAGAACAAACCCAGTAAAAGTATCAATATTGACAAACTAGATCATAAATTAACAAAACCCATTCCTCTAATTGAACCAAAAAGTATAGTGAACCTACGAGCACCAGGTTTTGGAGTAAACAACGACAGGGTTCTCTGCCACAGTCGTTTTAACAGTCTCCTCCAATGTCGATCCAGACGAAGACGATGATGAAGACATAGCCTTAACAGAAGAACAACGGAGTGGTGGCCACGACGCGATTCCGATAACTGTCGGCTTTAGACATCTCCTGAAAGGTAACATGCCCAAGTTTCTGATTCCGCTTAACATGGAGAAAGAGATTGCTGGATTTGAATTTAACGACGTCCATGTCATGTTCGCGAGGTTTACTGTTGCGGCTACCATGGCGATTTCTTCTTCCGACGAAATTGGATGCTTTTCTTATTTTTGCCCTCAGATTAATTTACCTCTTTTTATATCGCCGATATTTTTTGTTCTTTATTTATAAATATCAATAAAACAACTAAATATTCATAAGAATTGATTAAAATTCTTTGTTTTTAATACATTTCTGTAGTTTTTATTTTCTCTAGTAAGTTTACGACCTTTTATTTACACATCATGATAAAATTAACAACAACAAAGAAAGATGAAAATGATTGGACAAAAAAGATACTACTAGTTCTTTGATGAGGCCATTTAAGACTGTAAAACAGTAACAGAAATTATTCAACACCCCAAAATGGGGTTTGTGTCTGCAAAATCCAATCTATTGAAAGTACACAAAAACAAAACATGTGCTTTCTCTCCTCCACCTCTTCCTCTTAGACCATTTTTCATTTCAAGATGACCCTTCGTCGTTTGGCTCACGAATCTGGATCGATGTTTTCGACAAGCTTGCTTCCAATTCATCCAGCTCATCCATGTCTAGGTCATCATCATCATCATCGTCATCTTCTTCTTCTTCATTGACTTCTTTCGAACTCTGTTCAGCATCACCACTACTCTTGCTTGTCCCTGCCTCTGCTTCTTTGTTCTTTGCCTGAAAAGCAAAAAACTCAAGATTCCATTAACATGACTTGGTTGTTTTAAATGATGAGTGAGTGAGAGAGAGAGAGAGAGAGAGAGAGAGAGAGAGAGAGAGAGAGAGCTCACCTTTTGTTCAGTCTCTTCCTGCTCTCTTTCCCTCTCGTATTCTTCACAAGCCTCAGCATCATCCACAAACAAGCTTGCATTGGACAGAAACAGCTCCCGACCACTGAGGTTACAAATCCACACAATGAATCAGCTTCCAAGGACAAAAATAGAGTCACACTGGAGATGGATATGTAACAGAATGATGAATGGGGATTACCTCATACGGTCGTTCTTAGCTCTCTCCGCTTGAGAAGCAGCCAAACCGGCATCTCTCTCAGCAATTTTCTTCCTCTTCCATTCCATAAATAGTGCAGGAGTCATTTGTGTTGCGGTTTGCAGTTTTGCACGCTGAAACATAGAACAAGAAAACATGGGTCTCACAAATCAAGTACCGGGTCCTAGCAGCTATGAGGGAAACTTGAGGAGTATTTTAAACCTCGTTTTCGATTTCGTCCTCAACTGCCAGCTTCTTCGATGACTCCTCTTCCAAGAGGGCTTTCATTTGAGATTTAAGGACATATCCAGGAGGAAGCGCGTGTCTGTAATGACACTCTTTGCCACCATTGGGGCATGACCAGAACCACCCATACTGTTTCTTTTCCACAGCATCCAGAAAATACTTGCAAACCTATTATTTTTCAGTAAACACAAAAACAATTACAAGTCAATAAAACTCAGCGAGACAAATAACTCATGTGTTTAGGATAAGTTTATGAGATGATTATTGAGATGAGACGCAGAGATATTATTTCTTTTAGCATAGACGTATATAGTTAAGAAACATTTATTTCAAAATTATGATTAGCACTAACATCACCAAAAGCATGAGTTCTTGTCAGGCATGAACCAAGTGCGCAGAAAAACACAAGGGAACAACGGGAGGCATAATAACATCTAAGACCCTAATGGCTCTTAATATGAACCGTGCTATTAGCTAAAGGAAGCGCATCGTAAGGCGAATGCACATCAGCTAAAGGTTAATCACAGCAAGTGCAACCAAAACTAATGCATCACTTCACATAATACACGTTAAAAGGCTGTATATTTGAACACAAACCAGTTCAGACATTTTCACAGTGCATTAACAAGAGAAAAGCTACTAATAACTGATAAGCATGTCCCGACAAGCATATAATAAAAAGTCCGAGAAACACAAGATAAGAGAAACAACTTACGATATCTGTTGGCTTATTCTGATTATATTCATTTTTCTTTGATTCAACAACCTTTTCAAGGGTCTCTTGATCCCACTCATCCATATCTCCATCTAAAGCCATATAAAAAAGGCAAAAATATGACCATCATCCAAAGGACCAAAGGGATAGATATATAAGACACTTTGTGCCACACTTTTATACCTTCATCACGCGTATCACTGTAAATATCAATCTTCTCACCCTTCCTTTGAATGTTCAAATCATGAGAGAATTTGCACTTGAAACCCTTTTGACACTGCCCGGCCTTGAAAAACTCACAGAGTATAGACTTTGGATCCACACCTGCCAAGATACATCACCAAAAACAACACACCGTATTCAATAAATAATACCGAAACCAAAGTGAACAAACCAGAGAAACAGTATCAACATTCAACATACATACCTACAGGAACTTTGGGCTGACTAATAGCTACCTTGAACAACTCATTCAATTCCTGTTCTCTCGCTTTCTCTTCCTCTTTCTTTTTCTGTCCTCAAAAAAACCATTTTTCTTGGTAAGAACTTATCTCTCACACTAACTCATTAGACATATTCAAAAAATCTACTCCACTAGCCTCCTAACTTCAAATTCATGAAGAAAACTCAAAACTCATCTCAAGAGACGTGTACCTTAGCTGCAGCTTTAGTTGCATCGGGTTTAGGCTGAACAGATTGCTTGAGACTCTGAACATACTTCTGAACATTCTTGCTCTTGTTCTTGTTTTTCAATCCGAAAGTTTTGTCTTCCACTTGTTTCTGCTTCTTCGCCAAATCAGCCTTTGGTTGTTGCTTTGGAGGCATCTTCAAACACGTTCAATCGATTTAAGGAAAAAAAAAACGCAAACTTTTTTATTGTACACGGATCCGATGGAAGGTTCTCTAAAGCTAATGTATCAAAATTAGGGTTTCTAAGGTTCTGAGTGAAAACGAAAACCTAAATTTGATCGGTAAAAAAAATCCCAGAAATCTGTATTGAAGCAAAACGGCGGAGATGAAGAAAATTTGCCCAGAAACAGAGAGACCCTAATGAGTAAAATTACCGATCGAGATAGGAGAAAGAGATGAGACAAAGGTACAACATTTGCCTGGTATTAGCCATTTGTCTACACTGATACGAAACACTAGCTTTTACTATTGTTGGGCTCACCTCAATATAAATGGGCCTAAATTTATAGTCCATTTAAGGCCCAGTTTTAGGTCACTCATCTTATAAAATTTCCAAACCAGAAGAATGAAAAAATGCTGCCAAAAAAAGGAAAAATGAATCATAATCATGTTTTAATAATAATCAAGATTTAAATTAACACAATAATGCAATAATGAGAAAATGCAATAATACAATAATGCAATTTTTTTCTATTAACTTGATTCCTTTGTACAAACCATAAATGGGTGGAGACAACTTCTCAGACTCAACCAAAAAAAAGAGCTAAATTACAAAAAGAAATAAATTTTTATTTCAATCACGAAAATAATGAAAGAAAGACTGCACAACACCAACAAGAACAATCCATTAGCCAAGCTTTGTCTCTTTTTGTTTACTCCCAGCAAAACAACATATACTCTTTATGAAATCTCTGGGATGATTAGAGAATTACAATGATAAACAAATAAACAAATCGGCGAATCTAAAAATTTCTTCGCAGCAATTTTCTCTGAGATTCTTCTTCATGCTTTTGCATGGTGTTCTTGAAGGGTGGCAGTTTTGGTTTCTCTGAATTACTTACTAATGTAAGAATATGAAAGATGGATTTTCCAGAAGTTCCTCAGCAGGTTTCACTTGGGCAAAGTCCTTATCTTGCATTGAACTACATAAGTCATCGATCGACAAGGATATGATGTTGCTGTGCATGGCCAAAAGGAACGGTTTTGTTAGTTTCTAGAAAGATAAATGTCATCATGACTTTGGATCATAAAAGCAAAAGATAGAGATGATGCAAAGCTACACTTACCTAGAATCCTCTTTTAACAAGAAGTCGCTGCTGTCTGTCATAACTCCTGTCATGCTTGCAATTACCTATTGATCGATGAGCAAGCATTAAACTACTAGAGCAGAGGATCTTCATATATGTCAAGAGAAGAGAACTATTTCCTCAGAAAGCTTACATCTTGGGAAACACTCTTTGTGTTGTAGATTTCATCCTTGTACAGAGTACACAGTTTAAAATGCTGCTGTATTTGAAGGTTCTGAGTGAAGGTAAAATGGTGTAAGCATAATTACAATGTCAAAGTTCTCCAGTTATCGGTAAAAGAGTTGGTTGATAGAGAGACTTACTGGACACAGATCATTTGCAATCTCGTCGTATGAGATGTTGTATTTCTTATGGATGAGCTGTTGCAGACGCAAATTCAAGGGGGAAATATGTGAGAAATACAAACTCTTACTAAGATTCAAGTAAATTTGCTTAGACAACATTTCTTAAATTCAAAACATACCAAGAATCCAACAGCTTGTCTGGTATGCTTGAGTTCATCCCAGGATGAGCCAGCATACTATCAGAAGAGATATTGTGTTATGTATTAACCCAATTGACGATGACGAAAGAAGAGAAAGGAAACTGTACTTGGGATTACCTCTTCTTTTGTTTCGCAGCACCATTTCTCTAACTTTTCTAAACCAGATTTTAGATATTCTCCATTGATAAATGAACAGTTATCTGGACGCGTGACAAGGCTGCAGATCAGAAAGAAGAGGTTGATAATAGTCTGCTTATCATAGAGATGCATATTTAATATTCCATTGATAGACAATAACAATTTCTCACCTGTTACATACTTGGACATTGATGAGTGAGAAAGCCTGAGAGAATATCTTTTGGATAAGAACCGGAGGAACCTGTAACAACAATAAGCCATAAGAATTTCCTGACATTTAGAGAGATAAGAGCAGTGAGTGGAAACGAGTTTCACATACAAAGCTCTCTTTTAGTGTGCTTAGCAGTGCATCGAGGCCTTCAATAATGTCTTGCCAGTAGTTAGCAGTGGTTATAGATATTAGCGCATTCCCCTTAAATGTTTTTGGTGCCTAGAAAGATTCTCTCATGTCAGCTTACAACACATACATACAAAGGAAAGATGAAAGTAGAGAAGCATTGTGGATCATGTCACCTGGATGCAGAGAGCAAGGACAGTGTTCAACTCCTTTTTCAGGTTATCCCAAATGATTCCTAAAATCTTTTCAACATATGCTTCAAGTTGCTGCTTGAAATGCAAAGCTGGATCCTTGGCATCAACTGGTCGAATAGCTTCAGCCGCTGGAGAACGGAAACCCTGTTAAAATATAAGGTAAGGATTGTTTAGCTTTTGGAGCAGAAACTCATCAATACAAGATTAAAAAGAAAAAAAAAAGAGAGAAGAGTATATATACCTTGGTCATCCATCGGACTAAGGAAGGTGACTGTCGAAGTGGAGTGGCCCCGGTTCCACCAGATTTCAGACTTTGTTGGAGCATGAATAATAATGTTGACGTATTGGATAACCAATATGCCAAATTTGCGTCGTTATCTTCATCCTAAAAATAAGAATCACTAATCATTCAAATCTGATAAAAACCAGATTTGTACTGACGTAGACAAGACAGCATCCCATTTTAGTACCTTTATAGCAGAACCAATCATTTGAACGAGGCGATCAAAGACATTGGTTCTTTCAGCTTCAAAGGATTTCCAATGAAGAAGACATTTGTAGATGGTAAATGCCGCTACAGGCTTCCCCTGGCTGAATCCAACATTCTTTGTGACAGAGTTGATAAGGGCATCGACATCCTCCTTTTCCAAAAAACCCAACAAATCTCTCTTCAACCAAAGAGGGGATATATTAAAGATGAGAAGCACATAAAAGAGTAATTTAACGAAACAACATACATGTTGAGGATCAATATGGGATCCCCTTGACTTAGTGTCAGATCCTGATTCTTGTATCCTTGGTGGTGTTGTAAACTCCGCTCCCTGCAAAGACGGCTTTTAGAGATATATAAACAACTGGAGCAGAACTTCATATAAAAGTAGACAGAAAAGGAAAGACATAATTTACACTGAGTTGACTTTCTTCGCTAGTAAAAAGGCCATTTTGCAAGTTCTAAACAAATACGAGCAATATTGTAATTAGGATGATTGAGAGAGTCAGATGTAGACATCCAAATATTTCTCTGGGCATGTCTACCTTTAATGGAGTAGAAAGGAATCGTCCTGATGCTGTCTTAACAGGAGTGGTTAAGACAGATTCCTTCAAAAAGTTATTCTCAAGTTTCACCTCCTTTAATTTCTCTTCGAGACTGCAAATGAAGAAAAAGCACATATGTTGACTGTCAGTGGTAATGAAAGCCTTAATATCTCTGTGAAAATTCAATAGCCAAAAGACCAATAGTGAATACTTGTGCATGGCGGTCTTCAAATTATCAATTTTGTTTTCAGCGTCTAAAGCCTTCTTCAGCCTCTCTTCACTAATTTTCTTTGTCTCCTCAAACTTTTTCTCTGTTTCATCAATCTTCAGCTCCAGCGAAGTTACCAGGGACTGCATATGAAAGAGATATGAATTTAAATATTTTAATTGTTTTCCACAGCTTTGAAATCCTTAGTAAGAAGCAAAAAAACAAATACATAACAGAGCAAATTCCCTACCTTGAGTTTTTCGTTTTCACTAGTGAGTTTCTCCATTAGCACGGTGTCAACAACAGGAACCTCCTTTACTACAGGAACAATTGCTGCAGTCTTTTTTGCAGCTTCCACTTCCTTTAAGAGCGATACCTTGGTTTCCTCGAACTGGAGTTGTATTTCTTCCAATGCTAATTGTAGTTTTGCGTTTTCTTGGGCTTTACTTACTTCCATGTCCACCTACAATGTAAAAGCCACAAAACAGGTGAAGGATGTGTTGAACCAGGAACAAGAGAAAAGAAAACGTTTGAGGATGGTGAAAAACTGAAAAAGATAGAGAGCTGTGTTTTATCTGACCCTCATGCGTTTCTCTAGGTCCAGTCTCCATGTGAGTTCTTCCACTTTCTCCGCAAGCATACTCTTGGCAGCTTGAAGGACTACAGTGTCCCTCGCATCCTGCAGGAGATATGAAGGCATCAAAAGACCAAACATTATCTGAGGTGTTACAGTTTCCATGTGAAATGCTTAGACTGTAACATAAAAAAATAAACAGACACAGACAGAAGTGAGAGGTAGAAAAGCACACCGTCTTAAGCTTTCGCAGTTCTTTACGGGCTAGCCTTGCTCTCCATGCACTTTGTGTTGTAATTGCTGCTTTTTTCAGCTTCTTGTAGTGCAACTCGGCCCGGAGTCTACGGCAATGGCTCTGGTATATGCAATGAAAAATTAAAAATCAGAGTCTAGAAGAAATTTTGACGAGTGAGAAAAGGCTGCGAAGCTCAAAGATGAAAAGTAAAAGGAAGAGACAGTTTTTATTCCATTAATTTTCCCAATAATAATAAGATTTCTCCACCTGAATCACAGTTGTGGCCTTGGTCTTCCTTCGTAGTACGACACGAGCAGCCATACCGCGCAAACCTGACTGAACTGTAACAACAGCTTCAATGTAAGACCTCTTCCTATCAAGGTGGATCCGCAAAGCTCTCTGGATCTTCAAAGCAGCAGCTTCTCTGCGCAAGTTCTCAAATCTATATCGAGCAACTTGACCTGTTAATGATGGATAACAAAGCAGATAATAAATGAAAGATTCACATTTATTCTTCTGAATGGTTAAGTTAACTTATATTCTTTACAGCTTTTAGATACCTCTGTACACAGCCTGTATATTTATTGCAGCGTTGCGGAGCATTATAAAGCTTTGGCGGGTCAGGTAGGAGCGGAATTTCCACTGGATAATGCAGGCTGCTCTTCCTAATACCTCAGTCCTCCGATCATCTAACTCAGCCATCTGCCCAGCCTTGAGAAAAACCTTTGTCTTTCCAATCTGTGAAAACAAGTACATCAAATACCAAGCTCGTCTGGCCAGAAAAGTATTCAAAACGTGACGTTCACAAAGTACCTGGAACCCATTGAGTCCAACTGTCTCCAAAAGTTTCTTGCACGCTGCTTTCTCATCAGAACTAGCAGGAACAAGCCGTAAGTTTAGAAAAAAAAATTCAATACAGTATTGGGTAAGCTTTCAACCTCTGAATTGAGAGAGGCATACCTCTTATCCAAAGTAGCAGAATCTAGGATACCAAATCTGTCCAGGAATTCATCAAAATGTTTTCGCGTAGGATATCCAGCACGGCAAACCCTGATTGTCTCCATCACACCCTAAAAATATGCTTATACAGAATTTTTAAACTCGCACAGAGTAATAACAAGCAAATGTGCACAGACAAACAAAAAAAGTAAGTAAATCTCACCCCACAACGTAGCTGTTGCAGGCTATTTTGGTTCTCAAAGATAGAAGGCTTCAGGAGATTATTGGGCTTCACGCAACGAATATAGTGAGGCTCAGTAGTATTAAGACCTTCAATCAATGATGCCAATTGTTGCTGCATAAAAGTAAGACAGTTAATTTAGTAATCCTGTGATGGAACCGAACGATTTTTACATAAAAACTATCTCATTTCACTGCACCTTAAATTGTGAAGCTATAGAAGAGAACTTCGACTGTTTGTTAGCATCTTCCACTAGAGGAGGAAATAGACCTGCAATAAAAGTGCACCTAGAAGCACCTAGCAGAGCCTGATGCTCTGCAACAACATAATCTTTGTTCTTTTCCAGAAACTGCTCGGTCTGGTAAGTGACCTGAAAAGATAACTCAATATTTTAGGATATAAACAAATAGTATTTCAGGACATGATTGCATTTCATAAATTCAGAATGCTAAAACAGGTTTTTACTCACATCACCAGCATAGTGGCAAATTGTGAAGTCAGTTCGAGATAATTTTGGCTTGCTAAAGTACTTGTTATCTTTCAATGTTTCGTACAGCTTCTGAGAAAATGTTTTATGTGTTGATCTTGGGAACATGCTGCAAGATACAGGTATACAACTTCAAATCACCGGAGAGACAAAATATGCGGAATAATAGCAATTGAAGCTCTTAGGCTTACCAAGCCTCGTCCAGAAGTGCAATAATACCACCACGTTTCTGAAACGTAAGAAGACAATGATGAACATGCGAGTTTAACTTAAAATGGAAGCTATACACTAAGAGCTTGCAGATAAAACGTAGTGAAACTAGTTACCTTCTCAATAAGTTCCAAAACATATCGATTATCTGGGAAAGTAATTTGGCTCCACTCAATTTCTTCTTTCGTGTACTCTTCTTGTTCCATTTTCAAGACGTGCTGCCCAGAAAAAGTAATGGATAAGAATGGAGAAAGGCTGAATTAAAAAAAAACATTATCAGAAGGAGCAGGCCTCAGACAAACCTGAGTAAAATGTTGCTGAAGTTTCTCATTTGTCAAATTGATGCAAAATTGCTCGAAACTGAAAAAAATCATGCACTAGTAAGCATCAAAAGCAACATGCACTTGAAATGTTTTCCCATTCTTCCATATCAGAATGTAAATATTCTTAAGAATAGCAAACACTGTCTTATAAATAAAATTCCAAAAGTTAAAAGTCTCCCGTTTTCTTGATATACAGTAATATCAATGAGAATACCCCATTCCAAAACTAAAGGTTCATGTCATGTGTCTGATGTTTCATGTGAGCCTTTGTTCCATAGTATTATACAAAACCGGTTTTATTGCATTAACCAAACATAAGGCATACCGGATTACGCACCTGTTTGTCTTAAAACTCTCAAATCCATATATATCCAGCACTCCAATCATGTCTTTTGAGTCAGGATCTTGCCCAATTGAATTATTGATCTTGTTTACGATCCTACAAGAGCAATAAGGGAAGTTAGCAAAGAGTAATGAAAGTAACTTTCGGAAACAAGAAAAAGAATCATCCAGCTGCAAGAAATAATGTGCTCGTAAATACTACACATACCAATCAAACAATCTTGAGTATACAAATTTTGCCAAGGCATCTCTACTGAGGGCCGCAGAATTTGGATCCAGACATCTGGAAATTGTTTCTTCAGGTGTCACCATTATACGTTTACAAAGAGAATCTTCCAGTGCCTGCTCATCACACCTGCAGAAATTCATGGAATCAGGAATGAGTTATTTTCACATTATCACATATTCAATAAACCAAGTATCAGAAAGGTTGCATTTAACATTAAAATTCAACTCAGTTAGTTACACACATGAAAAGCTCAGCCGCAATCTTCAGGTATTTCTTAGACTCATCAGTTGGAACTGAGGAGTCTGGTTCTTCTCCTATTGCAAATTCTATGTTACCTAGATGAAGAATAGCTGCTACAACTCGAAATATTGCTTCCTGACAAGAAAGTGATATAAAATACACTCATATACCAATATCACCATTTTTACTAGGAGAAGGGTAAGAAAACTACCTGTTCCTCTAAATTTATCCCAACAATTCCCATTGCTTCTCGAGTTTTAGTGTACTCCTTTGAATCATCCACCCCGTCTAACTTAATACAATGAGATTGATTCAGATAACGGAATTCTGTTGGATCGTTCAACTTTAGTTTTCTTTTGTCCTGTCAAATAATAAAAGGAAAATGAGAAGCATCAGGACATAGTTTCAGAGATTTGGGCTTAGAAAACACTGCCAAATTTCAATGCAGTTTTCAAACTTTCAGTAAATGGGAACAAGGGATACAAGAGACTAAAGATAAATGGATTTTTTTACTATTTATCAAAATAGTTAGTCGTGGATAGTGTAATCCTGATTGATGGATATATCAAATCTTCCAGATAGAAGAATCTCTAACAACTCTGGCATGTTAGAAAAGAAAGAAAAGCCATATGTACCTCTGGGGGTGCAGCACAAAGCATGTAAAAACAGTGATAGTTTCTCTCGGGATCTGACACTTGGCAAACCCGTGATCTCTCTAGCAAATACGTCCTGATAGCAGCTCCTGATATCCTTCCCCTTTGATCGAACTGAATCTCCACGAATTTACCAAATCGACTGCAACATGATAATGATTGTCCAGATGAAAAGGTGATGAAATATTTGGTCAATGGATGGTGAGTACAAGAAATGATGAAAATTTGTGAGTTTGTATGCGTGTGTGTGTGTTACATTCACCTTGAATTGTTGTTCTTGACGGTTTTTGCATTTCCAAATGCTTCTAAAACAGGATTGGACTGCACACAAACCATTCATGTCAAAGAATAATCTTTCACTAAACTCTAGAAATCCTGTCTTTGACAATCCACAAGGTCTATAATAAACTATTTGCCATTAGTTACCTCCAAAACTTGATCTTCGACAGTCCTTCTGTCAGAAACAGCTCGACCTCCCATTTTCGCTAGATATTTCATAAGCATTTTAGCAGTCTCAGTCTTCCCTGCTCCACTTTCACCACTTACTAAGATTGATTGACTAATTCCCTCATTAATCATTTGTCTATACAAACAGAAAACAAAAATGTCAAAACAGAAATCCACCAATGATGAATGGAACAAGAGAAAAACTTCAAAGTTGAATGGCAAGCACCTGTAAGCTGCATCCGCAACTGCAAACGGATGGGGACTCAATTCTCCCAAAGCGGCTCCTTTATATTGTGCCATCATATGGTCATTGTAAAGATTCGGTAGTTGTTTAAAAGGGTTTACAGCAATCAATATATTTCCTGTGTATGTCTAGTAAGCAAAAAGAAAGCAATTTTTAGGCCAATCTTACAGAGCAAATTGAAAAAAAAAAAAGAAAAACCAGCGAACAGAAGGAGACTCACATATATTTCATCTATATAATATCTTGATTTCAAATTTTGTAGGACTCCTGGTTCATGTAAATACGCTAGTGTTGTCATATCATCCACTCCAGAAGGAGGAACTTCCATATCTTTTGGATATGTATTTGAACCTTTGGCAACAACCTGAAAAAAAAATCAACAGAAGTATGAGAAACAATCTCATTAAACATATACAGATTCCATCCTTAAGCATCGGGAAAGTATAACTAAATTCGGTTATACATACCGTCTTCCCTGAGGTACATTGGACCTTTATATCTTCTCCATTAACCTCAACAACTTCACCATCTATCCATGCCTCCTCTGGATCTTGCACCCAAACAATCGAGCCAACTTTAACTGTAGAACAAGCCTGAACAACAACCACCAATCAATTACATACCATTTTATAAATATAAAAACTTCTCAAACTATGTGAGAGGACAGAAACAGCATTCAATAGTCTAGTTTAGAGTCTTATGGTCCAAGAACTAAGACCCCACAAAATTTGATATCTGAATATAGAGAATTTAATAATAACCATGAAAGCAACAAATGAGAAAACCTTAAAGACCATGTTCAATCTCTGTATCAACGACAGAGCATAATTAAATGAAACCCAGAAGAAGCAAACACACACAAAATTTGGAAGAAAGTATCAAAAGTTAACACATTTGCCGTTTGCAACAACAACAAAAATCAAAACTTTAAGTAAAACAAAACGAAAGAAACGCTACAATGGAATTAAAACGGTTGATAAACCCAGAAATTTAAAAGTACCATTTTCACCGGAGATGAATCAAATCAGAAACCCAAGAGATAGATTCCTGTAGCAACAAAGAATCATTCACTTGCTTGAGCTAGAGACGAAGTTCAATGTGACTCAGAGTGTGAATGCAAATAATAGGATTCTCAGAGAAAGAGATTTGTATCTTATAGAGAGAGTTGAGAGATATATGTATGTGTGAAAAGCTTTTAAATTAAAACCCTTTGACAACAAAACAAATTGCTAATGAAGAAATCATAAATCTTCTCTTCCTCTTATATAGTTTTCACCTATTTTTTGCTGTTTTCTTTTAATTTCTTCTCTTTTTCTACTTCTGTGAATAAATTAGTCTTTCTAGAGTAAAGTAATTAAAGGGTAATTTACTACCAAAAAAATATTAAAAGGGTAATTTAGTATTAATTAACAGTAAATTCCAAAAATACCTATTCTGATTCTAATCACTTTTGTTATTTTCTAGAGATAAAATGGGAAAATCCAAATTTAACAAAGACGAAATTATCAAATTCTTTTGTTTTTTCCATCTTTTGCTTCTTTTACTTAAAGTTGATAACTTTTCCCTTATACACTCTAACTTATCAAGTTATTGTCTCTAAACTCTTATGTGAAACGTCATATTCACATCATTTTAATTAAACTAATTAGACATTTCTAAATGCTTATTCAGAAGTGAAATTTTCTTTATGTCATTAATTTTTTAGTAAAAAATCTCAGTGAACCTATGAAATGATAAAATGTGACTTGATTTAATGGAAATGTTAAATATTAGAAAATATATGTTAGAAAGAAATTGAGTTAATATTAGATCATTTATTTTATAAGAATATATTATAATCTATTCATGATTTATAGTATATGATAGCTAAAACACTCAAGTTATTTAAAAATATATGTTAATAATAGTGAAAATAGTTAATTTTAAGATTAATAGTATTAAGGTGCTTTGTTAATTTTCTACTTTATTAGCATTAAATTGAGTTAGATTTTTCTTTACTAATTAAAAAAAAAAATACTATGTGCCTTAAATTTATTTAACTTTTTAGAAAGTTTGTCTTTTGATTTCGAAAATGAAAATTCATAAATAGTGTCTTATATAATAGTTTTATTTATAAATATGGTTTCTCTACACCTACTCAGAAAGTTAGTAAGCCATACATTTGGATTCGATTATTGAAAGAGATTGAACATCAGGTGCCAAAGTGTCTGGTTAATTGGTGGTTTAACTTAAACCACTTGCCTACATAAACCTTCCACGTTTTATACTAATAATATGTACACGAAATTAGAAAAACATATTACAACAAGTCAACAACTGTGGTGAGGTCCTTTTGAATTGTAAACTTTGTGTTCATTTGTTTATTTAATCGAAATTACATGTGAGATTTTTTTGGCATTTTTTTTTTTTTTTTTTTGAACAAAGGCTTCTTTTTTTTTTCCGTAAACAATACGAAGATAAATCAAATACAACAAAAAAATTAAGTGATTAAGCGACACCTTCACCACATACTTGAGACTTAAGCAATAATTATTACAATTTTTTTTGTCACTTCCATGTGTCGATGTTACTTGCCGGTGAACATGGTTTATATTTATATCTTTTGCTGCTATATGATTAGAAAACAATAGTGAAACTGAAAAAGCCGGTGTTAGTTTCACTTTTTGATAGATTTTTATGTATTGGGATGAAAGAACAAAACTTTTGTGGTTTGTTTAAATTGCTATTGTTTTTTTCAATCATTCTTGTTTTATTTTTGCTATAAATTTTGTTTCTGCTTGGTCTTTATTATTATACTAAGTGATTAAGTTTAGAAGATCCAAAGAACAAACATAATTATTGGAACAAATATGCATGTCAATTGGGTTAGTCTGCAAAACCCGCATATATTTGATCTCGGTCCGTACAAATAAAAATTTATATTTTAAAGATCAACATGACCCTAACCGATACGGCTAGGCAAAAAAAAAAAATTGTAAATTATAAAATTTCTTAAAAAATAATTGTAGATGAATTGAGTCAATCAAAATTTAAATAACCGTTAAAGCCAATTTAATTTAGAAGATTTTCTTTTTTTTTAAATCAAATAAATTTAATTGAAATTTAAATAACCACTAAAGCCAATTCAGTTTATAATTTCTTTAATATTTTAACATGTTTTTATTTCCATCTTATGAGCATGATACATACTAGTCTTATATTTTAAGAAAAGTTATAGACTATTCATTAAAAAAAGAAATTGTTATATATTTACGTTTTATTAGGATTTTATCTTTGATTAATATTATAGAACGCAATATGTTTTCGATAAAGTCATTGAAAAAAACTCAATTTTAACAGTGTATAATGTTAAAAACATCTTTGTATCCACTAGAGTCAAAATAGTTTTTTCTAAAATTAGATATGCACAGACTCATCACGCGTGTGCCACTTGCACTAGAAGCATTTTGGATAGGAGGTGGTGAAGACATGAGACACTCTTTCATATGCTCATCCCTAGCAGTGGCTTCCACAAAGACTTGAAGACAAAGTTCACACCCTTTTTCAGCGAAAATGGTTTTGCATTTTTCTTTGAATGGTCGAGAGGGATGGTTCGGAACTGACATTGTTCAAAATAATCATCAATCAAACACCAACCCAACAAAAAAACAGAGAACAAGAAGATCATATAAGCTCAAGCCATACCGTGAAGGTGTTCTCGAACAGATTCGAATGATTTACAATGTTTGAAGCAAACCCCACACTAAGGCTGATGAATCGAATGGAACGCAATCTTGATGTGAAAAACATATTCTCTATAAGAATTGTACCTCTTGTAGCAAGCAACTCATTTCTTGGTTTTGCTCCCGCCGGCTTCCATGGCTTTCACACAACACAAACATGAAATTATGGTTTAGACACAAAAAACAAAACTCGGAATGATATGTTGGCTCAGTTGGTTTCTCTCTCTACTTAAGTGACTCATGAGGTTTTGTCTTCGGTACAATCCATTTTTTGTAACATTTTTCTTTTCTATATAACCACAAATATATTTTCTTCTTCTTTTTTGTTCGCTCATACGTCACATATACATATCAATTGGAAAATATTAACTCCTTATTTTCATTAGAAAATAAATCATTACAATTAAACTCAATACATATGACGATATGAGTTTCATAAGAAAGTAATATGAAAAACAATTGAGTATATAATTTTTTAGTATAAATTTTGCACGGTAATTTTGAAAATTTTAATAAATATTTAATTGATAATATAAGAAAAAAAACTAACTATTGATTAAAAATATTTAGCAATTAAAAAAAATTAACTTCTTAAAAAACTAACTATTAATATTATGAATACTAACTAGCAATTCTAGTTTCTTTGTTCTTTACTTTGGGTTCCAGTAGCATTCATTTCATGGTTCGTTTGGTCACGTTGATCTGATCAGTCAGATACTTAAATCGGACGTTCCTACATATTCCTCGATTAAAAATTATTTTGCTTTTGCCAATATAAACCAAACGCAAACGGATTTTAGCGTTTTGTCCTCAACTGTTATATCTCGAGAGATTAGATAGGTTTCATAATGTAGGCCCAATAAGACCTTATTAATTTTAAATTCAAAATTTTAAAATATTTTTTTCTCTTCCGTTTACTCAGCCACTGTGACCGTTGTTTGCTTAGCCCATAAATCGATTTTTGTGTTTATTGGGCCTACAGATTTTCTTTCTTTAGACTGTGTTGTATAACAAAATGAAGAAGACTCAGAAACTCGAAAGCAAGCTTCGGTTTGGCTGAAGTGGAAGGAGGAATTAAGAAGATATGGAGGAAGAAAGACAAACATATCAAATTATACTCTACGACTTTAAAGATCAACAATCCATGTCATTGTGTCCAATCTACAGAAGATACTAGAAATTAGAAAAGAATTACAACAGCTTTGACCAAGTGACTTGTTACCATTCACCAGCCAATTACTCTCAAGCCAGAATTTTATTTAACCAAAAAATATTTCGGATGTAAATTCAGAAAACCGGAAACTTAACAACGATGACCAAAAGCCAAATTTCTTAGGAACTTGAAAAACTAAAAAAAATTAGGTAATTACTAACTTCACTAAAATAAAATATATAAAAATGTTTTTTTGTGGGTGAGAGAGAAAAGGAGAGAACTAAATACAGGCGTCCTTCAAAATACAACCCTCCCTGTGCTTTTGCATCCTCGCAAAAACAAACAATTAAATCTCTATTGAGGATAATCATAACAACAAACAGCTCCTAAAAGAAATCAAACCGGAAATCTTTACCCAGATGAACCGAACCTGGCCGGATTAACCAGAACCTAACCATGCAGCTCAAGAGTTTGTGAGCCTCCTTTTCCCTTTTCTTCACTGTACATTTTCTGGTTTCTCAGAGCCAGTCACCATTGCCGGACCAGAGATGTCTAGACGACGACGGTCCACCGTGTTCGCTCATGCTTCCTCTCAGTCTAAAGAAGTTTCTTCTACTACGCATGGGTCTTAACGGACCTGATCTGTTTGGTAGAATAAGACCTCCTACTCTTGGAATGCTAGAGGCAGAGTGAGGCCGGTTCTCCATGTCCTCTAGTGGTCCTGAGCTATAATCCATTGTTATGAACGACGAAGCTTGACCATACCTTAACCGAGGTGTCAAATTCCACCAGCTGCTATCCGAAGGAGCCAGATCGCCTTTGAAGTCAGCAGAGTCTGGTACTGATGAGTCCTTTTGGCTGCAATAATCACCACAGGTCTCATCTGCATCGTTGTATATAAGTTTTAGTGCCTGCACAACTTCACCCATGAATGGTCTGTGTGAGACCTCTTGGTGGACGCACATGGAGGCAATCGCAGCCACTTTCGCCATGTCATCAAAGTTGTAGGTTCCAGCCAATGCAGGGTCCACCAGTTGCTCCAGGCCCTCTCTGTTGGCTAGTAAGGGTCTCGCCCATGTCACAAGGTTTTCCTCTCCCGAAGGTTGAGACATGTCTACTGGTCTTCTACCGGTTAGAAGCTCTAGTAGAACTACACCATAACTATAGACATCGCTTTTAACAAGGAGATGCCCCGTCATTGCATACTCAGGAGCCACGTACCTGAAATTATTTCCAGGGTAGTCACTGTAAGTCCAGAGTGTCTGTATTCATCATATTTGAGTTGGAAAGAAATTTTACCCAAAGGTCCCCATGACTCGAGTTGAAATATGTTGACTTCCTTCGGTTGCTTCTCTTGCCAGTCCAAAGTCTGAGACTTTTGGGGTAAAGTCATCTTCTAGGAGAACATTGCTAGCCTTGAAATCACGGTGGATTACTCGGGGATTTGAATCTTCATGGAGATAAGCCAGTCCTCTCGCTGCTCCAAGTGCAATCTTCAACCGCGCATCCCAATCAAGCGTTCCTTCTGTTTTGTCAACAACCGGAAAGCCAGGTTTTAGGTGGTGATGCAACGAGAAGTGATGGATATAATTGGGATATATTGTTATTAAAAGTGCAGAGAAAAGAATATGTCACCGTGTAAGTGGGACTCAACACTCCCATTGTGGACGAGCTCATAAATCAAGCAACGTGTACGACCTTCAATGCATATTCCAATCAGTTTCACAAGATTGCGGTGGTGCAAACGGCTTAGCATCTCGACTTCGGCAATAAATTCACGGTCTCGATTCTGATTGTCCCTAGTTAGCAGTTTCACTGCAACCTCAGTTCCATCTTCCATACTCCCCTGATAAACACGACCAAATCCGCCCTCGCCCAAAACCCTCTTGGCACTGAATCTATCAGTAGCCTTCTCAAGCTCGGAGAGTGTGAAGGTCTTAACTGATAAAGCACATGTAGCCATGGAAGACATCAAAGAATCTGAGCCTGAGCTTCTGGCGCTACTGGAAAACATAGATCCAGCACCTGCAAGGCGAATAAATTTTTCAGAAACAGGTTCTTTTAAAGCTATAGAAGCGTTAAGAAGTCAGAGGGTGAAAATTACCAGGCCTTTTGTTAATCGATGGAGCCAAAGCCGGACCAACAGCATTAGATGACTTCCCAATTTTCTTCCATTTCACGATTATAGAAATAGCTCCAACCAAAACCAGAATGAGGACAAAACCTGACAACGCAATAATTGCAATCGTTCTAAAACCTATTCCCTGGCTTTTGTTGGCAAAAGTTGTTGCATTGATCGGAATTGGAAGGCCTCCTGGAGCATCTCCAGTAACATCTCCATTTGGCGAAGAAGAAGGAATTCCTGAAGCAAGGTTAAGAAGTTCAAACTTTGAAATAAAACAAAAAAAAAGTAGAAACTTGCATCTGAATGAAATCAGTTTACCTGGATAACTTATGTGCGTAACCTCATAATCACCAAAAACAGTCTCATTTAGAGGTACTTTCTTGTGCCGGAATCTCTGATAAATAAGTGTTGCTGTAGTGTTGTCGAACTTTTCCCCAAGTGGAACAAGGTTAATATCCACCACTGTTTTCCCTTGATTTTCACTGTCGGCACTGGCACCCATTATTTTCACTTGGCTTTGTTCCAAGTATGTTCCAGCAGCAACCTCAATTTCTAACTCGTTGGTCACGGGGAAAATAGAAAAAGGTGCGACACTTAGTAGAAGCTGAACTTTCATGGGGAAGACACAACCACAAGGTGAACCAAAGGGAGTTGAAGTGAGAGGCTCCACACATGTCTGCTGACAGTCTATCAAAAGGAAAGCCGGAAATACACAGGAAAAAGTAGTTACTACGCTTGATTTATCAACTGAAGTCTGAAGAAAAAGTATTCATATAAAACATTATCGTTGCCACTATAATAGGACGCAGGATAACCAACAAGAAGCAAAAGAACTACCATGTGACGAAGGTGACACTGCAGTGGCATTGCGTCTTAAATGCCAGCGACGATGACGGTGATGACCCTTGTGCCTTAGTGGTGGAATGCGACTTGGGTTGGGGGAAAAAGCTAAAAAGGGAAAGACAATGAACAATGAATACTCCTAGACAGAAACATAATGACACTATGTTTAGGTGACAAATAGGATTCCCTTACTGACCTGGTGAAGGTGTAGGAGCAACTGATGGATTAAGATAAGGATGAAAGAAATGCATTTGATGCGCCTTTGATCGGGTAAATGGCAAACTCATCGGAAATAACCGAGCTGCAAATGATAAAGCAAGCTGATAAGTCATCTATAGATTCTTTCTACACATGTCGAATATTCATAGCAGTGAAAAGTTTCGAAAAAATAGAATGTTTCTAATAGTATGCATACTCCATCCTCCTCTCTTGGGTTTAAAAGTATAATGCCAACTGTAGAGGATAAAATTTGGCCAAGAGAATGTCACACAAAATCGATATTTCCTCAAGATACTCAGAAAAGAAAGAGTAAGATCTATGTGCATTCTAGCTATTAAAAGGTTGTGTGCCAATTAAGGCACAAAACGTGAGGACTTGATCTTCACTCTCACGCTTCACAATCACAGATTCCAAACTTAAATAATCTAAACTCTTTTGCTTACTTTGTACATAACCAAAATTAGCTTCTAAATATATCTAAATCCAATAAACAATTCTAAATATAGATAGACCACCAACTAATCTTGAGCTGTCAAAGTAAGAGCAACTTAACTAAAGGTTAATTTCTCCTATCAAAATCGTTTCCTAAATTTGAAAAGGGGAAAAGAAATTTGTTAACTAGTTCATACCAAAGCATATAGGAAACGAGGCGAGAGAGTGAAGAAGAAGAATTAACAGCAGAAGCATCGCAAAGTTCCGCATCTCTTATCTCAAATCAAAAACCACCATTAGTCAATAACGGAGACACCAAGCCTCGGCGAACACTCTCCGCCGATCAAAACGAAGACTAACCAGAACCAAAGGTGTAACCATATAGCTTCCTCAAAGCTTCACAGACATTGATTTCTCCCTCGTCCCGAAAAAAATTCAAAAACCCTAGGGTTAGAGAGAAGCGAGTAGGTTTTAACGCGATTTTGACAGATCCACGAAATGCGGCTCGAGATCTGTACAGAGCAGGGAAGCAGAGAACGAGAGCTTCTCCGACGATAGAGAGAACGAGAGCTTCTTCTCCGGCGAAGGTATCAGAGTGGTAGAGAGAGATTGGAAGCGAAGAGAGTAAAGTGAATTCGAAACCAGAAGAAGCGAAGAGAGAGAGAGAATTTAATGCTGATGGTGGGAAGGGGGCGTAGGGTAGTGTGTTGCCGTAGTGAGACTGCTTTCGGAGAAAGGCAAAAAAAAAAAAAAAAAAAAGGCGATGATGATGGCGTTAGCGAACACCGACGCGGTTTCGTATGCGCGTGGTGGCCACGCACATCGAAACGACAAAACTGGTGGCCGTTTGCTACCGTCACATCGACAAAACCGTTTCTTTTTTGGGCGTTAGTTGCCTTATTGGGCCGGGACTTACTTGAATTTTAGCCTACTAAACGGAATCGTTTTGGGTTTGATTTTTTTTTTTTTTTTTTTTTTAAAAAAAAAAAAAAAAAAAAATTAAAAACCCCAAATGGGCTGGGCTTGATTTCTATAAACTTGGAAACTAAGTATTTTCGGATTTTACTTTTGTTAAAAGTTTATTTTCGAAATATTTTACATTAAAAAGTAATAGTAATAATTCCACAAATGACAAGTATCAACTCTCAAAACTATTCCATTTTCGTGTTTGTTTCCAAAATTAATACTATATACTTGGCAAAATTTCCTATACTTTTAAGAAGACTTTATCAGTTATTTCCATTGTTTCTTTTTTTGGGTCAAAAATTCAATTGTTTCTAAAATATTAAAAGCTAACTAAATGATGGTAGAAGTAATTTTGATCCAAAATATAACAATGTTTTTCCGGTTTTGATAAATTTGGACTATTTGTCTATTAGGCAAAATAGAAGTTTGATCAAATTTAATCAAGACCATATGTGTGTGCCTCTTTCTATATCTATCGCTTTTCGATTGTTGATTGTCTTCTTTTACATTACATGGATATTTTCCCCTCCCTAATCATTTAAACAGGCAGTGATAATGATGGTATGTTTGATTTTTGACCTTAAAAAACTCAAATCAACAAACATTATTTATGTCAATTGGCAAACAGGTACTTTTTAGGACTTAATTTTATGATGTACTAGTAGCAGCTAATTAAATGATACACACAATCGAGATTGTAATAAACTACAGCACTCCCTCTACAAAATACAATCAGTGAAGAGAGTTAACCTAGGGACGGAGATACAAACTACCCTTATGAATCTTTCAATCATTCAAAAATGTTTCAAAATCAAATGACAACGTACTAGCATAGTCTTGATTTCCCGGTTCAGGTAACGGACTAACAGGGCCGGTTGGGTTAGGATTTTCCATTAGCCATTTCTCAAATTCCGATAGTTTGGTCTCCAAGACGTTTTCATTAATCCCTGGTTGCTGTTGTACCGTAGCTGTATGCGAATCTTCAGCAGTAAGAGGAGCTTTGGACGGAGCAAACCGATCCACATTTGTCTGAAACTGACGATTTCCACTACCACGTATGTTCTGGTCTGCATGTCGAGTGAACACGTTGCTCTGAGAACCAGGTAGCGCTGTGCAATGATCACGAACATTGCGTTGTTGAGTGTACGTTTCCGGGTTTAATGTAGGTGCCACTGTGGAAGAGCTATGGTGACTGGATTGTGAAACTTGAGCATTGTTAAATCGGATGCTGATACCATTTCCCGCAGAAGAGGCTACTCGGGATCGTAGGCTAAACCTATAAGAACTTCTATCCTTTTGGATCACGCTGTCGCGAACAGTGCTTAATGACTGTGCCGGTTGACTCTGCAACCCTTGATTGTGCGGAATCGGTTGCCTGATTCTATGCCTGGCTTTGACACTTGAAGGATTAGCAACACGGGTAGATGATGAACAAGGCCGGATCTCAACATGGTTTTTCCGAAGCAAAGTGTTTTTGGGTACCCGTAAAATACTTGGAGTAGGTTTTGAAGATGGTGCGGTAGGCATGTATCCTGTCCTGAAGTATTCACGTTGATTCTTCCATATCTTCTCTTTATCATTAGCATGACAATGATCTATGGAGGAGACAGCGATACACCAGTATGGACACGGAGCACGGATGTCACACACATAACAATGACACTTGAAAGAGAAACCAAATGAAAAGGATCAGCCAGGAAAAGAATCCATTAACGCTCCGTGTAGAATTAGAGAATATTTAGATACTTACCATGTCACAGTACTTCTCATGTGATGTTGAGTTGAACGCATACTTAGCACACGAATGTCGCGGATGAGGGAAATCTCTACATGCTATCTACAAAACAAAAAAAATGCTTTTTCATATTAGGAAAACTTAAGTGAACAACACTTGTATAAAGATGGAACACACCAAAGAAAAAAAGTTCATCAATGTTACACCGATTAAATTACAATAACACAAAACAGTTCAATAACTATCCATTCCTAAAACAGTTCCATCACCAAAGAAAAAAAGTTCATCAATGTTACAACGATTACTTTACAATAACACAAAACAGTTCAATAACTATCCATTCCTAAAACAGTTCCTCAGAGCTAAACAACACTAACGCATACATAATCTGAAATGAGAAACTCTGCCTTTCACACCAATTCGAATGAAGAAAACGAAAGAGAACTTAGAAATGAGAAGGGTTCAGTGAAAACATACCTCACCCTTTTGACCCACTACAAGCACATCATCATCATCGTCGTCGTCAACTGAAGTAGTCTCCCTCGTCTTGTCGGGATCACAGTCCAAAATCACACAGTCGTCATCATCTTCCAAAGCTTGATTCGACGAGTTTGGCTTCCGATACTGAGAATTTACACCACCTCTAACCTCAGAAAGAACCTCGACTATATCGGTACTGTCAGATGTATCATCGACGGGTTCCATAACACCGTTTAGCCAATCGGTGTATTCTACGTCTCCCCGTGTATCGACATCCTCTTCGCCTGAGCTCACATCGACTATATCAACATGATTACCCGAACCCATTGACAAAATTTTCGTAACTGATCGCAGAAATTCGCAGCGATTTTGAAGTAGAATCAGTTGGCATGTGAGAACACTATAATTCAGTAAATTGACCGAATTCTAATACCCGGGAAAAATCGAGGTAAGAAGAAGCAATGAAATGGAAACTTCGAGCTGAGAAATTAGGGTTTGGTTTGGAATCAAAAAGCGGATGTTGTACTGGTGGTGGTGACGATGAAATGACGAGTTTTGAACGGGTATATGATGAATATGGGCCTAATGGGCCTCAACTCAAAAGAATCTGGGCTGATTATAGAAATTGATGGATTTATATGTTTTTCATTGATTGTTCATTTGTTTGGTTTGATGATCAAATTCTTCCCAACCTTTTATGTAAAAACAATATTAAAACAAATCATTTTCTTTGCTTCAGAAAACAACTTTTAGGAAAACTCGTAATTTGTTGTAAGGAAACGGATGAAATATTTATGTAAGCAATACAATTCCCAAGACACAAAGTGCATGTGCGGCCTAGGGGGTCCTTCACTTCACGGTATCAATGCCTCAGCTTCCGCATCTCCTTATTAATATCCAACGTTTAGCGTGTTATGTGCACGTTCTAACAATATTTTCATGAAAATCAAACCCTAGAATTTGTTGATAAGTTTTTTTTATTATTATATAAATTTGTTGATATTTGTTTCAACTTGATTAGTAATTCGTACCATAGTGGTGGTATAAGTGTTATTATTTCAATCATAAAACCAGTACCAAAATTGGTAAAAACTGGCGATATATATTTTCAACTTTCTGTATTAATATTTTTTATTTCGTATAGCTATATTAGTATTGTTAACGATTTTTTTTACTAAACTTTTTCATTATTGTTAACAATCGGACGAATAATACATAATGTATTGCATTTAAGAACAAAATTAACATTAATGATTATTTTTTATTCAAGTCAAAGAGATCTCGTAAGAGTCAAATCGAACGGCTGAGATAGAAGGAAGAATGTAGCGCGTGAGAGAGACATTTAAAACAATATTCAACCGTTGGGTTTGGTAAAGCCACATTCAAAGTCAATTCCAAATTTTCAACGCTTACAAGTTTAGGACCTGAACTTTTAGTTTTTCATATATTGGTTAAAGACTTTTAATTTCTTTTAATTTTATCCATAACTTCTACAAAGTCAAATCTCGTAATCAACATTAACGTTCGTTAATACTATGAGGTAATCAAGTATAAGATTCATTTAAATTATTCCGGAATCCGAGTCATCCGATATTATGCTAGACCTGTTCTTTTCGTAAATTAAATATCTTTGACTTATAGATCTTGTAAGTACTTGATCCTAAACAAATTATTGATTGCTAAAAGTGTATATTGTGCAATCAAAATATTTTTAAGGTACATCGTGATATAATTGCTATAATTCTCTTACCACTATATTTGTTTCCTGGATGGTTTTTCCTTAAGTAGTAGCATTTACAAAACTGAATAAAAGTAGCTAGTTAACTTTAAGCAAAATATAAATATAATGATTCGAACAAAATATAATTTATTTGATATTTTGTAGCTTGGCTTAACATTTTAAAACTTGAATTGGAAAGTAATGGAAACAAGCTAAAAAGACATTTCATGGATGATTTTGTAATATTTTTTTGATTAAATGTTAGTAGATTCATACCTAATAAAGTATTTTCTTTATATTGTCATTTTTTAATCTAATGTTCTTCAAAGATAATGATTATAGATTTAGATAATAGATAATTGCCCGTATATATGTAGATTTTATATATATATATATATGATAAAAAAAATTGAATTGACATTAATAACAGTGAACTAAAAACCATAATTTTGACCAAGATTTATAGCTTAATAAATTGTCTTACTATTATCGTTGATGTATCACAATCCTTGGTTTAAAATCCAGATATGATTGAATGTTGTCAATAATAAAATAAAAAAAGGTCTTAGGGGGTGTTATTGGTTTATGATTTTAAAAGAGTTTTAGTGACTTAAAATGTCATGTACAATCAGTTGTTATTCAATCAAGATTCTTTATTTAGATATTACGTTGTGAAATCCACATATAACAATGTTGTCAAAGTTTTAGAGTTTCTTCTTTAAAATTTGATTAGGTGAATAACATTACATATAAGTAATGAAGGAAATGTTTGTTTTGTTTCAGGACCTTAAGATGTGAGCACCGCTGGTAACGAACTAGCGGATATTACAATTTGTTTTCATATAGAAAAATGGCTAGAAAAGAAGAACCACACACCTTAAAATGCAATGATGAAAATTGTGGCAGCATGGTCATATGTGTTAAAATGCAATGATCATAATGGGACATAACACTATGTTGTTGTATCATGAATCAAGGAGAACAAAGTTTTTAGCTAAACTCAGCAAAATTGCTACTTTTAAACTTGACTAGAGCGAAGTTGAGAATTACTACTAAAAAGTTTCTGAAGATTAAATAGGCAAAGAAATTACAGAGACAAATAAATAAAGAGAGTAATAGCTTGGAAGTGAAATTTATAATTCTTTTGAGTTATAAGTCAAACGAATATATATGTTTATGAGTTCAAAGCTACTAAAAAAGACAATATATATTTTTAATTCTTTTTTTGCTAATTACACTATAGCGATGAAATCTTTGGTAAGGGCCTTAGAAGTTCACGATTTAAGAATTACATCGATTAAAGTCAAATTTCTTGCATCCCTACTCAATTTTGATAACATTTGTGGTAAGATTTTGGAAAGGATTATTTGAAAGATAAAACTGAAACTTCATTTAGTTAAACTTAGCGATGAAGTCAACGATTAAGGGTTTGTAAGAACAGATAGTGCACCAAACTCATAATTATGCATAGAGCTAGAACTTGGAAACAAATCTGATGATCGAAAATCAGATAAATGAAGTTTCTGCTCCCTCTTCATAATTAAAGTTGCTATTTAGGTATTATAGTTTCAAATATTTTTGCATATATAAAATACGTCCATTCAAAGACATGCACCATAACATGCAAAAGTAACATAATGGAGAAAATAGTAACATATGTTGTTATTATACCATTTTTGAAATTGTTAATAAGCTTTTCATATTTTCTACTATTTTTTAAATAACGAATCTTGGCAAAATAAATGAGAGATTATTTTAAATGACTACATAAGAATACCAGATTTGCTATTCCTTTTTGGTAATTGTGTGGGAATGAAAGTAATGAAGTTTAAATTAGACAAAACAAGTCAAATTAATCAACAATTTTGGTTGTATTTGCTCATAACATGAAGACCACGTTTAGTAGAGTTAAAGGAAAAAAAACGTGAGAGGTTAAAAAGACAAATAAAAAAAGATAAAAAGCTGTTCTTCTCCTGGTCTCAAGTATAACCTCCCCTTTTTCGTATAATTCTATTTTTAGTACAAACTTTATTTATCTGTCTTTTTCACCCCTCCCAGAGAAGAAGATTCAATTCCACTTTTGTTGTTGTTTGTTCCAATTTGTGTTTTGTAATCTTCTTCTCTCCCTAATCTTCTTCACCGCGCATTCATTTCCTTCCCTCCATAATCCAAGCTTCCGTTACAAGCTCTCTCTCTCTTCTTCCTCTTTTTCGTGTTTGAATTTTCCTGAAATTAAAAAACAAAATCTCTCAGGAGCATTATTGATTTTGCTGGAGGATTTGAAAGGTATCTAATTCTTAAATTCTGTGATCATCTTCTTTTGATTCGCATAGGCTGGTGTTTAGCTGGAACCTTGAATTCGTTCTTACCAAAAAAAAATTGAATTTTCTTATGATTTCAAACTCTTCTAAAAAAATTAGGGTTTCGTTATAAATAAAGGATTGGTGATTCGATGATCGTAGGATTGTGTTGATAATATTGCTTTGTTTTTGATTAGATTGTTGATGTGTTTTTTTTTGTGTGTGTGTTTTAGGAGAGATTTTGTTGGTGTGTTAGTTGTTTGATTTTGGCTGATGTTGTGTGAGGGAGGAGGAGGAAGTGGTGTATGAAGCCGAGCTTTAATACGGATATGCAGGGAGACGTTTTGGCTGTTCATCGAGATGATATATTAGGATACCCGAAGAAGACCGATGTTGAAGATTTTAGGGATGGAGATGAAAATGGATGGACAACTTCGAGTAGGAGGAATACGTTGGACATGGTTAAGGAAGGTATGTTGTTGAATGCAGAGGAGTTGACTACATCTTGCGAGGAGAAGGTATCGATAAGTAGAGACGAATTCGGTACCTTGAGGAGTGAAGCACAGATTATGGTGGAAAGAGATGGTGTGAGGAGTCCTGTAACTAGTAAGTGTAAAACAGGTGATGAACAAATTACATCTTGGAAAAATGAAAATGGACATGAGTCTTTTAAGCTGTATGAACAAGGTGTGTTGGAGAGAGATGAAAAGGTACTCGATTTTGTGTCAAGGGATAATGAAGAATCTGCTTCAGGTTCACCAGAGAGGGATGACATTACTCTTAGTAAAGAGATTAAAGAACTGGATACACAAGTGGTAAATGGTCATCTGAAGGTAGGTGGAACCGAAGAAGATACAGCAGCATGTGATAGATGTGAAAATAGGGATGAGAACAGATTGTTGGAAAAGAACAGTGAAGATAATGAACTGCAGAGTCCAAGATGCGAGACACAAGTTAATAATACAAGTATTAGAAAGATGGAAATGAGAGAAGTTATAGGAGAGCAAGACTCTTCGCCATGTACTGCGGATGCAGTTAAAGTAGCTGGAGAGACATATCAAAACGTATACTTCAATGGACCAGTCTTACCGCAGTCACCTACACAAGGACATAGGCGCACCCAAAGTGAGATAGGGACTCCTGGACACAGACGCACAAACAGTTTCCAGAGATTGAAAACACAGATGCAAAAGGCTTGGCGTGGTGTCAGCAATCTGCGTGAGGATAACCGGCCCACTTTCAATCCTGAGGTCTTAGCAAACCAAAAAAGACAGTGGTACCAGCTCCACTCTTCAAAAGCTCTGGTATTCAATCTCTCTAGGATGTCTACGTTTTTGGCTACGTAGTTCTTCTTCCCCGTTAACTGTCTGAAAGTTCTGGTCTTGCATGGCATATTAGCTGACTAATGTTTTCCATTTGATAAATACTCTAGGATCAAACAAAATTGAAGGAGCCAGCGTCACTGTTTGAACATTTTATCATCGTGGGGCTTCATCCGGAAACGAATTTGAGGCCAGTGGAAGAGGCTTTCCGTAGAAGAAAGAAATGGGAGATGGAGATGTCAAGGTATGAAGTGGCAGATTACAGAATACTCCGTCACCGTGGGCCTCAATTTCCTATATTGGAGCCACAGGTTTGTGCTACCTTGTTTTTTTCTTTGAGTTTACATAGTTTTGAGCATGCTTAGAGATGTAACGTGAGACACGTATTCTGTTTCCTATTCATCGTTTTTTTTCTTTCTTGTGCATACTTTATTTGCCACTCTTTTATTTCATTTGAATACATTCTTGCTTGCCTGTTCTGCTTCATGGCAGATTGAGTTGCTTTCTTTCTTCTCTTTATCAACTTTTCTTCCATGCACAGATTCTTTTTAAATACCCTCCCGGAAAGAAGGTAGCAATGCGTCCAAAGGATCTAGCAACTTTCTGCTTTCCTGGTGGTGTCAAGGTATGATATGTATGGTGTGTCTCTTTTTAATTTTTAAATGACTGTCAATGTGCATTGGTAGATTCATAGTTATGAGCCACCTCAGTTAATTAGAGAAGTTACCTAGAAGACTAGAATTGTTTCGTACTACTGTTAATAATATGCATCATTTTAGATGGCATCATTAATTAGGCTATTCTGTAATATATGCAGCAACTAAGACTGTTAAAACGTTATTTTTCTTAACAGGCACGACTTTTGGAGAGGACCCCATCTCTCAGTGATCTAAATGAGCTTGTGTATGGACAGGTCTGAAAATATTTTTGAATAAATAGCTGTAGGAGCTTCAGTAGTTCATTCCTGTTACTTGGAACATAGGTTGACATATCATACTTTTGAATTTACTGCAGGAACATTTAGGCACTGATGATTCGTCATTCATATTTTCGTTCAAGGTACTCTTACCATTTCTTTATGCCCCTTTAATTTTTTTTTAGTGTCAGATATCCACTAGTCATGTAAAATCTAACACGAGGCAAATCAAAATTATCTGTCAGGTAGCAGATGATGCGACATTGTATGGTGTTTGCTTACATGTCTCGGAGATTGTTCAGAGACCCCCTGGTGTATTAAGCACTGCGTCACCCTTGCATTCATCTGGAGGAGGCAGTCGTTTTTTGGTTTCTGCACCTCGATGCTACTGCTTGTTGACCAGAGTCCCTTTTTTTGAACTACACTTTGAGATGTTAAACAGGTACATAAGATGCCCCTACTCTTAGTAGTGCTTTTTCCTTGCATTAAACAGAGACCGCAAAACATATGCTGAAGGTCATTCACTTGTTGATGCAGTATGATTGCACAAGAGCGTCTAAAACGAATAACCGAATTTGTTAGTGAGATGTCTCTTGCTGCTGCATGCTATCTTCCATCAATATCCAGGAGGAATGATCAAATTGATAGCCGTGTTTCATCACCTCGTAGCAACCCTGATGATTGGATGGCTTCTGCAATACCTGTTGATGGAGTCATGGCACTCACTGCCGCAGCTGCAGGACTGATAACGGATAGTGACATTGCGAATTTTGCAGAACCTCAATCTCCAGATAGTGTTGTCACCAGTGATACTTCAGATGTTAGCCAGATCAAGGAAATAGAAAGAGACGGAAGAAAAGTTTTCCATTGTTACGATGAAAATTCTCCTGAAGTATTTGAGAACCACTTGGATACCCCCGAAAGAACGTCCCAGAGCTATGACAATGGCCACACTTCTCCAGAGGTTACATGTTCTGATCCTAGGACCCAACCGATAGAGCGTAATGAAAGCTGTGAGTCTGTGTTCAGGTAAAATTCATCAAAAATTGACCGAACCACTCTAATCTCTGGAAAAGTAATGTGGTTGTCTTTTTTCAGTTAATGTTATGATTCAGTATAATTCAGATTTACATTTTTATATATGGCAGTTCAGCTAGAAGTGTGTTGTCAGATGATGTTGATGAATTATCGAATAGCGAAAATGATTTTGGAGATGATTTAATACTGGAATGGGCTAAAGTAAGGAAATCACTAGTAGCTTCACCTTTTAGTTGCTCTATCATCTCTCCTTCATTGTTCTCATATACTGTTATATGGTATATCAACTTGATAGGACCACAACAATGATTCCTTACAATTAGTTTGCGGCTACCATTCATTGGCAATTCCTTCCCGTGGAAGTGAAGTAGTTTTCCACCCCCTGGAACATTTACAATCAATCTCGTATACCCGTCCTCCAGTTTCAGCTCTAGGATTGTCAGAAGAATATATTTGCTCTTCTGATTCTAAAGAGGTATATTTGATATCAGATAATATCCTTTTGTAGTCTAGTCTTGTCTCGACTTTATAATCTCATCTCAACCACTTTTCTTCTTCTGCCAAAGATAAATGCAAGGTTGGCAGCTGCTGAGGAGGCCATGGGTCTCTCAATGTGGACAACGGCAACAGTTTGTCGTATTCTCTCACTTGAAACTGTACGGTCTCTTCTTAGCATCTTTCCTTTTCTTTTGATGGTTCAGTGTCGGTTTTAGATCAACCTATATAAAATCCATCTCTTATTTGTGCCTTGAGTTAGTGTTTTCAAAGATAACAAATATCTGAAGTTGTAAGGTATTTTCTTTCTTCCAGATTATGTCACTGCTTGCTGGAGTATTATTAGAGAAGCAAATTGTTATAATCTGCCCAAATCTGGTTAGTTAAATATGTCCTCTGATCGTTATTTATCTTCAATTACTTGAGGAGATTCAAATGGAAATGGTCACTTGAACTGACCGGCAACTATTGCAGGGTGTTTTGTCAGCAATAGTACTGTCTCTTGTACCAATGATTCGGCCATTTCAGTGGCAGAGTTTATTGCTTCCGGTAAGCATGACATCATTAGAAAAACAATTGACTTACCAAAATTGTAGTTTCCTTGGCGTAACTTCTCTCTGTTGTCTTCAGGTTCTGCCTGGAAGGATGTTTGATTTCCTCGAGGCACCGGTTCCCTTCCTTGTAAGTATATATTCCGTATGAAGTATCTCGTGCCATGTCTTTAATAGCTAGATAATTAGTTATTCTGAGGAGGTGAATGTTCATTAGTCTATAATAAACCATGAAAATCTCGATTTTAGTTGATGTTGCATCGGCAATCGTGAACAATGCATTTTTCTTGTTGCTCACACGGTCTGCGTTTGCACCACCTGGCAGGTCGGTATACACAGTAAACCTATTGATTGGAAGGTCAAGACGTCTAATCTTATTCTAGTTAACATCCTCAACAATCAGGTTCGGTGGCCTTATCATGAAAGTCTTGTATTTCTTTTCTTTTTTTGTTAGGTATCCAAAACCGATAAAACCGACAATTCTCAAGGCATGTAACGTTAATTATGTTTCTTCAGGTAAAAATATGTAACATGCCAGCATTGCCTCAGTGTAGAGAACTTATGGCTCAGTTGGCTCCAATCCATGCAACATTGGCTCATCAGAGCTCGAACGCTAGAAGACACCCGGTTTATAAATGCAATGAAGTGCAAGTAAGTAGTTTACCAATGCATTGCACCTCAAATTCTACCAAAATGAAATTGCTTAACCCGATCATATGACTGACTGTTTCTCAGGCAGAAGCCGCGACTAAGTTCTTGAGAGTAATGAGAGATTACATGGAGTCTCTTTGCTCAGATTTACACTCTCACACCATAACAAGTGTTCAATCCAATAGCGACAGGGTACTTACTTATATAGCTACTCTCCTCGAAGCTGAACAAGAACTACTTTATTTCTATCTCTCACCAACTCTCTAAATCTTTCTTTATCAGGTTTCTCTACTTCTAAAGGACAGTTTTATCGATTCATTTCCTGGTAGAGATCGACCCTTCATTAAGGTACAAAATCCTAATCCCAATCGTGGCATCAGTTTTTGATATTCTCACTGGAATCCAGAGGCTTACAAGTTCCATCCTTTGTTATTCTGGGTTTTGCAGTTATTTGTAGACACACAACTGTTTAGTGTTTTATCAGACTCGCGACTATCGAGCTTTGAGAACGGGAGTCTCTGAAGCTCATTTTGTCATCAACTTATATACAATACAAAACTGAAGAAACAAACCAAAGTCAAATCATATGAAAAGAAGGAAAAGAAAAGCAAAAGAGGGTAACTTTTACTACCCTATATACGCAGAGAGAGAGAGGTGATGGAATACAAATGTTTTAACTCAGATTTTACTGCAGTGGAAAAGTAAGAAAACAAGAAAACAGAGACATGCTTATCGTGTCTGGATCTTTCTGATCCATTTTTACCATTAACATACTTGTTTGAAAACTTATTTCCTGCTCTTGTAAATTATTAACCACCGCTCAATAGAAGCTTTTGTTTGTTATAGTTTGAACAGAACACTTGAAAACCCTTTTTACTTAATTCAAGTGCTTTGATTTCAATAGACATGCTGCATAGTATCTAATTTGCATTTTCTTACGAAGCATATATTATGACAAAAATTGCTGTTCCACAATTGTTACGTAAACTGCAATTCTGTAAACTTAACGATGACAATGGCGGAATGTAAAAATGCAATTCGGGGATGAATGTGTTCTTTCAGTATATTCTAAAGTGCCACGATATGATAACATTATACAGAATACAAGGAAACGGTCGTTGAATTTGAAAAACTCTAATTATTTTTTAGTGTCACCTTCTTCTTCTTCGTCATCAGATTTAGCGAAGATGGTCTTAGGCTGGGTCTGAGAGTAAGCAGGTGCAATAAACTTTGGATCTTTAACAGCAACCTCTGCGTATTTCAATATTGCTTCTCTTGGATCTTCTTCCATCCACGTCTCTTTTATCATCCCACCTTGCTGCAAACACACACAAGAAGAAGATTTTAATACTGTATCACTAATACCACGAATCCAAAAACCAAAGAAGTTACCGAGGATCTGTACCTTGAGAAGATATTGTGTTAATAAGCCACTACCAGTAGTCCCAACTCTTCCACCATGACCAGGACCTGTCATGGGTATCTCAGGCTTGTGGGATTTCATTGGATCCTTCAATGCTTTCTCTCTTTCTCGTTTACGGCTTGGTGCGTCTCTGAACAATGGTAATGCATGAGGATTGTGTATTACTGGTTCTGGTTGGTAATCATCTACAGATTTCTTCCTTGGTGCACGTGCAACACAGACGCATGCGCCTCTCTCGCTCTGACTTGGGTCGTAAAGAATGTGAGTCCCTCCTTGGCTTTTGTCTCCGGATGTTGCAAATATCTACAGCAACAGAACCCGCTTAGTGTGAAGTTGAGAACCAGATTTTAGAAAAAGGGAACACTGCTATTGTTGTTGTTGATATTTTACCTGATTCAACCTCGGGTGCCAAGCGCATTGCACCACGCTGGAAGTTGGAGAGATTCCGACTTTTTGAACTATCTCTAGTTTGGTGCGATCGTAGAAACATAGCAAGCCTCCTGTTGTGCTGTCTTTCTCGACGGATGTTCCAGTCAGGATGATTTGTTCGTCTGGACTAAAGGCAACGTTGGTTTGAGGATAATAATTAGGTAGACCCTCGAAAACTTTTAGAGCTTCTTTCATCTGCCGCAAGTCCCAGACCTGATCCAAGATTCAAGAAATAGCTCAGTTTCTATAGCTGAGCCTCGAAAACAGGTTATTATCTAAGGTTTACCTTCAGAGAACCATCAAAACTCCTTGACAACAGAATTCTGCCATCGCTAGAGAACTTTACAGAGGTTATATCATCAGTGTGGGCCTTCCCAACGTATATATCTGGTCGGCTTCCCCATCCCGGCTTGAGACTCCAAATCTTGATCGAAAAACAAGAAAAGGTATAAGACCATTAATCTAGCCAAATTACTGTACATCGTATATTCTAAGCATGTTAGACTAGATAAAACACAAACTTTTCCTGACAGAGTGTAATCAGGAAATCAAAGCAAGCCTCTACAATCATTACCTGTATAGATCCATCTCCTACACCACCGGCGATACGCTTTCCGTCACGGTCCCAAGCACAGGTTGTAACTGGAACCCTCCCTGGTCTAGCAAGCTTAGGCTTAATAACCTGCTCCAATAAACAGTTAAATGATACCACTTGCATGCTGAAATCAAACCACGATTTTCATTGGAGAAAAACTAAAATGGGAATGTAGACAGGGGAAATGTACCTGCGTTTGGCTTAGGAAGTTATTAACATCCCATATACGCAAAGACCCGTCTTCCGACGAAGTCAGAACGGTTTCCTTAGTCCTCGGATGCCATTCTCCACAGGTCAACCCACAAATATGTCCCTTAGTGTTCTTCAGATCACGAATATACATATCTCCTTTCATAAACTCACCAAGAGTAAGACCATCTCGATCAAAAATCTGAAATTCAAAAGAAAGAAACGAGTGTTAACAATTCATAGATGATAAAGAATCGTAGAAGAGAGTCAGTAACGTTAGTGTTGTTCACGAACGTTCTACCTTAGCTTGTGCAGAGCCAGTAACGCATAGAAATTGACCAGAAGTGGGACTCCAGCTCACGCTGCGAACTTGGTGTCCCTCAGATGGCTCTATCTGTCTAAAAGACTGTAGTCTCGAATTCATCCCTTGGAAATCGTACATTCTCACAGTGTAGTCATAGCTTCCTGAAAGAACTCTAGCTCCAGCACTATCAACAGCGAGAGATGAAACAATCTGATTCCAGGAAACAAAAACCTTTGTTCAATTTCGAATTCAAAATCTCCATTGAAACTACTTCAAACAAGAGTTTAGTATATACCTTTGTATGTCCCTTAAGCTGAATCTCGTTGCTCAATGGAATCTGGTAACGATTCTCCTCGTTGTCATTATCATCATCGTCATCTGAATCTTCATCTGAATCTCGAGCAGCAGGAGGCGGCGGCGGAGGACCGATCATATCCCCCTCATCATCAGAATCATTAATGTTCCCGAGTCCCTTAGGCGGTGGCGGTGGTCCCATCATAACTTCTTCATCCTCCTCCTCTTCCTCTTGCGTCCGTTTAGATGACGGTGGCGGTGGCGGACCCATTGCTACATCACCGGAGCTGTTAGGGTTACGATTCGGACCGCGAACACTTCGGAGCCAGGTTTGAGATGAGGAAGATAGAGACGGGAATCCAGATTTATCGGAATCAGGTTTCTTCGTGGTGATATCCGACGAAACTCCGGCGTCGTTGGCTACATCGGTGCGGCGAGTTGCGCTGTGAATGGCTTCAGTTGACGCCGAAACCTTCGATGTCTTACCGAACGAAACAGGAAAATGAGCTCGTAGACCTTCCAATTCGTCCTCCATTGCTTTCTCTTCCTTCTCAGAATTTTGATTTGGGATACAAATTATATAACGTCCGGTGACCTCGCCGCCATGAAAATTCCCGTTGCTGTTACCGGCGACAAAAGATTGTGGCGGTTAAGTCCATAAGACACAACAATATTGGGCCTAAACATATAAGCCCTAACTGCCTTAGTAAATAAAGTTTTCTTCTTCTAAAACCTAAATTTTAAATTGGGCTTCAACATAAAGGCCCATTTATGTCCCTTTGCTTGAGTTATTTTTCATTTTTTTCACCTACGAGAGTATTTATTTCGGTGCAAATTGTGATTTCTCTCGGGTGAAATAAGAGACAAAGTGTCATGATTTTGAGAATATACTGTTCAACTGTCAACTAAAGGGAATGCTAACATTTTATACAGTTCGACTTTCAACTAAGGGGAATGCTGTGTTATATTTATAGCGATACACTTTGTCGTCGCCGCGAGATGTCGAAATGCAAATCTTAAGGGTCATAGGTTTATAAAGACAGATATTTGCAGAGTTAGTGTGAGTGGTATGTGTTTGGACCGATCTAATTTTGTCCCTCGCACATAAAACAATAAATATAACAAATAGCTGGTCGATAAATGTATCAAAGTTGAGGCTTCTCTCTTAGGTCATATGCTCTAACCAATCGATACATGCTTGAGATGACTTTAACCATAAGGCCATAATACATGGCATTGGTTTTGCATATTTGTAGAATCTAGCTCAAATATTTGGTGAAAACAGCTAACTAGCTAGGTTTAAGTGCTTAACGAAAAAAAATATATTGTTTAGAAATATTCAATATGATTTTATACATTTTAAAATATCATTTGTCTGCCAATCTAACCAATATTGGAGCTGGTGGTGTCACATGTTCCTCTTACTTATGTTTTAGTTTTGCTGTTACAAGTGTATTCTGGTTATTTTGGTTTGTACTATGTGGAGTTTGTGGCGATTTCCTTACATAACATCAATTTTCAAAACAGATTTTTAGGCACGTAAACAACAAGTACAAAGATCCTTAAATTTCAAATAATATTAGAAGATATTGGTAAAGTTGATATTATTATTTATGTTTTTTCTTATTTTATTTTTGCTTTTAGGTTTATCATTATTAACAAACTAAAACAAACAATCATATTGTGCGTCAAGTGAGATATCAGCTAAGTAGAATCTTAGCTCAAATATCCGGTGAAAACAGCTAAGTAGCTAGGTTCCTTACATAACATCAATTTTTAAAACAGATTGTTATGCACGTAGACAAAAAGTACAAAGATCCTTAAATTTCAACTAAATAGAAGATATTGGTAAAGTTGTATTTTTTTTTCTTTTTTGCTTTTATGTTTATCATTAACAAACTAAAACAAACTGTCATATTTTGCGTTTAAGTCTATGTTGCATGAAAACTCTTTCCGCAGTGCGTTTCCCATTTCTGAAACGTTTCGAAAACGAAAACTCTCGCAAATTAGATGAAAACTTACGAAAACGCGTTTTCTAAAATTCTATGTTTGGAAATATGATGGAAACTCACGTTTCTGTTTTGGAAATGCGAAAAATCTTTTTTATTTTATTTTGGGAACTTAATAATTTAAAAGTTTGGAAATATTAAGATTTAACTACTTGTATGACTCGAGTTTTAACATCTTTCTCTCGACAAACTAGTTTTCAAGTGCTTTCTATGATTTTTGATGGAACTAATGTAAATGATGGTCTAAATATTTGATATTAAGTCTTTTAATCTTTATTTTTTAGAATTTTAGTTTAAATATTTGATATTTATTTTTTGGATTTTGATTGTTTAAAGTATATATATGTACCGGGATGTACCTCTTATTAAGGATGTATTTATAATTGGATTGACTTCTCTCTTTTTCTTTAATAGAAATGTGAATATATATCATATTAATGAAAGTTTTTTGATATACATATTAAAGAAAGTTGAGGGTTTACAAAATAGCTTAACCAAACGTTTGTAATCTTGCCAAAAATAAAGGTAAAAGTCAAGAGATACAAGGTATTAGGTGTGTTGAGTGTGAATCAACAAGTGCTACCGGATCCACAAAATCATCAGACTTCTTAAACCTACGATATTCGATACTCCAATATGATTTGTTCCATCAGTAACATATAATACATATTTTGATTTGTTTACGACCAATTTGTCACGTGAATTATGGGGTCCTATATATTTTAGACGTTTGTAGACAAAGGAAAATAATTGAATTGCTGTCTTTTAACGTGCGTTCAAAAATTTTAAGAACCATCATCACATTCTCACGTCTTCCAACTTAACTGTGTCAATATTACCTAATGATTTTTGAGCCAGTATGGCGTTTCTTAAGACTTTTTAAAAAATTACGCTTCATATAATTTTTAGTTTGATTTTCGCTTAAAATGGATTAAGTGTTATTTATTTGTATATTTGTATGATGCATTTACATGCAGATATGAAATGTTTCTCGATTTAATTCATATTATCTAGATGTACAATAGTAAATGGATGCATTTTTGAAAAGGAAATGAATTTTGGTGCATAATTGACTTAAAAAGAAAGAAAAACATAGACACACAATCCCACATGCATGCATATCTCATTTTCGTCTCCTTTTATCGTTTGATGTTACCGAACCAACGTATTTTTGTTCCATGCAAATTGCAATTAGAGATTGCGGAATGAGGGAATAAGAAATAACAAAATTACATATATGTGATATGCCACTACTGAGTTTAATTTTGCTAGTTCTCTTTTAACAAAAGACTGATCATTTAATTTCCGTTGAGTTTAGTTCATATTTCTAAAATAAAATTTTATCTTTATAAAAGGAAAACAGAAGAGAAACTAGGAGAAAATAACAAATGTAAACTAAGAGAAGTAGAGAATGACCATATACCATATGACATTATATAATCATTTGGACCACGTGAAATGACATTTCTCTTTTCTTAATTATCTTCAGAAATTGATTTTGGACCCCTCTCTCTTCGACTTCCAAAATCATTTTTTATGATGAATGACTTCCAAAACATTACTAGAGCTATCTATTCCTCAATCTTCATCATTTTTCCTTTGATCACATCAGATCATAGTAATTAAACTGCATCAGATAAACCGAATTAATTTCACCATTCCAATTAAGATAACACAAATGTTCGAGAAATAATATAAACAACATACAGTGAGAATATGTCATTTTTATAAGAAAGAAAGCGTGTGTTTTTGGCATGAAACATGTGAATGACTCAGTTTTTATTGATATGTTTCCTAGTGGCTATCTTTCTCTAAACTATTTTTTTCCAACTCACTCTCGTTTAATTACTTAAAACAATGTGACGATCCTTGTAGAAACCTTTTTGACCCTTAATCAAATTTTCTCAAAACTCAATCTTTTTGTGATTAGGTCGAACCATTATAACCGCATGAATATTTAGTGGACAATTCGGATACGATGTGTCACGGTTGAATTGGCCATCGAAAAATCACCCTCAGCACTATCTGACAAATTACCTCAGAAATTGGTTTGGATTCATTGCGAAACTCTTCAATGTCATAGTTGACTGAGTCATAGTTAATAATGTATTTTAGAACATGAGAAAAAGATTAGACCAAAAAAAAAAAAAAAACATGAGAAAAAGATGCACAATCTTTCTCTAAAATCTTACTTTTCACGTCTCACACAAAACATTTCTCATTACATTTGATTCAAAATTTTTATTTATTATTACCGTAGTTGATGATTCATAGGGTTTAAACGCAACGAGTTCAATTGTGAGAATATGGAGAAGTGGACGGTTGCGAACTTGCCGTAGACTATCAAGTGTTTTGAATGATTAGTAAAACATAAATAATTATTAAAATTGAGAGATTAAAGTGTTTGACAATTAACATGAATATATATATATATATATATATGAATTTTATTTTGCTCACGTGATTTTTTTTTACTCGGGGAATAAACCTTAACAATCTCAAAGTAATTTGAAACAATATAAAACGTTTTTTAAATGATTGATTTTAAACCAAAATCTGCAGGAGAACCAATAAGTTGTATAGTTATTGATAAACGAATTGGGTGGATACAATAAATACCTGGAGATTCTTTTTCATTAATTAAAAATATATATACAAAAAATTGACTAAAAATATTTTATTTTAAAAAAATAAAAATTGAGGGCCCTATAAATAAGAGATATCCACTCCCACTGAAACCTCAAATCAATCAGAGAGAGAGCTTCTGAGACATAAACATCAATTCAAATCGACGCAAGCAAAGAAAGCAAAATGTAAGTCACTGAAGAGTTTGGAATTCCCATTTCTGTTCAATTTTCAATTGAGTTTTTGTGTTTTTCTCTTCAGGGAAAATGGAAGCGGGAAGGTGTTGAAGCCGATGGACTCAGAGCAATTGAGAGAGTACGGACATCTGATGGTTGATTTCATTGCTGATTACTACAAAACCATCGAAGATTTCCCTGTTCTTAGCCAAGTTCAGGTCTTTTTCTGTTTTCTGAGACAATCGATTTGGTTATGGTTTATGGGTTTTTCAATCCGTTACTTATAACTTGGATTCTGAGAGTTGGGTTTGTTAAAGTTTCGTAATTTATAGCTCCGAACTGTTGTCAGTGACCTAATTTCTGTCAAAGTTGCTGTTTTTTTGCTAATGTTAAAACCAAATTGGCAACTCTAGTTCTTTGTACTTGGGAGTAGCAAGTTTGTTTCTCTCTCTAAATCTCTCTGGTTTAGTCACAATGTTGAATTTACTTGTTTTGATGCAGCCTGGTTATCTTCATAAGCTTTTGCCTGATTCTGCACCTGACCACCCTGAAACTCTGGACCAAGTTCTTGATGGTAAATTTTTGACCATTTCTGCTGAACATAGATACTAAATAAGCCTGTTTGCGCAAGTATGAACTATGGACATGATGTGAGTTTGTTTTGCAGATGTTCGAGCAAAGATATTGCCTGGAGTAACGCATTGGCAAAGCCCGAGTTTCTTTGCTTATTATCCTTCTAACAGCAGTGTTGCTGGGTTCTTGGGTGAGATGTTGAGTGCTGGTCTTGGCATTGTTGGTTTTAGTTGGGTTACTTCTCCAGCTGCCACAGAGCTAGAAATGATCGTTCTTGATTGGGTTGCTAAACTTCTCAACCTACCCGAGCAGTTTATGTCCAAAGGTAATCACTTTAAAACATAAAATCTTTTTTGCTTAATTGAGACCTAAGTGTTGGTTAAGCTGTATCTTGTAGGAAATGGAGGTGGAGTTATACAAGGGTCAGCTAGTGAAGCTGTTCTTGTTGTTCTGATTGCTGCACGCGACAAGGTTTTAAGAAGCGTTGGCAAAAACGCGCTTGAGAAGCTCGTTGTCTACTCCTCTGACCAGACTCATTCAGCTTTACAGAAGGCTTGCCAGGTAAAAATTGCAGACTTAAAGTCAAAGAAAAATTGGAATACGTAACTAATTTTCTTCTGGTTTGTTTTGTTGACAGATTGCTGGAATCCATCCAGAGAATTGCAGGGTGCTGACAACAGACTCTTCTACAAATTACGCTCTGCGTCCAGAATCGCTTCAAGAAGCTGTTTCTAGGGATCTTGAAGCTGGATTGATTCCATTCTTCTTATGTGCTAATGTAAGAACTACACTGTTAATTACTTACCCTCTTGAAGCATGTCCTCTGAAATTTTTATTTGTTATTTCCAGGTTGGGACCACTTCTTCAACCGCAGTTGATCCATTAGCTGCACTGGGGAAGATTGCTAATGTTAGTTATTTCACATTTCCAAACAAGCTTCACAGAGACTTTTGTGGCATAGAAACTTATGATATTTATCTTGCTACATTTCTCAGAGCAATGGAATTTGGTTTCACGTGGATGCAGCATATGCTGGAAGTGCCTGTATATGTCCAGAGTATCGGCAATACATTGACGGTGTAGAAACTGCAGACTCTTTTAACATGAATGCTCACAAATGGTTCCTCACTAACTTCGATTGTTCCCTTCTTTGGGTAAAGGTATATATAGCCCATTTTAATCTCTTTTCTCTTTTCTTTCTCTCTTCGCGTATTTTAAAGAGGATTAACACGTGAAAAACAGGATCAAGATTCTCTTACATTAGCTCTTTCAACAAATCCAGAGTTTCTCAAAAACAAGGTAAGAAAGATTTTGTTCTTTACAGAAAAAAAAAAACAATCTTTCTTCTTTGGATCTATTAGATTACTAGTCTTCTTATCTACATTTTGTTTGGCCAGGCCTCTCAGGCAAACTTGGTTGTTGATTACAAAGATTGGCAAATCCCTCTCGGACGAAGATTCAGGTTTTTTGCTTTCCCAGAAAAATAAATTTTAAGTTTTGTAAGAACATATGCATAGATAACATCTGAGTATTGTGTTTGTTTGTTGACAGATCATTGAAACTATGGATGGTTTTAAGGCTCTATGGATCTGAGACCTTGAAGAGCTATATAAGAAACCATATCAAACTGGCTAAAGAATTCGAACAACTTGTCTCTCAAGATCCTAACTTCGAGGTAACTGTAAAAATCTCAAATCATTCTGGATAAAAGATTCTTCTAAGAAAGGGTGAATATATAAGTGATTATTCTTGTTTGCAGATTGTCACACCTCGGATCTTTGCTCTTGTCTGTTTCCGCCTCGTGCCTGTGAAAGACGAAGAAAAGAAGTGTAATAACCGAAACCGTGAACTCCTAGACGCAGTGAACTCTTCAGGGAAACTCTTCATGTCGCACACTGTAAGTGACTTGTCTTCCTGCTTCTTGTTCTTGTTCTTGTTCTTGGCTTCTCTGCGGGATAATGTTGTTAAATCAATATATATGTATTGGCTTTGCGTGGGAAACAGGCTTTATCGGGGAAAATCGTACTACGTTGCGCAATAGGAGCGCCATTGACGGAGGAGAAGCACGTTAAGGAGGCGTGGAAGATTATTCAGGAAGAAGCATCTTACTTGCTTCACAAGTAAATATGATAAAACAGTAAAAGAATAAAACGGTTTTTGCCAACAAAACGAAGCACTTCGGTTTGGTTTGGTTTAATTTGATAATATAATAATAAAACAGAAAATTGCTTAAGTAAGACTTATCAACTTCGGTTTGATTTCGGTACACTTTAGTAAGGTGATCTTTCTTGTGTGTATTTTATCCTCTATTTTTTTTTTTTACCAATTGTGTGTATTTTATCTATTTGGTTTGGGTTTATTTTGTGGTTAATTAATGTAAGCAATGATAATAAAATGTTCTATTTTATTGTTAGACGTATTTTATACCATGCGATAAAATAAAAGACAAATCAACTTATAAGTTACACTTTTTTTTTTTTGGTAAGGGATTTAAAGTTACACTATTAATCGCATGTTTCATTTTTTTAGGGTGAATGTAGCCGTCAAATTACTTATTCACCACGTTTTCTAGTGGGGTTCGACGGATTAACTGGAATAATTTAGTAAATTTTACGTTTGAAATGATTCGATCCATATATTAAACCTACAAAAAATTTCTCCTCAGTGAAAACCACTACCGCTTGGTTGCTTTTTTAAAAAAAAAAATCTTGTATAAACAATTTCATAGGTAAAATTGAAGCGATCGATACAGAAATCGCTAAGAACAAAGCATGAATATTTTGTCATCTATAAATGACTTGCTCAAGAAGACCAATACCATACAGAGCTTTTATTTGAGACATAAAGAAAGTTTATGATATATAGAAACGAAAAGGAGATGATGGTATGCAACAACCACTATATATACAAAGAACCTCATCAATAGTAATTTGTAGGGTTTCTTGTTTTTTGTCGTATCCTCGTATCCGAGTCCAATCTGTGTATTCCGCTTCGAAAACTCTTTTTGTGTTGGTTTCTTATTTAGTCAATGATATAGTATTCTAGAAAGTCAAGATCACACATGTGAAGTCAAGAGCAAAAAGGAATGCACGTGTGTGTTTTGAGCTGGCAACTTGACATTGACGGTGATCATTATTAACGTTTACTTTCTTTACCTTTTAGTATAAAAAGCAACATGTTATGTTCATGCTTTCTTATGCGAATAATCTGGTTGTATTTTATTTCTAGAGACTTCTAGATTTCCCTCATCGTTTTACCGAAGCTCTTTCGTCGAGACTCTTGTAGGTGAGAAGTTGATATCGCGTTTTATGAACGTTATATCAAATTATCGTAATAGGAATACTCTGTTTCGGTTCTCTGCATTTTTACTTTGTTTTACTCATTATTCTGTTTACGTTATCATCAGTGAAACATGAAATTGAAAGCAATTAACTGTCTCATTTTAGTTAACTAAATTTGTCTTGAACTGTATATAATTAAATCAAAGAAAAAAAATACAAAATATGAAAGTGATGACCGGGGATATTCAAAGGGAGACTCTCATAACAACTTGGTATATGAATAAAGACTTAAAGCACTGGAATATGAGTACCTTGTTTCCTTAATTATTGACTCACTGTTTGTACAGAAACCAAAACCAGCACTGCAAATGAAATATATCTTAACAGAACAGAAATAACCCCCAAAAATATTTCAAAAAGCTCGAAAACATATGGTTCCATTTTGTATAGCGTTGCACAATGTAATGCTAAATCAAAAGAGTAGATTAGATATATAAGATAGAAAAAAAAAAGAGCAAAAAGGATAGAACAAAGTATTATAGATAGAATGTCATTGGGCAAAATTAATCCAAGGACTGATACATACAAGTATACAACCATCGTATTAACCTATGAAAAAGTATTGCAAAATATAAAATGATTTTTAAAACAATGAAATTACACCTATCCAATTGTTACGAATGAAACTCAACTTTTAAACACTAAAAAAATGTGTATATTTGCAGTCCAGATTACAAAATAAACCATTATATAATAGGATCCAACTGTATTTTGACTTAAATAAGGTAGTTGAAAATATCTTGACTAAGAAGTATATTTGGTTTACTCGGTGTCAAGACTAATAATAATTAGTAAGTAGTGTATCGAATAAATATAGCAATCGCTTTTGCAGAAAATAAATATCTACTGAACAGATGTATCGTTCTCAAAGGAAAAAAACAACACTAATTGGTGCCGCGTATCTAAAGATTTGCATGGGACCATATGTCTAGTAGTCTAGTACCATATAAACCTTTTTTTGCTTACTCGTCAGTAGTTTCTTTTGAAATCTTCACAACACTTTCAACACTTCTCAGTGACCGTGAGCAACGAATTATTTTCAGTTCAACGACTCCGCGGAAATGGAAAATTCAGAAAATGTTCCCTCTTACGATCAAAACATCAATTTCACTCCTAATTTGACGAGAGATCAAGAACATGTGATCATGGTCTCTGCTTTGCAACAAGTAATATCCAACGTCGGAGGTGACACGAACTCGAATGCATGGGAAGCTGATCTTCCACCTTTGAACGCTGGCCCTTGTCCTCTTTGTAGTGTCACCGGCTGCTACGGTTGCGTCTTCCCACGACACGAGGCGATAATTAAGAAGGAGAAGAAGCACAAAGGAGTGAGGAAAAAACCATCAGGTAAGTTCTATTCTAATACAAGCTTTGAGTTTTTCTAGTACTAGCTAGTTTTAGTTCATGTATTTTCATATATATATAAGCCACGAGCCCATGAGGTAAACTATGTTCCAATACGTTAGCATGCAGTTGATGTACTTTCATAAACCATCAGGTAAATGGGCGGCGGAGATATGGGATCCGAGTTTGAAAGTAAGGAGATGGCTTGGAACGTTTCCAACAGCGGAGATGGCGGCTAAGGCTTACAACGATGCGGCGGCTGAGTTTGTCGGAAGAAGATCAGCAAGACGTGGCACAAAGAACGGAGAGGAAGCATCTACCAAGAAGACGACTGAGAAAAATTAACGGAGAAGGAGCACGTATAGAAAGGCAGGAAGAGGCATCTTACTTGCTTCACAAGTAAATCAGAATTTTTTTGAAAAGTAAAAACGTTATTTTGTTTGGTAATAAAATAAAGTAAAACAAAATATTGCTAACGCAAGACTTATCAAGTTCAGTCGTGACTGTGAGTGTGTTTTTATGTATCTTACTTCATTTTTTGTCTTTCAATTGTGTGTGTGTGTGTGTTTTTTTTTTTTTTTATAATCTATTTGGTTTGGGTTTATTGTGACCAATGACAAGAAAAGTCTATATTTTATAGTTAGACGTATTATATATATCATGAGATAATATACAAGCAAACACAATTGTAAGCATATATAAAAATCAATCAAGTTGTTATGATATTTATGATAACTTTAAACTTTGATTAACAAGAAAGGTAATCCAATAGTAATATTTGTCATACGGTGCCGTTTCACTAATAAATGGGCTTACGTAATACGGACCAACACAAAGTGACGTGGTTTCATTTTAAAGGTGTTACTTATCGTCGCCAATGAGATATTGTCAAGGCCCAGGCCCATTTGCTTGTATCCTCGAGGCAGCAAATTCTTGTATTCCATTTCTCTCCTCTTCTTCCTCTTTCTCTCTCTCACATCTGTATTTGTTGTCTCGATCGTGTAACTGAGAACGAAGGATGCAAGTAGTTTCCAGGAGATTAGTTCAACGGCCTCTCGTCGGAGGAGCTTCGATCTATTCATCTTCTTCTCTCAGATCGCTCTACGGAGTCTCTAATCACCGTTAAGTTTCTGCCATTGATTTTTTTCTTATATCAATTGGGATTTCTAGGTTACTTATGTTATGAGTCTCGGGCTAATGAGAGATTTGTGTTTTTAATGATTTTGTGTGTTTCCTCTGATTTTAATTAGTGAATGGGACTGATAATTGTCGCTATTCGTCTTCCCTCGCTACTAAGGGCGTGGGACACCTCGCTCGCAAGGGTACTGGTGGGAGATCTTCCGTAAGGTATGCCATTGCTCTTTTTTAGGGTTTGTTTCCTTTAGAAAATGTTTGAGAATTCATATAGGAAGGAGAAACGATATTGGTCTCTGTTAGGATTTAAGTAGGCTTAGTCTATAGCTTTGTTTAGTTTTGAGCTTAAGAGATAGCTTTCATGAATTACTTTCCTTCATGGAGAAATGTATCGTCTCTAATGGGTTTGCAGTAGCTTCAGTTTAGTGAACTTTTCTCGAGAGCTTTCTGTTCCGTTTGTCATGGGAATGAGAAATGTTCTTGCCGTGTTATGTTAAAGCATGCTTATTCTGTATATCTTTTGTTAAGTTTCGAGCTTAGAGGATAGATATTGTAAATTACTTGCCTTTGCGGAGAAATGTATCATCTTTAAGGGGTTTTTGGTAGCTTTAGCACAGCTAATTTGTAGTTTTTTCGAGAGTTTTCTGTTAAGAGGAAAAGAAGTATATGAAAATCTTAATTTCTCCTTTGCTTTGGCAGTGGCATTGTAGCTACAGTATTTGGAGCCACAGGATTTCTGGGTCGTTATCTTGTGCAGCAGCTAGGTGAGTTGGGTTTATCATTGGTATTACCAGTTGGGTAAATCAATCTTGTTTTTTATTTTGTACATTTGTTGATTTTATTTTGTTACTTGCTAAACTCGAGTGAATCTTTTCTACTAGCTAAAATGGGATCACAAGTGCTTGTTCCTTTCCGAGGCTCAGAGGACTCTCCTCGACATCTCAAGTTGATGGGAGATTTAGGACAGGTAATGTATTCTTTTATTTAACATAATGCTTTCGAGGGTATGCAACAAAAAAACATCTTTACAAAAAACTATGCATTGGATCGGCAAATTTGATGTGTGTTTGTTGCCTGTATATTCCAGGTGGTACCAATGAAATTTGATCCAAGAGATGAAGACTCGATTAAGGCTGTCATGGCCAAGGCTAATGTCGTTATCAATCTAATTGGTGATATTTTGTTGTCTATCTTAATTTTTTCTAGCAAGTATAGTTAAACTTAAAACCATTAAAAAAGTAGCACTGTTCTTTCCATTTTGGATGATATTTATTCTACTCCTCAGGAAGAGAGTACGAGACAAGAAATTTCAGTTTTGAAGATGCGAATCATCATATTGCTGAGAAACTTGCATTGGTATGTGTTTGAATCCTGACAAAATGCGAATCATCTTTTGAATTGTTTCCAAAAAATCCGGTGAACAGGTTTCCATTTTTTTACCCCTCAGAATGTTGCCTACATCTGCAATGAGCTACACATTTTTAACCTTTGGGATGATACGATCTGCTATGGTTTGCTCTTTTGGTTATTTCTGATTAGATTGGACTTTGTGGATATGTTGTTTCAGGTGGCCAAGGAACACGGTGGGATAATGAGATATATTCAAGTTTCTTGCCTAGGAGCTTCTGTGTCATCTCCTTCAAGAATGCTGAGGGCAAAAGCTGCTGCTGAGGAAGCTGTCTTGAACGCACTGCCTGAGGTATACTTACCCGGCTTTCGGTACACATAACTCTCTCTGTTGTAATTATTATCATCGTAATATTTTATTCAATATTCATGGTCCTGCTTCTTTTTCAGAGAAAAGAAAGATCCTTTAGATTTTTTTGTGCAGAACTGGGAAAACCGTATATGATGTTATTATTAAATTCTAAAACCTTATAAATTTTGAAAGCAAAAGTGAACCTGGGATGGTTAATATAAACTTTTTGTCATCAGCATGCTGCTTCTAGTCAGTTCATGATATATATGTGTTTTGTAGGCAACCATCATGAGACCTGCAACCATGATTGGTACAGAAGACAGAATCTTGAACCCCTGGTCAATGTTCGTTAAAAAATATGGTTTCCTCCCGCTCATAGGTGGTGGAACCACCAAGTACGTCTTGAATTCTTTGTGCAATTCTTTTCACTGGTTCATAGCAACTTGAAATGTAGATTTAGTTCCGTCCCTAACGATAACTCTACTGCAGATTCCAGCCTGTTTATGTGGTTGATGTTGCTGCTGCGATTGTTGCTGCTCTAAAGGATGATGGCTCCAGCATGGGGAAAACATACGAATTGGGTGGTCCAGATGTCTTTACCACTCACGAGTTGGTAAATTCTTTTAATCCTTCATTCTCTGTGTCACTATCCTAGCTCAGTGGGTTTGATTTCCAAGTATGTCTTGCAGGCAGAGATCATGTATGATATGATTCGTGAATGGCCTCGGTATGTGAAGCTTCCGTTTCCAATTGCCAAGGTAAAAGATCGAATCGTGCACTGTCCATGGAAGAAACTCCAAAGAATTTTTGTTTTCCTCTTGAAATACTGTAATACTAATTTCACATATGTCACAATCTGTTCCAGGCAATGGCGGCTCCTCGAGACTTCATGGTGAACAAAGTCCCGTTCCCCTTACCCTCTCCTCAGATCTTCAACCTGGATCAAATCAATGCACTTACAACCGATACACTTGTATCTGACAACGGTTAGTCATTATTCATAGAAGTGAAATGAGTTATTTTCCTTGAGTTAATTGAGTCTCACTTTTTATTGTACAACAATGGCTATTTCAGCCTTGAAGTTTCAGGATCTGGACCTTGTCCCCCATAAATTGAAGGGATATCCGGTCGAGTTTCTTATCCAATATCGCAAGGGTGGTCCTAACTTCGGTTCTACTGTCAGTGAAAAGATACCAACAGACTTCTACCCTTGATGCTGCTTCTCTGCTCAAAGGTCATTTCCTGGACTAATTTTTTCATGCAAGTGTCACAATGAGATTGCGGAAACCAGATTTGCTATGTTGATGACTTTCATTTACTTCTGTCAATAATAAACGGGTCCTCCTCTTTGTTGTGTTCTTGAAAAAATTATAACACATCAACATCATTATAAGTTAGAGAGGGGACAATATATTTCTTGATGTGGTTGGTCCCTTAGGATTTATGCAATGTCTGGTTCGTTTCGAACTCCATGTACTACTTCCCTTGAGTAAAACTAAAGCCATATGCTTTCATCTTTGCATTACATATAGCTCGGTGTTGTATGTTTTACTTACGACAAAACGTATCAACATGCATCTGTATGCAATAGAGGTTAAACCCTGAGTAATTTGAAGTTTCCTTTACATGGTCAAGAAGGTATTTCGACTCCGTTATCTCCCAGTAATGAAACATTGATGTCCATTAACCCATCTTGAGGCCTTCGGTATCCTTAATTTAGGGGTGGGTAAGGAATCTAGTTTATGCAAATCGTAGAATAATTCACTTTGCTTCTGGCTATAGAAAAAGTAAAGAACTTTAGGGAACCCCAAGAACCAAGCAAAGCATATAGAGCAAATATCATCTCTGGAGAGACAGGATAGACTCATTTTTGCAGTCTGTACCAAAATGGAAGATGACGGAGACTATCCCGAACCCGAATCTGGCAGTGGTGGAATAAACTTAAACGGGAGAAATGTTGGTGCGGTGATGGTGGCGCCTAGGGATGTAGACATAGCGAGTCAAAGTGGTTGCAGGATCAATATCTACGTGAACAGCAATGTTCAAGCAACATGTGGTTCAGCTTTGATCGGTAGCAAGGTTAAGCTAAGAGATCCTGGTGTTCATCTCCATATAGATGACGTTAAAATGACCCGCGACGATACCATATCTAGACAGAAGGAGATGACCTTGATTAAGGTTGGGTTATGTTTGGTCTGTCTTTTTAACATGTTTCTAGTATTCATTCTCTTCCTCTCCTCTTGGTTCCGGAAGGAAAGTGGTTCCGTATAGATCTCCCCATCAACCGATGATCATGCTAAGAAGTAAGAACGATCTCGCCTATAATTGTTTCCTCGATTTAGTTATACTTATCTATGTCCTAATTTGTAGATTATTCCAGAAAGTTCCTATCTATAACAGTCAAAAACACACCATATGTTGTCTTAATTCATATCATTCCAGATTAAATCGAAGATTAATGCTATAGTCCAATCATATAAACTATGTAGTAGTCTAGTGGGACAAACGACGTGACGATATCAAGAGGGTACAGGATTAAAAGCTATGAAGTACGTTACCAATTACAATCTCAAGATTCTCAACCACCGGATTATAACTACAAGTACCGATTTGGCGATTTGACGAATACAGATCTATCAATTAGCTAGAAATTTTCTTTCCATGCATTTTCCCACCCTCCCATTAGATGATGATGATTAGAAGACCACGATCTCATTGGTGTTCACTGATTCAAGAGCATTTCAAGAGAATATAATTCTTAATTATGAATTTGTTCAATAATTAATCCCCACCCCACTTTTCCAAATCACCCTTACATGTTCACCAATTGTAACAAATAATTAAAGAATCAAAAGTGATTTCTTTTTTAATACTTATTGTTGGGAAATACTTAATGCTAGTCCATAACTCTCTTCAATTATTTAAAGGAGGAGTAAGTAAGTTTTTTTGCAAGTCCTTTTGTGGTATCCATGTGAGTTATACATTGGGGAGCACAAACTTCCCCACTCCCACAAGCCACGTTTGTCGCTTAAAGTTTCTAAGTTTTTTTAATTTTCGCTCTTTTTGGTTTGTTATTTATGAGTGTATGGAAGTGGAGTCTCCCCCTTGAACACTTCAACATTTACACTACTAATCCCGACTTAGACGACAAACATTTTTTCTAAGTTCGAATGTAATTCTCCTAATTCGCTTTGACCTGTTTTTGAATTTTATACTATTCAATTTTAATTTAGATATTTATCTACTTTAGACTTGTAGAAAATTGTTTTCAATACGAGCATATTTATTACCTACTATGGAACCATTTACGGATTTACCACCATAAATTAGACACCAGTATTCATATAAACTATCTCTAATTTTGAATTTAAACAAACGAAAACAAAACTTAAATCTTCAACTGGCTAACAAAATTTTACTCATCAATAAAACAAAGCAGTGCATTTTGTTTTGCATTCTAATGTCTCTTTTCTCTTATTCGACCTACATCAATAGTTTCATACAAACAAAGTCATTTTGGAGCATTTTTGGTCTTTGTTTAGACTTAATTATTTATGTAATTAGGTTTGCAAAAAGGCTAGTCATCTGCTTTATGCTTACTGTCAATCCGTCATCATTAGTTGGACATCATGCACGAGATTTGGTCTCAACAAAAATATTAACCTATTTCTACACAACATTCAAACTAAGGCAGTCAAAACTTATGTACTTATTGAAATACTAATTGATTAGCAGAGAGACGTTAAACAATGAGCTTGAACTTGAAGTAATCATGTTACAACGTGTTTTGGTTCATGCTTAGTGCTTACCATCAAATTCTGCGATTTGTGTTATTTCCAACGTATAGCATGCTACAAACCACTCACATGATTACACATGGAATCGTACCCACACGCTCGTCGAAATCGCACGTTACGCGCGAAACTGAGTCAAAGAGGTTTATATCTGACGTCATCGACACTTGAAACCGACATGTTTTCACACGTGGCAAGGTCCCACTGGTCACCGACAACTACAAGAAAAAACTGCCGGCGCAGATTTAGCCGTCCGACTAACGTGCGCTTTCAATTACATTATACAGAAGTCTCTCTTTCTTTCATTGACGGTGATGAAGACCAGCTCAAAGCCAGGTCAAAATCCATCAATCCTGGCCTCATCAATGTTAAAAATCTTTACTTTCACACATCTCTAGATCTTCCATAGAAGGATCAATCAAAAGCTGTAATCTTTCTTTCTTCCTCGTAGCTCCTTCTCTTGCGGATCCTTGTCGGTACACTTCTACATTCTCAAATCTGATTCCTTTCTGGAGTTGCTCCTGAGCTACGGTTCAGCTTCAATTACTTCGATCTCGTGTAAAAATCACTTCTAGAAGCTTTGATAAGCTTTGATAGGAGTTGGTTTTACTCTTTAGGGTTTTGTTTGAGTTTGATCTTTATTGTATAGATGTTGTGATCTTCGTACACTCTATATATGTTTCCAAGGGTTTCTATGAGGCGTCGCTCTGCTGAAGTTTCTCCTACAGAGCCAATGGAGAAGGGAAATGGAAAAAATCAGACTAATCGAATCTGTTTGTTGGTTGCTTTGTCACTCTTTTTCTGGGCATTGTTGTTGTACTTCCATTTTGTTGTCTTAGGGACTAGTAACATTGATAAACAGCTCCAATTGCAACCTAGTTATGCTCAATCTCAGCCATCATCAGTCTCTCTTCGTGTTGATAAATTCCCTATAGAGCCTCATGCAGCTCCATCGAAACCACCTCCCAAAGAGCCTTTAGTTACTATCGATAAGCCAATACTCCCTCCTGCACCAGTAGCCAATTCTAGTTCCACCTTTAAGCCACCTAGAATTGTTGAGAGCGGGAAGAAACAGGAGTTTTCGTTTATAAGAGCCTTGAAGACAGTAGACAACAAGAGTGACCCTTGTGGAGGGAAGTACATTTATGTTCACAATCTACCCTCAAAGTTCAATGAGGATATGCTTAGAGACTGTAAGAAGCTTAGTCTCTGGACTAACATGTGTAAGTTCACAACCAATGCTGGCCTTGGGCCGCCGCTTGAGAATGTTGAAGGTGTCTTCTCTGATGAAGGTTGGTATGCGACTAATCAGTTTGCTGTTGATGTGATATTCAGCAACCGGATGAAGCAGTACAAATGTTTGACAAATGATTCTTCCCTTGCTGCTGCCATCTTTGTGCCGTTCTATGCTGGATTCGACATTGCTAGGTATCTGTGGGGATACAATATCTCGAGAAGGGATGCTGCTTCGCTTGAGTTGGTCGATTGGCTCATGAAGCGGCCTGAGTGGGATATAATGAGGGGAAAAGATCATTTCCTTGTGGCGGGTAGGATAACGTGGGATTTTAGGAGATTGTCTGAAGAAGAAACTGATTGGGGCAACAAGCTTCTCTTCTTACCGGCTGCCAAGAACATGTCTATGCTTGTGGTTGAGTCGAGCCCATGGAATGCTAATGATTTTGGGATCCCGTACCCAACCTACTTCCACCCAGCAAAGGACTCAGAGGTTTTTGAATGGCAAGACCGGATGAGAAACCTGGAAAGGAAGTGGCTTTTCTCGTTTGCAGGAGCCCCACGACCTGACAATCCGAAATCTATCAGAGGGCAGATCATTGATCAATGTCGAAACTCAAATGTTGGCAAATTATTAGAATGCGATTTTGGGGAGAGCAAATGCCATGCACCAAGCAGCATTATGCAAATGTTTCAAAGCTCTCTCTTCTGCCTGCAGCCACAGGGAGACTCTTACACCCGAAGATCGGCATTTGACTCAATGCTTGCCGGTTGTATACCGGTCTTCTTCCATCCGGGTTCAGCCTACACGCAATACACGTGGCATCTACCCAAGAACTACACAACCTACTCGGTATTCATCCCCGAGGATGATGTTCGGAAGAGAAACATAAGCATCGAGGAGCGACTCCTCCAGATTCCAGCCAAGCAGGTCAAGATAATGAGAGAGAATGTCATCAACCTCATCCCAAGGCTGATCTACGCAGACCCGAGATCAGAACTGGAGACGCAGAAAGATGCATTTGATGTCTCGGTACAGGCTGTGATAGACAAGGTGACTCGGTTAAGGAAGAACATGATCGAGGGCCGAACCGAGTATGACTACTTCGTGGAGGAGAACAGCTGGAAGTATGCGTTGCTGGAGGAAGGCCAACGGGAAGCAGGGGGCCATGTGTGGGACCCGTTCTTCTCCAAACCAAAGCCCGGAGAAGATGGCAGCAGCGATGGTAATGGAGGCACGACTATTTCAGCAGATGCAGCTAAGAATTCATGGAAGAGTGAGCAGAGAGATAAGACACAGTGAAAAGAGACAGAAACCACATTTTGTTACGGTTTTGATATAGTTTTCGGTTACTATTTATACGGACAAAAAATGATTTATTTTTGTTGTATTGGTATCAAATGTAGTTTCTCCAGTTTCATAGAGATAAGTTTGTTTGTATCAGTTACCCACAGAAATTAATAATAAGAAGTGACCCTTTTCAAGTTTCTAACTGAAGACAGTGCCTATGTTTAATTTCGTTTGCATTTGACATTTTGCATTTGCAACACATATTCAGAACTAAAAACGGACATTACCCGCTAGTCTCATGCATCATTCATCAAACAGTAGCAGACCGAGTTTGTCATCAAAGGGTTAATCAAAGAGACAGACAAGTCCCGAAATAAGCTTAATCATCTACAAGCAAGTCAATGCCAGATATTTATAAGCAAAAACAATGTCAGGCACTAAAATAACTCACTAAATAAGCTTAAACCATCATCCTACAAAGCAAGTGACTGCAGATCATATTTATAAGCAAAAACAATGTCAGGCACTAAAAGAAAAAGAACTCACTAAATAAGCTTAAACCATCATCCTACAAAGCAAGTGACTGCAGATCATATTTATAAGCGCTCAAACCTGTCAAACAGTAGCAGATTTAGCCCCAACGAATTGGTAATACTTAGGGACTCTAAGAACTGCATCGAACCACTCGATCTTCCCCCAAATCTCTTTCTTGCTGCGCTTTTCAAGGGAAATTTCTGCGCACCAAACCATCTTCTCCTCATACCCACTTGCAGGCACATACTTGTGCCACAAAACAACCAGCTTACCACCACAATCCGCCAACTTAACACTACTATATCTAGCAAACTTAGGTAGCCCTTCTAATCCCACTAATGATCTCCAAACTCCTCCCTGTCTTCTTCTCCATCTAAACTTTACACTGGGGTCATAATGATAGGTAATCTCCTCTATCATGCAAAAAGAACCTCGACCTAAATCTGTATTGACCGAAAATCCTAACACTTCATATCCTTCCGAAACCTTTGGCTTAAAAGCCACAACCTCCGTAGAAAGTAATGACCGAAGCTTCGGAAATAAAGGCGCAAGCTCCTCAGCATCCTGTGCAACAAAGCTCAAAAGTTTACTAACTTTCATGTAAAGCATTCCTTTCATATGTTGGAGTTTGAATATCCGTTTGTTGGGCGGCACAGGAATCCAAGTTTGAGTGTCTGTGTTGTACACTTCAACACAGTTCAGAGAATCAGAGGTTCCTGCTAGATACATATACCCATCAAGGTCACTATTGGTGAGAGCTAGTCGCATTCTTGGGGCTTCAAGCCATGTGTGAGTTCGACAGTCAAGAAACCAGAGTTAGAGAATGGAGAACCTTCTTCAATGGCTGCTCTAAAGGCATAAAGATAAGAACCAACAGCGATGAGACTTGGGAATTCCACAGGAGGAGAGTTGAGGATTGGAGCCAAAAGATGAACACTATTTTTCTTCTTTTTAGTGGTAAGGGTTTGATTAGGTTTCCGGTAGAGAGTGAACCAGCCAGGGTTAGGTTCACCAGGAAAGCTTAAGCAAACATAGAGAAATGTCTCAGTGCGGCTTAAGAGGATTCGAGTCTGGTAAAGCTCCGGTGAAGCAAGGATTGCTCTGAAGGTTTTGGAGACTAAGGAGAGCTTAGGGTAATATGATTGCGAGAGGCGGGCTAAGATGGTCACTATCAAATCATTCGGAAGTGAGTTCGATTCTGGTGACAGTTTCTTCCTCCTCTTCTTCTCTGGAGACGACGACATTGGCGAGATCAGACAAATCGGAAACCTCTCCGGAAATCGCTTGGCAGGCAAGACTTCTCTGATTCTAATGATCCCATGGGTGGGCTTGCTTTTTTCAAATTGGCTTCTTCTTTTGTATGATGTTGGGATATTTAGCTAACTAGGCCTTGATGGTCATGTAACATTTTAATTCTCATGCAATTAATATGATTGAAGCAGTGTTAGGATTCTAATTTACATTTTGATTGATGCAATTAGGACTTGAATGCTTAAACAAACACGTAAAACATATATATGAAAACATAAAGGAGGCCAAATCAAAACGGATATAGCAATGCTGTTATTCACTAGACTCTCAATCATGTATTCAACTTTTGTATACTCCTAAAAAATTGTTCATTATTAGTAAATAAAAGACCCAATTCTCTCTCTTGTTCCACAAGATATAATGGAATGGAATAAAACCCTAGCCAGGAGCTCCACCAAGCGTTCTCTCTCTCTCTCTCTTTCTCTTTTTAGCTCTTCTCTGGCTCTAATGGTTCCAAAGGTTTATCGTGGGTACCAGGCGAAGGATCAACGATGTCAGTAACGTTGATTCTCAAGGTTTGTTGGGGTCCCTCGTTTGACGGGACATGGACAAGTGCGTCCATTATCAGAATGTCCCAGTCCCTTTGCTGGAGAAACCCGAACATGCTATCTTCTATCCCAAGCAGAAAAGGGGATCCAATGAGTAAGAAAAATGGCAAATGCAGATACCTAACACATATGTTTTGTCTTTGAGTGACTGTTCGGGTTTGAGAATGTTTACCTCCATTGCGAACAGCTTTGAGATGCAAGATTCCTGTGCCTTGTGGTCCAATCACAGGGAATGAACAAGACACTGAGTGCCTTTGGTGAGAAACAGCTAGTGAAGCATTGTACCATGGCCCTTTCTCAATTGGCTCTCCGATGGCTTCAATCATCACCTTACTATTCATCACCTTCTCCATCGCCTTGCTGAAAATTAAGCATACAAAGACTTTTTGAGTAATCGCCAATGCAGATACTACATTCTTGAAAATCATGTCCATGTTATTGATTTGATGATACAAGGAGAAGATCATAGAGAAATTCATGACAGAATGGACAACAAATAACAAAATGGTGCGTATAGAAATCCAAAAAAAATATGTTTGTTCTGGATATTACGGCTGACTTTTCACTCGATTCCTAACGAGGACAGGTAGAAGAAGTATCATTACTTTGTAAAGTGGCGGCACAAGCACAAGATAGACTACCAGACTACACATCTTTCTCTTCGTTTGCTTAACCAGTTTCACTAAAGCTTGAAGCCAAAATCGAAATATGGAGACAGCATCAATTCACGTACATGTATCACTAGCAGGAGAATTTGAGTTTCGTTTGTTGTCTTTCGAAGTTGATCCTTTAAACCCCAACCCATTGATAACAAAATATGGTCAAAGAATTGATGGTCTCAGCCACCACTTCAACAAAATGGTTTAAACATTATCTAAACCTGTTGTCCAAACGAGTCTCTTGCTAATAAAGCCTTGTCAAGACTCCGAATCGATTCACAATTCAACTATCAGTGAAGGTTACACACATAGTATGTCTATTGCAATAGCTAAACTTCAATGGAAAGATAAATGCATTTTTGATGAAACGAATATGTGATGGGAGATTACCTGCTACATCCACGATAGATAGAAAGATCATCGAGAGCACTCAAAGCAACACCACCAGTGACTGTAATCAAGACGAAAGACACTGCCTTGCGACCAAAAGAGCCCAATGTCCCAGCTGTTTTGTCCGGGCTGTTTCAAAAACATTCTTCAGCTCATTTTCACTCCTAAACGACCATATATAACATAAATCATCCAAATTTTGAATCTAATCCATATAAGCTCAAGTCAATAGGTGTAAATGGGTATATAGATCATTTCACCAACTAGAAAAACTAGGTCGATTTTGAAATCGCGATAGAGATGGAATGAATTCAGATGCGCGAAGAAGAGAAATCGATCGGATTCCAATTTGTAAGATCGCAAATCAAAATCCGAAATTGGATTTTTCACGGTCAAGAATTGCAAATTCAAGCAGAAAAATCAGAGAAGTTGCATCATTTTTGGGTACCTTGAGGTTGAAGATCCTTTGAAGAACGAAGTGAACCGCCTCGCGAACATTTTTCTCAGGTGAATTTTGACCCGACTCGCTGATTCGACCCGAAGCAGCGAGGTAGGGGATGATCTGTAGGGTTCTGGGTTTTGCAACTTCTTATTTAGATTTTATTATTTTTACTTTTTTCGTTGAAATAAATATAGATTAAAAGAAAAACAATAGTATGTTTAAAAAACCCGAAAAATAACATTTTTAACCTTTAATGTTTAACGTGTCATTTAACAGCATTTTAATCTTCAATATAATTTTACTAAACATTATAAAACATTTTGTACCTTAAAACTAGTTTTCTTGTTTGTACCGCCATAAAAAAATGACGGAAAATAACATCTACTAACATGAAATAGTTAAATTATATTTGTTTAATTTTAATTTTAATTAATTTAATTTCAATTTATCTATTTAAGAGATTAGGAATGCCATCTCTCCTAATTAATACTATGATACAGAGCACCATTTATTTTCGGGCTAATCTTAGGTGATGAATATTAAATTGCCATTTTTATATGTGATTATGACCTCTTTAATTCATCTTTTCTGATGTTTTTCTTTACGGAAATCTGTCATTTTTTATAGTGTCACAAACATGAAAACTAGTTTTAAAGTTTAGAATGATAATAAAATTATTTTGATGGTTTATAGTGTTTTAGTAAAATACAGTAATATCTACGTTTAAAGTGTTAACACTTTGAAAATTAAAAATATCACATTTCCACGAAAAAAACAATACAGGTTTTTTTTCCAGGTATAAATGATTTTAAATACGAGTTGTTACTAAATATTTTTATTCCCATGAGATTTGTTATCTTCCGGATAAATTCAAATCTTTGATCATTGTTAGTAAAATCATCATTTTGTTATATAAAAAAAAAACAATTAGTGAGAAACACTTTGGGCTATTTGAAAAAGCCCCAGCATACAAAATTTGTTAACCATTCAGAACATTCCACGTAGGAAAATTAGTGGCATTTGCACGCGCCGTTCTACTCGCGGGAGAGAATGATGACTGATCATCTCTTTTAACACCGAGCCACCATCGTCTCGACGCTAAGGAGGGAAAAGAAGAGAACAAAGCGTGAGAGAGATAGAGATAAATCCGGTTCTAGAATCCCGGTTTAACCGCCATACCGGTGGAAGATTCTGCTTTACTACGCTCTCCGCTTCTTCTTCTCCTCGATTCGATTCTCCTCATGGGTTTATCATGAATTTTTAGGTGAGAATTTCGATTTTTGTAATTTGATAGTCTTCTCTAGGTTGGAGCATAATTGGCGTTAGGTTTGGTGATTGGTGGATTCAGTTTCCATTGGTTTTTGATAATTTGTGCTGGCTTTTGGCCATTGATTCTGCTTTTTCAGTTTTCTTAATTTGTGTGTGGATTATTTGCTATCTGACAGTATTATCCTCTGCTCTCGCAATTTGGACTTGAGGAATTTTACATTGATGAATTTGATTTTCTTAGGTTTTGAGTAATTCAGAAACTCGAGTGATGATCCCGAATGATGATGATGATGCAAATTCTATGAAGAATTATCCGTTAAATGATGATGATGCAAATTCTATGAAGAATTATCCGTTAAATGATGATGATGCAAATTCTATGGAGAATTATCCGTTAAGGTCAATTCCGACGGAGCTTTCACACACTTGTTCATTGATACCACCTTCTTTACCAAACCCTTCAGAAGCAGCAGCAGACATGTCCTTCAATTCAGAACTCAATCAAATCATGGCAAGGCCTTGTGATATGCTCCCTGCCAATGGTGGAGCTGTTGGTCATAACCCTTTTTTGGAACCAGGATTCAACTGCCCCGAGACAACAGATTGGATTCCCTCTCCACTCCCCCATATTTATTTTCCTTCGGGTTCTCCCAATCTAATAATGGAGGATGGTGTCATTGATGAGATTCACAAACAAAGTGACTTGCCACTTTGGTATGACGACTTGATTACCACTGATGAAGATCCACTCATGTCTAGTATCTTGGGCGATCTTCTCCTTGACACTAATTTCAACTCAGCTTCAAAGGTTGGTAATGTTGTCTCCAAAGTTTTCTGTTTTTAACCCCTCCAATATGTATACATAGCAAACACCATAAAAAGACGCATGTTTTATGAGGCGATATTGTTTCAGGTCCAGCAACCAAGTATGCAATCGCAGATTCAACAACCCCAAGCTGTTCTGCAGCAGCCTTCTTCTTGTGTGGAATTGCGCCCACTTGATAGGACAGTATCCTCAAACAGCAACAACAATAGCAACAGTAATAATGCAGCAGCAGCAGCTAAGGGACGTATGCGTTGGACGCCTGAACTTCATGAGGTTTTTGTTGACGCTGTTAACCAGCTCGGTGGCAGTAATGGTGAGAATCTCTGTCCCCCTCTCTCTCTGTTTCTTGATTTTAAGATCCTTGTCTTTGAATAGAGTTAACGATGATGAAGCTCTTGCTTTGTGCCTTATTTTAATGTAGAAGCAACTCCTAAAGGTGTCCTGAAGCATATGAAAGTCGAAGGTTTGACTATTTTTCATGTCAAAAGTCATTTGCAGGTTTAGTTTTTATTTTTTCCTAACATATGTTTATCCTAATCCTCATAGTCTGTTTGTAAAAGTCTACAATTTTTCTTATTCATATTGCAGAAATATAGAACAGCTAAATATATACCAGTACCATCAGAAGGTAAAAACTGACTCTTTTATGTAGAGTCTTCATGTGCATTTATTTTTCTTAAGATGAGTAAATATTGTAGTAGCTTATATACACAAATTCGATCAGCTCTTGTTGATCTATCTTATTCTACTCTTATCTTGATATTTAAGTTAAAGGCTCTCGACATTGTTTGCTTGCTAGCCACTATTTTCTGATTTTCTAGACTAAGAACCCTCTTCCCGGACTCATTTAGCCTTTGTTATAATCTGAGCAGTTTTTTTTATGTTTAACTTCCTACAGACGATTTTTACTTTAAGATGACTTTCTTTGATGATTAGCAGGTTCGCCGGAGGCAAGGTTGACACCGCTTGAGCAAATTACATCTGATGATACGAAACGGTGGGGTTTGGTGACATCACAATTCACAACTGCTACACCATTATCCTTTCTAATAAATTGACATTACTGATTTTGCAGTGGGATAGATATCACTGAGACTCTGCGAATTCAGATGGAACATCAGAAGAAACTGCATGAGCAGCTTGAGGTACAACGATGAACATATAATGAGTCTTAGCTTTGTGGTGTTATCTGTTTATATTCCTTGAAGTTGCATACAGTAGGGATTGAAAAGGGGGCTTGTTTTGATGTGCTTGCAGAGTCTAAGAACAATGCAACTTCGGATAGAAGAGCAAGGAAAGGCGCTGTTGATGATGATTGAGAAGCAAAATATGGGTTTCGGCGGACCAGAACAAGGAGAGAAAACAAGTGCGAAAACGCCTGAAAATGGTTCAGAGGAGTCGGAATCCCCGCGGCCAAAGCGTCCGAGAAATGAAGAATGAAGGAAACCTTTCTTCGGATGGTAGATCATAAAACTGTGGTTTTGGTGGAGTTGTAGAGTATGACTTATTAGGAGTAGAGCTTTCAGTCTTCTTCAGGCCTTTTCTCTTTTTTTTTTCTTTCTTAAAACTCTAATTTTCTGATTCTCAGCTCTCTAGGAAGAAACAAATAAAGAGCAATTCCATCTTTGTGATGTAATTCTGAGTGCAGAGATTTTAGATTTAGTGTTTAGGTGGATTTTAAACTAGCTTTTATTTCGAGTTTCTTCCTGTATACTGCGTTAATTTCATAATTGCATGTATGGAATCAACTCATGTAAGTTAGATTAATCTTCGAAAATATTTTTGCTTTTGCATATGGAAGAAAGATATGCACAAGATTAAAGGTTTTGTCCCACATCGCTAAGCTCGTGAAGCATTAGTCAGAACCAACCTGTATATAAAGAAAGCTGGGCCGATCTTTCAAATCATACCTTTCTCGGCCTTTTGGCTAAGATCAAGTGTAGTATCTGTTCTTATCAGTTTAATATCTGATATGTGGGCCATCGGCCCACACGATATTAACTCTATTTTTTAAGGGAGGAAGCCCATTAAGGTAGCTTGCTACCTGGGTTTCCGCGAGTCGCCCATGCGTTGCACTACTGCACGGGCTTGGCTCAACCCGCCAATCGAATAGTAAAATGATTTACTTTACTTTATAATTTCCAAATTATTGATATAAGCGTAGTTAATAAAAACTTTTTGACGGAGCTAAACACTAATTAACCTACGTCTTCTCGACAGAGGACAAACTCAAATTCGTAGGTGAGAAAAATTCGATTTTGGAATTGTTCATATTCTAGGTTTGAGCTTAATTGGATATATCCTTGGTGATTGGTTGATTTGGATTCGATTAGGTTTAAGTATAGGTTTTGATATTTGGATTTTGGAAGAAAAAGAGTGATGAGTCGTGGGAATTACAAGAACCCGTGCTTGACCATGCATCAGCCATGGGCATCACTTCTCGTCCATGGTATCAAACGCATCGAAGGCAGATCCTGGCCTTCCCCAATTCGAGGTAAAAAAAACCCTAATTTTGAACTCAGGGATTCGACTGAGATTTAATTTGAATTTGAAACACTGTGATAATTGCATAACTTTGAAGAAGAAGATGATGTTGTTTTTAAACATGTAAATAGGCCGTTTATGGATTCATGCTGCAAGTAAAGTACCTGATGAAGCTACTATCAAAGCAATGGAAGAGTTTTACCAACAAATTTATGCTGTTGATGGGATCACTGATATTCAATTCCCCCAACATTACCCTGTTTCAAGACTAATTGGTATCGTTGTTTACTAATCTCCATATTTGAAAGTCTAAGTTCCATGTTATAGTATAAGCAAGACCTGATTTTGCTTGGAACATATTTGAATACGGTTTCGTTGGTATAGGATGTGTTGAGGTTGTTGGATGTGTCACCTCCGATGAGCTTCAGAACTGGGATGCTTTACCTCAAGGGGTACAACAATTTTCCTTATTACTGTGTTCTATTCTTTGACATTGAAAACAGCTCGTTATCGATGATTCTTTAGTATAATAAGCAAAAACCTCAACTGTTGTTTTGGTATGTAATAGGTGAGGCTTGAAGGACAAACTAACTTTTGTTGGCTATGTGAGAAGCCACAGGTGAAAGTCACTTCATCTTTTGGCTGTTACTGTTTTGTTTAGATTGACTTATTTGACATTTGATTCTGTGAACTCTTCCAGAAACTGATTATTCCATTTGAGATGCGTGGGTACCAGGGCGTCTATAACTTAGAGAATAAGGTAATCTTGCTGTTCTTCAAAGCCTAGGGATTGGTGGGTTCTTGTTGTAGTATAAATTAGTACCAGTTACTTACTGTATTTCTAAATGAAACAGATTTATGTAGCAGCAGCTAGAGGTCTTATGCCTTCTCAAAACTCTTTTAAGGTGAAATTCCCTCTTCCTGACCCAAAAGACCCGTTTTCCTTAAAACCTGGTTCTATTCCTTGTACAATGCAAGAGAAGAAAGAACTTGATTCAAAGCAAGTTACCAGCCTCACAGCTGCAATCAAGCAAGTTACCAGCCTCACAGCTGCAATCGCCGGTGCAAAAGCAGCGGCGACACAATTTTCTAAGAAGGGACAAAGTCTCCAAACAAATAATATATTTGATTACACAACAAGAAGCAAGAGCAAAGTTATTGAAGATGAAGCAGCAGAATCCCTAGATAACCCGGTTCTTGGTTCTGGTGGAACGTCTGACCGTACTTATAGAACAAGAAGCAAGAACAGAGGCACACAGATGGGTGAAGAAGTATGTAGTGAAAGCAGCAACAGCAGCAGCAAAGTTGAATCTAGTCAAAGAAGTGCAGTCACAAAGAGTGAGGACAGGAATACAAGAATTGGTGAAAGAAGGTTTGATCCTGGATCTGCCCGGGTACGTTTATTATCTTACATTAAGCGATAATTACAACAATAATTGTTGACTTTGTTGTTGTCTGATTTTATTTCACATGTGGAATTATTTCAGATCATGGCCGCTGCAATTAGGAACTTGAAGCCACCTTCTTGATCTAATGCGTCAAGGTTGTACCATATTTTGCATTCTTTCTAAAACATGTTCATTTCAAAGTTTGAGAAGTTCGTTTTAGAGTTAGTTTATAGGTTTATTGTATACACATTCAATTTAACTTATATGAGAGAATAATCATGTGGACTAATAAATACACAGAGCAATGAGTTTTGAGTAGACTGTTTAGTCGAATTTTACTAAATTACTATATTTTGGTCAGATTTAGAAGAATGTTTATATTTTTGGGGGGTTTGTCCCACATCGGTAGTTTCAAAATATCAGTTGTGTATATATTTAGTCGAAAACGAAAACAAGTAACAATAGTCATTGGACAAAGTGAATGGGTCACATGGGCTTGTCTAAGTTCCGACCCAGGAAAGTCCCCGGGCCACTTTTCGCAGAGATGCGGCCTCGGTAACGAGAGAATCATGCGGTGGAGAGATTCTATAAGCTGAGACGCGTGTGTGGAGCTTCTGTTGTCTCTCCGTCGATGACATCATGGCCGTTCGATTCACGACAGTTATTCACTTGGTCCTCATCGGACTAACTGAACGGGGCTTATGTTCCAATGACAACAATTTTTTTCTTTTTGAGTAATCCCGGTTTACTCAACTTACTCAACCGTACCGGTGGAAGATTCCTTACAGTAATACTAAAGCTTTTGGCTTAGCTCATTTTGGTGATGATAACAGTAATATCATAAGTACATAATAAATAATTGAAACTTTTGTAAGTATCCTCATTTTTTCAGAAAGTAAATAATATCAAATGTATTGAGAAAACAATAAATGATCATTTTTTTATTTTAATTAGACTCAAAATTAAATAACTGGAAATTAAAAAACCAAATAAACTGAAAATTATTATCTAAAATACAGTAACTAAAAATTTGTCTTGTCGATAAGTCGGATAAAATTTATTCATATAAATATTTAGTCATATACAAGTAAAATAATACTACAAATAATACACAATCAGTCGATGTTATATACAATAAAATTATAGATTTATAAAGGAAAAAATTATCCGGCGATATATCTGATGTCAATCTCTAGTGGGTTAGCATTTTTATTGAAAAATTGTATTGCTTAGTTTTTTTATTGTTATATTGTTAGTGAATTAAAATGGTACTTTGGTATTTTCATATATAGACTTTTTGAAAATAAAATCTTAGATTTTTTCTAACAAGAGTTACCAAAAATATTTTGGAATTAAATGAGCCGGCGACATAGAAGAATAGAGAGGGTTAAATTGAAAATTCATAAAGTAGGAAAAAATTAGGGTTAGACTCGATCATTCATAGCTGCGACTATTCTCTGCTCTTTCTACATTTTCTCATTTTCTCTTGGGCTACTTTTCGACTACTAACAAATCCAACGATGAGGGGATTGGTGAACAAGCTCGTGTCCAGATCTCTCTCCATCTCCGGGAAATGGCAGAACCAACAGCTTCGTCGTCTCAACATCCACGAGTATCAGGTTCTTCTTCTCTTCATTTCCATTTGATAGTTGCCTAGATTCGCTTTTGTCAAGTCAGAATTCGAGTACGATCTGTGTCTTTGTCTGTTGTTTCTGTGTTGATCCACTGATTGATTTGTGGTTGATAGAATTCTCTGGGTTTAGGATAATGTAAAGTTTGTATTGTGATTCTGATACAACCAGGGAGCTGAATTGATGGGGAAATATGGAGTTAATGTGCCGAAAGGAGTAGCTGCTTCTTCGTTGGAAGAAGTTAAAAAGGCTATTCAAGATGTTTTCCCTAATGAAAGCGAGGTAAATTCAGTGAGGGATTCGATTCTAATCTCTATTATTAGTTGTTGTCTAATTGAAAGAGTGTCATTTTCGTGTGATACAGTTGGTTGTTAAGAGCCAGATTTTGGCTGGTGGAAGAGGTCTTGGAACATTCAAGAGTGGTCTTAAGGGTGGTGTTCACATTGTTAAACGTGATGAGGCTGAAGAGATTGCTGGTATTGTACAGGATTTCTTGTTTGTGGCTTTCTGGAGTCTGTTTTTTGTTGTTGTTGTACAAGTTATTGATCTATTTCAAATCTTTATTACTTGTAGGAAAGATGCTAGGACAAGTACTTGTCACCAAGCAAACTGGTCCTCAAGGCAAAGTAGTTAGCAAGGTTTGTTATCTGTTATTCATGATTGGTGTTTTTTCTTCTATTATTGTCACTGCTCTTGCACCTTTGTTTATTCATTGTGTCTTCATTTTGAGCAGGTTTACTTGTGTGAGAAATTGTCACTCGTCAATGAGATGTACTTTTCCATTATTCTGGACCGTAAATCTGCTGGACCGGTATGCTACTACGCAAATGATGAGCTGCTGCTATTCATTTCCCTACTTCTAGGCATGCTGTTTTCATACCCTGCTGTAATATCTAAAACGCTTTCCTTTCCTATATCAGTTGATCATTGCCTGTAAAAAGGGTGGTACCAGTATTGAAGATCTTGCTGAGAAGTTCCCTGACATGATCATCAAGGTTGTTACTGTTTGATTCGTATTTGGTGGTCTGATCTCCAGTAAATATCATTCTGAGATTCTTTCTCATGCGGGTTTTTGACACCTCAAGTCATGGTTTTGCGTAGGTACCAATTGATGTATTTGCAGGAATCACTGATGAAGATGCTGCTAAGGTTGTGGATGGTCTGGCTCCCAAAGCTGCTGACAGAAAAGATTCGATTGAACAAGTGAAGAAGCTATACGAACTCTTCCGCAAGACTGACTGCACAATGTTGGAAGTGAGTTCTCTCTCACTGTCTTTTTTCTACACACTTCTTCAGTTATAAATATCTTTTGTTGAACCTCCAAATTTCTCTTGTAGATCAATCCCCTTGCGGAGACATCAACTAATCAATTGGTAGCTGCTGATGCCAAATTGAACTTCGATGATAATGCTGCGTTCCGACAAAAAGAGGTTTTCGCCATGCGTGATCCAACACAGGAGGATCCACGAGAGGTCTCTGTCTATCTCTTGTATCATCAAGAAAGCCATTGTTATGTTAATTCGATAGGATGTTAAAAGGAATAGTGTGTTGTGTCTCATAGGTGGCTGCTGCTAAAGTTGACCTGAACTACATCGGTTTAGATGGAGAGATTGGTTGCATGGTGAATGGTGCTGGATTGGCCATGGCAACCATGGACATCATTAAATTACACGGTGGAACACCCGCCAATTTCCTTGACGTTGGTGGAAATGCTTCTGAGCACCAGGTAAAAGGAACCTTCTTTCTTTCTTCACTTTTGGGAATCATTGGAATGAAAACCAATTTTAATAGAGGTTTGTGTCAAAAAATAAGGTGGTGGAAGCGTTTAAGATACTGACATCGGACGATAAAGTGAAAGCAATCTTGGTGAACATATTTGGTGGGATAATGAAATGTGATGTGATTGCTAGTGGAATCGTGAACGCTGCAAAAGAGGTGAGTGAGAAACAACCTTGTTACCATAATATTTCATATATTCATGATTGAAAATAAATCCGAGTGTTTGTGTGGAATGGCGAGGACAGGTCGCATTGAAAGTGCCAGTGGTGGTTCGTCTAGAAGGAACGAATGTTGAGCAGGGAAAGAGAATCCTCAAGGAAAGTGGAATGAAACTCATAACAGCTGATGATTTGGATGATGCAGCTGAGAAAGCGGTTAAAGCTTTAGCTCACTAATCTCTCTATATATACCAAAAGCCGGTTTGTTAATTGTTTTGTGGTTGACGCCCAATTTACACTTTCTTGCGGATATCATTTCCTCAAACAGATCAATAATGAACTGGTCTCCTTTTTTTGTGTGATCCATCCAAAGAGATTCAAATCAGAATTCTCAATATCTTTTTGTATTTAACCAACTCATATGGTTGATACTAGGGTTTCAAGTTTATCTCATACGTACTGTTCCTATCATGAATAAAAATCGTTTTTGTGGGAAGCCACACTATAGCTGTCACTGAAACAACAAAATTAATCCCTCTCTCTACAAAAGGCTTTCACAAAACAGAGCTGTCCTCTGTTTCCAATTTAACGGTCAAAACGATAAACTTATTTTTTGATAGAATGTTAATTATATTACCAAAAGGAAAGAAGATTATTTACAAAAACTTTTGACCAGGATTGCAGCTCCATTGTTGTAGTGATGCAGCTCTATTGCTGAGGGCTATGATGAAGAGGAAAATCACACTAACACTACTCAGCTCTTGTCCAAGAAGTTTTTATTCATATATAGGGTTTCTAGTAAAGTGAAAGATGCTGTTGATTTGTTCTGTAAGAATGCTCTTTTATATTTATGATCGACGTCAATGATGATCTATGTTCAAGTGATTTGGATGATAGCACCGAAAAATATTTGTCTAAATTCTCCTTGCATAGTTAATAATAGTACAAGAATGAACAAGAAAATCTAACAATTGGTGTGTTGTGTTCAATGAAAATTAGCCATTTGGAGCTAGCAGCAAAGTCTCTATATATGTCGTCTCTCCTTTCAAAAATCATCTCTATTGTCGAATTGAGGCATAGATCTCACAGAACCAGTCTCAGACATATATTCCGACATGTTATCGACATCAGATCTTCTTGTCGATCTTGATGACCCTCCATTAACCGCGGTTTCTTTCGTCGACTTCTTCTTCCTCCTAGATTTCTTTGGAATTTCCGGTAATCCACTAGGCCAAGAAGACAACTCGTCTTGTTCTTCAGTGGCTTCCTTTGGTCTCCTCGACGATGACGATGTCCCTTTGTTAGAAGAGCGACGTTTAGTTTTGTCTGATGATTTGTCTTTTGTCGGAGAACCTTTCTCGGACGCTGCTTTCCTCGTAGATTTTGGTAGGTTTGGCAAATCTCTAGACCGACCACCATATTCCGACATACATTTTATGGAGGAATCATCTTCTCCGACTCCTTCAGCAGATTCGAATCCCCCGCCGGAGTTGAACTCAGTCATCTTTCAAATCACATAACATTAACCAAATCAATTCGACATTTTCTGAAAACGTTTTAGGTCAAATTTTTAATATATATGACCTCGTAGATTTGAGTCAAGTATTAATCTAGAGCTCACATCCATCCAAATATGCGTAGGATAATAAAACAATCTTTCATTTGCCTATTTTATCACGATTATTGTTTACGCCTTTTAAGAATTACCAAAGAAGTAGAAAAGAGTAAAAACATACCCAGCTTGGTGCGGTGGCATTAGCGGATGGTCCATCCCAACCGATATGGGCAACATGTTTTACGTCCGTTGGATTTCCGATTTGTATTTCTTCTTCTTTTTCACTTTCTATCATCATTAAAAGAAAGAAACAAGAAAGTATAATCAATCATTTAGATTCATCCTCAATCCATATAAACGTACTTGCAATGCATGCATGCAAATTTTCTACGTGATTTGCATCATAGTAATTCAAAACTGATCATGAAGTTCGAGTTTTTATATAAGGAAAAAAGGATTTATCATATGTATAAACTCTTATGCGAACAAAAATCAGAAGAAATTAAACAAGAGATCTATAGGGTGAACTTACCAAATACTTGAGAAATGTATCGGAGCCCTTTCAAGAGGCTTTTCATCTTGGAGCTTGACATTGTGAGTTGCATAGATCTCTTTTTAGGTTTATGATTTCTTTTTTAAATAAGAAAAATGGGAGTACAGAAGAACAAAATGATAGGTTTTGAAAACTCACTTTTCCCAGAAAATAAGAAAGTGGTGGCAGTAAATATTGAGGAAACAAAATGATAGATAAAAAAAATTGTGTATATAGTCAAGACTCCAAAATATTGTTCAGAGAGAAACAAGAATTCATCTCAGAAAATTGTAGGTTTATCTTTCTGCAGATTCTTCTATATATCAAAAAGAACAAATTGATAATCCTAATAAGAAAAGATTTAAGAATACATAAACAAAATTCCTTTGAAATTTACCTACAAAATCCTCAGAGTACTCCAAGAGGAAAAAAAAAGCATCAAACGAAGAAACTAAGAATCAAAAATGAAGGAAACTAAGAAGATGTTTGTTTGAATGATGGGTTGAGAGCGTATACAGGTGATACGGCAAAAAAAGAGTGCAAAAATGTTTGTTTAAACCAAAATTTTCGTTAATCTGATGGTTACAATTTGTTTATCTATTACTATCAGAAATCAATCAAAAATTAGAATTAGTATATAGAAATTACGTTATTCTGTTCCATCAAATGAATAATCATTAACATTAATTTTCTTTTGTCTCTCTCTGTTTTTTTTTTTCTTTTCCAAATCTTAGTAAACTTCAATGTATGTAGAGAATGTGTTAATTAAACTCTTAAATTAATTTAGAAAATGGTACAAAAACATGAATTTTCTTTTATTCTCACACATAGATCACATAAATTAATAAATGTGTGAATTATATGCTGTAACACAATTTTTTTTGACGAAAATATTCTCTCAATTTTTGTATGTCTCTATGTCATTTGCTATTAGCAAATAAAAATATTAATTTACTTTAATTAAAAAATAATCATTATATACATTTAACGATTTTTCTTAAGATTATACATTCATGCAAAACAGAAAAATGTGAAAAAGAAATATCACCAAGAGTCAAATAATGTAAGGAGAGGTTAGTGGCCCGTACGTAGTTCATTCGTATAACTGAAAAACGGCACACATTTTACCACAAAATACATAGAACATCAGAAAATGAACAAATTAAAAAAAAAAAAAAAAATTATTCAGCAGAGGATTCTCATCAATCTCCTTCCAGAACCTTTCAAGAAAATTTCTGGCCGGCAATGAACAATCTTCTGATCAAAAACTGTATTAGTATATGTTTGATATATAAAGTCGTCGAGTAGAAGTTTTGAGCAAATCTTTATTGCTTATTACTATTAGCCTGCAAGAAACACACAACAACACCATCTGCATTAGTATAACTGTATATCATATTATATCTTCCCCAAGTTATAGTGATAGTGAAAGAAACCTTTTTCAGGAATTTTTCATGGATCTTCAACGCTTCTTTACATGCTTTTTTGGCGTCAAGATTACCCGCAATGTCTCCTAGTATCTGCATACCAACTTTAACTTTGAAGTTCCAGAGTTTGATTTTTCCTTGTTTGGCTTTGAGAGAAACGAGTGAAAAGATACAGAGACAGACCTGAACAACATCGTCTAAGCCTTTGGCCTCCTTCAAGAGACGTTTGTTCTTTGTCTGTAGAACGCTTGCGACCACAAAAACAGCAAGCGTGTTGCGATGTTGCTCGTTCTGCCCACTGTTTATGTATTTCCTTTCAAACTTGCCATACCGTTTTAGTAACTTGGGATCGGATGCTGCGTTGTTTCGGTTTTCTAGTTCCTCGTACGTTGCAAACATGGTTGGATTGTACTCCATCGCCCACATCAGCTGCAACCATAATCCATCTCACATTATTCTCATTACCCAAACAGCAGATAACGCAAAAAAGAAGAAGATAATAAACACACAGCAAGATCTTACGGCTTCATAAACAATCACGGCAAGTAAAACCAGGAACCAAGAAAAGAAATGCAGAAAGTTTGTCATTACCTCCCAAAGGTACAAAGCGTCAAGGAAAGAGAATTCTCTCCTGAAAAGTACCATCAGCATCCGAATAGCAAATAGATACTCCCCACCATCGAGATCCTCTGTCACATTAACACGTTTTAGCCCACCACAAGAAGAGTTTTTATGATAGGAAAACACTCTTACCTAGATGTTGATGGAGACGAGGATCCACTGTCTTAATGACCTGTGAGAGCACACCCAGTTGAGTCTGGACACCCATTGATGTTGCTGTTGCCCTGAAATTTTCTCTCTGAAATTCAAAGAAAACAATAAACCGTGAATACAATGGTCTGGTAATGACATGAAACATGAGAAGTTATGTCATAGGCTATTAGTTATTACTAGTCTCCGCATTGCCCGCTCAAAGCACCAGAAAGCGTCGCCTTCATCATCAAAGAGGATTATCATTGGGGAACATATATCATTCATTCCTACATGAATAGACAAAGTGGATCAGTTCTGTTTCTTATATAGTTTCAAAAGATTAATCGTTAACAGCAAGTACACTTACCCTGAACATAACCAATATCAAGATTCAACCACGTATATATGGCAAGAACGTCCCATAGTTTTGATTGATTACGATCATTCTCATAAAAACAGAGATACCGATCTGTTCTAGCAACATCAAGGCCTGAAACAAAATATACAAGAATATGTAAAAAGAGGTTATAAGAAGATAATCAGATAGAACTAAACTTATTTATATGTAAAGGCATACCGATCTGGTGTAGTGAGAGCATCCATTGTAGCACTCTCTCATCTGTAACAGTGTTTTTCACGATCCATCCTTGGTTTTCTACAGAAGATTCGTCTATTGGGTTCCCATTTTCTTGAACGACTGCCATTGTGACGTACTTGCCACTACCAATGACAGGAACCATTTTCTTACATTCTTCTTTCCATGCACCGTACTGCTCCCTTAGATGATCAATAACATTTAAAGTTAGCCATGACGTGCATCTACAAAACTAGTAAATGATCAACCAATTCTATAGTACCTTCTGCGATTCCTCAGTATGTTCCTTTCCTCAAAAGTGCTGTCTGGATCGTAGCATCCTAACAAAAACTCCCAAACAGCGCCTTTGATGGAAGGATGAATTCCCTAGCAAAGAAACCAAGTGAACAACAACAAAAAGAGCATATAGATAGAAACAAGATCAGGAAAAGAAAGTAGACTCACTCCGCGCTGTATACGTCTAAGCACTTTTTCCATATCCAAATGGCCATCTTCAGTAAAGGCAGCGTGCCATCTTCTAGCACTTAGAGTCTTTCCAGCCTGACAAATTACATATCAAGATGAATCATTTCATCAGCTACAAACAAACAAACAAGAACCTAATGTATCATCAATTCATCAAGACATGAAACAGGTGATTGAGAAGAAGAATGGTACCCTTGATTTAAAACGGGTCCTGGGAACATCTGGTTGACATTCAGGTCTAACTGGATAGAAACCTTGCAAATCTTCTCCTCCGGATTTCCACATAAATCCGCAGCAAAACATTCAACCTTCCTTCTTCTTGTTCAAACCAAACTTATAGTTTCATCCATCTCCCACATAAATCATTCATGGATTCATCAGACCACTGTTCAAGAAATAAAACCCAGGATCAGAATGGAGAAAAAATGAAAACTTTACAAATATGTAAACGAAAACACAAGGAAGATATATTCTTTTTGCAACGACGAAGCTCCCATTGCTCAATAATATATATAACCTTAAAATCAGTATCAGAACACCATCATCATTATCATTTGGATAATCCAGAAACCGATTAGACCCAACAATTTGAAATTGTCTACAGAGAGAATACGAACAAAAGAAAAATACATACAGATTGAGATCCTAAACAGCCGGAATCTTCAGAGACATGCCCGTCTTCTTCTTCCATCTTTCATCTTTCATCTTTCTATTTCTAGCAGAGTACTTTCCTTTTTAACCGAACCAAGCCGATTTTATTAGCTCCGATTTCAAACATTAAACCGATCGGTTTCGGTATTCTTAAACGACGTCATGTAATCTCTCCACATTTAATGGGCCTTTAAAATTGTTAGTGGGCTTCTATATGCTTATGTGCCTAATTCTTTTATATCAAAAACCCTAATAATCTCTTGGGCACATAAAAATCTCTTCGCCGCACAATTGCTCCAATCTGTTTCTTCTAGCCGGCCAAAATGGTGAGCGATGTTCTTCGCTTGATTCCATGTATTTTAGTGTTTCTGAAAACTTTAAAGATTCTGCTATTGCCCTAGCTGCTTCTCTTTGGAATTTGTTATCTTTACAGATTTATATAGTTTTTAACCTCGAGAACTTTGTGTTTGATTGTGAAGGGTTTTAAGAGATTCGTGGAGATTGGGAGAGTGGCGCTCGTTAACTACGGCGAGGATTATGGAAAGCTCGTGGTTATCGTCGATGTAGTCGACCAAAACAGGGTAACTTGATATGCAAGCTCTGTTTTTTTTTTCGATTTGGTATTGTAATCAATGTAACTATCTTCTTATTGCTCACTGAAATATATATTGATACAATAGTTATGATGCTAGGAGTAGAATTTGTATGCTTAGTTTAATACTTGTGGTTTTGGCTGAAGCTAGGAGTCTTTGAAATGGTTTATGTTTTGTCTAAAGTGTTTCTGTTTATCTTGTCCTTTTTAGGCACTTGTGGATGCCCCTGACATGGAGAGAATCCAGATGAATTTGAAGAGGTTGTCTCTTACTGACATCGTCATTGATATCAACAGAGTTCCCAAGAAGAAGGTTTTGATTGAGGCAATGGAGAAGGCTGGTGAGTTTGTTGTAGCATACTTTTGATTATTCGTAGGTTTTATTGGCCTTTTTTTGTTGTTGGTTGGGTTGGGTCATCTTAGCTCTAAAGTTATATGCAGATGTGAAGAACAAGTGGGAGAAGAGTTCATGGGGTAGGAAACTTATTGTGCAGAAGAGAAGAGCTGCCCTCAATGATTTTGACAGGTTCAAGATCATGTTGGCCAAAATCAAGGTTGGTTTACTTCTTTGTATCCACCAATGTTGTTTTAGTCAACTCTACTTTGTGCAAATGCAGATGAGTTTTCACTGCTTCATTTGCCCTCACTTTCGGTTGTGGTTTAGAAATAATACTATCTAAACTTTAAACTGTATCTACTACTACTACATTCACCATCTTCTTGGGTTTATGATCTTTGGTTTGATACTGGTTTGTTTTGGATTGTATTAAGACGCATCTTAGTGTTATTGAATAACCTCTAATATATGAATATTGTTTTGCAGAGGGCTGGTATTGTGAGGCAGGAGCTTGCTAAGCTAAAAAGGGAGATCGCTGCTTGATTTCTTAATTATGATCCATTACCAAATCTTATTTTTGCAACTGTTTTTTTAGTGCAAATTATGACAAGTTGAGTTTTTTTTAGTGCAAATTATGATATCAATTTTGCTGATTCCGGGCTACTAAATAGTGAATTTTTTTTGCTATCGGATATTATTATTTTAGTTTAGTTTTTCTTTCTAAAGTCTTGGTCTGATTGGTCTGGTCATCTTTTTAAACCACCTATGAACTTCGATCTTTAGTAGATGCAGTTTTTTCTTCTTCGTTTAGTTCGCATATCTTCAAAAATCTTACAACCAAGTAGAATCTTAGCTGCTGAATATTTGGACATTTGCTTACTTTAGAGGCCAAATTGTTACGTGATGTTGCTGTTGCTATGAGGAGAACGAAATTCTCTGAATTGAAGAAAAACGATACATATTTATAGATATTGTTGTGTTGTTGTGTCGCCGGTTAACAGACGCATGTTTTGTCGAAGCAAGGTCAGAACCCCAATTCAGATGAGCCAACTTCTTCTTTTATGGGATTTGGGCCAGAGTTTAGGTTTGTTGTTACTGGGACTGACGAGCTTAGGAAAATCCCTAATAGATATGGGCCTTATTCTGATCTCCTTGTTTTTGGACTAGTGTTTATTTCCCAAGGTGTATTGGGCCTGATGAGACCAACAAAATTCTTAATGGAGATGGCCCAGCTTCTGCTTTCCTGGTTTGTGGGCCAGTTTTAGTGACCCTGCCAATTATAACATGAAACAGATGTTATAATGGAAATTTGCATTTATAACATACAAAAATATTACAATTAGGTAACTAACCAAAATAAATAGTCCAATGATATTGTGTGTATTTCCTATATTTTAGACATAAGTGACCTTAAGATAAAACCAATCAACTCGCCGGTACCGATTACAACGTCGTCACCACCACAAAGTCACCACCACCATCACCACCACCATCACCGCCATCATCATCACCGCCATCGTAATCACCTTTCACGATGAAGAAACGATGAGAGAGAGTTTGTTATAGAAAGGGAAAGTTTTATTCATCTTAATAATAATGTGTACAATTGTTTCTCTTATATACACGTATGGTATAATAACTAAACCAAGCTAAACCGACTAATTACATAGAACCGGTTATTTACACCTAGCTACTCTATTAGTCCCCCTCAAGATGAGAATACAAAGATGTTTTGGATACTCATCTTGGACAATAAATGAGCAAATTGATAAGGGAAGAGTGGTTTAGTAAGGATATCAGCAACCTGATCTTTAGTCTTGACATGAAGCAGCTTCAACTGACCATTATCCAGCTTCTCACGAACGGTGTGACAATCGATTTCGATGTGTTTCGTTCGTTCGTGAAACACTGGGTTAGTGGCTATATACACAGCGGCGGTACTGTCAGAGTATAAAATAGGCACACCTGAATGAACACGCAAAGCCAATAACAGTGTAGACAGCCACGCCATTTCACAAGAAGCCAAAGCCAATGCTCGATACTCTGCCTCTGCAGACGACCGTGAGACAGTAGGCTGTTTCTTGGAGCGCCAGGATATCAGAGAGGAACCAACAAACATAGTGAAACCTGTGGTTGATCGACGACTATCTGGGCAAGTACCCCAATCCGCATCAGTATAGCCTTTTAAAGTCAGATCATCCTCAGCAGAATAAAACAGACCTTGACCCACTGTACCTTTAATGTATTGTAAGACTTTGTAGACAGCTGCAAGATGTGCAGTACGAGGAGCAGAAGAGAACTGACATAACTTGTTCACCGCAAATGTGATATCAGGGCGAGTTATGGTCAGATACATCAACTTGCCAACAAGTCTTCGATACATTTCTTTGTCCTCCAAGAGTAGACCATCATTCTTAGATAATCTAATATTCGGAGTCATAGGTATGGAGGATGGTTTACAGTCCAACATATCTGCAGAAGTGAGCAATTCTAAAGCATACTTCCTTTGAGATAGGGAAATACCTTCAGAAGTGCGAGCAACCTCTAAACCCAAGAAATACTTCAGTGGACCAAGTTCCCTCAGCTTAAAGCTAGCTTTTAAAGCCTCTGTCAACGACTGTGCTGCTTGTTCTGTAGTACTCGCAATCACTATGTCATCAACATAAACTAAGAGGACAATGAACTCAGAACCAATACAGCGAACAAAGAGAGTATGATCACCATGCTGTTTTTCGAAACCCAGAGCCAACAGAGAGTTAGAAAACTTCAAAAACCATTGACGAGATGCCTGTTTAAGACCATAAATGGACTTCTTCAAACGACAAACAACATTAGGTGGCAGAGAAGTTCCCTTAATATCTGCATAACCATCAGGCAGCTTCATATATATGGTTTCCTCTAAATCTCCATTGAGAAAAGCATTAGATATATCCAGCTGATTCAAATACCACTTCTTAGAAGCTGAAACTTTCAAAAGTAACTTTACTGTGGCCATCTTAGCAACAGGAGAGAAAGTCTCAGTGTAATCCAAACCTTCCTTCTGAGTATAACCCTTAGCAACAATTCTGGCCTTGAATCTTTCCAAACTGCCATCTGCGTGAAACTTCACTGTAAATACCCACTTACATCCAACTGCCTTCTTCCCAGGAGGTAAACTTGTAATCTCCCAAGTATCAGTCCTTTCCATTGCACCAATTTCCTGATCAATAGCACCACACCATTCTTTGGAATCCTTTGCCTCATGATAAGATTGAGGGATTGGAATTTTGGAAATGTTATTGATGTATAACATATGAGATGGTGAGATTTGAGAGTAAGAAAGAGAAGATGAAATAGGATGTGAGTCATCTTTATTGACAAAATAACAGTGATAGTCTTGGAGATGAGCAGGGAATTTAGTAATCCTACGTTTAGAAATTTGTGTTGATGGAGAAATTTGTGGTGATGGAAGATGAGAAGTGATGGAATTACCTGAGGACAAAGGATCCATTGGTGTGAAAACATCTGAAGCTGTAGTAGCAGACTGTTGAGAACTCGCTAATGGAAACAACTCCTCATGAAACTCCACATTCCTCGATATATGAACCACGTTGCTCTCTAAATCCAACAACTTGTAGCCTTTAAAACCAAACGGATAGCCCAAGAAAACACACGCTCTTGACCTTGGAAGGAACTTGTGTCGCTGTTTCGATGAAGTAGAGCTGTAGCAAAGGCAACCAAATGTCTTGAGCTGAGAGTAATCTGGTAGCTTTCCAGTGAGAACCTCAAAAGGAGTCTTGTTTGATAACAAAGCAGAAGGTGTCCTGTTAATCAAGAAGACAGCAGTTAAAACACAGTCACCCCAATATGGCAAAGACATGTTAGACTGAAACATCAAAGCCCGAGCCACATTAAGAATATGCTGATGCTTCCTCTCAACCACTGAATTTTGTTCTGGTGTCTCAGGACAAGAATGAAAAGAAACGATTCCCTTTGCTTTGTAAAATTCTGTGAAAGCCAACTCTTTAGCATTATCAGATCTCACAGATTTAACTCTTGTATCATACTGATTCTCAACTAAGTCAATGAAGGCAGGAAACACTGTGAGGACGTCACTCTTAGACTTAAGCAAATAAATCCACGTTGCTCTAGAATGATCATCAACTATAGTTAAGAAATATTTGTATCCTTCAACTGTCTCCACTGAAAAGGGTCCCCAAACATCAATGTGTAACAGCTCAAATGTTGAATTACAAATGTTGTTCGCAGAAGGAAATGACAACTTCTTTTGTTTGGCTAAATGACAAACATGACAATAAGCTGATTTCTTATTCTTATGTCTAGTAGTTCCCAAAACTTCAGAAAGAGAATCCAGTCTTGAAAAAGATGGGTGTCCAAGTCTCTTGTGCCACACGCTCACATCCACAACTGCATTCACCGAGATAGCAGGAGATTGTGTGTCCAACACATAGAGATTCCCAATCCTTTTACCTTCTCCAAGCGTCAACCCCTTGGTAAGATCCTGTATTTGACAGCAAGAAGGATCAAAGATCACTCTAGTACCAAGGTCAGTAGTCAAAGAGCTGATACTGATCAAATTCAATCTGAATTCAGGAATAAACAAAACATTCTGGAGAATAATGTCTTTGTTTATCAAAACTGTTCCCACTCCACTGATTCTGACATTTGGACCTGTTGGAAGATTCACAAAACTCACAATAGAAGTATCTAAAGTCTGAAACAATTTTCTGTCATGGGACACATGATGTGTAGCCCCAGAGTCAATAACCCAAGTGTCACTGGACAAAGAGTTATGTGAAACTGCCAAGATGCCAATAAAGCAATATGTGGAAGGAGAGAATAAGATACCAGAAGGAGCAACAGACTGAGAAGAACTTGCTTCATGCTGAGAAGAAGCAGTCTGAGGAGAAACAATCTGTGGCTGCAACTGAGAACTGAACAAGGCAATCAAATTCTGTATCTGATCAGGGGAGAAGTTACCAGCAAGAGTCTCAAGTTGTCCTGTCATCTTATCCGGAGAAAGAGTAACCTGAGCTGCCACTGCCTGAGGTTTTGGAGGTTTATCAGAGGACTTCCCTTTAGGAGTGAAACCTGGTGGAAAACCATGCTTCTTATAGCATCTTTCAGCTATATGACCAACTCTGTTGCAGAATGAACACGTAGGACGACCTTTGTTTGGTCCACTCTGAACATACATTATCTCAGGAGAAGTGATAGGAGAATGAGATACCTCAGAGACTTGAAAAGCTGCAGGTGGAGCAACAACATTAAAGAATCCCTTCTGGCTATTATCCTGATCCAAGATATGATAAACTTCTGCCAAACTAGGAAGTGCCTTCTTTGCAATGATCTGTCTACGAACAATGGCATAAGACTCATTCAATCCTGCAAGAAATTTCATTATCTTAGCTTTCTCTGCCTTCTGATACAGACGAACAGCTTTTCCACAAGTACAAGGATCATCCAAAGCCTCTGTACTGTCAAGCTGATCCCAGAGAGTCTTTAAAAGAGTATAGTACTCAGATAGAGACATTGTTCCTTGACGAAGATCCTGAATCTCCTGTGTCAGATTGTAGGTACGTGGAAGATTCGTCAGGTTAAACCTGTCAAAGAGATCACGCCAAATATCTGTAGCATCATTCAGACGTAAGATGCTACGATAGATCTGAGGAGAAACAGAGTTAAGCAACCAGGATTTCACCATACTGTTGCATCTAGACCATAAACGGAAATTTGGATCCGATTCTAAAGGACGAGGTAAAGATCCGTCTACAAATCCTAGTTTGTTCTTAGCATCCAACGAGATCCTCATAGCCACACTCCAGTCACCATAAGTTGTTTCATCTAAACGATGAGAAATGATGCTCAAACCTGGATGATCTGCACTATGAAGGAAGAAAGGAGACTGCGTCGGATCATCAAATCCCGATGAGAAAACACCTCGCGAAGCTCCAGCGGTCTGAGAACGAGCCATTGGAGGAGAATCGGAAGCAGAATCGAGAACACCGGTGGACTTTGATGATTTCCGAGCAACAGAACCCGTCGACACCTTCGAGCGAGCTGATTTTCGAGTAACACGAATTCCAGGAACCATTGGATCGTGAAGAAACGAAGAAAACTAGCTCAAAAGAAGAAGAAATCGAACAAAATCAAGAAAAAATTGAGCTCGATGGCTCTGATACCATTTCACGATGAAGAAACGATGAGAGAGAGTTTGTTATAGAAAGGGAAAGTTTTATTCATCTTAATAATAATGTGTACAATTGTTTCTCTTATATACACGTATGGTATAATAACTAAACCAAGCTAAACCGACTAATTACATAGAACCGGTTATTTACACCTAGCTACTCTATTATCACCACGTCGTCACTACTAAAACCACCAGACCGTTACTATTTATCACGGATATCACCGACACCACGGCACCACCATCATCATGCCCTTAGTCCCTCACCATCACCATCGCAACCACCACGGCACCACCATCATCCCCATGAAATCACCATCATCCCTATGTCATCACCATCACAAAGCTAAGTCACCACCATCATCACAACGTCAGCACCACCACCATCACCACCACAAAGTCACCGTCACCACCACAACGTCATCACCGCCACCATCGTAACCACTACGTCGTCACTACCTAAAACCACCACACGTCCACACCGTTACTCTTTATCATGGATATCGCCGACACCACGGCACCACCATCATCCCCATGTCATCACCATCACAAAGTCACCACCACCATCACAACATCATCACTGCCACCATCGTAACCACCACGTTATCACTACTAAAATGTCGTCAAATTTTTGACAAAAGAGGTTAAAATCGTCATTGATAAAGTCCATACGTTATTCTTTTAATTTCGCAAGTTATAGTGCTATATCCTTAAATATTTTATCATAAATGGTTATTGCCTTAATTCACCCATGTTATAATCGAGAAGAGTCAAGACTTAGCAACAAAAAAAAAAACTATTAGACAGATGTTATGATTTTGCACCTTCCAAGGGCTGACGAAATTACTACTTCTGAGTTTTTGTCTTGATAACTCTCCAAATCTTCACCATCATCATTCATATTTTGTATATTAGAAATAAGTGTGGTGCCACTCGAAGGTATATTAAAAAAATACATATACAAAATGTTTTCAATATAGAAACTATCATCATATTGTGAAAAAGCTATAATAATATTAATAATAATAAGATTTGTTTTTAAAAGCGATTTTTCAAACTCCCATCCAATATATATAAATCGAGGGTCACTATAATTGATTATAGCCAACTTTTTGAAATTGTTTTTTGTAATTTGCACTAAATCAGACCAACAATAAATGTTGTTATTTTGTTAGATGACAAACACAAATTATAATGAAAAATCTTATAAACCGATTATGTGGCTATGACTGGTTTAACAATACATAGACAAACGCTTTTTTATCGAATATGTTCAGATTGGTGATAAAAATAACAAAGTAGGTAGGTACGAGTACTTTAATCTTAGAATGTGAACAGATTAGTTACCCCAGTATTTTTTAGGAGAGTTAAAAATAACTTAATGATTTATATATTTTTAAAACAATCTATGTTTTCAAAATGAGTGGAAGCTAATTCATTTTTCACCATTAATTATCATTGATTATCAGCTTCATTCGTTGATATGTCTATGTCGTCAAAACTTTTTTGCAAAACCCATCACTATTTTTCACAACACCGTGGACTAGGGCAAAAGCAGTATCATCTAACTCGCGTACTGTAATCAAAAGATATAATACATCCACAAATGAATTTACATCTTAAAAAACATTTGTACCTCGTGTTCTTATTAGTGTCTAGAAATAGAAGCTCCAAGACCACTAAGTGTCCTCTCTTCCTTTGGTGCTTGTGCTTCCTCTTCCCTTCTTATACGAGCGCAATCGATAGAATGCTTTTCATAAGCCTCACCTCCACTGGCATCACTGGTACCACGTACCACCGCACTATAGATTAGTTCCACGTCTTCAGCTGGCACATAGACACAAGTAGAACCTTAGTGGAGATTTATGTTAGCTACTTGTGGTAAGTTATTGAGATTAACCCTGGGGAGACCATAATGTAGACGCAGTCCAAACCATTGTATGATCCAGCAACTCAAGATATTCCTCTCCCTTTATGAAGAGAACAAAATTCTGTGTAGTGCAACTTGCGAGCAAGTCTTGACCTCTTCTAAGCCTCTCGACTTGCCTCCACACTCAAACACCATTATCTCCTTCTCTTCATCTCCATACTCTCTTTTCTTCTGGAAATTACATGATTCTATCATTAATCTTCACCCTTTAGATGATACAACTTTGAATTTTATCAGGGTATTCACGGAAAGGTGCTGGAAAATCTATTCTACAAGACCCTCAGGTAGAACAGAGGCAAATATCTTTAATTTATCTTCAACACGAATTTAATTTTGGGAAGCAAATTTTATAATCAAGATTATATTAAGAGAACATGTATTTTTCATGTCAAATAAGAATCAAACTGCGTCTTGTCCAAAGATAAGAGGACAAGAGTTAATACATGTTCTCTTATAATACATGTATTGAGGGAACATGAGTTATTACATCATCCCTTTGAGTCGGGTATACCAGCTGATATATATACTGTCTAGACTCTATTGCGTTTCCTCGGTTAACCAGAACTATATGAACGTGGATGACTTCTTGTTGCAAGAAACAAACCAGCAGTAATTGAGTTGGAGGAACCGTTGTGCTTGCAAGCCTATAACCATGCCAAAATTTTGTAATATATATGTTCTTTTTGCTTCCTTTTGCATTTTTTTTGGTCTTGGTTGTTGTTAATTCAAATCTATCTTTTTGAAAATCTAGCTAATGGTAAAGTTTATGTACTCAGCTCCAAATCTATAGAAGAGAATGTTTTTGATATATTGAGAAGAGAAGCTAAGCTCTCTTTATATACAAGTTCGTACAAAGTAATTAGAGGAAGTCAATATTCTTTACAATCAAGGAGATAGAGAGATTAGTGGGATTGATTAACGAGAGTAATCATAGGGATTGATTGACGAGAGTAATCATAGGGATTGAGTGATATGATTCTCTGTAATAAAATCTTCAGTATATTAAATTATTGATTGATTTATTAAGCAGATACCAATACATTTGATTATATAGTTTCATCTTATATAATAGAGCTGTACTAGTTTAGGTAGGAGGAACAGGTATAACATCAAAACAACAACATTTGATTCCAATACAAATGCCGTAATCAGCTACATTTTTACAATTTTTTTCGCAGGGTGCTCCCTGTCCCTTAGGACACCCTTCATCCACGTAGCATCTCCATTCCGGACGAATAATTGTTCGCTCTATTCCATAACCTACATATACAAGATCAACAATAATTAATCAGTAAAACCCAATTATCAAAGAGTTAAATCATCATCTAATTCATAATTACAAAAGTGAAGGTATAAATAACAATAAACAATTACCCGGTTTCCCACCATGAGTCATAGGAAGACAATGAACAAAAGATATGATGAAGAGAACAGTCCAACAAAATGCGACTAAAGTTTTTGGGGAAAATCCCATAATAATGATATTCTCTCTAACCTTTTTTCTAATGAGTTTTTCTTTACCAAGAATGATTATATGTCAACTAAGAACACAAATATATGTTAAATGTATTTTTTTCCTAGTCAAAGATACAAAATATGAAAATAATACATTTTTAAAATTTATTTCCCTATGGATATATATAAATTCCTGGTCAAAGATACAAAATATGAAAATAATACATTTTTTAAATTTATTTCCCTATGGATATATACATTGAAAATTATTTTCTAGCCTTATTACGTTTCAGGGTAAAGTAATACTATTCTTTTATATATAATAATATTAATAGAATTGAAATCCAACACTAATATAATATTATTCAACTACTAATTCTAAATCTAGCTTTAAAACTATTTTAATAAATTTTAAAGTTTGGTTGTTTTCAACTAATATTTTTAAATACTTCATTAAAATCCAGTGTTATTTAAAACTAAAAGACTTATAATTTTTTATATATTAATTCATTTGAATGAAACTTCTTTGTAGTTTTATGAGTAAATTATTAGAATCAATATCCAAGATATACTACAAATCTTCTTAAGTCTAAGGTTATTAGATTCATAATTTTATAAAGTCAAAAAGTTTTGTGTTATTCATTCAACTAAAGCAAAATAATATCTTATAACAAGACGATGGTTGGTAGAGTGAATATGCAACACATATACCAAGTGAAATTACTTTTACTTTTATTTTTGTCAACCATACATTAATTAAAACAGAAGTTCATGATTGCTGATTAGTAGCCTAAACAAAAAGATAAAAGTTTTCATTTAAATATTTATTAAGTTATATTTTTATGATTGAATATTAGTTTTTATAAAAATTGTAGAAAAATTATGACTTGAAAATCAAGCTAACTTTGAATTGGTAAAATTGATGTACTCAGCTTCAGATACCTTCTGTATAATGAAAATATTGATTTATTATTTTTAGCAGATACCAATACATTTGATGAGATAATTCATCTTAATTAGACCCGTACTAGTTACTCTAGTTAGTTTATATAGTCAATACAGCAACATTTCTCTAAATCACCAGTACACAAGCCACTCTCGAACTTTAGTCTTTTACAAAAAAGATCACAGCTTGCTAACCCTCTTGCGGGTTTACAAAAAGAAAAGCTGAAGCATGTGACTCTCCGACGCCTCTGAGGCCCTATTTCATAACCTACACAAGATTAAACAATAACCCAATTAAAAAAAGAGTGAAATCATCATGTTCATAATTACAAAATGATCAGGTATACATAAGAATAAATAATTACCAGGACTTCTAGCAGTTGTAGGAAGACAATGAATAGAAGATATGATGAAGAGGATTGTAAAACAAAATGCCACTAAATTTTTCCTAGTGATGGCCATTTTAATTATATTCTCCAAACTTTTGCTTAATACGTTTTTATTTACCTAGACTGATTATTCTATATATACAATTAAGAACACAAAAATGTTTCTATTGTTTTCTTTTCCTGGTCAAAGATGCACAATAATACATCTTTTAATTTATTTCCCTATAGAAAATTACTTTTTTACCTTAATATGTTTCAAAACAGGTCAGACAATATTAGTATTTTTCAGCATATTAGTTAAGTTTTAAAATATTATATATAAGTTCTGATGGTTGTAAATATTCAAAATTATTGGTATATATTAATTAATAGTCTGTATATATAACTCACAAAATGTCATTAATATTTTTCAGCATATTTAGATATCATTTAGTGAGTTATATTTTTATTTGATATTTACGCATCCTTGAGACAGTTGAATTTGCAACATCATTTAAGGTTATAGAAGAAAATTAAACGTAGAAATGTTTTATACAAAACTCTTTAGTAATCATTTAAAATCTTTTTTTTTATATGGAATTGAAATATGTTTCCAAGTAGGACATACAAAATAAATATGTTTTTAGTTTTATTTTCAACTCGAATTTTATTATTGGCAAGGAAAATTATAAACAAGATCATCTATCAATACACGTACTTTTCATGTCAAATAAGAACCAAACTGCGTCTGTCCAAAGACAAACAGGAGTGGTCGGTTTGTATTTTTGCTACCGCCTAAAACATTGGGACGACACAACTCAACTCCAACCTTTGACAAATCAAACCATCTCTTCTCTGTTTTAGCAAGCTTCAGATCCTTCTTGCTTTGGTCTCACTTCAAGTTCTGGTGGTAGAAGTTTCAGAAAGCTTCCCTGAACAACCGGAGGAGCAGGAGGAGGTCGATCACAAGGCGGTCTCGACGTTGTTTCCGATGAATCTGAGGTCTCCGATGATCCATTATCTAAGGGAACAGTTCAAACACACACAAAGCCAATTAAAAAAAACACATTCAAGATTCACATGGAAATAGCCAAATTTTGGACCAGTAAACGAGGTTGTTGGGTACCGAAGAGTGACTTGACCATTGGTCGCGTCGACTTTTTCTTCTTCTTCAACTCCGCTACAAAACATCATTAAAGTTAACATTCAAACTAATTGCAATCAAATACAAGAACCAGTGATCAAGTAAGTGTGTACCCATTCCAGGAACTTGGTAATCATTAACAATCTCAAAGTTCTTGTATGTATACCCTACGAAGTTTATGTCTTTTGACGACAACATCTGCACAAGTAAAAGCGGAAACCATTATAAACATAAAGGAAGGTAAGAAGAAAGCAGTTTTGAATCTCTGCAAGCAATTGTGTTCAGAGATAGGGAATATGGTTTTGCCTTCCTCCACGGGCCAGACTTGGATGATGTCTGAGTTTCCGATTCAGACTGCATTTCCAAATATATAATAACACAAAGAATTAATCAATCTGCAACTTTTTTGCCGTATAGGTCGATCAAATCCAAAAGAAATATGATGCGATAAAAGATTTGTTACCTCGTCAAACTTCTCAAAATTCTGAGTGTCTAAATCGTCATTGACCTCTGGAACAAAAGCTGCATCCATATCGAATATTGTATCCCAATCAACAGTTTCAAACCATGTATGAGCCTGCAAATGCAGATAACAATTCATGCAATTTGATCTCATAGACTTTGGATAAATATATATAGAATGAACTCTGGTATCTATAATCGAACTACATTCAAAGACACAGTCGCTTAGTTGTGAATATGATAAACTATCAATGCATCCAAACAAAAAAAAAAGCTTTTAAAGAAATAAGTACAAGGACACCTTTAATTCATCAGCACCTTTGGAACCAAGCCTACGTCTGACACTGCACAACAGACTGTTAATAAGATCCTTTGCTTCCCTTGACAATATTGCTTCCTCTGGAAACTTCAAATGACTTTTCCAGTTTACTATCTGCAACCAAAAGCAGGAACAAGAGTTTGATGTCATGTCAGTGTCACTGGAAGGTTAACAAATTTCAATTCATTCTTGCGAAAATTACCTTTCTACAGGTTGACATAGGATCATCTGAATAAAACGGCGGATATCCTACTAGCATTTCGTACATTATAGCACCAAGAGACCACCTACATAGCATTTCATTGAGAAAACTGCATTAGCGTCCTATTCAAAGCACAAATGCAGACAGTGTCACCAAATAATGCTTCAAGATGGTCCCTTTGACTAAGTAATGCATCATAAGAGTAGTAGCTAAAACACATCAAGATGTAATTCAAATGTGAGTATGTTCCTCAGGCCAGTGGTAGCTAAGAGAGATAATAAGCAAGGATTGATTAATATTTCCTAACAAGATTCAGTTCAGTATCACCAAACCAACACATTCTTGACTGCGTCTGAGTCTGAAAAATTATGCAAAAGGTGCACAACACCGCAATGTACTAACTTTCTTCTTTTGAAATTGGCTAAACACAAAAATATATGATGGAGTATGTATGCTCATAGCCTGTGATACTGTCACAAACAAAAAAGAGTCTCAAGTGCTTACCAGTCACACTCCATCCCATAGCCTTTCTTCAACAGAACTTCTGGAGCTATGTAATCTGGTGTGCCAACTGTGGAATAAGCCTGTCGTGACATGTGTTAATCAGACACACACAGAGGGAGAAACTCTATTGAAAATCTCAAAGGTGAATATGAAGCCTTACTAGCGTTCTCCTGTTCCTCTGCCAATGTTCAAGTTGTTCCTGCTGTGTGCGTTTTGGAGCAGTTGATCCAGCCTCTTGCTCCGTAGATCCATTGGAATTGTTTGAAAAATCGTTTTCTCCAATGGCACTGCAGTCCAAAGGTTTACACAATCCAAAATCTGAAAGTCTTAGATGCCCATATCTGTCAAGCAGCAAGTTGTCTGGCTTGATATCCCTACAAAAGCAAAAAAGAAGAAGATAAGCTCACCCAAAATGCAAGAGAACAATTAATTAATTTTGTTTGATTTTACTCTCACAGAACCTGTGGATGTAATTGTGCCTGTGGATGGACTCGATAGCGAGAACTGTCTCAGCGACATAGAACTTGGCCTCCTCTTCTGTCAAAGTATCTTTGCGCATAAGAAGAGTCATCATATCTCCACCAGGCAAATACTCCATCACAAGGTAAAGATGGTCATCGTCTTGAAATGAACAGTAGAGCTTCACTATGTAGTTACTGTCCACTTCCGCAAGTAAGTTCCTCTCTGCTCTCACATGTTCAACCTTGAAAAAAAACGAGTTATGAAGTCAAAAGATGATTGATTCACAGAAAAGACCATCAAGTAGCAATAGATAGGGAAGTCTCACCTGGCCTCTGCGAAGCATCTCAGCCTTCTTGAGCTTTTTCATTGCATAAACTTGACCTGTCGTCTTTTCTCTACAAACTCTAACCTAGAGAAACAATAACAACAAGAACATATCCTTTTAACAACTGAAAGATTTGTAATCCTTCTAACACAGATGAACTCAGGAAATCATACCTCCCCAAATGCACCTTTCCCAATCATTGTAAGCAAATCAAAATCAGCAACACCTAACTTATGGCGTTGAAGGCGCATGTACTCTGTCTCCTTCTTCTCTAAAAACTTGAGAAGATTATTTTGATCTTCTTCAGACACGTCAGCATCTGCCAGTTTCTGCTCTAACATGCTTCGCCTGTTTAAGCAAAAAAACACTAAATCACGCTCCATTTGCAAAGAAGAGATGTACATTTGGTAGAGAAATAAGATAATACCTTTCTTTCCTCTCTTGTAGAATCTTCATCTGCTCTTTGTAATGATTCTCAATGTACTGTTTAGCTGCTGCAACTTTCTGTTTGGTAGTGTTTGAAACAGCTTCTTCATCAGTTTCGACGTTGTGCTCATCGGCAGAGCCATTACTTCCACCTCCACCAGCACCACCTGAAGCACCTTTATATCTGGATCCTCCACGCATCTGCCGCTTCTGAAACCAACCCTTTGCAGAATCCATAACTCTTTAACAATACACACAAATTTCACTGATGATTGATCATCTTCTCATCACCGAATCGTTCTGCATAGCAAACAATAATTTCGAAATCAACACACATCATCACTACAATCAAAACATAACCTTACGAATTGGAATCAAAAAATACATTACGATCTTTGAAAATCTCAGTCAAAATAACAAAGCTAGATTAATCTGCGATTGTAACAACCTTAACGTGACAGATTCAAAGCAAAGCAGGGAAAAAAAAAACAAAAATCAGGAAAGGAGAAAGAGAAGAAAAGAGGAATTGAATGAGCGTGAAACTCTCTAGAGCATAGCACCTATTTCGCATGAATTGTATGGTATTACCATTAATCAGATAAGCATGTGTGTATATATGAAGATTGGTGCATTTACATGTTGATGAAGAAAGGATCAATATCTGCCTTCGTTCTCAGCGTAATTTTCTCTGATGCTTACATGCAGACTTTTTCTCTCTCTCTTTTTGTTGGTTATATATTTTATAGAAAAATCAAGTTTAATATGTGTTGATTTTTTATCTATGAAAAAAAAAACCTTAATAACTAGTTTTGTTCAACAATAAACAAATCAAATTTACAATATTTGTTACTATATCGCAAGAATTTATTTATACAAATGATTCAAAAGTCTACAAAATCAATAATATTTTGTTTAAGAAACGAAATATTCCCCATTTCCAATTAGTAAGACCACTATAACCCTGAGTCGTTGCAACAACCATTTAACCGACCCCACGTGATTCTCACGTGATGAATACAAAACTCTCAATTAAATCAAAAGGTTGCAACACTTCTCTGTTCATCAAGCTGAAGAATCAATGGGCCAACAACAACAGCATCAAAAGATTCAAAAGTCCTCAAAACTATAAAACAAACAAACATATGAAAACATAGACGACAAAGCTAAAGAAACTTTACCCTTCAAAGCCATTTACGTCACTAAATGTTGCGTGCATATACATGTGATGAGTAATGCATTAGACTCCTATTGAAATTCACTCTGTTGCAGCCAGGCACAAAGATGCTCTACTACTAAATCACTCGTCTGCTCTTAAAGCTGTGTCTTTATTAATCAACATGGGATTGTAATTTAAGCTTATCAAGCATACAAAAAAATCCCCATTGGTTTTTACAAGCAACAACAAGCTCAAAATGTAAAACAAATCAGATAAAAAACCTTGTTAATCCAGGTAGCTACGATTCAGATGGTCTGATCATTGGGAAAGAAGGCAATCTCAGCACAGCTTCTTCTGTCTCCATTGGATCCGATCTCAGAATCTAATAAAAATAAATGTTACAAACTGCATTAAGATCCACTAAATCATTCAAGATAACATGTATTGAGAAGATAAACCCTAACCAGAACCATTGGAATCCAGAGTCAGTATATTCTTGGAAGAATGGTACAACTAGATATTACATCAACACGTCAAACAATTGGCACAAAACAGTTTTGACCCGCACACGAAAGAAGTCAGAATTTCATTATGGAAAAACATTGATCCACCGGTGAAATAGTTCCTCTTTGTAACTAGAATGTATTCAAATGGAAATTGCTAATGGCTACTAAATGAAGTGAACTTTCACCATTTGGCTTTAAAATTCTTATCTATACTTAAAAAAAGTTTTTGTTTGATCTGAAGCTCTAGTTCTATGGCTTTCTAGAAGAACAAATGATTCTTCATGATCTCTCAATTAACTTTCACATTTCAGACCTAAACATAAGAAAATTGACAAAATGGAGATACATCGATTCATATGACATGGAAAACGAAATTAGTGATCTTTAGCTCAAATGACATCGTTAAGGACATCGAAACACACACAATGTACGGAAAATAGAGAGAGAGAGAGAGAGAGATCCTTACAGGGTCCTGAAGAACAGGTTTGGTGTCATCAACGGCAGGTCTGAAAGGAGGTTTCTGAGTTTTAACAGTTGCGTTCGGTCTCGCCGGAGTCTCTGTAGATTTCTTCATCGTTTTCTCTTTCTTTTTCGCCGGCGAATCGAAATATCGGAAATTTCACTTTTAGGGGATTTAGTGGCGATTTTCACACGTGACGGAACCACTCACGTGCATTAGTTGGGCTCTGAATATAGTAGGCCCATTGATTGGGGTTACAATTTTTTATATCAAAAAAGCCCATTTTGTTTTCTCTTCTAGAACTTTATATACACATTGACGAGGGTCGCCGTAAAACCTCTGCTACTTCTGCTCCAGAAAAACCCTAATCAGCTTCTCGTCTCCATAAATTCAGAACCAAGAAACATCTCTGAGGTACCATCTTGGTTTGCCAATTTCTTAATCAGCTTTGTTACTTTTTTTTTCTCTTGTCGTCAGCTCTAACTTGAATTATCTCCACAGAGACTAAACGAAGATGTATCTTCAGTGCTATATCAACGAGAAGGGTGAGAAGGTTTACACAACTAAGGTACCTTCACACTGTTCATATCTTCTTCTTCTTCTTCAGTATTCTTAATTCGTATTTTATAACTTCGTTCATGTGTTTCTGTGATTCGGAAATAAATCTCTGTTTTTGTTCTTGAGGAGAGTTACCGACTTTGTTATAGGTAGTTTCATATACATTCAATTCAATAGTTCTTGAAGGTTAAATTTCGTAGATACACTGAAGCTTTGTTATGTTTGCTTAATCTTAAAATTTGCTGTTTGATATATCTTAAGCTAAGGAAGATAGAAGTTCTTTCGGACACATTGAGTTTGGTTTTGCTTGTTTAATCTTCATTTTAGCAGATATAAGTTCCGTTTCATATACATTGCGCTTGGTTTTGACACCTTACTATTAAATTTCCATGTTTCATCTCTTGTAGAAGTTAAAAAGAATAAGACTATATGCTTGCTTGTTGATACTTTTTCTGTGAATTTGGTTTTGCTTGTGGACTCTCAAAAGTCACTGTTTCCGTTAAAAAAACTGTGTTGTTATTTTATATTCTTACTCATGAATTAAACTCTATTGTGTAGAAGGAATCACCGCTAGGGCTAGCCACTGAATCTGCCCATCCAGGTTAGTCTACCCTTTTGAGTTGTTTTAGTTATGATTCGTGAAAGTAACAAAACCTTTAAACCAAATGTTTTGTGTTGTTTGCAGCCCGGTTCTCCCCTGACGATAAATACTCAAAGCAGAGAGTATTGTTGAAGAAGCGATTTGGTCTCTTACCGACCCAAAACGCACCTCTCCAGTACTGATGAAGAAGCAAACCACTTGCCTGTGTTGGTTTTTGATGTTCCTTTTTAATTTGCTATGTTGTCTCTTAATGAAATGTTGACTTGAACCGTCTTTGTAATGTCTTCAAATAGTGTGAGTTAAGAGCAATTTTTACCTATCGTCGTCAAGCCTGCCACTTAAAGATTAATTTACATTAAGAATTTGTGAGTGCCCATTTATGTTGCTTTGTTTCTTGTCAACTAGAAACTTCATTAATGGCTCAAGTAAGAAACCATAAACAGAGTATCATATCAAAGGTAAGTAAACCAGAGAGAAGATCATCAACAAAATAAAAATTTACACCTGTAAAACCTCAAATTCTCGAATTGAAACAAATTAAAGTTATGTTTGGGCCCTTTTGTTCCAGGCCCATGAAAATTGTCCGTGCCGACAAAGTCAGTTTTTTTTGGTTCTTCGAGAAAGAAAAGAAAAACAAAATGAAGAAAAGAACAAATCCGGAATCGTCCACCTCTGAAGCAAAGAAACGCCGGCGAGAGGAAGATGACGATAAAGTTGGTTGTAGTCACTCTGCAATTGAAGATGGAGCAGTATCTGAGGATCAATGTCTTCCTCTTGGTGAGTTTTGAATCTATTGAGTTGGATTTTGTAATTCGGATAGATAAATAGCTCTAATTCCAACATTGGTTGTTGCTCTGTTTTTGACAGAGGATGATCTCACCTTTAGCGATACTTCTGTTGCCCTTCGAATGATGCGAGCTCAGTTTCCTCGTATTGACCAGGTTCGATTATTTGATCAAATTGGCATATTCTCTTGAAATCGGACCCTCTTATACTCTGAAAGTTGAAACGCTGTGAAGATTATTAGTTAAAAGTCTCTCCTTTTCTTGTACTTGTAGTTTTGTCAATTTCTTTGTACATTGTTGTATTCTTACAGCTGTTTCGTCTCCTGCCTCTGGCTCATCTGTTTCAGGCTTCGATCCCACCCTTCATATTACAGTCGCAATTGTACAGTAGTGTCAATGATAGAACCCAAGTCGATAGAGAATTAGAGGTAATGCTTTCTGTTTCTGCACTTCCTTTATACAGTAGTGTGGTTTTGGTTTGAAAAATGAAATGTAATTTGAACAAATAAAAATAATAACCTCTGTGTTGTATCTGTAAGGTGTCTCCTGGTAAGTTTAGAACTGTACCATTTGTGTTTTTGTATCGTAATGGGTGGGTCTACTTTGGTTCTATTGATGTTGGAATATTTGTACTTTGGATTCTATCTAATTTCCCATTTTTATCATCTCTATTGGACTTCCTAGAGTTCTTTGGATTGATCAATCAATTTGAATTTGGTGCAGTGTTTACGAAGGGAGAAAGTTGTTCGTGTTTTCAAACTCAACACTGGACAAGATGATCATGCCATCATCTTTTTGGATGACTATCTTAACCAGGTTGGTATTTGCTCCATTTCAAGAGTCTTTCGTCTTGTTCATGTGTTAGCTTTAGTATTTTGGAACGTTCTCATGAATAGACTTGGTTTCTTATTATTGGTATTCTAAAGGTGGTCTTTCCAATTTTTAGCTAATCAATATATGTGGACAATATCTTATTATAATCCGTATGTTAGGTAGATCGAATAGTGAAGAGGATGGAAGAGAAGAAACAGAGTGATCTTGAAATTTTCAAGTTGTTCAAAATGCATGTCCTTGATTCAAAACTTGAACCTAGTATCGGGCATCATGAGCTAGTAAGTTTTTTTTAATCATTATGCTCTTTACTTATCACTTTCTATCAACATGAGTTTCTAACTAACACAAGCTGTCGATACTGAACTGCAGCTTTCGCTGTTGTCATTGGGAGGAAAGGTGAAAGATGCACACATCACTCTCTTAATAAACGCAGGCCTTCTCGTAAGTAAAGAGTTATACTTCTACTTATCTGTTACTCCATGTAAATCGTTCCCTCTTATAACTAGAAATAGTTTTATCTCAGACACGCCAACTTATCGATCCAGACATGTACTGGTTTGCAATTCCGAGTACCGGTAAATTGTGGAAGGGTCTATCGCAGGTACCTCTATTTAATTTTTTATCAATTTCTTCCCAAGTGATTGCCTCAAGCACCTTTTCTTACTCTTAATCTAAAAATTAGGGAAGGAACGAACTCCTCTCATTGATAAAGCGCAAGCGACATAAAGAGATGTTCTTGGCTGAGCTTGAAAAGAAACGGCTCCGGTTCTCTCCTCTGGATGTGAGATTTCACGTACGTGATCTCATTGGCTCCGGTCACCTGAAAACTGTTCAGACAACTTCTGGACTGATCGTTCGGATTTTAAAGGACTAAAATGCAGGTGCAGGTTTCTCATCAAACGGGTAATTTCATATTCAAGAGACCTTTTTCACAAAGTCACATGCTTTTCTCATTAGTTCAGCTTGCTACTATGTGCAATATATTGTTCGAGGAATATATACGATTTACAAGAATGATTACAGACTTGAGCCAAAAGCCAAAGACAATAATTTTGTACAGAATAGTTGGTGTTGGTTTACTTATACACAGAAGAATTACTACTTATCAAGTCTTGATATTATTGTGTTGATGATGGGTACTACAAGTTGCGTGAAGCGAGAATCTCTGCTTTGACTCTAGTGATGAACTCTTCAGCTCTTTCGTCTATTCCCTTCTCCGGAAACAATTCTTCCTTCGGTTTCCATTGCTTTGCTGGAATCCAATTGGACACAGCTACAGGCTCCCTGAAGAGCTTATCCACATATACAACATCTTTGCGTTTCTTCTTGAACAAACAACCTCTCTTCAGGCGGATGAAAAAAACACGGGAATCTCTGTCTCGAACATTCTCTCTGGATCGGTGGCTTGAACGAAGGAAATGTTTGTCCGAAGTTGATGCTTTGTACTTGGTGTGGTGTTTGGTTTTGGATCCCCGGAGTTTATGGAAGCTGGCGGTGAAGCTTTTCCAAGCTCTTTTGGCAGGTAAAAGCCTAATTCTAAGGCAAGACATGACTCTTAAGATTGTTGAGATTGAGAGAGTGAAGAGAGATGAGAAAAAAAATTGGTGGATAAAGCAAAGGCAGATAAGCAGAGGATTATATAGAAGTTTGTTTCAGCTTAATTCGGACGCAAGACAAGACAGAAGCGGCCAATAATATTCCACTTCTTGCTTAATCTCTACGCTGCTTCCTAAATCCAAATCTCTCTTTATTTTATAATGATTTTGCTTTAAGAAATTTTTTATGTTTTCATATATATAAATAGTACATTGCAGAGGAGATTAGAGAGGCTTAGCTTTTATTATAAGGTTAAAAGATTTAAATGAGAGCTTGAACACCATTTCTACACATCTCTCTGAGCCTCCAAATGGGATAAATAGCATCTTCCCCTAATTCTGTTGTCTCCACTTGTTGCATTGCCCATTCATGGTACACCGTGTGTATCGTGTCCTGAATCCAACAACAACAACAAATTCTTTAAGGACTCTGGCATTGCACATATGTTTTGGGGTTTGATTTATGATTTTGATTCACAGTTTCCTTTTTACCTGCCCACCTTCTTGGATTTCTCCATTCTCGTCACGAACGCAGTAGATTTCTTGCGTTTGGAACTAACATCAAAGATGACAAACCCCATCAGATCCAATTTTTACCTAAAGAATAACCTCTGAAGAAAAGATAAAGATCACATTCATTACCTTAGCGATGATTATTGGGGAATCTCCCATCATCTTTGTCACAGAAACTGAGACTTCAGATATATGCAGAAGCTGAGAACATCAAAATGAAGCAACTTACTCAGGGATTTACATGACTTGATCCCTTGGGAGAACCAAGAACGAAAACCTTACCTTGTTATCGAAAAGGACACCATGAGTTTGGTAAGCTGTGCGCTCTGCCGTGCACCGTTCAATCACTTCCTTGCTGCAATACTTCTTCAAGGTCTCAACATCTCCCTGCAAAGAGTTAGTTAGAAGCAGCATAAACGAGAATGGGAGGAGATGATCTATTTCAAAACCTAAGATTCACCTCACTGTATGCATTCAAGACTGGTTTGATGACTTCCTCAATTTCTGCAGCAAAGTCTGGCAAGGAGAACGATCTAACCATGAAAGACATAAGAATATTATTACCAAGATGCACATCTTCAAAACCAATACTAAGCATCTATACAACTTACGGGTCTCGGCTGCGTATCTCTTTGTAAGTTGATGCAGAATCTGTTTCCTTCAAGAACTTCTCATTCATGCTGCCAAAACAAAAGAATGCACATGTTAGGAAGCAGAAGTAAAGTTAAATTTAAGGGAAGATAGTAAGAGAGAAGTTAGAGCATACTCCTGAATCTTGTGAACAATTGGATTATCACTGGTTTCCCATATTTCCCTCACATCTTCTGCAATCTGCATAAAGAAGTATCAGCAAAAAGAGTAATGCAAGGTAAGATGATTGAACAAAATGAGTAAAGAGAAGGTGTTCGTTACCTCTTGGCTCTTGTTGACAACAGGCTCACTCATTCCGCTTAGACGTTTAAATACAGGAGAACCTTGCATCTATACCGAAAAATACTCAACAAAGGACTTTAAAACATGGCATAAGTGGAAGAGACAGAGAGGGCTACTTACCTTTTCTCTAAAGGATTCCCACTTTTGTTGCAACTTAGACTGTTTTGTTTGCGTAACCACCATCTCTGTTCTCATACTTCTCTCACCGGTGAATGGCGGGGGAGGTGTATGTTCCAGGAACTTTTTTCTAGATGGGTTCCCACGTAACTCATCCTTCACAATGTCAAGTGCTTGCTTTACTATATCAAAGGGTTTGGCTTCCTTCAGCCTGTAAAACACCTCGGATACCTTTGGTGAAGAAAGACTTGACTTGAATTTTGCAAAAAATGTATGTAGTTCCTCCGTAGAACCTGATTGCTGTTTTTCTCCTTGAGAGGCTCTTGTGCCTGATGAACTCGCTGACTCTGCATTCTCCTCCTTCCCGAGCTTGAATGACTCCTTGACCTCTTCACTGGCTGCTGAGAGCTTGTCTTTCACACTTGAAGAGACCTGCACCGTCAAAGCTGTTTTGTAAGGGACGATTGTTAGCCTTTTACAATGTACAATTTTGGCTACTCATACACATAAACACTGACTTCTAATTCACTAAAGCAATTTCATCAGTAAACTATTTTGTTACCAAAACTAAAAGAGAAGAAAGCATATTCTTAACATAGGAAGCATCAAATCTACGAAACAAGCGAAGACAGATAGCGTGCCAATTCGAGGCTCGTGAACAAGAACCATACCTTTTTGGCCGCAGATTCAGCCTCAGTCCACACACCATCAGCTTGCTTGTAAAGCTTTTCAGTCGTTTGTTTCGTTCTGCAATAGCCAATTCATTCATAAGCTTCCATTGACATACAAGTGTATAACTCTTAAGTAAATTCAAATTACAAATGTTTAACTTACCTCACTTTCAGGTCCTCTGTTACACCTTTAAACTCTTCTGTTCTTTCCTTGAGCTCCTTTACTGTTCTTTCAAATTCAGGATTGCTGCAACATCAACCATGTTAACAAAAATTGAACTAAGAACATCAACCACTGATTACAAATTTCATATGCCTCACATACATAACAAATACACATTACCTATGAGCTTCTCCTCTAATATTCTTCGAGAACTCGGTGAAAACGCTGAACCGGCGATGACTCGTATACCCAATAGCAGGAAGAAACTCTGATCTTGCGTTTGCTCTCTAAATCAAACACAGAGTTACTAAATCAATCATCCTAATCACAAAAACTAGTTAGAAGAAAAAGAACAAAATATTCACCAGAACTCGTTGGTGGAATAGTTGACGTAAAAGAGGCTGCTTTGTGATCAGTAAATCTCGAATTATCTTTCTAATCGCCATTAGAACAACCTTCTTCGTAGTGAATTGTACAAACAAGATTTGAAGAAACAGAGCAGCAAAAGCCCTAAGAATCGGTCCTCGAGAATGATTAAGATACAAAAACATATTTCTGGTTATATTGTTTGGAAGAAAATGGAAAGTTCAAAAAAATTACTTGACAAACAAACAAAAGAAGAGGGGATTAGATTCGAATCTGTACCATATTTTAAAGATTTGTTTGGAAAGTCGGATATACATATCCTGAGTCGGGTTAATAAGTAAATAGAGAGTATATAAGAAGAGTCGTTCCCAAACACTACAAAGCGCTCAAGGTCTGTGTTTAATTTGGGCCTTTCGGAGGCCCATAATCTAGTAGCAAACTGATCGGAATCAAACTTTGGTTACACGACAAAAAGCTTAAATTCAAAACCTAAAGACGACAAAAGTAACTGTCTCAGTGTTTTTAGTCACAAGCAACGTTAGCGACGGCGAAATGTTCGGCTTGCCGGCGAGCCGCCGACTCCGAAACCATGGCTTGGATCAGCATCGTCTTCACTTCCCATGGTGCATAAGAGAAACTTTTTCTCGCGTAAGAGTTGATCAGAGCTGCGATCCCCTGTTTCAGCAATGCACCGTACGCGTTCCCTTCTTCGTCATTCCTAGCCGTTGATTCCACTAGCGTTAGATCAGATCTCCACCGTTCTTTTGCTACCATCACTCCGAATATTTTCTCCACGGTTGATCTCTCAGGTACCATCCTCGGCCATGCTTCCCTCTGGCTGCTCCAATACCTGCTCAAAAACACCACCAACGAGTTGAGATATGACTCAGCTAAAGATTTTTGTAAAGAAAATGAAATTCAAGATTGATTGATTTACTGCGGCGTGCATCGTCCTCTGTGTCTGGTGTAGATGAAACCAGGCCTCGTCGCCGATGAATCTCCGGCAAAGAAGCAGAGGAGGAAGAAGGTGACCAGAACGAGTCGACTCGGAGAACAAAGTGTGTCCATGATATGCATATGGTTAAAACAGCATTAATTAATCAGCCCTTGGTCTTGGGACTCTTGGGTCTTCATTAAATCGCTATCAAGAATCTGAGTTTGCTTGAGTTATCGGTCTCCTCTAGTTGCCTATTGCTATTACCTCGGAAAAAGAGACATACTTTGACGCTTTTACCCTTAGAATTCAAATTAACGTGATCTTTTTGTCAAAGTGGATAGAGTGAATATAATTATTAGGGGGATATAAACGTCATTTTTGAAACGCACATGAGTTTGTCTGAATCTGCTGCTAAATACGTATTCTTTTTATTATTTTTGCTGCATGTCATCGTCAGTCCTCACGTGAGCTACGCACGGCGCACCATGTGCCCACAAGGCCACAAGAGGTCCGAACGATTTTAATCCTAAACCAGTACAACGCTATTTTGTATTAAGAAAGTCACATAATTTTAACAGATTAGTTTCGTCAGTCGATTATGATTCCAACTTTGTTAATTTTTCATGTTTTTAATGGGCCTTTTCTTATAGTCATGCCCTACGAGGATTTTTCCAGTTCCAGCCCAAATTTTGCCCATGCCAATGTCATGTAGAGCAGTTTCGTTGTTATAATATATATGACCCCCACGTTGCCTATCAATGCCAGACTATATTCGACTATATACACGTATCCACATCATTTTAAATACAGAAAAATGTAAAGATATTCATGAACCATGACCAGCTAACATTTTCAAGTTGTTTTTGTTGTTGTGTAATCTAACTGGTGAACCATGAGTTTGTATACTATATACGATATATATTGCCCTACAAATCTCTTATGATCTTATCGGATGTGGGATACAATTCTATATATATATATACATTTTGTCAACCTTCTTATAGTATTGTTTTGCATTTCTTAATTATAAACATTATCGTAAAATGTAGACTAAGTTGTTAAAAACAATGGATCAACTTCTTTTGCAAGTCACGCATACATGTCGTCTTAAATCTCTCCTTAAAATCTTTCTATATAATACCTAAAGGGTTAGCTCTAGCACAAGCACACACAGAGAGATAGAGAAAAATATAACAAATTTTAAGCCATGTCCTCGTCACTATTCTCTTATGTTGTCCTCTTAATCTTCCTTTTCACCATCCCATACATTCAAAGCCAGCCCACTGCTCCAGCTCCAACCACTGAAAAAAGTCCCATCAATCTCACAGCGATTCTTGAAGCTGGTCACCAATTTACCACATTAATACAACTCCTCAACACAACTCAAGTCGGGTTTCAGGTAAGTGTACAACTCAATAGCTCTGACCAAGGGATGACTATATTTGCCCCAACAGATAACGCATTCAACAAGCTTAAACCCGGAACCCTAAACAGTCTGACATATCAACAACAAATCCAGCTCATGCTCTACCATATCATTCCAAAATACTACTCTCTAAGCGATCTTCTCTTAGCAAGTAATCCCGTTAGAACTCAGGCTACGGGACAAGACGGAGGTGTTTTTGGGTTAAATTTCACAGGACAAGCACAAAGCAACCAAGTGAATGTTTCCACCGGTGTTGTTGAGACTCGGATCAATAATGCATTAAGGCAACAGTTTCCTCTAGCAGTTTACGTGGTGGACAGTGTGTTGTTGCCGGAGGAGTTATTCGGAACAAAGACCACTCCCACCGGAGCTCCTGCCCCGAAATCCTCAACTTCATCGTCTGATGCCGATTCTCCAGCTGCTGATGATGAGCACAAATCTGCCGGATCAAGCGTGAAGAGGACAAGTCTAGGGATTGTTGTTAGCTTTGCATTGTTTTGTTGCTCGGTTATATATATTGCTTGAACCTTTAACTAAAAGCGAGGGAAACGTTCCCGAAAAACAAACATTTATTTGCATGATTGATTTGATTCATCTATGCCTTGATATTTCTTTTTTGAAATTTCCTTTATAAAAATACATGTATTATTTTTTTGAATTTAAATACATGTATTATTAAATGATGACCAATTTTGAACCAAAGTAAGTTATCAACAAAATAACCACATCATCTATATCTCACTTTATATAAGTTAAGAAATTTCATTTAGGTTTAGTAGTAAATCATCAAGAAGTTTAGAGCCTTTGCAGTTTGCAACAAAATATGGGTTTGAAAGTTACATTTTTGAAAAGTGATAATAATTAATCTACTATCTATTAATCAAAATGAGAATTATTTCTTTTGTATAGAAAGTAAGGAAATGTCAAATATGGCCGTTTATATATTAAGAAAAATAAATAAAAATCGTTTACTAAAAAAAAAATATATTAAGAAAAATAAATAAATTAGTGAATTCACTAATGGGCCTGAATACAAATTTTGGGCCCAAAGATCTCTAGTAACAGAAAATGCGTGATCGACCAAAGCGTCAACAAAATCCTGATTTCTGAGCTTTAAACCCTAACCCCTCTCTTCTCTCTTCTCCACGCCATTTCCAGAATTTTCAGGTACTTCCTCTCGCCATTTTCATTATAGATCGAATTCTTAGTTTAAGCGAGTAAAGCTTCAGATTCTTCGGCTTCAATTTTGTGATCTAAGTTTTTGTTTCGTTTCAGCTAATTTGCAGATTATCTTTGTCTCTTTTTCGTTGATCCAAGTTTTCCTTGGGTCTAATCTACAAACGCATTTCGTTTCTCTATTTATCTGTTTCTGCCTTGGATTTTGATTGGGTTCCAAATTTGCAGGTGTTCGTGAAAAGATGAATTTTAAGAATGTCAAAGTTCCCAAAGGTCCTGGTGGTGGTGTTATAGCTGCGGTGGTTATTGGGGGGCTCAGTCTTTACGGTGCTACGCACACTCTCTACAATGTCGATGGAGGTCATCGAGCCATTGTCTTTAACCGGCTTGTTGGTATCAAAGACAAGGTTAGTCCCTGCAAAAATTGGTTTCTTCTGAATCTGTATATTGACAATGAATCTTGTGGTTGTGACATCTAGCTGAAGTTAGGTTAGGCTTAGCATTACTAGTGAATCTTATGTTTGCGGCATATAGCTCACGTTAGGTTAGGCTTACCGTTAGTAGTGAATCTTGTGTTTGCCGCATCTAGCTTAAGTAAACAAGGTTGATTTCTTAGTCTAGTTTTGATAGTCGTTTACAAAAGTCATCTTGATGCGCCATTAATAGTATATCTTTGCTTGCTTGATTATGTAGGTCTACCCTGAGGGTACTCACCTTATGATTCCATGGTTCGAAAGGCCAATCATCTATGACGTTCGTGCAAAGCCTTATCTAGTTGAGAGCACATCTGGGAGCCGTGATCTCCAGATGGTATTCCGCTTCATTTCATCACTTCTAATACTAATGGGTATAATCAGGTCGTGTGGTTTTGTCGTGTGAACTACATGATAAGCTTATGTTGTGTGGTATTTAAACATTCAGGTTAAGATTGGGCTTCGGGTTCTCACCCGTCCTATGGCTGACCAATTACCAGAGGTATACCGGTCCCTTGGTGAGAATTACCGCGAGAGAGTCTTGCCTTCTATCATCCACGAGACCTTGAAAGCTGTGGTTGCTCAGTACAACGCAAGCCAACTTATTACTCAGAGAGAGGTTAGCCAACTGGCTGTAAATACATTTTATTGATTCCTCTTCAATGGTAAATTGATGTCCCTTTTAATGGATATATGTTTTTTTGGTGTTTTTCAAGTCGGTGAGTAGAGAAATCAGGAAAATCCTAACTCTAAGAGCCGCAAACTTCCACATTGCACTGGATGATGTGTCCATCACAGGCTTGACATTCGGAAAGGAGTTCACGGCAGCCATAGAAGGAAAGCAGGTCGCTGCTCAAGAGGCCGAACGGGCTAAGTTCATTGTCGAGAAAGCTGAACAGGACAAGAGAAGTGCTGTTATCCGCGCCGAGGTGTGAAAAGTGTTTCTCTCTTTTCTAGCATTTTAAAAACCGGAGATTGTGTTAAAGCTTGCTTTTTTTTTTCTTTTTTGTTGTGAACTATTTTAAAGCTTGCTAACTGATGTTTCTGCATGGGTTTATGTAGGGAGAAGCCAAGAGTGCTCAGCTCATTGGTCAAGCAATCGCAAACAACCAAGCGTTCTTAACACTGAGGAAGATCGAAGCAGCTAGAGAGATCGCACAGACCATCTCTAGGTCGGCGAACAAGGTTTACTTGAGCTCTAACGATCTGTTGCTTAACCTACAGGCTATGGACCTTGATGTGAAGCCGAAGAAGTAGAGAATGATATGATTAAACCACACCAGAGCTCTTCTTCCATAATCGTATTTTCAATTCACGGATTCTTAGACCAAAAGCTATGAGTTCTATCTTGTGAATTTCAGACACTATCGTGCGTTTGTAGTCTTTCTTTTGTGAGATCAAGAAGAAAAGAAAAGATTTATGTTTTTACAAGTTGTTTACATTTGGTAATAATGATGTTCACAAAGCTGGAAAATAGGCTGTGAAAAAGATCAAACAAATGGGCCTGAAAATGAGAATTGGGCTTTTGGCCTAAGTTTGGTGAACCCCGAGAGACACACATCTGGGTTTAACGACGTTAGGTCGGAGCCAATTTGATTCCACCACCACGAGCTTCCTAATCTAGCTTTAATGGCGTTTCATGGAATCAGAGAAGTTGAAAACTATTTTATACCTTTTCTACAGCGAGTCAAAAGCCGCAATGAATGGAAGAAGATCAATGCCTCCATCATCATACATGGATTATCACAAAGCAGCTTCATGGTCACTAAAATGGTGGATTTTTGTGATAAGATTGAAGATATGGATTATGCAACTCGTCTTTTTAACCAAGTATCGAATCCTAATGTCTTCTTATACAATTCTATAATTCGTGCTTATACTCACAATTCATTGTACTGCGATGTGATCAGAATCTACAAGCAACTGCTCAGGAAGAGCTTTGAGTTACCAGATCGGTTCACTTTCCCGTTTATGTTTAAATCTTGTGCGAGTCTTGGATCATGTTATTTAGGGAAGCAAGTTCATGGTCATCTCTGCAAATTCGGGCCTAGGTTCCATGTTGTGACTGAGAATGCATTGATTGATATGTACATGAAGTTTGATGATCTTGTTGATGCACATAAAGTGTTTGATGAAATGTATGAGAGAGATGTTATATCTTGGAATAGTTTGCTTTCTGGATATGCAAGGCTTGGGCAGATGAAGAAAGCAAAAGGCTTGTTTCATTTGATGCTAGATAAAACTATTGTATCTTGGACTGCGATGATCTCTGGGTATACTGGGATTGGTTGTTATGTAGAGGCTATGGATTTCTTCCGTGAAATGCAGTTAGCTGGTATTGAGCCTGATGAGATCAGTCTCATTTCTGTTTTACCGTCGTGTGCGCAGCTCGGATCTCTAGAGCTTGGGAAATGGATCCATCTATATGCAGAGAGAAGAGGGTTTCTGAAACAAACTGGTGTTTGCAATGCTCTTATTGAAATGTACTCGAAATGTGGTGTGATTAGTCAAGCTATCCAATTGTTTGGCCAAATGGAAGGGAAAGATGTTATATCATGGAGTACGATGATCTCTGGGTATGCATATCACGGGAACGCTCACGGAGCAATCGAAACATTCAATGAAATGCAGAGAGCGAAGGTGAAGCCTAACGGGATCACATTTCTTGGTCTTTTATCAGCTTGTTCACATGTTGGTATGTGGCAAGAAGGGTTGAGGTATTTTGATATGATGAGACAAGATTATCAAATAGAACCTAAGATCGAACACTATGGCTGTTTGATTGATGTTTTGGCAAGAGCAGGAAAACTAGAACGAGCTGTTGAAATAACAAAGACAATGCCGATGAAACCCGACTCGAAGATATGGGGTTCATTGTTGAGCTCTTGCAGAACACCAGGCAATCTTGATGTTGCTCTGGTTGCAATGGATCATCTTGTGGAGCTAGAGCCGGAGGATATGGGAAATTATGTTTTGCTTGCCAATATTTACGCAGATTTGGGAAAATGGGAGGATGTTTCGAGATTGAGAAAGATGATAAGGAACGAAAATATGAAGAAAACGCCAGGTGGTAGTTTGATAGAAGTGAACAACATTGTTCAGGAATTCGTTTCAGGAGATAACAGTAAACCTTTTTGGACTGAGATATCTATAGTGCTGCAGTTGTTTACTTCACATCAAGATCAGGATGTGATTACAAACAACAATGCTCTTGCATTTATAGGCATAGTTTAGAAGCGTTTGGATTATAGAAGAAGTAGCAAACTTATTAGGCGTCTTCAATCATACATATGTTACAAATCGATCAGAAATATACAACAGTATTTAATTATACATACGTTACAAATCGATCATAAAGGTCACAACAGTACTCATTCATACATATGCTACAAATCGATCAGAAAGGCCACAACAGTATTTAATCACAATATATAGGAGCTTTGATACTTCCTCTCGTATTCTACATTGTTTTGTCTGGACTGGGCTGATTTTAACTGGACTGGGCTGATTTTAACTCCATTCATCCGAGAAGTTTCTTCAATCCTGTCTTCTGCTCTGAGGTTAACGTTGTAGGGAACTTGATGTTAAATTTGATCCTCAAGTTGCCTTTCTTAGCCTGGTCTTTCTGCAACGGCATTCCTTCATTTGGAACCACTTCCACATACTCGGGATGGATCACAGTGTTGACTGGGATGGTCAGTCTCCGACCATCAAGTGTAGTCAGGTTGACGGTGTAGCCGGTAAAGGCCTCGAGAACTGAGATCTTCTGTGTGACTACGAGGTCATTACCCTCTCGAGTGAAAACCGGATGAGGCTTCTCATCTATGATGAAGACTAAATCCGCTGGTATCACACCGGGTTGCTCATTTCCTTTCTCCGAGAATGTGATCTTTGTGCCTGTCTTCCACCCCGGTTTCACATCAACAGTCAAAATCTCTTGTACCTGCGTCGTCTTGCTGCAAGTTTTTTTCAAAAGAAAACACATAAACTGGTCAGCATATGCGATTTTTGCCACTCAACAAGGTTATCAAGTATGATCAATGTTCTGCTTTCATTATGTATTGCCAAACGAACACCCTAACTAACGCTTTCTTAAGATGAGTGGCTAACCTAAAGAGTTCCACTTGGTGTTCACAAATAAGAAATGGAATGGTCATGACTTACCCAAAGACACCAGCAATCTCTCTAGAGATCTTCATCTTCTTGGTGGTTCCTTTGTAAAGATCTTCAAGGCTACAAGGCAACTTTTTTTCAACAGGAGCTGCCTTCCTAGCTCCACCGTGATGCATTGTGCCACCACCACCACCTCCTCCTTCTCTGCCTCCACTGCTGCCACTGCCAGAAGGGCTAGGGACCCCAAAGTACTCAGCAGATATATCATCCTTATCTCTCGGACCAGAAGGGTTAGAGACCTCAAAGAACTCAGAAAATATATCATCCTTATTTCTTGGACCAGAAGGGCTAGAGACCCCAAAGAACTCAGAATATATATCATCCGCATTTCTGGGACCAGAAGGACCAGAAGGTCTAGAGACCCCAAAGAACTCAGAAAATATATCATCTGCATTTCTCGGGTGACTCATGTTTCTTCTCAGAGTGTGGAATGAATGTTCCAGAAATCGTTCTGAAACCGGGAAAATAATGAGATTAGTACAATCCGTTCCAGAGACTCACCGTGAGCTGAGGAAAGGAGAAAAGTGATTTGTGCAGAGAATAATCACCGGATTGTGGGAGTAGGACGATGATGATGACCAAGGATGAACTGTACCGAGAGTAAAGTAGGGGAGAGAAAGCATAATGTTTATGTACTACATAAAGAGTGCTCGAAGTATTGAACCAACTTCATTATTGACCGGCGCAAACCGGACTTGGTTTAATTAAAGAGAGATGAATGAAGACACGTACATGTAGAACGATTTGGTGTTTGTAGAGGCCAGGGATTTTTTCTGGCAAATGCAATTAACTAGTATCAGTCTCATTTCTAGTCTCACTGATTTATTTTGTTTTCCGGTCGTGTGAGCATCTTGGATCTCTAGAGCTTGGCAAATGGATCCATATGTATGTTGTGTGCAGAGAGAATAAGATTCTAAAACAAATTGGTGTTTGCAATGATCTTATTGAAAAGTACTCGAAATGTGGTATGATCAGTCGAGCTATCCACTGTTTTGATCATATGAGGGTTGAAGTATTTTGTTAATGATGAGACAAGATTTTCAAATAATACCCAATTTGAACACTACGGTTGTTGTTTGATTGATGTTTTAGCAAGAGCGGGAAAACTAGAACGAGCTGTTCAAATAACAGACAATGCCGGTGAAACCCGACTCAAAGATATGGGGTTCATTGTTGAGCTATTGCAGAAGAAAGGGCAATCTTGATGTTTCTCTGGTTGCAATGGATCATCTTGTGGAGCTAGAGCCAGAGGATATGGGAGTTGTGTTTTGCTTTGCAATATTTACGCAGATTGAAATGAAGAAACTTCAGGTATCAGTTTGAACAATGTTGTTCAGGAATTTGTAGCAGGTGACAAAAAGTAAACCTTTTTGGACTGAGATCTCTCTCGTGTTGCAGTATCTTACTTCATATCAGAATGTGACTAGAAACAGCAACGCTCTTGCATTTATAGGTATGGATTTAGAAGCGTTTTGATTATAGAGAAAGTAACAAATTTATTAGGAGGTATCCAATCGTACATATGTTACAAATCGATCAAAAAGGTCACAACAGTATTTAATCACAATCCCTGTGGTCTGCAACATGATTTTCTTGTTCCTCTTCTGTTCAACATTGTTTTGTCTGAAATGTGCTGACTATAACTCATTTCATCCGAGAAGTTTCTTCACTCCTGTCTTCTGCTCTGAGGTTAACCTTGTAGGGAACTTGATGTTAAATTTGATCCTCAAGTTACCTCTCTTAGTCTGGTCTTTTTGCAATGGCATCCCTTCCTTCGGTACCACTTCCTCGTACTCGGGATGGACCACGTTGGTGACTGGAATTGTCAGTCTCCGACCATCAAGAGTAGTCAGGTTCACTGTGTAACCAGTCAAGGCCTCAACAAGTGAGATCTTCTGTGTGACTATGAGGTCGTTACCCTCTCGAGTGAAAACCGGGTGAGGCTTCTCGTCGATTATGAAGACTAAATCCGCTGGAATCACACCGGGTTGCTCATTGCCTTTCTCTGGGAACGTGATCTTTGTGCCTTTCTTCCATCCTGGTTTCACATCAATGGTCAAAATCTCTTCCACCTGCATCGTCTTGCTGCAAGAAAACACACATAAAATGGTCAGCCTCCCCACTAAACAAGGTTACGAACTAGGATCAACATTCTGCTTTCACTATGAATTACCAAAGAAACACCCAAACCAACGGTTTCTTAACTGAATAGCCAAGCTAACGTATAGGGTTCCATTAGGTTTGATGATCACTTACCCACTGACATCAGCAATCTCCCTAGAAATCCTCATCTTTTTGGTGGTTCCTTTGTAAAGATCTTCAAGGCTACAAGGCAACTTGTTTTCGATAGGAGCAGCCTTCCTAGCTCCACCGTGATGCATCGAGCCACCACCACCGCCTCCTCCTTCGCCGAAAGAAGCAAACATATTATCACCAAACATGCTGCTAGAGAATCTTGTACCACCTCTTCCGCCGCCAAATGGGCTAGAGAAGCCAAAGAACTCAGCAAATATATCATCCGCATTTCTCGGGTTGAACCTGAAGGACGTTGGACCATCCCCGGTAGAGAAGTAAGTAGCTCCACCTGCATCCGGAGGTGGCACGTTCCCTTTCAAACCTTCCTCACCATATTGATCATACACAGCTTTCTTCTGAGGATCACTTAGTACCTGTAAGCATCCAGAGAATCAGTAAACAGGAACAAAGACTCAAAATCACAAATACGTGTACCCAATAGAGACAAGTAATCCTAACAATCAATCCACAACTTCGAAGATATTTTATGAAAATACAGAGGACGCAGCTACCATATGCAACAGCACGAAATAACTAAAGACTATAACAGAATCTACTTAAGACAATAAGTTGAATTTCTCAAAAGCCCTCTAGCAACAAGATTCATAAAGATGAATCTTTTGTTGGAATTCAGACATATATCTATATGTACCTCGTAAGCTTCGGATATTTGTTTGAACATAGCTTCGGCATCCTTTTTGTTGTTGGGATTTTTGTCGGGATGCCATTTCATGGCAAGTTTACGATAAGCTTTCTTGAGATCATCGTCGCTTGCGCTGCGATCGACTTGGAGGACTTTGTAGTAATCCACTCCCATCCGATCTTCTTCTCTCTTTCGCTTCTTCACTTTTCCTGATTCTGATTAATATGTATATATTTGTTCTGAGAGAATGAAATTTGCTCTGTTTCTTCTTTTGATAGTCTTTTGTTGAAGATTAGATGAGTTTTGGTCTTAAAAACGACGGATTCATGATGTTTCTTCTCAGAGTTGTGGAGAATTCTGTGGAACGTTCGAGAAATCTCTGAAAACCTCTGATTGTTTGGGTGACGCGTGTTTGCATCACAGGCTTTTCTTCGTTACCGTAACTCTCTAGCCCGTTAAGCTGTGGAGTTTAAAATGCTAAAGCCCATTTTACAACATTGGACTCAAAGTGAGCTTTTTATTATTCTACCCAAATCCGTAGTATATGGCTTTTTAGATTCAATTTAATTATGGATTTGTGAACGAATCGGTTGTCTTATATCATATAAGCCCTTCTTTCAAAGAAAAAAAAAAATTGGATTACAAAAGAAAATTACATGAAAACGAGAAGGAATAAAACAAATAATTAGTGATAAATTAAGAAAGAAATACAACAAGTGGTTTTGTTAACAAGGAATGGAGTGGGTAAACCAACGGAGGACTTTGATAGGAAGTTTGATGAGATCAACGGCGAAGTTAGCCAGCGCAGCGAAACAGAAGCAACATGGGCACAAACAACTCAATACCGTCCTGCAAAAGTTTTATTCATTTTTATCAATGTTTTATTATTCCTTCTCCATTGTAATGTAAGAAGAAAATTTATAAACTATATTTACGCAATGCAACAATATATTCAACCGAAATTTCCTTAAATAACACATGAACCGAAATTGGAGATTGAAAATGAAGATAACTGGATCTAAAAAACAGACATAATACCCAATGATAGTATGAATTTTGTATATACGTATTAAAGAAAAAAGAAACGGACACGTACCCAATGATCCAGATAACAGCACCAACGAGGGCGAGAACGAGAGCAACAAGAGCAAATGGTAGTCCTATTAAGAAACCTAGAGGTCTACAATCTCCCATTTTGTGAAGACAAAAGACTAAGTTTTTAGTTGGGTTTTTTTTTTTTTGGTTCGGTTTCTTAGAAAGAGGAAGAGAGAATTAAAAGGAGAAAAGTGAGTTTTTTTCAAATGAATGAATGAAGTTGAGAGAGTCGTAACCGTCGAACCCACGCGGCGGGTTTTTCTGAAATACGAGAATACCCTTCCGGTTTCTATTTGTTTAGCATCTATTAACTGAAGTCAACGGGGTTATTTTGGGGAAACTACAAGACTTTTGAGTTGTCTTGGAACCTTCCTTTTTCAAAGTTGTCAACAAATGAATGCTCCTCTTGTGGCTTGTGGAAGAGTTCTAAGACCGAATTTATTCAAAGAGAAGAATACAACTTTTAAAAGGGAAGATGCAACTGCAAGTTGTGCAACCACATGGGTGTAACATTAGAGAATATTATAGAATAAAACTCTTTGTCATATGAAATATGAAAAACTATTTACAAGCACCAAAAGGAATCAAAATGTGATGGGAACATACATACGTACCCCACGATTTAACATAGCTAGTTTAAAATACAGTAGAAGATAAAATTATTAAAATCATTGTAATTAACTTTGTCTTCAAAATGTTCTGTTTTGGATTCCACATTTATTTCATGCTGGGAGAAGGGATTAATTAACACCTCACCAACTAGTAATAAAAAAGGTTGCATTGTATAATGATATTAGCGAGAGCTTTGTAATCCACTGCTTCTTGTTAGCCATAGCCATAGCCATAGGTACTTTCGTTAAGCCATAGCAATACCAGGAGCTACACAACAAACCACACGAAATTCATGATAAGTTTGACTTTTAAAATCAATAATCAAAGAATCAATCATAAAAATTTATGCAGCAGATGCAGATCCAAAAACATTACCAAATCAGTTATGATTTCCCTTGATGTAAAATAAAAATAAAAACAAATTCTGATCTCCTTTGGTTTTCGGTTTCGTTCGGTTCATGGGGTTCGATTTGGATGAACCGAACGGTTAACCAAATCAGAAAGAGGAAGATTTTCGTTTTACATAAAACCGGTTAACGACGTTGGAACCGTTTCACTTTGAGGCCATAGTTATTCACGAGATCTAAAATGTTTATTTTGGGCAGATCATAGTCTATCTCTCTAGTCTCTTCATCATCAAACATTTGGTCTTTTACTATTTCTGGCCCAAAATTTTAGAAGCTTCATTATTCTTGGGTTATTTTAAGTTATGAGGCTTACTATTTCTGACCCAAGTTTTTTTCTTTACAAGTGCCCCATTGAGTCGATGAAAACGGCAAGCACTTGATTGTTGGAGTATCATCAATTATCCCACGAGAAACTCGGACATTATTTATTACCGTTAAGAAAATCAAATGAAGAGATGTTTTTCAGTAATAGAAAGGAACAGCAAATGAATTCAAACTGTAGCTTTCAGTTCATGGTCCCAACTAGTAGTTGAAAACAAAGACAAAAGTTTGCTCACCACAAGCTCATCCACAACAAAATAGATTTTTCATTTTAACCAAAATAATAACGAAAATAAACTCCACCAGTTGAATCAAAATATTGGTTTAATTGTTTGTGATAACAGTGACAATTTTTTTCATGAAATTTTACAAAGCAAGAATTATTGAAGTTTACTCACGCGGTTGCGTTTGTGGTCTCTTGCCAGTTGCCACCGCAACAAAGCATTGGTCTTCTTCGTTTTTTTCTTTACGTTTTTGTAATTGTGTTTGTGCTTTAACTTTATGTTATAACATAAACATGCAAACGTAAACACACACACACACACAAAAACGGTTATGGTGAAGCTCCAACACCAGCTCCAAAGTTAATGACTGCGTAATGGAATGTTTTGTTAGAACTAATTGGAAATCGATTGCTTTTCGTGTCTTTGTAATTGAAATCTATTACCATTATTTTTGTAACAAATAAAAGTTTTGGCCTTTTAATTTGGGGATACTGAATTTTATAGCCTATTTTCACAAGAATTTGATTTGTTGTTTCTATTGGCGATTTTCGAAATTAGTAGACCGTTTTCCCTAGCTATTTCCAAGTTAACAGGAGAATCGTTCCAAGTACATATATACATATGATATGCTATTTACAGCGAAAAAGATGATGAGTGTTGGAATCATAATTAATGACCAGTAGTCCTTTTACGAAAGTTGCACTTCATTTTTAATTACAAACACACATGATATCATTTCCATTCTAGTCGCTATCAAGTCACATGTGGGTGTGGTGGCCCTTCACGTCCACTGATTGTCAAACCTCTAATATCAGTTTCAAAATTAATGTACATATATAGCTTTTCATCTCCATCTCTATATAGAGATTCAATACTCAATTCAATATAACATTTGTATATTACTCGAGCTCATAGATTTATTTTATTGACCTATATATTAAACTTATTGGCTAGCTAGCTTTTTCTGTTATTTTTGAAATTTAAACTTAGCTAGTTTTTAATATTCCAATAGTAGAAGAAAACTATGAAAACTCACTGTAACTCCATGCTGGGAGAAGGGATCCAACATCTCACCAACCAGAGTGTCGGGCCGTAGACTGAACTAGCTGACTGTGAGATCTTAGATCATTCCAAAATCAACAACTCCAATAATTATTTATTTTCGGTTTCTAAATGAAACAATCTTTATCCTTTTCTTTATCTTAAACCAAATCAGTTATATAGAAGATTAAGTCATTATTAAAAAGTATCATCAGATCATCTCATAAATGGTAGCAACAAAACCACTCAAATATTCAACTATAAATTACTCCATCATTTATAGAAAGGAGCCTACGCATATATCTAGCAAATATTTGGAACTCTAGTACTTGACTTTGAGAAAACCCTCATTCAATATATATAGAGTTGTGTTAGCCTATAAGGGCCTGAAAGTATGTGGAATTTCTTACAATTTTCTTCCTTCACGATGTATATATATATATGCCGTACGAATATTGTGAACGTGAATTCGATTCAAAAAATGTGATGTGGAAACGAGCAACAACAATTATTGTAGCTCTTGAGGACCCATAGGACGTGCATGTCCACTTATACCTAATGAGACAATTCTGTCCTTTTTTATAAGAGCATCTTCCACAGCTTAATTTGCGAGCCTCATTCACGTCAATATATAAGGGGTATGTGATACGGTAGATGGATTGATTATTTACATCCATCTACATGTAAGTTGACCAGCATAGACCTTTTACATAGTGACATAGAACCGTTGAAATGCCATCCGATTGATCAATAATGTTGGGACAGACCAAAACCAAGATACCAAAACGGTAAAGGGACAAATGCGACAATCAGATATTGAACTTTAAAGTTGTGGCTCTGATCCAGTTTGGCAACAACTTCACTTAAATTTTTGTGTTACCAACAAAACAGGGAAAAAGATTCGCTAAAAGAGTTGCCTAAATATATGTTTGAGCTTGTTGTCGATATTTTATGTTTATCTAAACAGTAAAAAAAAAAAAATTTATGTTTTATTTACCACATTTAGAACTAGGCATATATATATATATATATCTTATTATATAAAGTATGGTTTTTAAAGTTGCTAACTCATAAGATTGTGTCACGTGTCAAGTCAAACGATCAGATGTTTACATGTATCATTCAAAATTTAACTTTTTTATTCTCTAAAATTAAATAGAAAATCTTAAAAAGTAAACAAATTTACATATACTAATTTATATGTCTATATATTTATAAACAATTAACATTTATTCAACAAAAGGAAAATTAACAAATTTGTCTTTAACTCATGTAATCATAAGTGAAAATAGAACATTTTGAGAAAAATAGCTTATCTTATAGGATTTAACTTTTCAATTATTTTCATTTATTAATTTTAACTCATTTAATATTAATTTGCATGATGTAAAATTAACTTACGAGATTACGGCATATATAGAAAATATATTTTCAACAATGTTTGGTTTCTAAATATTTTGTGGATTTCTTTTTTTTATTAATTATTAGCCCTAGGCGTTTGGGTATTCGGGTCGGGTATTTTGGGTTCGGGTTTTCGGGTTTAGAAGTTTAGGACCCGTTCGGGTAATTTAAGATTTCGGGTCGGGTTCGGTTTGGGTGGGTTTGAGTTTATTTATATATTGAAATATCAAATTTTGTGTGCAAATCTATTAAATTACTTGAAAATTTCAAAAATTCCCAAAACAACACGAGTAGTTTTGCTTGAATATATCTAAAAATACACAAAATAATTAAAATATCCAAAAAATCCTAATATTTTCTATATATAAGTATAAATATAACTAATATATATTTATATTTGAAATATGTTTGGATACGTATTCGGGTTCAGGTTCGAGTTTTTTGGGTTTTGAAGTTTAGATCTGTTCGAGTATTTGAAAATTTCGGGTACACCCGCCTCAATAGGCGGGCCTTATCTAGTATATATATATATATATATTTTTGTGATGGATTTCTTTCTGTCTCTCTCTATATATAGCATATAAATGAAAATGAATTATATTTGCCTTTAAGGGAGAAGAAAGAGACTTACTTTGGATATCAAAACATGTCTTGCTCTCTATTCTAATTAAGTCTAGCCTATCTACAACATACATAAACCTCTATCTACGATTATATTTGGATCTACAAGTGAAGATTGATCGATGTTAGCTCTGTCTCCGGCGACAAGAGATGGTTGCGACGGAGCGTCAGAGTTTCTTGATACGTCGTGTGGATTCACGATTATAAACCCGGAGGAGGAGGAGGAGTTTCCGGATTTCGCTGACCACGGTGATCTTCTTGACATCATTGACTTCGACGATATATTCGGTGTGGCCGGAGATGTGCTTCCTGACTTGGAGATCGACCCTGAGATCTTATCCGGGGATTTCTCCAATCACATGAACGCTTCTTCAACGATTACTACGACGTCGGATAAGACTGATAGTCAAGGGGAGACTACTAAGGGTAGTTCGGGGAAAGGTGAAGAAGTCGTAAGCAAAAGAGACGATGTTGCGGCGGAGACGGTGACTTATGACGGTGACAGTGACCGGAAAAGGAAGTATTCCTCTTCAGCTTCTTCCAAGAACAATCGGATCAGTAACAACGAAGGGAAGAGAAAGGTGAAGGTAATGATTTTAATCATATCATCTATATATAAAACATTAGTCTTATATGAATAAAAACCCTAGCTAGACTCGATTAAATGAACAGGTCTATAATGGATTCGTATTTTTTTTAAAAGTGGATTATTCGTTTAGAATTCATTTTCTTGCTAAATCTTCTAAATTTTTCATATTTCAGTCATGTTTACAAGACTCGTGTAAAGACATCACGTGCATCTCTATAAGACTTTTTTTCTTTCAAATTATGTAAAATAGTCAGCTGCTAATTGTGAATTTTATATAGTATGTGAAAAAGTATTGAAAAAATAATGAAGATGGTGGTTATATATATGTTGGGATGTGTGTGAAGGTGGATTGGACACCAGAGCTACACAGGAGATTCGTGGAGGCAGTGGAACAGTTAGGAGTGGACAAAGCTGTTCCTTCTCGAATTCTGGAGCTTATGGGAGTCCATTGTCTCACTCGTCACAACGTTGCTAGTCACCTCCAAGTTAGTATATTTCTTTTCAATTTCATTCTCTAATATTAACCATCCAAATTAACATGTTGCTGTTATTTGGTATACTAGAAATATAGGTCTCATCGGAAACATTTGCTAGCTCGTGAGGCCGAAGCGGCTAATTGGACACGCAAAAGGCATATCTATGGAGTAGACACCGGTGCTAATCTTAATGGTCGGACTAAAAATGGATGGCTTGCACCGGCACCCACTCTCGGGTTTCCACCACCACCACCCGTGGCTGTTGCACCGCCACCTGTCCACCACCATCATTTTAGGCCCCTGCATGTGTGGGGACATCCCACGGTTGATCAGTCCATTATGCCGCATGTGTGGCCCAAACACTTACCTCCGCCTTCTACCGCCATGCCTAATCCGCCGTTTTGGGTCTCCGATTCTCCCTATTGGCATCCAGTAAGTTCCCACATTTATGAAACCTTTACTTTAGCTCTTTATCATATTTGTTTTCATCATAGTATTTAACATTATGAAAGCTGAATGACACCGAGTATTTTTATCATATGCTTGTCTTTCTAACCAGCATTTTTGCATGTAGATGCATAACGGGACGACTCCGTATTTACCGACCGTAGCTACGGTAATGAACCAACATTTATAAGATTGTTTCCGTATGTATACCCCTTTTTGTTTCTATATATATGTTTTAAATCGTATTTTTGATTGGTAATTGTATAGAGATTTAGAGCACCGCCAGTTGCCGGAATCCCGCATGCTCTGCCGCCGCATCACACGATGTACAAACCAAATCTTGGATTTGGTGGTGCTCGTCCTCCGGTAGACTTACATCCGGTAAGAATCTAATATAATGAATTGATTGTTGTCGAGTTTTGACTTTTCGCATTTGATTATGTAATTATGTATTTTTGACTTTTTGTGTATATATATTATAAATGGAACAGTCAAAAGAGAGCGTGGATGCAGCCATAGGAGATGTATTGACGAGGCCATGGCTGCCACTTCCGTTGGGATTAAATCCGCCGGCTGTTGACGGTGTTATGACAGAGCTTCACCGTCACGGTGTCTCTGAGGTTCCTCCGACCGCGTCTTGTGCCTGAAACGCACAAGATCCGTAGGCAAGCGAGAACCAAACAAAAATTCGACGACATGTCTTTCAATTATTGTACTTTTATTTTTCCAAGGGTTGTTTTTGTTTTGACCCTTGTTGTGTTAAGAGTTACTCTTTACTTAATCGTCCCATGTGACTAATAAGGAGACCCTTTTCATATGTATCTAGGGTGCTAAGTACACTCTAGCTCTATTAACGCAAATAAATTACCTATATTTTCTCTAACCATTGGTGATTTAGAACTTGATTGCTTATATAAAGTTTTTTTATAAAACATAACACAACAAATTTCCATATCAAATGATCATATGGAAATTGGAAGCGTTCAAAGCAAAGTCGCAAACGACGACCAATTGATTATAAAGAGGACAACCTCACGAGTATATATACACTTATAATTTATAAACATAACTTATACTTAAAAATACCAGCCGGTTATATATGGTGAAAAATGAGTAATGAAATTGTGTGTTTACCATGCATATATTACCGTATAAAAACGTATTGTTGGGATTGAGAGAACAATGGCATAAAATAATAATGAGGAGAGAGGGAGAGGACCACGAGATAAGAGGAGAAGGAAGTGCATGGAGGCAACGTAAAATCCAACGTAACGACCTCTTCTTTCTCCAATTGTGACCACTCTCTCTCTCTCTCTCTCGTCTCCTTCAAATTTGAATGGTCCCTCTCTCTTCATAATTGATAATTCATATACATGCGGATACTATTACTAGCATCTCATTTTCCACTCACACTTGTACACATATGCTTTTTATAAGTACGTATTTATAGGCAAAAGTAAATATATTCAAACCCTACATGCATGGTATTAAAATCCAATATAACCAAAATGAATACTCGGTTCAAATTCAAAAATTTAAAGGACTTTGGTCGAAGATAATGAAGACAAATCATTTTTTTTTGTTCTAACCGGACATTCCAAATCGAAATGCACACTAGTTTTTGGTGCCTACATCTACATTGGCTAACTTTTACTAAAATCATAGTGAAAATAACAAAAAACCATGGTCTCTATAAACTCTTTGGTGAAGATTTCAACTACTAAATTACCATGAGATAGATGGTCAAAAATTGTCAATATTGAATTTACAAGGATCATGAGATATTTCAACAATTTTACTAATGACCAGATCCAATGCAGTGAATTAGACGAAACTATGACTTCACTAGGTTGTGAAAGAAAAGCTTGTCTTGCAGTTTTGTCTGCGACCGGTCGAAAAGAGAATGAAAATATGTCGAAATCCTCTTCAAACGTGAAATAAATTAACTGTCATAAGGATAAATTATGTTTGTTCAACCATACAGAAATATGATGAATAAATAATTTTAGACATGTGGGCCCATGTAAGAAGAACTCACTAAATGAGCCCAATACGGTTAATGGGCTGTGACATTGAAAAAGAGGTTGTAATGGGCTGATTGATTCTATAGTGTAGAAATCTTGATCGAGGGGTTATCTTCTCCGATTCCAATATTTAGATTCTTCTTCATATATTATTGTGCTTTGATTAGAGAGTTGCAGAAGAGTTTTTTTTGTTTTAATTCCTGCAATCAGAGAGTTTTCGATAGCACAAGCACAAGCTTCTCGATTCGTTTGAGTGTTCAAATTTCAAGCTTTTTACAAGGGGTTCCTTAGATTGATCTGTTACTGTAGAGATGGCTCCAACTCAGGATCCCAACAGTGTCGGAGGCGGTGCGAAGAAAGATGAAGCTACCTTGAAGGTTCCGTCTAAGGATCCCAAGAAGAAGGACGAGAAAAAGGATGAGGATTTGGTAAAGTTTCTTCTTTCTCGGTTTTTTGATTTATCGAATCCTTTTTCGACATTGTGTGTCGTGTTTAGTATCTGGGTTCATCAGAAACGAATTAATTTCAAATCTGTAAGATCTGCAGTTAGGTTTTTAATTGGAGTCTCGATCGAGTTGAAGTAGGGGTGTTATAGAATTAGGGTTTTTAATCTGGCAAAGTGAGTGTTTTGTTCGTCATTAGACTAGCCGGATTAGAAAGTTGTTAACTTGTGATGTGAGGAAAGTTTTTTTTGTTTGTATATGGTCACTTTCTTAATGACTCGACTTACATTGGGTTGTGATTGTAGTCTGAAGAGGACTTGGAACTAAAGCAGAACCTTGAGCTCTATGTTGAGAGGGTTCAGGATCCTAATCCGGAATTGCAGAAGGCTGCCCTTGAGAGCATGAGGTAATTCTTGACTTGATCAGCTTCGGGTTTTCAGATTATTGCCACTGAAGCTTGTACAACTTATAAAGCTTTTTTTCTTTCTCTCTGCTCTTGGTGTACATGTTTATGTTTTTAATTAGAGTTTTATTTGGCTTTGTAGGCAGGAAATCCGAGCTTCAACAAGTTCCATGACTTCAGTTCCCAAACCACTAAAGTTTCTGCGTCCCCATTATGGAACTCTTAAAGCGTTTCATGAAACAATGGCTGATTCTGATCTCAAAGTATGTCATCATTGATTTCAAGTCATTAACAATTCTTATATTGGTATGGCTTAAAAATTACATTTGCTATGTTTGCAGAAGTACCTGTCCGATATCCTGTCTGTCCTGGCCCTTACCATGTCTGCAGATGGTGAAAGGGTATGCTTCTACTGACTTGGGCATACTTTGTATTCTGATTTGTATTTTTTAAGGCATACTTTGAACTGCTAATCACTTTCTTTTACAATATAATTCCAGGAAAGCTTAAGGTTTAGATTGATTGGAACAGAGGGTGACATTGGATCGTGGGGTCATGAATATGTCAGGAATTTAGCTGGAGAGATTGCACAAGAGTATACAAAGCGTCAGGTTAGAAATCAATTTTCGATTTTGTCTTTGGAAATTCAGTTTCTCGTCCTAGGACTTGTGCAGATATTCTAAGATTGTTGGAAGTTGTGTTTGGGTTTATCCTTCTGAATTCTGATGGTTGGAGTTTTGAGGAATGACTAAATGTGTCTTATTCAATGAGAAAGGTCACTGAGTCATATTTATCTACCTGTTCATTATCTCAGAGTGAGGAGGCCTCTATTGACGATTTAATGGAGCTTGTGCAACAAATTGTTGCTTTTCACATGAAGGTGAATTCCTAAACTAATAGGGCTTGAGATTAGCACCTCTGCGATTTATTTATTTCTAAACGATTTCATTTACTCCTTGCAGCATAATGCAGAAACCGAAGCTGTTGATCTTTTAATGGATGTTGAGGATCTTGATCTCTTACTTGAGCATGTAGACAAAACAAATTTCAAGAGGACATGCAACTATCTCACAAGTGCAGCTAGGTACTTTAAACATAGTCAATCCTATTTATTTTATTTTTCCTCACTCTTTGTTATTTGAACTGATCTTGTAGAAACAAGTGGTGAGCTTTGTTTATATTTGCTTCCAAAAATCTCTCTGACGTCTTATATATTTGAATTTTCAGGTACCTTCCTGGACCAGATGACATGTTGGTTCTAGATATTTCCTACATGATTTACATGAAGTTTGAAGAGTATCCAAACGCTCTGCAGATTGCACTATTTCTTGATAACACGCAGGTAGGACTTTAATCTTTCTATAGAACGTAGTTTCATTTCATTCTTTCTGCGTGTGAAGCATTTGGAAAAATCAATCCTCTATGTTTTATTTCGAGTATTTGCGTAGACATTTTTGATATTTAATGTGCTGTATGGTGTATTTTCTGTATTGCAGTATGTTAAACAAGTATTTACCTCATGTACGGATCTGCTGAAGAAGAAACAGTTCTGCTACATGATTGCTCGTCATGTAAGTCCTAACTATCTCTACTTTACTACAATTCTATCTCATTCTTTCTTTTCGGTATGTATGTTTTGATTTGGATCTTTACTCCTATATGCTTTGATAGTTGGTTGTGCTTTTATTCGATTGTATTTTACTTTCCAGCTGTTACATAAAGTTAGCAGAAAAAAAATGAGAACATAGTTTGTAGTTGTAATTCAGCATGATCTAGAGGGAATTTAAATATGTTTCTTGAACATTATTTTTAGTCCAATTTTGTATTGTTTTTCTGGGAAGACCTCATTCTTTAGCGACACTGGCCTCCTCCTATTCTCTTCTAAGGCACACACAGATTAACTGCTGCATCGCTGTTTAAAATTTCCATTCATTTAGAGACACAATACCCGATTGACATACTTTCTTATACTTCTCCTCTCGTCGTATGCCTCCCTGCAGGGTATAACCTTTGAACTTGACGATGAGATGGTTGCAGATGATGATGACCGGGAAGCCCTACAGGATATTGTTAACAACACTAAGTTAAGTGAAGGATATCTGACCCTTGCAAGGGATATTGAGGTCATGGAGGCCAAAACGCCTGAAGACATCTACAAGGTAAATCAGTTTTAATGTGTTAGGCTTGCTACTCATTTATTTAGTTACAAATTATGTTTCCCTCAGTCTTTGACCTGCCCTTTTTGAATTTTATAGGCTCACTTACTCGACGGCAGGGCTAGCTCCGGTGCAAGCGTGGATTCTGCTAGACAGAATTTGGCTGCTACCTTTGTCAATGCATTCGTAAATGCTGGTTTTGGTCAGGTATGGTTGCAGATTATAATAAAATAGATCTAGTGGAAGACGTGTCCTCTTAATATATTTGCTTATCGCAGGACAAACTAATGACAGTACCTTCAGACTCAACCACCGGATCTTCTGGAAACTGGCTCTTCAAAAATAAAGAACATGGCAAGACTAGTGCAGCTGCTAGTCTGGTATACTTTTTCTTATTTGATGAATTTATTTACTGTGCTCAGATCATGGAAGTAAGAATTGTAACCAGATCTTTTTGTTTCCCTATCATATAGGGTATGATTCAACTGTGGGATGTGGACTCTGGACTTTCCCAACTCGACAAATATTTCCATAGTAATGATAATCCTATCATTGCTGGAGCACTGCTGGGAGTTGGGATTGTAAATTGTGGCATTAAGAACGATTGTGATCCTGTGAGTTGCTGTCGTGTTTGATTTTGCTGGGACCATTTGTGCTAATATTTGCAGCCACTCTTCCATCTTACTCAGCCTTATTTCTCAGGCATTGGCACTTCTTGGAGACTATATAGACAAAGAGGATTCATCTGTCAGAATCGGTGCTATCATGGGTCTTGGAATTTCATACGCAGGTTCCCAAAATGACCAGGTACTTGTTATATTCTTTCCCATATTACTACTTGAATGTTTCGGGTGTTCACAAAACTTTAACACGTACACTGTTTCAACAGATTCGAAACAAATTGTCCCCGATACTGAATGATGCAAAAGCGCCTCTTGATGTGATTGCATTTGCTTCACTTTCTTTGGGAATGATATATGTTGGTTCCTGTAACGAAGAAGTAGCCCAGTCTATTATATTTGCTTTGATGGATCGAAGTGAGGCAGAACTGGGTGATGCCCTCACTCGTTTCTTGCCACTTGGTCTTGGACTTCTATACCTGGGCAAACAGGTTAGCAATGTGTTTTACATAATCTCGCTCTTTGTTCGTATATCATTATTTGCATTGCTTGACCAACATCAACTTGTTCCAATATCTACCAGGAAAGTGTAGAGGCTACAGCTGAAGTTTCGAAGACCTTCAATGAGAAGATTAGAAAGTATTGTGATATGACACTTCTTTCTTGTGCTTATGCTGGAACTGGAAATGTCCTAAAGGTATCTAATCAATTGTGCTGGTGGTTGAGTGACATAATTCATTACTTGTTTAGTTGTTGACTCCTACTTATATTTTCAGGTACAAGACCTTCTTGCTCAGTGTGGCGAGCATCTTGAGAAAGGTGACATCCACCAGGGTCCAGCTGTGCTTGGGTTAGCAATGGTTGCTATGTCTGAAGAACTGGGAGTTGATATGGAGATCCGTTCTCTGGAGCGGATGCTACAATACGGAGAACAAAACATTCGGCGTGCTGTGCCTTTGGCCCTTGGTCTCCTTTGTATATCCAATCCAAAGGTAAATACTTTTGTAAATGTAGTTTTACTGCACCTGCTTACAATTATTAGTGGGCGTCTAGAGTAATACTGGGTTTTTAATATTTTTCCCACAATTCCAGGTGACTGTAATGGACACCTTGAGCCGGCTTAGCCATGACACAGATTCGGAAGTTGCCATGGTTAGCAATCATTTCGCTTCATAGCCTGTCCCATATTATTTAGCTGAATAGTATTGAGAGAGGACTGATCTTTCTTTTGACTCGTACAGTCAGCAATTATATCATTGGGACTGATTGGCGCTGGAACTAATAACGCAAGGATAGCCGGGATGCTTCGGAACCTCTCCAGCTATTATTACAAAGACATGAGTCTTCTCTTCTGTGTAATGTGTTCCTCATTTTGGTTTCTGTACCCTGCGGTAAGCTGTTGTTCTTGTTGGAATTATTGTAACTAACTTGGTAAGTCATTATGCAGGTGCGTATTGCTCAAGGGCTTGTGCACATGGGAAAGGGTCTCTTGACACTCAGCCCCTTCCACTCTGAACGGTTCTTGCTATCGCCGTAAGTTCATTCTTTTTGTCACCAATAGAACCAAATCTTTTTTGATAGTTGGATGTTCAAAGGTTTCTCATGCGGACCTTATTTATGCAGAACCGCACTTGCTGGTATAGTGACACTTTTGCATGCATGCCTTGACATGAAACCAATCATACTCGGGAAGTACCATTATGTGCTGTACTTCCTCGTTTTGGCGATGCAAGTGAGTTCAACTTCTGTCCTGTGTTTCTCCCTCTTGTTAGTTAGGTCTGATGAACTTGCTATGATTTGATATTTAATCAAATTTTGTTAAAAAAATGTATAGCCAAGGATGATGTTGACAGTGGATGAAAACCTGAAGCCACTGTCAGTGCCAGTGCGGGTAGGACAAGCAGTTGATGTGGTTGGGCAAGCGGGTCGGCCCAAGACCATAACCGGTTTCCAGACACACTCCACACCTGTTCTCCTGGCTGCTGGAGAGAGAGCCGAACTAGCCACGGACAAGTATGTTATTCTTTTTCCTTTCTTCCTTGTACCCTTTATGTTGCCTACTTAGGTGTCTGATTATAAAACTCGGATTTGTAACTGGCAAACAGATACATTCCTCTGTCGCCAATACTAGAAGGATTCATCATCTTAAAGGAGAACCCAGACTACAGAGAGGAGTGAAGAGAGAGAGCTTCTGCTTCCAGCCAGTTGTCACTAGTTTTACTATTTCGTCTATTATCTCATGGTTTTTCTACTCTCCGTTTAAGCTTTGTTTCATTATCTTGGGATCTTTGTATGACCTGACGCTTTTAGTTATATAAACTTTAGTCTCTTTTTTTTTTTTTTTTTTTTAATCGCCACCAAGTCGACACATATTCTTGCCAAAACCAATATTGACTCAGTTTAAAAAATAACGATCCATAAAATTTTCCAATTACTTTGATCACATAAAAAAAGTGAAGAAATGTTAGCCACTTGCATAGTGCCGTTCAAAGACGCACAAATGAAATTGGGCTTTCCTTTGGCCCAAAAGTGTTGCGATCGCGTTTATAACAAAAGACTAAGGTTTCGTCCAAACTAAGATCGCGTTTATAGGGTTTATCATCATTTCCCGTAATCGTAATCGGAGTTCAGGCTTCAGCATTCTCTCTTCTTCTCTCTCGCAGCCGTAGTTTTTGATCTTCTCTTCAATTCTCTCTCCTGATGGCCACGTCCGCCGTCCTCTCCGGTGCCAGATCGATGCTTCGAGCTGCTTCCTCACGCAGCGCCGCTGCTTCTACTGGCCGCTTCGCCTCTCAAGCGAAATCCGCTCCACCATTGTTTAGAGCCACTGCCAGAAGAAGCCCACTGCTTTCTCCTCTCCGGTTAGTCTCTCTCATACCCATTTCCTTATTTGAGCTCATTTCACAGTTTTGTGCTACTTGAAGCTTGAAATGGGTTAAATTCGATCGAATTGTGAAAAAAAAGAAGGAACTTCTCTATGTAAAAATTACATTTTTGCGTTAATCATGTTTCCAGATCGATTATTCACAAGTAAAAAAGATGAAATTTTGCATTTTGATGTTGATTTTAAATGTGAAACTCTCTTATCACATTACTTAAAAGAATTTGCATTTTTGTTTGTTTTTGATGTGAATAGAAATCCTGTGGAACTGAGCTTCTGTGTGGAGTCATTGTTACCATATCACTCGGCTACAGCTTCAGCGCTAATGACTTCAAAGCTTTCTATCTCTGGCCAAACCTATGGCTGGCTCTCTGACGGTACTTTCTCACATCCTTCAATTTTGTAATGCTTGAATAATGGCTTAAATATGTACTAAATATTGAGTGGAGATATGCTTTGTTTGATTGATGAAATGTGTTTGAGAGCTGTTTCTGTATTGGCTTTCTAGATTGTTGTATTAGACATAGGTAGAGAACTAGTTTAGATTTTGCCATTTAAGAAGCTTTCTCGATCAGTGTAGATTCTTTTTGGTTGTTGCTATGGCGAAAAACTGGATCAGTTGTTGTTGTCTTTCTGCTTAACGTTGTAAAGAGATAGCGGCTCAATTGGTCTAGTTTTTCGATCTTGTAGGCTGACACAAGTGTAGATGGAGACAACGAAGCCAAGATCTGGGTTTTCATGCAAATAATATAAACGATTAGAACGGGTTTCAGGCAATAAGATAGGCTTTAGATACACATCAAGCAATGGTTGATGCTGCATTGTGTTTTAAAAGAACTGGTTCTTACATATCTTCTTAAAAAAAATACATGTACCCGGAAACGTGTCTTCTTTTCTTGTTGGTTATAGCATTTGAGTTATTACTGATTGGTCTTATACTCCCAGCTTGCAATGATGATGTGTGATGAGTTAGCCAGAGGAACAATGAAGCTACAGTTTATGTACAAAACCTCTACCTTTTAAAGCCTTCTTCTTTAGAAAAACTTAGGAACGAAAACCCTCTTAATTTTGTTTCTGAGTTTCTTGGAGAGCTTTTCTTTGTTTTCAGCCTATTAAGTAAGACATGTTGTATTGGTTGGACGAGTAACTGATGTTTGGTATAATTTATCAGCTTGCAAAGAGGACTTTTGATGATGTCTACGCGTACCCAATGCGAGATTGTTGATTGCGAGAGAAGGTTTAAGAGTATTTAGGCAAAGAATAATTGTTGTACTGTTCAAACACAAATCATCTCTTTGTCTTTAGTTTTCATATCAAAGACAAATGTCCAATATCTTTTGAATCAAATCTCTATGATTTCTATTACATCAACATACAAACTCAACAAAATTGCATCACTTCTACTAATTTAAAACTTGGAAACATCCATGAGTTTGAATACTATAAATTATAATCAAGATTCTACCAAATATATATATATATATATATATATATATATATATATATATATATATATATATATATATATATATATATATAATCAAGAATCTCATCAAAATAAGTAGGGAAAAAGTAGCAGATTTGGCAATCAAATTGGCACATTAACTTGTCGACCCTTAAACTTGAAAGAAGGTTTCAAGTTTCTTCTTCTTGTCCCTTGGATCTTATGAAACATTGTATTCTCTGCCAAAGATTCACGACTTGAATGGGCAGCTTTGTTAAAGGATCTCTTTGTCATTAATTTTTCATATTAAAAAAACAGATCCTTTCGAGATATAGAATTACATCTCTGTTGAATGTGGATTGATACAAAGTACAAACACTACAGTTTCTTTGATCCTTAAGTTTCTGCAACCACCACCACTAAAGCTCGCTCTTCTGATGGCTGTGTCTGTTCTTCTTCTTGTGGAACTGTTTCTTCTTCTTGTGGAACTGTTTCTTCTTCCTGCGGGAGTGTTTCTTCTTCTTGCTCATTCTCAACAGGCTCAACTTCCTCGGGAGTTAGCTGTAGATTTTGTCTCCTATACCGAAATATCACCAGGATGATAAAAACTGCAGAACATGAAAGACGTATACGTTATATTTTGATACAAGGCAAACCAAATACTCTGTCAACCATTGGTTAGGTAAATTACCTGCAAATATTCGGGTTCTTATGCTCGTCAAGTTCCAAAACGCTGTCACCGCAGAGCCAGCCAAGATCTTCTTGTGTGAGCAGACTCCCCATGCTTCACCTATTCTCGTTTTCACTCTTTCAACTGCACAAATGAAACTCAAACCAGTTCAAGAATTTAAACCATTGGACCAGTTAAAGACATCTACAAACACTTGACTATTGATTCTAACACAATTGACAATATGTGAATGGGTGCAATTCATTATTCTTCACCTTTTTGGCTAATCTGATGCGTGTAACATGAATACAGCTTTGGGATGGTGAAACTGAGGAAGAAACCTGTTTCAGTAACCATACACACATATCATCATCACAATTCCTATCATGCTTAACAATGTTTCAGCTTATGTTCCAAATGTTAATTACCAAATGCAGATAGCCTCCACAGTGTTATGAGATGACCATACTCAGCTCCAAGTAGCAGAAATGGTGTCACCTGTGACAAAAAGAAAATCAGCAGATGAAAGGGCAAGTAAACCACCAACACATAGCAATCACCAAAACTGATTTGATTTTGTTTACTTTGAGTGTCATTGATGGTTCTCCTGAAAAAAGCTCACTAGTCTTCGAGATAAAAAAGTTGGTTGCAGGAAGCACTCGTCTAGCTGAGCGCAAGACATCATCTTCACTCACATGGAACGCTCTCTTTGTGTCTTCATTTTTCCTAAAAGTAACAACACATTGAAGGATCACACTAACTATTAGCTTATGGAGAATGCCAAACAAAAGAGACCACAGAAGTAAATGTACCTTTGACAAAGAGTGTTTGACAAGAAGGACCCGCAAAGTAACACAAGTCCGAGATTGGAAACCGCCGAGAAAACGCTTCAAAACAAAGAAAAAGGTCATGACTTTCACAAATCTAATTGAGCCTACAAACACAAGCTAGATATTTGGTACCTAAAGTTGACTCCTTTGGCAAAGCAAGAAGATAGGAAAGACAAACATCCAAAACCAAACCAGAGAGTCGATTTCGCAACATCTCTCCACATTACCAAATCACTTATAATCTCTCCAATCAGATTCAAATCGCTCTGACATGTATCTTCACCAAACCCAACACACAAGCAAATCAGAATTAAGCAGAGAAACACATAAAGCAGATAATAAGAGAAAGAAGAGTACTTGGAAGATCTGAGGAAGAACAAAGAGGAGGAGCTGAACTTTGCTTATCCTTCTTAGGTCGACCATTAGTCTTCCGCTTTCTAGGAGGAAGCTTTACGATTTCTTCGATAACCAAATTAGCTTCTTTCTCTTCCACAGCTTCAGATCTTCGCCTCGATCTCCGGGGATTCCTCGGAGATGCTAAAAGACTCTTTTGCCCTCCTTTCCCTTTGCCCCGTTTCCGAACCACCGCCATAGCATCTTCAGAAGTCATTTCGAGTCGATCGGATAAACGGGTCCTCGATTTTCGAAGTGGAGAAGGAGGTAAGAGGAGGATATCGCGAAGAGGAACAGGTGATGATGGGTTTGGAGTATTGGGAGACGACAGAACCAAATCAAGAGAGAGATTTGGAGGATTCGAAGAATCTTGGAGACGCGAAGCTGATTTAGTGTTGGATCGGTGATAAGGAGGCGTAGACTCCATTATTATGAAAAGGGCAAAATCTCAGAGAATTGAATTTAAGAATCTCAGAGAATTGAATTGAGAATCTCAAACAAGTAATAAGGTTTTTCCTTTTCCGCATCCAAGAAGAAGACAGAGATGTCTGATCAGATATAGCCGTTGGAGGAATTTTTGTTTTTCCTTAAAAAAGATTCCATTTGAATCTTGACGGTCGTAGCAAACGTCGCTCCGTCTCTCTTTAACGGCGTAAAACTTATGGGAGTTTTTTTTTTTTTTTTTAACGTCTTATTTATTAAACTTAAAAAGAGATTACAAATATACCAATAAGCATATAAGTGAGAGCTCTACAATCCATACAACCAATACTTAAGTTGAACGAAATAATCGAAAAAGTGAAATTACACATTGCTTCCTTTCGTAGGTAAGCCTTACACGCTAACAGGGTTATCAATCTGTTATTTTCCTTGATCGTCTTCGTCTTCGGTCTAATTTGATCTTCTTGTTTGGCTATCATCTCTTTAATGAAACTCCAACACACTTTTCGAAAATCAAAAGGTTGCGATCCATCAGTTACATCGCTAACCATATAATTATTTCCATCACCCGCGTGAGACAATGACATTGTTTTGGTTGTAAATGTTGCCCATGATAAATCCATGATCTCGATTCTCTTGTTGACGTTCTTCAAAGACCAGAAATACAAGGTTCTTATGATTTGATTCCATGGTGGTTTCCAAGGTGGTCGCCGTTTCCACAACAAATCTATGAAGATTTGTTTCAAACATCGGAAAGCCACCAAACGATCGCGATGACCACCGGAAACTAACACAAAACTAACAATACATGTTAGAGTTGACATATAATCGACAAATTATGTCGGAACAAATACGGCGTAGCCGTCGGAAATTGCATTTCGGTAAGAAACCCAACACATCCAAAGGCTCATGTTCACATCCATAGATCTTCCACCATGTATGTTGAACAGAAACACTTGGAATCTATACATAACTGATTTTTCTTACAGATCTAAAAGTGAATTAAAACTACAAATAAGAAGAAGAAGTTTGGATTTAGAAATCCAGAATTGAGAGCAAATACTTTATTTAGATTAAAACAAAAAGCAAAATCAAACTAAAGAGAAGAAATGGAACCGCCGACAAGTGCCGGCGGCCCTAAACCAATCGGAAAAGATGGAGGCCAAAGAAGAGAAACGGTTACTGGTTCGCTTGTCCAATCGCCAACGAAGCATAATTCTATGGGAGTGTTTATTTTTGCCAATTTCAAGCAATATACTAGTATGTTTTTTTTTTTATCATCCGATTTTAATTAGAGTTCAAAAAAGTAGAACTAAGGAATATTGCTTACAGATAATGTCATTTTATTTTGATAATTTTTTTTATTTTGCAATTGTTTAACTTAATTATTTATAAATAATTATTAAATGGAAACAATCTTGACATAACAAAAACATTCACTCTATGTTATGTGTTTCAAAACACGATCCACTCGATTTTGAAAGAGAGGAACAATAGAAGGCATAGAGACGAGCCATCACCAAGCGAGAGGGTGATAAGAATCATCGATAAGAACATTAATAATTAATTAAGTACAATACAAAATGGAGATGAGCGGAAGTATGAAGTAGGTTTACGAGATTGGTTTGCATCAAAGGCACACAATGAAAGATAATTTCTTTTGTTTATTATTTTTCTTAAAAAGTTTGCATTAATTTGTATAGATGTTTATTAGTCTTTGAATATAATTTAATATTAGATTAAAAAACAAACAATTGTGTGTAAAATACTGAACTTTGTTATGTGATAGCTAGCTACAAAGAAAATTGGTCAAAATAGAGCCAATTGTGACTTCAAACATGATCTCTCATCATAGGTCATAGATAACTCTATCAATTTGTAAAATTTTGTATGTTATGATTATTCCACATAAGTTAAAGATGGCTTCTATCACATGTATATGCTTCTTGTTCATGTCCAAGGCCTCCAGTTCTTATCAATTGCAAGTGATATTTAACTTGTTGTAAGATCTTCAAACACCGTAACTTTCTCTTCCTTTTTTGCTTATCTTGGTGACACTGAAACGGTTATACTTTACTTGCTCTTGAACTATGGAAAATAACTTTATGTCCTGAACAAATTAAGCAAAGACATAACTCAGAGAGGAGTCAGCAAAGGGGATCAGGATGGTGTGGCGGAAAAGGGCGATAGAGTAGATTGAAACTATTTTCTTTTGTTCGTTTTAGATCTAGTTGAGTTTTGAGGTTTTTTTTTACACTTTTATTAAACGCTCAGGGTTTAAATACTTAAAACAAAACTCAGGTTTTTAACATGTTTTATGACAAAACTCATGGTTTCTTTTTGATAGAAAAATTAACTCAAGGTTTGTTTCCACATTTTCTCGTTTTATTGATCTTTTTAATGAAACTCTTATAATATAAAACGTGAAGTTAAAAACAGTAGAGATGATCAAAAATCCGCTACAAATCTCTTTTTATCATCCTATCCTTCCGCGAACTTCCATTGATGATGCCATCTCATGCATGTGAGCTTCTATTCATGCATATATATATATATAAGTAATTAGGAAAAAAAAACACACACATATATATAAATTAAAGGCAAATAATTATTTATACATTACCGTAGACGAGATAAGGGAGGCTTGGGACCACCGCATTCGATTTTACAGTTTTCATAGCAACTACCGTCGTCACTGCGACAAGGCTGAGAACATTGGCGAAAACAAATAGTCCCACCACTTTCTTCTTGTGCTTCTATTGTGACCGCAACAATCATCACCATCATTATCAATACGATCGCACTCCATTTTGCCATTTCTTTTTTTACCTTCTTTGATCTTATAAAAGCAAACTCTGTTTTTATCTTTTGATATTGTTATATTAATTTTTCGTGAAACCAACCTCTATTTAACTAAGTGTGATTCGATACATTCATCTTTTTTTTTGTTTAACTTTCAGTTGATTTTTTACCGAATTTGTATTTGGTATGAAATGATTTGTTAACTTTCAATATGATTTGTTCTTTATAACTTGACAGAAAACAATGAGTAGTGATATATTTTATTCTTAAAATAATCGTGATTTGTTTATGATTTGCTACATTATTTCATGATTCATTGCTGTTTTTGAACAAATAAATATAACAGTAACAATGAATTTAGATTCTCTTTAGCATAGTAACATATATTTAAATAAAGAAGTTCTTTTGTCATTAGAAATAGTTTCTTACAATCAATGAAAAAAATCTGGTAAGTTGTTTAGGTAAATATATATAATAAGTGAGATATGCTTTGCAATTAAGAAAATCTTATGTAAATTGTTTCTTAACCATTAAATAAAATAAAATTTTTTGATCAAAGAATAAAATATATGAAGTGATAAATGTAATTAATTACTATTAAAACTATCTTTATAAAAGAAAATAAAAAGGAAAGAAAAGTGAAAAGGGTTAACCAAAGTGTTTCATTTCACAACATTTTTGTTAAAATGAAGATCAATATATTCTTGTAAAAACTATTAATGGCTTTAACCAATGAATAAAACCCATCATAAGAATTCAATCAAGTATCAATTAATGTCCTCTAAGGAATGGATATACTCTCCAAGGAATGGATATACATTCACCACAATATACATCTATTCATATTTATAAAATTTGATACTGCAAAAACATACAAGATTTTGAACATAAATATGAAGGAAATTTATAAATTCTTCCAATTAAAGCTACAGCAAACAATAAGTAAAAAATCTTCTCAAAAGTAAAACAAAATGTATTATAAATAGAGGTTGAATTCTTGAAACATAACATAAGACTCATAAGAATTATTTTTTATAAAACAAAGTTTTCTTTTGTAGGATTCTAAGACGATCAAAGATGGCAAAATGGAGTGCAATATTAGTGATACTGATGGTGGTGATTGCTGCGTTGGCAGTAGAAGCAAAATGGAGTGAAAAAGATTCTAGTGATGACGACCAATGTTATCGCGAGTGTATAAAGTCTTGCAGGAAACACGACGACGGCGATTGCTTTGAAATGTGCAGAGCGATGTGCCCAATTACCGCTCACCATAGTTCATCACGGTACTATATACTTTCTCTACCCAATTTCTATAAATATTTAATTTCTTAATTAACTAATTTTGGTTTTTGTGTTTACAAATATATAACTTAACTTACGAATTGTTCTAATTTTATGATATATATGCATGGATAGAAGAATCCCACATGGGATGGAATCAGTGGAAGTTGGCGGAAGGAGAAAATGATAGATATATATACATTTTCGTCGTAGATTTGTTGATCATGTCTACCACTTTTTAAGTTTTATATTTATGTTAAAAATATAATAAATAATATTGAAGAAATAACAAAAAAAATAAAAAAATCTATGTTTACCGACTGTTTAAGTACGAAAGATTAACCAAAAAAATCTTGAAAGTTAAATACAAGAAATAAAATTAATACATAATATATACAAAACTAGTACCACTAGAAATATAGAATAATTGGTGTTAACGACTTAAGAATGATTTTATTGGAAATTATTGGTCAACAAACTTTTAGCCTTACCTTATATTTTTTTTTTGTTTTACACGTTAGAGTGTTTGAGATCTACAAAAAAAATTGAGATATATTGTTACATGCATAGTACTTGTTCATTTTGTATGAGAATGCTAATTGTTCTTGTTGTTCGTTTATAAAATTAGTTTTTGCATATGGATGTATATTAAGTTGTTTTAAGCTTGTAAACTAGATGAATTTAGGATCTATTTTAAATGACGCAAAACTTGTTTGTCAATAATTTTCATATGATCAATTATTCCTTTTAAAGAAATTGTAGTTTTCACAATTAATCACGTCAATCTCATCAAATTTTGCCATCGAATTGCGATGGCAACACTAAAAGTTTACTAAGTATTTTGTAGTTTTGAGATTAAAAAAGAACATTATTTCAAGACTACAAAATACTTAGTAAACTTTTAGTGTTGCCATTGCAATTTAATGGCAAAATTTGCACCAAATAATGATGGAAAAAGTCGCAAAATCATGATTTAGCAATTCTAAAAAAGAAAATGACATATATATATATATATAATATTTTGTAGAAAATAATTTTAACAGTATGTTTTGATCTCGAAAAGAGTTTGGATGCAATTTCTCCAAAACTACGATGTTTTAGATTCTCTTAAAAAATACACAGTTTATTACACAGTCATATACACAAGGGTTATTTAGCGGGTTACTTTTAGGTTCGCGATATTGGCTTGCACAAAACCCTATAATTATACTAACATTTAAAAAAAATATTTTTCTTTACTTTATTAAAACTAAAACAGATATGACATGATTATTTTTTATACATACACACAAAACCAAAAAAATGATTAAAATTTAAGAAGAAAATACAATCGAAGAAATGAATTAAACACCACTTTCTTTCGTAAGTCTTACACGCTAATAGATTATCAAATCTATAGTCTTTCTTATTCGTCTTCTTCCTTAATCCGACATGATCGTCTCGTTTAGCTATCACTTTTCTGACGAAACTCCAATAAACTTTAAAATGATCATTATATTGGTTATGATCCATCTGTTACATCGCTTCCTATCAAAACATTTCCAACAACCGAAAATAACATCTTTCTTGGTTATAGCTAATGCCCATGATTGCTGAAATGATGAATACCATTTTCTGAATCTCGTTCCATGTAGACATCTCCAAAGGCTCGCGTTGAAGTTAATGGCTGATGGCTTTCTAAATTCTTTGATCGATAATGATATTCTTTTTTGTTTGAACAACAAATATTCTCTTATATTGAATTAGATATCGGTACAAGAGAGGAGAAGAGCTGCCTTTGCTAAAGAGTCAGCTTGACGATTACAATCTCTAGAAATGAAATTGAAAGAGCAATAAGAGAAATTAGTAGCGATAGAGAGGATATCGTGGAGAATCTCGTGAAGTTCCTCCAAATGGATCTTCGAATTAAGAGCTTTGACTAGTGTGAGCAAATCTGAGGCGAAAGAGATGTGGGTGAAACCAAGTTTTTATGGTTGTGGGTGGAATGACCCAATAATGAGTTAGGGTAATAGATCTGAGGCGGGTATGATCGATTGAAGTATTGGTGAAACCCATATCTTTATATCATCAATGTCGAAACCCTTTTCATTGAATCTGAAGTGAAGAAGATGTTTTGAATATAATTTTATATGAAGAATTAACCGAAAGCGTGCTTTAAGGTAAGATCACCTTCTTCGTCGGAGTAATACTTTATATATTCTAAAATATAAGAATTAAAATTCAAATACCATTAATAAGATGGAATGTATAAAATTAAAATGCTATTTATTATGATGAAATAGATAGTTATAGAATATATAAGATTTAAAATTATTAAATTTGTAAAATACTATTTTGAATTCAAATATCGACAAAATTTACATTTATTTTTTATACTCGCCTATTTAGACGGTTTTATCTAGTATTTTTATAAAGAAAAAGGAAAAAGATTGTGAATTACACAATTCATTTCACAATGTTTTTATTAAATGAAGATTAATAAATTCTTGTAAAATCTATTAATGTCTTTAACCAATGAATAAAATTCATCATAGGAAACCTATCAATTAATGTCCTCTAAAGTGTGGTGTCTCTTTCTTATTGGCATGAGATTTACTTTCCAAGGGATGAATCTACATCCACAACAATATCATCTATTCATATTTATAAAATTTATTACTGCAAAAATATACAAAATTTTGAACATAAAATATGAAGGAAATTGATAGATTAAACAAATTAAAACTACAGCAAACACTAAGTAAATAATCTTCTCAAAAGTTATAAAACAATTTGTACTATAAATAGAGGTTGATTTGTGTAAACATAATATAAGAATCATAATTGTTTTTTTTTCTAAAACAAAGTTTGTATTTGTAGGATTTTATTAATTGAAGATTAATATTTTCTTGTAAAATCTATTAGTGTCTTTAATAAAGCACATCATAGTATATCTATCAATTAATGCCCTTTCTTATTGGCAAGAGATTTACATTCACAACAATATACAAGTATTCATATTTACAAATTTTAATACTGCAGAGACATATTAATTTTTGAACATAAATCTGAAGAAAATTAGTAGATTAATTAAACCAAAGAAAAAACAAAGTAAAAAATCTACTCTAAATTTAAACAAAATGTATTATAAGTAGAGGTTGATTCTTGAAACATAAAATAAGAGTCATAAGATTAAAAACAAAAAAGAAACAAAGTTTGCTTTTGTAGGATTCTAAGACGATCAACGATGGCAAAATGGAGTGCAATATTAGTGATAATGATGGTGATTGTTGTGGTGGCAGTAGAAGCAAGTGGGACTAAAAATAGTTGGATCAAATGTTATCGCAAGTGTTCAAAGTCTTGTGCTGACAACGACGGTAATTGCTTTGAACGCTGCAAAATCAAATGCGGTGGCCCAAACCCTCCCCATAGTTCATCACGGTACTATATTATTTCTCTACCCCTTTCTATAAATATTTTTATTAACTAATTTTTGTTTTTGTTTTTGTGTTTACAAATATATAACTTAACTTACGAATTGTTCAAATTTTATGATATATATGCATGGATAGAAGAATCCCACATGGGATGGAATCAGTGGAAGTTGGCGGAAGGAGAAAATGATAGATATACTCATATACAGTTTCGTCGTAGATTTGTTGATCATGTCTACCACTTTTTAAGTTTTATATTTATGTTAAAAATATAATAAATAATATTAAAGAAATAACAAAATAGAAAAAAAAATATATCTTTGCTGACTGTTTAAGTACGAAAGATTAACCCAAAAAAAATCCTGAAAGTTACATATAAGATAAGAGATTAATACATGATATTTATACAAAACTAGTACCAATATAACAATTGGTTTTAACGACTTAAGAATGATATTATTGGAAATTATTGATCAACAAATTTTTAGTCTACGTTATATTACACGTTAAAAGTATAATGAATTATATGAATGTATGAGATCTACAAAAAGTTTGACATATATTGTCAACATGCATATATTTACTTGTTCATTTTTTTGTATCAGAGTGCTAATTATCCCTATTGTTCGTTTATAAAGTTAGTTTTTGCATATGGATGTATAGATATTAAGTTCTTTTTAGCTTGTAAACTAGATGAATATCGGATCTATTTCAAAATGACGCAAAATTTGTTTGTCAATAATTTTCCTATGATCAATTTTTCTTTTTAAAGAAATTGTAGTTTCACAATATATGAGGTCAAGATCATCAAATCGCAATGCCAGTATGCCACCACTAAAATTTTATTATATATTTTGTAATTTTTGAGATTAAAAAAATAAAATCATTTCAAATATTTTAGCACCAAATAATAATTCTGAAATCTTTCATTTCATTGTTAAATCGTGATATATATATATATATATATATATATATATATATATATATTTTTGGAAATTTAATAATTATAAAAAAGAAAATGACATGTGATATATCTTTTAGAAAATAACGTTAACAAAATATTTTGATTTCTAAAAGAGTTTGGATGCAATTTCTCAATCCAACTTCATGGATGAGTTTGTATACCAAAAAAAAATAAAAAAAATAAAAAAAATAATCTTATGAGAATGAGTTTGTATCCAAATACCAAATTTAACATATGAACTTGCTTGCAAAAGAAAACACAAACGTGTGAACTTACTTATATGCACAAACCAATAGCATAAATGTTAGAACAAGGTAATCAAAAACAAAGAAATTCTCTTTCATGGATGCTAGATCCTTCATTTATGTTCCCAATATTGCTATTTGACAAATAACCATAGTTTTTATTAATGTAGATAATCAAATACTTTGGGAAATCAAATGGAAAAGCAAGAATCAAAATTATCTATCATAAGAATATTCTTTTGGGCACACACATCCTCTTCTGTTTTACATTTCGAGATTATTATCACTCAGTTTCAAAGCTTGAAGTGACTCAGTTTCTGTCTCTGTCTTCTTGGCATGACGTGTACAGAAACCCTTCAGTCTCTCAAGTGCATCCTCAAGCATATGAGCTTCGACTCCGATGGTTATCCTCATCCAGTTCTTCAAACCCAGAGCATCCCCTGCAAAACATTCCCCACAAACCCCATTTTAGTATCAAAACTCAAATCAAGACTCATGCTGCTTAGTTTCATTATTTTACCTGGTAGAAACACGAGATTCTCCTCTCTGGCCAGTTTTACGCAAAAATCTATATCGTCCTTGATATTATCCATCAATGACAGCTCCAACTTTGTCTGCAGTGAGTGAAAACTATTCATCAGATTGAAAGACTAGTAATGGTCTGAAATTGATCAAGAAGCACCAGTCTAAAGAAAACCGATCATAACTACATTTGTGGATGTGTGTCGTTACAGAAGTTATACCAATAAGTAAGTGCAAGACTCAGGTTTCTTGGGACAGACGACACAGGGGATGTCCTTGAGCCTATCACACACCAAATCAACATTATGTTTGAGTATCTTGTTCTTCTTTGCAAAGAAGTTTTTGTCCGCTTTCTCCAGGATCGCTGGAAGTGCAGCCTATCAAAGGAACATACAGTAGTGTCATGAATCCATAGACTAGTTTTGCAAAGATTCTAAAACATATCTAAAACACACAAACCTGAATTATTGTGGCAGGGTCAGGAGTTACGTCAAGATTCTGTTTGATGGATTGTAACACCTGTCAGAAACAGAGAGTAAACATACAGTGAGATTACTTGTTACAAAACAGCAAGAGAGGATACAAAAGAAGTAGCAGTAAACAAACCTTGGTGGTCTCGAAAACGCCCTCGGGATCATTCAAGGCGATCCAGCCAATTTTCCATCCAGGAACAACCCATCCCTTAGATATGCCTGCTAGTGTCAATACAGGGACTATCGAAGCAAACTTCCCCATTGAAACAAATGGATTGTCTCCGAATATAGTTCGGTCATATACTTCGTCTGAGATCACCATTATCCCGAGCTTCCTAGCCGTCTCTGCAACCTAAAATTAACCAAAAACGCAATCTTTAGCGAGCTACGAATCAAAAATGCCTCAAAGGTTCAAGCTTTGCCTCAGTTATGAGTCAAAAAGATGAGCATTTTTGTGTAATGATACAAAAACACAAACCTTTTTGAGATGGTCGTGAGAGTAGACATTTCCACAGGGATTGTTGGGGTTAATTACAACCATAGCCACAGTGTTCTCGTCTGCAATGGCTTCGATACCTTCAAGATCAATCTCCCATTCTTTCTCGGGAAGAAGATCAAACTTGCGAACCTCGAGACCACTGTAAGCAGCACGAGCGTCGTAGTGAGGGAAGCCAGGACGTGGGAGCAAGATGTTTGCGTTTGGTCGAGCCAACGATTCGAACACGATCTCTATCCCTTGGTTGCATCCAGCGGTCAGAAAAATATCTTCAGGCGTTAACTTGTGCGGAAGATCTCGGTTCATATAATCAGCAACGGCTCTGTTCACAACAGAGCAAACATCAACAAAATGTAGATCTATTCAAAAGTTATGGGGTCAATTTATAAGAATACTAAAACTATAGGGTCTAAAAGGCAATTGTAAGATTATACTCGAGTGTGCTTAAAGTTGAAATCTTTGTCAAAATTGATTCGCCGTTGACTCAAAAACGACTCCGATTACGATGAAATTCGAAGAACCCAGATCGAGAATCGTTCGATTAGAGTGGAAGATCGAGAATTGAGTGAGAAAGTTACCGTCTTGCGGGGAGAATCCCAGCTCCGGGACCGTAAGAATTGCCTTTGCCGGAGCGAAGGACGTCGACGACGGCGTCTTCAGCTTCGATACAGGTACGGAAGCAAGGGTAGACGGAAGGGTCACCGTGGCCGAGGGGTAAAATGGTCTTATTGACGTCTTTGCCGCAGTTGTCGAAGAGCATGTAGATGACACCTCTAAGCGTTACGGTGGATGCTTTCGCTGCCTTATCACTTCCACCGAAACGCCAAACGCTACTTTGACCATTTCGTGTTTGCGTTATGGGCTCTTTCTCAGTTTTAAACGCGGGAACCGCTAGATTGGCGTGTGGTTGTTCTTCGCTCATCTTCTCTCTGTGCTTTGAGTTCTTCTTTCTATAAGAAGGCCAAACAAAAAAAAAGTACTATTTGGGAAAAAAAAAAACTTTACAAATGAAGTTTCAATACGGATTGGATTTTTGGTATATAATGCAAAGTTTTGAATTATGGAACGTGATCAATAATCTTGGTGAGACCTAACACAAAACTAAAATCACGTGCCACAAAAATTAATCAAATTGGCAGGGCTTTGTGAAGGAATGTTTGGGCCTGGCCTGATAAGAATAGTTGGCGAGTTAAAACCCAACCGATTAGTCAACCGGAATGAGTTCAGTTTGAAATGTGATGAATCAGTTTGGTTACATTGTCACTAACATGCTAATGGGCGTCAGTGCATTGTGATTTGTGACGTCAAATTTAATTAGTAGATTTATTATCAAACAAATTGTAAGATTAAGGATGTGATTAGAAAACCATTGTAGCGTAAATAAATGGGCGTAAAGGTCTGTAGACCCCACTTTCCAACGTTAATTTTTCAGCTACTTAAAGAGAGAATAAAAGTTTGAGCCACAAAAAATATTCATTTGATACCAAATTCTTCTTGGTCAACAAATTTCTATTTTTAGACTATGGGTGCAAATGTTGTTTGAAAATAAGAGGTTATAAAAAGTTAAATGATCATTCATCTTATGTTTTTACTATTTGAGATAAATAACTAAGAACTAATTTCATCCATTCAACCAAAAAAGTTATAAAGAAAAATTGTTTAACCTTTTTGTAGAGGAATAAGTTGAAAGATCTTCAACTTGTACAAATGGTTTTTCAAAATTGAATGAGTTGAAATTATTAGGTTGAACAAAATTGGGGTTGAATGATCATCTCCAAAAATGTGGATCAAGAAGTTGAACACTTTTCCTTTATAATTTGTTCATTTTTCAACTTTTTAAGTTGAATGAATTGAATAATTTTTTCAACTTTTTCAACTAAAATGCTGAAGATTAATTGAATAATGTTTTTAACCTCTTCAACCTTTTAAATTGTGCAACCATTTGCACCCAAATATTCAATTATTTGTCATCCATTTGGAGCCTATGTTTTGTACATTGATATATTTTAAAAATTATATTAATTATTAAGAAAAATAAATTGTTGGGAATATGTGTCAAAAACCTGAAATAATTTTTTGATGTGAAAAAAAAAATTGTAGAAGAGAAGTGTGAAACGGCTATAATTGTGCACATTGTAATTTTCTAGTGTGAAAGGATAAAAGTGGAAGAGAAGTGTGAAAGTTTCAAGTTAATACCAGATTTTCATTACTTTCATTTAAAGTTCGTCGACGAGTGAGGGCTATACTTTTTGAACTACACCAGCTTCTTGAATCACTGGTTGGTATAAGTGATGCTCGAAAAAATATTCTCCATGTTTTGAAAGAAATTGCTAAAGATATGGGTTTTTTTTTGAGAGCTGGGAGGACGATTAAATAATCTACATTTGCATCTTGGTCAACATGTTAGGTAAGTGTATCAGATTCTTTTTTTTTTCTCTATGAAACAAGTTTGGTCTAACAATTTATTATTGTTCTTGTAGTTTTATTTCAAAATCCCAGATTTACTGAAAGCTGATTGAAGGATAATAATGAAAGCTTTAAGAGATCAGAAAGAACACAGTTAAGTTGCAAGAGAAAAAGGAATGGACATATGAATGAATATTTTGTAGAGAAAAGATTATTATATGCTGCAATATAAAGAGACATATATATGAAGTACATATGAGAATCTTTAAAACAATATTGAAAAGTTTACAATACAACTACTCTAATTGTAATATAGATAAGATATGATATTGAAATATTTTCTTCACTTTTTTAACTCCTTTTGTTTTTTCTTATGTGTGTTTTGTAAGATGTGTGGTGGCCATTGTTGTGAGTGAACTCATACGAGTTATAAGGCTTCTTGATGGACGTGATGATACACTCTGTTCTCCTCAAGATTTGATTGATTTTGCAAGTCTAGATAAGAGAAACACTCTTGATAAGGAAGACCATTACTGATATGGTCTAAACCACAAAGTAGCAATGCAATATATGTCATGGATAGTGAACTACAACTTAAAGAAGATAGGCCGTTCATAGGGTGTTCTCGTGATGCGCCTAACCCTTATCGTGATCCATCGAGATGTGTGTACATCAAAGATTATTTCATCATGCCTTTGATGGAGGAAATGTTTGAAGTTCTTAAAAGACATGGAGATATGTGTACATCAAGGATTACATTTTAGCTTTCTCTTTCATTCATCTCTTGCATAATTATTTGCATCTTCTAAGCATTCTATCAAGTTAGATCTTATCTTGTGTTTGACATTGAGAAAGGTGGAAGTTTGTGTGAGAGGTGCAAGCTTTGTGTAAAAAGTAAAGTTCATTGGTAACTTTTTTTTTTATATAACAAATTTCCTTGGTCATTTAAGAGTCAAGATTTTGCTAGAAGTTATTAAAAAATAAAAATAAAGAAAGATCTTGGAAAATCATTAATTATATAATTCCATGTAATCTATATTTATTATTTATAAATCTTGATAGATTTTGACAAGAAATATCTTGAAAGATTTTGTTAAGAATATTTTATATTTATTATTTATATATTTCTATCCATTATAGATAGAAAATTCTTTTACTATATAATTCTATGTAATCTAAAGCTTATAATTATGAATGACTAATCATTAATTATCTACATCTCACTCTGAAAACTCAGTGTTTTGAATGTTTTAGGTTTTACAATGTCAAACCATGAAAAAGTTATAGAACAAACACTTTAGCGAGTGAAAGATATACAAGATCTTATCAAATCGGTTAAAAAAGTGATGTTCAACAACATGTTCTTACTGTTTTGCAAAGAGTTTTTAATGATCTAATATCTTCTAAGAATGCAATCTATGAGTGTTTATCCAAAGTCAGTGAGCAGCTAAAATCATTAGCATTTGCTTCTTGGATAAAATTTTAAGTAAGTCTTGTGTTTTGATTTTTTTTTCTTTTACTTCTCGATGTGATTTTTTTTCAACAATTAGGTGAATGTCATAAATTTATGAAAATTGTGGATTGGAGAAACATCATGGGAACTTTGAGAGATCAAACTAATTGTGGTAAGATTGATTATATAGTTCCTAGAGCATTTTGAATGAATAATTAAAAAGGAATGAATATCTTGTTGAAGAAGATGATTATATGCAATATCATGTAATATACAGAGGCATGTATAGAGAAGTCGACGTCATATGATAGTTGATTACATGATAGCTTTTTTTTGTTGTAAACCCAACTTTATGATTTTTTTACTTCCTCGCAACTAGACCTCAGTTCCTTTGAACTCTAACATCACTAATCGTTTGATGCAAACATATTATCAATTGGTTTTGAGTTGGAAACCTATGATTCCTAATATCGTATTAGAGCACATAGTTGACCCACTAGACGCTTTTCCACAAAACCAATTTTCTACCTAGCCTGTATAATGACTCGTCTTGTTGTGGTAATTTTGGGATGTTGGGTTTGGGTCGTTCCCATTGGGCCATTTTCTTTTCATAAAGAGACCTATTAAAATATAGAATGTCTCACATTGTAAGTTGAGATATTTCTACAACATTATATAATATTCATAAATCTCGCTACTTATTGTCAATTGGTTTTGAGTTGGAAGCCCATAAATCATCTATATATTAAAAGAGAGTTTTTGTGATGATGTGTGAAGCCCACAATTTTTCTAAACTTTTGTATTTTTTATTTATTTAATTTTAGTATCCTTCTAACTAAACACTTTTATTTGAAAAATTCTTTCTAATGCCCTTTTCATGATACCCCTTTTCAACTCTACCTTTTTGTTTAATCCATTTTTTATTTCTACCCTCTTTAAATTTTTATGACCATTTTACCCTTATTTGGAAATTGTTTTAAGTTAACAAAATGAAATATTAATATTTTTTCGCTTAAAATATTCCAAAATAAATTTCCCGCCAAAATTTTCCCGCCAAAAATTTTCGAAAAAAACTTTCCCGCCAAAACGTTTCGAAAAAAAATTTACCGCCAAATTTTGTTTCTAAAAATATTTTTCCCGCCAAATTTTTTTTTGGCGGGAAATAGATTTACAAGGGATTTTAAAAGAGTTTTAAAAGATTTACAAGGGATTTTAAAAGGGTTTTATAAGATTTACAAGAGATTTTAAGAGGCTGATTTACAAGGAATTTTAAAAGGTTTTAAAAGATTTACAAGGGATTTTAAAAGGGTTTTTAAAGATTTACAAGAGATTTTAAAGGGATTTAAAAGATTTACAAAGGTCTTTTAAAGATTTTAAAAGGGTTTTACAATATTTACAAGAGATTTTCAAGGGTTCCAAAAGATTTACAAAGGATTTGTAAAGATTTTAAAAGGGTTTAAAAGTGTTTTGAAAGATTTACAAGGGATTTGAAAACATTTTAAAATTACTTGTAAATTTTTTAAAACTATTTTAAAATCGCTTGTAAATCTTTTAAAACTCTTTTAAAATCTCTTGTAAATCTCTTAAAACCTTTTTAAAATCTCTTGTAAATCTTTTAAAATCCCTTGTAAATTTATTTGCCGCTAAATAATATTTACAAGGATTTGTAAAATCATTGTTTTGGCTGAGGAAAAATTTGTTACGAAAAAAAAATTTGGCGGGAAATTTTTTTTTGGGCGGGAAATTTTTTTTTTTGGCGGAAAAATGTTTGGTGGGAAATTTTTTTTGGCGGGAAAAAAAATTTTGGCGCCAAAAAATTGGCGGGAAAAGTTCAGTCTCCAATTACATGTTTCTATTAGATGACGGTAATTTGGTCATTTTGTTCAAGGGAAGGAGTATTTTTAAAAATGGACAACATAAAAGGGTATTGTTGCAAAAGAGTAGTAAAACAAGGGTAGTTTTGCAAATCTCCCCTTTTATTTCCATATACTACTTATATTAACTAAACTTACCAAAATTGAATATCAGAAATTATTAAATAAGAAAGCTTCTATAATTTTTTTAATTAATGTTAAATTCATTGTGTTTTTCTATTGTAAAATTAAACAATATAACTATATAGTTTATGCATTTCAACACCAACAATTCTTTCATATATTATAAAAATTTCAATTGAAACCACAAATCTATAAGCATTAACTTATGAATGACTAAATATAACTTTATTTGTATAATATAAACTATTAAAATCGAATTTGTAAGTTTATTTATAGATTAAAAGGTTGTGTTATTGCATGATATTTACATAGCAATGTTTATAATTTATTATATTTTAATTGTAAATAAAATTTGGTTTTGACATCTCGCTATTCAATGATAACAACTTTGAGTTTTTGTAAAATTGTTTTATAAGATAAAAGAAATTGTTCTTATTTTTCATAAGAAACACTAACTTCAATAAATTGTCTTTGAATTTTTTTGACATAATATATATATATATATATTATATATATACTCTTATAGGTTAAAAACTTTTAAAGAGGAACCTACACAGCTGACGAAGAAAGCCTATTTTCAAAGAGTTTGGACAGAGAAGACGAGATTGTAGTTTGAGAAGGTCTTATCGATTACAAAAACGATAATAGGGTAAGTTCTTATGATGATATTAATAGGGCTTATCAGTTGGTGAATAAAACTATTAGCTTTAATGTCTCTAAGGTTCTATTCATGAAAAAACTTAGTATCAAAGCTAATAGTTTTTTTCACCAACTGATAAACCCTATTAGTATCGTCATAAGAACTTACCCACTATCGTTTTTGTAATCGATAAAACCTTCTAAAACTACAATCTCATCGTCATCTGTCCAAACTCGTTGGAAATAAGCTTTCTTTGTCTCAGCTTCTTCTCCTCCTCCTCCTCCCCTCTTCTTCACCTTCTTGGCCTTCTTCACATCCGCAGACGCTTGTGCTTCATGTGTTTCACGAGAACGCTTTGCCACTGATTTCTCAGAAATTTTCACACTTTTGGATTCTTGATTGTTTAAGGCAGAAACTTCGGTTACAACCTCATCCTTCTTCCCGAGTTCGGAGTCGGAATCGGAATCAGTTTCTTCATCCGATGAAGAGTCTTCAACTTCTCTGATTGGAGTCTCCAATTCATCTTCGTCACTTGAAGAAGCCGTCAGCGGATTGAAACGTTTATGAGACATGGAACGATCTAAGGTTTATAAAGTGACTTTAGAAGTTGAAAATAAGATTTTGCTTTGCATTAACACTTCTTTACGTTCCTTAATATATATAGAACAAAGCGTTTTCTAATATTTTCATCTTTTTCCCTCATGACGTTTGGATTCCTCATTTATTCCTCTAATAATCTCTTTCTTAGTAAACGCTTATTCTTAATAAATGAAATTACTGTTTCGTAAATCGTTCAAAATAACTGGGACACGCTTTGGCCGAGTAATAATATCATCAGCTTTGAAACTAGTGTTTTTCATGTCTTCAATGTTTATGTAGTCTCTCTCTTTTGAAATTGTGCATTATTCTCTTTTCTCGTAATCCAAGTCCACGGCATCAATAATGTTTGTTTCTAGAGTGGAAGAAGAACTTATCTTGCAATGTGACATGATTGAGCTTTAACAAGTCCATGAGGCTTATTGCAATCAAAGCCAGCTGACGGCACAATTAGGCCTTGTCGCTTATCGAAACTGAAATAGGTAAAGGGCTTTGGTCCTTTTGCTACTGCAACTGTGCTTATGTGTACCATCTAAGGGTCTTAGACTCTTGCGAGAGTTGCAAAGTAGATACCTTTATTAAGCTCTCAAAATACTATTTTTTGCTTTTAAAAAACAGAGTCGTATGCTTTGACACAGTCCTAGTGTTAAAGAAGATTTGTATCGAAAGTCTGTTTGTGTTGAATCAAGAAGCAGCACTTCAAGCTCCTCTCCTGCATCTGTGTACATCCCAAAATATGATCAGAAAACAGAAACATATAAGACCAGGTCTTTCTATGTTAATGCACACACAATCTTTGTACCTCTAACTCGGAGATCATTCTCAAAAAGTCATGAGGTTGCATCAGCTTCTCTTGTGCAGCCACTTCCGCTAGTAGGGAAGCAAGTGGAACAATACCCTCCATCTGCTAATGGAACATGATAGGTTTTTACACTAGTTTGATACACGATGATCATGTCACGTTTGTTCTCAAAACCTACCGTGGGATATTCACAGTTCAATTGATAGCATCAGTGACTGCTTCTGCATTCTTGAATAAAGTGATAGCTGATTCCATGTTCACCTGAAAACCTCAGGAGTTGTTAAAAAGAAAAGAGACAAGAAAAAATCTTAACGGAGAAGCATGATTTGATTTACCTTTGCACCTTCTTTGAGGGGAAGCATGGAAAGAACAGAATGCAGGGAATCTCTGGCCATGGACAGAGATGATAGTTGTTGTATTTCCATGTCCTCCCAAGATGCTTTAACCTGTTTCAGATATATTTCGTATCAATCCGATTTATATCCTCCATGGCTTGGAATTAGTAAATGGGTTTGGACCTAATACTTACTTGAGAAAGAAGCACATAATTGATCTTCATCTCCAGGTTTTTCTTCTGCAGTTTGATTTTCTCTTGCAGAACCAACTGTTTTCATTTGGTAAGACTATCCCATGCACAGAGTATTTGGTTCTGGAAAGGTTGTTAGCTTTTATTTAATTCCATGCCTCAAAGGATGAAGAAAGCAAAGATCTCACGGTTATGTGAAAAGCATGAGAAGAAGTGATGACAAAATCATTACCTTTACTTGGGATTTTCTTGTGTCAAATTCTAAGCTACTTTGGTTTGGTAACCCGAAACAAACCCGTGTTCCATCTGACATCCTATCATGCTTTTTCAGGCCAAGATGAACTTTCAGACCGTTGTTGTTCTGATCATCTCTCTTGGTAGATGAACTAGAAGTGGAGTTTCTGCGGTTAGGAGAAGAAGATGCAGACGGAGAGGAGAGAAAACGTGAACTAACCTCGCGGGACTTTCCTCTTCTTGTTTTGAGTAGTTCATGCTCACAGCTCTTCATTGTTACTCTGCTACCGGAGAGGAAGACAAAGAAGGAAGCTTGTCAATCATTTGAAATAGACGAGTTGGTTGCCAACATTATAGGGTTTATTTTTATTCAGTTGAAGTTTGAAGCATAATAACATGAATACAAGAGAATAGCTGATGCTTCATTGAATTTAAATATGACATTCACAAGATACAGTAAGTGATGGTGCAAGAGCATACAAAACTTTTGCAAGTGTCTTTGTAACCAAATCTGGAAGATATATAGCTGTCTACAAGTGGAAGTAAAACTATGGACCAAGAAATAAAACCAAACATACAAAATTTAAACGGATGGACCAAGAATATAAATCTATTCAGTTTTATGAAATTTACTACCGTAAAAACATATCCAATTTTGAACAGAAATACGAAGGACTTTAAAGGATAAAAACCAATTAAGACCAAACCAAACATAAATGTTGGTAAAAAATCTACGAAAAGTTTAAAAAAAGAAAAGAAAAATCTACTAGAATTAAACCAAATGTAATATAATTATATAAAGAGAGGTTGATTTCTTGGGAAAAAAATTCAAACTGTCATCAGACAAAGAAAAATAGATAATACAAAGTTTGCTTTTGTATGATTCTTAAACGACCAAAAGATGAAGAAATGGAGTGCAATAGTCGTGATAATGATGATGGTGATTGTTCTGGTGGCAGTAGAAGCAAAAGGGACTCAAAAAGATTGGATTCGCTGTTTTCGCAAGTGTTCAAAGCCTTGTGGCGACCACGATGGTAATTGCTTTGTACGTTGCAAAATCAAATGCGGTGGCCCAAACCCGCCTCATGGCTCTTCTGGCCCTCCACATAGTTCCTCAAGGTACTATTTTCTTTACTACATTCTATAATTATATAACTTATACGTATTTTTCTAATTTTATGATATGTGTATGGATAGAATCTCGCATGAGACGACATCTAGGGAAGTTTTCGGAAGAAGACTATGATATAATTAAATTTCCGTAGAAGATTTGTGATCATGACTACCTTTTTTTTAAGTTTTACGTTCATGTTAAAAATCTAATAAAATATTGATAAAAAGTTATCTATATTTACAGACTATATAAGTCCCAAAAGATTTTAAAACATTCGATAGAGTTACAAAAAAGAAATAAGATGTTTGATCACTATATTATAATACAAAACTAATAATTATTAGGAAACAATTGGTTTTAAGGACTTCAGAATGATTTTAGCTAAAATTGTTCAAGTTTTATGGGAAACGATTGGTCGACAAACTTTTAGCTTGCCTTATGTTATTCTTTACACATTAGGATTATAGTAAATGTTACGAATGTTATAAATATGAATGTATGAGATCTGCATAAATCTGAGATATATATGTCATTATGTATATACTTGTTCATTTTTGTATCAGAGGCTAATTCTTGTTGTTTAGTTTTCACATATTAAACATGCTAAGGGTAGAGCCAAAAAAACAAATAGAAATTATTTTTCATAGATGTTAGACCAACTCGAGGTCATAAAATAGTGGCATGGCTAACGCCTTGCCATCAAGACAAATCTTTCAATAAATCGCTGTAATTGTAATCATTGTCTTTATTGAGGAAGAAATAGATTTATATAAGCACAGTACAAGACGTTACATAATATGAGCCAAATGCTACATCGTACAAGCAGAGGCTGAATATATCATACTACAAGAGGCTACATAATACAAGCAGACGTTGCCTAAGGCATGCTTAGTAAAAAAAAGGTGATGTTTGAGAGAGTGTGGTGTGAGGAAGATGAGGTTGTGTTGTTTTAATCTTTAATAGATTTTAGGAAGAGTATTTCTAGAGAGATAAAATTTATTCTATGAATATGTGAAGAATTCCATTAGTTTTAAGTTTATAGTAAGATATCTAAGAAATAAAATTGGCATTTGAAGAATAAGTTTATGGAAAAAACGAAGAGTGGTGTTGAATGGTCTTTTACCAAACCTCATGATATACATACATTGCTTGCAATTGGCAAACAATCTTTTTTGTAGTGAATTGACCAATTGTCTTTGCAGCAATAGCGATCACATCACAAATTTAAGTATTTGACAAATAATTAAATTAAAAATTTACAAAAGTGTCAAAGTAATTATATTATCAAAATAAAAACGACAAATGCAATTAGTTGTACTATCAAATCTTATACTGTAAAGAGAAGTGAAAAAAAAAAAACATTGAGCAAAACATTCCTCAAAAATATTTGTGAGTCACAAATTGTGACCAAGCATAACATTTTCACTTAAGTCTGTTAATATTTTTTACCAATAAATAAAAATCAATTAAAAATGTTTTTTAAAACTAAATACTATTAAATTGTATTAAAATGATTTATTTAATTAAAATGATTAAATAGAATAAATGAAGTGATAAATCTATCTTTATAAAGGAAAAAAACAAGAATAATGGAAAGGGTTAAATAACTTGTTTTCTTTACACAACATTTGTATTAAGTGAAGATTAATATTTTCTTGTGAAATCTATTAGTCTTTAACCAAATAATAAAACAATCATACAAAGTCTATCAATTAATGTCCTCTAAAGTTTGGTGTCTCTTTCTTATTGGCAGATTTACTCTCCGACGGATGGATCCACATTCACTTAATAGTTAATATACATCTATTCATTTTATAAAATTTAATACTGCAAAAACATACAAGATTTTTGAACATAAATATGAAGGAAATTAATAGATTCAACCAGTTAAAACTACAACAAACACTAAGTAAAAAATCTACTCAAAATTTAAACAAAATGTATTATAAATAGAGGTTGATTTCTTGAAACATAATATAAGTCATAAGATTAAGAACAGAAAAGAAAACAAAGTTTGCTTTTGTAAAATTCTAAGACGATCAAAGATGGCAAAATGGAGTGCGATATTAGTGATACTGATGGTGGTGATTGCTGCGTTGGCAGTAGAAGCAAAATGGAGTGAAAAAGATTTTATTCAATGTTTTCGCAAGTGTTCAAAGAATTGTAAGAAACACGACGGTGATTGTTTTGAAAAATGTAAAATCAAATGCGGTGGCCCAAACCCTCCCCATAGTTCATCACGGTAATATATAATTTATCTATCCCTTTCTTTAAATATTTATTAACTAAGTTATTTTCTACAGTTTTTATATAAATATATAAATTAACTAACTTAATTATTGTTCTAATTTTATGATATGTCCACAGAAGAAGCTCACATGGGATGGACTATGTGGAAGTTCGCGGAAGCAGAAAATGATATACCCTACATTTTATTGTAGATTTGTTTATCATGTCTACTAAATATTTACTATATATTTTGTAGTTCATTTCAAGAATTTTGGCACCGAATAATAATTCTCAAATCTTTTATTGTATCGTGAAATCGTGATTTTTGTTTTGTGGAAAAATCATGATTTAGCAATTCTAGTTCATGGATTGAAACAAGAGAATATACAGTTGGAATCAAAGATATAAATTACAAATATCATTAAAAGTCTGAAGACATAATTAAGCAGAACCAAAAAAAACATAGCATTTAGAGGTAAACATAACACAAATTAAACTACTAAACACACACTAAGCAACTCTTTTAGTCAGTAAAAGTCGCAACATATATTTGTCTACTTGTCCATCTCAACATTATTAATTTCAAGGCACATGTGTTGTGGTCTTCCATTCCTCGTTTGCCTTATTATGCATGCGCACTCGACACCTCCACTAGTCGTGAAGGTTATATAGAAGATAGCATTGCTCGACTTCAACTTCAAATTTGACTCTATGTCGTCTTCCATTGTTTGTACCACTACTTTCTTTATCTCCAATGGGAAATGTTTAACCTGCAAAACAAAAGCTTGTGTATGAGAGAAGAGTGCATGAAGACCCCAAAACAAATGAGTATACTGATAGCTAGGCTCACCATGCCAAGATCCCACTTAGAGTATGCTCCAACTTGAGCATATAGATGAAGCCATTTATTCTCTTGCAAATCGGAATCATTAACCTACATTTGAAACATTTTTTAACATTAGGGGAACAAGGCGTGATCTGTGTCTGTGTGTTTAGATATAGCAAACACCACACACCTCATAGTAGTGTAGCTTCTCGCTTCCTGAAAGGGCACCATCATCTAGCCACTTAGGCATCACACCAGTATAGAGCACGTCTACACCATTAGGATCCCATTGGGAACCTTTATCTCCAGACCCTACAACAAACTAATAGTAATTGGTGGATGATGGATGGAAACTAGCATAGCCGCCAGAAACACCAAAAACAGACAAAATATATAAACCATGTATGTATGTTAGTTATACCTTCAAGGCTGCAAAAAGTGGTGACTAATCTCAATTTCTCATTATTCTTTACGGCAGCATCCCAAAGGCATATTTCAATACTGGAAAGGGAATTGTTGGCTGGATCAAAGGCATCCAATATCATATGATAATTGATATGTGCAACCGATTGCAGCATGACTTGGGTTACAGTCATCAACTCTAAATTTGTCCCCTACAATGATAATAACCGTAAGTGGAGATGTAACAGTTAAAATCCGAAGAAGAAGAAGAAGTAAAGGTGAGGGCTTGCTAGAATAAGAGCAATATAGATAAGAGTTACCGTTTGAGAATTGTAGGAATGGAGTGCCACCTCTGCAAGGAGTTCGTCAGAGCGATTACATCCAATGGCTTTTACCCCACAATATCCCTACAAAAAAGTTCAGATAGAATCAATCAATCAAGTTAGGGTTATGAAAGTGATTACGAAGAGAATAGAGAATTACGGGGACTTTGGGTTTCACATCGGAGGAGGAGGATGTATTGTCTCTGGGTGGATAGACGACGTCAAGCTTCCGCTTTTTCTTCGGCGGTTTGTTGAGCTGCACATCGTCGGAGGAGGATTCTTTGTCTATGGGAGAACAGACCGGAGTTTCGAGCACCATCTTTCTGATTTCGCACCAAACAAACTTTCGACGCTGGCTACTTAACTTATAGGGGTGTTATTAATTTGTGATTTATATGAATTTTTAATTACTTGAAATGTTATGAAATTTTTTTGTTATTTAATTAAAGGTTTATAAAACTTTGGTATTATTAAATTTTGATTTATAAAAAGTAATTTAAAGTGTTTATAAATCTGGAGTTATTAGATTCATACTTTAATAAAGTCATTAAAATTTTTGTGTTATTCAAAATAAACAACACTTTCCATTATTGTTAGTCAATTAAAATATTACTAGCATTTGGCCCCTGCTATGCAGGGACAACATTGTTTTAAATTATATCTGCTATAACTCTTAACTAAGATTTTTAAAATAAAGCAGACAACATAAATATACAACAAATTTATTATCATTGACCGAAGAATATACAAAGATTAAGAAAAAGATATAAAAAAGGTACAACTTTTCTACCCAATGAATCAATTGGGATAGACAGTAACTAACAAATCAAGAGTTTAGAAATATAAGAGAGTATAGGTACGAAAATTATGCTGGGTATATACATGTCCGCTTATTTCATCATTAGCTCCAACCAATTGTAATGTGTTCTTCTTCTCATCATCAGTAATTCAGTTTACAAACATTCGTTGACACCCAAAGCTTGGAAGTCTCAGAAAAAATGTAAAATGTGCACAAGTAAGTAAGTAACTACATGACGTACACGCTGCCTTTGAAACGTTTGCATGTCAAAAGATAATGACCATAGATGAATACAAAAAAAAAATGCAATTTTGTCCTAAAATCTTGTCAAACAGACCAATTAAACCATTAAACCATTACGTCATTGAATGCAAGTTTCTAACTAAGAAATTCTAAGTTTGCTCAACATACAAAATAATAATTTAGTTGTGAATTGCATTTAGCTTTTGAAGTAAGTGAATTGCCCAATTGTAATCCAATCTGTAAATTAAAGACATTACGTTTTCTCTATAATTATGATGACTTATGCATCAAAGTATCAAACATGAATGTAACAAACTTGACAGTAAATACACCTGGAGAAAGAGGATGCTGAAAAGAAACTTACAAAGAACTTGTCAACTAATGGTCGTCCCATGCTTGGATGTTACGTTCTCTACAGAAGTTTCAAAAGAAGACCAAACTGAGATAAAGAGAAAGCAAGCGAGTGAGATATTGCTACAGAAGACATTGTTTTGTTTTGTAGCATGAGATAATACAAAAACGAAATTGCAGAGTAAAATAAGAGATGAAAGAAGATTAGTAAAAAGTATGAGAATTAATTTACCATTAAAAAAACACTTGAGCTTCCATTAAGATATTAAATTCACCCTTGTTTTAAGGCAACTGTTCCGATGAGAAGCCAAAATTTGTCGCTGTTCCTTGAGTGTTTGTGAGACAGGAGAATCATATGCATTGATTGTATTAAAGAATAATCCTATGGAAAAAGAGAAATCGAATTCAGTCAAATAAAGCAGAAACAAAGCAAAAAAAAAAAAAAAAAAAAAGCCATAGAAATCTAGAAGAAGGATATATGATTTTCGGATCTATGGAGAATTCTATATATATAAAACAAAATTACAAACAGAAATAGAAAATGGTAAATTGGTTCATTGAGATGAACAAAGTACCTGATTTCTGAGTAATCGATTAATGATGTTGAGAAACCCATCTTTGAGATTTTACACAGTAGTCATGGAGTTTTTGGAAGAGAGAAAGTGGAGATGTGGAGATCGTGGGGATGAAAGAGAAAATCGTTTGAGAAAGAAACAAAGTTAAATAAAAACGACACATAAAAATCCTGCGTGAAAATGAAAGAATAAAAAAATAGTACTAAGGTGATGTGTCAATCACTGAATGCATCAGTTATTGGAAAAGTGACTGCTGATTTAGTATAATTAGATGTTATTGGATTATGATTTTATATTTTTTTCTTCACAAATTATACTCTTTGCTTCTCTATAATTTCTAATTTCTGTGAAAATTCACCACACAAACAATTTTTAAAACAAAGCATTAATCCAACACATGAAAAGTAAATATCCAACCAAACTTCAAGTTTTTCATGGATGGTTCCATGTTCATAGCTTACTTCACAAATACCATAATTATTGTGTTTATACGTGTGATTTTCACTTTGGTAGAGATGATTTTTATAGAAGAGGGGAATATATTACACAATATTTTGGAGATATGTTATCATTTTGGAAAAATTATAAATCAAAATATACAAAACTCTCTAATGTAATAATTTAAAATCTTTAATTTTATCTACTTTCTATATATTTTAAAAGTTTTGTAATCGCAACTCTACATTTTTTTCCCTTTCTATTTTTTTCTACTTTTCGGTTTTACCTCTCCGTAAATAGAATAGACCAATTTCCTCATTTCCTTGTCGACCGGATCCACAGCTTCCCTGCATAGAAAGGAGAGAATAATATTCATCATACGGACGGACAAATTCAAAGTACCAAAACAAACACAATTCAGAGTAGTGGCGTACGGGAGAGAGAGTAACCTTGTCAATGTTGTAAAATATTCAAAGTAAGAAAAAAAAAAGACCCTTTTAAATCGGAACCAAACATAAATCTGAAATTGGGGTTTTGTTTTTCTTTACTTGACTCACAAGTTTCTTTTTTCTTTTTTATTTTTTATTTTTTCTTTTAAACCACAATATGCTTCTAACGCCAACATTTGGCTTCCTTTAATTTGGTCGACTTATATCTAGTACTAAAACTCTCATTAATACTAATTAAGATGTAGTAAGTATATTGTGTTAAATCAATTACAATGTAAAAGATTGACTTGTCTCAATGGTTTTTTACATGCAAAAAGTATTATCCAGACACAAAAACCATCAGCTCTCTATCTATCGATCGATCACATATGTCCTAGTCTTCAATCACTTGTTTCCTTACTATTCCTCTGCATTGTGGACCTCCATATGCCTTGAAATTCATGTAGAAGATTGCATTGCTGGCCTTCAGTTTCATACTCGACTCTATATCTTCCCTTGTTTGCACTACTACTTTCTTCATCTCAAATGGTAAATAAGCTCTCTGCAAAATACAATCCAATTAGTTGATAGCCCAAACACAACGCATCTCTAGCTATACTATTCAAATTATCCTCACCAGGTCAAAGTCCCACTTGGAGAGCATATATAAATAAAGCCATTCTTTGTCTCGCAAACCCGATTCCTTCACCTGCGCAATTGTAATAACAATAGTTTGGCATTTCTGAAAACAGAACCGTGTACTGAAAATCTGTTAAAACTAAAAATTCACCTCATAGAACTGTTGGTTCCTATTAATGCATCACCCTCAAGCCACTTATGCATATCACCTCTACAAAAGTCATCAACAGCATTTGGATCCCATATCAAATCTTCTTCTCCAGTTCCTATAACATTTCTGAATGGATTGGTCGTAATTCCAAAGAATCGAGATATATACCCAACAGTTCAACACTAATATACTAATTCAAAACCATATATTCAAAACAGAACCATATACGGTTCCTTGTTCCTTGTAAACTAAACAGTGGGAAGTTTGTTTTAAGATCCGAAGTGTTGAAAATATGTTTCACATTTCATCAAGTGCTAAGGAAAGACAGAACAATATACGGTTCATCAAGTGCAACACTACAAAGTAGTGGAAATATCATCAAGCAACACTACAATCATCAAGGTTCCTTCTAGTCATAAACTCCAAAAATCTACTCTTATGTTCAGCCCTAGGAAACGCTATAAAACCCTGCCGACTCGCTTCATCAGCTATAAGATGGTCAATTGATGTCTTGTGAAATGGAGACCACATCCTAACTCCAGGCAATCCATTAAGCGTCTCTAGTACACTCTTAACGCTAGATGCATGCTCCCGCTCCAACATCAGTTCCACTATTCTATTCTTCTTCTCAAGAGCTTCAGTCTGCTTTACATAAGCTTCAACAACCATATCTTTCTCTTTACGCCTTTTTTTTTGCTTTTGAACTTCCATTTTGAGTTTGTGTCTGTTTCTCTACCATTGGCACTGACACGTCTTTGTCAACAGAATCAGCTTCATCATCCAAATCATCTACAATACCTTTCTGAGAGAGCCTCTCGTCGCAAGAAGCACGGCTGCATCAATCAAACAAACGAAAATGAATGAAACTTAATAACTTAACCCAGTCAACTAGAATCAGCTGAGTTGATGTCATACATTCATAACTGGCTAGAGAATATATATATCAGACCAACACAGTAAACAACAGAGATTCAAGTTCTGCAGTGTTGCAGTGTTGATAGGCCTATAGGCCCAAGTGAGCCAACTTATGTCTTTTGACTTGTCGTCTGTCTGAGGAAATCTCTCTCTATTCTAGCTTTGTAGATAAAAGAAACCATTTAGAGTATTGGATCAACAACCATGGATTTTACATTGTGGCCAGAACATTTATTGTCAATGGAATTGTTTAAGCAAGACATGACTTTGATCACACAGCTTAGGCGTTTTATACGTCTTTTGTTTCTCCCTCTCACACACACCGGAATGGTAAAGTTTATAGACAACAAAAGTTTATCTATCACTGGAACCTTACAACTATACAAGAAATGTCGTCTGTGCTTTGCTTAGAGACTGCTTCTTCTATCAACTCCTTGGCTGCCGCTTGTGGATCTTTTATGCTTTTGATCAAATCCACCGCTTCTTGGTTCGACATCACCTGATAATTAATGCAACACTCGTCAAGACATTGTTAAAGATTTCATCACTCTGATGATAACATGGGACGAGATCTCAAATACCTTCCAAACTCCATCACTTGCGAAAAGGATAAACTCAGTCTCATGATCGATATTCTCGTCTCTTATGTCTGGATCTGAGCTCAGATGTATCTTTAAGCTCTTATCTCCAAACGCCCTAGCAACCGCTAGTTGTCCATCAACTCTTGGAACATCCCCTGAAACCATTCAAGAATCGTCTATAAATTCCTCTTCTCATGTTTTATATGTGATGAGCAAGTAAGTGTCTCCATCTACAAAACTTACCTGGAATATTTGATACAAAGCCACCACGGCTTTCTATTTCCTTTTGTTCCTTGCTTGGTTCATGATCAACAGAGAGTTGAGAAGCAACACCGTTCTTTGACATCACTGCACGTGAGTCTCCAACGTTAGCAATCACTAGCGTTTTCCCATCTATCAGAATGCCTGTTACAGCCGTTGATCCACCTTTGCCAAGTTTAAGTGACTGCTCTAATATCACAGCATCGGTTGATATGTATGCATTCCTTATAGCGTTTTTCGTATCAGTCCAAAAATCCTTCTGAAATAAGTGAAACAACAAAAACATTTTAAGTCTTATCAGAGACATTATAGAAATCCATAAAAACAGATTCATGCATGCTTTAAACATGAGTTACCTCTTTGAGTATGTTATCAAAGAGATTGGTTTGCAAGTACTTGGCTACATCATGCCCTAAGTGACCATCAAAGATAGCAAACAAACCCAAATCATGGCCGTCTACTTTCTTGAACTCAGACACAACATAGTCCTCCATCGGATGGCCCGCTTTGCCTTTCACAAAGTCATAACCGTGTGCGATGTTCTTCCACACCTTGGTTTTACCTCTGCCTGTGTCAGATCCGCATAATCCAACCTTCAAATATTCACACCCAAACAACAAGAAATTATACTATTAGTTTCATTTTTAAAAAAAACTTTTTTACTACTCAATACATTATAATCATTTTATTCTTAAGCTAAAAACATAAGTTGACAAATAACAGCAAAATATAAGAAGAAAAAAAAAAGCAAATATGAAAATAAATGAGAAAGATAAATTATAAAATCAAGTTTGGTTTGATAAACAAAAAGAAATTCAAAGTTTAGACATTTAAAGAAAAACAAATGATTATTAGATCCACATAACCCTTTGTAAAGACTCAATTTCATGAATAAAATTCAGCTTGCAGAACAAAACAAACAAAAAAGATCTACATAATCCAACCTTTACCAATTCACACCAAAACACAATCACATTAATCCAAGTTCTGTAATTTCTTCATCAAGAGCAACATACATACATTTCATTATCACCAAATCTCTAACCAAAAAGAGAATATAGAAAATGCACAAATTACTGAAACAAATTCAGTAACACAAGCTCTAGAAGAATCAATATCATCGTTTAACATGCGAGATGCTAACTTCCTTAAAACGGCTCTACGTACAAGTTATCACAAAGAAACAAATATAGCTTAATGAGAAACAGAACAAGACATACAAGGATCAGATCACAAAATCAAGATTCTTTAGAGCCCTTGAAACGCTACTAAAGAAAAAAGAAAAAGACTAGCGTTGAGCTAAGCATACCTTCATCTTATGGAGAATCTCTCTGCCTGCCATTGTTACAAGAATTTGTTTCTCTGCCTTTGTGTCTGAAATATGAATGATTCTAAGAAAGAAAAACAGAGAGATGAGTTTATGTAATAAATATGAATGTGAGGTAATCAATCCACATGTGAACAGCCGGTGATTCTTATCATTATTGGCTACTGACTTCCTCCGCCGACGACTTTTCTTCTTTATATTTTTCTCAAGGCAAAAGTATTCCCTAAACAAATTCTCTCTATTATTATTTGCTACATTCTTTCACATTGCCGACAAAATAAAACATTACTTTTAAAATAAAAAACTGTTATTTCGTGCACATCATCTCATTCATTACATTATTGATCGGAAAAATATTTTTTTGTTATTACTTAAAATAACAAGACATTATTTTATCAGTTTTTCTAGTTACTCTGTCATGACAACATGTGCAACAAAGAAAGGAAACTTTATCTTAAAAATATTTTCAAACAAATTCGAACAAAATGACGTCGACAAAAAGAAATACGCGTGTAAAAGACAAACCACACGCAACAAAGGCGCGTTTAGCGCGTAAGACTAGAATCCGTGGACCTGAAGCGCGTGGGCCGGGATTTTCATTTGTCTTAACTGAAACAATGGGCCACATAATTAACAAAATAGGCCCATTTACACTTTTGGGTTATATAGAATATTTGCTCTGGTCCAACAAATTTTGAATTTCGAAAGTTAATTTTTTTTGAAAAGCTTCACTTCCCACTCTCTCTCTCTCTCTCTCTCTTCCTACGGCTGCGAAAATGACAATCGGTTACAGAGACGCCGCCGGAGACCCGCTCTTCCCGTGGCTTATGTAACTCATGCTTTATCCTTCCTTCTCATCTAACTAATTGTGCTATATGTGTCAAAATGGATTCTAATTTTCCGATGTTGTATTTTGGGGTTTTCACAGGGAGATTAAAAATTCGATGGAGGATCTATACGCTGGTAAAAATTCCGGATACGATCTCGATAAGCTTCTATTTGATTGTATCTCAACTTATAAGAAAGATTCTCGGTACCGAAATGACCTCAGATTCCTCAAGATCTGGTTTCTCTATGTAACTTTACTAAAACCCTCTCTCCCAACTTGTTTGAGCTTAAATTGTGCTTTTCTTTCCTCGATTGTTTGTTTGATTAGCATTCTTAGGGTTTGGGATTGTTATATTGCGAATCAACTGATGTAGATGTTACAGTTTGGGGGTTAAATTGTTGAATCTCTTCTTAGCTTGAAGGCAGGGAAGATTTTGAGAGGGTTTATAGAGAAATTGAAGAGACTGAGATATGTAAAGGGCATTCGTTGCTCTATGAATGGTATGCTATTTTTCTTGAGGTCAAAGGATTGTGGCGAAGAGCAAATTCTGTTTATCAGACTGGTCTTTCAAGGTCTCTTATCTTTCTCCTTGTTCTGTGGCTCCTTCCTTATCTTTTTCCTCTAGTTTGTGGTTTCATTTCTTATTTGTTTCTCATTGGAGAATTGTAGGAAAGCTGAACCATTTGACAGGTTAAAAGAGGCTCACTCATTGTTCTTACAAAGAATCTCTAAGAGGACCAAAGCATCTTCCCTTGAAAAGGTTTATTTTTTAATTTTAATGAGTAGCATATGGTTATTCTAATGCACTTTGATAGCTTTAGTTGAGGATTGAACGTTTTCTTTCTGGCAGGTTGGTGATGATGCTCAGGCCACTGACTTGGAGACGGGTTTTGTGAATCCATGGGAAACATCCACTGTGAACGGCTTAATTCACAAGATAAAACCACAGCTTGTGAAATATGATGTAAGGCTGATGGAAAATCATGATATTTTACATGATTTAACTTATATAGGGAGGCTTGTCCACTGAGTTTCTTTCTTTATGTTTGCATCAGGGGTACCATGTAAGCAACAAAGTTTTCCCTGGAAAGGCCAACCTGTCATCTTTGCAGAATTATTCCAGAAATAAGATCATTGAGATAGGTATACTTTTTTCATACCAATCTAGTCTGTCACCGCTACAGGATAAAGAATCCTTCTTTTTATTATAAGATGCATTTTTCAAATTAAAAGTGGCTGGGCATGTATTCATTTGTGTAAAAGAAATTGATTCCCGCTTTGTTCTCACCTGGGACAATATGTCTTCTCTGAGACTAAAATAAAAAAAGTGACCTGGATCCATTGGCTCTGTCTATTTGCTAGGTGGAAGAAAGTACCAGATGAAGGGCTGTGCTGGCCAAGGTGGTTTTGCTCAAGTGTTCAAAGCATTCATTGACAGCAATCCTGATGAAGTAGTTGCTCTAAAGGTAGATAGACCCTTAAAGTTTTTTCAAATACAGTATGATGCTAAATGCTCATATTGCATATACAAATCTCTTCACAGGTACAAAAACCACCTTTTCCTTGGGAATTCCACATGTATCGCCAACTTGATTGCAGGATCCCAGATAGCCAAGTATGCCCTTTTCCATTAATATTACCAGTTCACAGGTGTTTCACACCGTACTAATTACTCTCATGCTATGTTAGAGATCAAGTTTTGGATTGGCTCAGAGAGTGCACGTGTATTCAGACTACAGTATACTTGTCTGCGATTATTTATCACACGGGACACTCCAGGTAGGTGGTATCTTAGGACTCTCACGGACTGAATATACAAAATGCAAACATAGTTCTTTGCTTCATTTGCCTTCTTTTTGTGATTTAAGGACGTCATAAACTCGTATGTCGTTGTTGGAAAGTCCATGGAAGAAGTTTTGTGCATGTATTACACAATAGAAATGCTGAACATGCTGGAGACTTTGCACAGTGTTGGAATCATTCATGGTGATTTCAAGCCAGACAATCTGCTGATCCGATACCCTCCGTAAGTTTATTCCGCTCCAATATTGCTGATTAGATTGTAGATAAAGACTTTTTGGTCATGAAGCCATGTACTTGTATGTTAACGATCGTGGCAGAGACTGACATACCTCACGGATTACTTGCAGAGAAAACCTAACTGAGACAGGCTTTCATGAGAAAACAGGTTCTTGGAGCAAGAAGGTAAATCCCTTATACAACTACTAGTACTCTGATTTGTGTGTGTCCACAATCTGATGCAACTTTTCATTTCTACCTCAGGGTCTCTGTCTTGTTGACTGGGGTAGAGGAATAGACTTGAGCTTGTTTCCTAGAACCACCGAGTTTACAGGAGATTGTCGTACCTCAGGCTTCCGTTGCGTGGAGATGAAGGAGGATAAACCTTGGAAGTTTCAGGCAAGTCTTTAAAATCACACTGCTTCAGCAAGAATTTTTCTTTGCATGATTAGACTTTTAACCATTCGAGTCCATTGTAACATGTGTTATATATAGGTGGACACTTATGGACTATGTGTAATCGTCCACATGATGCTGCACAACGTCTACATGGAGATCGAGAAGAAGCAATCTCTGGACGGTGGCTACATTAATATGCCGAGAACTTCATTTAAAAGGTCTCAAAAGAATAATTCAACTTCATTTGCTTGTTTTGTCTCTCAAACAAAAAAAAATTATTGTTTGGATATTGAATCACTAAGTTATTTGCTCAGATACTGGAAGGTGGATCTGTGGAAAGAACTGTTCACGAAGCTGCTCAACAGAGAAACGTGTGAAGATGACACAGAGACACTGAGGAATCTGAGAAAGTCAATGGAAGAGTATATATGCTCTGATCCTAAGCTCATGAAGAAGCTTAACGAGTTACTCGCCAAACAACGCATCTCGTTATGCTCTTCGTAATCTTCACGCAGTAATTAAAAAGTCTCTGTATAGTGTTTGTGAGGAAAAAAGAAAGAGACACTTGGGAGACAATGATTGCCTCTCAAGTAACGCGTAATTTGTGGTCTACGATGATTTATTATTGAATGTATCTAACACATCTCTGGTTCCTACTTTGTATTTCGTATCACATGGTAAGTATAAGAGAGCAATCTCTCATATCATCAAGGACGAAGGAACAAAAATATGTGTAGGTTTGGTATTGTTAAAAGGTTTGACCCAAAAGTAATTTTAGTGTATGTAAATGATTGTTTATATGTTGGAGGATTTTATTGAAAGAATGGGCAATGAATATGCAGTAAAGAGATTGACTTATTACACAGTTAATCTAATGTCTACTCCTCCGACAAATTCTATCTATGCTCTGTTTTCATCTAATATCTTTCCAAGACCTGAAACCAAAGAAGAACCCAAAGATGTTTCAGTGTAAAGATCAGTTTAATAGCCAGAACCTAGAGCATGATTCAAGAAGCTGTTACCTACAATAAAATGTGAGTGCAGTTAATAGACGATTCCTAAGGAACCAAAGGTTAAGCTGGAGGAAGTGGGCGACGACATGTTGGGCACTCCATCTTTATATCCATCCATCTCTGTAAGCATCCCGAGTGGAATATATGCTCACACGGCGTTACCATGCAATCATTAATACGGTGTCTGAGATCAATCGTGGTCATGCAGATTACGCAGTCCCTGCTTCGGTTTACATTATGATCGAGTCTTCTGTAGTAGCTGTATTTCTCAGGTAGCAACTGCCAAATCAGAAGCAAACACATGAACTAAAGACAACTAAGCAATTTACTATCAATCTACAAAGTCATCAGACCAACGAACCTTTCGAGGGACAAAGCAACGAGACCCGAAATAATGCTGAAGAAGAAGAACACCAGCTTGAAACCCCATGAATGCACACAGGCTTACACACCAGGCCTTGCTGGGCTCTACACGCATGAAGTTCTTCGGGCAACCAAAAACATACAACGGTATAGCAAGTCGTGTAACAGTCATCCCTAGTATATAATATGGGTGCAGAGGCTTTCGAGAATCACGAACAACGTTTGCAACTATCTGGGGAATCCAAAATGAGTACATGAGTAGGAGGATCGGCCGCATGTAGTTGTGGAACTCGTACATTAATAATATGCCTCCAAGAAGGATTCCATCTGTTGAAAATCATTACAATGAGAGAAACTTTAAACATCTGTGAGAATTTCTAAGCATTTACTTGATGATGAACAAACACAAAAGAAATCAAGTACTCACAGAAACGGCTGTACAAAAAGGAGAGCTCACGCCTCATTGTTTCCCAGCCCTCACCGCTGGTTGAAGGCCTGGTCGCTTTCCATATGGACAGAAGATATCTCATCTCAAATATCGAAAACACTACAAATTTGAAGAACGCAGCTGTTGCAAAAGCGTTAAACAGGGATTCTGCATGAGAATAAAATAGAATGATTGAGAAAAGCATGACATGGTAAGAAATAGACAGTTATGAGAATTTCCATCACAATCATTGAGAAATGTTCTTAGACAGAGTATGAAAAGCTATGAAGATAATTATCAAAACAAAGAGGGCACATTGTGAAGAATAGCGAGATTATATTTAAAATACATACCAACTAAAATCCCAGCTGTGAGATGTAAAAGGCATAAATAAGAATCCATGATGGCTTGTTGCCCGATCATTACTATAGAGACCTTTGCGGCACCCTTGTATACAAGAAGAGTCATCCAAAAGTTAGCATCCAGTCTCTTCTCTTAGAAAGATCAGATAAACAAACAATGAGAATCTTACGGATTGTGTGTTACTGTGCTCCATTTGCCGGATCAATAAAAGAACCTGGAGGAACGAGACCTAGGTACAATAACAAGTTAAGGAATCCGCTAAAACTGCCATGTGTTTGTCATTTTCTGATGGAATGGAAAAGAGATTGGAACAAAGGATACAAAAGTGACCATCAATGTATAGTTCACAGCCTTGTTATAGTAGACTTCGACGTTTATGGAGGTTGCATTCAGCGACAATGGCGAAAAACAATCTACTTCATCATCTACTGCAGGACTTTCCATCAATCCTTCAATTTGATAACGATCTTTGTCCCCATCTACCAAAATAAGTAAAACTCGTTCTCAAAGTCAGACTAAAATTAGCTAAGAAGGCAAGAACTGAGCCAGCATCATCATTTCAACGCCAAGTGTTAGAAGGCATACATACTGTTTTCACTAGAAGTGCTTTGGGATATTTGGGCAGCTATTTCGATATTGCAGTGCTTCTCCATCTCATATATTGGAGCTGGAATGCAACATAAATGAAGGTCAGATGTAGCAGAAGAGTAAAACATATGGAAACAAATCCAGATCCTACTCACAAGTTTTCTGTTTCAATATTCTGTCTCTTGGAGATTCTTGAAATACTTGGGAGGAAAAAATACCGAGCTGTCCAACAGCAGAAAAGTTGACACTTATCAGCTCTCCAAACATTTTAACGCATCAAATAAAGATAACGAAGAATCAGAAATATGATCCATCATCTTGTGGCAAAGTGGATCACATCAGGCATTACCAGATGATAGGGGTTGGAGAGAAGATAATCGTCTTCTAGTCCTGAATCACTCTTCTTTCCGCTGATCAATCATTAAACGTACAGACATTAGAGAACACTACCAATACTGGATCTTGAAAGCAGTTAAATAGATTTTAAAAAAAAATGTAGTTATACCTGTTAGCAACAAGACGGAGCTGTCTAAAGGGCCAAATATATACACCTTCAACTTTAATTTGGGCACCACCCACATTGTGTTCATTGTCAAATACGTCATGGAAAACAACTGCACCCTGTTCACATTCAAAGTTAACACAAGTTCTGATTTTGCAAAGTTTTTACTAAGATCAAAAAGCACGATCTCCATGATGCAAAAGACTATGAAGAGCGACTATTCACCTGAACATAATGCACACCAGTAATTTTTGTTGGACTTGTCACTAACTCAATGACAGAGTTACCACTTTCTTTTCTGAAATCTGGAAACTTTGAAGAGCTATTTACAGTATCTAGAAACTTCCATGTGCCTGTAACATAAATACATCACGGAAATGAGCTTCAAGGTTATGATATTGAAGCAGAAAGAAAATCAACAATACAATGCCACGAAACCTCTATATGTTCCTGTTATATTCCACGCAGAAAACGGTCCTGCTCCACCTTTTTCTTTTTTGCCAAAGAGCCACTGCAAGATCACAAAACAGTCTCAGCCTTCCCATTCTATCGAAAACTCGGCGGCAAATAGAGAGACGAAAACTGCATAATCTAATTCCCATCCTAGATTCTGAGCTATCAGAAATTCTACTATTGCAACTTAATCAAGTCAACGAACACATGAACAGCAAACTAATCAAAGACTTAGCTGATACACAAAATCAAGGAACATTGAAAACAATTTGAAACGATCATATCAAAACAACACAAACCTCATCGCCCCAGGACCGAGCAGTCTCCCTTATGGGTCTGAGTCCATTAGCTTGTTGCAGAACCGCAAACCAAATAGATAAGGAGAAGAACCCGAATCCCCAAACCCCAAAATTCCCCAGATTATTCATATCACAACCCCAAAATCTCTAGTGATTTCACAATGCGGAATCATCAGAACATAAAGGAGACAATAAGATCAATAAAAGAGCTTGCTTCAAGTGAAGTCAAACCACAAGAAACGAAAGATCAAATCGGCTGAAAGAGAAAGTGAGAGCCCAACAAACCGCAACTAGAAGAGATTATGACAGAGAAACAAACACTCTGGAATCACAGAACAGCAATTGACTTTGAGATTCCTCGTTTGGGGAGAAAGTTAAAAACTTTATAGAGTTCTTCTCTAATCTATTAGTATAATATATGTTTGGAGAGAACAAAGGTGGAAACTTGGAATGTCGGAGTTTTACTTTTTGTAAGACCATCTCCATCATCAGTATAAGTGAGTAAAGTTTCTCAAAAAAAAAAAATATTAATATTTTAATTAAGACAGATATATTAATTGTTATCTATATATACATTTTTGCAGTCATTTTGTAAAATAAATCCTAGAGTTGGGAGTTATTTACAATGGTTGCCATTAACTATTAATTATTGATTTTTTTCCAGCGATAAATTGATTAACAAACTAAAAATATTCTAAATATATTCAGCAACTATTTAAAACAAAAAATGTTTGACAAACAAAAATATAATTGCAATCCCTTAAAATGAGCAAAACCCACCTAGATACATTCTTTATCTATCCAATAAATCTTTTTTCTCCAAAATTTGAACTAGATTTTGGTAACTATTTTAAACAAATATTTGTTTGACAAACCAAAATACAATTGCAATTCCGTAAAATATTTATTTTAATTATATATTTAAATTAGCGGTGTACCGCGGGTTTTTTTTACGGGACGGATTTGGCGAGACGGGTTTGGTAGGACGTTACTTAATAACAATTGTAAACTATAAAATAAAAATAAATAGATTTAATTTGCAAACTTTTATATATACTAATTTAAAAAATAAGTTGTCCCCGCGGTATACCGCGGGTTAAAATCTAGTTTAATAGTTAAACTTATAGTAGGATAATATCTGTCCAAATTGAATGAGAATAGTTTCTCAAATTTTTTCCTGGGAGAAACTTAATTCTCTTTTTCTCCTACTTTTTCTTCCTTCTCTTTTACTTTTTCTTTTTTTATTATATTTTTTTTATTGGGTATCATTGAGAGACTACTGATAAAAATGCTCTAAAGTTTCAATCTCGAAGACGATCTCTCTTGAGTTTGAGCTCTCTCTGTCTCTGAGATTAAATCTTCTTTTGTTACGTAATCTTTCTTATTTCCCTTTTTCTTGTGGGCAAAAACATTAAATTGAAGAATTTTTTTAAAATGATTTTAAACAAAATAAAACAATTTAAATAGACTGAGATTTTATGCATATGCAAATGTTGACAATTTAAATATTTAATATTTGATAGAAACGTATTTTTACATGTTTTCTCATCATAATTTTCTACATTTTGTGTGATAAAAACATCATATATTATGACAAAGAATAACAAAAATAAAGAAAAAATAACTCACTATTCCATTTTAAGACTTATTGGTCAGAATATAAAGGATTATATATCTCCATCAAGTTTCAATCATACTTGGAGTTGGAAGTAAACACTAACATTAGCATCATCTACAGCTGCATATCACATTTCAAAATATAATTTTGCACCGCTGAAGTATACGGAATCTACACCTTTCATTGTAATTAATCACAAAAATTATATAAAAATATGTTTTCAATATTTTTTTAATGTGTTATTTTGTATCACTTTTAACTATTTATGTACTGCTAATCTATCTTTTTACTAGCTAAAAAACTTAATACTATGTTGTGTTATTAATCAGATCCTTTTTGTTTAATATTTAAGAAAGATGTTTAACACCTAGTTTCTTACTATTAATCTCAAAGTAGTTTTATCTTTCAAAATTTTATACATACACTATGTTCAAATAAAATTTTGTTAAATCACCAATTAATATTTGTTAGAATTATACTAAATCCAAATCCAAAATAACTACAAATTGTGTTGCCCCCTCAATTTTGTTAAATACACACGTTTAGTTTTTAACAAATTGTTAATGGGTATTCTATTTTAGTAACTTCCCACTTATGATTTGATAGCATTACTTCCATACCCTTTTAGTAACTTTATTTTAATGGGTATTCAATTTTAGTAACTTTCGCTCGAACATCAATGTTATGTCATATGTTGAAGTCATTATTAAGTTTTGACCGATTAATTATGTGAATTGACTAAAGAATCAAGATTAATACGTTAGATATAAATATTTGATGAACCAAGGAGTTACAAGTTATCAGATATGAATACGTTGCCATAGAAAGTGAACCTGGAGACCACAAAAAAAAACACCACTATAAAACTGTAGAGTATTAACGACGTGCTTAATTACAAACCTAAGGCTCTAATTAATCAAATCATTCACTGTCCACTTGACTCTCTCAATGAAAATTTATATGAAGCTCTTAATCTTCGCCGTTATTATCTCAGTGGTTTTATTCCCAGTGTTGGTCTCATCTCGAACGATAAAATGTGACCAGTTGAGTGGAAAATGCATCAACGGTGAAGAAAAAGAGATCATGAACATGAGATTAGGTTTGGATGTGAGCAGCCGTAGGATTCTACAAGCATCGAGATATATAAGCTACGAAGCATTGAAGAAAAACTTACCAGATAACCGACGTGGTGAACCGGATCAACGGGATAACCCATACCGACGAAGTTGTGATGTCCATTCACATTGTTACCGGTTTACGAATTAGATATGAACCCTCTTCTTTTTTTTCTTCTTAATGTTTCCGTTTATTTTCTCTGTTTTGATGATTTGGTGTGTTTTGTTTTCTATTTATTTTTTGTATCTTCCGATCAAATTATAATTTTTAATTTCATTATCTTTTTACGACTCATATCATCATGTCCAAAATCCAAATAAAATGGTGATACAATAGCGGTCGTAGTGGCCACATTAGCTACATTGCACCATTATAAGAAACTTGTTATGTGTTTTAAAAGTTTCATTAAATTGTGGAAGTTCGTTTTCAAAGATTTAAGCCTTCGAAATGATACTCTCTCATTTGGGGTTCAAATTCATAAAAAAAATTCTATTTAGTTTTCTTTGAATCAATCTCATTATGTTTAAAGATTGTCATCATTTTCACAAATAGATTGACGTTTTTTTTTTAATGTGATCAGTTCCATTTTGAATTTAATAAAGGATTAAAAATATTGAATTAGAGTTTGACTCGCTATTAATTTTAGAGTTAATTAGGCAGATGGCAGTTCAAAACAAATAAATTTAAATTAAATAAATAGTAATGATATGAGTTATTGCTATGAAATAGTGTAATATTTTTGAAAGAATTTCGATTTTTTTCTTGGTAAAATGTAACGCCATAGTTTATTGGATGTACTTTAAAGTGTATATATTAAATATTTCCGTGAATAAATACTAATATGAAACATGTTAAATACCAATACAAAATTTCAGAATAATATTCACATGCTTATACAAAAGAAATATAAAAGTATCTTTGCTCGGGTAACTACTCTTCAGCTGCTAAACAAACCTCGGGACAAGCTCAATCATATCTTGCTTCATTTTGGCATTCTAAACATCAATTTATATTGTGTGGAGAGGGATAGAAACGAACGAAAACATGGTACTTCTCATCGCACGGTTGGTTGGTTGACTCACGTAACAGAGAAAACAATTTGACAACGTGTGATATCACTTAGATATCAAGACGTCCCATGATTGACATTACTTCTCCAGAGATGGTTTCAAGCTTGGGGAATCCATTAATTTTTGTTTTGCTTTAGTTTTCCTTTTCAAATTGGTTTCTCTCCATTGTACATAAACGCTTCATCTCTTGATCTATAAATTTAAAATTTCATCAATATATATATATATATATATATATATATATATAAGCAAAAAATAAGATGAGAAAACGATATATTTTTTCTCGAAAACTATTGTTGGGTACAAATCAAAGTTCCCACATCGGAAGTTTAGAAAAAGAGTTTCTAATATATAAGTCAAGTCCAACTCCAACTAGTATGAGACATTTTGGGAAGGAACCCAATAACAAATCCTTGCGGGCTTGAACATATAAGCTCAAAGAGGACAATATCACACTAAATAGGAGTTGAAATGGGCTTAGAAAGCCCATTAAATGGTATTAGAGCCTAGTTTGAAAAAGTGGACCTAGGACTTGGGCTATGATCGGTGTGGGAAAATCTCTCAAACATGACACGATAAGAAGGTGCCTCAAAAGAGAGGCCCAAGTTCGTGGTCTTTGGTTTGAAGGGGAGATTGTTGGGTACAAACCAAAGGTCCCACATCGGAAGTTTAGAAAAAAGGGTTTCTAATATATAAGCCAAGTCCAACTCTAACTAGTATGAGGTCTTTTGGGAAGGAACCCAATAACAAATCCTTGCGGGCTTGAACATATAAGCTCAAAGAAGATAATATCATACTAAATGAGAGTTGGAATGGGCTTAGAAAGCCCATAAACTATAACATCACATCAGATAGAACTCAATATATAGCTCAATATATGACCACGTTCCAATGTCCCCGCAAAATTACTTCTTAACCTATATCTCCCGAACTCAAATCCAGTTTAATACGGTTTAGTATTTTTGTTAATTAGTATATATGGCGATATTTGATATTTCTTGGTTTTTGATTGGTGGTAACTGGGAGGGCAAGAATATAAAATTTACCATATTTTTAAAAAAACTAGCTAGTGATACAAAAAACAAAACGATTATCATATACTTCTACCGTTTTTCGTATTGCTCTTATTGTTTTTTTTTTTTCTTACAAATCAATTTTTTTTTTTTTACTTTAGTTAAATATAAAACTTTCAGATAACTCGAAACTCAAAATGTATATTATTTCTGTTAAATTTTAATGTTAATCACTCGTATACAGTCAATATAAAAAAAAATCACAAATGTCTAATTTCTTCCAGCACCAATGACACAAAACAGCATCTTCGTCCCTTACTACACAATGTAGAGGCTCGAATCACAGCCGCTGAGACCATTTCTTGCTAAGTTCAAATCAGAAACCATAATTAACACTCATGACTCACCCTAATCACTTAATAATTACAAGTCATCAAAAAAACATAGTACAAAAATATCACACGACCGCTACAGTGGCCGGACCGGCAGAGAAACCACCTAAGAGACCATCATAGTTCAACATAGAAACCCTAGGCTTCGCCACCGGCACCCAATTTTCTGGCTCCATGGCCTCGGAAACCGAAGCTTCCAAGGAGCTAGATCGATCACATGTGCCAAGCCACTTGGCTTGCATGTACTTGTGTTTTCTCCAAGGAGCCATATGCATTTTCTTGTCTCTCAAGCATTTCTTTCCCGCTATGCACAATATCTTTATCAGAGATCGAAGCCTCTCGGTTTTCCCGACGTAAACCTCAGGCAATCGACTGATAAGTCTTTTGTACTCTTCACTGCCTTTTGCAATCTCAAACTCTGCCCTAAATGATAACTCAATCACCACTCGCATCTCGCTTTTCTTTGAACCCGATCGGTCCACAATCTCTATAAATTCGTGTTCCCCTGTTTTATATTAAAATAAAATATGAGTTAGTCCAAACATTCATATATATAGATAGAGAGATCATATAGATATACTAGATAAAATCATATGACTTAATGTGATGACAAAATCTGATATTTGCTTGATCCACAAGTAACAAATAAAAGAATGGGTCTAAAAAAGTCTTTCGTGTTCTTGTGGACATAATAATATTTGTCCAATTTAAAAATAATTATCTTCCATTTGAGAAATGATAACGATGGCTGAATATTTCAGAACCAGTCTTTTAATAATAATGAATATAAAAATATATGAGGTAGTTAGTTTGTACCTGCAGGGATGTCTTGACAACTTCTCCATTTAGATTTAGAGATGACGCAATCGTAGCCGGCGACATCTCTTAGGTGTCTAGAGATTTCGCCACGTAAGCAACTCCGGCAACCGCCGTCCACTGGTCGCCGGCAAACACAATAAAGACCCTTAGATTTAACTTGTTTCAACGCTTCTTTTGTAGCTTGTCTAATCTTTGTCTCAATGGAACTTGTCCTATACAGTGTCCCCTACACAATTCAAAATAATATAACAAATTTAGACACCAAATTATTTGGCTAAAAATGACAAATAACTATATAATTTTGTTTTGATAATAGAGTTTATATTTGAGAAAAAATTACCTGAAGAAGTTGTTCGTGTTCCTGCCAAAAAGCTTTGTTATCTTCAGAATTGTTATTATTGTCGTCTTCGTCACCGTCATCTTCGCCGGCGTTGAGGTTTACGGAGAAATCTTCCGGTGACTGGTTTCCTTCGTCAAGAAAACCGAAAAGAACGTCGTCGGAGCTAGCCATTCCATCGAGAAATCTCATGATGTCATCGGAATTTTGCCGATCCATCGGAGTTTTTATAACAATAATAAAGGATTTATAGAGAAAAAATGTTTTTTTGTTTGGGTTGAAGAAAAACAAAGGAAAAATGGGAGTTTATATAGTAGGTGGGAGAGAATAAAATGGGACCTATCAGAAATCAGAGAAGCAGATACATGGCGCCGCGAATGGTGACGTGTGAAACTGTGATTGGAGGACGTGTAAGATCTGAGAGATGAATGATTGCTCAAGACAGCTAGTTCCCATGTCAGCATGACTAATCTCGTGAGCTTCTTCTTCTTTCGCAGAACATATCCGGATATACTCTACAAAAATACTATTCTATTTATAAAAAGATTTCTTTAAAAGTAATATATATGGATAATATGAAACACTTTTATCTAGAAGAAAAACAGATAGACATTTTTAAAAAAATCTAAATTTAAGAGATTCCAAATTAACATTTGTCCTAATGTATTTTTTTTTTCCTTATGCTCATCTAATGTTCCTTACTCTTATGACTAGAAATTTGTTAAAAAAAAAGTTTCTAAATACATACTATGATGTCAAAATGAGTCAATCCCACGCATGATTAATTAATTGGGGTTTACTTTAATCCAGATGTTTTTTTTTTTTTTGGTGTAAAACTTTGATTCAGATTATGCAAACCAAGTAGTAGTACTACTACATGTAACTATTTAGCCATTTATTCGTTTAAAATTTTTTTTTTTTTTTTTGAATACTAAGAGATTTTGGGCCGAATGCCATAATCATAATAATCCTAATGTATTTTTTTTTTCTTTATGCTCCATCTAATGTTACTTACTCTTGATGACTAGAAATTTGCTAAAAAAAACGTTTCTAAACACATACTATGATGTCAAAATGAGTCAATCCCACGCATGATTAATTAATTGGGGTTTACTTTAATCCAGATGTTTTTTTTTTTTTTGGTGTAAAACTTTGATTCAGATTATGCAAACCAAGTAGTAGTACTACTACATGTAACTATTTAGCTATTTATTCGTTTTAAATTTTTTTTTTTTTTTTTTGAATACTAAGAGATTTTGGGCCGAATGCCATAATCATAATAATCCTAATGTATTTTTTTTTCCTTACGCTCCATCTAATGTTACTTACTCTTGATGATTAGAAATTTGCTAAAAAACGTTTCTAAACACATACTATGATGTCAAAATGAGTCAATCCCACGCATGATTAATTAATTGGGGTTTACTTTAATCCAGATGTTTTTCTTTTTTTTGGTGTAAAACTTTGATTCAGATTATGCAAACCAAGTAGTAGTACTACTACATGTAACTATTTAGCTATTTATTCGTTTTAAATTTTTTTTTTTTTTTTTTTGAATACTAAGAGATTTTGGGCCGAATGCCATAATCATAATAATCCTAATGTATTTTTTTTTTCCTTACGCTCCATCTAATGTTACTTACTCTTGATGACTAGAAATTTGCTAAAAAAAACGTTTCTAAACACATACTATGATGTCAAAATGAGTCAATCCCACGCATGATTAATTAATTGGGGTTTACTTTAATCCAGATTTTTTTCTTTTTTTTGGTGTAAAACTTTGATTCAGATTATGCAAACCAAGTAGTAGTACTACTACATGTAACTATTTAGCTATTTATTCGTTTTAAATTTTTTTTTTTTTTTTTTGAATACTAAGAGATTTTGGGCCGAATGCCATAATCATAATAATCCTAATGTATTTTTTTTTTCCTTACGCTCCATCTAATGTTACTTACTCTTGATGACTAGAAATTTGCTAAAAAAAATGTTTCTAAACACATACTATGATGTCAAAATGAGTCAATCCCACGCATGATTAATTAATTGGGGTTTACTTTAATCCAGATTTTTTTCTTTTTTTTGGTGTAAAACTTTGATTCAGATTATGCAAACCAAGTAGTAGTACTACTACATGTAACTATTTAGCTATTTATTCGTTTTAAATTTTTTTTTTTTTTTTTTGAATACTAAGAGATTTTGGGCCGAATGCCATAATCATAATAATCCTAATGTATTTTTTTTTTCCTTACGCTCCATCTAATGTTACTTACTCTTGATGACTAGAAATTTGCTAAAAAAAACGTTTCTAAACACATACTATGATGTAAAAATGAGTCAATCCCACGCATGATTAATTAATTGGGGTTTACTTTAATCCAGATTTTTTTCTTTTTTTTGGTGTAAAACTTTGATTCAGATTATGCAAACCAAGTAGTAGTACTACTATATGTAACTATTTAGCCATTTATTCGTTTTAAATTTTTTTTTTTTTTTTTGAATACTAAGAGATTTTGGGCCGAATGCCATAATCATAATAATTCTAATGTATTTTTTTTTTCCTTACGCTCCATCTAATGTTACTTACTCTTGATGACTAGAAATTTGCTAAAAAAAACGTTTCTAAACACATACTATGATGTCAAAATGAGTCAATTCCACGCATGATTAATTAATTGGGGTTTACTTTAATCCAGATTTTTTTCTTTTTTTTGGTGTAAAACTTTGATTCAGATTATGCAAACCAAGTAGTAGTACTACTACATGTAACTATTTAGCCATTTATTCGTTTTAAATTTTTTTTTTTTTTTTTTGAATACTAAGAGATTTTGGGCCGAATGCCATAATCATAATAATCCTAATGTATTTTTTTTTTCCTTACGCTCTATCTAATGTTACTTACTCTTGATGACTAGAAATTTGCTAAAAAAAACGTTTCTAAACACATACTATGATGTCAAAATGAGTCAATTCCACGCATGATTAATTAATTGGGGTTTACTTTAATCCAGATTTTTTTCTTTTTTTTGGTGTAAAACTTTGATTCAGATTATGCAAACCAAGTAGTAGTACTACTACATGTAACTATTTAGCCATTTATTCGTTTTAAATTTTTTTTTTTTTTTTTTGAATACTAAGAGATTTTGGGCCGAATGCCATAATCATAATAATCCTAATGTATTTTTTTTTCCTTACGCTCCATCTAATGTTACTTACTCTTGATGATTAGAAATTTGCTAAAAAAAACGTTTCTAAACACATACTATGATGTCAAAATGAGTCAATCCCACGCATGATTAATTAATTGGGGTTTACTTTAATCCAGATTTTTTTCTTTTTTTTTGGTGTAAAACTTTGATTCAGATTATGCAAACCAAGTAGTAGTACTACTACATGTAACTATTTAGCCATTTATTCGTTTTAAATTTTTTTTTTTTTTTGAATACTAAGAGGTTTTGGGCCGAATGCCATAATCATAATAATCCTAATGTATTTTTTTTTTCCTTACGCTCCATCTAATGTTACTTACTCTTGATGACTAGAAATTTGCTAAAAAAAACGTTTCTAAACACATACTATGATGTCAAAATGAGTCAATCCCACGCATGATTAATTAATTGGGGTTTACTTTAATCCAGATTTTTTTCTTTTTTTTTGGTGTAAAACTTTGATTCAGATTATGCAAACCAAGTAGTAGTACTACTACATGTAACTATTTAGCCATTTATTCGTTTTAAATTTTTTTTTTTTTTTTTGAATACTAAGAGGTTTTGGGCCGAATGCCATAATCATAATAATCCTAATGTATTTTTTTTTTCCTTACGCTCTATCTAATGTTACTTACTCTTGATGACTAGAAATTTGCTAAAAAAAACGTTTCTAAACACATACTATGATGTCAAAATGAGTCAATCCCACGCATGATTAATTAATTGGGGTTTACTTTAATCCAGATTTTTTTCTTTTTTTTGGTGTAAAACTTTGATTTAAACTTTGGTGTAGTAGTACTACTACATGTAACTATTTAGCCATTTATTCGTTTAAATTTTTTTTTTTTTTTGAATACTAAGAGATTTTGGGCCGAATGCCATAATCCTCCAGACCCAAAACCACACCATGTAATATTAGTTTCGTACCAAGCATCACTCGAACCGGCGACCTTTAAGTTTTACCTAAAGTTTTTACCAATTAAGATAATGATACTTGGTCGTTTTAATTATGTATGGTTTTTTTTTTTAATTTACCCCAAATTTGTTTGGTTTTGATATTATAGACACTAGACCAGAATGGTGAATACTTGTAGATGATTCGGGGTTTTGATTTCGGACACACTGACACTGTCTATGTCTTACGTAAGAAATCAAATGTACTCGTATAAAAGTTTTACTTTAATTTAAAACTTATTGGACTTCTTCCATAGCTATTTACGTCACACATTGGATTTTTATATATGCATAACTACTTAGTCCGGTCGAATATAGATCATTTGATAGTTACTTGCAATGTGAGTATGATGAACACTTGGCAATACCTTCTCATTTTGTGTTATTGATCAATTCTGCATCTGACAAATAAATTGAAATTGTAAGCGCTGAACTTCTTTGATTTTATAATATAATGAGTAAATCTAACTAAATTATTCCAAGATTCACGAAAGCTCTAAAAAATTCGTTGAATAAGCTTCTTTTCTATTGTTTAACAAGAAAAATACTAATAAGGCTGCTTTCACATTGTTTTTGCTTAAGAAGTTTTCTTACAACATCAACAAGTGTATTGGAATTAATAAAATACATATTTTATGAGAAGACAAAATTTTCTTTTATGAAAACCAAAAGATTAATTTAAGCAAAGGTTATACAAATAAATTATTATTATATTTTAGTTTTTTTAAAAAAAATAGGAAAATTCTGTTGATGATTCCTTGAAATAACCAAAGTTGGCTGAGTTGATGATCATCCTAGTCAAACATTGTGTAGGTTATTCAACAAGTGATGTCTATGTGCCTACCAAAGATTAATATGAGTCTCTAATTGATGGCCTTTTTGGGCCTATTGGGTCACAAATTAAATTAAACTCCATCAATTTCTTTTGTGCATGAGATCTAAACGCAATTTTAGTTAGCTAACGTTATGTACATCATGTCTTAACTAGGGGTTAATCCGTGTCGTACACGGGTGTAGAAGGTTAAATAAGGTGATTAAAGGATACATAAACGTATCCGAAAACTTACAAAATCAATCTGTGGTGCGTTTGAGTGTTACAGTTTAAACTGAGCAATTGTGATCAAAGCATGCATAGAGAAATACATAATATTTTACTAGCTTTTAAATTATAAAATTTTGTCTTATAAATCAATCTTATGAAATTGATATACTCGATTGTCGAAGAATGATCTCTAATGAGCGAAACTGTTGTTGAAGAATGCTAAATGAACATTTTGTTACCTTTCTGGTGTTAGATAATACTTTAGAGTCGCCAAATTCGTCCAAAATATAAATTCTCTCTACTTATAGAAAGAGAAGTGGTGAACGTGAATGGTCATAAGTCATAACTAAAGTCGTGATTTGATGAACTCCTCCACTTTGATCACCTTATATGTATGAGTAAGCTGCAAAGTGGCGCGAAATTAGTGCCATACTTTTGTAATTTTAACTTTAAAATAAATCATTACATGCTCATTTTCATATAATTAAAACACTGTATTAGAATGCTGATAACAAATTTTACACTTTGAATATTATTCTCCATGAAAGCCAATTATATAAAACCGTCCACAATGATTTCTTTAATATGGGAATAATAGTCACCGACAGTGTTTTTCTTTTGGTACTTCCCTTAGAGCATCTCCAATTTGATACAAATATATAAAGGAAAAAAAAAACCCAAATATTGGCATTGATTTTGTGATATTATGAAATATTAATTTACCAACATAAGATAGATTTAACAGAAATTAACTTAAGCAAATATATAAAATGTTAGATTTTATTTTTGTTGTTGAAAATGTTAGATTTTATAGTAAGAAAGTACTATTTTATGTGGGATTCACATGGTTGAACATTTGTCAAATCTAAAGAGGAAAATAAGTTAAATTACTCACATGACTTGTGAGAATCTGAGTCCTAATGACACTCAACATGTGGTCTATATTTTTGTAGAGATTGTTTAGGAAAAACTCCTAGACAAAGATTTATTTTTATCTTTGTCTCAGTTTTAAATTTGAATGAACCGTGTTCAACAACACATACTTAATATACAATTATACATGCACTGACATTAATAGCTATTTTTAATTATTGATCTTCATATGAAGGTATTCCATGACGCATTAAGCGGTGGAGCCCCTCAGAGGGCAGGGTTACACATGTTGTTGGCAGCAAGTTTTTTTTTTTCTCTCCAAATCACAATAAAATTAGATTAGTCAGAAGATTACTTATTTTTCTTAGCATATCAGCTATCTATACGTAGATGTGTAATTGCTAGGATCATTGTCTAATCGAACATGAACGTCTCTTTACTCTTCAAAAAATGTTTTCCTAGTTTTACGTCCCTATTGGATTAAACTAAAAAATAAAAAAATAATTGAAAACGTAAACGAAATTTTTTTTAAAACAAATAACAAAAGAGAAAAAGAAAACATGATGGTATACTAGTTTGGTGGGGCTAAGGACACGTTCCTTTGATCAAATAACTAATAAGTACAACTTACAATAATGGAAGCTCATGTTATAATCAACTTACTCGAGATTGAACAACTCTCTCTCTTATATGTTTGCACTCTACCGTTGTATTGTAACATGACCTTCAATAAATTAGTCAAGGTTTCAAATCCAACAAACATGTAGAACATGACATTTTATTGTGAAACCGAACCCAACTTTTTTTTTTCACTTACCCTAGTTCGTCAAAATTTATTATATTTTGGAATTAAATTAAAATTAATTCTTTGTACATACATAACCATACATTAGTTATTTTGTTTTGGAATAAATAACTACGAAAAAATGTTTTTGACAACAAGTATTATTTACTTTTCACTGTCTTCACTCTTCTCTTCTGTAGTATTAGTATTATGGATTGGATTAAATACCAAATGAGAAATTTAAGTCCCTTGTGTGGCAGATCTGGTGGGTTAATGATACCAACGTTCTACCGTAAAAGCCCATCCGAAATTAACGCATACTTAACCACAACACAACACACACACACACACATCAAAGTGCGTGTATCCTGATTCTTACTTGCTACCTTTCTTCTTCCTTCTTCATCATTCATCATTCATCATTCATCATTCATCATTCTCATATCTCTCTTCTTTTACTGGGGATCACAATATCTATCTAGTTGTAAATTGTGAATGATAGATCCTGAGCCTTCTTGCCGCCACCTCTTGAACTTAATGTACTTGAAACCAGTCTCCACATAGCGATAGAGAGAGAGATCTGTTATGTGTGTATTCATCAAGTTCTCTTTTTTTGGGCTCAAAGTGTAAAAGGAGACATTTTCAATTCTGAGTTCTTTTGTTTTCTTATAATAAAATCTGGGTTTTCTGAGATTTTCTTCACATCGTCCGAAACGTGGACACATTTTGATCTTTTGGGTGTCACTGTGTCAATAAAGGTTGAAACTTTGATTACATTTCTCTCAAAAGGATTAATTTTTATTTCTCTATCTGGGTGAGATTTGGATTAATTGGTGAGGAATCGGAAGAAACTGGCGAGATTACAAGCGATTGTGAAATATCAGAATCTAATAAGAGGAAGAAGAGGCATGGCGGCTCCTACAGGGAACGGGCCAGTGATACCAATTCTAGGTTTCCTTACATGTGTGGCTTTTATCTATCTCTCCTTTGGAGATTTGTGGTTCGGTCTCAAAACGGAGGGCGAGTTAGCATTCGTGAAACGGAATGGGACACAGTTTGTGGTCGATGGTAAGGCTCTGTATGTGAATGGTTGGAACTCTTATTGGTTCATGGACCATGCTGTGAATGATCATAGTAGACATCGCGTTAGTGCTATGCTTGAAGCTGGAGCTAAAATGGGTCTCACTGTTTGTAGAACATGGGCTTTTAATGATGGAGGCTACAATGCTCTTCAGATCTCTCCTGGTAGATTCGATGAACGAGTTTTCAAGGTATCTTTTTGCCGACATATTTAGTCTTCGTTCAACTTATTTTAATCAGAATGTCAACGAAGATGATAAGATATAGACTAGTAGGGGAATGCATCATCCATTAATATCTCTCTTCCTGAGCAGTTCAACTACTTACTTCTTCCTGCATTTGTTATCGTTTGCAATGCATATTTCAAGGCTTATTGTTCATTCAGTTTGATTTTTACTTATCCTGTTCTCAGTCTGAAGCTTGGACAATGTTCATCGTTAGCCACTTTATGTGTTCGGTCTCCTTATAATCTGATCTCCTCTCTCTCTCTTAACAAAGTTTATATTAATGTGGTCAGGCCTTAGATCATGTAATCGCAGAGGCCAAAACACATGGTGTTAGGTTGCTTCTGAGCTTAGTGAATAACTTACAAGCTTATGGAGGGAAAACTCAGTACGTCAATTGGGCATGGCAGGAAGGTGTAGGCCTCAGCTCATCCAATGATTCCTTCTTCTTTGACCCATCTATCCGCAGATACTTCAAGAATTATCTCACGGTATGTTTTTTTTAATCTTATTTCTTTTCTATGTGAAGATGGATGTGTTAGTCTTGATCATCATAGTTGAATTAGATACTGAATTCAGAAACTTTGTTCTCGCTTGACCGGTAGACTTGGATAAGTTTCCGCACAAAAGCTTTTCTTCACTTATAGGCTTTGATTTTTCATGGTTGTGTAATTGATGTTGAGCTTGTAATTACTCTCATTTTCATATGCCAGGTGCTGCTGACCCGTAAAAACTCTTTAACCGGGATTGAGTACAGAAACGACCCAACAATTTTTGCATGGGAGTTGATAAACGAGCCTCGCTGCATGTCTGATGTCTCTGGGGATACTCTACAAGTGAGTTCTCCTTCATTTTGGTGGTTTTCTTGTCCAGCATTGGATCATTAGTAATTGTTGAGAAAATTAGTAATGTTACTCTTGTGGTTTCTTTTTCTGGTATGTGGATTTAAAGGACTGGATTAACGAAATGACAGCATTCATTAAATCAATTGACAACAAGCATCTTCTAACTGTTGGCTTGGAAGGGTTCTACGGTCCCAGTAGCCCAAAAAAGCTGACAGTTAACCCCGAACGGTGGGCCTCTGAGCTTGGGTCAGATTTTGTTCGAAACTCTGATTCGCCAAACATCGATTTTGCCTCGGTTCATATCTACCCTGATCACTGGTAAGCCTCTGTTAAGAACTGTGTGAACAAATGTGTGGAAATCTTGTTTGTAAACCACAAAGTTTGAAACTTTGGCAGGTTTCACGATCAAGGGTTTGAAGAAAAACTCAAGTTCGTTGTAAAATGGATGCTATCTCACATTGAAGATGGGGACAAGGAACTGAAGAAGCCTGTTCTGTTCACCGAGTTTGGACTCTCGAATCTGAACAAGGACTACGATCCATCGCAGCGGGATCGGTTCTACAGAACCATCTTTGATGTTATTTACAAATCAGCCAAGAGGAAGCGGTCTGGTGCAGGAACACTAGTGTGGCAGTTTCTGATAGAAGGCATGGAAGGTTTCAACGATGACTTTGGAATAGTCCCATGGGAGCAAGACTCCATTCAGAGATTAATGATTGAACAGTCTTGCAGATTGAGTCGAATCACTGGACGCCATCTTCTTGACAAGAAGTCCATAGAAATGTGTTCCCATAGACCATGAGAATACAGATTCTTTTTTGTTCTTGCCTCTCATATGGGCATATAACCAAACTCAAAACCTTTATATAAGAGATAGTAAATTTAACCTTCCCATTTTGCTTTTTTCTCAAAAAGCTTGAAGCTTTGAGTCAAAGTAACCGATTTTCAAATTTTTGTATTTTGATCCTCTAACTTCGTATTTATTCCAATTTTGCCCCGTTCATTTGTTCACAACCTAAAATCTCTAAAGTTTGGTTCTTGAGAAACTGTGAGGCCAAAAAGTTTGGTTCTTGAGAAATGATGGCGGCTCGTACTCATTGTATCAACCTTATCCCCAAAGTATGTCTTCCACAATCCTTCAGAACTGGAGAATCAGTGACTAATCTCAGATTTGATTGCGTCTCTAAGTCATCGAAGCTTTCTCTCAAGACATCATGTGGAAGATCAAGAACGCATCACCGGAGGCAAAATCTCAGCATCCGGTCCGTGTTTACTGGAATCGTGGAGGAAATGGGTGAAGTCAAGGACTTGGGAATGGCCGATCACGGAGGATTCGACCTCAAAATCGGAGCGAGAGTGGTGTTAGAGGACGTGAAGCTCGGTGACAGTATCGCCGTGAACGGTACTTGTTTAACGGTGACGGAGTTTAACGCAGAGGAGTTCACAGTAGGGTTAGCACCGGAGACGCTGAGAAAAACATCGTTGGAGGAGTTAAAGAAAGGATCTCCGGTGAATCTGGAGCGTGCGTTGCAGCCAGTGAGCAGGATGGGTGGACACGTGGTTCAGGGACACGTGGATGGGACGGGAGTGATTGAATCAATGGAGGTAGAGGGTGATTCTTTGTGGGTGAAGGTGAAAGCTGACAAGGGTTTGTTGAAATACATTGTGCCTAAAGGATTTGTGGCTGTTGATGGGACTAGCTTGACGGTTGTTGATGTGTTTGATGAAGAGAGCTGTTTCAATTTCATGATGATTGCTTATACGCAACAGAATGTAGTGATTCCGACTAAGAAGATTGGGCAGAAAGTGAATCTTGAGGTTGATATCATGGGGAAGTATGTTGAGAGGCTTCTCACCAGTGGTGGCTTCTCCAAAGGTAACTAGGAAACTTAAAGTTTAAGTCTTTTTGGTAGGATTGATTTGGAGGAGAATGAATGGTGTTGATTGCTATCGATCTTCTAAGTCCTGAGCTTAAACTTGTTTAGAACTATGATTTACAGCAGTGTTCTCAGAATGCTTCGATCTGAGCTCTCCTTTTGCAAGGAATCATCATCAGTAGATTTAGTACATTGTTTTATGCAATAGTCCGAGTGTCTAGTCACTTGGCTCAACTGTCTTTGTCTGAGAAACTTTTAGTTTTGTTCTTGTTGTGGGGGATATGTGTATTTCATTTTTCCCTAATCACTCTGCTCAGCTAAATTGTTGAGGAAGCTTATTCAATTGGGGGGCATTGTATTTGGTATTGTTTGGAGATCTCTGGTCGCCATGTATAAGCAAAACTTGTCTGAAGAACATCTTGTAGTTGTTGAACTAAGAAGCATTCTGTTGTATGGGTTGCAGGAAAAGAAAATATTTGATTTGATGGGACTTGGGAGTGGGAGCTTTGTTGAGCGGAGCTTGACCTTTTGGCCTGGGGTTATATGTATCTTAACCTCTGTTTCTTCGTAATGGTGCTAGTGAACAGTCCACGCATTTAGGCGCGGTGAGAAAAGTAAATCAACCTTATTGAGTAATGATGATCAAATCATTCGTGTAATAAACCCAAGAATCAAATTTTGTAATATGGCAGTGCCCCTTTTAAAACTTAGATTCTGTTATGCTTTTGTTAGACCTTCATATGTATATCTTTAAGTGTTTCGAGAAGTTTATAAGAAAGGGAGTTGTATACATAAGACCAAGAGGCATATATAAATGTGTTTTTACCCATAAAACAAGTTCTGAGATGTGTTATTAAGACTTCAAGACGATAAGAACAAAAGACACAGAACGAGGAAGGTAGAAAGAACCGCGAGAGATGCAGTTGTGGAGGCACGTGGGATAGAATCAGAAGTTGCGGATGCGGACTGGGTGACATCAGTGCAGTCAAGACCTTCTTTGCCCTCTTTACACATGTTGGCAAAGATTCCAGGAGGATAACGACCGTAAAGGTTGATGTAGCTGAACATTGTGGAGGCACAATCGTTCTTTTCGTCGTTAAGAACTTCTGCAAAAGGGCAAGCAAAGTCCTTGAAGGCGGAGCAACACACATTTGCCGGATAATTTGGTCCTTTGCATCTGCTTGTTATGATTGTGTAGTTCTTGTTAGCAAAATCTTCTTTGCAGGCTGTTTCAATACCAACAAAGAAAACAGAAGATCCATACTTAAAGATTAATGTGTCTACATATATATTCTAAACGATATTAGAATCATCAATTAGGAAGGATGATCTTTACTTGTCCTTGTCTGAAGAAGAGCTCTGCTTGTTGCTGCGTGACCATCAAATTCATCATCTGCACATTCAAATTCATTAACTTTTTAACAATGGTCTCTCTTTTTATAATGAACATGAACATAGTAAGAAAAAGAAAACAAATCATCAAGAAATTGAGGAGAGAATTACATGAAAGGGAGAAACCAGAGAGGAGGAAAATGGGAAGAAGAGAAAGCAGACAGTAAGGAGAAATCTCCATTGTTTCTCTGATTCTTCCTCTCTTCTCTTCTCTTCTCTTCTCTTCTCTTTTCTTTTTCCATTACTTCCATTTTTTGTGGGGGTATTTCTGTTTCTTTTTTAGTAAGATGAAAGTTATAGGACGAGAGACAATTTCGGAATCATTACAAAAGTATCATTAATATGGGGTTTTGAGAAATTGACATTGAACCTAACCCATATTATAGCCTAAACGACGCCGTGTCAGTACTCTGCTCTAAACCCTATACTTGAGTAAGCTTGACGAGTAAACAGAAGTTGAATTCGTTACAAAATCTATCCCAAAGGTTTGATTTTTTTCCTCCAACTTGCAAAATGTTAAACCTTAAACCTTAAACCTTAGCTTCTCTGTTTTGAAATCTGTATCACGGCCCAAGTATGAAGCATCTTCTTCTTCTTCGTCTTGTTCTTCCAAAGCCAAATTACATTCTCAGAAGGAGCTTCCTTTTCCACTCCGGCAAGACCACACCATCGCCGTTGGACCCTTACGACACTCTGCAGCGTCGGGTCGCGAGATCCGGAGATCCCTCTGCTTCGATTATCAAAGTGTTGGATGGATGGCTTGATCAAGGGAATCTGGTTAAGACTTCGGAGCTCCATAGCATCATCAAGATGCTTCGAAAGTTCAGCCGTTTCTCTCACGCTCTCCAGGTCTCTCATTTCTGGATTCCTCTGTTGCTTACTTTCAAAAAAAAGTTCATCTTTTTTGTTGTTGTTACTCTGTGATAATACGAATCCAAATCTTAAAAATGGTATCTTTTCTCTTCTTGTTGTTATTGTGATGATGTTAGATATCAGATTGGATGAGTGAGCATAGAGTTCATGAGATCTCTGAAGGAGATGTTGCGATTCGGCTTGATTTGATTGCTAAAGTTGGTGGTTTGGGAGAAGCAGAGAAGTTTTTCGAAACTATTCCTATGGAGAGGAGGAACTACCATCTCTACGGTGCTCTCTTGAACTGCTATGCGAGCAAGAAGGTGTTGCACAAAGCTGAGCAAGTGTTTCAGGAGATGAAAGAGCTTGGCTTCCTTAAAGGTTGTCTTCCCTACAATGTGATGCTGAATCTCTATGTCCGGACTGGGAAATACACAATGGTTGAGAAGCTGCTGCGCGAAATGGAGGATGAGACTGTGAAGCCAGACATCTTCACAGTGAACACGCGGTTGCATGCTTATTCGGTTGTATCTGATGTAGAGGGGATGGAGAAGTTTCTTATGCGTTGTGAGGCTGACCAGGGGCTTCATTTGGACTGGCGCACTTACGCCGATACAGCGAATGGCTACATAAAGGCTGGATTAACTGAAAAGGCTCTAGAGATGCTGCGTAAATCAGAGCAGATGGTGAATGCTCAGAAAAGAAAGCATGCCTATGAGGTTCTCATGTCATTCTATGGAGCTGCAGGTAAGAAAGAAGAGGTGTACCGTCTCTGGAGCTTGTACAAGGAGCTGGACGGGTTCTACAACACTGGATACATAAGCGTGATCAGTGCACTCTTGAAGATGGATGACATAGAGGAGGTGGAGAAAATTATGGAAGAGTGGGAAGCTGGACACTCCCTTTTCGATATTCGGATCCCACACTTGTTAATAACGGGTTACTGCAAGAAAGGAATGATGGAGAAGGCAGAGGAAGTAGTAAATATATTGGTCCAGAAGTGGAGAGTGGAGGATACAAGCACATGGGAGCGTTTAGCTCTTGGGTACAAGATGGCGGGTAAAATGGAGAAGGCGGTGGAGAAATGGAAGAGAGCAATAGAGGTGAGCAAGCCAGGGTGGAGACCACACCAGGTTGTGCTGATGAGCTGTGTGGATTATCTGGAGGGTCAAAGAGACATGGAGGGTTTGAGAAAGATTTTGAGACTGTTAAGCGAGCGAGGACACATTTCATACGATCAGCTACTGTACGACATGAACGGTGCTGGACTGAGTTGGAAGATAGTCGATGCAATGGGAAAAGGTCGATACGTTGAGGAAAGAGAAGTACGAATCTAGAAAGTGACACATTCCAAACAATGAAGTCTTATAACCATTTGGATAAATGCAAGTTCGTTTCATCCACAAGCATTTTTTGGGCTTAAGCTTGTCTTAAATGAGTTAACTAATAATAGATTAATGTTAACTATATAGCAATGAGAGTTACAAATTGATTTTATACTTTAGTCTCTCCACCAACCAATGTGAAGCTATCATTGATGTGTAATGTGTTTCCTCAGAAACGCCTAATAGATTAATGCTAAACTAGATAACAAACAGAGTAACTAAAATTGTAATTGATATGTTAATCATCTCCACCAACGTATCCTCCTCCTCTCATTGCCTCCACCATCTTCAGGCTCAATCGGTTTTTGTCCATTGCATGCGACACTTGCTCTCGCTTATTCAGAAGTCTCAGAATGTCGGCTGTACTCTCCATGTCTCTCCGACCCTCCACATATTGCACGCAGGCAAAAGCGGAGAGAGCCATGCTGTTCTTTGGGTTCCAGCGGTCATGCAGCCTCCCTTCCATGGCCTCTGCCACTCTCTTCCTCCTCTCCTCTTCTTTAGCATCTTCATCCTCCACCAAAGTATTAACCTTGTGAGCCAAACTCTCCCATTTGCTCTCCTTCTTCCCAAGCATATCAACAACCTTCTCAGCCTCCTCCTTCACGCATCTATGTTGGAGACCAAAGTCCATCAGATCAAGATTGGGACACTCATTCCACTCTTCCATAACCCCATCGAGATCACCCTTCTTCGTAAACGCCTTGACGATATCAGAACATCTGGAACTGTCAAAGGATATCCCATAGTCCTTAGCCAAGTTCCAGAGACGGTAAACATCCTCTGTTAGATTCTCGTTACAATAAACAGTCATGAGACATCCATATATGATTTCTCTACAGCCGTCATCAACAAATGTCTCTGACCTACGAAGCAAAGCTAAACCCTTTTCCATAAATCCTGCTCGTATGTAGACCAATCCTGGAAAGTAGAATGTGGTCCATTTGTCCTGAATCATCACCTCCCACTTGCTCAAAAACTTCTCCACACCTTGTACATCTACAACAGATGCCATAGAGTAAGAAGTCAAGAGCTTGACAAAGCATAGTCCTTGGGGTTGCATCTTTTTCTCGTCCATCTCGCCAAGAAGCTTCACCACCATGTCGTGATCTTCAGCCTGATGGTAGAGACAGAGCATGGTGCTATAGAATTGAGGATTGTTATCAGCAAAACCAAGTTATCTCATCTTCTGAAAAGTAGTCTCAGCTATGCCCAAAGAGCTGTGTGTTTTGCAGCAGCTCAAGAGAGCGTTGTACAAATAAATATCTCTCTTTTCTACAGGAACAGTCTCGAAGAACTTAGCCGCTTCTTCCACACCACCAACTTTAGCAGCCAAGAAAAGTCGTCGCTCAAAATCCATTGAACTCAGCTTATAGGCTTTTTGTTCAATCATCCAATCCGATACCTAATAGCACAAAAAAAAAAACCTAAGATTAACAAATTTGTACAAGTCCCAATTTTGCTTGTTTTTGAAATCTCTAACCTGGAGAGCGTGAGAGAAGCGATTGGATCTGTGAAGAGAGGTAATGATGCTCCTGAGTTTTGAAAGTCCCGTTTGATTTCCGCGTTGGCACCATTCTCGGAGCAACGGAGTGATGGAGACTGACGAATCTTGGACTCTCTGGATCCGACGCTTGAGAGTGTCATTAATGAGCTCCGGCGAAGGAATGGTTTTGGGGAAATGAACGAAGGAACGTCTGCAAGGAAGGATCCAGAAGAAATTACTGAATTGTTGTCGGAGAAGATGCTTCATGCTCAAGCCAAAGAGAGACCACAATTCCCAGACACACGACAAAACAAACCCTAGGTCTTCTCTGTCTCTGTCCAAGTCCACTATACGACGACACTTAACCGGATTCGAATTAGAGAAATCCGGTTTGAGTCTCCCACTACAAAAAAAAATTAAACGTACTTACCAGTCTTTGATTAATCCATAATTCATATAAGTAAATGCAATTAAACATGTACAATGGAAATATTGTAAGCAAAAAAGATTATGAACACAAAGCCTTCTCAAATACGAATATGATTTTATAAGGAAAAACAAAAAAAACTATAGGCCTCAGAATATATTATTGTAAGAAGTTCGTCATCATTGGGTTTCTCAAACGATGTCAGCTAATTTGAATCCATCATAGGCCCTTTCTTTATGCAGCAAGATCAAAATGAAAAAACTACACACAATAATCAACAAAACACACAACTGACACAATCGAAAAACTTCGTAGATGAATATGAATATATGAATGATCGTGTTACTACGCAAGAACAAGAATGCAACAAGAAGCAGAGAAAGATAGAGGACTAAGAAGAGAGGTAAAACGCCATGTTTATAATCTCATGAATACAGAATCACCGAACACGGCTTTTTATAACAAACACTTGAAACTGTTTAACCGACTCCGGTACAATTAGTTCCTTGGTTTAATGTCTTTAATGAGTGCTTAAACCGGTGATTCGATTTCACAATTCAGCATTTTTTTCCAATGTTTTAAAGATAAAATCACACGAGGAGTAACAAAAAGTCTTTGTCGTTTATGGGCAAGAGACTTCAAACGACAAGGGGATGATGATGGCGGCTCAGTTTTTACTATCAAATCTTCAACTTAGTAAATTAGTAATTCTCTTACGTCTAGTATCTTGTATAAATTATATTGTTATGGCTATCATGCATAAATAAAATTTCTAAACACACATATTAAACACTCTTTGTTTATACATCAGTAAACTCTAACTTCCAATATTAGTATATTACCATGAAAATTTTATCGATTTTATGGATTATGTTGCATGTATTCAAAGTAAACGAAAGATAACAAAGTTGATCATAAACCACCAAGTTTGACTCTTCCTTTCCATTTGTCATTTGTAGAACTGCCTTGGAGGTCAAGCTAAAATCTATCTTCCTACTTGTTAAGCAAATAAAGGTTAGCTTGGCGTACAAGGACAATTTTACAAATGACAAATGGACACGCAGCAAGTAGCAACTATAGTAACTAGCAAGGATGTTCTGACTTCTGAGTCACGTTGGATTACACTTATTAGATTGGGCCTTGATTTGTATGTTATTGGGCTTAGAGAACGTGAGCTAATCTTATAGATTGATTCACTGCTAGAGCCCCGTCTGTCATGTTTATGTCATTGTGTTTTGGATGTGAGAAATGGCGTATGGTCAACAACACTCAAGACATTTGTTAAATAGTGGGAAAAGCAGATAATGTTCCAAGTAAAATGATAGGGAAATCATGGAACTGAGCCCCAAATTACAATGTGGTTGGAACAAGTTCAAAATAGCATACAATCATTAGTCAGAACCAAATTTTCTTGTGGCTCTTCTAAATACAAGAAATTTACCCAACATACAATACAAGTTAAATGGAAACATGACACATCCAAATAAAATTCCAGTAGGAGAGGAGAGGCCAAGGCTTGAATTCTCAGTTGTGATCCTTCTTCCTCTACATATTGTTAAGACAAAGAGATGGAAGTATTACCAAATCATGAACAAGGAATTAGAGTTTCTTTGTGTGGTCGAAACCAAATCCAGTATTTCCACAAGCAAAAGATTCATTCTAAACCATTTTCCATGATTTGACATACGAGTTCGTTTATTATAGATATTGCTACAGATTTCAGGTATGACAACCAAACGACTACGAAATAACTAAGATGGTAAGATTTAAACAAGTTCACGGATTTCGTTGGAGACAACAACATAGAGCATATAAAATCTCTACACTACAACAAAACTAGCACTCCTCCTAGGCAAAATTAACAATAGTAAACTCATGAGGCTTCAGAAGTTTATCATTCACTCACTTGTTCAAAGCCAAAAATAGCTTTGATCAGGCAATGTAGGCAAAGATATGAAACATCATCACCAGCCTCACACCGTCAAAAATCATAATCAAATTCTCTAAGTAAACAACACTAAAGGCCTCAGAAAACATTTTGTACAAGTTATATCATTGGTTTATCAAACAATGTAGGCAAAATTTGAATCATCATAGGCCTTAAAGCTGCAACAATGGCAAAGAGAGATACAAATCTCAGACAGGAAAATTGAAGGAGCAATGAGCCTCAGACTAATTAAAGAATTCATTTCAGTGGTACATCAAACAATGTAGACAATCTTTTTCAATCATCACTGGCTCTTTATCTAAACCCAAGTTCACAAATACTAACAAAACATAAGAAAGGTTAAGACTTTGCAAAGCACAAAGAGAAAAAGCTAAAAAAGCACAACTTTACTTAATTCAATGAATAGAATTCTATCAATTAACAAGAAAACTACAAGACATCATGCGACGAAAACAAAAAGTACGAAGCTTTGATAGTAATAATGGAAACTGAATCGCTCACTGGCTTCTCTAGTTCAGAGAATATCGATCATGAGCCCTGATGGTTTTTTCTCACCGCCACCAAGAGTTTGTTTATATCTTCTTCTTCCTTTGAAACCCTAGCAAACATTATATATTGCAACTGTGGCGTTAAGCGTTGGGAAAGGGCCCATATATCGGCCCATCAAAGCTCGACCGAATTTCTAATTGGGAAAAAGGCCCATACCGGCCCATTAAAGCTCAACTTTTTGATAAAACAGCCATTTAAAATAAATAACCATAAGCTTTTCATTATTCTTTTTCCTCTTTTTGTTTTTCCCTTTTGTTCAAATTTAAAAAATATGGGGTTCATGTTAATGCAAAGGAAAAATCTAGGGTTCATGTAGGCTTATCTTTAAAGTAAAGCTGAAATTTGAAAGAGAATCATTTAGGTAATTCTCCAATATGTTATTTTTTTCTTTAAAATGAATGGTAAAAAAGAATCTGTAAATTCTAGCATCATAATTAGTAGATCTCATATCCATCAAAGAAGATGTATTGACATCCTCCACAAATCCAAGGAGGAGAAAACAAAGATAATGAAGAAAACAACAATTAAGAAAGACTTAGAGATAAATAAATATGAAACCCATAAAAAAAGTAAGAAGACAAAACTCTTTAGTATGAGAGTTCAAAAAAATAAACAAAAACAAAGACAAAAGAGAGATTATTAGGGAGAGGATGTAATGGAAGAGGCCAAGAATGAAGAATCTAACGACGAAGGTTCTTGACTTTGGACCAACCCTTCTTACAAGATTTGCCGACAACTTTGATGCCTTTCTTGAACAGATGTTTCAGCTCCAACGCCCTCATCTTCACCTGATCCTCAAATGCTCCCATCTTCTTCTTTCTTCGATTCTCTCTTCTCTCGGGAGGTGAGAGATGTCTTCAAAAGTTTTGTTTGTGTCCTTGTCTCTCTCTCTCTCTGTAATATAGAAGGGATTTATATGTAAATATAAATTAGCTGTGAAATGTTATTAATAGACTAATTGGAACCTTACACCTAAGTTAAGCTATCTCTGCTGTTTTATGATTCCCAAAATTCTTTTTTCCTAATTTTGCCATTGCTTTTATTAAAAGATATATCTTCTTTCCTTCCTATGTTGAAAATTTGAACAAACATAAGTGAATTTTGCCAGTTAAATGAATCATCTTGTGCGTCGGATCCAAAATGGTTTTGTACACGTGGCGGAAGAAGGGCCGTTTGATGTTTGCGGTGACAATTGCCAGCTGTGCAATCCTCATCACGTAATGGACCACCAATTCCTATTGGTTGGTGCTTCCCTTTTTCCCCATTAACAAGTTTTGATTTTGTATTATTACAATTCTTGCATAAACTAAGCCGTGACATATACTTGGAAATTGGAATAAAGCCTAACCTTTTTTACTTGTTAAATAAGCTCTTATTTACCTTTTGTTTTGTTGGTTTAGTCAACACACTTTCTTTCATAAAGACGACTCTTTCTCTAAAGCTTTAAGGAACAGATCATCTATGTTTTACACTCTATTTATTCGCTGTCTTGTCTTGACAACGAAAGATTCGTTGGAACCATTTTCCTTCTCTGTTACGGCGTGGCTAAAAGAGTAGCGTAAGGACAAGTGTCAAGCCATTGTACAAGGAGTGGACGAGCACTGACGAAGTCGTTTGGTTTAGATTCTTCGATTATTGTTGTAAGAAAAGCTCGATGTGCAGGCAAAAATATCTTGGTATGGACCTAGTGAGTTATAGGAGAAAAGCTCTTATATATCAACCATAGAGAGGATGTGAAGGTGAAGGACGGCTTCCAAAATTTAAGAATTTGATCTTTAATCATCATCTTCATCATGCTTGCCCTTTGTTGCCCATCTTCTTTGATCGTTTGAACAATGCTTGGAACAAGTGTAGTGGTTTATAGTTTATACGTTGTCTTGTCTTTAACAAAGAGAGTTCGGTGGGGAAATTTTCCTTGTCATCTGAACGTGGCTAAGAGAAGAGAAGTGTCAATGCATTGTACAAGGAGTGGACGAGCACTGATGAGGCTAAGTTCCCTGACCAGCTGTAACATAACCCGAGACCGCAACCTATCCCAAACAGCTGCACAAAATCCTCACCTGAGAAGTGACCTGCAGCAAATACTCCTGAGCTGATCACTAGTGCCTTCCACCATTCCATTCTCGACGCTAAGGAGGTCAGGAGAAAGCGTCTGTACACTATCTCCTCAAGGATGGGAGCTACTACGCAGTAGAGAGCAAAACATCCGCTTCTCGCCACTTCCCCGCTCACCATTATCTTCTCCAATTCTGATTCATGTACAGCCTGAGATCAAACAACATGTTAAAATGATAATCATCTTAGCAGAGAATGGTGTAGTAGATCGATTGGGGAGACCTTAGGGCCAAAGAGTTGATCAGCTACAAGCGACGTGACGAAGATAAAGCCCACAAGACATCCCAAACCCAATGCTGAGCCAACCACCCAGTTTCTTCCTTCCCTTGTTTCGTTATTACCCTTTAGAAAGTTGATTGATTTGCACTGAGGCTTCGCTGTGGTCCTCAGCAGCAAGACTGTCCCTGCAAGTTCTACCATTTGGAGAACCACAAGTGATAGCACCTGTATATTGTAACCACACCATGAAATTCAACACTAAAAATCAACTTTGCAGAATCAAAAGCATACAGATCATCACTCATGAACCGTAACGAAATTGCATCTCACATAGGAAGAAAACTAAATTGCAAACTGCAAGTATAATCTTCTGCCCTTTGCTTATCTCTGAAGTGTACAATTCAACTAGATATCCAACAGTCTCCTCTTAATAGTAAATGTAAACCTTCCAGACAAAATGAAAGGAGACTCACTTGGGTCTGAGGATCAAGAACCTGCCGGTGGAGTATGTTGGCAACAATGGATAAACCCCCAAAACTGAGAGGAATATGCAGAGAGAACATGTAAAGAGCAAATGTGCTCCATATGTTATCATCCTCCCATGGAATCTCTGATGCCAAAACTGAGAACCCTTCTCCATTCCCCAACTGTTCAATCTATAAAGCACCGGACTTGGAATTAGAATCTCCGTCAAAACTAGCGAAAAAATAAAACTTCATCCCTAATCAATGGAAGGAGACGCACCTGAGTAGTTTCTTGGGAGGATTTGCTTTTGAGACAAGAGCATATGAGAGAAGGTCGACAAGTACTAGCAGAGGAGAGACGACGAAACTCCGTATGTCGTCGTCGTTCGGAACAATTAGTCACCGGCGTGTTTCCGCAACTGAAGGAAACCCATCGGCCTAGAATCATCGCCGTCTCTGACCAGAGAGTCTCCTCTTCTTCATATAGCCAAGCCACTTGACCTTTCAAGTTACTACCATGGACCAATTCAATTATGTGGTAATCCAAAATAATTGTTTTTCTTTTTTTGGCATCAAGTGTGATTTTTTTTTTGTCAATAGATATCTTCTTAGCTCAAAAAAGGAAAACAAGTATCAAAAAAATTACAACTTTACGATTTGCTTAGAAAGGAGAAGACATCTGGAGCAACAGGATTTACAAAAGTTATTATCTTTATCGATTTCTCTTCTTCCTAGACCCAACAGACGAAGAGAATTTGTTGTTGGTTGTCTCTGGTCTCTTCGTCTAGGTTTTTTTTGGGTTATTAAAGATGGTGAGGATCGTGAGAAGTTGTTTACAGTCCATGTTAAAGCTCGTGAATTCTCTAATTGGGATGGTTGGGATTGCTATGATTCTCTACGCTGTTTGGCTGATTAGGCAATGGCAAGAACAAATGGGAAATCTTCCTTTTGCTGATTCTGATCACCCTGTTCCGTGGTATGTTGAAAGTTTCATCTTTTTGTGTGTTTGATCACTTTCTGGCTTTTTGGGCGTTTGTATCTTTGTTTAAATTCCGAGTGGTTGGAGAACGGTACTGAGCAATTTAGGCAGAGACAAGATCATAGATTTCTGTAAGATTTGAGGTGTGTGGAAGCTAGAAGCTGTTGTTAGGCTTTGGAAGAGACAGTTTTAAGATTCTTGTAAGATTTGTCTTTCAAATTTGATGGCACTGGAAATGAGTGACACATCTTGTTGGGGTGAAACTATGTTTTTCCCGTGGAAAGATCATAAATTCTGTAAGCTTGAGGTGTCTAGAAGTAGTTAGGCTATGGAAGAGATAGCTTCAGGATTCTTGTAAGATGGCACTGGAAAGTGGCATATCTTGTTTTTGTGTGAGGGGGAAGTTATCATTGTTATGAAATATGAAGTATGCCATTGCTGATGAAAATTTCTGAACCAATCTTCTTATGAGCTTCAGGTTCATTTATTCATTTCTTGGTCTCGGGGCCATTCTCTGTGTTGTCACTTGTGCCGGGCACATAGCTGCTGAAACCGTGAATGGATGTTGCCTTTACTTGGTAAACTTCTGTTTTTTTTATAAGTTGTTCCTGCAACTCTATTGATGAATTGTAGCATCACTACGTTAGCCTGTTTTTCTTTGGTAGTTTCATCATTCCTTCCTGAATTCTTTCTTGTGTTTCTTTTTTTATGTGTATAATGCATCTGTTTATTGGCTCATCGACTGGGTTCAGTATATGGGATTCATAGTCTTGCTAACTATGGTTGAAGGCGGTGTAGTTGCCGATATCTTTCTAAACCGTGACTGGAAAAAGGTATAGTTTCTCTATCTCTTTTCTTTTGAAAAATCTTGAGTGGCTCTCTATTGTCACGCCCAAGATTCTAATCTTTTAGAAGCTTTCATCAGGACTTTCCAGAGGATCCAAGTGGTGCTTTCCACCAGTTCTCTAAGTTCATCGAGTCAAACTTCAAGATTTGCAAGTGGATAGGTCTCTCTATTGTCTGTGTCCAGGTATCTTAACTAATAGCAAAAAGATTCTACTTTACGGTGCTTCTAAATTGTTTGGTTTCAACGCTTCACATTGTTCCTTTGTTTATTGGCAGGGTCTATCAGTTTTAATAGCCATGTTGCTCAAAGCTCTTGGACCTCACCCTCACCGACATTATGATAGTGACGATGAATACAATGTAAGCACAGTTGCACTCCTGCAGGATGCTCGTCAGCCGCCTCCATACGTTGTTGGAGAACCCATGTATGGAGCCAAACCGGGAGCTTGGACAGTTAGATTAATGAAAGGGCAAACCGGTGAGAGGTGAAAACAAAGAAACTCGTAGAAGAAAATGGCAAAGCAGAGTCTGCTCTTTCCATGTGTGCATTTACTTTGGCTTCTTATTGCATCTCTTTCTTTCACTATTTATCTCTTGTAAATGTTGAATACATATATTTGGGATGTTCTTACATATTAAAGACTATGTGATGTATGTAAATCTCTCTCCACTCTATTGTTGACCAAAATTATCAAGATTTATATTCTGCAGGCTAGTTGGTATGAAATGGTTCTAGTTCTGTCAGGACAGGGTTAGTCATATCTTGGTCGGAATTGCCTTTAATTACATATAAAAAATCTCAAAACTCGTCTACTATTTAATTGTTAACCAACCATAGCATCACTGCTCATCATCACAAATTCGTTATAAGCAAATAAAATAATGGAACACCAATGGTATTCGATGAGTAATCGTATTGGCTTTACGGGGCACATGGGAAAAGATTGGATAAAGTCTTATTGTGTAAATATACGAAGGAAGGAATTAATTGAGAATGTAATGAGATTTGTGAACTGTAAGATTCGTATATGAACTGTTTTTATTGATACTCTCATGTGATTTTGTAATTTCATGAATTACGTAACATCTTGTGCTTGTTGTCATTCTCAATAATACAATTTGACTTTCACACTTTTAGCTAAAGCATTCTCATTTGAATAACTATTCTCTGTTTTTTAATTGAAGTTGTCAATAATATATTTCTCTAGTCTTTAATAATGCACACATGTATCCAGTATTCATGATGATTATTAAGTAGTTAACTAAATACATTTCACTTGATTTTGTGTAATTCAGGCCTCACATTATATCTACATTCATCTCCGATGCTTATCTATAGATTTTTACCTTATTAAAATTAGTTAGATTCTACAGCTCCATGAGGGTCCTATGAATTTGTTAGGTTTATAGGAAATAAAATGTGGTTTATCGGTTCTTGACCCTTGAACTGCAAGGTTTGATCATCCAATGGTGGGAAAACACGATCGATATTGCTCTCATTATATCACTGATTCCATGGATTTTTGTGAACATGATCTTGAAACCAAATGATTGGCTAGGTTTTGACCAAGAGCTTCATGAACTTGAAATGAATATGTCCCCATTTAGACCAAACTCTCTGGCAATCTGCGGATGTAGAAGTAGCAATATCAAAACTTTGTAAGAAACATTTTTATTTTTAAAAAAAAATCAGAAGTGGGATAAAAACAGGTTAATTAGGTACAACACTTAACAAGCAGCAATCAACGTATTTAAATAGGAAACGATAGAAATTATCAGTTCTTAAGATAAACTTTAATAAATACATAAATAGTTCACATGTATACCGTACAACATTACAAATGAGTCATATCACATAATTTTGGGACTACGCTTTAACCAGCATTATGCCATCAAACTTTGTAAGCTGAAGTTTAAACTCTAGAAGTAATTCCTTCCAAAGTTGTATCTATAAAGAATAATTTTCTTGTAAGCTTTTTCTTAGAAAGATAAATAAAGTATAAGAATGGTCGAATAATCTAAAGTAAGGATTGTGGCGAGAGTCATGTGCGGTCTATCAAAATTATTATTTTCTTAAAAAACTTATATGTTGCAAAATTAGGTTTTAAAACATTTTTTATGTTCTCCGAATCTACAAAAACAAAACAAAATGCACTAAGCATGGTTGGTGGTTGTTGAGTGTTGATTTAAAAAAAAAGTACGAAAATTCGGAAACAGTTAAAAGAATAATACTAGTATCTTCGAATGCTGAAATGATTTATGCGCTGTGAGCAAAGCATTGGCCATCAAGATTCTGTATTTCCAAATCTTATCATATAAAGATCAGATACACTTTTATTAAATCTTTTATTTTACAAAGGTTGTGTTGTTTTTGTCCAAAAAAAAGAAAAAAAGAAAAAGAGGTTGTGTTGTTTTCCATGAGCAAAACAAATGTGGTCTTAATCTTCCAAAGAAAAACTGTAGACATATTTTATTAGGAAAAATATCGTGAAAAAACATAAGCTTTAAAATTTTGAACGAAAGAGCATTTTTCAAACTGTTATTTAAATTTTAAAATTTTGGTTCATTTTTAGTAAAATATTTAAATTTTGTTGATTTGGTCGAATTAGGTGAATTAGGTATGAGGTTAAGTTACCGGTTAAAAAAAGTATTATGGAGTTAACTTCCAGTTAACAGACGCAATTATCCAACTGTCGTCCGTCACTATCTTCAAGTGCATCGATGGAGATATCAAGAACATCATCACCTCTAGAAGAATCAGACGCAATTATTGAAAGTTAATGGCGTTTTGGCTGCAATGATATCTACCAAGATCTCTCCCAAAACTTTTTTAATCTCCTTGTTTTAATTTTTTTTTTCCGAGGAATCATATGTAAGGGTTTAACATTGTTATAAAACCTAACTTTTCACATAAATGATATTTACATGAGTAGCAAAAAAAAAACTTCGAGTTAACAGTCTACATCTAGCCAAAACAACAACATCTTTCTTTATGTGGTCATTTAATTTAGTGAAGGAATCAAAATCCCTCAGATCGAAATACAATTTTCAAAAAAAACACACACAATTCTTAATCCTAGCAAAAAGCCTCGAATACTTTTAAACTTTTCTTGATTTTTCCAGACAGCAAAGACGTATGGAAAACGAAAGAGGTAGTTATAATGAGAAAAGATAATTACTTAGGAGGCCGAATATGGTCTTTGGCTAAACATTTTGGCGATTATTTATTTTTCTTCCCACCGACTTTCAATTCGATGCAAAAAATAAAGTTATTATAATATCAGCAATAAACTCATCTGAAATATTAGAATAAGCAAATTTCAACAAAAATTAACTAATCTAGCCTAACCAGATTAACTTTACGACATGCCTAATCCATACAAATCAATAAAATTTAACTATTTTACTAAAAGATCAAACAAAACTTTGGGATATAAATGATATTTTGAAAGTTTATGTTTTTTCTCACAAATTTGAAAATCGTTTTTTCACATTTTCTATATTTTATTAGTTAAGTTAAATAGTTTTGAATCTGATGATGTCAAAATAAATTGGTAACTCGTGAATTGACTGAAAAAAAAATCCATTTACAATTATAAAAAATTAATCCATTTTCAAATACCAAACAAATCCAAGATTATTTACAATTGTCACTTTTGCTAATCTTAGATTATGAGGTCATATATCCTCACATCTTCAAATAATTCACTACATTCTACTACTAATAAAATGAATAAAAAACTCTTTGTTTTATCTATATTGAAACAAACAAAACATATGTTTTGATCGGTAACTTCTATCAATCCGCACTAGGCTTACAACTCTAATCATTCTCATTTTTTATTTTTTTACCTGCTTTTTCTTTACATTTGATCTTTTACTGGTTTGTGTCACCAATCGAATCCATAAAGACAACCGATATAACAATGTTAAACAAGACGCCATGGTCATATAGTAGTATTTAAGAAAGAAAAAAAAAAAGAGAAAGAAAGAACAAGTGTAAGAGTAACGGAAGAATCTTGTCCCAACCAACAACATTGGCTTTAAAAATAAAAACGATGGAATCTTATAATTGCATAAACACACACACACACACACCCTTTACCCTACGGGATCGTGCTAAATCAAGGCCCCTAACTGTCAGTAGGTCCCATCCCCCCCTCATAAAATGGCACACTACGTAAATAAGAAGAATGGCTCTAGGACATTATCGTCATTTTCTTATCTGATGCAAAAGACTTGACTTTTCCTTTTTGCAGACTTAACCATTCCTCCTCCTTCCCTCTCTATTTAACCAACTTAACCAACAATTCTTTCTCACTTCTCCACTTTTTTTCTCGGTTAGTGTCAGTTTTTTTGTTGGCTAGTCTCTTCGGTCAAAATGCAGCTCTTTCCGGTCATCCTACCGACACTATGCGTCTTCCTCCACCTTCTAATAAGTGGCTCTGGCTCTACTCCACCGTTGACTCACTCCAATCAACAAGTGGCAGCCACTCGTTGGCTTCCCGCCACCGCAACCTGGTACGGAAGTGCCGAGGGAGACGGCAGCAGCGGTAAACATCTCTTACTTTTTTACTCACAATTTGTTTGGTTTTTACTGTAACAGACCAAAAGTTTACTGCGAAATCAATAATAATGCAAGGGCTTAATTATGAATGAAACCGCAGGAGGAGCTTGTGGTTACGGATCGTTGGTGGACGTGAAGCCGTTTAAGGCTAGAGTCGGAGCGGTGAGTCCGATTCTGTTCAAAGGTGGTGAAGGCTGCGGTGCATGCTACAAGGTCAGGTGTCTCGACAAGACCATTTGCTCTAAGAGAGCAGTCACCATTATTGCCACCGACCAGTCACCGTCAGGACCATCTGCTAAAGCAAAACACACTCATTTCGACCTCAGTGGCGCCGCCTTTGGACATATGGCTATTCCCGGCCATAACGGTGTCATCCGCAACCGTGGCCTATTAAACATCCTCTACCGCCGGTACCTCTTCGCGCTATCTTATTATTTTATTTGACTACTATATGCTAACGAACAAATAATGAGTACATTTAAATGGTTTTTTCTTACATTGGGAGGAGTAAACAAATAAAGAAACTTTAACGGCGTTCTTGTTTTTTATCGATGGTCCCATATTTTGAGCTTTGACTACACATAAACACAAACACACATATGGATCTCTGACACACTTGCACTTGTTTGTTTTTTGCAAAACAGAACGGCATGCAAATACAGAGGGAAGAACATAGCGTTTCATGTGAACGCAGGATCAACTGATTATTGGTTATCGCTTCTCATTGAGTATGAAGACGGTGAAGGAGACATTGGCTCTATGCACATTCGTCAAGTAATATTTCTCATTAGTCTCTCCCACATTTTCTTTAAAATGTATACTTAATATTACTTCATTTGTATGTTGATTTATGAAGGCGGGATCTAAGGAGTGGATATCGATGAAGCACATATGGGGAGCGAACTGGTGCATCGTCGAAGGACCACTCAAGGGACCATTCTCCGTGAAGCTCACAACTTTGTCCAACAATAAGACACTCTCCGCCACCGACGTCATCCCCAGTAACTGGGTTCCCAAAGCTACTTACACCTCTCGCCTCAACTTCTCCCCTGTTCTCTAATTAGCCTCTCTTCAAAAAAATTTTGTTGTGGGAGAGAGGAACACAGAGAAGACAATGAGTGAGCCATCTCCAAAGTTAGGGGATTAAGAGCTTTTCATTGTGTGTGTGACTACTAACATTCTATGTTGTCCCTTTTCATTTTTTTCCTTCTCCATAGGGATGTGTGTATCATCTATAATGTTGTTTGTGGGACATTACTATATAAGAATTTACAAAAGATGTAATAATGTAATATGCAATCTCATTCCTTTTTTAGCTCAACTCTTTTGCATGCCCCACTCTCTCTAATGACAACACAACTAAGCTACTCTTGCAAAATAATAATATACCTTAAAATTAATGTGTTTATCATTCACTTTCTTACATGTTCCTACATACATTATACATACATTGCTTGCCTGGAAAGAGACGAAACAACTGGACCTGACCACCACGTGCCCCATTATCAAGTCACTACGAAAATAATGTAAAGAAAGATAGTTCACATGCCATGACACTCCTCAACTACCTCATGCCCACATCACACAATACAATCAAATGATTCATCCAACAAACCTTTACTTCTCTCAAGTCTTATAAATGTAAAATACGTGGAACCAAAATGATTTAAGGTGAACATCATCCAAGACAATAACCAAATTTTGCAGAACAAATATAATGGTAATAAAAAATAATAACCAAAAACAAAAGGACTAAAATTCTCTCCCCAGAAGAGGAAATGTTGTGCTCACAGACAGCGCCCATAAGAGCTTCTATGTGCACATAACTTACCTCTTCTTATTTTCGCCCGCAGCTATTGTGACTTCATCAATATCAAATAATCCCCCAACAGTAATACTAAAGACCCTTCACTCCGCCTTGGTTCCCTCGGCCTCAGTCACAGCTACAGGTTTCTCTCCCTCTCCCGAGGCAGCAGCATCAGGTTTCGCTGTTTCAACACTTGCGTCTTTGGCAGGTGAAGGACGTTTTTCCTCTGTCACCTTTGGATCTGCAGGTTTCCCATCTTTTAAGTCCTTAGCGTCTTTCCCTCCTTTTGCATCCTTCCCATCTTTCCCAGTTTTTGCATCTTTGCCATCTTTCGCATCCTTCCCATCTTTGGCATCTTTGGCTGGAGGAGGAGGCGGCATCATGTGAGGTGGGGGATTTGTCTTGAGCTTCAAGAATATCTGCCTCATTCTCCCTAGATCAGTTGGCTTCCCAGGTTTAGGACCCTGAATAACATTCACTGATGGTTTCTTGTCCGGATCCTTTTTCCCTCTCTTTTTCTCAATGTTGGGAACCTCACGAGGGATTAGCTCTGCAATTGCTTTCCAGTAATGCTTGTCAACTTCTTTGTGGAACTTCTCTTGGTTAGCCCAGTATAGCTGCAAGAGAGGCAAAACTCACACAAGTTTCCAATACATCCAAAAAATCCCAAATGGCTGTGAATAGGAATTCTATCACTACTTACCTTCTCCTTTTCACGGTTATCAGTCTTGTTGGTCTCAATGGTCTTGTCTCTTTTCTCATAGAAGGCTTTCTTGAAATCTTCTGCTTCAGTTATGATCTGATTCCGCATCTCCTTCTCTTTCTTTTCCTTCTCCTCAAGGTGAATGGTGTTCAAACTGCACCAATGCGTGCCAAAATATCAGTTTAATTATGTCGAACAAGAAAAGCATGGTGGTTCCAGTCTAATCTGATACAGAATTCAAACACCAGAGAAGAAGATGATAGCTACAACACATACACTATTCAGGTTCTTTCTTATTCCAAATCAGATCACAGAGATTCTTTCATATACATAAAACAAAAAGCACGGTGGTTCCATTCTATCTGATACAGAATTGACACATCACAGAAGAAGATGATAGCTACAACACATACACTATTCAGATTCTCTCCTATTCCAGTACAGATCGCAGAGATTCTTTCGTATATGATGAACTAAAAACCGTGGCGGTTCAAGTCTCTAATCTAATACAGAATGGAGACATCACAGAAGAAGATAATAGCTACAAGCCTACAACACATATACTACTCAGGTTATTTCTTATTCCAAAGCAGATCACAGATGAATTGCAATTGAAATCTGACCTACTTCAATTTCCTTAGTAACTCAGTCATAAAACACATTACTTTCAGTTTCAGTAACAAATGCGGAAACAATGACAAAAAGGTCACATCTTTCTAATAGTTGATCAAATGTGGAGGATCGCACAATCAAATCAAAGCTAAAATGATTCAAATTCCACCTAAGATCTAGTAATCTACCATAGTCACAAGCTTGAGATCTAGCCCTATTCCATAACAAGCGATGAATTGAAATGAAAAAGCGAGAATTAGAACACTGACCGGCGCCACTCACGGCGTTGGAAACCCTCCTCTCTCATCTCATTTGGATCTGGAAGAATCGGACCATCGGAAGCGAAGATCGCATCACCACCGCTGCCGCCGCCGTTTCCGTTAGCATCGTTAACGGAAGATTCAAAAGGCGAGGAAAAGTCATGGTTAGGTGAAGAAGCACCAAATCCATATCCATTTGGGGAAGCAGGATCTCCATTGAAAGAAGAGAATCCACCGGATTGATGTTGAGTCGGAGGTTGCTGTGCTTCGGAGAAATTATCGTAGCCACCAAAGTCTTCGTGTTCAGACGGAGAATGGGTTTGAGCTGGGAAATCTCCATCATCAAAAGTCGCCATGGTTAAAGGAGCTTTTGAGATCACAGATTCACAAGAAGAAGACTTTTGATCGCTGGTTTTTGATTCACAAGGAAGCAAGACAAGAGAAGGAGATTATTAAACGCTGTCGTCTTTCAAAGTTTTGCGTAGATCTGATGATTTCATTATAAAAATGCCACGTTGACCAAAAACGTGTAACCAACTCACCGAACCGGTCGTCTAAAAATGATGTCGTTTAGTCTTTCTTCTAGAACACAAAATCGATTTTGAGCTTTAACGGAAAGAGACGACAATGGCGGGTCGGTTCTTCGATAACGTGATGCCTGATTTCGTGAAGGAGAAGGAAAGTGTATCTGGAGGAGATACGCTTAGGAATCTGCTTGCTATGCCGTATTCGTCTCTCTCGCAGCAGCTCAAGCGGTCCGCTTTGGATCTCAAAGAAACCGTAAGCGCAAATCTACTCTTCTTCCTTGTGATTGGTTAGGTTACTCTGAAATGGTCACTAAGTTGTTATTGTTGGTATCTCTCAGGTAGTGATTGAAACTTGGGGTTTTAGTGGACAGACTGTTGAAGACTTCACTCTTTACTCTGGAACTCTTGGAGCTGCGTTTTTACTCTTTAGAGCTTATCAGGTTACTGGCAACGCCAACGATCTTTCCCTCTGCTTGGAAATCGTCAAAGCTTGTGATACTGCTTCTGCTTCCTCAGGGTATCTTCTTTTTCTTCTCCCTTGTCTAATAGCTTAGTTCTATAGAAGAAACAAGTTGCTTTGAATTGTTGGTTAACTATGAGACTTTTTTGGTAGGGATGTTACTTTTCTCTGTGGCCGAGCTGGTGTTTGTGGTCTTGGCGCTGTTGCAGCTAAGCTTTCTGGTGAGGAAGATTTGCTCAATTACTATTTGGGACAATTTCGTCTGGTGTGCTTCTTCTCAGCTTTGTTTTTGGTCCAGTTTTTGTTTCTCTTGGTTGTGTAATTGAATTGAGGATTTTTTACAGATAAGACTATCTAGTGATCTTCCTAACGAGCTTTTGTATGGAAGAGTTGGTTATCTATGGGCTTGTCTGTTTATCAACAAGTACATCGGCAAAGAAACTTTGTCTTCAGATACCATCGTAAGTGCAATTCTTTAGGATGATAGAGCTATTGATGAGTCTCGTTCAGTTTCTTAATGACTCAGACTCAGTGTGCAGCGCGAAGTTGCTCAGGAGATTATCAAGGAAGGAAGATCAATGGCTAAGAAAGGAAGCTCACCGCTTATGTTTGAATGGTATGGCAAAAGGTACTGGGGTGCAGCACATGGACTTGCTGGTATTATGCACGTATTGATGGATGTTCAGCTGAAGCCTGACGAGGCAGAAGATGTGAAGGGAACCCTTAAGTATATGATCAAGAATCGGTTTCCAAGTGGAAATTACCCTGCTAGTGAAGAGGATAAGAAGAAAGATATTCTTGTGCATTGGTGTCATGGAGCCCCTGGGATTGCCCTCACACTTGGGAAGGCGGCTGAGGTGATGGTGCCTTTTTAGTCGAAATCTTTGTGTGTGTGTTGTTTTATTTGCTTTCAATACATTATTGAGAGAGAGTTGATCTCTGGGAAATGAAAACAAAACTCAGGTTTTTGGGGAGAGAGAGTTTCTGGAAGCGAGTGCAGCTGCAGCAGAGGTGGTTTGGAACCGTGGATTGCTCAAGCGCGTGGGGATCTGTCATGGAATAAGTGGGAACGCATATGTTTTTCTTGCGCTTTACAGAGCTACGGGAAGGAGTGAGTATCTATACCGTGCAAAAGCCTTTGCCAGTTTCCTGCTTGATAGAGGCCCCAAGTTACTCTCAAAAGGAGAAATGCATGGAGGTGATAGTCCTTATTCCTTGTTTGAAGGCGTTGCAGGCATGGCCTATCTCTTCCTTGACATGGTCGACCCATCTGAAGCCAGGTTCCCAGGTTACGAGCTTTAAACTTCTTGATCGATAACAATCTCCGTCCATCAAATCCTTCTCTCTTGTTATGGAGGATGCACAAGGTAAGAGAGGGTGTGAGTGTATGTGTGTTTAGTACTAGCAAAATCTTCTTGTTGTTTGATGGTGAATAAGTTTGAGTTGATATATAGCCGAACTGTCCGGAGAGCCTGTAACTTTATGAGTGTTAGAAGGAGAGTGTGAAACATGAAGTGAACACAAAGGTTCTGTCATTTCTGTATATATTGTCTTTTGAGTTGAGTATCACATGGTTTCTTCTTGAAACAAGGAACAAAAAAACAGAGCAGTTGGTTTCTTTGGAATATGCACTGGGTCTATACCATCATCAAACGCACTTACAAAATCTATCTTACGTTCTTTGGATCTAATGCAAGAACAGAACACCATAAGAGTATCTTTTCACTTCTGCCTCTTCTACTTTAACATGATCAATTCAAAACTCCTGTTCCTTGCGCACAAGACGCTCAGCATCTCCAAGCTCAACTTCACCGTCTTTTCTTTCCAGCCCACCCTGAAACATCAACTCTATCTGCTCCAGTGACTTCCCGCTTGTCTCGGGGACTAGCACATACACGAAGATAACTGAGAGTGCAGACACGAGGGAGAAAACGAAGAAGGTTCCTCCAACAGTGATGGCACGTGACACAGAGAGGAAGGACATGGCCACCAGACCGCTGCACACCCTGTTCCCAACCGCCCCAAGCGCAGATGCCTGGGCTCTTAATCGTAATGGAAAGATCTCTGATGTCAAGACCCAGCAAACAGGTCCCATTCCTATGGAGAAGAAGGCAACGTTTCCACAAACAAAGAGAAGCGCCAAGGTTATCCCAAGCGTTCCTTGGCCGAGGAATGTGAGCGTAAAGCTTAGACAAAAGAGACACAGAGTCATTCCTATTGTGCTCACATAAAGCAGCGGTTTCCGGCCAACACTATCAATCAGGAAGGTGGCAAATAGTATGAACACTGTTTTCGTGACACCAACAGCGACAGTTGCAGCGAGCAGTTTGGTCTCGTCTTGTATCCCAGCCTCTTTCAGGATCTCTGGACTATAGTAGACTGTGGCGTCAATTCCTGTGATCTGCTGGAAACACTGGATTCCAAATCCAACAATCAGCATTTTCCGTACAACAGGAGATGGGCTAAGAAGCTCACGCCACACGGGCCTGTCCTCGCTGCCTTCTGTATGTGCAGCCGCCAGTTGTATCTCTGCAAGCCGCTCTTCCGCTTCGTCATCTCGCTCATTCGTTTTCATGAGCACCTCTCGTGCACTGTCCACTCGGCCTTTCATCACCAGCCACCTCGGCGACTCAGGGATCACACACAGCGCAAATCCTATGAACACCGAAGGAAGAATCCCAACTGCAAGCATGATCCTCCAGCTGATATGCACGGAAAGCCCCGAGAAAGCGTAGTTCGAAACATAGCCCAGCAAGATCCCTAGATTTATGAAGATCTCAGGGAACGAAGTGAAAAATCCTCTAGCTACGGTGGGGGATATCTCGGCGATGTAGACAGGAGCGATCATGACACCAAGCCCAATCCCAATGCCGGCTAAAGTTCTCCCTATCATCAAAACCTCGAAAGACGGAGCGACAGCCATCACGGCAGCACCAGTCTGGAAGACGAGAGCAGCCAAGGCCATGGTCCATTTTCTACCGATAGAGTCAGAGGTTCTGCCGCCGGCTAAGCTGCCAAAGAGTGAGATGATGCTAAGGCTACCAATGAGCACTTCCGTCTGCACCTCCGTTATTTTGAGATCCTGCTGTATGAACAACACCGCACCGCTCATTACCCCAACATCTGACAAATACCAAAAACAGAGCACACATACCTTTTTGTAAGTCAACAAAGTAAAGAAGAAGAAGAAGAATCCGATTATATAAGTAAAACCGACCGTAGCCGAGAAGAACATTGTTCAAGGATGCAAAAAAGGCACAAGCCATAACGTATTTTCTGGTTCTACTGTTTCTAGCCTCTGCTTCACGATGATTCTGCGATTCCTCCGCGTCGGAGTCCATTCTCTGATACTTATTCTTCTTATTTCCGACAGAGACCGCCGGAAAACCCGAGCCACCGCCATTACCAACCTCCGGAAGATTCTTCATCATCTCCCTCCGCCGAGGCTTCAGACAGCAGACTCAGGTGGTGTCTGTTTTCGGAAAAAAAGAGAATTCAGACAACGACTTGAGGAAGAAAGTCGTAGATCTCGGAAGAAGGGCTTTAGATGACCAGATCTGAACCGGAGAGACTTCTTAGAAATCTCATCGTCTCTATTTGACCAAATTGGTGGAATTTTCTAATGAGGTAATCCAATTTTCAAAAGACAACTTGACTCCTTCCATTAACATTACGTTTCAAGAAATAGGATTTTTTTTCTTTTCTTAAAGCGTAAAAAAAGTTGGAAAGATATTTAAGAACTTATTAAATTAAGATAGATTAGAGTTTTCAAGGTAATAACAGCTCATCTGTTAGCTTAGCACACACTCTTAAAAGGCATGAAAACATTTATTGAAAACTAAATAAATCAGGGTTTCGAGTTTGGACAGTTAACCTTTATTATGAAAAAAATGGAATTAACCTCCAATGGCAGCTTGCTCCCTATGAATGAGATCTGTCGGTGGTTATTCCAAGCTCATTGGAACTACAGAGACAGTGTCATTGACGTGGCAACAACAATCTTTAAATTGATTGATATTTTTCTTCTAATTTTGTAATTTCATAAAATACAGACCTCATATTGCTGCAAACCTTGGATTATAATCTCCTTTATGAGCTGGATATATACTATATCTAGATAGCATTCTCTATATAGAGCAATTTCTTTCTTAGGCTTGTAGACTAATTATGAAACAGTGGCAACTTCATGAACACAACCACCTTACGAGTTTTATTATCACATGTTCCATTCCAGACAGATTTGCAACTAAAACAACATTCATCTTTCTTTATCTCTCAAGAAACAACAATAATGTACAGATACACTTCCGCTGTAAAAATCAAACTGCTCATTCATACGTTTAATGCTTTCAAACTCAAACAAATAAATCACTTCCTTGGGATGGGAAAATACAATACCAGTGAGGCTGCGACTTGGGGAAATCACACGACGGCTGCTGATGGAGCTTTCCCCAATGTGTTCCACAATATATAATCCCCTGAAGTCACCTGTTTACGCACATATCATGTAGAGCGCCTTTAGAGTTTTATCCAATCCGGTTCAAACGTTTCCTGTGCACTTCAATATTTATACACTATATATTGTTGGCAGTGTCTTACCTGAGCAGAAAACTCAACCGGTGACTTTGTGGTTGGGTAGATATTGACCTAGTAAAACAAAAGGAGGCCATAATAAGTCGATAATATGGGCTAACACTGTTAACTAATCATTGCAAGTTGCGAAAGCTTACTGATTTTGTGTCGATTGACATTCGAGATACAGATGCCCCGACAATCTTGAACGAGACCTGTAAACCAGAAGATAGATTTGAACAACAACCAAGTCCAAAAGATTTCAAAAGGAAGCCAAAGACATACATACCTTGGCATAGTCATAGGCTTGCCAGCAGAACGGTTCCTCCAACTCAGCTGCTGGGAGATCCTTGTTCATTTTCTGCACCAAGAAGTCCTCCACGTTCACCACATTCTCAGCGCTCTCATCCTCACTCTCTTCATCATCCCCATCCCCTTTTCTTCTGCTCTGCAATGGACTAAACTTGATTGTCCCAGGGAAAGTTGCCTCAAGGCTTTTCCCAGAAAGACTACGTCCGCTGCCCAGAATCCTCCACTCAACAGAGTGTTCTGTGGTTAAAACAGTCCCAGCTGACGGAGTCCCATCAAATGCCACTATCCGTCTCCGTGGAAAGGGCATAGTAATAGTGCAAAATTCCATTGACAGAGGAGCCTTGTAACCTTCCATGAGGTGCACCTTGAAGAGGAATGCACCCTCGTCTTCTGAAACCATTGATAGCTGATAGAACCCTTTCACTGGTGGTCCGAGTCCACAACCTGCCTGGTATCGCATGAGAACAAAGTTACCCAAGGGAGGCTGGAAAACAATGTTCTGCTTGTCAATCCCATGTGCTGGAACTTGGGCACATGGATGGAAAGATATAGCTTCGATATGGGCTGTACTCAGCCCTGCTAGAGGAAACGACACATCAGGCAGCCCTTCTAGTTCTGCCCGACAGTTTATCTGTCCCGCAACAGATACATTATCAGGAATCTCATCGCGGTCGTACATTGCAGCGCTAACGGTCTCATGAATTGTGAACAATAGCCTTTGCTTTCCTTTGTACAGGTATGGCTTCCATGCTGGTTGCTTAAGTTCTTGGGGAGGAGGATCAGCAGAGGAAAAACCATTCGCTTTCATAGCAGATATATTAGACAAGCTGAGGTCTAATGGGGTACCTGCAGAAGTGATCAAAAGATTTCAGGGTTTGATAGCACATCAATCAGGAAACAAAGTCTACCAGGTAACAGAATATACCATATATGAAAGAGGGAAAATACTAACCAAACGGCATAGCAGTAGCAATAAAGTTTCTAAGTAAATCTCTATCCAGTAATCTTGACCCTGCTTTGGGAGCATCCGATGCTGTAGCTCCAGTTATTGCAGCTCCAGACGGGTTAGATGATGCAACAGGTGCAGCTACAGGTTTAGCCCTCGATGAGATACCAATGCTTCCAGTTAGTGAATCAAACAACCCCCCAACTGATGGTGACACACTTACAACAACCTCAGGTTCCACTGTATCACCAGAAATGATGTCACCAAATGCATGAGCCACCATAAAAGCCCTACAACATGAGTGACAAGACAAGTGCATCCATCAAGGAGTTGAACATCACTCTTAAATCAAAAGCATTGCCCTTAAGGAGCTATAAGTACCCTGTAATGGATGAAATGTTAAGCAAGAGAGATGATAAACTCAAATCTTCACCAACAGCTGGTCCACAATCAGATCTCCTACAAAGCTTGACGTAATCCTTCATCTCCTTTGGCTCAACCAAAGGCAAGACGAGGATAGAGTAAAGCGCTTTGGTATGCAGAGCAATAGGCCAGAGAATGTTCCTTTCATCATCATCATCATCATCTTCTTCGGTTAAGCAAAGGCTGATAATATGACGAGTGATGGGATCATCAACCCAAGAATCCGATCCTTTGGTGGATTGAGCAACACGTATACCATATCCACGAGTAGAGCCTTCCCTAATTCGGATTCGAAATTCAATTTTACATTTCCAGAAAATCTAATTAAGCTAAACAAGAGAAAGTGTTGTACCGTCTCTTTCTTCGAGTAAAAGAATCGGAGATTTGTTGATCAGTGGGAAGTCTAGGAAGATCTAATCCAGTGTTTTCGTTCTCCGTCTTGTAAGCGGAGCACCATTGCTTCTCGACGACCGGAAACCTCCTGATTTTGCATACAAATTAAGAGTAGAAATTGGAATGAGTGAGATTTGGGTTTATAGAAGAAATTTGAAACCTGGAGAAAACAACAGTGTCTTGATTGTTGATGATCCAGAGAGCTCTGATACTGCAACCAGAGGGCATAATTGTACGGCTGCTGATGAAATCCCCAGTGATGAATCTGGCTAAGCTAAGGGACGAAGGCACATACGTAGTTGAATTGATGTATACGGCGGTTCCGATCACAGAGCCGTTCTGGTTGGTTTTGGGACGATGACGAAGAAGAAGACTCCGACGGAGTATCTAAACGATGATGGGCCGAATGTTTGGGTCTTCTTAAAAGTTTAATGGGCCATATGTTTTACGACTGAGAAAAGGTCCAAGAGTCCCCAAATCTAATGGCCTGGATTCCACCAACGGTCAAATCCTTCAACCCTACTTTTCAAATTGCTTCTTCTAGGGGTTTTGGTGAATCGCTCTGACTTGAGCTTAAATTTACCATAGAAATCCTTTTAAGGCTTATCGATCGAAGAAGTTGAGATCGAAGATGTAGCGATCGAGGGGAGAGGAAGAGTCATGTATGAGAAGGGAACTCTTTGTTATGAATTAAATTAGAAATATGCTTGTCCTTGTTCAAGAATCAAAAGTTCATGTGATTGAGAAAATATAGGAATGACATGTATAGTCATCATCATCTGATTTTAAAAGACAACAAACTAGCGGGAAGATTTAAAGGAAACCGTAGAAAAAAGGAGAACAAAAAAATGATGGAGAAGAATGGCTTAGATGCTGCTAGAGTCACGGCCAAAGACAAAGCGTCGAGTCCAATCAGAGATGACGAGCATCCTTGTGCGCCAGCTCACCAGTTTGCTGGCGTAGACAGAGTACCAAAGCCACTGGCTGCTGTGTCCAATGGAGACCCAATCTCCTGGCAGTTCAGCTGCTGTCTGTTCCCCTCCCAGTGGAGCAAACGATCCAAAATGTCTGTACCTGAATGGCTGGAACCGATGTCGACCCTCTCCTCTGAACCTCAATGGTCCCTCTGGCTTCTTCTCACATTTCTCCATTTTGTTGAAGCACTTTGCAAGGTACTTCCCTTGTTGTGATGCAACCTGTATAAGAATCAAAACATCAAAATCTGTGTGGTGGATTGATTTCATCTTGTTTTGATCTATAACAAGCTTACCTGTGCAGTTGCTGGAAGGTTCTTCATCTGTGAATCAACCTCAGAGAGAGCTTGCTTAAACTTTTCGATATTCACTTGTGTGTCCTCACCATTTGCACTCTTGAGCAAGTTTGCAATGTTCTTCAGCTTATTCTTCTTCAAGTAGAGCTCCACCTGAGGGTACCTCTGGCAAATGTCTTTAACCACACTATTGAAATCTTTCTTCTTCAAAGTTCCTGTGTTTCCCTTGTCTGCTTTGTTGAAAATCGCAGCTATATCTTCCTGTTTGTTCAACAACATCAAGACAAAACAGAAGGTTAAAGATTCATTCATCAACTGAGATGTGACACAAAGGAACAATGTCAAGAGAGATGATACCATGACTCTGCGTTGGTTGATCGTTGCAGTGTCACCTAAAGCATAGACACCGTCACATCCCTCTACTCTAAGCCATTCGTCGGTAGCCAAGACACGTCTCTGTCCCTGTAACCATACTCAATCTAGTTAGGTGGGACACTAGCAAATGATTTGGTTAGTCAAATGATTTCTTCATGTGATCAAGTGTAATCTAACCTGACCAATCTGCTGCATAAAGTCTTTGATGACAGGACGTGAACCAATTCCTGTTGACCACACAACCATACCATAAGGTTCGGAGACAATCTTGCCAGTTTCTCTTTCCTTTGTGGATATCTCATCAGCAGTCACTCCCACAACCATTGAACCTGTCTTCAGATCAATACCATCTCGCTGGAACTTTTCCTCAGCAAAAGCAGTGATTCTCTTGTCAAACCTGAAGTAGAATTGAACCAACATTGGAAAAGCAGTAGATTTAGCCAAAGTTAATGAAGCTTGATGGGTGGAACTTACATGTTGAGAATGTGGTCGCCTGCTTCAAGAAGAGTGATTTTTGTGAACTCTTGGACCTTTGGGTAAATCTTAGCCACATCCTGGACTAGGAAATCATGAAGCTCTGCAGAGAACTCGACTCCAGTTGGTCCTCCACCAACCACAACGAAATGCAGAATCTTTTTCCTCTCTTCTTCAGTTAGATTCGGAAGAGAGGCTCTCTCGAAACAGTCGATGACTGAATGACGAATGTTTAGAGCATCCTCTGCTTCTTTGAGGAAATAGGCATGTTCCTCAACTCCAGGGGTGTTGAATGTGTTAGGCTTAGCACCAACAGCTAAGATGAGAATGTCATAATCCATGTCAAACTCTGTTGTGCCCTTAAGACTTGACCCTTCCTTGGACCGGCAGTGGATTTTCTTGTTCGATGCATCAATCTTGACACACTCTGCTTCTTTGTACTCAAATCCTTTCTTGCGCATAAGACCACGAATGGGTTCAACAATGCTACGGGCTTCGACAGTACCATTGGTGACACTTGGCAAGAGAGGAGTGAAGAGGAAAAAGTTACGAGGAGAGACAACTTGAACATCATAGTTAGGGTTGTTCAAGTAACTCAAGAAGCTGTAGCCGCTCCATCCACTGCCAAGAACGACCACCTTCTTCTTCCTTATTGGGTTGCCATCTGAGTCAAGAGTAGCGTCTGCGTGTAATATACGTTTCAATGGATTCGAGTCTGAATACACCAGTACACCACCACCACCACTGGACAACAATACATAAAAAGACACAAACCAAAATAATTGTTAGACCCACGTTACTTAAAAAAAACATAGATCTGAGTCGAAAAAGGTATGAAGCTTATAGAGATGGTATGCATTATATCATGCATCACAGCTAGGGAAGAGGCCAAAAGAGGACAAGCGAAAAATTCGGACACGTGCATAGGAGTGGTCAAAAACATCACAAGACTAAAAATACTAAGAAAACAGTCAAAGCATCTATAAAGAGAATTGGAAACAAAAGAGTTATATAGATTCTACAGCTAAAAGAAGAATAAGAAGAAGAAGAAGAAGAAGAAGAAGTGTAGAATGGTGAAGGAGATCTAAAGGAGAATAAGGAGAGACCTGAAAGTGCTGAGAAGAAGAATCTTGGAAGTAGAAGGGTAAGCCTTGAATAAGCTAGAAGCTCTCTGGTAAAAGCTATGGAAACTCATGTTGATGATTTCTCAAACCTCAGATCCAAAAGAAAACAAAGCTGAGAGCTTTGGAAGAGAGGCTGCGAATGTGAAAGAATATGCAATATGGAAACTATCAAAGCTACTTTAGGGTACGTGAGAGAGAGGTCGGCGACACACAAAACAAAATTTAAAGAAAAAAGAAAAAAAGAAAAGACAGTGAGGTATTTAGGAAATTGGAGTAACGCCCAAGTAAATTTAGGTATATTCTTTTTTTTTTTTTTTTAAAGTAAATAAACAGCAGATTTGTTTAGGGTTTGACTTTCTCTCAAAACTCGAGACTTTAAGCGACATTATGTTCCGCGTTCCCTGGAGATTTTTTATTATTATATATATTTGGAATTCGAACAACTGTTGGATTCGATTTTGATTTTCATTTCTGATTTTATTTGGAATACTGTATATGATAAAGCTAATAAGAAGAATGGAATAAATACCTCATTCACTTCTATACATGCATGTTACAATTCATAAAATTCATAACTAAACTTTTTATGTTATATATGCATGAAGACTATGAGATTGTGCCTTTACAAACTCTTATCGATTACAAAAACGATATTGAGGTAAGTGCTTTTGAAGATATTAATAGTTTTTAACAAGAAAACTATTAGTTTGATGTCTTTAATTAAGGTTCAATTTATGAAAATGCTTGCGAGTTTAAAGAGAAAGTATGAGAACAATCTTGTGAAAGCCAAGAATGGTGATGAACATATCAGACTTCATGATCTCAGGGCTTTTCAATTGTCTAAGTTTGTTTGGGGAGATATTGAAGAATCACCTGTGAAATCGAAGAAAGTTATGTCTATGAACCTTGAGCTTGGTAAAAACAAAGATACTTTTCCCAATTCTTCTCTTGTTAGATCACTAGAGCGTTTTGGTGTTGATGAACTTACTCCTCAACAAGGATTGAGTAGCCTTGACTTAGAGGATAAGAAGATATTCGAGGAGCAGTTGGAAAGCTTTGCAGGTTATAGAATTCGAGTTCTATTCGCGAAAAAGTGGTTTTCTTCATGAAGTGTTAGCAAAGATGATTGAAGCACTTCGATCAAAAACTTAAGAGTTTTAAGTCTCGAAAAAGCTTCTTACTTATGAAAATAAAATTTGATGATTGTGATTACGAAGCAAATGTCAAAAATAGTACAAAATAGCTCCAAGATTAAGCATGAATAAAAGAGCTATTATGTTAAACACTAAAAAAGGAAAAAATATTACATTTAATATGTTCCAGGGTAGGTCTGGGCGTAATATCCGAATCCGTAGAACCGAACTGAACCCGACCTGAAATATCCAAACTTGTTATACTTCGGTTTCGGCTAATTACCCGATCATATTCTGTTTTCAAATAAATGTGGGTATCGGGTATTATCCGAACCGAACCCGATACATGTGAGTACTTTTTATTATTTGAACATATATATACATATGAGGACATATATGCACTAATAACTTGAATTTGTGACTTGTTTAATGATTTGAGTTATGGAACGAGCTCAAAACAAGGTTTACTTCTTGTTTTATATTATTTTCTTAAGGAAAAATTTGTTATAATTTTAGATCTTTGGGGTTTTATGGATATTTTAATATATGTTTGGGTATAATTGGACAATGTTTGGGTAAGTAATACTCAAACCCAAAATAATTTTGGTTATGTATGGGTTTTTAACCAATACCCGAATTACTTGTATTAGAAGTGAACCCAAACCGAACCCAATTCAAAATTGTACGTATAACCCAACATATCCAAAATTTCTAAATATGGAAAGAAAAAAAATCCAAAATTTCTAAACCCGAAAAACTCCAATCCGAAAAATTTGATCCGAACCTGACCTGAATACCGACATGCCCAGAGCTACTCCAAAGTGGGGAAAATTGGCTCGGATTAGTGTGGATGAAGTTTTTGGCTTTGTTATGTAGTTTTTTGGCTTGAAGACCAAAATTTATATAGTTCCAAAGTCCAAACTAGCTTAGAGAAATTGAAAGCCAAAAGAGGGTAGATATGTCTTTTAACACTCTCTTACAAAAAAAAATAGTTACTTGATTCTCAAAGAAGGGTGAATTCGAGGTTTTTTGCAGCGAAGAGAAAGAAGATGGTCGGTTGAGCTATTTTTGCTTCTCCCGACAAAATTCTCAGATCCGAATACTTCCACCATCATCATTCATTTATAAGATCTGGGTTTTACACAGCTCTGCGAGTACAGTAACTATGAGAAGGAGAGGAGGGGATAGTTTCCGGAGAGCTGGACGGAGGAAGATCTCGAATGTGGTATGGTGGGTTCTCTCTGGTATTGCCCTCCTGCTCTTCTTTCTCATTCTCTCCAAAGCTGGTCATATTGAACCTAGACCCTCTATTCCTAAGGTATATTCAATCTCAAAGATCTCTTCTTTTGTTCGATTTCAATTGCTAAATTCGAACCCTTTCTTTTGTGCAGCGACGTTACCGTAATGACAAATTTGTAGAGGGTATGAATATGACTGAGGAAATGTTGAGTCCTACTTCCGTTGCTCGTCAAGTTAATGATCAGATTGCTCTTGCTAAAGCTTTTGTTGTCATTGCTAAAGAAAGTAAGAATCTTCAGTTTGCTTGGGACTTAAGTGCTCAGATCCGTAACTCTCAGTTGCTTTTATCGAGTGCTGCTACTAGGAGAAGTCCCTTGACTGTCTTGGAATCTGAGTCTACTATTCGTGACATGGCTGTTTTGTTATATCAAGCTCAGCAGCTTCACTATGATAGTGCTACTATGATTATGAGGCTTAAGGCCTCGATTCAGGCTCTTGAAGAACAAATGAGTTCCGTTAGCGAGAAGAGTTCCAAGTATGGACAGATTGCTGCTGAGGAAGTGCCTAAGAGTCTTTACTGTCTTGGTGTTCGTCTCACTACCGAATGGTTTCAGAATTTAGACTTACAGAGAACTCTTAAGGAAAGGAGTCGTGTTGATTCGAAACTCACGGATAACAGTCTCTACCATTTCTGTGTGTTTTCCGATAACATTATTGCTACTTCTGTTGTGGTTAATTCTACTGCTCTCAATTCCAAGGCCCCTGAGAAAGTTGTGTTTCATCTTGTGACTAATGAGATCAACTATGCTGCAATGAAGGCTTGGTTCGCCATTAATATGGACAACCTCAGAGGAGTCACTGTGGAGGTTCAGAAGTTCGAGGATTTCTCATGGCTGAATGCTTCCTATGTTCCGGTCCTCAAGCAGCTGCAAGACTCTGATACGCAAAGCTATTATTTCTCTGGACACAACGATGATGGGCGCACTCCAATCAAATTCAGGAACCCCAAGTATCTTTCCATGCTCAACCATCTTAGGTTCTACATCCCTGAAGTGTTTCCTGCGCTGAAGAAGGTGGTCTTTCTTGATGATGATGTTGTAGTTCAGAAGGATCTTTCATCTCTCTTTTCGATCGATTTAAACAAAAATGTGAACGGGGCTGTTGAGACCTGCATGGAGACCTTCCACCGCTACCACAAGTACTTGAACTATTCTCATCCTCTCATACGCTCCCACTTTGATCCAGATGCGTGTGGGTGGGCGTTTGGAATGAACGTCTTTGATTTAGTTGAGTGGAGGAAGAGAAATGTGACCGGCATATACCACTACTGGCAAGAAAAAAACGTGGACCGGACCTTATGGAAACTGGGAACACTACCTCCAGGACTTCTGACATTTTACGGGTTAACAGAGGCACTAGAGGCGTCCTGGCATATCCTGGGATTGGGATACACGAATGTGGATGCTCGTGTGATAGAGAAAGGAGCTGTTCTTCACTTCAATGGGAACTTAAAGCCATGGTTGAAGATCGGGATAGAGAAGTACAAACCTTTGTGGGAGAGATACGTTGATTACACTTCTCCTTTTATGCAACAATGCAATTTTCATTGATATCTTAGGGTCCATAGTTTTACTTCCACTTCTAGACAGCTATATCTTCCACATTTGGTTACAGAGACACTTGCAAGAGTTTTGTATGCTCTAGCACCATCACTTACTGTATTTTGTGAATGTGATATTCAAAATTCAATGAAGCATCAGATATTCTCTGATATTCACACATTTTCTCTGCGGCATTATGATTTTTGCTTCAAACTTGATCTGAATAACAATAAACCCTATAATGTTGGCGACCATATAGGGGGCAACGAACTCATCTATTTCAAAAGATTGTTTCTTTTTTTGAAAGTTAAATAAAGATTCTATGTATCATCTTATAAGATTGACAAGCTTCCTTCTCTCTCTTTCTCTCAGGAAGCAGAGTAACAATGAAGAGCTGTGAGCATGAACTACTCAAAACAAGAAGAGGAAAGTCCCGCGAGGTTAGTTCACGTTTTCTCTCTTCGCCGTCTGCATCTTCTTCTCCTAACCGCAGAAACTCCACTTCTAATTCATCGAGAGATGATCAGAACAACAACGGGGTAAAAGGTCATCTAGGCTTGAAAAAGCATGATAGGATGTCAGATGGCACACGGGTTTGTTTCGGGTTACCAAACCAAAGTAGCATAGAAGTTGACACAAAAGAAAATCGTATGCCTTCACCGTGGATCAATGATGAGGATAACGTCATACTTCCTGGCAGATTTTCTGTTGATGAATGTGCATTGTACAGAGCATCATCAAGGAGAAACTCATGCTCTCTGCTATATGAGTCCTTCAACGATGAAACAGACTCAGAGTTGAGTGATGTGTCCTGTGCTTCAAGTCTTAGTACAAATCGTTCATCCTGGAACCATAAACCCGGTATCAAGGTCTCTTCTAAGTATCTGCATGATTTAACAGCTAAACCGAGCAAAGGCAACAACAAGACCAAACTAAGGTCACAAGATGATTCACAGAGAACTAATAGCTCTAAGGGCATTGAGAATAGATTGCAGAGGAATAATTCAGTGTCCAGGTATGGAAGTTCGATGTCTCAGTGGGCTCTTTCACCAGGAAGGTCATTGGACACTCAGGCGGTGACAGTTCCAAGTTCAAAACTGAAGCCTCCAAGAGGAAAAGGCGTGGGTAAACTAATCAACCTTGGTTTCGATTTCTTCAGGAGCAAGAACAAGTCATCGCCCTTTACTTCACCACTAAAACCAAAGACATGTGACACAGAATCTGCTCATCAGCTGAAGCTTATGAATAACCGGTTGCTTCAATGGAGGTTTGTCAATGCTAGAGCCTGTGATGTAAACAAGAACGTAGCCTCCCAAGAAAAGGTAATGATTGTATCATCACTTCTTCTCATGCTTGTCACTTTATTGACTTTCACATAATCATGAGATCTTTGCTTTCTTCATCCTTTGAGGCATGAAATAAAATAAAAGTGAACAACTTTTGCAGAATCAACTACTCTGTGCATGGGATACTCTTATCAAGTTAAATAATTTGGTTCTGCAAGAGAGAATCAAACTGCAGAAGAAAAACCTGGAGATGAAGCTGAATTATGTGTTTCTTTCTCAAGTAAGTGTCAGGTCCAAACCCATTTACTTATTCCAAGCAATGGAGGATATAAGCAAATATAAACAGGGTTGATACGAAATATATCTTAAACAGGTTAAGCATCTTGAAGCTTGGGAGGACATGGAAATACAACACCTTTCATCTCTGTCCATAATCAGAGATTCCCTGCATTCTGTTCTTTCCAGGCTTCCCCTCAAAGAAGGCGCGAAGGTAAATTAAATCATGCTCCTCTGATCTGTTAACTATTTGAACTCAAAACAAATATTCTTTGTCTCTATTTTCCAACAACTCCTAAGGTTTTTTCAGGTGAACTTGGAATCAGCTGTCAGTATAATTAAGAATGCAGAAGCAGTCACTGATGCTATCATTTCAACTGTGGATGATTATGCTCCCACGGTAGGTTTTTCTGGCTCTGCGACAAATGTGACATGATAGTCGTGTATCTAAGCGGTGTAATAACCTATAATGTTCCAGTAGCAGATGGAGGGTATTGTTCCACTTGCTTCCCAACTAGCGGAAGTGGTTGTACAAGAGAAGTTGATGCTCGAGAAATGCCATGACCTTTTGAGAATGATTTCCGAGTTAGAGGTATAAAGATTGTGTGTGTATTAACATTTAAAGACCTGATCTGATATGTTTCTGTTCTCTGATCATATTTTGGGATGTACACAGATGCAGGAGAGGAGCTTGAAATGCTGCTTCCTGATTCAACACAAACAGACTTTCGATACAAATCTTCTTAAACACTAGGACTGTGTCTTCCCCTGTCAAAGCTTTGCGACTCAGTTTTTTAAAAGCAAAAATTACAGTATTTTGAGGCTTAATAAATGTTGCGACTCTCGTAAGAGTCTTAGGTTCTCTGTATCAGATGGAACAAGATGGTAATAACCAGTACACATAAGCACTTTTGATGGTAATTTCCACTTGTTTCTTTCTTGGATATTGGGTTTAGTTATCTCTTTTTCAATATGCTTTGATTGCAAGAAACAGAGTCAAGAAGTGTGTAGTGTCCTCCTCTCCCGAGTGGATTTGACCATATCTTCTATATGACCGAAACCACACTTCCTTGCAGCTCTCATGGACTTGTTAAAACTCAATCATGTCACATTGCAAGATAAGTACTCTTCGTCCGCTCTAGAAACATTTATTGATGACATGGACTAGGAATACAAGAAAAGAGAGTAATGCACAAGTTCAAAACAGCGAGAGACTACATGAACATTAAAGACATGAAACAGTAATTTCAAACCTGATATTATTACTCAGCCAAAGCGTGGCCCAGTTATTTGAACGACTTTGGAAACAGTAATATCATTTATATACTACTATTAAGATTTAAGAATAAGCGTTTACCAAGAAAGAGAATATTCAGTCCTCTCAAATGGGAAATCGAAACGTCATGAAAAAAAGAGGAAAATAAATGAAAAGAGAGAGACGCTTTGTTCTATATATAAAGGAACCCTAAACAAGTGGTAAAGAGCAAAGCAAAACCTTTTAGTTTCAATGTCTAAATTCTATTCATAAACCCTAAATCGATCCATGTCTTAGAAACGATAGAAATTCCGCTGAAGATATCTTCAAGCGACGAAGATGAAATGGAGACTCCAATTAGAGAAGAAGGTGAAGAAGACTCTTCGTCGGAAGAAGAAGATGATGATATGTCTTCTAATAACCCATCAGCTGCAACAGAGAAGCAAAAGAGAGTTTATTGAGTAAAAACGAAATTTATAGGAGATAATTTTTCCTTCGTCATTTCAACCATAAAGCCAAACCACAAAAAAAAATCTCTTCATCTCCCTCAAAACTTGAAATATGGTGAAAACAACTACTCAAGGTACATCACGTAAGATATTGACAATTTTTTATTTTTATCATTGCATGAAAATTCGTTTTGTCATAATCTTAATCTCTATTTGATCTATGTGTGTAGCGAAAACCAATGACAACGTTAATTGACTCATACACTGCACAATGTTGAAAGTGTTTCAAAGTGAGATATAGAGAGTCACAAGAAGAGTACGAAAAGAATCAAAGTAAAACTCCGAAAAAAGTCTTTTGAATGCAAGAGATGTGAAAAATCTAGAGATGTGGTTGTGAACTTTGATTCCCCTATTGTGCGTTGGTTTCAGGATGGACATGGTATACCCAACACCCCTCAAGGTTTGAAGAGGGTTTTGATCGTCAGAACAAGCTGCGAGAAAGCCGATGTTTAATATGAAACATTAGCTCCTAAACGAAAGAGACTAAATACTGTGAAGAAAGTCACTAAGTTTATTGAAGACAATGAACAATTCAAAGACATGAAGATTGAAGAGGTTTCTTTTACCGCACCCAAACAGCTGAAAAGGAAAAAGTTCTAAATAATGATGTTATAGTTGTTGATATTAAAACTTGAAAAATCAACAAGTTAAGGAAACTAAAGAGACAGAATAAACCTTAACTTGTTGATCTTTTCAAGTTTTGTTATCGGTAACTACAACATCCTTACTTATATTTTTTTCTTTTCAGCCGTTTGGGTGCGACAAAAGAAACCTCTTCAATCTTCATGTCTTTAAATTGTTTATTGTCTTCAATAAACTTAGCAACTTCCTTCACAGTCTTTAGTCTCTTTCGTTTAGGAGATACTGTTTCATAATAAACATCGGCTTTCTCGTAGCTTGTTCTGACGATTAAAACCTTTTATAAACTTTGAAGGGTTTTGGGTATTACCATGCCCATCCCGAAACCAACGCACAGTATGGAATCAAAGTTCAAACACATCTCCAGGTTCTTCACATCTCTTGCATTCAAAAGACTTTTTCGGTGTTTTACTTCGAATCTCTTTGCATTGGATCTTAATAATGTTTGAGCCGACCATGTTCTACATATGATGAACAAAACTCAAGCACTAGCGATTATTAAGGCTTTTTTTTTTATTTCTATCGATCTTTTTTTTTTTACCTATTGATAATGTTGATGTTGAAATACTCAAACATGGAAGTGGAATTCAAAAATACAACTAAAGATCTGTTTTCTTAGTACATACAGAATTGAGAAACAGAGAGATGAAAAATGCCAAGAGTGTGAACAAAAGTCCACAAAACAAAAGCCTCTGACGGAGAAGGAGGCTTTTAGGTGTTACCCAAACAAAACGCACACAATACGGCGTCGTTTAGAATCAGAAAAGACATTTCTTTATGGTCACTTGATTCTCTCTTCCTTCATCAATCAATCTCGTCTCCTGGAAAACATTAGGGAGCCTCTCAGATCCTCAAGAAAACCCTAAATCAAAAGTCGAGATCGATGGCGTCCTTCGCTCGCCGTGCCATGAGCTTAGCTCAGATCCCATCTGCTCGTATTTCCTCTGGAGCCGCTTCTATTGGTCAGCGTCGTTGCCTCGCCGGCGCCGCTGGTAAATTCTCTCTCCCTCTTCCTTCTCTTTTCGATATTTACGATTTTTTTCGGTATCAATTTTGGTGGCGTATAGCTTATTTCGCACATTTTATGTCTAATTTGTGTTTTCACGAATTTTAGATGAACCAAATGTTACAACTTTGTGAAGATTTTGTATATCATTGGCGTTGTCAGGTTCCAAATTGAATCACTGTATACAAAAAATTGAGTTTTTGAGCATTTTGTGGATTTGTCTGTGTACTGTGCAGATCACCATGGATCTACCAAGGTTGACTTCTGGAAACAGCCCACGAACCCAGGAAACTGGAAAGAGGAGCATGTATGTATCAATCATGTGTTTGTGACACTGTGTTTTTGTTAATGAAAGCTGTGATTTTTTGTTGAATTGATTCCTTCTGTTACCTGACCAATCTGCAGTTTGTGCTTATTTCTCTGTCTGGCTGGGGCTTACTTTTCTACAGTGGATACAAGCTCGCCACTGGGGGAAAAAAAGAGGTACTTACTCTTGCTCTTCAGCTCTTGCTCTTCTTCCATTGCCTAGAGGCTTCGGGTTCCTTCCCTTATACATAGTTTTTTTTGCAGACGCCTGTGGAGAGTACACAATGAGTTTCATTGTCACCAGGAAGACCTTTTATGGAGAGACCTCTCATTCTCATGCACTTTGTTTTCCCTTTTAGCAGATTGTGACTGGTCTTGTGTTTCATTTTGAAAATAATTTGCATCACTTTTGAGATCTGATGATGTCTGCAATGGATAAATTCTTGACAGTTTTGTGTTTCATAATATCCTATGTTTGAAACAGACAGGATTTAAGCAAATCATTGTCTCACTACGTATGTTGATATATGCTTTCGAGCTATTTCCTTCCATTCTATTTGTCTGGTTTGGATACCAATTTTTGTTGGAGGTATTTCTCCATGTATGTCGTCCACCTTCCAAGTACATATTGGCTAATCCAAATGTTTGTAGCTGCTCTTGTCTCATGCTTTTATTCTTGACATAGTTTATTCAGCATACTATTACAGTCACTGCTTGCTTCTTGTTATCGATCTCCTGCCTTGTGTGTATTTGCCGAGGTTATATGGTTGAATTTAGATTAGATTCATGTCCTCGTAGTGGTGCTAAGTTAGTTTTCCAAGCCCCAAGTCGGTTTTTTTTCCAGTATGTGATCCCTACTTGGTCTCTCCACTCGCATAACAGGTGTAACAAGCTACTGATTAAAGAAAATGCAGAGCATACATTACAAGTTTTTGCAGAAGAATTAAATAAGTTAGAGAAATGAAGTCAAATGGGTTTGGCATTGGTGGTGAAATCGAGGCAAGTCTGGCAGTTACAATCAGAGAAACGGCAGAGCTTGCAGCCGAAGCAGACGCAAGAAGTGCAGCCTTTGCAGGACGGTGAGCGAGTGCAACCTCTGAACACTTTCCTGCTCCCTCTTTCTTCCTCCTCCTCGCATGTTATCTTGTCGTATGGGTAATCGCAACACTTCCAATTAGGCTCAGCAATTGCATCATGGTGCATCCGGCATTCCCCTCTGCTCCTCAATCTGAACCTCCTCTCCTTCCCGCATGTGCTGCACCCAACAAACTCATCCCGATGAATGACTTTCGATACGTTAGAGTTCTTCAATGCTTTGTTGTAGTATCTGAGCAACACTGTCTTTGAAAGCGGAACCTTGTCTCCTTCAATGAACACCCAAACATTGTTCCTCCAGTTTCTAGAGGTTTCTCTCTCAGAATGCTTCTCGAAGGCAGCAGGCGTCAACTTGTCTACCATCATAGAATGAAAGCTGTCAATCAGATCACTTTGAAAGAAACTCGAACTTGTGATATAAAATGGAGATACATTACAATGTAAGGTTATCCCACACTCTAAAAGACTGCATGAAACATATCACATCTAGCAAATACAAGCAGCCTCATAGTTCACCGAGGCCAAAGAACAGTTACATTGCATTCTTGACACTATCATGAATCCATACACATTCACATGGAACATGCATATAGAAAGATGTGAGAGAGAAGAAGAGGAACCTTCGAGACAAGCAGGAGTGCATTGGCAGGTGATTTGAAGTTCTCCATCTGAAAATATCTTAAGCCTCGCAACGGCGTCTCCGTAACGGTGGCTGGTGCAGCCACACATGACCTCGACGTAATCGTCTCCCACATGGACTCCACTTATTTCTTGTAGCTCCTCTTTGCTGAACAACTCCTTCGACCCACATTCTCTCTCCATCTCCGATCGGGACCAAGTAAACCACGACGAAGGGCTCCTTCTCCTTCCTATGAAGTATTATTATATAGGATCAGAGCCCTAAACACCAAGGGACAAGAAGGTAATTTGACATGAGTAAACGAGAAAAAGCCCTAAAGGAGCTAGCATCAGTAGTAACGAAGGATCTGACAATTATATAGAAAAATCTCAAAGGTAAAAGGCTTTTGGAGTAAAACAAAAAGAGAGAGAGACTTTGGTGTTTTTCTAGGTTTTAGGGGATTTGAAAGAAACTCTCTATAGAGACAGAGAGATGATGGATGCAAATTAGGTGGCCAAAGAAAAATACAAGTCGTGAGGCATGGGAATTGTGAATCTTTTAATTTTTAGAATAATATTTTATAATATTATCTACGTTAACGTTCATACATAGATGTGTTCTTGTAATTGTCCATATATGGTTGGTTGATGATAAAAGAGAAGAGATTAAGTAAAGTTGTTCTCTAAACCCACATGTAATTACCTCTTCTCTTCTTTCTTTTCTCTCTTTTACTTGTGACTTTTGAGCTCTACAGGTTTCATGGGTCTACCATTTATGTACACAAATAATGCTTTTTTTCTTAAGAGTTAGGTGTATGATAGTCGCATCTGGTCCTTATTCTCCATTGCGGCCCAACTCCAATGTGCCCATACATATGTATGTACATGTATACACATATACAAGGACACACCTAACCTTTAATTGTCTACGTCAATGTGTGTAGGCATGTCATAAATTACATTTTTTTTGTCTAAATGTAACGTATACTCCTTCCGTTTCAAATTAGTTGTCGTTTAGAAGTTAAATTGTGTTTCAAATTAGTTCTCGTTTTGATGTTTTTGACGAATTTTTTAATTTATTCTTGTTCTTTTAACCTATTGATTGATTATATCAAATAAAACAACACAATAATTAGTGATAAAACAGAAAAAGATAAATGTTCTTTTAACCTCCTTCCCCTTGTTGCAAACCCAAAAAAATGACCAAGAAGAACTCAAGTCAATAACGAGCCGCACCAAACTCCACCTCATCCACGTTGTTTTTAGAGACTTTTGACCCTCGAATTTCACCTACGACCAAATTAATAGAAAACCAGTTGTCTTTTCACTTTAACAAATCATATAGACCACAACCTCCATATATATAAATTTGAAGGACAAAGATTGTTAATTACCACATGGTCACGATGCTACCAATAGTTCACTATACATTAGTTAATGACTTGCATGCATTGCCATATAGATATATGCAAAACAAGGCAAAATGCTAAGAAAACAACAGCTTTAAGAACCACGGCAAAAGACGAGGCTACACAAAACAAATCTCTCACAGTTGTTGAGGAAAAACACCAATGATGAGATCTGATGTTTTGGCCTCTCAATGAACGTACCATCATTTTATCATTTCACTTTTTATTTAATCTTTGCTAATTTCAATTGTCACTCATGGCAATGTATATCACATCTAAACACAAAATGAAGATAAATGATCGATGTCGGTAATAATACGTTCTAAGAATGACAACATCATACTGTTTTTACTTTTTTTACTTTGAAATTTATGAATTGTTGAGCAAGTCCATATATCTTTCAACGATCTGGTCAGGTGTATAGTCCGTATAATACCCTTTTCCCACAAGCAGACCTTCCTCTCTGCCAAGCCTCTCGATCAGTCCCTGTACTTCATCTCCCCCCACTTGGCTTGGATTCAACAAGTTACAGGCAACCTCTATGACTCCTTCCCCGTGCACCAGCGCCATTGTCTGCACTGAAGCCAAGCCCCCTCCTCTCTCGCTCGTCTTCCTCGCTATTCTCCTCACTGCCTTGAGATCGTTTGACATGACAGGCACGTTATAGTTACTTACCCACCCACACGCCCCAACCGCTACAACCCCTTTGGCTTTGCTCACCTCTTGTGGCCCTGCGTCTGGCTTCAGTGGCACCATCTCCAGGTCAAACCCACCTGCCCATTCATGTCCCTCCCTGTTTGCCTTGAAGTACCCCAGCTTTCTTCTGATCGAATCCAGGGTGCACTGCTCCTTTTCTGCTGCTCCATAGAGATATGTAGGAACTGCACCAAGGTGGGTCATATATCTCAGTCCAGTCCACATATCAATATAGAGATTGCTACAAAGACTTCCAAGTTCTATGGCCTAGACGAAGATGAGATTTTAAACACAGGGCATCACTTTGCCTATTACAACGTACACAACAACTACACCATACAAGCAATACTCTGTTCTTATCTTGATAAGAGCAGAGAGCAGATCATTGCTACAAAGACTTCCATATTCTATGGCCTAGAGATAATGAGATAGTAAAAACAGAACATCACTCTGCCTATCACAAAGTACAGCAGACAAACAATGCTCTGTTCTTATCTTGATAACAGCAGAGAGCAGAGCATTGCTACAAACTTCATGTTCTATGGCTAGTCATTTTTATAAGAGCAGAGCATTGCTCATAGACTTCCATGTTCAATGGCTTATCACAAAGTACACATCAACAGCAGCATAGCAACAATGTTCTGCTCTTAGCTTGATAAGTATCTTTTAAAATTCAGGAATTCACATGTTTATGACTGAGGTCTTCTATTAGGTACTGACCTCGAAGAATGGAGCCGATATCCATTGCAAGGGAATTGGCGACGGAAGAAACTTGTTCTATAGAGGTTTGAGATAAGGGGTGAAAGCATATGTGGTCAACCACTCCAAGGCGGGGATGAGATCCACAGTGCAACTCAAGATTGATAGTGTCGAGAGCAGTCTTAACCATAGCAAACACCGCATTCTTCAAGGAAGAAGACGACCCGTTAGCAAGCGAGGATACAACAGTGTAACCAACCCTGCCATAAGCCGCATCTTCAAACTTGTTGACAATTGCAGCTGGTGGAAAAGGCTTTAAAGCTCTCTCAATGGCTTCGAGGGCCGTCTTATTCCGCGCTTCAGATATGTAAACCTTGCAACAACCAAGCATTTCTCTCAACATCTCCTCCGACCACCTATACAAATATATATCTACAGATGTGAGTTTGTTTGTTCATTATAAGGCTAAAAAAGAAGTTATCCACCAGATTTAGACTTGTGGTCAGCATTCACATGTCCAGAAAAAAGGACAAGCCAATAAAACATAGATTGTCTACACACACACTTCTCTTAAAAATACAAACTTTGAGGAAACGAGAGAAACTTTGAAAGCCATACATACAATACAAGAGTGTTTTGATGGAGGGAGGTCTTAAAAGTCGAGATTGGAGGAAGGATTCGGGTATCCTTTATACTCAAATTGTTTCTTGGAAAAGCCGAGAGATGCACAAATGATGCTGAATTTGACTCTGAGATCATCCTTGATCCCGTCTTTAGCTTCGTCCTCGGGATCCAAAAGCGGGATTTTATCGAGCAAGACATGGAAATCATTGAGATGCTTATGGAGCTGAGGAGAGAAGCGTGTAGGATCAATACGGAGAGCTGAATTCCAAAGAGCAGAGCAACCTCTGTAGAATCCAATCAGCTCGCCTGTCTCGAACCCGAGTTTCAAACCCAGATGACGAGCGTCTTCACGACCGGACACAAGACCTTCTTCGTAACCCTCATCGAAGCCTTGTTGAACATGTGTCTCCTCTAAACGCACGATACAATCGAGGAAATCTTCGTTCAGACCAGAACTCATAGAAGAAACTTTGTTTGATTGTTTTTATGTTGACAAAGATCAAGAACAAGCTAAAACGGTAATAGAGATCGATCTGATATACAGACAAGGACGAACGAGGAAAGAGATTAACAAAACTCACCAGTTCGATAGAATTTGCAGCAGCAGAATTAATGGAGGTGATGAAAGTTGTAAAATAATTTTAGGGTATACTATTTGATAATGGACAATGAATACAAAACTTGGGCCTTCTTGGATCATAAACTTGGGCCCAATATAACTGTCCTGAGGGATCTAAAGAACGGGAGAGAGAGAAGAGCATTGAATGGTGAAAGCTGTATAGCAAGTTGGGGGATCACGTTCATGTGCCTTTCTGCTTTTTCCTATTAAGTGGTGTTCTTACCAAACATGTTTTGAAGAGACTTGTAAGTAAAAGGATCACTTGCATTAGTCAGAAACAGAGAGATAAATGAAAAACAAAAACATTAGCTAAGACTTAAGAGTCTAAAGTAGGCAATCAAGCGACATACAATGGCAAGTAGCTTGTTGGAAAAAAAAAACGAATGAATTAAAACAAAAAACGTTGTTGGTTCATCAGACTCAGTGGTATGATTTGAGGACAGCACCGCAGATATGACAGACGATAGCTTTCCAAGCTTTGCGGTAAAAAGGGACCCCACAGAATCTTGTGGAGGTTCTCATGTCGGCAACAACTGCTCCTCCTCCGCATCTTGAGCACAACCCGGCCGCTGGCTTCCTCCCCCGGACTTTCTTTCTCTGGTCTACAAGGAAACAGAAGATGGCCATTTCTTGAATGTTGTTGTTGTGTTTTTATTTGAGGTCTTGTTGGAACAAAGAGGCCTAGTGGTGTGTCTTAAATAGCAGTTTGGGCGTTATCTAACCGTTCGGATCGGGGCCGCGTGTCACACACAGATACAGCTGACTTGCATTGACTTTTGAGTATTCAAATTCGACATTGAATTATAATCACCACTTGTGCAACATCTTCTTATCACTCTCAACTGTTTGACTATTTATTGCTACAGAAGCCCATTTCTTCATTAACTACACCCATTGACTTTCTCGTTCGTAGCCATTATTTTAACAACGAAATGATGCCTATTGTTAAGGTCACCCATACGTTAGTTGTCACGTATGCGTTGGAAGCGGCGTCTCTGAGTGGACTGTTTACTTGCATATTTAGGATTTCACAATTTGGAGCTTCTTTGAAAGATGATTAATAAGAAAAAGTAAGTAAGAAGTTGACTTCACCTTTTACCAAAAAAAAGTAAGAAGTTGAGTTCACTGGAATCTTAGTTAAATGAAATCGGGAGGAAAACAAAAATGAAGTGAGTAGCGGAGTATAATCAATCCCCTTCAAGAGGATCTAACGTTCACTGTTTGTTTGTATGTTAAATGGGAAAAAATTGGAGATGGGTTAAAAGGTGTGTGTATGTGGTCATTGGTCAGAGAGCTGCCATCATTGCTCGTCTTGTGGCCTCCTGCTTCATCTCTGCTGCTTTCCCGCTCCCCCTGAAGTACATGTACACTTGCTGTTCCCACACACACACACAACAACAACAACAACTTGTTAACCACTTCTTCCTTTTTAACTTATCTACATGAATAAATGATTCAGCAAAGGAGGGAACCTGAATAACCCAGATGCTGACGAGTGACTCCAGACAGAAGAACCCAAACCCAATGAAGTAAAATATCTGCCACCACCTCACCAAAAGTTAGCCTTACTCAAAGTCCACAACTGTTTAAGTTATTCGCTACCTAAGCTTTCAACTTACCCCGACCAAGATATTCCCACTCAATACGTCGATCGCCGGCAATATTCCTCTGCATAACACAACAACATATGATGATTCCACCTCTTTCCTTTTGTGTGATTTAGAAACTAATTTGTTACTTACGTCAGCGATTTTCCCTTGAAGATAATTGGAGGAGCCACCGCCGCAAACACACAAAACGCTATGTGAAACTGCAATCATATTTTAAGCTTTTACTCACTTCCACCTTTTGATGTGTCAAAGCCATTAAAAAAAGTTCACTGAAACCAAATGGAAAACTCACCAGATACGTGAAGAAAAACCACCCAAACTTCAGAGCACTATCAGTCCTGCACACAACCAAATCAACACACATCTCAATGAAAGTTTTGACTCTTAACTACGATGCTATCTGGAATACTCTTTTTGTTTTCCCTCTAAATAAAGGAACACACGACGCAGTAGCAGATAAGATATTTTAAAGGAAAAATCTTAAGTGGCATGAATACCTCATGGCACGATAAAGAGGGCGATACCACATAACATACGCTCCAGGAACCCCTGATATGAAATAGATAATAGCTAGAAACCATATTGTTGGACCTACAGCCAAAATACATAAGTCAGCAGATTAGCATCATACAGGTTCAGTCTACTTGGTAAATTTTAACTGTTCCAAGACTTACCTTCTCCCTTAATCCACGCAGTAGTAACTGCGACAATGTTCCATAACAGGCACACCACAAGACCTACCAAACAGAGATTAAGATTGTTTACTAATATATCAAGAAATCCACCTCTGTTGCAACTGCAGATGCGTTGATCATTTGAAAGAGAAAACACATACCCAGCATTGATGTGAAAGCAACATATTGGATTCTCTGCAGATGGATGGGTATCTCATTTGAAATGTCATGATGGATGAGAGGAAAAAACGGTGGCCAGTTTTTCTCTTCTATCACAATTCCGGCTACCAAAATAAAGATGACAGCATGAGCATTTCACATGGAACGAAATGTCAGGTTTCTACAAAAGATAATATTGACAAAGATACCCTGTGCTATAGCATCTTCTTTCCGCTTGATTTCCTGGAAAATAACACAACAGATTTCAGAAAACCGAAAGACATATGTTTGAAAGGCTGTAGCTACAAACCACTGTGGCTAAACTTTCCAGAATAGATAATAAGAGAGTGAGGCGACAGACTAAATACCCATATAATACTTACAAATGATATGCAATCAGATGAAAATTAACTATTGTTGGTTCGGATAAAATGAAAAACCTACTGCTAACCATTTGAGAAATGACATCAGGGTATGTGACATTAGTTGGTTTCAAATCCAATCACAGCTTACCTGCTCCCGCCTCTTCAATTCAGCCTCCTTTTCCCGGAGTTCCTTCTCCTTAGCTTTCAGATCCTAGAAGTTGGCAATCATAAAGTTGTCTCAGGGATTATTCTGAGAAGATACTTGGTACGTAGGCTTCTGTGGATGTGGAAAGTACCTTTCCAGAGTCAAGAGGAATATCCATTGTGGCACCACGGTCGTACGGCTCAGGGGGAAGAGGAGAAAGCTTTGACGTTGCAGCTGGGACACTTGTAGGATTCTGAAGGTTCAAACACAAGTAAGTAAACCATTACACCATATCCAAGATCAGTAAAAAGTATCAATGGCCACATGTAAGCACTAAACTGGAAATGGAAAAAGATGTAAGTGAGATTAATAAACAATTGAGGCTATGACCAATTGAAATTAGGGTATAGATCCCTGGGTAATTGGAAAGCATTACATAGAATGAGCGAAAACATAAAGCAATTACATACTGAAACTTGTTATCACCCTTCCCAGAGACACTCACTTCACAAAGCCCAACAATCATACGAACACAAGAAAGCGTAAAAGTATGCGTAAATCAATCAATCGATCAACTACGTTTCTTCCTTGTGCATTGAAACCGAAAAGTCATTCCCAAGAATTGCGAGTAACACTACGTACACGTTACAACAGGAATGTGAGAAATCAGATCAGAAACAATGCGATTCAACAAAATCGAATAAAAAGTAGATCCCCAGATGATGATGATGATGATGAGATTGAATCAAGCTTACCGCAAAAGGATTAATTTCTCCGTCATCAAAGGAATGAGACTGGTAGCGAGACATTGCACCGTTACTCAGCAAATCCAATCTCTCTACACGGATCACACCGAGCGAGAGAGAGAGAGAGAGAGAGAGAGCGATTGGAGATGAAGCAATTGGGTGCGCGTTTTAGAGTAATAAGGAAGTGTTTGGCGCGTCTGGGTTATACCCGGTTTTCTAATCCGGAGATAACCAACAAACCAACATTTTAACATTAGTAAAATGAAAATCTACAAAAATTAATAATAATGATGGGACCATAATATTTTATTAATTTATAGTGATGATAAATTTTCTATAAAAAAAGCACCATTACTTTATAAAGATGTTTGTTTTAATTTTTTAAAATTTTAGAAAAATATGAGTTGAAATAATTCAATTTGGATGTTATAATTTTTGTAATATCAGAATTGTAAATTTAATATTTCAAAAAAATCATTTGGCAGTAAATCACAATAATTGTATCATTTATACAAATGATATACATAAATTTAAGTTTATGATTAATAACTTCAACTATAGTAGACTATTGGAATGAACATGATGCATACCAAAAAGTTGAAAATTTGCAAAAAAATAATGGCTAATTGTATTACGAAGTTATAAACGATATACTATCATAGGATAGTTTAAAAACACAACATAATTCAATTAAATTTAGAGACAAAACAATTGGTTGATTCAATAAAAGTTTGAGAAATACTCTAACGAAAATTCAATACTTAAAAAAAATTAAAACCATAGATTATATATTAACTTAAATATAGATCTAATTATGTGATTATTAATTTATGATGTTATTGATACCATACTTTTATCTAGAATTTTGTTAATTTTACACTAATCCGACTCGAGACCGGTATAATTTATTATTTTCTGCATAGTTTTAATTTATAGTGGTTTTACCGTAGTTGCTTTATCTAATTCACAATCATCATCACACTGAAACGAGAAACAAAACATTATTGGTTGACAAAACTAAAGAGATGAATCATATTATGAAGAATATGATAAAATACTATTTAGAAAGAAAAAAGATTCAAAATTTGAAGTAGCAGTACTATGGATTTTTGGAAAAACTCAGAGATTGCTAATCCTAATCCGGTGGAAATACATTGGGGGTGTTGTGGATAGACTAAAAGGCCAAAGCAGAGTAAGCTGTGTGCCTGTGTCACACTCACACACTCTACATATATAATAATACAAGCAAGGCTCGTTAAAGAACAATGGTTTCGACTTTCTAAAGAATACTAATAATACCACTTGTTTTGTATAAGAGACAATCTCCTTAAACTATCTTCTTCCCGTATACTGATTATCCCCATTTGAGTCATTTCTCCGATGTTCTCTCTGGATCATGTCTGAGAGGTCTTGAACCACTTCTGACATTAGTGGCCTGTACTCTGGTTCCGACTGTCCCAACACATAGATGTTAATACACACTGTAGTTCACATTGGTGTAAGAAAATTTGTATTCTTTTCTAGTGATGCTTACCTGAACACAACGTGATATCACATCAGCAAAGTGTGACAGCGACTTGGCTGGATAGTCACCCTTGAGGGATGGGTCGACCATCTTCGCTAATGCATCAATGTCGTGAAGCTGTGGGATTGCCCATCTCACCAGAAATTGCTCTCCTCTATCCCGTTTCCTGCATAACGTTTCCATTTCTTTTTAAGAACAAAAGTTCAAACCACAAATACATATGAATAAGACCTCATTTCCACTCACTTGTCATATGACTTGCGACCTGTCAAGAGTTCTAACATAACTACTCCAAAACTGTAGACATCACATTTCATTGTATAGATCCCATATTCAAACTCTGGAGCTCCATATCCGTAGGCCGCTAAGAGTTGACCCGATAACTAAAACAAGCACAAACTAGCTTGGAGTGGAACATATACAAATGCTATGAGACAAGCAAATCAGATTTCTCAGGAGTCTTGCTTACCTGACTTACGGCACCTGAGGAGATTAGAGGAGCCAAGCCGCAGTCTGAGACATGCACCCTTATATCGTCATCAAGGAGAATATTTGCAGACTTGAAATTTCGGTGGATACTAGGTGGATCACAGATCTCATGCAGATACTCCAGAGCTTTTGCAGCTTCTAGTGCAATCCTAACACGGACATTCCATGATAGTTCAATCTTCAACCTGTCATCAATATGCAGCAAATCGTGCAGTGTACCGTTCCTACAATACTCATGGATCAGAAGCCTTTGACTGTGCTCAGAACAGAAACCCACGAGTTGGACAATATTGGCATGCCGTATTCTATCTATATTATTCACTAGCTCCAAAAATTTGCCTTCTTCTTCATGATTGGGAGACTTCTTATCCAACTTCCTCACAGCGAAGAGCTATCCAAGAAAGTAAACTAACTTATCAGTTGCGGAAATTGAATACACATAAAGAAAGAATGAATGTAATGCATATATACCTTTCCACCTGGAAGCTCTGCCCTGTAGACACTCCCAAGCATGCCTGTTCCAATAAGGTTTTCGTGGGAAAAGCTATTTGTGTGTTGTTGTAGAGATGCGACCGTGAAATGCTTCACAGCTGTCAAGGGACCATGGGATTTACTGGTTGTCCTTTTTAGAGATGCTTCAGCAGGTTCAGTCGCCTTTGCGATGACCCTTTTGATAGGTGGAATTGATGAGGGATGCATCAAATCCATAGCATTGCCATTCATGTCTATCTCATGACTCTCCTGCTTTGATTCACTTCCTACGCTTCTTTCTGCCCCACCATGCAGCTTCGAAGCACCTCCTACTCTCTCTTTTGGTCTAGCCTCCTTGTCTTTTGTTTGAATTTCATTGAAGAAGAGAAAACAAACATGTGACTTTCTTGAAATCTAAAAGTGAAGAAATCAAGATATGAGATTTCACCTTTATTGAATGTATTGGATGGAGGAAGCATAGAAGCATTTGAGCGAGAACCCTCCCTTGCCCTCCCGTATTCACTAGTTAGGTGCGGTTTGGATAGTTGTTCACTGTCTTCTCTTTTTCTGAGACATTTTCTCCCACAAAGTAGACATACCAAGGCCAAAACCACAAATGAAAAAGCCCCAAGAATGGATATCCAAATAATTCTTTTACTGGTAAATGAGTCTTCTTTCCCTTGAGGAGTTGGTCGGGATGGGTGATGATCAGAAGGGGGTGATCTCACGTGTGCCTGACCATGACCAGCTGATGCATTGGGAGATGGTGGTCCAAAAAATGGCCGCTTAGGTGATGTTGGACTTGGAGGTGTTTCAGGTGAAGGCGATGGAGCAATAGTGACGTTAAACAGATTACCGCCTTTTCTGCATCATAGTTTGTCACATCAGCGGACTGATACTTTGACAAGAAAAAGTAGCAGAATTTGTAGATGTAAAGTTGGAACGAGCAATGAAAACTGTTGCAGCTTACATGAAATTTGGTATACTCAACAACTTTTCTGGTATAGGTCCATTGAAGAGGTTGTTCTCAACGTTCCTGTAGAGTTAATAAGAATGAGAGTAAGCAAGTGGCAAGATATATAACAGTTGACAGGAAAAGAAGATGGGATGGCAAAGAATTTGTACAAGTCCTTGAGGGGAAGATCTTGAAGAACATCAAGCTCTCCTGAAAGATGATTGTTCTGCAAAAGCCTGAAAGGATGAGAAATCAGAACAACGAACTGAATGAGACCTACTCAACACAGACTGATATGTATATGGAATGCAAAGGAGAAACTCACAAGGATGTAAGAGTCGAAAGATTCTGCATGGAAGGAGGTAATGGTCCACTCAGATTGTTGCTAGACAAATCTCTACGCATATGTCGAATGTTCGGTTACACATATATACAGAAAACAATCTTAACACAGCTGATTTAGAAAGCAGACCTACATATTGATCATAAGGCCAAGGTCTTGAAAGACATCGGGTATCTTGCCAGACAAAAGGTTATTGTTCAAGGACCTGTAAGACCAAAGAAGTCTTAAACGCTTATCACCGGTAGAGAATGAATGTGATGACAGAGAGAGCAGAGACTTACATGACAGACAAAGATTTTAAGGAGGAAAGAGATTCTGGGATGGTTCCTGTAAAGTTGTTACCTGAAAGAAACCTGTGAAAATGTAAAGATTGTAATACAAGATGTTGAATAAGAAAAAAGAGGGGATTTGCGAGTTGGAAAATGGGAAACATACAAGTTCTGCAATGAAACAGGCAACGTGGATGGGATACTTCCTCCAATGTGATTGTTGCTAAAATCCCTGAGACAAAACATCAAAAGGTAAAAATAAGGAGAGAAGCAGATTAAAGAAGCAAAAGTCATAAACGCAAGAGAGGATAAAGTACATTGCTTTAAGAGAGGTAAACATGTTTAAGCCAACACCAAGCTCTCCTCCAAGATTGGCACTGATGAGAATTCTGAAAAAGGGTGAGAGTGTTGTTAGAAGAATGATAAAGAAAAGTAAGAAGAAGAAGATGGGAGGTGTCGTTTTTTACATTGTTTCTACTTGGGAAGCATTACATAGAACACCTTGCCAGCTCTCACCACATGGGTCACCTCCAGATGCAACCCAACCGGGGAGAAGAGGAGACTCCAGTGCAAGGAAGAGACTGTTAATAGCCGCAACTAAAGCAAACAATCAGGGTACGATTAGCTATACTAACATTACCATTACACAAAAGGGAAAAACAGAGAGAATTAGGGGCTTACCATCGTCAGGATTGGTAAGAGCAAGTGACAAGGAGGGAAGGGAGATAAGGGCAAAGGAGAGAAAACCCAGGAAGCAGATGTTGTTGTCTCTCCCAGATCTCATCGATCTCATTCCGAATCCAGTAGACACTAAGAGAGATATGTGAGTGAACAGAGTCGTTGAAAATTCAAAAGCAAAACTTAGCAGCCAAGAATATGATTCGACAGACGAAGGAAAAAGGTGAGTAAGAGAACTTTATGTTATCTTAAGAGAAAAGGGAATGTTTTTTTGCAAGTGAGTGAGAGAGAGCGTCACTGTGTGAATGCGATTCTTCTTAGTTCTTACAAGCAAATCTAAACTTGTGTTTTCAAAATTTGACGGGCAGACGAAACAGAGAAGACGACAAAGAAGCTTTTAATGGGCCTACATTTATTTATGATAAGGAATATAATGGGCTTTAGTTTATAAACAATAGGCCCAAATGAGACCTTCTTGTAGAAGAAGAGGGTTCATCGTCACCTTAAACTCATTACCGTCACCGGTGAGATTCCTCCAAAATCGGGACTTTTTCTCAGGACGTTTGAGATGCATTCGCGCTCCGCCTTGCTCTATAGATTCCTCCGTCCGGCGTCGAGATGCTTCTCCTCTTCCTCGGCTGTAACTCCGGTCACCGTAACGCAATCTCCCAAGAGTCTCGAGGCTCTTCGAGCTCGGCTGGCGAATGAGTCGCCTTCCCTAACCGATTTCATCCACGGCGATACCTATTCGGTGGAAGTTGGAACCAAAAAGAAACCTCTCCCGAAACCTAAATGGATGAAGGAATCAATTCCCGGCGGCGAGAGATATGTCCAGATCAAGAAGAAATTGAGAGACCTTAAGCTTCACACCGTCTGCGAGGAAGCGAAATGTCCCAATCTCGGTGAGTGCTGGTCTGGTGGTGAAACTGGAACCGCCACCGCTACGATTATGATCCTTGGGGATACATGTACACGCGGCTGCAGGTATCATCATCTACCGAATTTGCCCAGCTTGATTCTCTCTTTTCTCTGAAAGGGCTTCTATTTTAGGTTTTGTAATGTGAAGACATCGCGTACACCTCCACCGCCTGATCCAAATGAACCTAACAATGTGGCTGAAGCAATTGCTTCCTGGGGGGTTGATTATGTTGTGATCACCAGTGTAGATCGAGATGATTTACCTGATCAAGGGAGTGGTCATTTTGCTGAAACTGTTCAGAGATTGAAATTCTTGAAGCCGGAGATGTTGATTGAAGCACTAGGTAATATAATGATCTGGTGGGATTGATCATCATGAGTTTTGGTTTTTAATTTGTTTTGTTGTTTGATGATGTAGTTCCTGATTTCCGCGGAGATGGTGGATGTGTTGAGAAGGTTTCCAAGTCAGGGCTTGATGTCTTAGCTCACAACATTGAGACAGTTGAAGAGCTTCAGAGTTTTGTGCGGGACCATCGTGCTAACTTTAAGCAGTCATTGGATGTGCTTAGGATGGCTAAGGAGTATGCACCTGCAGGCACCTTAACAAAGACTTCTGTAATGCTGGGATGTGGAGAGACCCCTGATCAAGTGGTTAAGACAATGGAGAAGGTGAGAGCAGCAGGGGTTGACGTTATGACATTTGGCCAATATATGCGACCATCTAAACGCCACATGCCAGTAGCTGAGTACGTGACACCAGATGCCTTCGAGAGGTATCGCCTTCTTGGCATGGAAATGGTAATGGTCTCTTCCTTGTTTTCAAGTTTTATTAGCTGAGAATTGCAATGGGAAAGTAGGCTAATATGGAATCTTGTAAACAGGGATTCAGATACGTAGCATCAGGACCAATGGTGAGGTCGTCGTACAAAGCGGGAGAGTACTACATAAAGTCGATGATAGAAGCCGATCGAGTGGCTTCTCCTTCTACATCCCCGTAGATTACACACTATAATATGTGAATTCTTTCACTTTATTGCTTTGTTTCTTCTGCGGGTAAGCCATTCACAACACTTATCCGCCACATTCTGAATAATGTAATACTATTATTGTCCAATCTTCCATGTGTGTCTAGTCTCTCTCTCTTTCTCATACTATCATTGTACTTGTGGAATGTTTCATCTTTCTCTGATATATACCAGTCACTCTGTTCTTTTAGGAGCATTGTCGATTTTTGTCTGGCTACACTGTTGAACTTGAAACAGTAGTGGTGAGGACTAATCACCAACTCATGAACCCTTGTGTTAATAGTAGATTGTAGAATGAATAGCGGTAGAATTGTTTTTGCATATCTTTTAATATTGAGCTATTCTTGTGCCTTTAATTTCTAAAAATTGCTGCTCTTAAACTCTGGGATTATCAATCCACAGTTAACGTTGGGACATTCCCTCCGGGGCATCAACACTGACACTATCAACCTCCATTGCCTCTTTGTCCATTAACAAAACAACTCAAAGACATCACAGACTTTATGAAGACCCAGAACCATGGCTTTTCGGTTTTGTTGATTTTCTTTTCTTTTCGTTTCCTTTATGTGGTTTCATTATCCTCAAGATATTGAGTGCGTTGATTTGGTCTACTGATCCATCGTCGGTGTGAAACTTTTGCACCATTCGTATCAGTGGGCTACGCAATGCTAAACCAGGCGGTATATTTTGTTCTTTCAATGTCTCCTTGCATCATCAGTGATACCTTTCCATGGCTATATTTTTACTGCTACTACTAAGATGACTTATAAGAAATTGGTTAGCGTGGGATATGGTCATGATTGGTACACAGTTTTGTCTGAGGAACATGAGCGATTTGGTTACATTCAATCTGATTTGGTATATTCATCAAAACTTCAACTTTTGATAGTGTTTTACTTCTTTTTTTTCTGCATTTATTTAATTGTCATTACTAGTATAGTATCTAGTATCTACTGCTAATTGGAGGAGTCTTTACATGTTACTGCGGAACATTTCCTTTATTTTAATATAATGGTATGTGAAAATGAATTCATCTAAAGACAAACTGAAAAACATGAAACAAGATTCTCTCTTTTTGTAGCAAATAGAGAGAGACACAGAGAGAAAAAGAGATGGCAAACGAAACGGCTAGTAAAGTAGCGGGTTACTTATCTAACCAAGACTCAAGACACCAAAACAGACATGTTTGCATCTAAGATATGCTTATTTGTTGACAGATTAATAATACTCAGGGTAGTGGCACTGGTGGAACTTGGCCGTTGCTTCCGGTGCCAGCTCCAATGGTCGGGGTTGGCGCTTCAAATCCGGGGTTTGGGACAAGCGTATCATCGCCACCAGGGAGTTGGGTGTGAGGTCCGGCCCCTTGTCCACCATTATATGATGGGATTCCCCCACCAGTAAGTGGAGCTCCGGTGACAGGATTGTAAGGGTAGAACGGCTTCTTGCATTTGGGAGGAAGCAAGAACCTTCCAACACCGGGAATGAGAATAGTTGGTTTGGGCTCAATGGTTACAAGAAAGTCAGGGTGTTTGACATCAGTGGTCTTAGGGGACTTGGGAACGTGACGTAGTCCACTCACTTGCTCTACAGATCCAAGCACTAGGCTTAAAACCACGACAATGACTGCGGAGGTGATAAGTGAAGAAGCCATTAATTTTATTTTATTTTGTTGTAGAGGAGAAAGCTCGTGTGTTTGTTTGATCCTGTGGAGGGAATGTGTGTGTATGTATATAGTAAAATACTGAGCTAATTGTGGGAACATTTAACGAAGGTGAGATGATATGGTTGAAAATAAAGGGTGTGTAACAAATGGGTAGTGTGGTTATTATTAGCGAGCCTCCAAAGTTTGGTGGTAACAACGTATACGTACTTTTGTTGTTGCCTTTTAAATATAATTCTGTCTACAACTTTTGTTGTTGCTGTCTTAAATACGGCCTCATGGACCATAATACAGCGAGAGAGCCCAAATAGGTGAGTGGCTTTCATTTTTTGATATCCATATATTTTCTGATTAATTAATCTCGGATCAAACTGTGTTTAAGATTCCTATTAATAATAAGAAAGAAACTAATTAAAGATGCATTGTATACGTACACATGGTCATGTCCCGGAGAAGCAAAAGGAAAACAAAACGGTTGAATGCATAGAATAAGTGTAGAAGAGGCTGATCAAGGGACAGGGTAGGACTTATTGTTGCACATGCATTTATAAGCCATTGGACAAGTCTCAGCCTCTTCGACGGATGCACACACAAAGCTAACCATCACAAGACGGCATGGAGAACACGAGCCACACGCGTGTGAGCAATCTGGCAACCTAGACCCAGCCACCTGCACCGTGTCCGGCCTCCTCCTCTGACGCTTCAATGCCCCGGTCATTCCTACATGATGATGACCTGCACATGCACGCAGACATGAACAAGTTAGAGATCTTGAAGATAGTGAAAGAGCTGGAGTAAGAAAGATGTGCATAGATACATACTTGGATGGGAGGATGTTGGTAAATGCCTAGCCAAGAGAGAGCCAAAGAAGAAAGAGAGGAAAAAGGCAAGGAGAAGAAGAGACTTCATGATATATTATCGCAAGTGGTAAAAGTAAAATTTGGGATGAAATAGTACGGCGAGAAACAAGGTATATATGATCGTTAACAAAGGGTTAGGAAATTGAAGAGACTCACGGTAGAGAAGAGGAGAGAGTCACATGAAAACAAGATCGAACATATGAAATGATATAAATTTTGAGGAGATGATGTAGAGTATGTGAAGCCTAATTAAGAACTTGAACTTCATTCGTGCTGCTTTGGTGAGTGTCATGAGCTTCCTCTGTGAAAAACTGAAAGACATACTTTTGTGTGCAATCACCTTTAATTTACCCTCTATAACCCTTCTTTTCTGTGACCTTCATTAATGCACCCAATTAATGTTCTTACTAAAAAAAAAAAGTTGAGCATTTGATGAGATAGAATGAGGGACATTGTCTTGGGGCTTGTGTTTTAAAATCGATAATATAATAGAGTTAATTACACATGAGGTTATTAATGATTTAAATACTGATTATACTGAAATTGCACAATTGTTTTGAAAATGATAGTATGTTCTATACTTGACATCTCAATATTTTGACACTACTACACTTTAAGCGATTAATGAAAAAATATTAAAGTTTCAATCAACTTTGCACACAAAAAAAAGTTTCAATCAACATTTGAAGAGTGTCGAACATGCACCTCACCAATCACATTACACTATAACTTTTCTACACCTTTCTTTGGGATGCTAAATTTCAATGAAAATTTTCTTATTAAGTTTCTATTTGCTAAAGGGGGCAGAAACATCAAAGGTCAAATGATTTAGTTACCAAAGTCAACGGCTTAACATCATAAAATCATCTTCTAGGAATCAATGTCCCTTTGAGTAGCCTTCATAGTATAATCTTCAAAACTTTGGCAAGTTAATATATAAATATGAAGCACTCATAATATAACTGGTATAAGATAATGGTTTGGGATTTGACATTCGTTGCATTCTTAATCAATCTAATCGTTTTCTCAAACTGCTGCCAATAAATTTAAAAGAAGAGAAAAACTTATTAAGTAGAATGATGGACCACGTTAAAATATCTTAATAAGAATACTACATAAAATACTAATGGATAGTGTATAAGTTTAATTGGAATAGCAAGTTTTATGATTGGAGAGATAGAGCATAGAGAGATAATGAAAGTGGAGAGAGCTGACCCATTCATTCACCGACTTTTTAAGCTTTAAGCTGTTGACTTTTTCTTCTAACACGAACCTTTTCCCTTGTCTTTGTTTTCTTTTTGTTTTGTTTTGTTTTGGAGTTTGTTTATCTTTATCTGCCGAAAGTTTAAGACTTCAGCCTCCCACCTTGGCACCTCCTTGCGTCCACGTCATCTTAATATGTACCAAGGTTTCTAAGTTCTTCATGTCAATAGACATTATAACATATTTGGAATCCATATTATGCAAGGAGACATCGGTTTTACTAATGCGAATTGAGGGGCTTGTATAAAATCGGTCTGCTTCAGAAAACATTCCATTTTTCAACCCTTGAAAGTCCATTCAGTTTACCATCCAAGAGTTTTTCCTTGTTGTGAATGATAAGAAAATCCATAACATTTATCTAATTTTATCGTATTGGAAAAATAATTTAATATTTCTGAATACATTTATTAAAAATATAGTTAAAAACGATGTATTTTTAGCGTTTTATAATTATTTAGCATTATTTAGATGTTTTCGTTATTTTGTTATTACATCATTTTAATTATTATTCATGTGACTTGAAATTAATTACTTTTTAAGGTCGAATCTTTTTTTACGCCTGCCTTTACACTTCTTATTAGAAGGTTATGTATCGAAACAGCCATCCAAAATTTAAATAAATTCTAAAAGAAGTTATATATATTATGAATGTATGGTGATACTGACATGGGTAGGGTACATTCTTTTTCTATTGAGTTAGTTGATACGTTAAGTTGGATGAGATATAACTTATACTATCATATAAGCTTTTTTTAATTTGTGTGTTTCAAGTTTGGTCGGTTTTGTTTATGTCTTTTGTAGGTGGGGTATACAGAAAAATAAGAGAAAAAAAAACAAAGTCAAAGCTGACTTTGACGACAAATCGCTAACCTTCGAGAGATGATGATAACAAGCCTAATTAAAATACACGTTACGTCGCAATCAATTGCTTCAATCTCATTCTCATTGCATGTCATCCTTAGCCGCGGTTAGCCGACCATACTATCAACGATGTGCATACTATCAACAATGTATTTGTAATAATTAAGTAGAAAAATAAAGAATGTTCCACCGTCCAAAAGAAACACAAGTACGGTCCTGAGAGGGCTTGAGATATTTTGCTTAGTGATATATGTCAACATCTTAGTTAAGCCCCACCGGTTCTGATATAAAAGTGGGGAAAATATTTCATAACCACACAACAAATCTCTCTGTTTCTCCCGCTCTTGCTCTGTTTTCTCAAAGACAAAAGAGGACATCGTCGTTGACTCCTCTTCTCTATGGCTACTGCTAAGAACAAGGGAAAATCAATCAGGGTCCTTGGTACCAGTGAAGCAGAGAAAAAGGATGAGATGGAGTTGGAGGAGGAGTTCCAGTTTAGTAGCGGCAAGTATAAAGATTCGGGTCCTGGCTCGGACATGTGGTTAGGAGATGCTTCCTCTACGTCTCCAAGAAGTCTTAGGAAGACTAGAACCTTTGACCGACATAATCCCTATCTCGTATCTTCTTATGCTACTCCTCAGCCGCCAACAACAACTACATGCTCTGTCTCTTTTCCCTTTTACCTCCCTCCAGCGATTCAAAATCAACAACGATTTTTACACCCGAATGACCCTTCAGGACAAAGACAGCAACAAATGATCTCGTTTGATCCTCAACAACAGGTGCAACCATATGTTGCACAACAGCAGCAACAACAACAACATCTATTGCAGTACTGGAGAGACATTCTGAAGCTGAGTCCGAGCGGAAGAATGATGATGATGAACATGTTAAGACAAGAAAGCGATCTGCCACTGACGAGGCCACCGGTTCAACCCTTCAGCGCCACCAAGCTATATAGAGGTGTCAGGCAACGCCACTGGGGAAAATGGGTTGCCGAGATCCGTAAGCCACGAAACAGGACACGTCTCTGGCTAGGGACATTCGATACAGCAGAAGAAGCCGCCATGGCCTACGACCGCGAGGCCTTCAAGTTGAGGGGAGAGACCGCTAGGCTCAATTTCCCTGAACTTTTTCTCAATAAACAAGAGCCAACTCCCGTGCATCAGAAACAATGTGAGACGGGGACTACTAGTGAAGACTCAAGCAGAAGAGGAGAGGATGATTCGAGCACGGCATTGGCAGTAGGAGGGGTGAGTGAGGAGACGGGTTGGGCTGAGGCATGGTTCAATGCAATTCCAGAGGAATGGGGACCTGGAAGCCCTCTATGGGATGATTACCACTTTCCCATTTCTAACCATAAGGACGATCTTGACGCCACACAAAACTCTTCTTCTGATACAATTTAGGACCTTTGTTAGAATATAGATATGCTTAGTTGTATGACTGATCTAGCTTGTGTTTTTTTTTTGGGTGGAGACAGTTTTTGTCATCTTCCACATTTTAGATTCTATTTTCGACCATCATTTTTTTCTTGATCGGTGACTATGAATCTAATGGGGTCAATCATTTTCACATATAAAACTTAAGTATTTGGTGTTTGTACTTCATCAGTTCATCTTATTCCATAGAAAGAGAGTGAGAAGTGATCAATAACCCTTTTAACTGAAAAAAAGAAGAAGATCAAAACCTAAATAAGATTTAAGTACATATGTCTAATTCGACGTAAGACATTTTTGGAAACGATCAATGTACTAACGAGTTGAATTCTGATGAATCTTGAGCATGAATAAACGGACTTTGTAGTTTGTACAATTGATAATGAAACAGAGAGCAACATTATGTACATGTGATATATGCTGCATTTATTTATGGGCTTTTATTAGATGGACCGAGCTCTAGCAAAATCCAAAGTAAATGGGCCTAATCCTAACGTGGACAGACAAGGGACACGTGTCACACTACCGACATCTCGTGGAGTTGGATAAGCCACTCGAAAGTCGAAACTCAGAAGATCCAACCAGAGCCATCATCATCCTTCCAATGGCTATTACTTGAGAACTCTTCTGATTAAACATAGCAACAACAACAACTCTTCTTCTCCTCTCTTTCTCACTTCAATTTAGCGATGGCTGCAACTGCAATCTCTTCTCTTTCCTTCCCAGCTTTGGGTCAATCGGACAAGATCTCCAATTTCGCATCTTCTCGTCCTCTCGCCTCCGCAATTCGCATCTGCACAAAGTTTTCTCGCCTTTCTTTGAATTCGCGTTCCACTTCGAAATCTCTTATTCACTGCATGTCCAATGTTACCGCCGGTGACTCTTCTTGAACTTCACATTGCATTTCACAATTCATTCTCCTTTGTTTTGTATTGAAAAAGGCTCTGACTTTATCTGCATTCACTCTCTTGTGGTTTTGTTGGTCAGATGTGCCTCCTGTATCAGAGACAAAGTCGAAATTCCTAAAAGCTTACAAGCGACCCATCCCGAGTATCTACAACACGGTTTTGCAGGAGCTCATTGTCCAGCAGCATTTGATGAGGTATAAGAAGACTTATCGTTATGATCCTGTTTTTGCCCTTGGATTTGTCACTGTATATGATCAGCTCATGGAAGGATATCCGAGTGATCAAGACCGAGATGCCATTTTTAAGGCTTACATTGAAGCCTTGAATGAGGATCCTAAGCAATACCGGTTTGCTTCTTCCTGCTTCCATCTTCTCCTTGATAATGAATGTCTTCTTGTTGAATGTCTTTTTCTAAAGATGATAACTTTTTTTGTACAGAATTGATGCTCAGAAGATGGAGGAATGGGCACGAAGTCAGACTTCTGCTTCACTAGTTGACTTTTCCTCTAAAGAAGGAGATATTGAAGCAGTTCTTAAGGACATTGCAGGAAGAGCTGGTAGTAAGGAGGGGTTTAGTTACAGCAGGTTCTTCGCTGTTGGGCTCTTTCGTTTGCTTGAGCTTGCAAGTGCTACTGATCCAACTGTCTTGGACAAGGTGATTCTATTCGTCTTCGGTTTGCTAATCTATATTAACAGCTTAATCTTGTGTTTAGAGGAAGAAGAAATGTTGCTAGTTTTGTATCCATTATGTTCACTGGCAATGTGCAACTGTATTCTCTCTGACATCTCACGGTAATTTTGATCTTTGTGTCTCATGAAACAGCTTTGTGCATCCCTAAATATCAACAAGAAAAGCGTGGATCGGGACCTGGATGTGTATCGTAACCTGCTTTCAAAGCTTGTCCAAGCCAAGGAATTGCTTAAGGAGTATGTCGAGAGGTACTGATACTGAATCCCTATCTAAATAGACTAGGCACTGGTCTATTTTTGAATGAATATACGGTGCTTGCTGCACCATGAAACTTCTATATAGAGCCTAACTTGGATCTTTATACTTTTGGTTACTCAGGGAGAAGAAGAAGCAAGGAGAAAGAGCCCAATCTCAGAAGGCTAACGAAACAATCTCCAAGTGTCTGGGAGATACTCTATATAACCCATCTTTCTTGGTTGAACGGAAATCTTAGAAAATCATTTGTGACTTCTTTTTTTGTTTTCTTAGCAACAACTATGCCCAAGAACATATATATCTCATTTCTAAGAACATTTCAGACGTGTATATGTTTGCTTTTTTTCCTTTCAATTACATGAGTTTACATAATGTTGATTCATGTAGTATTTTATACATTGATGAGGTTACTGTTGTGCTGTTACTAGTATATGACAAGTTTCTTTAAGATTTAGGCACTGTCTTCAGAGCACATGTGACCAACCATGAACATTTGAATTTCTCCTCCTTGAAGCCCTTCCTTTTTTATTACTGTGTTCTCCCTATAAAAAAAAGGTCAGATTCTATGTTTAGGAGTTGCAACATCTGAAAGTTTCGCATTTGGCGTCTCTGCACTGTCCTGCTAACTGCTGCAGTACATGTGCGTTAAACGAGAATCTGTGTTGCTATAAATCCAGATACATTATCTCGGCCATTAAACGTGAACAACCAAACAAAAGCAAAGAAAAAAGATGGTTACCAATCTAAACCAGTTGCTGCTAGTTGGCTCCTTTATGAAAGAGTGAATAAAAAAATTGGAGTCCGGAGGAAGAATGCATAGAATCAACAATGAAAATGGTTAATTGTCTAACTAAGTTGAGAAATATCAACCTCATCAGGAATCTTGAAGGTATCCGCAGCACCAAACTTTCTAAATTCTTCGCCTTCAGCCACTGAGTCGTCTTCATTATCATCATAATCTTCTGCACCATCCTGATGGCGGGGTGTTGAAGGGTCAAACACACTTCTGGACCGGCAGTCATGAGTTGCAAGCATGTTCACTTGGCCAAGGTGTGAAATCTCTACCATCACAGTTTCATCATCCAGTGGCAGTGGCTGTTTCCAGGGCTCCCCATCCATCCTCATGAATGTATGGTCGGTTGCACCTTTGTGAAATTCGAAGCGAATACGATTTGCCTAATCACAGAAGTTATCATTTGTATGCACTCAATCATCACATCTTTATTTGTGTGTATCGTTATCATTTCCAACTTGTACAATTCTTACCTGGGCAAGTCGTGTCCCATGTCCATTGGGAGCGAGCAGAACAAGACCATGCCAAGCATTTCTAAACCCAACAACCTCAATGAGGCCATCATCTACAAATGGTGGAGTCAAGCCTCTCTGTTTGTGTCACAACAAAGAAAAATGCATATTATTTTACCATGGCGAAGATAAATACACAAACGAGGATATATCAGAAACTTATGTAGCACTCAGGCAATGTCAAGAGTTCGTAAAACCTACATCACGTTGTTTCCTGGGATTTGGTGTGCCCCAAGGATTTAATCCTCCCGAAAAGCTGGGCAGATTCAGACATACAATGGACCTGATGCTGCAAGAGTAGAAACAAATGTCCGAATTGGAGTAGTTCATATTCGATCATGTAACCATTGCTTTGTAACATTTGAAATGTAACCATATATAGTTAAAGGTTACAAACAGAGAAAGATCCCAAGACTATCCAACATGTCCATCCTGAACTGTGTCCAATGGGATCCCTCAGGATTAATAAAAATTACCTATGTGGTATGTGGAGGTCCTGCCACTGGCCATTTCTAGTTGCAATCTTAACCTTGGCAAGCTGAGCTATATTCCTGCATTGGAAGCCATAGAGCTTTCCTTAACATTGTGATAGAGAGCAAAATCATATATAAACAGAAATTAAATTACAGCCAAAAGACAGGAAATGTAAGAAATGTGAACCACTTAACCGAGAATATAAAACCAGCATAAGATTACATGTTTCGATATTGATGTTGGAGAGTATTTCAAATTTGATGTTGTTTAGCACACAACGAGACCCAAGCAGTAAAAAGAACAAATGCTGAAAATAATGATGGGTACCAAATTTCTAATTACTGACACTAGAACAGTATACTAAAGACAAAAGATAAGGCAGTAGTGTTGCAGAGCATTATAATCATTCATGTCCAAGAATCTCAGAAAGAGAAAAACAGTGAATGAGAATGAGAAGTTGAGGGGGACCTGAGACTCAGAAACAGAAAACAATGAAACGAAAAGTATGTCTACATCTTACACACCGTGAAGCAGGGTGGAAAAGAGAGGCACAAAACCATCCTTGCGTGCAACCAAGCTTTACATACGTACTCTGGCATTGTAAAGCAAAATGCAAAGTATTTATTCTTTGTTTAGTATAAATCCCAGTGAAGGGGTATTAAAAGAGAAGGTGTAATCTAAAAGGTCAAATTCAAAAGGTACCTGATTAACCAGCTGATTCTTAAACTTTTCAGGGTGAAGCTTCCTCTCAGAATGAAACGCATAAGAAATCTGAGCATCCATTCCTTCATAAGCACAATAGAAAGAAGAACTTTCAAGGAGATTTGTCTTTCAAGGATATCAGCTGGTTTCGTTTATTTAATTTCAATACAAACAATGCAATAACTAGATTGAAACTCAATAAGTTAGCTCATCAACCAACTCCTAAGGGGAAATCTAACTTTGCTAATGACTTGTGGGAAATCCAAAGTTAGATTGAAGCTAAAATATCTCACCGAGGCTAAAGTAATTCCAGAACCCTCCTCGAAAAGTGTGGCAGCCTTCCTGAAAAACATAAAGGGTGTGTTTCTATATAAGATAAGACAGAAAAAAAAGGAAGAGACACAGCTATATAATAATAATGGGAAGAAGAAGGTAAATCACCTTGTTTAGTTCATCAGTTGGAGAAACACGGTGAAATGCATGTAGAGAATGTGGTAACTCAAGAGGAGCAACAGGATCACAAGAACCACCTTCTTTGGGAGTTTTCATCCTCATAAGTATGTGCCAACTTGAAGCAGCAGATAGATAGTCGTCTGTTAGTTATTCACCAAAAGTAAAGACTAATAAAAACTACTGTGGAGACAGATATGTAAAACATTACTTGTCAATCTTCATCACTTTTGCCTTCAACACTTGTTCCAAAAACGACTCCACTGCAGTCCTATCTGTTCCTGGATTCTTCTTTCCCTGTAGAGAGATACATACACTTAATAATAATAATAAAACATATGCAGGCAAGTGTATTGAGAGGAGGAGTGTAGTAGTAAGTAAGACACACACCCATCCAAAAGCAAAGGGAAGGTTGTTTCCTGTACCCAAAGGTACAGTGGCAATTGGAGGAGGATGTGACAATTTAAGGTCACATACAACTCCAAGGAGCCACCCAGCAGTGCCATCACCTCCTGCAACCTAATAATAATGGATGGCATTAGATGATGTTTCATTCAATTGGAGAGAAAGAAACAAAGAAAACAACATTCTCTTACAATGATTTTTAATTTCTCCCGAATCTGACGAGCGAAATCATCATCTTTGAGCCTCTCCAGGTTAAGATAGATTCTGCGGAGCACTTTATCTGGAGTCTCCTGGTCGAGATCAAAGACCTGATTGTGATTGAGAAGAGATCGGTAGGTGAGAATGAGTTCGCCACCCAACTGACCACCGCTTTTGGAGTTGATGAAGACAAGGACGGGGCTCGCAGGTGTAGGACGACTCTCCTCCTCCTCCTCCTCTTCTGTTTCCGCCGAGAGGACGTACGTAGGGATGTAGAACTCCTTGAGAAAATCTGATAAACTGTTGTATTTCTCCATTGTCGCGCAACAATTTTGGTAGAAGAAGACGATGATCAAGAGGAATCGGGATCTGAGAAAGTGAAATTACTTTATATAGTAAATAAGAAAATATACTTGTCTTTCAATAAACGTACAATTCGAAGAAGAAGAATGAAGAAAGAGATTCATCGAATAAAGGAGGAAAGTTCCACACCTGCGAGATTCTTGGCGGCTACGGAGCAGTTGGCCCCTTTTTCTGACGCGGACTCGGTCATGTGCTGCGTTTGCATTGTTTGATCCAAAATTATAGTGGTCATGAATGTTTAGCTTTACTTTTAAATTTACTAGGTGCTATTGAATTTTGTATTTCTATACATTTGAATGTATTTTGATATCAAGGTCATGAATGGTTGGCAGATTTTGAGTGATTTTTAAGATTATGGCCGTCTCATTGGTAATCACGTTTAAACGAGGCTGTTAAATTTTTTATAGCACTTGTAGAGAAGGCGGTCAAAGATAGCCAATGAAAACGTGAGTATGGTAAAACAGAGCAATTAAGAATTTATAACAAGAATTTTTTGGCGGGTGGGGTAAAATGCTGTCGGATTCTATGGATGCTCCATCCGTTTGTATTTATTGTTCATAGAAAATTTAAAAGGTCAGTTCAAATTGTTTCCGACTCATACACGGAATATTCTATATTTAATAATAAATTAATAATATTTATTATTAGAAGATTTAAAATTATGATTCTCTTATCATATTTGTTTGATTTTAAAACTGTTTTGAATAATTATATAATACATAAAGTAACAAAAAAAAAAAAATCTTTTACTTTATATTGTAATTTAAATTTTAGAAAACATACATATTACCTAATATTATCTAATTAACGAAAATGTGTGTTTAACATTTCAAATCGACTAAAATATTTAGATAATGATTCAAAATCATATTATAAATTAAAAATATTCAGAAAATTTTGAAGGCAATTTTTTCAGAAGAACAAATAGTCATCAGTGACGACCAATTTACATTTCTTATTATCTTGTCCTCTTTACAATTGACTATCATCAGTTTAATAATAAGCATGTCGATGTTATGTATGTTCTTGGAATTACTTATCTCTGGAATTATTATTATTATTATTAGATAGATATATCATCGCAATTGAAGCAGTATTCGAGGATCAGCAACAGCTCAAGTCTCCAAGGTTCTTTTAATTTTAGTTTATTTGATAAATAAAGGATACAAGAATGTTCAAAAGAATAGCCGGCGATTGGGTCAGTCACCTTTTATTGGGAAAGGACAGAGAGGTGCAAACCAAAGCGCAAAGGAGCAAAACAAAAAGAGATGCAATTTGGAGAAGAAGCATGGGATGATCGATCAATTGGTGGAGTCTCGGCTATAGAACTGGTCGAGGGTTTTTGCCGGTATGCGGTGAAGCAACTCACGGGAGAAGATCCTGAGGAGTGTCCAGGCCAGGTCTAACGACTGGAAGATGTTACGTGTATCATAAGCTCCTTGTACCACAAACTTCCTCTCGAATTTGTCCAAGAACTCCAGATACAGCTGTTGCATGCATGCATCCCCAAGTTTTTATTGTCAGTGTGAGTGACAAAGAAACGCTTAGAGTTTATTCATTATTTAACATGGCATTTAGAAAGACAGAGATAGAGAGACCAGATCCTCGGACGAGAGTGCTTCTTCTCCAACCACGGCTTTCATTGCTTGTACGTCCTTTCCAATTGCATAGTTCACATACAGCTGATTAGAAACATCAGAGTGGTCTCTGCGAGTCATCCCCTCACCAATGGCACTCTGCACAGCACACCTGAGTGATCTCTACCAAATAGAGATACCTTCCTCCAGTCCAAAATCTACAAGACTTTACTTTACCTTCATGAGCCGAGATAGAGAAGGAAGGACATTGATCGGTGGGTTTATCTATGGAATACAAACACAAGGTGTATTTAGCCCACAACTCTCTCGAGGAAAATAATTTTATCTTCCGCGCAACATTTGTACCTATCTATTGTGAAGTTGCCTGTCGATGTAGATTTGTCCTTCTGTGATGTATCCTGTAAGATCTGGTGTGGGATGTGTGATATCTGATCAACGAAGAAGGATGGATATTAGAAATCTCAGACATCAAAAGATTACTACAAAACATATATATATATATATATATATACACCTACAACCAGAGAAACGACTAGGAAGAAGTTACCATCGTTTGGCATAGTTAAAATCGGGATCTGAGTGATGGAACCTTTTCTCCCCTCAATTCGTCCAGCTCTCTCGTATATGGTGGCCAAGTCAGTGTACATGTAACCTGGGTATCCACGCCTACCGGGTACTTCTTCACGGGCAGCAGAAACCTAGTGCAATTATCAACGTTAACCACTAAATTAAGCCTTGAAAAAAACAGAAGAAATGCCTATATCGGTTTTTTCACCTCACGAAGAGCATCAGCATAAGAGCTCATGTCTGTAAGAATAACAAGGACATGCTTGCCACATTCATATGCCAAATACTCAGCCGTTGTGAGAGCAATACGAGGAGTGATGATACGTTCAATAGTGGGGTCGTTTGCCTGAAGTCAAGGAAACATTAGAGCTGCTATATCTTTTCAAGGCATCTACATCTTAATTGAGATACTTGCCAAGTTAAGGAAAAGTGTCACTCTCTCCATCGAACCATTCTCTTCAAAATCACGTTTAAAAAACTGTGCAGTCTCCATGTTTACACCCATGGCTGCAAACACAATGGCAAAGTTATCATCTTCCTGGTCCTGCAAATTCACAAACAAAGGTGATACACGTTAGTGTCAATACTGAAAAGAATAGCGTTACACATGTACAGCTTTTGCGTAGAGTTACAAATGAGTGACGATGTCATATAATCGTCTGCGTAGTCATATTTTATCAGCGGGAAAAGCAATACCTGAAGAAGATTATGTGACTTCTCTAAACGCTTAACCAAACCAGCCTGGCGATAGATCTGAGCAGCGATTTCATTGTGAAGGAGACCGGCGGCAGAAAAGAGGGGAATTTTCTGTCCTCTAGCAATGGAGTTCATGACATCAATGGTTGAAATGCCAGTCTGAATCATCTCTTCAGGATAGGTTCTCTCACTAGGATTGATGGAACTTCCTGGAGAGACCAAAGATCAGAAGCCTCTTTAGTGAGAGGGAAAAGAATGCGTCAAGAGGAGGCTAAAGTGAGTGCTCACCAGAAATATCCAAGTAAGCCTCTGGCAATATAGGTGGACCATTGTCAATAGGCTTCCCTGAACCATTAAAGATACGGCCAAGCATATCCAATGAGACAAGGGTTTTTAAAACCTATATTGGCAAAAGTGAGTGAGTAAACCAAATATATCACGCAACAAGAGAAGAGAGTAGTAACATACCTCCCCTGTAAATTGAACGGTGGTGTACTTGTTGTCAATTCCAGATGTTCCCTCAAAGACCTAGACAAGCACCACAGTACTATAAAGAAAAGGCCGTGTTGCATTATTTTGAATGAGGAAAATAATAGTTGGAAACCTGAACAACAGCCTTCTCGCCATCAACTTCAAGAACTTGACCACGTCGAGTAGTTCCATCCCCAAGATGTATGTTGACTATTTCTTGGTATTTAGGTCCCTGGGAATCCCAATAAATCAATAATAATGCATCAAGAAAACAAGACATAGAACAATTTCTTGGTAAATATACCTTAACTTTCTCAAGGATAACAAGAGGTCCAGCAACACCAGAGACTGTTCTATACTCTGCAGATGAAATATATATCAAAAAGAAGAGGAAGAAGATTTAGCATCCTCCTACATTGCAATGAATGAATGTATTCAACAACCAAATAGTTGTTTACCCATTCCGATCTCCAGGGCACCTTCCTCCATTTCGACATTGTTTTTAGCAGCACCCATTTGAAGATCGGAGAGACTATCTCTTCTTCTTTTTTCTTGAGAGCCGGCTGAGATCTATCGTCGACTATCACTTCTCTGATTCAATTTTATTTTGTTTTGTATAAAATGGACAACAATCAGACTTGTTATGTATATAATAAAAACACCCAAAATTTGTTGTTAGTCTCTTCCTCTTTCAATTTACTTGTCCAAAATTGAAATAAATATTATCCGACAATCCATATTTATAAATAGTGTTGATCCTAGTATTTGGTTCTTTGCTAGTCTTTGTCTCTGGAAGTTTGTTACTTGTCGGGTTATGTCTCCCTTCCCTTGTTTGGGCTTTAGCCTATGTTGATATACTCCTATGTATGAAGACTCATGACATTGGTTAGCTAGGCAGTAAGATGAAGGAAAATTTAGTCCTATTACAACTTGCCTGCAGCCATTAGAGGAAGAAAAGATATCTTGTCTGCTAAAGAGAGCCGAGAAAACTGCAGAAATAACAATGGTAAGAAATGGGATCATGAAGAATATTTGAGAAACAGGGGAAATATTTGACTTACTTGAGAATACTACTGTATAGAAGAAGCTCTTGAAATACAGGAAACTTAACCTTAAAACACATAAACATTTTCATCCTTATAGGTTTCTTGCTTCATAAGAAACAGAGAAAAAATATATGAGTACCTGTAAATCTTCCCAGGTTGTGAAGGGTTTGAGTCCAAGTTGATCAACCAAGGAAAATATGTTTCCATTCGGATACCAAAACCCTTGTTGCACAGATCACATGTATTAGTTGGGTAACGTAAAACTAAAAGGTAATTAAATGGGTTACCTTGGAACCCAACATCAACAGGACCATGACCATCGTCAAGAACTGTGACATCAAATGGAGTTGGAGATGAGAATATCAAAGTGAAAGTAACCTTGGTTACAAAGATGATGAGCGGCACCAAAAGCAGCCCAGCTAGAACCCACGACAACCACCTTCTTCTTCATTTTTTTTTTGGTTTAAAACAACCTTCTTCTTCTTATCTGAGGTGGCTCCTCCATCGCCTTGGGCTATGATACATAGTCTTCTCCGGCGCACGGGACCTTGTACTATTATCAGATTCAGGCTCCCACACCACAACATCTTTACTGCCTCACAATCTTTCTTCTTTTGTTTCCTTGTGTTTAACTTGTGAGTAAGTGATGTGTGGGTGCCATGGCCACAAAGACATCATAAACCAAATTTTGTCTGTATTTTTTTGGTTACAAAGATGATGAGCCGCACCAAGAGCAGCCCAGCTAGAACCCACGACAACAACCTTCTTCTTCTTATTTGAGGTGGCTCCTCCATCCTCCATCCCCTTGGGACCTAGTACTATTATCGGATTCAGGCTCCCACACCACAACATCTTTACTACCTTACAATCTTTCTTCTTCTGTTTTGTTTCCTTGTGTTTAACTTGTGAGTAAGTGATGTGTGGGTAATGCCATAGCCACAAAGACATCATAAACCAAATTTTGTCTGTATTTTTTTTTACCTAAAATATATTAGCATTCATTCTACAATTATGCAGTTGTTTCTAATACAGTATGCTTATTTTTCAGTATTACTCATAGATTAAAATTAACATTTACCTCACAAACAATTATAGAAATAGAAAGACATGGAAAAAAAAAAATAGAAAGACATGGACCACAAAATAAATAATATGTCGAAAACAAAATATCCATTTGACATACTTATCAAATATCAATTTATTATCAAAGATTCAAAAGTAATTGATGTAAGTACAAAAAAATTGCCGAATTCTTTTGCTTCCACGCTTCGAATTGTGTATTGGACCCAAATTTATGTGTGTGACACAAGATAATCGTTAGTATAGGTCTATCTACCGTCCGCCGTTTCAATCTGACGGCTATCGTACAAGCCGTACAATATAGACTCAATCTAACGGTGGAAATAGAAAGATCATAAATCCCTCAAATCTCACAGTTACCTCAAGTTTTTTTTTTTTTTTTTGTTGGTGGAGACGAACAACAACAACACCAACAGAAGACAGAAATGGCAACCGCAGCTCTCTCCGCCGCCCGACCCAACCGCCTTAGCTCAGCCTCCTCCGATGTTCCTCTCCACCCCCTATATCTCCCTACCAAGCTCCAATTTCCTTCCCGTAAGACTCAGCTGTGGCGCTCCGCCGCGATTCTCTTACCCACACGGCGGCGATGCGCTCCGCCTAGAGCTAGTTCTCGCGCCGACGATTCTCCACCCTTCGATATGTCTGTGGAGACGGCGCTTAAGGTTCTCGGAGTCTCCGAAGGAGCTTCCTTCGACGAAATTCTTCGTGCCAAGAAATCGATCCTGGCTTCTCGTAAGGACGACCCCAACGCCATCTCTCAGGTGACTGTTTTCAATTTTCACTCTCCAATCAACAAATTCGCTAATTTTCTATATTTGTTCCATTACTAGTTTTAGCTTCCATGGAAAGAGATAGACTTTCTTGTTCTTAAGCCTCACTGTAATTTTCTCAGGCTGAGGCTGCATATGACATGCTGCTGATGCAGAGCCTAAACCAACGCCGAGCAGGAAAAGTTGTAAGCAACAACATTCGCTACGCTGATGTTAAATCTAGTAACCCTCTGGGAACAAGTACTGTGACTCAGTGGATGAAGAATCCACCTGTCTCTGTTGATATGCCTTCCACGAGCGATCTCGGGATACAAGCTGGAGTCTATGGAGCCATGATGGTTTTGACTTATGTGAATGGGAGTTCCTTTGAATCTTCTGGGATGCCTTATGCTGGTGCTGATGTGCCCGGACTTATATTGGCTAGCAGCTTTGGGGCTTCCCTATACTTTATGACCAAAAAGAAAGTCAAGCTAGGTAAATGATAACTTCCATCTTCTTCCACAAGCGAGCACCTCTGATGTTGTTATGTGTTTTGATACAGGGAAAGCAGCTGCGTTGACGGCAGGAGGATTAGTGGCAGGTGCAGTGGTGGGATCAGCCATTGAGACCTGGCTGCACGTTGATGTGGTTCCGTTTCTGGGTCTCCACTCCCCAGCTGCAGTCGTGAGTGAATTCATAGTATTCTCTCAGTTCTTGGTGTCTCTATGCTTAAGGTAGAACTTTGTACATTGGCTTATGCAAATTTGGCTCAACCTGTCACGCTGGTATATGTACTTCGTTTATATGCATTTTGTACAGAACACTCAAAAGTAAACAACTCCTAGACATCCATTTTCATACTCATTATCTATTCCTTGGAACTCTGAAGTTTCTGTTGCCTAAACCAAATCAAAGAACTAGCATGTGCACGCTCTCACACACAGTTAATCAGTACAGCTACTACATATGTAGACTAGTCACGGATTTTGGAACAAATATGGACGCCGATAAATTGAATTAGAAGCGTAGTTTCTGTTGGCAAGGTGGCACCAGCCCCTCGCACTGACCAAAAGGCCCTCTGACACAGCTCTTGGAAGTAGCGGCAGACCCCTTCAATCTTCTTCAGATCAAAGTAGAACCCTTGGTCCCAACCACTTTGCATTTCCATGCACTCCATTTAACAACCTAGTAGTACATTCTCTTGTTGTGTCCATTTGCACTCTCACTCTAGAAATGGCAATAAGTGTTCATTTACCTGCGTCTTCTCTCTCCCTAGATTTTATTAGCAGACCCATAAATACCACAGAGAAGCAACTGTCCAAGAATTATCATCCTGCCTTGTGGGTTTGAAAGAGAGATAAATGACGGAACTTGGGTTGTTTTCCAACAAATTAAGAAAATAACAAGAGCATTTTTATTGCTAACTCTAATCCTTACATTGAACATCATCAAGTTGTTGAATTTTCCCACCATATATTGCATCATTTACAGCTCATGATATGAAAACGTAGTTGGTCTTTACGGGACGTTGAAAACTACCTAATTATTTGGTAAGTGCATCCGCTTAGGTCAAATTGAGAGGAACTAGTCGAGTAAAAAGGTAACATGTGAAGCAACAAGTCACCTTACAGCAATTTCAGAGTTGATATTAACAACATATGATGATAAAGAAATGAGACTTGCTCAATGCTCCGTAAAACACAAGTTTGAGGTACAAAAAGCAACTTATAAGAGAAGGTCAGTTCAAACCGTACGATCCAACGATGTTGCTTACAGTTTGCGCAAAGGTTCTCGAGGTTATCTTTTTGCCAGGGACATGAAAGGGGTTTGAGACTGCATCAACGTAAGCAGCATGGAACTTCCTGAAGAACTGAAGAAAACACACAAAGAATGAAACTCTTCTTCACATATTTGGTGCTAAGAGGAAGTAACATACACAAGTAGAAGAACCAACTGTAACTTTGGTAAGGAACTCTATAGAACTAGTAAGTGGATAACATTGGTTAAAGTAGAGGATATGAGCAGATGAAAGATACTTACACTTCTCACATCGGTGTCTCTAACATCCAAATCAGTAGTGACCAATATAAATTTAACCTTGGTATTAGTCAAGTAACCATACCTGCAGAGGAAGAATAAGAAGAAGCCATTAAAGGAGTATCCCCAACAACACAAAGTCATCAGAGAGAGTGAGGGAATGTGCTTATTACACTTTGTAGTTCACAGTAGGATAGAGCAAGCCAAGAAAAGCCTCGTTCAGTGTTGTACCAGACTTTTTCGGATTGTTCACTGAAGAAACAGACTAAACCACATTAATAAGATGAAGAAATGCAGAGCAAAAACCAAAAGGAGATTGGATTGGATTGGATAAAAGGACCTCGCTCTTCGATGACATCAAGGGAGCAATGAACAATGTGGTGGAGCTTGAGAGCATCGTCAGCATCCGTGAAGCTTTGTATGTAAAGCGGATTGTTCTGTTATTTCGATCCATAGGGAAGTTCAAGTCAGAAACGGTAAGACCTAATGAAATCAGATCACAATAGAAACTCGGAATGTAAATTCTGCGGCAGACCTGGTGGCCGACGACGGCGACGCAAACGATCATCTTCTCCCTTGCAGATCTCCGAATCTCGAAACTGATAAATTTTTCCGACGATTCACTTCAGATTCCAAAAACCGTCTAGACTCAAGAGTCGTCGTTTTATGGGCTGGGCTTTATTATCAATAACTATTGGCTTTTTAGTCACATGTAATCCTAACTTTAATATGTTTCAAACTGATCCCGAATTCCTTATTTCTTTATAAGGACATACACTAATTTCCTAATTTATCAGATGTCCCCAACATAGACAAGTACTTGGTATCATGTCAAAAATTCATCTCAAGCTACTTTCATTTTTTCACTTAACCGACCTGCAAAATGTTTTTTTGTCTGCAAATCCCCAAATACAGAGACATCTTGTGAAGAAATCATGGAGAATGATAGATAATGTAAAGTCCATTTCAATATTGGTAAATTCTAAATTCAGACCTTATTATAAGGAGAGATGATCAACACTATAGTCTGAAATACCTCTAACACAATATCTCATTCTCTTCCTATTAAGAAGCATTACATTCGAAATTACGAACAAACAAAAACGCATGGAACCAATACAGATGGTGAGAAAACATAGACAAGACCCCAAATGTGAAAATGTGGAGAGAAATAGTCATTGGCCGGTTTTGAGGATCTTCCTCTGCCTGAGGAATCTAGCGATTGGAGGAGTCAACGCCATCGTGATCGGAACTCTGATCGGAAAAAGCGCCTTATTGCACAAAACCGCCAACGCTAGGGCTCCGCCGGCCGATTTCGCAAGCTGTTTCGTCTTGTTATCGCTCGTAACGGAACCTTGCTCTTCCAGCTTTAAATCGAGGCTAGGGTTAGGGTTTTCCTTGCTGGAGAACCATGGGATTTGGTATTTCTCCAAGAGCGATTCGACATCGACGTTGTTCTTGATCGCGATGTAGAATCCACTAATTGAGACGCCGGAGACCGAGAAATGGACTCCAAGCGCGACTTTTCCGTACTTCTTCACAATCTCCTTGAGCCGAGTCGCCATCGAAATCGGTGATTTTCAGAATCTTCCAGAAGCGAAGCCGACGCACATGAGGAAAGAAGGTTTGTTCAGCTTAGGGTTTATCTTCATTTAAACCCCTCTTGGGCCTATTTCGGTCCATTTCAAAGCCCGTTAGTATTCTTATAAACAATAATTGTCTACATTTGCGCCTATTAAAAAATAAAGTTGTCACCTTTTTAGTAGCCGAAGGATTGATTCGTTATGACGTTTATGGTCGTGTAAATGTTAATTTTTCTTAGTAGTTTGGTCTTCATATTTTTCAAAGATGGTTGCCAAAATTGACCAAGTCAGTGTCAGTGGCTGCTACAGTTGGATAGAAGCCTCCATCATCAAATCAATTATACAAATGACACAAATTTAATATTTGTCGTGATTGTCATTTTCAGGTTATTAACTTGCATGACCACACCATGTCGTTTCTAGCATAATAATATAAGAGTAATTGTTGGAGACCTTTGTCTTCTCTTGATCTTCTCAGACGGCAGTTCATAACAAAACTCCTAATTAAGAATTTGGTAGTTGGATCCCAGGTACTTTTTTATATGCACACGATTCTATTATACAATGGACTCTGGCTGATCGAATTGTCCGGTGTACACGCAGGTTTGCATACCGATCCGGGGATGGATTTCTTCCATTCAAGAGAGAAGAGACATGGCAAAAGAGCAGGTCAGTTCTACTTATTGTTATATGATGATGATGACAAATAGAAGACCTATTTAGGTTAGATGGTGGCTAAACTGAACTGGTGTCTACAGGATTGTTTGGTCACAAAAGTGCGAGCAAGAGCAACCCGTCGAGCCCTCCTCATCTTGCTGAGGGTCGGTCTCAGCCGACAACTCATTTCGGCATGAAAAGATCGGAATCAGAGTACGCGTTTCCCATCTCCGATGAACAAACCACTCACTGGAAACCACAACAGCAAGCCTCTGAACGCATCCCAAATTCCCACCAACGGCCTCCAGTCTACAGATATAGCACGGTACTCTCAACTCCTTGTGATGAGATTTACAGTTTCTTTCAATTTCCATGGTTTTCATTCTTTGTTCCAAACTCCAGCCTGAGCGTCCTAGAGAGCCTGATGAGGATGTGACTCCAAGGAGCAACGGTTCTGGGAGCCCTTTTCGATCTGCCAGAACCCGCACGGTACCAAATCACTTTTGTTCTTTTTTTTCAATCTGCTGATTTGGAACCAGTAACAAAGTTTTGTCTGTGAGTGGAGTGCAGCCTGATCGTCGTAAAAGGTCTAGCGAGATAACCAAAGAGCTGTACGAGAGAATGTATGAGGCAGATGCCAATGTGAGTCCATTTCACCCCTTCAGAAGCCGCTCTCCAGCTCCCTACAACACCGTACTAATCCTACTCAATGTTGTTTTACATACTTCTCATTTAGTCTCCGTCATCGACTAAAAAACAAATCTTTTGTAATTGCAGCATGAACGTGGAAGAGACTACAGTAGAGAAAGATATGAAGCTGAAGGCAATGTAACTTCCCGGAACAGACCTTCAAGCCCATTTCATCCATCCCAAAGCCGCTCTCCACCGCCACACGCAAGGGTTAGTGGATTCAATCATTCATTCTCTGATATAACGCCTTTGTTAATCATTCATTCTCTGATATATTGGCTCTACTTAGTTGCAGACTCAGAGATACAACAACGGAAAAGATCATTTCGAGGGGATGTACGAGGCAGATGCCGATATCACACCGCGTAACAGCCCTCCCATGAGTCCTGTTCATCAACACACAAGCTACTCTCCACCACCGCCGTTCTACTCATCCAGTGACGACGAAGACGACAACAATTCCACCTATCTCTTTCCAGAAATTGCCACTGGACGTCGTTCCAGGGGAGTTTCAGGAAGCAGCACGGTTCGTTTTTTTCTCTCGCGGGTCTCTATTTACCAAAGTGTGAAGAAAATGCTTAAATTCAAATTGCTTTGGTTTGTGCAGCCGGTTCACTACAAGTATCAGATCACATCGGTAGAGACTTACGAGCAGGAGAGGCAATTCGAGCCGCCGGAGCTGCCGGACGAGTCACAGAGCTTCACGATGCAGGAGATCGCCAGAATGCGCGGACTTCAAAGCTACGGAAAGGAAGAGATACAATTAGCGATATCCGAGACTTACGTCTCCGTCGCCAATTACAAGGTACGGATGAGCATCGCCGCCACGCTCGAAGCGATCATTGACAAACACGGTGACATCGCCGCCTCGTCGAAGTTACAATCTACCTCAACGAGGTCGTTTTATCTCGAATCCCTAGCCGCAGCAGTAATGGAACTGAAATCAACGGCGTTGAGAGATCTGACGAAGACGCGAGTGGCGGAAATCGCGGCGGTCGTGAAGGACATGGATTCGGTGAAAATCGATGTATCGTGGCTCAAAACAGCGGTGACGGAGCTAGCGGAGGCGGTGGAGTACTACGGGAAGTACGACACGGCGAAGATTGTGAGGGAGGAGTGCGATAGGGAAATGACGGCGGGGAAAAAAGAGATGGAGGAGATGAGGGAGGAGCTGCGGCGGAGAGAGAAGGAAACGAAGGAATGTAGAGAGAGAGTGACGGAGTTGGCGGGACGGCTGGGGCAGCTGGAGATGAAGGATGTGAGAGTGAAGAAGAATCTGGAGCTCTATGAGAGCAAGGTCCTTAAATTCGACGGTCATTCGGTTCTCGTTGACTGAACCCGACCTTTTGGAAATTTAATTAAACCGGTTTAGTGGAGTAAACCGCTTTGGAAAATGCTTATCCAAGCATAATCACTCGGAGAAGTCTTTGTTTGTTGGAAAAGAGGGAGGGAGAAGGTTCATGCTCATTTTTTAAAAGTCCTCCTATCTATTCTAAACGTTGTCCATGTCAACGTGTGATAGTTGAATTGGTAAGCATAAAATCATCCCCAACAATTATAGTCCGCTGTTATCATCGCGTTTTTGCGTTAGTTTACGGAAAAGGTATAGACGTTTGATACTGAGGTTTTGTGGACGGGCCTCTAGTTGGGTTTGTTCGTGGCAACTAGGATGAGATTTCAGCTCCTTAGAGTTGTGGAAATTACGTAAATTTCTAAATTTGGCATCTCGGAATCGGTGTTTCTTCTTTTATTTCCGTTATATACATATGTTTTTCTCCTTTGCTGTTTTGTCATTGTCTGTTTTTCTGTACATTTTGTTATTTTTTTGCTACTAGTACTCTTTGTAACTTCAATCGAAATTTCGAAAATTGTATAAATATTTCATATTTTACCAAATAAAAAAATAAAATAAAAATTAGTATATAATTCAATATTTGTGATTCTGACTCTGGAAAACCATTTTGTGGTCCTCTCTTGACCGCTTTCATTGAAAAACAGTTGGTAAGGTCACTTTTACTACTGCTTTGATTTCGATTACTACCTGGTTTTTGTATTTGGGCTGACAGAAGAAACTGGGCCTTCGAAAGGGCATATGTTGTCTATTCCTTTCTACCGCCTATATAATTAGGGAAACGCGTCAAACGTTCAACAAAAGCTAAATTACGTGAGTGATAGTAGTTTTTTTTTTGTTAAAAAGATATTCAATTTTTTGTTGTTAAAAATTCCCCCAAGAATTTAAGAAATGATAAAATATAAAAATAAATGTTTTTCAATTAAACTTTGTCAACTGAGATTCAAATAGAGCATTTAAATATAACCAAAAAAAAAAAGAAGAAGAAAGGAGGAAGCAAATGATAATGGAGTAATGAGAACACAATGAAGTTAGAGATCTCCTAAAATCTTTGATTCTTTTCTTCTGCTTAGTTAGACTGAAACCTCTTCGATCCATTCTAACTTTGACAAATACATAAAATACTAAAAGAAAAGAAAAAGAAATAGCCAATTGACGAAGTCTCGGCTGAAACTATAAAATGACTCATTTTTTTATTGCGGTCAAAGTCAACCCATGTTAGAACCCAATAAGATATTATTATATATACACCTATAAGCTTCATTGGCTATCTCTCTTATGTACAGACAAGATGAGATAAATCATTCATCTCATTTCTTCAACTGGCTTTGCTTCTTTCTTTCTTCTTCCTCAATTATAATTTTTTCACAGGTATCATCAATCTCTATTCTCTCTTGACCTTTTTTTTTATCTAGCAAAAGCTTTTAATTAGCTGATTATGAGAGTTTTTGCAATTTATCAACATCACAATCCGTTATTGATTAGTAAGAAAACCAGTGGAAGATTGTCAAGTCTCTCTCTTTGGAGAAGAAACATAATTAAGCAAAGAGAAAACATGAATCTTTTATTGTAGTTTCCATATATAGAAACCGTTGACTCTCTTCTTGTGTGATGATATCTACTTGTTTTGCTGGGTCAATGGATCTGACGCTTTTTTTTTTCTTTTTGGAATGGTCAGGTTTGAGATCTTATCATAGAGTTTTGTTTTAAGTTTGTGAGATGGAATTAGTGTCTGGAAAAGTAGTTCCAGGTTGCTCCAACGCAGGCAATCCTTTCCATGAGTGTACTGCTATCTGTTTTGAGAGAGTAAACTCTCCAGATGTCCACAAGAAGGAGAAGAAACTCTTTGGTATGAAACAAATATGCTTCTGATTCTGTTATTGGGTCAAAGTCTTCTGTCATCAAGAAGAGTCTCTGATGTTTTTGTCTTGTGTCAGGGTTTGGTAAGAGAACTCCCAGCAGGGATCAGACTCCTCCAGCTAGTCCGGCTCGTGGAAGCAGATCACCTCTGGCCAGCTATTTCGCCAAGAAGAAGGTTGAGTCGTCAGCAGAGAGTTCACCATCCTCTTATGATCACACCAATGGCAACTTCTTAAGTCGCCTTTCCCCGCTACAGGGACGCAAGATCGAGCCTTCAAGCAATGTCGATTCGCTGCCAGTTTCGCCTTCTCTCGCTCTATACTCAGGGGGAGACTACTTTGCAAGGAGGGTAAGTATTATTTCATAAATCAAAGAATAGCTAAACTTGCTCACTTGACTTCTGAAACTCACTCATTTGTTGGTATTTGTTTAAGCCAGGCTGATCAGCGTGGAGATGAGGATGATGATGTATCACCAAGGCCTTTTGGAACTCAGCCTAAGACCCCTGAACACCCTCTTAGGACGCCTCAGCATAGGCCACGCACACCGCAACACCGCTCTGCACACCAAGAGGACGCTTTTTCACTAGAAACTAGGCCGAGGACTCCTGAACGCCGATCCAATACCTCTGATACTAGGCCAAGGACACCCATACATGAGTCTGCGGCAACAGGAAGAAGGCCTCAAACACCAGAAACTAGACCAAGGACTCCTGATCACCGATATGCCACCTATGATAATAGGCCGAGGACACCCATACATGAGTCTGCTGCAACAGAAAGGAGGCCCCAAACACCAGAAACTAGGCCGAGGACTCCTGAACACCGATCTGCCATCCCTGACACTAGGCCGAGGACACCTATACATGAGTCTGCTGCAACAGGAAGGAGGCCTCAAACACCAGAAACTAGGCCGAGGACTGCACAACGTAGAGGGAGGTCACCTGAGTTCATGGAAAGATCCCCCGGACCAAGGTCCAAGACCCCAGAGCCTCAACCTACTTACTTCGAACCATCCTCAAGGACTCCAAAACAGCGGTCCAAGACGCCTGAACCCAGCCCTAGGATTCCCCAAACTCAGCCCATGTCCCACAGATCCCTTGACAACGCTGCTCTTAAAATGCCTCGGACAGTTGAAACTAGGCCTAGGACGCCAGAACACCAGCCGAGGACTGTGGAAACAAAGCCAAGAATACATGAAAGTAGGCCCAAAACTGCAGTCTATGGAGGAAGGTCACCTGATCACAGGGAAAAAATCTCACAAGAAATGGGTCAAAGATCATCTCATGCCTACAATTATCTTGGGAGCAAAGCTGAGTCAGTGTACATTGAGAAGAACGAGGAATCAGTTCTACTCTTTCCAGAACTGATTTTGTCACCTCAAGAAAGGCCACCCTCTAGACTTATTACGGTACTGCTCTCTACTCTCTACTTTCACATCTTCATATATATATATATATATATATATATTTCTACACATGCTAATGACAGTTTTTGCCTCTTACCTCAGCTTAATCACCGAGGATATGAAACACCTAACAAACAGAAAGAACATTGTGATGAAATGGATGATTCTGCAAGCACAGACGACGATAAATTTTCATTTGTGGATGATCACGACGAACACACTGTTTCAATTTACGCTGAAACCACATCGAAATCTGGAAGCAGCGAACAAGAGGAACAGCATAAAGCAAACAACGAGCCACCGGAGCTGCCAGATGAATCACAGAGCTTCAGTCTCGCTGAGATCTCTCGTATGAAAGGAATAATTACCAATAATGAAATAAGGGACGTGATGCAGTCTATTCTATCTGAGTCTTACGTTTCTGTGGGACAGTACAAGGTCAGAGCTAGCGTCTCGACCACTCTACAACACATACTCCAGAAGCACGGTGACATTGCGTCTGGTTCCAAACTACAATCGCTTGCTACACGATCCTACTACCTCGACATGCTTGCCTCGGTGGTATTCGAACTCCAAACAACTCCCCTGAAGTATCTCAAGGAGAGCCGCGTGGTGGAAATGGTAGCGATTGTTAAAGACATTGAGTCCGTGAAAATCAAAGCAGGTTGGCTCAAGCCTGTCCTGGAGGAGATCGTAGAGGCGGTAAAACACTACGATGAACACAAGATGAGCGTAGTGGAGAAAGAGGTGTGGGAGAGAGATGTGTTACTTGCGAAACAAGAAACTGAGAAACAGGTGAAAGAACTGGGAGAGAAGGAGAAGAAGATAAAGGAGTGGAGAGCTAAAATGACGGAGATGGCTGCGAAGTTAGGGGATCTTGATATGAAAAGAGCTCGTCTCCACAAAAGCTTCACATTTCTGAGCTCCAAGGTCGACAAGTTTCAAGGGAAACCCCTTCTTCAAGGCATCTTGTAACCAACCAATTAGTCTGAATATTCTTTTGTTCATCTTGTTACCCGCAAAATAAGCGTTTGTGAACGGTTTGCTTTGGAAAAGTTTTATGTATTATCAAATTTTCGTTTCTAAAAAAACTCAAGTCTTAATATCAAATAAAATCCCAACTTTATAGGATTAGAGTTAGGTAGGATTCTTATAAAATCGTCCAGCTTATAAATTTTATAAACCCACAAACATAGCAAGAGCAAACAAAGTATTAAGAAGAAGAAGAAGATGAATAAGGTTGAAGAAGAAGAAAAAAAGAGGAGACTAGAAGCAAATGGATTGTTTTGGACAGAACGTTTGTTTCTGTTTCTACTTGTCATCTTCCCAACATACCTCTTAGATCTTATCATCCCTATCATTCTCGCCACTACTCTTTTCGCATTACCATTCTTCTTCTTTTGCACTAGTCTCTCTTCAGTTGGACCATCAGTAAGTATATCTCTTCTCAGATGTTGTATGTATTAAAACAAGAACCTAACTACTTAAACATGTTAATCTGTCTGATTAGGGTATTGGAAAAATCTGGCTGTTTATATTGGACCGCTCTACGTTTTACTTAGCCTATGAGTATTATAAACTATTGGATCGAGGCTTTGAGCTTACCTTCCTCTGGCGTCTCACCGTTTTCCTCTCCGTTGTGATCCACTCGATTTACATGTTCGAGCATTTCCTTAGATCTCATCAAGTCGTACCACCTCCTCCTCCACCTCAATCTAAGAGTGATGAGACTCCCGGTAATTATATAAATCGGTCTAGCTATTGTTTTTCTATCATTTCTTGTTTTATGCTAATGTATGCGGTCTCTGAAGGTGAAGTGCGCGAGCAAGTGGAGAAGATGAAGGAGTTAGTGGAAGATGGGAAGAAGAGGGTGACAGTTATGCAGAACATAATCCACTCAGTTCTTGAAACTCAAAGAAAAGAGTGGGGAGAATTTCTTGATGAGTTGAGCAAAGATGGGAAGAAGACAATGACGGAATTAGATGGTATGATCTGCTCACAACTTGGAACTCTGAGGGACAACATGCGCCACAATGTTGACGAGATATGGCAAGAGCTCCGAGATGAGTTGAGATCTAAAGTCGACGAGGATATCAAAGCTTCGAGACAAGATCTAAACAAAGATGTTAAATCTGTGGCCGATCAACTCCGCGAGACCTACCTTGCCGTCCAAGAAACCATCAAAGAAGCCAAGACCCACGAAACCTACCTTATCAACCAAAACAATAGACGGGTGATAAGAGGCGAGGACGTTGAGGGATTTACCGAGCTGAGGGAGCAAGTGCAACAACTGGCGTTTGAGGCGGAGATTACCGCAGAGGAGCTCTCAAGTGCGACGGTGGAGTTGGTGGAGGCAGGGATCGAGCAATGGGAGGAGGACAACTTCGACTATATTACTACCCTCCGTCACATGTATCTCGATCATATCTAGTTTATTTATTAGACTCTATTGTGTCTACCTTTCTTGCAGTTTTTATTTTGTTGATTTGAAAACTATATTCTCCTTGGATAACCCTGGTTTTGTTAATTGTTGCTTGTTTTTGTTTTGATCATTGTTTATCTCGTCTCCAATTAAGTTAACTTACCTATAACCATGTGTTATTTGATATAGGAATGGGAGAGTTTTTTGGTATGGTGCAATTTGGTTATGCCTGCAAGGAATGCAGTTCCAACAACACTACTGTTCAGATGATTAGAGAATAAACATGTTGCAGTTAACAATGCTACTATTGAGTTATAGGTTCTCAACTGTGAGGAAATATATATATGGTACTGCTTGATGCATTAAATAAATGTGTCCATCTATATATTTTGGTTGAAATGGAAGGTTTTTTGCATGACGGATATTTGTTTTGCCGGTTTCAAGACTAATCTTGAGAACCACAAAATCTATCTCAATATTGAATAAACCGGCAAAAGCCACAAAAAAACCGGTTTCTATGGTTTCATATAACATCACATTTGGCCCAAATCTTAAGGCCTGAGTACCTGTTTGACAATGTCTGTCTATTGAGGAGTCATTCTTCGTCAGAGCTGCAGAAATCTAGGAGCATCATTTTTCCGGTGGAAATCTCGGGAGTTTCCTTCCTGTGCTCTGTTTTCTTTCTCTTTGGCTCACCATTTACTTGTGTTTCTTTCGTTGATGCTTTCCTGAAGAGGAGATTCCAGAACATCTCCTTTGAGATAACTTTTATACATCAGTACAACTAAAAAAAGTAACAACTCAGGAAGATGGTACCTCTTCTCTGTCGACTTATTCACAGCTTCAGATTTCTTGTTTACGTTCTTTGATGCCTTTTGTCCTGTAATTTCAAGATCAGTCACACATTTCACCTTATAAGCTTTATTTGTATTGTGTCAAATGAGAAAGAAGAAGCATACTGGCCATCTCGTTCAAGAAACGTATTCCTTGTGAGTGTACATTAGGGGTCACTTTATCCGCGCCACTGCATAATCACAATTGGCTTTAGAATCTGAGAAGCGGGTTCTGTTCGTTATGTTAAAAGTAAAAAACTTGTTGAGAGTTTCCAACCTTAGAGCCTTTCGGAGACCTTCCACTGATAGCACTCGAACAGGCTGAGTGGTCTTTTTGTTTCCGCTTCTATCTGCTGGTGGCTCAACTGTGTAAATCCCTTGCGATTTTAGATCTCTGAACGCTGTTCTCAAGTTCCTGAAATAGAAAAACATCCCAAGAATCATGAAAATTTCCAACTCGTGGTATGACCAACCTATGAACACGACTAGGTAGGATTAGCATACCCTCCTTTGAGTTCAGTTCTCATTGTAGCAAATTTGTCTGATGCATTCTGTGAAAAATTCATAGTTAGTGAAAAACATGGTTCATTGCATTGACGCCAGAAAACAAGACCAAAGTATTACCAAAATGTACCAGTTTATGAATCTTGCAGAATGCTCCTTGGCGCCTGAAACCAAATTCAAAGTTGTAACTCAACATTCAGGAAACAATACAAAGAGAGATGCATCGCTAAGGTAAACTTACTTGTTTACAACAGATGTACAAGTTGTTCCATCTTTCCGCTTTGCTGTGCAGACTCCATAATCAGCTGAAACCCCCAGTTTAACCATTTGTTTAGCAGAGTTGACACTCAATGAGAACTCACGTCCCTGCCACAAACATAAATTTTTTAAAAAGAAGATTTAGTTAAGCCATCCGGCTACTGGAAAAGCTGATGCTATATACTTACCCCATTGTCCTTGCGAAGTGAGCAATTAAACAGACCGAAAACCGTTCCTGCCTTTTCTGTCTCATTCTTTTTGTAAGCATCACCAAACAAGAACAAGGAGACATTGTTTTCATTTAAGCTACCGATCTTCCATATACCATAAGCCTGCCCAATGGAGCTTGTTTTGGGTTGTCCTTTCTCTGTTATCACTCCCATTGTCGCCCAGCAGCCAGAGAGTTTGTCACCCATTAGCAAGTTCCTACACAGAAACTTGTTTTAAATCTCTTCTGCTTCCCAAGAGTAGTAAGTAATGTTTATCTATCTAAGAAGTGAACAACTTACTTTATTGTTGGCAATCGAACGAAACGGATATCTGAAAACAGATCACTTATCTCTGCAGGGCTAAGTAATTGATTCCTACAAATACATCAAAAGATTGGCTATTTCAGCTATAGATTGGAACTGAAAAAACAATCTACGACTATAGTAGCTGTGACTCACATTGCTAGAGTGAAAAGGGTTTAGCTTTACCTAATGCGCAAGCCAGAAAACTTCTCAATGTCATTGGTATTGGAGTTGTTGGAGCCTTTGGGTTTAGTGTTTTTGGCGATTGGTTTAGGATTATAGTCAATGCAATCTTGAACAACACTTCTGAAGTCAGACAAGTCAGAGTGACCCCTACGCTTGGGGGATTCATCATCCGTGAGATATCCTGCACAAACGTTACCTCGCATTAAGGACAAGAACAATCCAACTGAGAGAAAAGCATCAAACTTTACAGATTCTTGAGCGAATTAGATGGAAACAAGACGCCCCCAGATCAATATTCGAATCATAAGATCTATTACGCAAGTGATTGATCGAATCAGAGATGCAAATCGGAATCGCACACTGGATTTAAGAAAGCAAAAAACAAAACCCTACAAAAGTGAGAGAGAAACTCACCGGGTGCAGCAGAAGGAGAACCAGGAGGAGTTTCGAGAACCCTATCGTCAAGAGACAGAAGCAATTCAAGATCCTCTTGGTCGTTTTCCATTTTTCAATTTCACGATCCAATAGCGATGCACAAGAACACAAAACAACATCTCGTGGGCGGGAGACTGAATTTCGTTGCCCGCCGAAACGCATAAGCGACGCCGTTTCGTTGTTAATAAATAATGTTTCATACCACCCGGTTTTACCGGTTCGTGAGAAAGATCAGGATGGTGAAATAAACCGGAAATTTGAGTGACGATAGTGTCGGCATGGCATTTTTTTTTGTCTCTTAACGAGAGAGAGTAAATAAAATAGTCAGATGTCTTACGTGGTCCATCAACAACCACAGGGCCCTAATTGCCACCAACATCCACTTAAAGTGTGCCACCTGTCTTAATCATGGGCTTCTTATCAACATGCGATGGCCCAATATAAGATACTTACCCTTCTCTTTCAATAATTATCCAAATGTGCCCAAATATAGTTTTTAGAACAAATGAACAATTATATATGTTTTCGTAAACAAAATACTAATTTTCTTTGAAAACATATACGTAAATTTCAATATTGATGTATGTAGAAAGTTATGAAAAAGGAATAAGATTTTCATTAATTAATTTATTATAGTATCATCAGAAAGCAATGTTATTATTCGAAGAGAGAATAAAAATTAAAAAAATTAAATTAAATTGCTGATATTTTTTATTTTTAAAAGTAAAAGACAAAAAAAGAACAATAAAATAAATTGGTCCGTGTCTTTAGCAGCGAAGCGCACACAAAGTTTGCTTGCCTTCTGGGCTTCACGATTCTCACGACATCTGTTTATCTTCTCCGATTTCCACGTCCATGGATCTCAGTCAATGTTCCTTAATCTCTCTTTTCGATTAGTCCAATCTCCACTAATCTCTGACCTCAGATCGCTTCCGACGCCGCTGAACTGTGTCCGTCTTGATCTGTGTTTAGGAGAAAGCTTCTAGGGTTTTTGTTTTGGTTGCTGAGTAGAATTTGTTGGATCTGAAACGGAAATCAAAATGGGCTTTTTCAGTACGATACTAGGATTTTGTGGATTTGGAGTTGGGATTTCATTGGGACTTGTTATTGGTTACGTTCTCTTCGTCTACTTGCTCCCCAACGACGTCAAGGTTCGTTTTTTTCACTGAGATTTGTGGTTCAATCCTATGTCCACGCTTGATCGTTCATAAACTACATTAGGATTAGCAAATGGAATTAAACTTATTGCTCACTTGCAACAACATTTCTCTAGGCTTGACATGTTTACTTGAACTCTTCTTGGCTGTATTGGTGTATGTGTCTAAATTAGTTATGCATCCCAGAATAGGAATTTCCCAAACAGTGTTATGTGGTGATACAGTCATTTTACAGTTCAAGTTTGTGACCCTTTCGCTCTTATAGGATCCTGAAATTCGTTCAATAGCTGACCAAGATCCCAAAGCTATGCTACGGATGCTTCCAGAGATACCTCTATGGGTCAAAAATCCGGATTTCGATCGTGTATGTGATTCTTCCCCCTACTCTTGATATTACAAGTTTTTTTTTTGTTGTCTCAGGCTCTGATCTTTGTCTTTCTATCTTCTTGTGAATTAGGTTGACTGGATAAACAGATTTCTCGAGTACATGTGGCCTTATCTCGACAAGGTTACATACCTGGACTGATGTTCTTGTGATACTTCACTTTCTCTTACCTTCATTTGCTAAATTTTGAATTTTGGTCTCTCCAACTATCCATGTAGGCCATATGTAAGACTGCAAAGAATATAGCAAAACCGATCATTGAGGAGCAGATACCAAAGTACAAGATTGACTCTGTTGAATTTGAAACACTTACTCTAGGCTCTTTACCCCCTACATTTCAAGGTCGGATAATCCTTTCTTCTCATCTTTAATATCTCCTTGAATGTCCTGTTTGCATAATGGAACTAAGAACTGGAGGATGGATGGTGGTGAAATGCGAAAGATGATTATGAATTGATTCCAGGACTTACGACGATTATTCTTCTCTTTGCAGGGATGAAAGTTTATCTCACGGATGAGAAAGAGTTGATTATGGAACCATGCTTGAAATGGGCCGCAAATCCCAATATCTTGGTTGCCATCAAGGCATTTGGGTTGAAGGCAACAGTTCAGGTAATTATGCTGCCAAGTGCTTAGTCAACCTTAAAGAAGGAACGACCTACTTAATATTATCAGTCATGATTGTCCCTCACTTACCAAGGAATTTTTGTCAGGTGGTCGATCTGCAAGTTTTTGCTCAGCCTCGTATCACTCTCAAGCCATTAGTTCCAAGTTTCCCTTGTTTTGCCAATATCTATGTGTCTCTTATGGAGAAGGTATGTGGTATAACCTTTTTCATTATAAGGTCAATTTGTGTAGTAGTCAGCCTCATTATCAGATCTTTGGTAGAGATTTTGTGTTTTTGACTGATCCTTGCTACTATGGCAGCCACATGTTGATTTTGGACTGAAGCTTGGTGGAGCAGATCTTATGTCAATCCCTGGCCTCTACAGATTTGTTCAGGTTGATATCTTTCTCTTACATACATCATTCAAATCCCTGACTTGTATGAGTAAGAATTTTTTTATGAGGGAGAGGTATGATTGATCATTATATGGGCTACTCATTCTATTTAGTCTAGTTTTATGAAGAGTATTTGTTTCAATCTGTTAAGGCTGAAGGGCAGATGAAACTGTGACATTTCGTTTGGCCAATACATATGTATTTGGACATTAAATCTCTTATTTGGTGAAAGTTGTTTGGTCTTTTTGCTTTTACGTTTCTGCTGGATCAAATATTCATTTGTAGTTCCATTGCTGCGTTAATTGTTTCAGGAGCAAATCAAGGATCAAGTTGCGAACATGTATCTCTGGCCTAAGACCCTTGTAGTTCCAATCCTTGACCCTGCAAAGTATGCCATTCTGCCTTTATCTTTTGAATAGTCAATCCATGTCTTAAATTTAATTATGCTGAGCAAATCTTAATTTTTAAACTGCAGGGCGTTCAGAAGGCCTGTTGGAATTGTCCATGTGAAAGTTGTGAGGGCTGTGGGGCTGAGGAAAAAAGATCTGATGGGCGGGGCAGATCCATTCGTGAAAATCAAGCTCTCTGAAGATAAGATTCCTTCTAAGAAGACAACAGTTAAACACAAGAATTTGAATCCTGAATGGAATGAGGAGTTCAAATTCTCGGTCAGAGATCCCCAGACTCAGGTTCTAGAGTTCAGTGTGTATGACTGGGAACAGGTAAAAAGCTATCAAAAGGGTGACTGGTGCCTTGGAGTGGGTATATATGTAATATTTGTTTTTATAACGCAGGTTGGGAATCCCGAGAAGATGGGTATGAATGTATTAGCTCTGAAAGAAATGGTGCCTGACGAACATAAAGCATTCACCTTGGAACTGCGTAAGACTCTGGACGGCGGTGAAGATGGGCAGCCTCCTGACAAGTATAGGGGGAAGCTGGAGGTTGAACTCTTGTATAAGCCATTCACGGAGGAAGAAATGCCCAAAGGCTTTGAAGAAACGCAAGCCGTGCAGAAAGCTCCAGAAGGCACACCGGCTGCTGGAGGAATGCTTGTGGTAATAGTGCATTCGGCTGAGGATGTTGAAGGAAAGCACCATACCAATCCTTACGTGCGCATCTATTTCAAAGGAGAAGAGAGAAAAACAAAGCACGTGAAGAAGAACAGAGACCCAAGGTGGAATGAGGAGTTCACCTTTATGCTCGAGGAGCCTCCAGTCCGTGAGAAGCTGCACGTTGAAGTGCTGAGCACCTCTTCCAGGATAGGTCTATTGCATCCCAAGGTAACACACTCGTTTCGCTCAGAGTAACTAACACTAGCAAGTGTTTTGTGTTGGTCTAATCTAGAAGTGGTTGTTGATGGACAGGAAACACTGGGGTATGTGGATATTCCAGTGGTGGACGTGGTGAACAACAAAAGGATGAATCAGAAGTTTCACCTTATTGATTCTAAGAACGGAAAGATCCAAATCGAGCTCGAGTGGCGAACTGCCTCTTGATTTCTGAGTTGATTCGAGAACAAACAAAGAGATAATTGGTTTGATGTTGTTAAAAACTATGTGTTGTTGTACAAAATGGGCTTTAACTCTTAAAAACCAACATTCAGATTTGCAGAGCCTTCTTTTATTTGGATTTGTGTGTCTTCGACTTCTCTTTTCTATGAAATTCGGTAGTGTGAGTGACTCTCAGTTTCCACATCTCATTTTTTTAGTGAGAAGATTTTCTCAAATTACTATTGAACAGTATAATCATATTTTTTATTTGGCAAACTAACAGTATCTATCATATATGATCGAAGATCAATGCATATTCGAAACCGAATTTCTTGCTTCCATTGTTCTGTTTTTGAAGAGAACAAATGGAAAACTTGTTCTTGCATTCTGAAGCTGAAATATTGCGACTTTTAAAATGCATATATGCCCTAATAAATCGCGAGACCTGCTTCTTGACATAACAATTTTATAGTTTGTGGTCAGCTAGTACTTTGTTATGGTTAACAATTTGTATAAAACTAACTAATAAACTGAGTTGATATTTTCTTAAATCTACTTTTCTCTTGGTTCAAGTTTCACGATCAATTCAAAATAATAAAATAATAGTTTTTTTTTTTTTTGGTAAAAGTAATAAAATAATAGTTGGTCACCTTATATGTTAATCTTTTTATACAACTTCAAATTGATTAAAACAAATACATGATCAAGTTGAACAATTATAAGTTGTATGTTTTATATATATCTTCTCTTCAAGTTCAACCTTTATCATAGCAGAAGACGACGAACCAGAAAAAAGAAGATCAAACCGAAGGCTTTCCCATGGAGGAAACAAAACCAAAGAGGTGAGTCAAGTAAAACAATTTCTAATCTTCTTTATGAACAATTCCGTATGTATGTGTTCAAGTATATGTATATTAGGGTTTTATTGTCGATTTGTTTCTACAGAGTTATCATTTACCTTACTTTTTTTTTTGTCGTTAATTGTAGGACAAATGAAGAATTTGCCAAGAGTCATGTTGAGGAGGCTTTGAACATTCCTGGTACGTTCAAAACAGATGAGGGTAATTTTAAATTTAGCAAGAGTTTCATTTCAACATTCGATCACAAATAAAACTAACAAACAATTGTGAATGGTTTTGTAGGTAGGGTTATAAATCCTGATTTCCTTTCTCAAGTGGCATCGGTTTGCAAGAAAGATAAACATTTGATCGTGGTTAGACTCTAATATTTAATTAGTGATGACATATATTAAATCACATTAGATTAAGATTTTACACAGACCGTTTCCTTATACTAAATATGTTACCGTGAAGGCTTGTAACGCTGGAGGAAGTCGTGCTTGCGTTGAACTTCTCAATGAGGTGAGTCTATATATACACACACACTTACACAATTAATAAGTATACCTATTCAAAAATATAAGTATGTCATGTTAGGGACTATAAGTAAATAAATAATAATTTCTAGTCTAATATGTTAATATCTTTAAAGTAGGGTAGTTAGGGTTTCTCAATAAGACAATAGACATATTCTCTTTACCCTCTGACGTGGTATCAGAGCTAGGGTTTTAAGAAACGGAAACAAAATAAAGGGAGAGATAAGAGATCATGTGGACGACGACGACGGTGGTAACAAAGATTTGACGATAACCGGGTAATAAAGCTGTGGAAGGCGACGGTGGGACTGGCCTCACGATGGCAGAAAAAGCCATGGCTTCCCCACTTTATCTCCATTCTTCTGATGGACCAGAGAATTTGATAACTAATGTTCAACTGAAGGGTGAAAACTATGAAGATTGGGCAAAGCATGTGCGGAACGCCTCACGAACTAAACAAAAATTGGGATTCATTGATGGAACCTTGGAGAAACCTACCAAGGAAGATGATATGGAACAGTAGGAGGTTGTGAATACAATGCTAGTTGCATGGATAATGAATACATTCGAGCCCACAGTACGCACTTCGATATCAAGGGTGGAGGAAGCCCAAGTGTTGTGGGATGACTTAAAGCTGACGTTCTCGCCTGGGAATGAACCGTGAATCAGTGAGCTTCGAGCTGATATCGCAAATTGTAGACAGAATGGAGACACGGTGATGACATACTATGGTAGGCTAAAGAAGATGTGGGATGAATTGGCGATTTATAAAATGATACGAACATGTAGCTGCGGAGAGTTGGCTTCACAATTGGAAGAAGATCGCAACAAGAACGCACAAACACGTTCCTAAATGGCTTGGATGCATCCCGATTTGGTATGGTATGTTGTACGATCACAAGCATAGAGCCTCTTCCTAAGTTGTCACAAGGTTATCATAGAATAGTTTGGGAATAGTGGCGACAAACGATGAGAGGAAACAAAGAAGTAACGCATGAGGCTGTAGGGTTTGTTGTGAACGCTGTGCTATGAAGATGATGATTGGTGCAGGTGAAGAGTGTGGGGATGTGTATGTGTTTCGAGGGGTGATAGGTGCGCTGATTTGATGTATGATCAAATTAATCCTAAGACCACTCTCTCAAATAAGAGATCGATTGTATTACTTTAGGGTCGAATTCCACAAAGCTCTCAGATCACACAATAAACTAAGTTTTCGAATTAAACTAAACCAATAGATTATCAATTAAAAGACAAGAAAGAAGAAAATATCAAGTTGTAAATCAGATAGATAAAAATTCAGACTTACGATATTCTCAAAAAATAGATGATTAGTAGATCTAATAATGGGTAGGATGTTATCGAAAAGTTCTTAGTCTAGTTTGATGAAGAGGATTTTTTTCAATCTTTTAAGGCTGAATGGCAAATGAAACTCTGACTTCTTGGTTGACCAATATATATGTATTTGGACCAATATATATGAAAGTTGTTTTGTCTTTTTGTTTTTACATTTCTGCTGGATCAAATATTCATTTGTAGTTTCATTGTTGCGTTAATTGTTTCAGGAGCAAATCAAGGATCAAGTTGTGAACATGTAAATGCCTTTATCTTTTGAATAGTTAATCCATGTCTTAAATTCAATAATATAAAGCAAATCTTAATTTTTAATCTGTAGAGCATTAAGAAGGCATGTTGGAATCCTCCATGTGAAAGTTGTGAAGGCTGTGGTTCAAAGGAAAAAAGTTCAGATGGGCATGATAAATCCATACGTGCAAATCGAGCTCTCTGAAGATAAAATTTCATCTAAGAAGACAACTGTTAAACACAAGAATTTGAACCCTGAATGGAATGAGGAATTCAAATTCTCGGTCAGAGATCCCAAGACTCAGGTTCTAGAATTCAATGTGTATGGCTGGGAAAAGGTAAAAAGCTATCCAAAGGGGTGACAAGTGACATGGAGTAGGATATATATGTATTTTTTTTTTTTTTGCAACGCAGATTGGGAAGCACGATAAGATGGGTATGAATGTATTAGCTTTGAAAGAATTGGCGCCTGATGAACGTAAAGCATTCACCTTGGAACTGCGTAAGACTCTGGACGGTGGTGAAGAAGGGCAGCCTGGCAAGTATAGGGGGAAGCTGGAGGTTGAACTCTTGTATAAGCCATTCACGGAGGAAGAAATGCAAGCGGTTCAGAAAGCTCCAGAAGGCACACCGGTTGCTGGAGGAATGCTTGTGGTAATAGTGCATTCGGCTGAGGATGTTGAAGGAAAGCATCATACCAATCCTTATGTGCACATCTACTTCAAAGGGGAGGAGAGAAAAACAAAGAATGTGAAGAAGAACAAAGACCCAAAGTGGAATGAGGAGTTCTCCTTTATGCTCGAGGAGCCTCCAGTCCATGAGAAATTGCACGTGGAAGTGTTTAGCACCTCTTCTAGGATAGGTCTATTGCATCCCAAGGTAACACACTTGTTTCACTCACAGTAACACTAATAAGTGTTTTGTAGTTGTCTAATCTAAAAGTGGTTGTTGATGGACAGGAAACACTAGGGTACGTGGATATTCCGGTGGTGGACGTGGTGAACAACAAAAGGATGAATCAGAAGTTTCACCTTATTGATTCTAAGAATGGAAAGATCCAAATCGAGCTTGACTGGCAAACTGCCTTTTGATTTCTGATTCGATTCGAGAACAAACAAAGAGATATTTGGTTTCATGTATTTATAAACTTTGTATTGTGTTGTGTCTCTTTGACTTTTCTTTCCTATGGTGAGGTTGAGTTTGCACTTTGCATAATTCGGATTTAGAGGGTAAAATTGCAAATAAAATTGACTTAGAGGGTTATTTTGCAAAATTCCCTTTTTTAAACTAAATAATTGCTTTTTATTTTAATTGAATTTAGAAAGATATTGATTATTAAAAAACTGTTTTCATAAATATTTTCTTAAGAAATTATAATATTAATACAATCTGTCTATAGTTAATAATATCTCTATAAATTAATAAAATTTCTTAGTTCCAACTTTATTAATTTATAGAGGTTTTACTGAAATAAAAACCGGAAAACAAATACTTTAGTATTGAACTAGTGTATTGCCAATGGTACATCTATCTTTCATGCCAACTTACATGTAACAACGTTACATTCTTATCATACGTTTTAACAAAATAACCATGAAAAGATAGAAAGGTTGTGTTGCGTTTTCAGTAATCGGATATACGTATAAATGTGGATTCACATTCACTCACACACTCACAAACATTAACTCTCACAAATATTCTAAGAAATGATTATTATTTTTCTCTTCTTTTCGTTATTAAAATGTTTCTTGTGCATCGGAACATTTGGAACAAAAGAAACTATATTCAAAGTGGCGAAACTGACAAAGTTTGTAGACGATGTCGCAAACCTGTCTACCGTACAAGGGTTCCACTTTGTTGGTGAGGTTCATAAGCCCACGACACTTAAAACTGGCATGTACTTAAGCACATTGGTAGTTAGTATTACTCTTTTCCTCGATTAACATCGTGTGGTGGCTGGCATTCAAAAATAGATTTCTTTTTTTATTATTGTATTACTATATAAAGTTGAGCATGAGAAAACATTTCGTGTTAATACTGTATATAAGCTTTTTATCACTTATCGCATATAAAATAAAAATATACACAGTAATATGAAACGAGAAAACAAAATACATGGATATTGAACTAGTGTGGTGAGTAGTACATCGATATAATTCACGCCAACTTACATGTAACATTACATTTGCCATTGATATCGGTAGGTGATGAACATATAAAATAGTTTTGATTAGCCGGATCAACCACTCGTAAAACACAAATCTCATCTTGGGAAGCTTCTTGGCGATCTCTCGAAGATACTTTATTGCAAATTGGACGTATAATCTCACTATATGATTTCGTTGTCGATCGTAACAAACCATAAGTCCATGCACCTGATAATGCTCCGGGTGAAACTATGTATAACCATAAATCCTTATAACATCCCCATATAAGTGCAGGCCCTAAGCTTCTTGCTGGATTCATAGATGCTCCCGAAATTGGCCTTGAAAATAAAACATTGTTAGCTTATGTTTTAACCAAAGTGGTCGAGAAAAACTTGATTTAACAAATAACTAGTGGAAAAACATATTTTGTCTGCTTATAGTTATGAATATGGTCGAAATCATGAAATAACCTTATAAAGATAGTATGAGGTATTTTTTTACAATTGTAGATATCTTTGGTTCACCTGATTAAAAGGGAACTTCTTAGAAGAGGCAAAGGCAATAGAAACAGCAGGGTTGAAATGTGCACCGGAGACATGACCAATTGAGTAGATCATAACCGTTACGACTAGTCCCCATACCAAAGCTATACCGGGAAGTGTCACCGGTTTACCGTACGTCTCATTTACCACGATGGCTGAGCAGCCGGCAAATATCATAGAGAATGTCCCCACGAACTCGCCAATCAACTATAGAGTTTAGACAAAAAAAAAAAAGTCAACTTCTATAGGGAAAACATGAAAACATAAACTTTAATAATTTTTATGAATGGTAAAAATAAAGGATTTAATTTTTGCAAACGTCAACGAGTAAAAATATTACGTGTTTAAATTTACTGTTATAGAAACAAACTTGTACCAAACGGATTCGAAATAGATGTTTGTTCGGTTTGATTACTATACTTCATAAACTGGAAAATCAATCACCAATAATTAGAGCCAAAGTCAAGATTGAGATCGCATATAGCAACATCACACGGAATATAAAATCTTGATTCGACAAACAAATATTTCAAGAAAAAATTAAGAAACCATGTGGCAACATAAAAGATGTGTCTCACCTTTTGAACGAATGATACGGACACAAGAGGACCAGATAAAACCGACGACTGGGAATCATCAATTGATCGATCGTTTTCGATGTCCGAGACAACGGTTTGAGTCTGAGTAGTAATATCAGAGATCTCAGCCATTGATGGAACTATGATGACTCTTTCTCCAAACATGTTTATGGTTTGCTCATCTAAAACCTCAAATGGTCAACTCTACTTTGTATTCCTTATAAGCAAATAATAAAGTTGACTTTTTATATTCTATACCACATGTTGATCATAAAAGAACTAACATTTGATATTTTTAAACCCCCAAAGAGGAGAAAGATCTAGCTAGAATTAAAGAATAGTTAGGTTCATAGTTGACTTCTTTATCTTTGTGTCACAAAAACAAGACATGGTTTACATTACTTGAAAACGTGTAGAGCATTTAACGATAATTATACTTATATGTAATCAGCTTTGATTAGAGATGATACTTCAGAACACTTGATTTATGTATAAGATGTTAAGCTAATTAAGATGAACAAAAGATAAGCAAAATGTATATAGTTGTGTTGTTATGTGAATGAGATTAATTAATTAATTAAAGATTGTGGTAGAGAAGCTCATAATGTTTCTTTTTAGAGGTACTGTGTTTGTATTCTCTCTCTGTTCTGCTCCCACCATGTCTTAACATGCACTTCCCCAAACTGTTCCCGGCTGTTGATTAAACCACAAAATCATAGATTCCTGTTAGTCACGGTATGATTATCAACTTTCAAAATGTATATGATTAGCCAATGCTTAGTTTAAGATGTTTTGTTATACCTGAATCTGACTCGACGTACATCTGATAATTGTCTGATAGTAATGTAAACACCGGGCTAGTCCTCTTCAATCCACTCAGCTTGCATTTCACTAGCATTGCTCATGGAAGGTGGATCATCTCTGGAAGAAGTTGTGGTTCTTGCTGCATCCATCGGTGGTCCTCCATGATAACTTCCTGGTCCATAGTTGCTAGAGCCGCCATAAAAGTGATGCGGGACAGATCCTGGAGGTCTGAAGTTGTGTCTTGGAGTCCAGTCTTTGCTTTCTCTTGCTGAATCCATCTTTGAGTATGTTGAATCTCTCTGTGACTGAAAAATAAACTTGTGTTACCTTCTTTGGATCAAAGGACAAGATTCACAAGGTTCTTGTCTGAAGAAAGACCAAAGGATCTAGGATATATGTCTTTTACCTGATCGTCGGATCTTGCAGGCGTTTGGAGAGCTTGGCGGTTAAATCTCTGTACATTGTAAAGCTCAACGATCTTGTCATAGTTCTCACCCCACCGCCGTTGAGCTTGCCACTTATTGTACATCTCTCGGCTTTCAAAACAAGACACAAGTAATGGTTAGTTTTTATCTCATGTTCCAGCTTTGAATGTCATGAAGATATAGAGATTGTTTTGAGTAGTTAAAATACCTGAAGCGGATGCGTTTGAGATCATTTCCTCCAGTGGGAAGAGAAGCGAATGTGATATGACTATTTTCCAGAATTATGCAAGTCAACTTCACCATCTCTAAAATCACCTGCAATACAATCCTTACGTGTATCGATGACGTGGCACTCGATAACTCTATTAGAAAACATAAGAATTTGTGCAAAAAAACCTTCAATGTAATTTTGTTTTTGCAAGATAAACCTCCATGTCAAATAAATATAGCATAGGTCAAACCACAATCTGAAAAATCTCCTACAACATAACTCTTCCGTGTATCGATGACGTGACAGTCGGTAACTCATTTAGAGATTTTATAAGTCTATCGAATATATTATTTTATTGCATATAATTTAATTGAGTTATTGATTTAAGTTTTAAATAAACTATAAGAGAAGCGTTAGGTCATCGGGGGTTTCTCCTGATGTCATGATTCAATAAATAAGGTATAGATCTCAATCTAGGTGATAACATGGTTAGGTTTGTTTACTTCAAAATTCTCGGACATACGAAACTCTATCTGAAAGAAATGGTGCTTGACGAACATAAAGCATTCACTTTGGAACTACGTAAGACTTTGGACGGTGGTCAAGAACGGCAGCTTGTAGGGGGAAGCTGGAAGTTGAACTCTTGTATAAGTCATTCACGAAGGAAGAAATGCAAGCGGTTCAGAAAGCTCCAGAAGGCACACCGGCTGCTGGAGGAATGTTTGTGGTAATAGTGCATTCGGCTGAGGATGTTGAAGGAAAGCACCATACCAATCCTTACGTGCACATCTACTTCAAAGGGGAGGAGAGAAAAACAAAGCATGTAAAGAAGAACAAAGACCCAAAGTGGAATGAGGAGTTCTCCTTTATGCTGGAGGAGCCTCCAATCCATGAGAAAATGCACGTGAAAGTGTTTAGCACCTCTTCCAGGATAGTGTTTGTACTGAGGTTGTAACAATAAGTAATTAAAGGGTTTTAGGGTAAACAATTTCTTCCTTTGAATACTCGAGAACTCGGTCGTGCTTTTGACAGACAAAAGTTTATTTATTTTATAGATGCGCCTCGGTAGAGGCTGCCTACGTACCCTTTGAAGGGATCAAGCCGTTCGTAGTTCATGTTACATAGGTGAAAGCTTGTAGTTTGGAACTATGCGCTTTGGAGCCAAGCAGTTAAGTGATGACGTCGACAGTTAGACGAGGAGCTAAGTTGTTTAGCGATGGATCCGCTTGCAGTAAAGGGTTTGGCGATACGACTTCGTTTGGAGATATGGCTCTACTTGGCGGGATGGCTATGTTTTACTTGATGATTATACTTTGCGAGACGACTTTGTTGTGCGGGATGGTTTAGCTAGAGGAAAAGACGTTGGCTAGTAATGGTGAGAATGTTGGCTCATCACGACGAGGGAGTCTTGACTTGTCACGTAATGGTGAGGGAGTCTTTCGAAGAGATTAACATGGCATGGAGAGCTTGGTTCGGCTAGACCATTTATTCGGTGTAGATTGTCACAAGCTTGGTTTGTCAGGAGGCGGTTCGTCAAGGAGTCGGTTCGTTAGGAAGCTGGTTCGTCAGGGAGCTGGTTCGTCAGGGAGCTGGTTCGTCAGGAGGCGGTTCGTCAGGGAGCTGGTTCGTCAGGAGGCGGTTCGTCAGGGAGCTGGTTTGTCAGGGAGCCGGTTCGTCAAGGAGCCGGTTCGTCAAGGAGCCGGTTCGTCAGGAGTCGGTGTGTGGCCTCTAAAATCTCAGGGTCGACCCTCTGATTTGAGATTTTTTCTTAAATCAACTTTCTCTAGCTTCAAGTTTCACGATCATTACAAAATAATAAAATAATAGTTGGTCAACTTCTATATTAATTTATATAATATCTCAACTCGATTAAGTTAATAAATACACATGATCAAGTTGTATAATTGTAAGTTGTAAGTTGATTACTTGCTATTGATAATATATGATCGAGATCAACGCATATTCATGTGTATTCATGTGTTATCAACTCAACTACATTAGTATTCATGTGTTGGGCTAGTTGTTTCTCCTTGCAAAAGCCACTATTCCTTGGAAAACTTGTTCTTGGATTCTTATCCTGAAATATTGCGACTTTTGAAATGCATATATAAATCGTGAGACCCGCTTTCTTCTTGACATTAATAATTTTATAGTTGTGGTCTAGTACTTTCTTATGGTTACCAATTTGTTTAAAACTAATAAACTGATTTGAGATTTGTTCTTAAATCATCTTTCTCTAGCTTCAACTTTCACGATCATTACAAAATAATAAAATAATAGTTGGTCAACTTCTATATTAATTTCTATAATATTTCACCTCGATTAAGTTAATAATAAATACACATGATCAAGTTGAATAATTGTAAGTTGTATGTATACATATTCTCTCCTCAACCTTTCTCATTGCAGAAGACAAACCAGAAAGAAAAGAAAAACAGATCACACCGAAGGCTTTCTCATGGAGGAAACAAAACCAAAGACGTGAGTCAAGAAAAAACTTTTATTTTTATTGATTTTTATTAACAATTCCGTATATATGAAGGTTCTATTGTCGATTTGTTTCTACAGCGTTGAAGATGTTGAGACCGTTGATGTTTATACAGCTAAAGGCTTTCTTAGTACTGGTCACCGATATCTCGACGTAAGGTAAGTATAAAGAAAAATATATCATTTAAGTTCTTCTTCTTTTTTGTAAGAAATCTTATTATTTTTGTCGGTAATTGAAGGACAAATGAAGAATTTGCCAAGAGTCATGTTGAGGAGGCTTTGAACATTCCTTATATGTTCAAAACAGATGAAGGTGGTTTAAAATTTTAAGCAAGAGTTTCATTTTAAATATTTTGATCACAAATAACACTTAGAATTATGTATTGTGAATGGTTTTGTAGGTAGGGTTATAAATCCTGATTTCCTTTCTCAAGTGGCATCGGTTTGCAAGAAAGATGAACATTTGATCGTGGTTAGACTCTAATATTTAATTAGTGATGACATGTATTTTCATACATTAGATTTAGATTTTAGTTAGACCATTTCCTTTATACTAAATAGTCTAACTATGTTACCGTGAAGGCTTGTAACGCTGGAGGAAGAGGAAGTCGTGCTTGCGTTGATCTTCTTAACGAGGTGCGTCTATATATACACACACATACACACAATTAATAAGTATACCTATTCAAAAATACATGTCATGTCGTAGGGGTACGACCATGTGGCTAACATGGGGGGAGGCTACTCGGCTTGGGTTGACGCTGGATTCGCCGGGGACAAACCCCCGGAAGACCTCAAGATTGCTTGCAAGTTCAGGCCAAAGGAAAACTAAATCGGCACTTGAAACTTGAAAGTGATGTTGTGACGTTGCAATGAAATTGATGTTGTGAGAGGTTTCCTTTCTAATAATAAGGACACGAGCTCGACGAGTGTCTTAACTATATGGGCTGTTAATTATTTATACTTTTGGGCTTTCTTCGGCCTAAACATTATATCATATGCGTTTATGTATGGACTTCGGCCATTTAATTTCACAAGGTATTATTCAAATAACTATGAAAAATAACAATATATATACACATAAAATAGGGGCATATAGAGACAAATGCTTGTAGATTAATCTTCTCTGAGATTTGTCTGGTAAAAAAGAGGACACAGGGGAAACTGAAAATGATTGTGGTTGATGACAAACAAACAAATGGGAATCTAAATTATGATGGAACATACACATATGTTGTTCTCTGTCTTTATTATGGTAAGTAGTGGTAAAAGGCGTGGCTCAGGAGGCAATATTTTTCAAAAGATTGATTAAAAAGGAGCTTTTGGTTTGACCAGGTCTAATCAGTTTCAGACCAACATAACTAATAAAGTATTTTCGTATCTACTGCTTAAGACAGTCTTTTCCTTTGTCTACACACAAAAAAAAATTCTAACCAAAATTAATACTCAGCTTTTTTCTTCTTTTCAGCTATAAATAATTACTACTCAACTTTGTGAATAAATTTTGCAGTAAATAAATATGGGTAAGAATATTAAATGTAGTTATGATGAAGGAGACAAAGAGAGCAGAAAAAATAAGAGAGTTAATTTGAAATTGTCTCACAATCTCTTAGCCATTAATAACTTTGAGTAGAAACACAGAGAAGAAAGCGTGCCTTAGGCATTTTCTCTAATACTGTTCTCTAATACTGAATGCTTAGCCTCGTTTTACTTAATTACAATTCCCATTATTATTACTTGTGAAATTATAGCCATGTTTTTTATAGTATTTTATTATGAAGAAACACTTGCTTACTAATGCTCTAAAATATTTAGGTATATATTATAGAATCAATCTATATATACATTTTTGCAGCCATTTTAGCAAATAAATCTTAAAGTTGGACTTATTTACAACCTAATGCCATTAGCATTAAATCTTTTTTCCAAAATAATTAATTTTACTTTAAATTTTTAATTTAAATTGTCAATCACATTATCAATCAAATTTAATCCAAACAAACTTCACATCAATCCCTTAAAATTAGCATAAACGTATTTTATTAACAAAATTTTAAAACAAAATTTTTTGTTTAAATAAATATTGTTCTTACTAAATGTTTTTTGTTTAAATAAACAAATCATGTATTTGAACTTATTTACAATGTCATGCTACTGACATTAATTATTTAGGCATGAAAATATTTATTTAAAGATTTAAATCTTCTAAATTTTTGCTTTTAGAGTTATTATATCATTTACCTAAAAGGCAAAAAATATTAATTTTTTAAATATTATTATTTGTATATTTAAACTTCATAAAACATTATTAATATTTGAATTTATAAAAAGTTTAATCTATCAAAAATAATTAACATCATTATATAATATATAAAGTTTAAAAAAATCTCAAAAAAAATTTCGTCATATTTTGTGATTCGAAATTTTAAGAATGAACATATATTAACCAATTGGCGAAAAATGTGTGGGTTCAACGTCCCGCAACGACTAAAATATTTTGACAATGATTCATAAACATATTATAAATAAGATCAACATTAATAAAATAAATAGTTTTTGTTTGTGGACGGGTTTGGCAGGACGGGTTTGGCAGGACGTTACTTAGTAACAATGGTAAACTATAAAATTATTTACAAATTTTTATATATATTAATTTTTAAAAATGAACTGTCTCCGCGGTGTACCGCGGGTTAAAATCTAGTTATTAAAGTAATTTGAGATCAGTAATTTGAGATCAGTTACTCTTGGAAAAAAAAAAATACCAATTAGTAAATCCATTCGAGATTAGTTGATTTTGTAAATTGTTTATTTCAACGTGGGTTCTTAACTAAATACAAGAATTTAATCAGAAATATGTGTGTTTCATTAAGTAATTCTTTTTTCTTTAATATTGTTGCCCAGCAAATATTTGCAAAGAATTTGATAAATAAATAAAAAAAGCTACAAAGACTCATGCATGCTCATTTGTCATTATTTCTAACAATGCTATTTTTGTTTCATAGAATTATGATTATTGAAAAGACAAACCCATTATGAGATATGATGATAGGGTCATAAATAATAAATATGTCTATATGTATATGAAAAGATGCAACAAGTGACTTCTAAATTCAACTATTTTGTTATAATGATTGTGGAGCATATCATGAATCACCATCATGATTATTTATTAGATATGTATAAATGATAAATTTTGAGATTCTTAGTTTCTCACATAATATTAGCATCACAAAAGCACCTCAATGAGGTCATGAAGAGGTTATCACCTTTTAAATAATAAACAAAATAAGCAGCACAGAAAAAAAATATTATTATTCTTAAATTATTCTTGAAAAATCTAAAGAAAGAAACAACGTTCACTTGGAAAAAGACAGTAGACTTGAAATTAAATTGTTCTTGTATGTTGTTAAAAAAAAAGAAAAAAATTGTTCTTGGATAAATATCTTTGTTTTGAGTCAATGCATTTGAATGAGAACATGAATATTAATATAGGCATTAACAAACAAAAGATGTCTGTTTTTGAGACCACATGATCTAATATAGAAGAATATTTGTTTTTATTTTGTGGTTGTCTACTTGTTTGTATTGGTTTGCCTTAAGCAGTTACTTATATGCTTTCGTCAATGAAATGACAAAAAATATTATCTCTCATAGAATAGATATTGGTTAATTACGTACCTTCACATATTCACAACATGCATCTTTTAGGAAATTAATGGAATTCAAAATATAATCGGTAGTGCATTGAGTTAAATATGACTCCAAAGATGAATAGCTTGAGTTTTCACTTAAACTTTTTAATATTTTATATGAGATTTATTTATTTTGATTGGTAAATAATACAGAATTGTAGAACGATGAAATTTGAAAAATCATAGAAATTACAAAATAATATAAATATTAAACGAAGATGGAAACTCAATTTGAGAGATCAACAAAATTAGTTTGACGCTACTAAATTTCTGTAACTTCCATCCACAACTAATTTTAAAAAATAACAAAATAATATAATATAATGGTCTAGCATAAATTAAGATTAAACTAAAAATTGTATGAATGCTAAAAAAAAAAAAAAAAACTAAAACCACATGTTTGACAAAAAAAAAAAAAAAAACCATATAATTCCTTCACTATATGCTCTAGTTAGTAGTTAATTACCATATAACAAAATTTAAGTATCTATTATCACTTTATCAGTGTACTTCACCATATCCCCAAAGTTAGTAAATAAACTTATTTTGCACCATAGATAGATTCAAAAGAAAGAAAATTGATGAGATCAATGTGATATACTAGGTTTTAGTGTATAAATTGAGAATACTAAGAAAGAGCACAAATTTCAGAGAGATGAATGGGGCATGTGATAAAAGCGAGCTTACCTCTTCTTATTATAAAAGCGACCACGCTTGTTTTCTTGCAATGATTCCGTCTACTTTCTTGTTAATTTATCATGCTCTCTTTAAAAAATACACAGTAAAAAATAAATTCATATCTTATAAAAACAGATTTCAGTTATTTTTCTTTTTTCTTTTGGTCATAAGATTTCATTTTTCTATGTTTTACTCCTCGTACATAACATATCATGAAAGTATATTAATTACGTATCTATTTTCCATGATATTAATCATTAGTGAAAATTGTGAAATATCAAGAGTCGAGATTTTATATAGGCAAATAATAAAATACTAAGTTATTATTGAAGTAAATAAATCAAAAATATTTGACGTATGAGATTAAAGGCACAATTTTACCGTTGTTTTAAATATTTATACATTGTTTTGCTGAAAAAGTTTTATTAAATTTTTATATACATTAGATAAATTGGGTGTTTGCATGAGAGCTTTGTATTACATATTCTATAGCATTTAAAAAAATATTATTTCGTTTGACAAAAAAAAAAAAATTTCAAATGTCTATACTAAACGTGTTTTCAGTTCATTTCGCTTAGTTTGGAAAAACACACTTGTATCATTCTGTTTTTTTTTTCTAATACCAACACAACCATTGTCATCTATACTACGATTCTTTGATCATTTTTTAAACGCCGAATGGTAACCAGTGGGTACATAACATTTGAGATAATTGAACCTTAATTTTAGGTGTCCTTCATTCTCCCTTCATCTATGTTGGTCACTACTTAACGATACATAATTATGGAACTAAATGTAATGTAAAGTTTCATGATATATACACATAGAAAAAGTAAAAACAAAAATGGTTTTGCATTGAATATGACAGCCCATTAATTTACAGCTGTAAGTCTATATAGTGCAAAGGCAGTATCTCTATAAAAATCATCAAACTCGTAGAAAAAGCAAAATCTAGATGAATAAATACAAGAGGTACTTGTATAAGCAACATCGAGATTTACAAATGTTTGTTCGAATCATGGGAGAATATTAATGTACTATATAGCAGATTTTTCATTCAAACTTTTGTCTTCTTTTCAAATACTTTTTGTTTTTGTTTTTTGACATAGAATTTTCTTTCGTATAATTGATACCACAAGAGTTATTATGATCAGAGGTTGGAGAGCCTTTACAGACACATCTAGAGATTACATGTAAATATATCGTATTCGTATAACTCAACTTATAGCCAAATTAATGAAAATGTTTTGTTTTTAACGAATAGCATTGGAATTAGAATAGTAAAGGAATAATTTGCTCGAGAAACGAAAGCCCACTCGTGCGAGCAAAACGTGACTCGCCGCTAAACCATGTGCTTACGCTTAATTTAATTAATTTGCTGATAAAAACAACAAAAACAGTACTTAGACATTGGATAAAAAACAACAAATCAGTACTTAAATAAAGACTATTAAGTACAAATATTAGCCGGCGAAAAACTCAGTATAGTTGCGGCTTCATTTTCTTTCTATAATAAAAATCCAACAAACATTACATCTTTAATTTTACTAATTACCCTTTCAAAATGTCCATTTGTTAATACTATAAAAGAGAAAAATATAGATGGTAACAGTAAAACTTGTTTTGTTAGGTTTGGTAATAAATAAACAGATATTTACTGTGGGGGAAAATACTTTAATGGAAACAGCAATAGTAGTATGTATGAATTGGTTCGATGTAGTTGTTGTTGTCACTCCCGAAACATAAACTCTCACAAGTAGCTATCAAAAACAAAGCAAAGAGAGTTAAGCTTCTCTCATCATCTTGCCTTGAAAAACTACTTCCGTGTCTCCCTCTCTGTCTACACAACACTCTTCTCTATTTTCTTTCTTTCTCTCTATATATATTCATATCTCTTCTCCATTCTCTCTTACTTCAAAATTCATCACAAAGAGAGATAAGAGAGATGGAGAACGGTGAGAAAGCAGCTGAGACTGTCGTTGTTGGGAACTATGTTGAGATGGAGAAGGATGGTAAAGCTTTAGACATCAAATCTAAGCTATCTGACATGTTTTGGCATGGTGGCTCTGCTTATGATGCTTGGTTCAGCTGTGCTTCCAATCAGGTAATAGCTTTCTCTCAGATGAAAATGATGAACAAGTTTTGGTTTAAATATATATTTAGTCTCTCTGCTTATGATTCTGATTCATGAATGTGCTATTATATAGGTGGCACAAGTGCTGTTGACACTGCCATACTCGTTCTCACAGCTGGGGATGCTCTCAGGGATTCTGTTTCAGCTCTTTTATGGCATCTTAGGTAGTTGGACTGCTTACCTCATCAGTATTCTCTATGTTGAATACAGAACCAGAAAGGAAAGAGAGAAAGTTAACTTCAGAAACCATGTCATTCAGGTTTCTTTACTGATCTTTTCTATTATTCAAAGTATATATCTGACATGTTTTTTGTACAAAAACATTTGACATGTTGTTGGTTAATGTGAAGTGGTTTGAGGTTCTTGATGGATTGCTTGGGAAGCATTGGAGGAATGTTGGTTTAGCCTTTAACTGCACCTTCCTTCTCTTTGGATCTGTCATTCAACTCATAGCTTGTGCCAGGTACTTTATATACCAATTCTTTCTTCAGGAAAATGAGACTAATGATGTAGTGGTTTAATGGTAAGTGAATGTGTTGTTGCAGCAACATATATTACATAAATGATAATCTGGACAAGAGGACATGGACATACATATTTGGAGCATGTTGTGCAACCACAGTCTTTATTCCTTCCTTCCACAACTACAGGATCTGGTCTTTTCTTGGACTCTTGATGACCACTTACACTGCTTGGTACCTCACCATTGCCTCTATCCTCCATGGACAGGTAACTAGTTCTTTCTTTAATCTAATTAGTTTCAACGAGTTAAAGATTAGAATAGCTGGTGATGTTGTGGCTTAAGGGGACTCAAAAACATCAACAAAGTTGTCTTTTTGCTTATGTCTTTTGGCACTTGTGTTTCAAGCAACATGTGGTTTGGGACCACTTTACCCAAACCCATAACATTGGTGTGTCAGACTTAGTTTAATGCATAAATGTTATATACTTGTAGAGTTGTAGATAATTGAATTTTCTTATAGAAGGAGAATAATGTAATGTACCAATGTTGGAATAATAAAAATAGGTAGAAGGAGTGAAGCATTCAGGACCAAGCAAGCTGGTTTTATACTTCACAGGGGCCACAAACATTCTTTACACATTCGGTGGACATGCTGTTACTGTGTATGTTCTCTTTTTTTTACCCTTTTAACCCCATCACCATTCACATATCCTAAGGGTATAACTGGAATTACAGAGTAATGAAAATGACCACTCACTTTCATTGTTTGTGTGTTGTTTGTTGGCAGAGAGATAATGCATGCTATGTGGAAACCTCAGAAGTTCAAGTCCATATACCTGTTTGCAACACTCTACGTGCTGACGCTAACGCTGCCTTCTGCGTCTGCGGTTTATTGGGCGTTTGGTGATTTGCTTCTAAACCATTCAAACGCATTTGCTCTTCTCCCAAAGAATCTTTACCGTGACTTTGCAGTTGTGCTTATGCTCATCCATCAGTTCATCACCTTTGGTTTTGCTTGCACGCCACTCTACTTTGTGTGGGAGAAGCTAATAGGGATGCATGAGTGCAGAAGCATGTGTAAACGAGCCGCTGCGAGGCTCCCTGTCGTTATACCCATTTGGTTTCTTGCTATCATATTCCCGTTCTTTGGTCCCATTAACTCAACCGTAGGATCTCTTCTCGTCAGCTTCACTGTCTACATCATCCCAGCACTAGCTCACATCTTCACCTTCCGCTCATCCGCCGCACGTGAAAACGCTGTGGAGCAGCCACCAAGGTTTCTAGGACGATGGACTGGGGCATTCACGATCAATGCCTTCATAGTTGTGTGGGTGTTCATTGTTGGATTCGGGTTCGGTGGTTGGGCTAGTATGATCAATTTTGTACACCAGATTGACACCTTTGGCCTCTTCACCAAATGCTACCAATGCCCACCACCGGTTATGGTCTCACCTCCTCCAATCAGCCATCCTCACTTCAATCACACTCACGGCCTTTGAATTTTAAGCATCAAATCTTTAGTACCGGCCCAAAAGTGTCCCTAGCTGCCACGAAAGTTGGCGTTTTTCCACGGATCAGAAAAAGACGAGATTTGGGTTTTTCTTAGATCTACCAAGCCCGTAGTGTGTTTGGGTGTTTGTTTAGCATCTAAAGTTGGTTGGTCTGTTTTTATTGTATTTCATGTTTGGGAATTAAAGAAAAAAAAAAAAAACTTTAGGAGTTAATGCCATATCTTTCATCAAGAACAATCATTTCCAAATTTCAAGGATTAGTTCGGAAGTTATGGTTAAAAGATTGTATGAAGGCTTGAAGTAGAGGAAGAAGATGAGCAAAAGTTATGATAAACATGCAATTAAAACCAATCCAGTTTCTTTCTCAAATCACAAGGAACCATAACCATAACAACCACAAGTCCTAATTAATAAATTCCGAAAACAACATTGAAGAGAGTCGAATAACAAAAGATAGATAATAATTTGATAGAAGTCACGGAGAAGAGGGATCGATGACTGATTTACCCCTTCTTCACAGTCTGGTTTGCTTCAACGAGCACCACCGCTAGTGCAATCCCTTGCAAAGTGCCCAGACTCTCCACAGCTGTAGCAGCTTAAGCCACCACCACCTCCTCCTCCGCCGCCGCCAGACCCGTACCTTCCACCACCCCCGCCTCCGCTGTATCCTCCACCACCTTGAGAGCATTCTCTCGCCATGTGACCTGGTTCACCGCACTTAAAGCAAGAATTATCACCACCACCTCCTCCACGGCCACCGCTTCCTCTTCCACCATAACCTCCTCCGTAGCTTCCTCCACCACGTCCCCCTCCTCTTCCACCACCGCCGCCAAAACCACCGCGTCCACCAGATGAACCACCACCACCGCTGTTACCCTGAACGGGAGCACCGTCGGGTCCAGACACTTCAATAGCCTTGGGACGGCCGGAGTTGTCAACCTCAACGTCGAACTCAACAGATTCCTCAGCTGCGAGGCTACGAAATCCTTCAGATCTGATGGAAGACTGGTGAACGAAGAGATCGTCACCACCGTCGCTAGGTGTGATGAAACCAAACCCCTTCTGTGTATCAAACCACTTCACCGTTCCCTTGCGTCTGTCTCCACCACTCATGTTCACGTCTCCTCCTCCGCTCATTCTGATCAAAATCTCTCCGACGAACTAAAAGTAAATCACCGATCAGATCTCTCTCTCTCTCCTTTGGCGTGAAGCAGACGCTGTTTATATATCTGCGAGATATGTGTGTAAAGGCATAGGGTATCCCGCCACGTCACTATTTACTTTTTATTCCAATATTCTCTACTCTTTTTTCTTTCATATTCCCATTTTTAATACGTATTTTCCATCTTATAAATTGGCTATTTCTATTTTTCTGCATAATTCCTTGACTTTTTCCAGTACAATTAGAAATTTTACTTAATGAAATACGAATTTGTTTGAATAGTAAAACTAAAAAGGAAATAATATAATTACAAAAATGGGCCAGGCTAATGTTCGAGATTGTATTATTTTTTCCTTTTCGGGAAACTAAAGGGAGCGATGGGCCCGCTTTGATCTGGACGGTTGGGGATGCTTTGCAGGAGGCTTCTCAGCCGTTAGATTCAAATCTAAGAGTTGAAAGTTATTCAAAGCTTATCTTCTTCTTCTCCCGAAAAGATCTAACAGAGTGAAGGGTACAATGGGAAAAAGACAAGTTTATATATTTAATAATTTAATATTATTCTGGTTCAGTCAACATTAAAGTTGACGGACGTAAGCAGATATTTTGACTAGTCGTCCCATATTTTTGGGAACGCAAACTGCGTGCCGTTTCTTTTTTTATTTTTATTTTATTACGCTCTCGTACAAATAAATAGTGGATTTTCACAGAGTAGCCCCAAAGTTTTTTTGTATGTATTTATTTTGGTCAAAATCTCAAAAGAGTGGTCAAAAGCGTAACGTCCATAGTCCAAATGACATGACGATGGGACCTGTCAATGCACATTTACACTTTCCAAACAAAAAAAATACTACATGTATCCAATTTTGAAATCTTTAGTTTTACCCAAAATAATTCAATGAAAAGATGAGTTTGGTTACTAATAGTAGTTTGGCCACTAAGTTTATCTGTATCAATTATGATTCTATCTACCTATATTTAAAGAAGTGATTGAGCTTTAAATGTGCCTCTTTTAAATTTATGAAGGTATGAATGATTTGAATCCCAAGAGTTTGTAAAGATGTTTTGACTCTGAATAATGACAAAACCGCAAAGTGTGATACAGTTTCGATAGTAACGAAAATTTTGTATATATTTATTTAATTTATTATTATTTGAACCTCAACGCAACTTATCGAACAACACATTTTTATTCGGAGTTTTAGTTATGGGATCTTCGAGTTTTTATCTAACATGAAGGTCATGGAATCAACGTTTGTTTCATGTAAGTGTGTGATAATGTTTAACTTTTTACTTGCGAATGGAAAACCATATTGATATTATGACATTGTATATTAAAGATGTCTAACTCTTTTAGAATCATCTAAATGACTCACATGTAAAAATTTAATTGGTAGGTTCTAAAGGCATCTCCATCAGTGAGATACCTTATTGGTTTTTAAAAAAAAATATATTAGTATTTTAATAAATATTAGTTCTATAATTAAATTTTAATAATAAAATAATATTTGACCAATAGATGATATACAAGTGTTCTTATGGGTTTTTCAGAGTTTTTCACTTGAGAGACTAATTTTACTCTCTCTCTTACTTTTTGATTATATTTTATTTTTATATTAAACAGTTTTTCAATAAAAAATCATTGATGGAGATGGTTTAATACCTTAATTATCATCTCGGAATAATAGTAGATCGCAAACCAAAAACTAAAAAAGAAAATATAGTAGAAAAATATCTAATTTTTAACATTTGCTTTCACACTAATGATACTAGCTAACTCGGCTACTAATTTTTATTTTGAAAAACAACCATTGAAATATATAGACTGCAAGCGTGGGTTTTTCCCATTTTTCTAATTTCCAACTAAGAAATATGGACAAACTAAAACAAAAAAATTAACAGATTTTACAGTCATTGTCGAAGAAAAAGATGGTATCTCTACACATATACTTTACACTTTTACAGTCGTTGCTAAATCTTTTATGTTGGTAAATTAGCTATATAACTTCAATAATTAGAACCTTTTTTTTTGTCATGAGAGTTCTCTTCGAATATTGATTAGTTTTAGAAAATAATCAATAATTCGTAAACACGTATACTATTAAAATACATTTGATATTGTAGTTGAAGTGTGACTTTATTAACTTGAAAGTATGTTTCATCGAGTAAGAATGACATTCATGCTAAAGTATACTTAAGCTCTGGATGATTTTTTTTTTCTTGATACTTATTGGCTCCATCTTAATAAAAAAAAACAGAATGGCAGACGTAGGATTATATAATTTCGACTAAGCATCCTCTCTGTTCTACTATGTAAATTCGAATACATGTCCGAATAATTAGGACTTTGAAAATTCTCCACAACTACATGATCATAATGCCAATTCTCTTTGATTTAATTAATTTTTATTTTTGATAAATAGACTACTTTGTTCAATCGATCATCGGGTTTGGAGACACAACTTTTTTACTTTTTTAGTAATACATTTTTTATAAGCTCTTGTTAAAAACAAATACATTTTCGCTTACTTATCAAAAATGAATAAACTTATTCCTAGTAATATTTTTTTTTTTGGATCATAATTCGTAGTAATATATATGATGGTGATTACATGAGACAATGATCTTGAGTCAACAAGTCAATAATTTGTAGACTAATAGAAAAAGGTTTTAAAATGTTTTAGCATACAAATAAAATGATAAATGAAAAAACTAACTGAATATACAAATGTAATTGGCTTTTAAAATAAGGTGCTACTTAAAATAGGATGAATCTAACGAAAAAACCTAACTAAATCCTTTAGAGTTTCAGTTAGTGATTCAACACTTCAACTTTTTGATGCTATTATAACCAATCTTGCGATTCTTTTAGGCGAGTTGGGACGAAAAATTTAATAAAACTATTGATGAGTAGAATTATTTTAGTCTTTTTAATTATTTATTTTGGAGCATGCACATGATAGAAGATTTATCAGTTTCGGATTAAACCCCGTTTAAGATTTTTCCACATATCTTATAAAATATTAATTTTTATTTTCACTTCTCACGAAAATATTTATATTATTTTTTTATTGGTTAATTAGTTAATATAGTGAAGATAAAAGGAAACTTTAATATGAAAAGAAGATTATCATATTTGAGCCAAAAGTAATTAAAAATAATAATTTTGTTGCTCGAACGACGTCGCTTTGCTGGGAGCGCAAATAATCTCCGGCTTCTGATCAAAGCCGCTAACTCAGGCAGAGGCTTTAACATGCCTTCACTCCAGTTCACCGCCGTTGTCTTCTCTCTCACCGACGGCTTAAGTTTTATCTGTCGGAGTAGTTTCAATGCGGAGTGGGAAGAAGAGAGCTCGCTCAGAACCTGGATCCACAAAGCAACCCCGAAGCAAATACTCCGACAACCCACCGGATTTTGCCTCGTTAGCGTCTCTTTACCCATCTTTCAAGCCCTTTGTTTTCTTCTCCGGTAGTCGAGCTCGCATCGACTGGACCGATTACAACGCAACCCGAGAGCTCACTCGTGTCCTCCTTCTACATGACCATGGCGTCAACTGGTATGATTTCAATTGTACAAAGGAACTAGCTTTTTTGCTCTCAAGAACAGTTAGTTATTTACCAAAGTCTTATATATATAGGTGGATTCCTGATGGACAGCTTTGCCCAACTGTTCCTAATAGATCGAATTACATTCATTGGATCAATGATCTTTTGTCCTCTGGGATCATTCAAAGTTTGGGTGGTGATGGAAGTAAAGTAAAGGGCTTTGACATTGGTACTGGGGCTAATTGCATTTATCCTCTCCTTGGTGCATCTCTTTTTGGTTGGAGTTTTGTTGGCTCAGGTTTTTCTTCTTCTTTTATTATACTTCATCTGCATTATACTAGCTTCTTTAGTAGTTGGCTCTATGTTCTCAATTTGGTGACAATGTTGTTTTGTATGCAGATTTTACTGTTGTAGCTCTAGAATGGGCAGAGAAGAATGTTCAAAGTAATCCCCATTTTTCAGACCTTATCGAGATCAGAGACTCTAAAGTTCCTCCACAGTGTTCCTCTGTCCCTGAGGTTGAAAATACAGAGAGGGAGAAAACCATACAGGAGGAAGCTGAAATTTCCGCCACGGTTAAGTCTGATTATCATGACAACAAGAGTTTTATTGAACCAGCTGTACTACTCGGTGTTGTCAAGGAAAACGAAACATTCGACTTCTGTATGTCCAATCCTCCATTTTTTGAGACCTTTGAAGAAGCGGGGCTAAATCCTAAAACTTCATGCGGTGGAACTCCTGAAGAGATGGTTTGCAATGGTGGGGAGCAAGCTTTTGTGTCACGTATTATCAAAGATAGCGCTGTACTGAGGCAAAGATTCAGGTAAATTGTACCCAAATAAACCTTTGGATCTTCCACATTCTGGTTTTCCATCCATCAGGACTTATCGTTTTGTGAACATGTTTAATATTAGGTGGTACACTTCAATGCTTGGAAAGAAGGCTAACCTCAAACTCTTGATATCTAAGCTTTGGGAAGTGGGAGTGACCATTGTGAAGACCACTGAATTTGTCCAAGGTCAAACATCCCGTTGGGGCCTCGCTTGGTCGTTTATGCCAATAGCTAGGAAGATTATAGCACCTCCTGTAGTCAAAAAGAGCGTTCTTTCTTTTATGCTTGAGGTATTCTATCTATAACTTTCGTCATCCTTTACTTATATTTGTTCTGTAACTATATAAAAGTCTCGGGCTTTACAAAAGCCTTACATTCTCCATGGTGGATTTGTGTGTTTATAGTGCATTAAACGGCAGTACAGTGCCGTAGATGTGCTGCAATCAGTTGAAGAATTCTTCAAGAGCTGTGGCGCCTCGTGCAAGTTAAACTCTTCTACATTTTCTGTTGACGTAAGTGCACTACCTGTATTGTTTTGTCTTGCCATCCAATCTTGTTTCTACAGTATCTCAAGCTCAATGGAGTTTCTTTCTATTGTTGTGCAGATTGTTGCATCTAATGACCAGTGCAACACAATCTCAAAGAATGACATTGCAGATGTAGATAGTGTAAGAAGCCATGGATATGAAAAACAGTCACTGGATGGCTCCAGTTTGCAAGTCCCTGAATATAACCTATCTTTCCGCATCTTGGTATGTTTGGATTTCATTTGAGAAATCCCTAACAATTGCCTTCACCTTTTCGAATTGTTTATGATGAAGAAACTTCTTTTACAGGTGTTCCAACAGATGCCAGGAACGTTGCTTATAAAAGGATCATTGCAGCAGAAAGATAGTCCCCTCTCAGGTTAGTCATTTTGCTCGGTTTCCCTAAGTTGCTGGAAAAAATTTCACTTCTTTATTCATGAATCTGCAAAAGCTTTGGTTCTATTCATTTGATCTCACCAAAATCGCGAAGTACCAAAACTTTCGCTGTTAGTTACCAACGTGAAGACAACTGAATTGTCGGTTTAATTTTGCATATGCAGGATTGTTCTCCAGGGTCTTCGGTTCGTTGGAAGAAAGTTTGAAGTCCAAATTTTGCCGGTAACGAGTCCCAGGGTACTGTTCTGACTTGAAGACTGGCATCTGTCAAAAACTAAATGAAAATGATGAATCTTCAAATCTTAGACACATGACATGTTCTTACACACAAAAACAAGCCGTCTTTTGAATTGATTCCTACATAAACTGAGACAATTACTCTCAACAGAAGCAAGCAAACTTTTTTCAGCTAATCTTGTTGTGGATGAAAAGTGTTGCATAGCAGACCACTCGTGTTTCTCAACTGCATATATAACTAGAATCAAGACTTGAAAAGACTTACCTTACGGGGAAAGATACACAGAGCCAAGTTGGATTACCCAAAAGTAGTAAAGGAGAGAGAGAGAGAGAGGGTTCTTCACTTCACGTGACTAAGCAAGTTACTTTTGCCTTTCTCTCCAGTTTCTCTTTTTGATCAACCATCGTTTGTGATGAAAAATGTAAGACCTCTACCACCTATATATATCTTGCATTGCATGTGGGTGTAGTTATTTTGAATTGTCATTTTCTCTTTTCGCAGTGACCACCTATATATAACTTTGGTGATCCCTCAACCCTTTGATTCATTTGGAAAGATATGAATCCTGGTGAAGATGAATACTTTCTCCTTCACCTCCCAAACCTCTCTAACACCCCCTTACAACCTTCAAAATCCTTGCCTTCTGATGATTTGCGCAACTTTCGTCTTCTCCTCAAGTGGTGCGCTTTGGATCACTCCTCCTCTTGTGGTAAAGCTGTGTCCTATATGATGTTTGTAGTCTTCACCTTACTAGTCCCTCTCATAAGTTGTCTGTTTATCAAAACTCCTAGAAACCGGCCTTCAGCAGTTATGGATGCGAACTCTTTCAATGTGCTCGTCCAGTTTCCAGAGTCTGGACTTGCCGTCATTGGTTTCTTGACTCTAATATGTTTCTTCAGAATATATAGTCTCACAAAGCTTCTGTTTCTTGATGATTCTACCTTGGTGAGGCTTGGATATTCACGAGAACTTGACAAGGCCTTACGTTACCTAGCCTACATACTTGTACCGTCTTTCCTTGTGGAACTTGTGCATAAGAGCATATTTTTCTACTCCGCCGAAGTATCATTTCCTTTCATAAAGTCATCTTGTGCTGCATTGAACTTTGTGATGTTCTTCCTCGTCTTATTTTCATGGGTTTACCGGACAGGAGTGTTCTTGCTTGTTTGTATCTTGTTCCGGTTGACCTGTGAGCTGCAGATACTGAGGTTTCGAGGGCTTCACAAGCTGTTTGATAGATGTGGATCAGACACCATAGAAGATGTATGCAAGGAACATGTGAGGATCAAGAAACAATTGTCGGCTACAAGTCACAGATACAGGTTCTTCATCATCACCGCCTTTGTTGTGATAAGTACCAGTCAGTTTGTGGCCTTATTGTTGGTTCTTGCCTCAAAGTCTGAAAAGAGTTTCCTCAGCTCTGGTGATTTGGTGGTAATTCTATAAAGCTTTGTTGTAATAATTTTTCTAGTTTCACCGTTCTGCATTTAATGCAGCATTCATTTTCTTTTCTATCTCAAGGTATGTTCTGCAGTACAGCTAAGTGGATTCTTCTTGTGCTTGTTGGGTGCTGCAAGAATCACACACAGAGCTCAAGGAGTAGTGTGTATTGCAACAAGGTGGCACATGGCTTTGACATGCGCTTCTGAAGCCGTATCACCCGAAAGTGACACTGACTCATCCGACAACATATACATCAATGTGTCACCGTCACTGGATCTATCTTCCTTCTTCCAGGCTAGGCAAGCTCTAGGTACGTTACAATTATGATAGCATGCTCTTCTTTTTTCAAATTATTTGCGAGCAATTGATAGGAGTTACATTGCAGTGGAATATTTGCGACATAACAACAAGGGGATTACACTCTATGGTTATGCACTCGATAGGGGACTGCTTCATACGCTCTTTGCATTTGAGTTCTCTCTGGTGATGTGGATCCTGAGCAAAGTCGTGGTTCTATCTTAGAATTCATTAAGGTATTTATGAGACAACAAAAGACGCTGCAAAAGCTTCTCGTGAAGCCTGACTTTTCGAAAGATGGATGCTCTGATTGATGCACAACACTTGGTCACCGGTGTTTGACCAAACAAAAAAAAAACTTGATCACTGGTTTAACAGACAGAACCGGGTTATTGTCCTGTGGCGTTGTTGGATTTGAATGTTTGATGAACATCATAAATGTTGGTTGCTCCAACTGTATCGCTTTTTCTTTATTTTAGTATTTGTCCCTTTCTCTGCCATCTCCACCGCTTTCTAATAACTTAGCCAATACGAAACAAACCTGAAAAATCCATCATTTTATCTGTAAATTGGTTTGATTTTGCTTCTTTATTAACCAATAAATCTTGAAGAAGAAGACAAAAAGGAAAAAGAATTAGAAGTCTGTAGTTTCTAGCTCTGTTACACTGACAAAACTTCTAAAGCTACATCAAAATCATCACAAACTCCGTGAACGTATAAATCCCTGCTTTTGCAGGCTTTAACAGTGTACAATCCTGAGAAGAAAAATTGCAGGTGTTCGCTGATGCTTCTTCTTGTATGAGAGATCATGTTCTTGAAGCTTCTTCTTCAATAACTGCAGCCAGATTATGCAGAATGAAGTATATCTCTTCTTTCCGAGCATGAGCATGTGACCCATCTGAGACAGTGAAAGCTTCGACTTTTTTCTCGATTTCAATCCAACTCACAGCTTTTTCTTTATTCACTCTTCTCTTCTTCATAACCCCTCTCAGCTTCTCTACTAATTCCCACTTCCCATGATCTGCGTAAATGCTTGACAGCAATATGTATGGTGCAGACGACTCAGGGTCCAGTTTGATCAGCTCGTCCGCTGCTTTCTTTCCCAGTTCTTCGTTTCCATGGATTCTGCATACTCCTAGGATTGCGTTCCAGATATGCTTGTCGGGTTCAAAAGGCATTTCCTCAATCTTCCTCATCAGTTCTTTGAAACAACCGGCGCGACCTAGGAGATCTATCAGACATGCGTAATGCTCTTGGTCGGGAACAATCCCGTGCTGAACAGTCATTGACTCAAACCACCTCAATCCTTCCTCTACCAGACCTGAATGGCTGCAGGCATTAAGAATCACAACCAGAGTCGTCCGGTTTGGCTGGACCCTGAATTTGATCATGTCATCAAGCATTCGCAAGGCCTTGTGTCCAAGCCCGTGCTGTGCCAATGCAGAAATCATCGTGTTCCAAAAAACGCAGTCGTGCTTGTCATCGCAAATTCTGAACACCCGCTCGCTAGCTTCTAAACTACCTGATTTGGAGTACATATCTATCAAAGAACTGATGACAATCGCGTTCGGTCTAACATTGGTACGGATCATATAGCCATGAATTTCCTTCCCATGTCTAAGAGAAGCAATGCTCGCAGAGGCACATAGACAGCTACTAAAAGTAAATTGCTCTGGTTTAACCCCCAAAGCAATCATTTTTCTAAACAAGTCAAGCGCTCGATTCCCTGAGCCTTGTCTAACATATCCAGCAATTAATGCAGTCCAAGAGACTGGATTTTTCTCAGGCATCTCACAGAATAACTTTTCAGCAGCTTCCATATCTCCCAGTTTGGCATACCCAGAGATCAGAGTAGTCCAAATATGAATATCCTTCACTGTCATCTCATCAAAACATCTTTTAGCACTCTCCATCTGACCACATTTCGCATAAGCATCGATGATAGAACACGAAAGTACCACATTTGACAAAAACCCAGCAACCAAAACCTGCCCGTGAGCTTGCCGATTGAGCTGGAGCTGCCTAGATTTCACACATGCCGTCAAAAGCCCAGCGAAGCTGAACTCGTTGAACTTGATTCCAGATCTCCTAAACTCTTTATAAAACCACAACGCCTCGTGTAGATTCCCATCCTGAGCATACCCAATAACCATCGTGTTCCAAGAAACAACATCTCTCTCAGGCATACTATCGAACACTACGCGTGCACGCACCAACATCCCTGATTTGACATACCCAGAGACCATATTGTTCCACGAATACAAGTTCCTGAGATGCATTTGATCAAACACTTTACAAGCATCAATAGGTTTACCGCATTTCATGTACATTCCGATTAAATGATTGGACAAAAGCGTGTTGGGTCTCTTGAATCCAGTAATCTTCAAGTGACGATGAATCCATTTGCCTTGTTTCAAAGACTTTGTATCTCCACACTGCTGGAGCAGAGATGCTAGGAGGTCAAAGGGTAATCGAATCCCTTGTTGAGTCAAGGACTCGAGACGAGATACGGCCTGAGAGAGCTCTGCTTTCGTTGCGTGTTTGCTGAGAAACGATTGGGCGACACAGATTGGCCGTTTCCTAGGGTTACTGATGGGCATTGGAGGGAGAAACCACCATGGGAAGCGACTTTAACGATTTGCGATTGGATCCCGGCGAACACAAGTCAGAAAGGGTTTGCGCCGGCGAGATTCGCCGGTAAGAAATCATATGCCGTCGGATGGGTTTAGAAACCGGATCTGGTTTTGGTTTTGGTTTGGATCATACTAACAAAGACAAATCCTTTTTCACTTTTGGGCTTAGGTCTAAAGCCCATGGGCCTTCTTATATCAACGTATTTACGATTTTTGCCATGTCTTAAAATAAAATAACTGGATTATAAAATATTTTTGGATAGAAAATAAATATATTTTTTTTTTATAGAAAATATTCATCTCGTAGCAATGCTAAATCTCCAAATATAAAAAAAGAGTAGTAGAAAAAGAATGGTTTTCTCTCTCTTCTCTCTCCTCATCTTTCAGAGAGAGCAAAGCAGCTTCAATTTTTTTGACCGACAATGACTGGCTTTATCAGCGGTGTTTGGTCGGCTTCTCCTCCGGCATCGCTGGCTTCCTTAGAAGCGTTGACTGGCTCAGCTTCCGGCATCGACCGACTACTTTTAGCGGTGGTGGCTGGCTTATCTCCCGAGAGCAAGATATTCTCTTTCTTGTTTCGTCGGGCTTTTTTCTGGCGTCTTTTGCCGGCTTTCTCTCCGGTTTCTTGACCGGATTTAGATTTGTTCTGTTTTTTTTCTTCTGCCTGCAGTTCAAAGATTGATGAACCCTAAAAGTTAAAAAGATGTTGAAAGAAGAAGAAGAAGAAGAATTGCACTTAGTGGAGTCAAATTCTCATCCAAGCTACAATTAGAATTTTGCCATTAATCCTTTGGGCGACGAGTGAGCTATGCCAATTGAACAAGTTTTCTGGTGTTTCGGCCGGAATTGAAGCTTCTGACGTCGACTCCCTTTTCTTCCAGTTTCTACGTGTATTTCAAACATGTTTTCCACTGACACGTGTTTTCTATGCGGCGCACAACAATCTTTTGTTCTCTTCCTTAAGTTTAGGTTTATTCATTTGGGCTTTTGGATTGTTGTTGTGTTTTGGGCTCGTTTATTTTAGTCTTTATGAATTATTGGTATGTTACTTTTGGCTCTATAATATCAATAAAACACTATTGTGACAAAAAAAAAAAAAAGAAGTAGTGAAATGTTACGTGTATACATTGCAAAACGTCGCCGTATTATATGATACAAAGCCTTTCTAGTGCATAATGGTAACGTTATAGCCAACGATGGCATCACCGGTTTTGGGATCAAACCAATTAGTCCGGGCAATAGCATAGCCACGAGCCATCCGGAACATTCCCGTGCCGCCAACAATAGGCATTTCTCGGATTGGGTTCATCGCGGAGTTCTTCCCGATCATGCTTATGGTGCTGTCCTTGTAAGGACCGTCCTCGAAACAGAAGCTCATGGCCATTATCAAACCTACTTCTTCTTTACCTGTACCAACCAAAACCGGTTATTAGTGATGTCCCAAACCCATTTTATATTTTCGGTTCGGTTATTGTAAGAAATAATATACGTACATGAAGAACCGTAAAGGCCTTGCGCCCGTCCAACGAGTTTGGATTTTGGATCAGCGGTCTCGGTGAGAGCGTCGTCGACCATGAACACAGCGCCGAACAGCGTCGGGGATTTTTCGGTGTCTGTGCCCTGAGCCACCTTAACTGCGGTTGGATTCTTGCCGCTCAAGGTGTCATGGAAATAGAACTGAAGGTTTGTTACCTTGTCCTTCCCTGTTTCCTCAAGCCGATTAGCCCAACTATGCAGTCTCGATCCCTGAGCAACCAGTGGCATTATCATTATTAACATAACCAACATTCTTGATACATATTCCTCTTTTGCCATTTTCGCTTTTTTCTGGTGGGGTCTAAATTGTAACAAAGTGTTTGTAATTGTGAGAGTAAAATGAGTTTTTGGTGCAGTCGTATATAATTCTATTTATAGGGAACTTACATATACATGAATCACACCCAGTCCAAGTTAGTTCAACCAAACTGCAAAATGATCTTTAACTAAAAGAAAAAGTATGCTGGGACATATGTGACAAAGTCAGTATGTGGTGGTGTAATGGTTCACCTAATAATTTAATTGTTTGAATTAGACTACTTAAGAGAACTCTATGTTATTGCATTGGTGGATCTAATAACTCCGAACTCGGCTATGTAAATTATGTAATGGTGCTGATAGGATCTTCTGGTCAAATGTAATTTATAGTTTTAAACTGTGTGGTTTTTAGTAGTTTACATGTATGAGATAAATAGAAAAATTGAATCCATAATATTCCCGATCCGTCAAGCTTTTTAGTAGTTTACATCTACGAGACGATTTGGATGTACTGTTGATGGATTGCTTCTGAAAAAATGCTTGATCTTGGTAGGCAAGTGCATTCTTTGGTTTTGAAGAGAAATTATTGTAATGTGCATAAGAGTCAAAAAAAAAGTTTCAATAAAAATTGTTTAACAAAGTATTTAACACAATTTTAGTACTAATACTGATTAAGATTTTGAGTAATAGATAGAAAGTGGGCAACCAAAAAAAAAAAAAATTGATTCGGACCACCTTTTTTGTTGCACGGGAGTGCACTTGTTAATATGTATGCAAAATGTAAAAGAGTTGAAGATGCTTTTAAGGAGATTTCATAGACTAACTTTGTTTTCATGGAATGTATTATTTCTTACAATTTAAAAGGCATGGCAACCAAAACAGCTTAATATATAAAAATCATGAACATGCATTAAATTATTCCAAGGGAAGTGATTACATTAAGATTTAGAAAGACCTTTATGTATATAGTGTTGTTAATAATGATAGAGAGTGACATTGTACTCAACGATAGCATCCCCATTGGTCAAGTTAACGTAATATGTATTGAGTTGAGCCACTCCTCTAGCCATCCTAAACCTTCCTCGGCCTCCCACAACTGCAACCTCCCTCTCTTTCTCCGTTATCGTATTCCTCGAAAACACGGCTATAGAACTACCGTTAAACTTGCCCGATGTGAACCCGAAGTCGACGTACATGGTCAACGTGGGGACATGTTTTCCAGAGGAAACGTACATCCCTCTAGCGTTCCCGATCTTCTCGGATTTCGGGTCTGGTCCAACGGTGAGAGGGTCGTCGAGAGCAAAAAGAGAACCGAAAGGTGAGGGAGAAGAGTCGTTGTCTCCTCTTGTGTGAGTAGGCTTGGCAATGAGGATGGCTGATGGGTTTGGAGCGGTGAGAGTGTCGTGAAAGAAGAAATGGAGATTTGTGACCACTAGTTGTTTCGGTGTGATTGGACGAGTTTCTGAAAAGTATTCGCCGAGTGCGAACGTGATGCAAAGATAAAAACTAACTACTAATCCTAAATTCTTCCCCATTAATCTCTTTTGGTTTACCTGTAATGTTTTTTGTTAGAGGTTTTACATGTATTGTAATATAAAAGAGTGACCAAAGGTTGCAATTGAATAGGAAGATAGTGACTCAATAGGTCAGGCTTTAGACTGATCTGGAGTCAAATCCATGTTACATTTCTTTACCATATGCATACAGTTTATATTAAAATAAAGTAAGAAACAAATCAAATGATTAGAATTTGAAAGAAATCATTATTATTTAATTCTCATCTAGTTATGTTTTGCTATAATGAATACTAATATGAGAGAGTAATTATGACTTATTTGTAGTACCAAATCACAAGAAATATATAATACCAAGAACAAGAAATTTGTTTTTGTTGTAATTTATATGTTTTTAGTCTGTTTTTCATAATTTGTATGAGAATAGAAATTATCTATTTCTACACCTAAATTACAAGAAAGTAGATCATTACTTGTCTATATATCTAGACAATGTAAGGTGAGTACATGTGGCTTACTTTCGTGTCACCTTCCTGGATAAGATAGTAGATCATTACTTGTCTATATATCTCTTAACTTCATCGTTTCCAAGAGAAAGAGAAGACAATTCTTCCTTCTTATGTTAGATGCTCACTAAAATGTCCGAGATTAAAATGATAGAGTTTTGGTGACTGGTGGTAAAGAAAGACAAAGTCTCAAGCTACCACCGAACAAACTTCTATCACTTTAGTATCCTACAATGATTTCACCGGTAGATTTCTAACTTGTTATGAATCTAAGAAGTCTTGTCTTCCTTCGTATAACGGACTTATCGATCATTCAGATTCTCTAAAATGGTAATATTCATGTTCTCTGTCTCTCTCGTTGATCGATTTATAAAGAAACGAAACAGAGATTCTTGTTATTTCTCTCAATTCTGATCAAACTTTTACCTTATTATTTCATTCAAGTGAGATACAATGAAGGAATATTTCATCCTAGAAAAATGTAGATACATATATAAATATATAACAGTGTAAATTTGGACAAAAGAGTCCAGATAAGAAGAAGACCTGTACTGTACTAAGAAGAGAGACACAAAGATCAAAACTAAAGAATGTGAAGTTTTTTTAACTAGACAAACTTTTTTGTCTGTACAGTGACCATAAAACAATACAAAAATGAACCCGACCGCAGATTTGTTGATTGATCCAGTTTTAAGACTCATGAGGCTTGTTTTTGGCAAATTTCATTCAATCTATTGAGAGCCTAGAGATATTGCATCTTCTTCTTCCTAGTATTCAGGACTGTACAGGCTTACCAAATGTTCTTCGTTCATGCTCTTTCTCGAGTCGTACCATCTTACATGTTCTGAACACCCAAAGATCAGACCAGTATTATGCTTAATAATGGCAGCAGAAGAATAAACAGATATGATCGATGATGGAAAATGCAAGAGTTTTTTTTTTTTTACCTGAAGAAGCTTGTTGTTGTTCCTCTTCTCTTGTGCCATGGAGTATCATTGTCCCTGTGAGCACAGTGATGAATCCACATAACTCAGAGGCTACGCTGGCTGCGTCTTGCCCAGACCAGTCCTGTGAAAACCGAGTTTCAATGTTACAGTGTTTGCTTTTTACTAATCTTTTGTAAATCAAGCTAAACGTTTTCTAGTTGAACCTACCTTGAACATTATTGCACTAGCAACAATTGTGAGGGTTGTGAACATTACATAGTATACTGGAGAAACAATGGCTGCGTTGAATGTGTCCAAAGCCTGCAAAAAAATCATAACAAGTAACAATCTTAGGCCTTAGTCAACAATGCCAAGTGAGTTCTAGAGTTCATATGTTTGCTGGGAAAAAAGAGACCTTCAATGCTACAGGTGTAAATGGTTAAGGTTCATATCTTTTGACCGGAAAAATCTAGCGATTCAGTCCCTAGGGGATAGGTCAAGCTGAGGAATGATCTACTGATGGGTATTTGTTTGCGGGCATTAACGATATAACTGTTCTACTTACACTTGCATACTGACGTATTGACTCCAGAATATATATATATATATATAAGGCTTTCCAAACAAATCTGTTGTAGAGAGCTTACCTTATTTAGGTAAATCAATTGTGTAACGACACAAGTTACTGCAACCATGACAAAAAGCCATGTCTGTGGATACCCGATCTGGCTTACTCCCTCCATTGTTAATTTTATCGCAATTCCAATAGCTTTTATGCTCATAACCTGTTTAAAGACACCAAGAACAAGATATATTAGAGTTACAAGTGCAGTATAAAATTGAATAAAAGCTCGAGTATGCTGAGATGAACCAACTTACAGTGAGAGCACCCATTAACGAACAGATTCCAATATAAACCAGAATGTTTGTTTGGCCGCACAGGGGTTCAAAATGCAGAATTAAAGCAAGGACAATCGACATGGTTATGGCTACGTAGATTAGAAAAGCTGTTACATACATAAGAAAAGGAAAAATGTGTGTTTTCAGATAAAAAAAACTACAGATAGGATAAGGCACAACGTGTGTGAGTAAGAAAGAGAGAGAGAGAGGTACCTGGCTGAGTAGCCAGATTCCATATTTCCTCAACGGAATTAGGAGTCTGTTCCTTAGGTGCGTGTATAACAATAACAACAGACCCAACAATGCAAGACACACATCCGAGAACCCCCATTTTCTTAAGTTTTTCCTTCAATAAGAAATGTGCCAAAACAGCACTAGCAAAAGAGAAAAAAATGAGAGGTTAATATCACACAAGTCACCAACACATAACAGAGCAAAGTGATCATGACATAGATACCTGATGATTATACTTAATGCACCGAGAGGAGTAACGAGTACAGCTGGTGCATAAATGTAAGCCACAAAGTTTGCAGCTTCTCCAACAATCACTAAACAAAATTTGAAGTTAGAGATAATCTTGTTATTGCAATCTAAGATGGAGAAAAGTAAGAAGTAATAACAAATGAAAAACTCACTAGTAACCATCCCTGCCCACCAAAGCGGCTCTAATAAATAAGTATAGCCTCCATATCCTGTATCATCCATGTGAGAGAACACCAATTCCAATGTGAGACTAGTGGTTTATATCATTTTGATAGTGAAAATGTTTCAAATAAAACTATTTTGTAACTGGTATTGAATCCATTTGAGTGATTGAGTGAAGACGTTACATAAGTGAATAAACAAATCAAAAGTGTAATATGGAACAAGATTATAAAAGCGGGTAAGTTCAAAATCGATTCAATTACGAGACTAGAAGTCGCAAGTTATAAAATTGGTAAGCAAAAACTGTAAAAGTAATGGAGAAGGAGAAGAAGAGAGAACCTGCTCGGGTGCCAATAGCACCAGCTCGCTTAAGACCTTTCTTCTTAAGAATGAAGCTGGAACCAATGAAAACACTTGACGCTACAGCTAGTATCAACCCCTTCCCATTGTCCGTCTCCATTCCCCTATATCAACGTCAACGTCAAGCTAACCCTAAATCTTATCTATCGAATCAGGAAGACAATTGAAGTCAATCGAGGTCTCTCCTTGAATAACCCTATCTCTATCGATCAGAATCAATCTGCGATTATAAATCCGGCGGAAATGAAGAAATTTGAAACAAGGGTTGTTGTTGCTGATGATATAAGAGAGGATGACGAAAGAGAATCGAACAAGTGGTTCGATGCAACGCGGACACACGACGACTTCTGCGATTTTGCTTTGCAGAAGAAAATTCAAAAAAATCAAAATTAGAGAGAAGAAAGAGAAAGAGATCTGGTTCGACGAGCTCTCGTCTCTCCTCTCTCTGTCTTTTTGCCTCTGGCAAGACGACAGCTCAGGAAAATTCGTGGGTCTTGCCGATGCTTAACCGGGTCCGGTACGCGTTTTGGTTTAGTCAATTAGTTCGATAGAAATTACTCAATTAGAAACACTTTGCTTTCATTCACTATATCGCCGTCGGCTGCTCAATTTTATTTTTGGAATTTTTCTATCACACACCATCGCAGACTACTTGTGTAGTTGATTTCATTTGGTAACCATAGTAACCATTTCTCACCTAATTATTTCACTTTTAAATTATATAACTACTATACTGTACTCTTAACGATTCAAACGAGAATAATAATAAAAAATCGAGGGATCATATAAACTTTGACACGTTTGGTCTTTGGTTTGCCTCTCTCTATTTTTTAATATTGTCATATTTATCATTCAAAATCAGCACATGCCTGCGTATCTTACTAGCTGCAGCATTACGCGGAACGTTGCTAATTAATTAATTTATCAACATGTTACTAAACTTTTTATAGTCAAATTTGATTAACTATGAATTTTGTTGTACATAGTCGACGACTACTTTTAATAAATTAGTCCTGACCCTTATAAGATCCAAAAAGAAAACTTGTAACAACAACACTCTTAAGACATTTCTAGATTACGAATGAAGCCCATAACAACTTTACAGGTATGTGAATACGTTAGGTCTTGCATAAGCTCAATTTTTGTTGGGCCTAAAGGCCCCAGCCGTATTGCATCGATATATAAAACAATTTGGATCTCATTACCCTATGGATATAATGCTTTTCTAATTATAGAAAATATCCATTTATGGTCTATTGGACAAAACGCCAAAAATCTTTAATAGCAGTATTACAAAAACGCCACAATTCCTTAAAACTTTCTTATTATTAATGGTGCTTAATTAGGAAAATACGCAAAAGCAGAAACAGAGCAAAGATCACAGTCCATAATTAGCTAAGAAGAAACTTCTAGAAACATAGAAATTGAAACCGTCACCACCACAACCGGAATCTAAGAAGAGATCTCACCACAATCAGCGATCACAACAGGCTTCGTCGGCTTTCCAGAAGAAGATCCGATCTTCTCAATAGCCTTAACAACGTCCAAGCCTTCAACCACCTGACCAAACACCACATGCTTACCATCAAGCCAATCAGTCTTCACCGTACAGATGAAAAACTGAGATCCATTAGTGTTAGCACCAGCGTTAGCCATCGACAAAATCCCAGGTCCTGTGTGCTTCCTCTCGAAATTCTCATCCTCAAATTTGGCTCCGTAGATCGATTCGCCACCAGTTCCGTTACCTTTGGTGAAATCTCCTCCTTGGCACATGAAATTTGGGATCACGCGGTGAAACGAAGATCCTTTGAAGTGAAGTGGCTTTCCGCTACGTCCGACGCCTTTCTCTCCGGTGCATAGAGCTCTGAAATTCTCCGCCGTCTTTGGTGTCTTGTCGGTGTAAAGCTCCATCACGATCTTCCCCGCTGGTGCACCGCCGATGGTCATGTCGAAGAAAACTTTAGGATGCGACGCCATTGTTGTTGTTCGATTTTGGGAACGAGGATTTTAAAAGTGTGTGACCTAGATTTTCTGGAGAAGCTGTTGAGGACGAAGAGAAGATATTTATAGAGGAAGCGAATATCTGTGAGATAATATCATCGGGTATTTAGATTGAGACACGTGTCGATATCTCCATTGTTTCTTGAACCGTGGTTAGGTTGAGTTTTTGACCACGGTAAATGCTCTCGAATTGTCCATCCCGAGGTCGACACGTGTTGTTGCTCTGTAATGTTGCAAACCCCAATTTACTTTTTTACTTATTTCCATTTTCAATGAATTTTTTAAAAAATGAAAATATAGTGTATTCTTAATTTTTACCTACATTTTGATAATTAAAAGGACGTAAATATGACATAGAAACTGAAAAATTATGTCTAAAATGACAAGTAAAAAGGGAATTTTCGAAGGAAAAAAACCGAAGTATGGTATTGAAATGGAAATATTATGTCGAAAAAAACAAGTAAAAGGAGAAGTATTCAAGAGAAACGAAAATATTATGTTAAAAAAGACAAACAAAAAGGAAAGTATTCAAAAGAAACGGAAATATTATGTCGAAAACGACAAGTAAAAAGGAGAACGTGTAAAAAAGAATGGTTACATTGTTCATTTTAAAATTTTAATTTATACTAATAAAAATCAAAGTAATGTAAATAGTAAAAGATAGATAAAACTGTAAACTATCTATAGAAATGAATATTCATAAATTTCAAATTTAAATATATGATAATAATAATAATAATAATGTAAACAATGCATCGAATGAATAAATACAAAATAGAAATTCTCAATAAAACAAAAAATTTGTATTATTTTATTTTTTGGTAAGAGGAAAAATAGTATTATAGGAGGTTATTATTGATTTGGGGTTTAAATGGGCTGAATCTTTTAATTTAGGAACCATTTTTGGGCCTTACAAGAATAGACATTTTTGGACTAAGAAAGAAGGTTCTTTTGCACTCTTACCCTTGCCCTTTGTATCTTCTCCTTCTCTTTTTTTATGCCAACTCTTGATGCAGAAATTGGCACTCACAACAATACGGGCTTAACCAAGTATAATTCAAATTAATTGAACAATTCAATTAAAGAGAATATTACGTGTTGAGGCACTTTTCTGAAAGTTTAGCCGTAATTAGGCACTTCACAATCATTAGACACTTTTTTGATGTGAATTGACATCACTACCCTCTAACTATATCTTCCTTTGCTTAGTAATATCTCTTCGTTATCTTTTTTTTTAGGAATACAAAAACAATTTTGGCCTCTCTTGTTCTTCATCTCTCTTTCCAGAATAAAAATCCAATCTTTTAGGACACTCTTAATATTCAAAATTGAATCTCTTAAGGTTTATCATCATCTTCCTTATCTCTCAACAATCTATTGCTTCTCTTCTTCTTTCTCTCTCGAGATCTTTTTCAAATATATTCTCAAATCCACCTTTGTCTGCTGGATCCGATTCCAAAACATGTGAAAGTCTCCGGTCACAGAATTTCCGTCAGAAGTAACCTCGAAAATTACAACAACGCTATCGACATTCTCTCTTTCGATTTCGATTCCATGATCGTGAAGCCTCTCCCGAATTTCAACAACCGCATCAAAATTGTAACCACTTGGGCAAGTTACGTTTCTCTCTTTCTCTCGAAGTTCTAGACCCTATCTTTTTGCCGCTCCAACAATCATATCTCCGTCAAGAGGACGTTATCCTCTCAAACGTGGATCTAGCTCTGATTCTCTTCACTTATATTTCGCAGATTAGTTTTTTTTTACAAAGGATTCGAGATTATTTTGGAAACCATGACCAATTAATTTGGTTAATCTTATTAAATGAACAAAATTAACCATACAATTACATCCACAAGGTTAATACATTCACATACTATACTATATAAACTCTACCATAAAACGTTGGATATGTGGACACACATCATAATGACAGTCAGTGTTGTGGACAGCCTTTGCTAATTTTGGTTCATGAACTTTAGCTTCATGGATACAACGTGAGCCTTTGAGACCTTGTAGAGATCTTCTGTAATTTCAGTAAAATTAAAAGTTGGATTTAACAATTATAACCATCCACAAATGTGTGTATGTCTTGTTATAAGAATTTATCTTTAGATCCAATACAAAAATGTTGACAACTAATGTTTTCTCTTTTCTCTCTCTTACTAATCGTTTTATGTCTTCGTGTCAAAACAAGAAACTAACCAAAGACTAGAGAGAAAGAGAGTGAAGGTTCTTTTTGTGCTTGTGTTAAAATGAGTGAGTTAAGCAAAGCATTAATGAGAAATGAGAGATGTAAGAGAAGTGAACCTCTAAAAGTTAAATAGAGGAAGAACCCCAAAAGCTCAACAATTTTTTATCGACGATTACTGTTCATGTCTAAATTTGTCCATTGATATGAAACGACATGTGAGTTACTAGGTGACCATTTGGACTTGATTTTTTGGACACTCGTCAATGTCCTCTATCCACCGCTTTTCAGCCACTGTTCTGTAGCCTTTGCAGCAAGTGTTCTGTAACCACCAATTAATATGGACATCATTGTAACAAAATCACCACATATAGCTTGTTTTTGGGATTGTTCACCTATTAATCAAACATGAAAAGATTCACAAATCTCACCATAACAATCCATAATTCACAATCCATAATAAGCCATCCATAATGCACATACCAATAACAAAAGCAGAGCGAGCTACAAACACACTTTTATCCACGAACAAAGATTTACCAAACACATCCATCAACGTTCGATATATCAACTTGGGCTTCTCTATCAGTTTTCAAATAAATTAAACCCATAACTTCAATATTTTCAGAAAAAACATGACTAGCAAACTATAAGAGCCTAATCCACTAATTGTTCGATTTAATCGCAAGTAAATTCACGATGAACAAAGACCTCTAATCTCTGTAACATCGTAATATCTAGAATTTCACGGTGATATAAACAGAAAAAATCAGTAGAGACAATAACAAAGAAACTTATTGTTAGAGGATTCTGAGAATCGCAAGGATGATGATCATCTTCTTCCTGGGTTTGTTGTCGTGGATCTCAAACTTGGAGATTATGAAGAGATTATGAGGAGACGACAAATCGAAAGTTTATGAGGAGATTATATATGGTATAATGAAGATTGGTGATTTCTTATGGAAAGGAGAGAAAATTAATGGGAACGACCATGATTTTGTAAGAATTATAGAGAACAACAATGATTTTGAAAGAGAGAATTGAAAATGATGAAAAACAAAAGAATATGGAAGAGAGAGATGATAAAAAGAAGATAATTTCTCACCCACACGATCTCAACAATAATGAGTTAAAATTATTGCGTAATCACTACTTTAGGGATAAATTGGTCCAATTTTCTTTCAAAAAGATGGCAAAGTGTTCACTCTCTCATAAGTGTCTCAAAAAGAATAATATTATCAAAAAGTGCCTAAACGTGTCACAATTCCTTCAATTAAATCAGGGAATCCCGATTTACCTCTTAATAGCCTTTGAAAAAAGCCCATATAAGTTGCCAGTCGACTTCCCACAAAAAAAGAAAAGGAAACGCCGACTTTCCAAAAAGAGAAATCATAAGAAATTTCTTATAAGATAATGACAAGGTTTGAAGATAAAGGTAACTTGGAGATTCAAACCCTATATTTAAGGAAATTGAGTTTATATTCTTTTGTTTTTTTTCCTTCTAAAATCATTCCATTATATTGAAGTTAAAGTGTTAAAGTTATACAAGACTACATAATGAAAACTATTACACAAGCAGAAATGTGAGCCATCTTTTGGAAAAAATACGTAGAAATAAGATTTACGATGTGTTTGGTCGAATATGCCTTACTCGTTAACAAAAACACACACATATTCGCTAACAAAAATTTGGTTTATCTTAAATGCCTCTTTTGAGTATAAATAAAAAGATTTGTTTTCTATTTAAAGAATCCGCAATTTTACACACAAAAACCCTAATCTTCTTTTGTTTTTGAGCAAAACTTAACTTGCTTTTCAAGATGACTTCCGTTGCGGAAAAATAATCAGGAGAGATGCATGGCAGCTCGCTAGTTGTTCTATTGTCAATTTCCTTTTGCCAATTATACGTAGACTAGGCTCTAAATTGATATCGATCCCAACACGGACTTCAATCTCCCGGTTACGGCTCCGCCTCTCCTCATGGCCATTTCTTTTAAATGATTGGACTTATTTTTTGTGAAAAAATATATAGAAGTTAAAAATATTTGGACATATTTAACAAAAAAAAAAATAAAGTTGAAATGTTAGAATAACTTTTTTTTTGAATTTCCTTTTTGATGGACCTTTTCTCATAATATGATTTTGGGTTATAATTGGACTCTATCCTTTGGACCGGACCTGCTACTCCCTACCCATTTATTTTACATTTTTAAAAGTTTTTTTACGATCAAATATTTCAAAGGAATTGATATGTTTGAAAAGAAAAGAAAAAAAAAAGAGGAATTGATACTTTTTGTGCTAATGAAGATCCTGAAAAAAAGATCATCAACAGAAACGAGATTACAGATTTATTTTAACGGTAAAAAATTACAAATATGATTGGCTGGAATTTACGATACATAAACATGAAACATCTACGTAGAATTCAACAAAGCAACAAAGGAACATTCTTTTGTGGCATCACTCGATCACTTTTCTTAAATTAAGAAAGACAGAGGATTTTGCATCTTTATCAAGGATGAGAAGGGAAAGGAGGCCATTTTCCGAACTTAGGGTGTGGAATGTATTTAGGTGGGAAGTGTGGAAACTTGGGAAGTGGTGGACATGGTTTCTTTGGAATCACCACCACTGGCGGCTTGAAGATTGGTTTGTAGATAGGAACCGGGTGCTTGTAGATCGGCTTGTGAAGTGGAGGAAATGTCTTCTTTGGGATCACCACTGGAGGCTTGTAGATAGGCACGGGTGGCTTGTAGATGGGCTTGTGTATCTTTGGTGGACACGGTTTCTTGGGGATAACCACTGGTGGCTTGTAGATAGGCACTGGAGGCTTGTAGATGGGAACCGGCGGCTTGTAGATGGGTTTATGTGCAATCTTTGGTGGACACGGCTTCTTAGGGATCACCACCGGTGGTTTGTAAATTGGGGGACAAGGCTTCTTGATCTTAGGAAACGTTAACGGTGGGAGATTAAGCGGAGGAGGTAAAGGGAACTTAGGCATATGCCAAAAGAACTTTGAGATGCAAACTTCTGGTGAGAATTTAAGACTTTTTTTGAGACCCAAAACGTGGTTTTGGCCGGATTTCGATAGAAACACGATCTTGGAGGCCTCAAGGCCATCGTGGGCCGGACAAGGGTTGCCGAAGGCACTTTGAAGATGAGCATAGCAAGCTTCTTTTAGAGTTCCGTCATCACCGACAATGTCATGAGGAATATTAAGATGAAACTTTCCTGTTTCGTCCACTTCTCCGCTTCCCCTCGTTACAAAATGGCCTTTTGAATCGGCCGCCTTGCATTCTATCGTAACTCGAAGTCCTATTTCAAACAAACGTTGCAACGAAAGAAAATTCAATTATATTAAGTTACGAGAAGAGTGTCTTTATATATGCATAATCAATCAAATTATATAGACCTATAGAAGGGACATTTATCGACCGTAGCATTAGTACAACATGCATATATATATGGACGTGATCACCGTTGATAAGATTATAAAGCATATATTGATATACTAGACCTGAGAATGCATTGGGGATCTTGATTTTGCTGATTTCTGAGTAGCCAATGACTTCGACATCGCCAACAACCTTGACGTCACAGCTAAGGGAATGAGCCACCGAACAAAGAGCAAACACAAAGAGGAGGCAAAGAGCACCTCCTCCGCTTTTCGGTAATATCCTCATGAGATTCACTTTGTTGAAGATATGTAACTAGTAGAGGAGAAAGAAGATATGATTCTACTGATGAGATCGCCTCACGTGTATATTTATAGGTTCGTTAGGGCTATTATTTTATCAATTCATGAATTAATTAATTTAGTGTGTTTGTTTGTAAAAGTTACTATTCAAATACTTGGTGGTACCATTGCCACGAAGATGAGAACCTAAATAAACTGAATATATTGATACAATTACATTGATTTGGTCTTTAGTTTGAATTCGAGTTTCAAACATTGTTAACCTTAAAAACAAACTGAAAATTTTAGATTTAGGATTTTATGTTTCCAATTTGTTTCGGATATCAATTGCATCAGTTTTCTTTAAGTAACTAAAACATGTTAAATTTTAAAGTCAATTGCTTTTTCAGTTTAACTTGGAATACATTGATCCGGAATAAACACGTTAATACAAAAAATCATAAATAGAAACGTATGCAGATGAATAATTGAAATCGTATGTCTACGCACCACCGACCCCATATTAATTCGTCTCACATGAGAGCATTTAGAGGATAAACTTTAGTTTATTTGCGCCAAAGAAACAGATAGGGAGAGTTCACGTTGATCATCATCACCTAAATATGTGGAAATTCTTAAAGACAATTAACAATTTTATACCGTTTAACATAGACAAAGTATTGACTTGGTTTGAGTATTTGGTGTCAATGTGTCATAAAAGAGACAACGATCTTCACCCGAGGATACTATGAAGTCCTAGTCACTAATCACTAGCTATACGTCCATAATTTGTTTTTTTTTACGTCCATAATTTGACACACACACAAAAAAAAAGAAAAAAAAAACTATATTCGTGTCGAGTTTTATAGTAGTCACGTACATTATGTGTGATGGTAACTCTAGTATGTGTGTATTTTTAGGAAAAGTCGGTGAACAACTTCGACAACATTAATAGAGGACACAAAATTGTAAAGTATATACCTTATCACAAGTTCTATATATAGTAATAGGAAATAAGAATAACGTAGTTGGTAATACGTCCACATCTAAAAGGCTTGAATTAACAAGTCATGTTTTTTACCACTATGGCTAAAAGTACGGCGTTGGCATGCATGCAAGTCGCATGATCTAAGGGCCTGACTGGTTTAAACGCAGCGGGTGCGGTTGCGGTTGCGGGAGTTTGCGGAAACGGGCGGTTGCGGTTTCAAGCGTTATCAAGTGTTTTGAACGACTGGTTGAGCGTTTGGTTATGGGTGCGTTTGCGGGAGTTTTATGACTGGTAAACCAGCGGATGCGATAGTAATTAAATAAAAAATAACCAAAATAAATATAATATATTACTATTAAAAGAAAAAAAAATACAATATATTATTATGATAAATTGATAATATTTGAAAAATTAAACATACTTAATAATTAAAACCATAAATAAAACTAAAAATTCAAAAATAAATAAATTTTGTAAGAAAAAGTTTAATACTTTATGCATTTGGTACATCACCAAAAATTGCATCAAGTAGTGTGATAAACTGTAAATAACGTTGAACTCGCGGGTTTTCCGGATTGCCTCTATACATATGATAAAGTTTCTTCAAGATATCCAAACGATTTTTAACACATCTCCAACTCAAATTTTTTCCAAACGTTAATATTCTTAAGAATATTTTCTTTTTGAACATCACTTAGAAATCTGATTTTGGGGTCTTTGGATTCTTCCGTTTATTTCTCCACAATAACCCGTTGAAGTAACGCAAATGTGGTCTCGTTTGACCAAATGATTTTCTAATCGAGAAAACAAATCAAAACATGTATTCAATCAAAAAACTCAAAAAAAAACAAAATAAAAAAAAACAACGATGCCATGAAATATTCCGAGAATTACACTAGCTAATGAATGGATGAAAGGATAGATCATACTTACGTTTGATTCTTGATTTTGACTTTGATTTTTGTTAGTTTGGGTGGATGCCATAATTGAGAGAATAGGGTTTCATTGATTAGGGTTTTCTGATAAGAATAAGTATAAGGTTTGGGTGGAAGACATAATTATTTTAATTAATTAATTTTTTTTTTTTAACCTAACCGCTACCGCCCGCAACCGCAAACGCTTGTGGGAAGGAGCTTTTGAAATCTGGCGATTTCGAGCGGTCCAAAGCGGTATCTAGCGGTTTCTATGATTGGTGTCAACCGCTAATAACCGCTATCACCCGCAAACGCAGCGTTTGCGGGTGGCAGAGGGAGAACCAATCAAGCCCTAAGTAACGAAGGTTATTACAACAATTATGCCGAAATATAGTTGTAAAAGTATATATACGTATGTTGTTGTCTTGTTGAATTTGGTTAGAGAGGAAATTTGTGATAAATTTATAATATATGGTTATTGGTTAGAAGGTAGAAGAGAGATACTAATTTATGTCATTACACTTTTGAAGCTGGCAAGGTCCCTCAGCCACAATTCCTGACTTCCTGTTAACAGAAAAGCCAGCTCAAACACAATCTGTTATTCTTCTCTCAACTACTTTACATATAACCATTAACCCATATATAGACAAATGTGAATTGTATATATTCGACATTATATACGTTATGTTGTAACCATTCGAAATCTAAATGATCATCAGTTTTTAAATTGTGTGATCAAATCCGAGAAACATATCTATTATTTCATATCGATCCGATTTATTTCTAGCTAGCTACTAAAGTAAACTATGTAATCAAACCTTTATATTTTGTAATGTTTCCCGACGATCCCTAGCTTTTCAACAAAACTAATGACTATAGATAGGGGTTACTTAGAATTAAGGAACAGGGTCTTTCGACTGTTTGTATACATTGATCGCATTTATAAAACTAAGTAATAAGATCTATATGAATATATGATTAACTAATTAAAACAGACAAATGGATACATTATTAAATAGCATGATTTTGTAGATGGTGTGTCTAATCGTCCTAAAGGTTATCATTTGTTCCATACTTTTTAGGGGACAACCCATAATTCATTCATTAGATCTCTAATAAATAGGTTATTTTTACAAGTTTGCATTTATAATGCTTACAAGTGTCATAATTAGTAGATTGTGACATCATTATTCCAACTTTCATACAATTTGATGGTGAAAAGATTGCTCAATAGAAACAAATCAATTGATTGAGTTGAGAAATAGTCAAACCAATCAAGGGTTTAGAGAACTGATCAAGTATTTTTGGGTTTAGACAAAAGCCCAATTATTGGGCCGATAATATTATTTGAAAGGCCCATAACGAACACAAGCGTATATTGCATACCACTCTCAACAATGGCGGTCGGAAGAATCTAGTGAATTTCCGATTCCGATTTTGAGCTAAAGGAAGCGAGAGAAGAAAAGATGTCGGGTATGGGTGACGGCTACGTTGGTACGGCTCAAGATGCGGTGAGGATACGGCGGCTTCAGAAGCAAAGAGAGGCCGAACGCAAAAAAATACAAGAGCTCAAGAGCAAGTCTGCCTCCGGCAATGACCAATCTGGTCTTCTCCAATTCGGCACCAGCTCGTGCGAGGTAATCGATTTCTAAGGTTTCGAGAGGAGAAATGGTGGATTGTGGTAGAAACTAGATTTAGAACTTGTTCTGGCTCTGACTTAGTAGCTTCCGCAATATTTAGGGTTTAGTATAATTCTAACGATTAGTTCTGAGAAGTATCGGAGAACAAGATTAGATCATCATTGCTTGAGATTGTATTGCAGTTTTGGTGTCTCAAGTGTTTACGAATCACAAATGTTATCTTGCTATTTGGGCTGTGACTAATTCATTTGTTTTTGGTTAGATTCTTGACACTGCTTTCAAGAAGGAAACAGTGGGTTTAGTTACAAGAGAGGAGTATGTGGAGAAGGTAATTGGAGTCATGGCTTGTATTACTCTCCAACTTTAACAGTCATCTAGATTGTGGTGTTTAATTCTGTATGTGATATATGTAGAGGGTTAATATTCGTAATAAGTTCGAGGAAGAAGAGAAGGAGAAACTGCAGAAGCTACAGCAAGAGTGAGTTTTGTTTTTAGGTCTATTGTTCATAGTTATTGGTGTTATTCTTTGGATTAAGCTTGATTGACTTTTTTTTTTTAACTACAGGGAAGAGGAGTTGCAGCTAGAGAAGCGTAACAAGAAGAGAAAGATTAAGGGATCTTCCCGCTTATCTTTTGCTGAAGATTTTGAGAATGGCAGTGATGAAGATGATGGAGAAAACAGTAAGTGCATTCATTCATCAATCTCGTAGATAGGACTTAGTCTACCTCGACTGTTTTTATTAGATTTTCTTAAGCTTTTAACTTGATTCCTGAATATGCTGTTGTTACATCAATGGTGAATTGTGGTATAGTTAGGATTAGGTGTGATACATGCTGTCATTCAATTAAACCACTATAACTTTTTTCCTTTTTGTAAAAGTTGAAAAAATATTTATCTATCTTTCGCAGATTTAATAAAATCCTTTTTAAAATGTATGGAAGTTGACAAAATATAGTCTCCATCTTTTGCAGTAATAAAGAATCTCATCATGTATTACAGACATTAATTCTACAAATGTAGATTGGAATATTGCTTGGTTGTTGGAGGATTTGAGATGCAAATAGCTTGCTGCGTAGGAATTTATAATATCATCTAATGTTGTCCTTTTTGTAACTTCTATCATGTACACTATTTATGCAGAGAGTTCTGGGACAGGGAACTTACGCTGCGGAAAACTTGGCAAGGACCCCTCAGTGGAAACGAATTTCCTGCCTGACAGGTGATCTCTAGCTCTCTTGTTTATCTTTATCTTCCTTGTCTGCTTTTGCAGTAAGTCTCAACTTTAGCTGTGGTGTTTTGAGGTTGCTGTTTCAGTGAGAGGGAGGCGGAGGAACAAGCTGAACGTGAAAGGCTGAAGAAGCAGTGGCTTCGTGAACAAGAGCAGATTAAAAGTTGTCCATTTTCTAGTTACCTTCTAATTTCAGTTGTAATACTTGATTCAAGGAAGATTGTCTAACTATTTTTTGTTTTTCAGACGAGCCTCTTGAGATTACTTACAGTTACTGGGATGGGACTGGCCATAGACGAGTTATTCAGGCAAGCACAAACTACACCTTTGTCATACTGCTTGAGCCTTACGTGTGTGATCATTTACTTACCTTTATGATATATACCCATTTTACAGGTCCGCAAGGGTGACCCAATTGGGAATTTTCTGCGGGCTGTTCAGCAGCAGCTTGCCCCTGACTTCCGGGAGATTCGGACGGCATCAGTGGAGAATTTACTATATGTAAAGGAAGATCTTATTATTCCACATGTGAGAACCCTTTAAACTTACCAAGTTATCCTCCCTTTACTATATAGGACTTAACGATAACATGGGGTATTTTTTTGTAAATGTAGCAACACAGTTTCTATGAGCTGATCATTAACAAAGCGAGGGGGAAGAGTGGGCCGGTATGCCTTGTCGACACTTTTTGAAATTCAGTTTATATAGAAATTGTAACCGAGACTCACTTCTCCTACATTGTTCTTGTTAACAGCTGTTTCACTTTGATGTGCATGAAGACGTGAGAACAATAGCAGATGCAACGATAGAGAAAGACGAGGTATGTTTCCCTGACCCGATCACATGAGAAAAGAGAGTAGTTTGATGATGGAAAGTTGTTTCTAAAGCATTGTAAAATGTGGTGTTAATGAAGTCGCATGCGGGTAAAGTTGTGGAGAGGCATTGGTACGAGAAGAACAAGCATATATTCCCTGCTTCCAGATGGGAGGTAACTCTCAAATAATCTTTTCTCTGCACTTTTCATTCTCAGCTAGACTTTGAATCTTATTGTTTTGCATTATAATTGTTCAGATTTACGACCCGACAAAGAAATGGGAACGGTACACAGTCCATGGGGATTAATTCTGGACCAGAACATGCTTTTGATGGATCGTTTGTTGACATGATTGATCAGATTTGGTGTAATAGTAGTGGAATGTTCATGGCATTTTTAATGCTCATTCTTCTTCCCTCAATGTACCATTACACTCGTTTTTTAATTTTTCTTAAAATAATGGAACTGTTTGATTTCTTTAGTACCCGTTATTTTGTGATTTTTCATGTCATGTGAAAATTTAGTATGAGATCTTGTGATTACAAATTTATAATGAGAGCACACAAATTAAGAATGTTAGAAACCAATTTGTGAATCCCCTGATGTATACAAGGCAACAAAATCACACGAAATAAATTGAGAGACCAGACAAAACGCTGTCGTTTTGCGAGGGTTTCTATGGTTGTGTTGTTATCTTTTTTTTTTCAGAAATAAATTAATTTAGTGTGAAAGAGCAAAAGCATAAATAGCATCGAGAGAGACACTGTTCTCATTCATTCGCAAATTCGTTGACCATATTTGATAGAATCAAGCGATGATGAATCTTAGGGTTTTGTTCCTCGCTCTCCTTCTCCTTGCATCTCCTCTGCTTCAAGGTAGGTCTCCTCTCTCTTCTCTTTTTGTTTTTCCATTGATTTTGTAGATCTAGATCCGTTTTGTTTCCTTCGCGTTTTCTGATTGGATTTCACATTTGATCTCTGTTTCCGATCTGGTTTCTTAAAGGATCTGGTAACGTTATGTCCTTATTCATCGATCCGAGTGAAATTGAGCTCCTTTAACAATACTTTGCCTTCGAACATTGTAGCTCTGTGTTTTGTGTGTTGCTGCCAATCCTAGAGCAATGTGGTTTCAAAGATACAAACTTTAAAACGTAGATCGAATCCCCTAGTAATAGATTCTTCAATAGTGTCTTCGTTGCATGTCTTTATTTTCTTACTTTACACTCGCCATTGTTCTTGGGTAGAGGAAAAATTGCAAATTGTAACATTTTCTGAAGAAGACGTTATGCTTTAGTGACCTGATGTGTTTTCATGTTGTTTCTTTTGATCAGTTGCTAGATGTCAATCGGATGCCGAGGATCATTCAAGTCTTGTTGACGATGTTGTGGGAGAAAACACTGATGATGCGGTTGAGGAAGATGACCATGATTTGGATATGAACTTGTCCTCATTTCCAGGAGTTGAGACTGTTTGTGTTTTCCCCAAAAACAGTGCCAAATGTATGTGTTTACTCCTCCTTTCTTACGTATTTATCTATCCGTTGTTGTGATCTTAAAGATTTGGTTTTTAATGCTCTTTGTTTCCTGCAGTGGTTCCAGCTGGAGAAGAGACTGAGCTCCTTGTTGGTCTTAAAAATGAAGGTAGCTAATACCTCTTTTAGCTTTAGCTCTCTTTGTGTTGAGTTTTCTGTTTTGTTGTCAAAACTAAATATCTCCAAATTGGCTGTGACTTAACAGGGAAAACTAGAGTAGGTGTGATGGGAATTAGGGCCAGCGTTCATCTTCCTTATGATCATAAGTTGTTGGTTCAGAATCTAACCATGTTGGTAAGCATTTGACTAGGAAACTATTTGTCTAAATATTTGTTATCATTTTATTGTTTTTTGTTGTTCACATGCTTGCATTCTATTGCAGAGACTTAACAATGCATCCATCCCAACGTCTCTTCAAGCAACATTCCCATACATCTTTGCAGTCAGCCAGTACTTGCAGGTAAACATATTCCACAATAGACAATACATCATTCTCGTTCATTCTTAAAATACAATTGTTATTGAGAAAAAACTCCGAAAGATCTAATCTTGCTTGGTGTTGCACAGCCTGGAGCATTTGATCTGGTGGGTTATATCATATACGATGTGGAAGGAAAGCCATACCAGAGTGTCTTCTACAATGGAACCATAGAGGTAGTTGAATCTGGAGGTCTTCTCAGCGGCGAATCTGTTTTCCTTTTAACACTCGGAATCGGTCTCCTCCTCCTCCTCGGTCTATGGGCATACAGCCAAGTTCAGCGTCTCACCAAGGTAAACCATTGGATCTCTTTTTCTGGTTCATCATTTGTGCAGTTAAACATTCCTTTGATAATCTCCTCTTTTACCAGAAAACCAAAAAGGTTTCCAAGGTGGAAGTAGGAACTAGGTCTACCGAGGCATCACTCGATGAATGGCTCGAGGTTCGCTTCTCTCTTTGTACTCTTCCTCCTCTTCCTCCTCTTCAGTGTGATTGAATAATCTGATTGAAGGGTATGTTTTTTTATCTTCAGGGAACTACTTTGGCCAAGACATCGTCTGGGAAAACAAAGAACAAGAAGAACTAAAGTAGAGCTGTTTTGCTCCTTCCAGTTGTTATAGACTCAGCTTCGGCGTTTTGAAAGAGTTTCCAAGTTTAAAGTTCAGTCTTGAGGAAATTTAGGGTTTTAAACGACACTTTTTTTGTTCCAGCATTGTACTCTTTAGACAATCTTTACTTCTTGTCATAAATATTCTCCTCATGAAACAAGTTAACTTATAAATGGTTTAGATCTGTTTTTCGTTGCTAACATCAGTAACTTTTTTAGCAGTAGATTAACATCTTTATACTAATGTTTTAGTTCATCAAAACAATTACAGAGGAAAGTATTGGACTCTCCAAATAGTTAAGTTGAAGATATGATCAGGAGCAAGTACAAGAGAACCACACTCCTTGGGCTTGTGTTGTTCAGGAGAGACTGGGCTGCGAGTTGCGACTTACACTGAGTTGTGATTCACACTAAAGTTGTGACTTATCTAAGCGATGAATGCACTATGGCTCAAGGTTTGGAGTGTGGTATGTTTGAGAATCGAAGATTTTTATCTCTCTGTCAGGACTATCGAGCACTTAGAGTGTGGCTTGAGATTTGATTTAGATTATTACATAGAAGAAACTCGTGAGTCAAGCTTACTCAAATTGAAAAAAAGAATCACAGCTTAGTTACAAAGATCTTTAATCAAAGACCCTTTTATCTCTCTCTGTCAAACCAGAGCTCACGAATCATTTTTTTTCTTTCTGTTTTCCATTATTAGTTCAAGAAGAAGATGTAAGAACACAACAACAACAACAAGGTCGCTAACCTCCCTTTTATTTCTCATCTCATCTGTTCCATGGAGACTAGCGATTTCCGTTACTGATAGTTCTCAATCAAGCAGCAACTTTCTTCGACGTGACTGAGTTCACAATGGTTGCAAACTCAGGACCCTAGAGTCACAATAAAGGTGAGTGTGAGCTGCTTTACTTCTATTCATCAACAACATATCCATAAAGGTCTAAACTTTACTTTTACCTTCAAGGAGGCACCACCAACAAGAAATCCATCAATGTCTTCTTCTTTGGCAAGCTCTGCACTGTTGCCTCCATTGACAGAACCTGGCAATTGAGAAGGCAATAATCAACATAAAGTTTCATTTTGCGACAGATAACTAATCTAACGCACCTCCATATATGATTCTCGTTTTGGAAGCAACTTCCTCAGAGACATTCTTCTTTAGCCAACCGCGGACAGCTACATGGACTTCTTGTGCTTGCTGAGGAGATGCAACTTTACCAGTTCCAATTGCCCATACAGGCTCGTATGCAACAACTATATTGTCCCAGCTAGGCACAGCATCTGAAAATACAAATAACTTACTGCTGTTAATTGAGTTCAGACATGTTTGGGAACAGGAGAGGGTAATCAAAGAAAATACAAGAGTGTTACCAGCAAACGCCTTCAGTTGCGCGAAGCAAACATCAAACGTCTTGCCTGCTTCCCTCTCTTCTAGCTTTTCCCCAATACAAGCTATCACTCCAAGACCCTCACTCAATGCATATGCAGCTTTCTTCCCGATAAACTATGGTTTTGTTGAGAACAGAGCAAATATGTTTTCACAACCCTTTCTTAGTAACTCACCAGTGCTTATAAAGTGTTTTATTTTACTGACCTCATCTTTTTCTCCGATGACATGTCTCCGTTCGGAATGCCCAAGAATGACCCACTTGCAGCCAAGGTCTTTGAGCTGTTCCACGCTGTATGGTAAAACGGGCAACTTTGAAATTCAGACAAGGTTCATATATTACACCGGAAAGTCATAAGGAGGGATTAGTTGCAACGCTCTAATATTTTCGTCAAAAAATTTCAATCAAATAAAAAGAGATATAGTATAAGTGAAAAAGAGAAGTCGTAACCTGATTTCACCAGTGAAGGCTCCACCTTTCCCAACCCAAGAGTTCTGACCTGATATGTCAATACGGTCTGTCAACGAGGATTTGACCTGGTCGATGTAGACAAATGGAGGTGACACAACAACATCTACGCAAAAACGATCATTTAGAACAAATGGTCAACATGAGGTCCATTTTCAAATCAGAAATGGAAATAATGCTCCAAATATAGAGAGCTTGACTCATTGGAAAAAGTAGCAGAAACTCACCTACATCTGCTTCCAAGGTTGCACTGTTGAGATCGGAGATAAGCTTGGCGATGGAGTCCTTAGTCCCGTTCTAAAACACATGCCAACATAGACATTAGTTTCAGGGCCGAGAGACAACATACAGAAGAAAAGAAAAGACAATGAGCATTATATGTACTTACACACTTCCAGTTTCCTCCAACGAAAAACTGCAGCATAAGAGACAGAGATAGCAAGTGTTTAGACAACTTAAAATGTGGAATACACTCGAAATCCTGAATCTAGCATTCAATACAATTGTGGAGTAGGAAACAAAACCAAAGCTAACCAAGGAATGCAATGAAGAGATTTGAGATTCTTATTCTTCTAAAAGGAATAACTTTCTTCCTCAATCATAAACCCTGAATCTAGCATTTGTGGTGTAGCAAAGCAAACCAAAGTTGCATTGAATCAATTGAAGACTGAGGAGATTTGAGATTATTGCCAAAAACAATTTAGAGAATCTGGATTCTAATTGATACCAATCATGCAAGTAAAAGGAATAACTTTTCTCACACACTCAATCCTAAACAATGAGAATCTAGCATTTCAATAGAGTTTGAGGGTTAAAGTTGGAACCTTTCCGGATCCAGCCATGGCAACAACACCTCTGGGGGAGCGATGAGAAGAAGAAGAGGAAGAAACGAGACGGGTAGAGGAATTGACGCGGTGGAAGAAGGATTGGTGGGAGGAGACGGCGGCAGCGTCGAGCTTGGGAGAAATGCGGCGGAGACCGGAGAAAGAAGGAGGGGCAGTGAGAGAGGTAGCTGCCATGTCGTCGGGTTTGGCGTGTAGTGAGTGGAAAAAGGCAAAGAGGAGAGATAGAGACGAGACTGTGACTCTCTCAGCTTAAGGTAGCAGAGGAGATAGAGGCGATGAGAGGGTTGGTGGTTGTGCTCTCTCTCTTACTCTCGAGGGTAATTTTGTCTTTCTCGCACTCACAGATGGTATCATCAAGCCTCGTTCTCACGCGCCTATGTCACGTCTCGTTGCCACGCGCTGTAGTCCAATCCTAAGATCAGGTGCCCAAAATGGTCGATGAATAATCATTTCATTAACACTGTTTCCGTCGAGACGTTTAACTAATTAGTACTACTAATTTCTAAGATTGAACATATAATAATTTGGTAAAAGTATTCCTAAGGGCCTAATTTGTAGGTATAAATTTTTCTGTGGTCAACAATTAGTCACTATACTTGCCGGAGAAGGCATAGGGATGGAACACTAAGTATCCAGCTGTTCAGCCTGTCTTTAGTATGGAGCATGTGTCTCTTATTAACCCAAGCAATAAAAGCATGCTTGAGAATCCTTCCTTTAAACCAAATAGCCTTATACCAGTCCACTCTTTCCCCTATAGGGTTCAAGTGTAACAACGTCGCAGCCCACTTCCTCCAACTTTCCACATGAAGTGATCACTTTGCGGTCAGCTTTCAACATGAACCGTATGGCCACTTTTCTGTGAACTTTCCATCTTAAAGACATTTTATCTTACAGTTTGGTTCCAAATATTTCATTCCAATTGTCAAGCAACAAGAATAGCTTCTAATGGTTAATTGTAATACTACTCTTACTCTTGTAGAGATCTTTGTTATTCATTTATTAATATATATATATATATATATATATATATGTTTAAAGTTAAAAGTTTAAATATCGAGAAAAAATTTGTTTTGAAAGCTCACGCAAAGTGGCTCTCTGGTAACCACCATAGTTTGGGTGAGAATGATCCATTATTTTCTCCTTTTTGTCCAAACATTGATTTCACCACCGATCAAGTTTCATTGGATCTTTTAAACGGTATATATTTTACTGTTTTGATAAGAAGCTACCAATCAAACCTAAAACTATCAAAATGGACTAGACCAATATTGACCATTTCGATTGTGAACAAATAGTGATTATGTCTATTAACAACCATGTCCGTTAATCATAATAAAACATGTTTTTAAAAAGGTACAAAAAGAATTGAGCACACTGTTTAAGCATAATTATTTAAACAAATGTCTAAAACAAATATCTGAAGACAAATTTGAACATAAAAGTTTAGAAAACAAAAGTTGTCAAAATATCATAATACGAAATCCAAAGACATATATAGAACTCAAATTTATCACCTGATGAATCTCTCTCAAAATCACAAATGGTTTTTCCTCTTCAACATATAAACATTTGAACTAAAAGGTTATAAACACGAACTAAAACTGTTGTGAGGCTACGCTCTTGAGCCATATAGTGCCATCACATGCGGTTTGGTGGATCATTTGTGTATGACGATTAATCACGATTCGTAAAATGGAGGTGACAACTATATGAATATCATGCATTGATTGAGGATGTATTCAATACAATTCAATTCATAGGGTCTTTTAAAAACTTTATCGTAAATGCATTCTTGAAAATGCAGTTTTTGAAAAATATCAACGCCATACTTCTTGCTCAAAGTATGAATTATCAAAGTATTGGGCAACGTGTAACCAAGAGACAAGCCGATATTGGATAACATGTAGTACCGTCACGAGATTTTAAACCTCGTAATTCGTAAGTAATGACCAAATTTTTACATCATCGTGCTACTAGACGACAAAACAAAACACGTGAAAATCAAAAAAACCTATCAATATCATTAACCAGACCACATCTCCAAGAAACTTGATTGATACTGAAGCAATACAAGCAACAAAACTATCAACGCCGCCACTCCCCACGGCGAGCTTCCACCGTCACCTCCGGCTCCGGGACTCACGTAAGTTGTCCGACGACTGCTTGAAAACATCCCGAGAAGCGCATCAGGGTTCTCCATGGAAGATAACCACCGGACCAAGACTATAAGAAACAGAGGAATCAAGAGAAGCGCAAAATTTATCTGCTCTTCCGCTGATTCGGCTGCTTCTTCCAAGCTGAAGTACCATGAACTCAACAAGAACACTGAAGCAACGGCTAGGATCAAAAGAACTGGGTATGGTAGTGGCGATAGCGAGAATGAATCCAGGATCGATGATCTTCTCTCTTCATAAGCCATAGTTCCTAACTTCCTATAATAATGATGATGAGAGAAGGTCTTCTTGGTTCTTTTATGTGCTGAGGGAAACTTATAGAAACCGACTTTAGGTTATAATATTATATGTTTGACCGACAGATGAAAGATTATATTAATGTTTTTGTTCAAATTCATTACCAATACCATCTGTAATTTAAAGATTAGTAGTTTGGTCTATTTTCTTAAGCAGTATGTACTTTAAATTTCTTTTTATAGAAAGTGTAGAATTTCTAACACGTTATTTCGACCAAATAGTTTTATATCGACTAAGCCAAATTCTATTAAAAATACGTATATCCAACTCGGATTAATCATTAATACCATAGCAAATTAGTAGGTTATTAACTTCGAGTTCTTTGCTTAGAAAATAAAATATAGTGCCATAATGTATATTAGATATAGTATAGAAACCATAAACATGAACTCAGTTTCTTATGTACAAAGATTACTATTTCGTGTTTATTCTTTTACTTGATCCAGTTCATCCATAAAATATCCAAATTCCAAATAGTTACATAATTTCATTTTCCTTCAGAGTTATGTTTTTGGAAATTTGAAATGTAAAAGATGAGTGTATATACAGATAATAAAGCTAACGTGGATACAGAGAATTGGTCATTTCTAATTAAATATTATTAGTTGCTTCTCTCTTTCGTAATGGCCAATGGGCTACACCTAGACGATTGTAGGTGGAGCGTCATTATCAAATTTCCTTATTTTCCTTTGCTTCAACTGTTATCATTAACCACATCTTCCATAAAATTCAACGATGACGTAAAAGGATTTGACCTTTTACCCTAAGCACCTTAACTCTAATCTGCCTAATCTCAAATTGACATAATTTACTCTGTTAATTCACAGCTTCTTTCCTTTCCTAATTACATAATTATAAAATATCGCAATAAACATTTACTATTCGGTTCCGTAGATTTTGATATTCATTATTTTAGATTCCATTATTTTGTATAGTAAAATGGAAATTTAACTTTTTGGAACACAGGAGAGTTTTGCCGTATGATTGAAGATAGAGCATAATCGATCATACAAATATAATAAATCAAGGTTAAGGTTAAAATTGAATATTGTAACCAATCACGTTCGTCAAATCCACCTAAATCGGTGCTTCACGTCACACATATTTGCTTCACGTAAACATCAAGAATACCTAAAAATATACGAAATCATTTATTTACATAAACGCAAACCCAACAACACTAACCACGAGATCAGAACTAGTAGTAGCAAACGCATCTCCAGCGACCGCAGGGACAGTAGTAAGTAGATCGCTTTGACGTTTCAAGACAAGAGAGACATCTCACGGCGAAGAGCAGAGCCAATGGAACCGCGGCTAGGAGGAGCCAACTCAGCACATCTTCGCCTGAGGAGACAGCAACTTCGAATTTAACGACGGAGGAAAGGGCTAAGAGGACGAGGGCCACCGTGATCATGACTATTACCGGCAACGGAGACGTCGATACTCTACACCGTCCGCAGCAGCAGCCGTGGTAATGCATCGCCCTCTCACTGTTTTCTTTGGTTTGTTTAATGGTTTACTTATTGATTTGTCAAATGCTAGCTTTTTATTCCTCGGAAGATAGTGAAACAAAGAAAGATAAAGCGAGAGATAATGGTTTGTTAGGTACACTATAAATGATATTATTATGGTCGATGATGATACCACTCACTGTTTTTAGAAAAAAACATAAGTACTAGCTAGTGGGGTAACGAAGGAATTTATGTGGTAATTTACATATGTGTTTTGTGGATTAGTCAGACCATAGTTTCTCTAATTTCAAGGGATATTCGTATTGATACTAAGCTGATTAAGTATTTGGTTTCATCATATTTATTTTGCGTTTTTCTTAGGACAAATTACAAAGATCTTCTATCCTTGATGTTGTCTCGATGCAAATTACATTTGGATCGATCCCACCCGCATATTTCTCGACCTCTCCTTTCCTTAGAGTGCTCAAGCGATTTCTAATGTTATTTTGCGTTTATATCATCTTCACTTTGTTAATTAAGTATTTTCTTAGTCTTCCTTTGCTTAGCTTTCGCTAGCTATCGTCTCATACACACAATACACATGGAGTTCTCAATTCAACCAAAAGACAAGTGAAATTTGTAGAAATGATACTTTAACAAATGATTTCTTTCTTATTCACCTTATTGTTGTTAATTGCAAAAAAAAAAAAGATTAGCTTGAACTCTATCCAAAAACAGGACAGATCTTTAAAATTCGGGTCGGCTTTGTGTGTGAGAGATATGAGTGATTGGTGGTTAGGACATGAGAACAAGGAAGCTTATCTTAATGGCCTACCATGAAAAAGACTCTCACTTCTCTTTGTTCCACTCATTTCCAAGGATTCATACCATTGTTTTTTTTTGTACAAAGACAACAATATTAATCCTTTTTTTTAATTTGATTTGATTCAGTTTAATAAAGACTCAAAATATAATGTGCATTTGATTAAAAAGATAGACAAGATGTTTTTGACCCAAAAAAAGAAGAAGAAAAACCTTTAACAAATATAGCATAGTTTGGTATTTTTATGATAAACATAGAAAATTCTAAAAAAAGGAAAAAACCCGAAAAATACCTCATTTATTTTTTATTTGGACGTTTAATATCTAATTTTTTTTGGTTGGAAGAAAAATACTTCAGTTAATTATATTCGGTCAAAAAATACCTTATTTTTAAATTATTGGTAGATTCAAACCTCTGTTTTAACGGTCGTTAACGGACGTTACGGTATCTATAAACAACGTTAAATTATAACAAGAAAAATAGACGAAAAATACTCAATCTATTTACTTTTGGACTTTTAATACCTCATTTTTTTGTTGGAAGAAAAATACTCCATTTAAATATTTTTATCTCGTGAGTTAGTAACTTTTAAAATCGTACTTTATATAATAAGATGTAAAATTTCTAACACGTTATTTCGACCAAATGGTTTTATATCGACTATTATCAAGCCAAATTCTACTATTCAAAATATGTATATCCAACGACATATTTATATCGGATTAACTATTAATACCATAGTAAATTCATAGGTTTTTTACTTTGAGTTTTTTGCTTAGAAAATAAAAAAATAATGACATAAATACATAATGTATATTAGATATAGTATAGAAACCATAAAAATGAACTCAGTTTCTTATGTATAAAGATCACTATTTCGTGTTTATTCTTTTATTTGATCCAGTTCTTCCATAGAATATCCAAATTCCAAAGGATTACAATATTTCATTTTTCTTAGAGATGTTTTTGGAAATTTGAAATGTAAAAGATGAGTGTATTATACAGATAATAAAGCTAACGTGGATACAGAGAATTGGTCATTTCTAATTAAATATGAAGTGTTATACGATTGAAGGTGGAACGTCATTATCAAATTTCCTTATTTTCCTTTGCTTCAACTGTATCATTAATCACATCTTCCATAAAATTCAACGATATGGCGTAAAAGGATTTGACCTTTTACCCTAAGAACCTTAACTCTAATCTGCCTAATCTCAAAATGACATAATTTACTCTCTTAATTCACAGCTTCTTTCCTAATTACATAATTATAAAAAATCGCAGTAAACTTTACTAATTGGTTCCGTAGATTTTAATTTTCATTATTTTGGATTCCATTATTATGTATAGTAAAATGGAAATTTAACTTGTTGGAATACAAGAGAAAGTTTTGCCGTATGATTGAAGATAGAGCAAGATCGATCATACAAATATAACAAATCAAGGTTAAGGTTAAAATTGAATATTGTAACCAATCACGTTCGTCAGATCCACCAAAATCGGTGCTTCACGTCACACATATTTGCTTCACGTAAACATCAAGAATACCTAAAAATATACGAAATCATTTATTTACATAAACGCAAACCCAACAACACTAACCACGAGATCAGAACTAGTAGTAGCAAACGCATCTCCAGCGACCGCAGGGACAGTAGTACGTATATCTCTTTACCTGAGGAGACAGCAACTTCGAATTGAACGACGGAGGAAAGGGCTAAAAGGACGAGAGCCACCGTGATCATGACTATTACCGGCAACGGAGACGTCGATACTCTACACCGTGCGCAGAAGCAACCGTGGTAATGCATCGCTGATCGCCTTCTCACTGTTTTCTTTGGTTTGTTTAATGGTTTCTATTACTCGGAAGATAATGAAACAAAGAAAGATAAAGAGAGTGATAATGGTTTGTTAGGACTATAAATGATATTATTATGATCGATGATGATACCACTATTTCGAGAAAAATCATAAGTACTAGCTAGTGGGGTAACGAAGGAAAATATGTGGTAATTTACTTATGTATTTCGTCAATTAGTGGGTCCATAATTTGTCTAATTTTGACTGAAATATTTGTATTAACACTCAACTAATTAAACATTGGTTTCTTCATGTTTATTTTGCGTTTATGGGTTTGAATGGTAACTTTTAATCAAAACGATAGTTCTGTACAACTTTGATAGCTACTGATCACAAAACTTTATCAAAAGCGTTATTATAAGTTTTACTTTCAGTTTTTTTTTTACAACTTTCTCGTACAACTCTATCTTACAGTTTTACATTATTCCGAAAAAACTTATAACTAAATTTATTGTACTGTTTTGTATTACCAATGAGACCTATATCATATTCGCTCATACAATTTGTTTTTAGGTGTTGATTTCTTTGCTAAGCACTCGCCACTTTCCTATAGTACACATTTCAATCCCACAAAAACAAGTAAAATTTGTAGAAATGATACTTTAACAAATGAATGTAACTATTAAAGATCGATTTCTTTTCTATTCACCTTATTATTGTTGTTAAAGATTAGTATGAACAGGACATGTCTTTAAAATTCTGTTCTGATCGGGTTTGTGAGAGATATGAGTGATTGGTGGTTAGGACATGAGAACAAGGAAGCTTATCTCAGTAGCCTACCATAAAAAAGACACTCACTTCACCTTGTTCCACTCATTGTATATATAATAATTACATGTTGTGCCTAATGTATGTCGATTTCAGGGATTCATACCATTGTTCTTTTTTTTTTGGTGAGTATACCATTGTTCTTTTTGTACAAAGACAACAATATATGTAAATCCTTTTTTAAAATTTGATTTGATTCATTTTAATTAAGACTCAAAATATAATGTGCAATTGATTAAAGAGAATATAATACATTATGTTTTTAAAATATAGACAAGATGTTTTTGACCCAAAAAATAGAAGAAAAATCTTAACAAATATAGCATATTTTGGTATTTTTATTTTTATCCTTACCAAAAAAAAATTAGTTTGGTATTTTTATGATATATAAAAAGAAATCCTAATTAAAAAATGGTAATTCAAGAAATATTTATTCCAACAAAAAAAAAACAGATAAATACTTTCTTATAGGGCCTAAAACGGTTTTTGTGACCCGGCCCATTTAATGTGAGTCACAAATGGAGTTATCTTATAGTTTACCTGTAAAAAAAAAACTTTTGTCGTCACTTAACCGAGAAAGCAAAAGAGAAGAAGAAGAAGGAATCGAAAAATGAAGACTCCGATCCACGCGGTTTCGACATGGGTGAGGAGGCAGCCTCCAAAGGTGAAAGCTTTCCTTGCCGTCGTATCTGGCATGGCGGCTCTTGTTCTCCTCAAACTCATCGTTCACGATCACGACAATCTCTTCGTTGCCGCCGAAGCTGTTCATTCTATTGGAATCTCTGTTCTTATCTATAAACTCATGAAGGAGAAGACTTGTGCTGGTATAACCTCATTTCCTGCTTTGACTTCGTTATCTGTAGGGTTCTTAGCTTTAACTAGAGAATTTCGATCTGTGTTGAGATATAAAAATGTAAACTTTATTCAACTTTTGAGTACCCAAATCTCCCAAAGGAGTTGATTTAGTTGAATCAGCATTCTTCTTACAGATTAAAAGTCTATTTACATACCTTTTTTGGGGGGTATTTGCAGGATTGTCATTGAAATCTCAGGAGCTTACGGCGATATTTCTAGCTGTGAGGCTTTATTGCAGTTTTGTAATGGAATATGATATACATACCATTCTGGACTTGGCTACTTTGGGAACAACTCTCTGGGTTATATATATGATCCGTTTTAACCTCAAAACTACTTACATGGAGGAAAAAGACAACTTCGCTCTCTATTATGTGGTAAGTGAGTCATTCTCGGTTTTGATCTTTTTACTTAGATTCTGTTCATGCTAGGCATGTTGGTTATATAAGCAGCTTAAAGTCTTTTGTTTTTAGTTAAGCGTACCCTTTAAGGTCAGATGAAGATGGTGCTTATTAATGTTATTCATTTGAAGCTTAGTTATAAGTTATAACCAGTGTTCCTTTGTATTTGCCATCAGTATCAAATTTATTTTATCTGCATATTACATGCCTTTTAGAACATGGTGGCATCTAACTACTGGTGCAATAGTTTAAGGATTCATGAATATTAAGTTTTAGTTCTTTTGGTTTTTTGCAGCTGGCGCCCTGTGTTGTGCTAGCTGTATGGATTCATCCATCAACGTCACACAATATATTGAATAGAATATCCTGGGGATTCTGTGTTTACCTCGAAGCTGTTTCAGTACTGCCACAGTTGAGAGTGATGCAGAACACAAAGGTATGTGTTTTCTAAGGTTGTTGCTTTCGGAAACTTGAGTACTGAAAAACAAGTGTAATCCCTGATATTTTTGGTGTGTTCAGATTGTCGAACCCTTCACGGCTCATTATGTTTTTGCACTTGGAGTAGCAAGATTTTTTAGCTGTGCACACTGGGTTTTACAGGTAGGTTCTTATCTTCAACAGAGAGTTGTGATTACATGGTTAAGTTGTTCTTTCCATCTCTTGCATAAACCAATGGCTTTACAAATATGTCTAACATCCTATGCTTATGGCACTGGAGCAAATGGTCAACTCCACAATATCCCCATTAGATATGATATTTTCGCAAGTTTGTTTGTGTGATTTTTCCAAACTGAACGCATAAATTTGGTTTGGTCTTCTGTGTTGAAACAGATGATGGACACGCACGGACGACTGCTTGTAGTGCTGGGTTATGGACTATGGCCATCGATGGTTATAATCTCAGAAATAGTCCAAACATTCATATTGGCAGATTTCTGTTACTACTACGTTAAAAGGTACTTTTACTTTCTTCCCCCACACAAGCTCTTCGGTCTTTTCGCTTCACCTCTTTGATCTATCTTTCTTGTGCAGTGTTTTCGGTGGCCAGCTTGTTCTAAGGCTTCCATCTGGGGTTGTGTAAGTTATAAAGGAAAAAAGATAAGACACATTATGACGAAATTTGTTACACGAAGATAGATCTCAGCTTGGTGTAATCTGAGTAGCCTCTGGTTACTCTCAAGTTACTCCCTCAGGCCAAGTCCTAATTCTATTAACTGTGTTGTATATTTTTGTGTGGGTCATCATCATAGACAGTCCCTTGGATATTATTGACATGATTTTTTCCACTGCATTTGTGCTAAATTATCCTTGGTTCCCACGGTAAAGTTGCTGCAAATTTCACCAAGCAGAGTAAAATATTACACTTCCCACACAAGTTCATAAAGACATTGTAATCGGGCAATCGTTGCAAGCCGCATAATTTGCAAAGAACCTGTAACTACAAAGACCACAAAGAATTTGGTTTGCTGCTAGTCTTAAGATTTTACCCGAAACACTACTGTTCACTGATTGGGCTAAATTTATGTCTGTATACGTAAATAGGCCGGTTAATTACGAATAGGCCCAATGCTTATATAATCTGAACCGTTCTCTTATTTTTTTTGTTATCGACACTATTACACCAAAGAGATGGAACCGCCGGCCACCGCATCTAATCGCTCTTCCAGACGGCTACTCTTTGACCGCCGTTACGGCTGGGTGTAAATTCTCTATCTTTATCAGTTAAATTCATTTTCCAATTTAATGGAGACAAAATGATTCTGTGTTGGCTTAACAGGGTCGACGAATGGAAGGACCCATCGGAGGAAGCTCTCGCCGGCGGCAGAGGAATGTAAGTCAAAACCTTTCTGTTTCCATTGGAAAGGTTTGTTCTTTGAAACTGAAGTATCTGGTGGAACAGGTTTTGTGTAGTTCCCTTGACGAAAACTCTGTTTCAGACAGCTTCACAATCAGTAAGCTTTCTTCTTCCCAATTCCATGGAAAGTTTCGACTTTTTTAATCAGCTTTTGACCTTTTTACAGATGAACTCAGCTGTCAAATTTCTGGATATGAAGTTTCAGAAATTGGCAAATCCTATGCACAATCCAAGTGGAGATTTAGGGTCAAAATCAAATGTGTTGGATTAACAAGTACATGTGTTTAGTGTTGGATTATACGTCTAGATCTCATCTATGTACTTTGTTCAAAGTTTTTGCTTGTGTTCAGACATGTGTGATTATATGAATTTTCCTTTTTGAGTTCTATAGTTTTGTGTGTAAATGGTTTAGAAGCAGATATGATCTAATGTCTTATCAGTTTGCAGTTGAGAGATTTGTTATATGAATAAAATGATGCGAGGCAATTACCAACTCTCGTGTTTCCATTTAATTTCTCTCCTTTAGAACAACTCTTTCAACAAGAAAGAGGAAAAAGGTTTGTATATACATAGGTTTCTAATTCTCTAGTAAAAAAAAAAAAAAATCTGTTTGGTTCTACTATCATAGCTGAGAAGCTGCAGCGACAAAAGTATCTTCAGGACAAGGGATTGTCAAGCCACCCATAGGATGATCAAACCCGAACTCTTCTTCGGCTGTACTCAGCAGAGCTTGAAAAGAAGGCTGGTTCAAGAACGAAACTGGCACCATATATCTCTTCTTCTGACTCTCCCCTACATATACCGCAAGAAATCCTTTTGGTGTTGAAGCTGCTTTGCTTGTTAGAATCTTTCTTGCAGCCAAAATACCTCGCATCATAGCCATTTCTCTCAAAGTTTGATCAGGGAAGAAGACTTAGTGTCCAAGTTCTGAGCTGCTGATTATGATTTTGGTTTGTTTTGAGATGAAAGCTGGTGCTCTCTCTGTATATAGAAACCAATGAGGTGAAGTTTTGATTGAAGATTGCTCGGTGGCCTACAAGAGGGTGACATGTATGGGCAGAGTTCACATGGTGGGACATTGCAGTTGCAGTAGCACAGGGGACTTTGAAGTTGTTGAACAGGAAGAATCACGAACTCATTGTCACACCGGTCTTCTTAACTGGATTTGTCTGATGGTAGAAACTCCAGCTACTTCATTTGAATCGGAGGGTCCGTCTTGGTCTGCCAAATTCACAAACAATCAAGTCAAGAGAGGCAAAGCCATGTGCTGTTAGGTGAGTGTTATAGACACTCCTTATTGCAACCTTAGGAGTGTGGAGCTAACTCGCAGTTGCTGAGTTGTTACAATCAGCATTAATAATAGTGACACACAGTCAACATCACCAAGAATGAGACAGCATGAATGTGAGTGTGACCCTAGGGAAAACGACATGCTATGTACCTATTAAAAGCTATAGAAGAAACAGTAAGCTTTCTGGTGCCTGAAAACTAAAACGGCATGAGTTCTGTATAGTTGGAGACAAAAAGTCAAGATCTCTGTATGTGTTTTGCACAGAGTGTGTGTGGCGACTTGTGGATGTAAAACCTTGCATTGAATATCTATATCTTGAATCTTTTGCAATGTAGACAGAGACAGGAGATAACTTGTAGAGACAGATTCCTGGTTTCGCTTTGCATTGGAGAGTGGTATACAAAGATGTCAAACTTTGCATCTATTGCAATGCTACTATCAGAATTTCAGATTTCTCTGGAGAGCTCTACGGATGTGTTTGTTGATTCTTATCCAGGAATATGAACGAAAATGATATTTTTATCTTCCATCTTGAAACAGAGAAGATCAACAGTTATATCTTCCAGTACTTTGGTGTTCGATGGTTCTTTCCAAGTTTCAGAAGGAAGTAACAAATGATGACTCAAGTATCATCAATAGAAGGAATCATGGATTTTGATTAATATTAATCACAACTCACTGAAACGTGAGGAAAAACAAAACAATCTTACATCAGTTAAAAGACAGCTCTGTTTCACTTTCAAGGGAGAGATCATCTCTTGAAGAAACGGCTAGAAAAAGAGTTTGATCTACTGGTCAGTGTGAATCACGATGAAGTGCTAAGGCGAGAGGCGAGATCGATGAAGATTTGTTCAGTGCAGGGAATAGTGAGGCCACCCATTGGGTGATCAAACCCAAACTCTTCTTCTGCTTTTCTTAGAAGCTTTTGAAAACAAGGGTGACTTAAGTATGTCACTGGAACCACGAATCTCCTCTTCTGCATCATCTCTCCTACGTAAACCGCAAGGTGTCCTTTAGGAATAGCGACATTGTTTGATGAGTGTGACAACGATTTTAGAAGTTGCTTTGATGATTGCAGCACTCGAGAAATTCTGATAGCCATGGATGTTGATCTTTTTATAGAAAGATTATTGAAACTGAAAGTCTTTTGCTTTATACTTAAAAAAGTATGAGAACTTGCAGAGCTAAAGAAAAAGAGTGATGGGTATTTATAGAAAAGAACACTACTTGAAGATAACCCCATTGGTAGGTATACAGAATATGCATCAACAAGCACATGGATTTGTCTAAAGATCATCTCCATGATGTTGATATGATGAGACACAAACCACATATGGCTCATATCAGATAGGCTACATTTAGTGGAATTCAATTCTTGCCACAGAAAGTTTGAGTCATGTGGTCCTGTCCTTTGAAATCATTGAGAGACCACCTTAATCATGTCTTTTCATATCACTGAGAAGACCACCTACTTTACTTATGAGCTGGGACGTTGTAATGGACTACAAGGACATGAACCGTTGTGATGGACTATAAGGACATCTTCATTGACAAGAACATGTGTTATCCCTTTTAAATAAAAAGAATCTCCTAATGTGGACATAAACTACAGTTACAACAACCCATCATTTAATGAATTAATTGCACTTGGTTAAACATCTTCTATCCAATACTATGTATGCATTCATCTTCATATCACTCAGACCCTTTGTCCATAACCAAATCTGAATTTAATCCTTAGAAATTTAGATTGGTCTCCCATTGACGATCTTCAATTCGAACGTCAAAGTGTGAAGCGTTTGACATCTAACTATCTAAGCACCAAGGTGTTAAATGGCTAGTATGTGATGTAATGTACATCCTCATAAGATTAGCTTTTTCTTTCAAGTGAGATCCGATAAAGAAAGAGATTGCTTGCTAAAGTCGCATAAAGATTGGTCAAAATGATTTAGTACTTTAACCGAAACAAGAGAGAAAGAGATTTGGTAATATATGTTGAAAGCAAATATATGTTTAGCTGGATGCCAAATATTTCTGTGTTTGATGTCAATAATGAATGCTCTGTCTATGTAGAATGTTAAAATTCATTTCTTGATAGCATGCCACAAGTTATGTTCGATCTTTAAGATTTTTTCTTAATCTTCTATAAGGGTAATTCGTTCTTGATGAAAAACCAAAGGAAAGACAAATATCTTGTCATCCAAGAAACAAGCCGAGGAAATGAGTTAAGCCGAGGAAAAGGTATTTCTCATCTTCACTTTTGCACGAGTTGATGCATTTTAGTCAGTTGTACACATAAGCAAGAAGAAGAAGATTCACAAGAAAGAAGCAGAGAAGAGTGCTCTGTTCTTTGACTTGAATAGCTCTTTTTCTTGGGCTTCTTGTCATGGGCCAGAGTGAGTTAGCCTATCTGAATAGGGTTTTCTCAGCTTCAATGAAAAAAACCGACAAACTCAACGCGTTACCGGTATATTTTCACAAAGCATTAAGCCTCTTTATTTGGAGAAAAAATTGACCACCGATGGTTGAAAAAAGCTTCTAGCTTTCTTTGTGCAGTCTCATTCTCGAGGTACCACTCTGTTTTTTTTCCTTTTTTGTTTGATTTGCTGATGTTGTCATTTTCATTTCACTATTCAAGTATTAATCATCGTACGATTACATGTTCATATTAAGTTGATTATAACTTGCAATAGTATCATCTTACTATTATTCGCAGTTTCTTGTCTATGCATGCACAAGGGTCCACGTTCGTGGTTAATTTCCTGCAACCACCATGTGATGAAAAGACCTTACATTTATATTGCGCATTTCGCTTCACTGTAACCAGCTTTCGTTTATTGACTTGTAGAAAACGAGTTTTGAATATTGAGAATTTCGGAAGCTATACAAACTAAATGTGTTTATGAACAGAGAAAAAAACAGAGTTATAAGAAAGAAGACAGTTGAGGGAAAGTTTATTAGCTTCCACGTGGTTGAAGAACATAAATTCGAGCTGTTGCTATTATAAATAGACATGGTTTTTGGGAGATGAAATGTCTTGATCAAGAGAAATGGTCATTGAGTGGAAAAAAAAAAAGAGTCGTACGAAAAACAGGACAAGTCAAGAGTTTTAATAGATTCTCTTTCACGTGGTTGAAGAAATTAAAGATTCTATAAAAGAAGGAGACATGAGTTTTGGGATATGAGATGTCTGGGGCAATACAAAACTCTGAGAACGACTCTGTTCTTTTTAACAGTTGTGTAAGAAAACGGAAAGTTTTGTAAGAGACAAGACAGCTCAAGGGAAAGAAGAGGTAGGACAAGAGTAACATGGAGTTCATGTGGTTTACATATCAGACATGTCTTAGTCTTTAGCTCTAGGCAAAACTATCCTAACGACTCTGATTTTTTTCTCATTTTCAAAATCATTTGTTATGACTAATCTCCTTCACAGAACATGCAAGCCTTTTCGACTTGACAATGACGAGTTCTACAGCCAAAAGGGTCTCTCTCTTTCTCTCTCTCTATTGCCTGTTGACGTAATCATGAGATCTAAATGGTCAAAAGTTTAAAAGGATTCAAGACAACATTTAATGTGAAGACTAATGGAGATCAGACGAACGTTGAAGAGTATTGAACAAAGATACAGTTTGCTGTTTCTTGATCAACAAGAAAGCAGTGCATGTTTTTTTGGGTATTGGATAAAGTCTAATATATTTTTGTACAGGGTTTCTACAAGACATCAATTACCATAATAGAACATGGTACATGGTTAGTAATATTATGATATTAAAGAGAATCTATGTGTTTGGGTTTTGTTTATTCAATGTGTTTGAATGGGTATTGGACAACAAAAGGCTATATCATATAAGGTAAATGTGATTAATAAAATTGCATGCTTTGGTGTTTACTATTCAGCTATGCACGTAACGAAATAGAGTGCAATTTTTAGGTAAAGTACACGCACTTTGTACTTTTAGTACATATATATATATATCTTCTTACTTCATTATATATGAAATCTAGTTGTTAGCAAATGATACATATATCCTTTTTCTTATTTCTATTATAAAATACTATAAATTAGAGAGAGAAGAGGGAGGACCAAAAGTAGTTGATAGTTTATACTTTATAGTTATACACACTATATGGATCTTCAAAAATTAGAATGATATCATTTACTCTCAAATAATTGATGGGTTTGTTGTTTTATATAAAATATAATTGATGGTTTTGTTGAACTTTCTTTGATGGTAGATCTCATTCTTTATTAGGGCTTTAATATAGTTGTATTAATTAACATAGTTTTAGTAGGATCTGATTATATGACAGGAAGTGTTTAGTAAATCCCCCAAAGATCAATAAAACACATATGGTCTAAAACCTAGTAGCATCCATGAAATGTTAAATTCTAGAACTAGTAGTTGAGTTAACGACATTACACTCTTCCAAAGTTAATCGACATTACGTTATGTTTATATTTTTTCTTTCTATATTCAGTACTAGACGAATCCATCGAAATTGACTATATATATAATAATTTTGAATAATCAAGAAATCGAAATATTGGCGTAAGCATCACATCCACATCCTCATTCTCCGCCATAAATAACCCTTTCACCATCTCTCACTTCTCTCCGCCATCTACACCTCAACTTCTTCTTCTTCTCCTCTCAAGAAACAATAACTAGCAATGGCGGTTAAGAGATCTTCAAAGCTAACACAAACCGCAATGCTGAAGCAAATCCTCAAGAGATGCTCGAGCTTGGCCAAGAATCAATGCTATGATGAGGATGGTCTGCCTGTAGACGTACCAAAGGGTCATTTCCCGGTCTATGTAGGCGAAAAGAGGAGCCGGTACATCGTACCCATATCCTTCTTGACTCATCCTAAGTTCAAGAGCTTGCTTCAACAGGCAGAAGAAGAGTTCGGGTTCAATCATGACATGGGACTCACTATTCCTTGTGAAGAAGTTGTTTTCCGCTCTTTAACATCCATGATCGGATGAGGGAGTGGGAGAGAAAGAGAAAGAGAGAGAGAGAGAGAGCTTATAAACATCTATATATATTTATATCAAATTTTTTTGTTACCTTTGGATGAATATTGAATCCAAATTTTTTTTTTCTGAACTATAAACCTATAATGATTTGCGTAAAATGACACTTTTATGTGGATTATGTCAAACCTGGGTTTTAGTTTGTTGATTCCTAAGTGTGGCACCCTATGCTTGTTTCGCATTTAAGGGTTGAAATGTAAACCTAATTTATTTTTCGCATGCTATAATAAATCTGAGTGATAGCTTGCGCTAATAAGAACTAGTAGATATTGTTCTTGCTCAATGCAATCAAATTATCGATCAAATCTTTTTCAACTTAGCTCCTATATAATTTTCATTATTCCCTCTTTTAAAAAAAGAAGTTTTTAGAGGGTTATCTCCTTTGCATTGTTGATTGAGTTCTATAAGCATATTGAAGTATTTTATTCATTATCATTACCGGAATATCTACGTTAGCCATAAACATTTACTACAAACTTGAAATGCTTCACTATAGTCTATAGACTCTAGACTGTAGACTATTAGGTGTAACATATGGGACCATTGAATTAATGAACAAAGAGTTTCTAATTTGATGTCTCTAGTGAGAAAGCAAAATATTAAGAAGAGGTAGGTGAAGCAAAGCATTGTCTCTAGTAATTACTTGATGCACATATACATATCTCTACATTTAAAAGACACATTTAATATAAATTCAATGCACTTATTTAGCTTCCCTCTTTGCCTTTCCCTACTAGCCACAAATGGTGTTTGTATACGAAGCAACTAGTCTTCTTAATATAACGCACATATTTATTTTTTCCATCTATAATATTATTTCTTTTGCCTTGGAATAAACTGCATCCACATGTACTAATATTTCCACTAATATCTATTATATATGACCTATAACACTCACACACATGCATACTGAAGTCGATATTTATCCTCATAACCTCTATAAAAGTAATTTAAATGAGAAATTATGAAAGATGAACTTAAAATGCAAAGACGGAGAGCATAGCTTGGGAGGAAGCTCACGAATCCCGGATGGTGCAGTCATAACTCATATGTTATTATCCAACATGAACCGGTGGGAAATGAGCAAGATTTTTTCTTTGTGTTCCTTGGAAGTGCGACGATAAATTCTCAGGACTAATTAAGATGCATGTTGTTGTTTGAGGGATTCATAGATAGTTTTGATGGATGCCAAGAGTCTTTTCACTTGGAACTCAAAATCCTTTTATGAGCAATGGTTTGTGTTCTCGAAATGGAACACATAATGCAGTGTGAGATTTTCCGAGAAAGATTTCATGCATGGAGAACATGGAGCTACTCGCAGTGACTTATAAACTTGATGATTTTACTTCTTTGAGAGATAAATTTAGTAATTTTGTTTTTGTTTGTTTTTTGTATATCTACATATACATTTTTGCAGCCACTTTAGCAAATAAATCATCTACTTGACACTTATTTACAATGGCATGCCATTAACATTTATTGTTTTACTAAATTTATTTTTAAATCTAAATATAAAACCTATTATGTTACTAAAATTTAGGAAACTAAAAAAAAATCACAAAAACATTTAAATCTTTCCAATTAACATTAATCACCCTGATTTTTCGTTTTAAATCATTTATTTTCAGTTAATAAAATGAATCAAATCTTATATTACAATATATGCTTTAATATCTTCATTAAAAATTAATTACGTAATAAAAATTTGAAACCCAAATTATTTCTCAATCCATATTTTTCGTTTTAAATTTGCAATTGTACAAAATAATTTTGTTCTTTTTTCTGGGATAAATAAATTGTACATGTATTAAGTTGATATTGTTGATTCAAATAATATTCACAAAATGACTAAATTTAGGTTATTAAAATAAAAAATAGTTAGTCAAAAAACAAGTATATTAATCCCAAATTATGATTAAACTAAATATTTATTTATAATAATTTTTACCAAAAATTAACATTATATATATTAAAAAATTTGAAGTACCTTTTTAAAGTACTTTTGTGTTAGTAAAGTAAGAATTTACAAAGAATGGCATTACACTAAAGCCAAAAACAATTGTTATTTTTAAAAAATATTATTGATATATTTTAACTTTATAAAACATTATTAATATTTAAACATAAAAAAATTTAAATTTTATGAGACGAGAAGTATAGCAGGATGGGTTTGGATTGATATGAAATACAGCGAGACGGGTTTGGATTGATATAACACAGGTTAAATATTTATTTTATTATTTTATCATCACTAATTTTTTTAATTACAATATTAATATAAAATTATATATCTTTAATACTAAATATAAAACCATAAAATTTAATTTTATTATATATGAAAAATATTTGCCCCGTAGTGTATCACGGGTTAAATTCTAGTTTACTTTAAATGCCGTTTGTTTTATATTAGCCCGTTGATAGAAAACATTTCTTTTTTTTCTTTAATTACTTGTAGACTCTATTTACTTGGTGCAAAATTTTCTTACATATTGGTTAGTAGATTTAATTTTAACAAGAAACATAAAGGTTACATAAACTTAGAATGTTCAGTTATATTAATTTAACCTATCAATAACAAGTTTTTATTTAGTTTTTTTTTTCTGTTGGAGCCTTAAGAAATATAAGTATAATGAACTTGGTGGAATATGAATGAATGGACCAGAAGGAAAGCTGTAAAGGATGGGTGATAGCCAATTGGATGAGAGTAGCTATCGATTTTTTTGCAGAATCTATCGTTTTCGTCCCATTCCGTACACGTTTTTGTGTGTGCTTTTATTTTTGTTCTATTGATTTTCTTTTTGAAGGTGCACCAGTTCCCATATCAGTTGTTACTGACCAGATACCCTAATAACTATTGCGCCTTATTTTGTATCTAAATCTTGTGGACTTTGACTTCACATTGGGATAGTTATGTGATTTGGCAAATTAATTGAATTTTTATTACGTGGTTTGGCGAAATAAGAAACATTTTGAATGGTTTGACAAACATAACTTGTTAAAATTACCTTAAATAAAAAGAGTGCATTGATCATGTAACCCATGGTTTTGGTGATTGAAGCTTCTTGTAGCGTGTACACCTTTGCAGACCACTAGATGATCTTAGTGTTAACGATTTAAACATACTCAATCATTCAATGCTCCATTTGTGATGACAGAAGAATCATATCCATATTATTCAGATTCAGAATCAGAAGGAGAAGAAGATAGAGACGACGATTGGAGTTATGTGAAAGCAATGTGCATGTCATTTGTTTTGTTGGTCAACCTTAGATAATCTATTCGTTTATGCTCTTTTGATATGTACCCTTTTCATTTTACATATTTTAATAAAGTAAGTTTTGTTTCAAATCAACCTTTAGACGCTTAGAATTCAATATTTGATTGGCGAGAAGAATTCAATAATGACTACAAACATGGACTGTGAACATAAAGGCTATTAGAATATGTGAAAGAAGTTTGTAACCCCGAGAGACGAATACGATCAAGATATGTGAACTGATGTTTTGTAACCGCCTTTGAGCATCTTTACGTTCAGATGCTGGATTGGGTACAAGACCCCTTCCTATATATATGTGAACTGATTGGCATGTTCTTTTCGTTGAGCTTCTTCATCATTGTTTTCAACTTCATTTTCTTCACAATCCATTTTTTCAGAAAAGCAATGGGCCTGAAACTCTCTTTTGAAATTTATTTTATGTAAGCCATCACTCCCAGTTGTATCCAATCCATCATTCTATTTTACTTTAATAAGATTCAAGAACATGTTGAAAGATCCTACTGTAATAAAAATCCATAAAGACTACAGGAGGAGATGAAGCTGGAGAGAAGTAGTCTAAGCGAGAGAAGCAATTTCACAGCATTTGACTCTGTTAAAACGATTTAGATCCAGTAATATTTATAAACCTTAAAAATTGTCTCATAGATTATCCAAAATCCAAAGGGAAATAAAATCCTAACTGTGTAAATATATGACCAAAACAACATAAGATCACCTGGTCCAGAAAGAAAGTCCTCCATTACCACTATATATATGTGTGTATGTTTCAGGAAATATGATCAAATTTCCCGGACATAATCTTTATATATGTTTCTTTAAAACTTCCAAAAACAGAACTCTGCACAAAAGATTCTTATCATATATGTAACTAGACAACTGCGGATCGCAGTTTTACTTACCCTAGTCGTTTGAAGTGTGCTTTGCTTTCATTGTGCTACACTGATTGGAATGCTGCATCTGTTGGTGTTGTAACTGACTTATGCTAAGCTGCTGAAACATCTCCGGGTTTAGTGACATCTTTGATTCGCTGCTGCTGCTCCCACTTTGCCTGCGGTTCGGCTCCCCTATCACCAGTTTCAACCGCTGGACTTCTTCATTCAGTTTCTCTGACAGAGCTGCCAAACAAGGAATATCAAAATGTTACCTCTCTAGGAGAACTTACAAAAAATCAAGAAACGTGGTAGCTAAATTCTCCGGAGAGATCAAATCTTTTAATAGAGTAAGTTAAACAAGAGACATATTTAGCGGTAAGGATGGATAAAATTCGGGTGCAATCTTGCGGCCATGAGCTAAATAATCAAGGACAAGGTTCAGGTTTTTCCATACATAGAATACACAAACATTGTTCCTACTCAAGGCTGGGGAAACCGAAAAGGGAAAGTTCTTACGGTAGAAGAAAATCGTCTATGGAAAGTAAAACAAAGCATTCGGATAAGGACAAGACACTGACTTGGTTCCATCGAGTTCGAATACAAAACAATCCTAAAGCGACTCAGCAACCCTAATTTTGAGAATGAATACTTTTGATAATGTGCATACCATCGCGGAGTTGTGCTTGCTGCTCCATAGCTTGAAGACGAAACTTCAGCTCACTGTTCTGGTTTGTCAACCCCATAGAATCTCTCTGAGCCACCAAAGGAAACAATATAAGACTACAGACTTATTCAAACATGATAGTTTGTTGTTTTGTCTCGCACCTGCAAATGTGTGAGCTGAGCCGATAATGTAGTAGCTTCAGTCTGAAGTGTCTGCACCTTGTGTTCCAACTCTGCCATGTATCGCGTCTTCCGCTCCTTTGAACGTGCAGCAGATACGCGGTTCGCCAAGATTCTAACGAGATGGTTAAATCAAAACAGTCAAGTCACAACAACAACAACATCAAAATGTCTAATGAAGCATCACTATTTTATTACCTTTTAACACGCTTAGGGTCAGCCATTACAATCTCAGCGAGTTTCTCATCAGCTGCAATCTTCTTCATTTCAGCTGCAGTAAACTCACTGTTTCCAAATTCAACACTATAAGCACTTGAATTCCCTTCACCTGAATTGGTTGGGGAAACTTTAGCTGATGAAGAAGGCGGAAGCTTTAGCGATGATTCGTCGCCGAAATTCAACTTCCCCATGAAACAACTGTCCATAGAAACACTCCTGTAATGTCTACCAGTAGGAGCAATATCTCCACCTGCTCTTCTCTTCACGCCTGAAGAAGAAGAACTCAACGCAACCTTCACATTCCCACTCGCACTGCTATCTCCTTCAGAATCACTACTACTTCCACCATTCGTCTTCTTTGTACCACTACCTCTACTACTCTCCATCTCCTCCACATTCTCATTCCCATTCTTGCCATCTTCACCTCCAAAAGAATTCAAGACATCAATGTTATCAAGATTCATATAAGCCGTGAAAACATCGTCCATAGCTGCTTCAACCTCTGGTTTTCTTCCCTTGTAGAAGCCTTCTCTCGGTTCTTTCTTCACCAAATTAGACCAATCTGATGTATCTTCACCAGAGATCGATCTCTCCAAAGAACTCAAAGGAGGAGACTTTTGATTCTGAGACATCATTGAACTAAACCCAAAAGTAACATCACTATTCGAACGCCTATGCGACTTTCTCGGAGGTAGATTCTCTCCATCTCCGGCGTTCCTAGAGCTAGAAGAATGACACATCGTAAACGGTGACGGAGGCAACGAAGGACTAAATCCGGCACCGGTTTTCTCCTCCACCGACACCGAAACCGACGGAGCAGAAGGATTTAACGGCGGCAATGAATCAAAGGAGAAGAAAGAAGACGGTTGCGACATAGAGCGAGAATGTCTAGGTTGTAAAGTCGCCGGGATCTGAGAGTAAGGAGAAATGGGTGGAATCGGCGGTGGAGGAGCTCCGGTGAAAGGGTGACGGAAGTGATGGTGAGAGCGGATAAGAGCAGGATTCAAGTGAAGATTGTGTTTAGGGATCGAAGAAGACGATGTACCAGAAGAAGAATTAACTCTCTGCATCATATTGGTATCTGTTGTATCACCACCACCACCCATTTTGATTTTCTGAGATTCCGAACAAAAATAAAAGTCAGAAACTTTGAAGAAGAACCAAAACCCTAACTAAAGTTTGATCCTTTAGCTGGAGATTTCAACAATAATTGATTTCCCCCAAATAGAGAAGATAAATCTATTAGAAAGAAAGAAATTTGACCTGAAATGGGGAAGTGAATCTCTCTCTCTCTGTGTTTTCTTCAGCAATCAATGGCGAAAATAGCGAAAGAAGGAAGGAACTAAAAGAAAAAACGATTCTTTTGAAACGTTGACCAAAGCAGCAATCATCCACTGGTCGGAAAAGACTACTTTCGTCTAATTACATATAGAGTATGTTTATTTCTCTATCAAATTCAACAAATTTGATAAAATAAAAATTAATCTCAATAACAAAAAAATGAAAGAACAAAGCTTTAATGAAATAAACTAAACAAAAATATTAAAAAAAAATCATATTGTCTGAACCCTCTCACGGTTACAAATTTATAATCATATATAGATAAATCTAAAACAACTTGAAGACATGTTTAATCCTTTAGTTATGTCCATAAAATTCATGGTTTGGTTGCTCATGATTAAACTCGTTGACATTGCATTGCTCTTTGAATATGTTTGGGTCCAATTGCTGGTGCTGATTGAACTCATAGGTGTTGAGTTGCGGCTGGAACACGTTTTGGTCCGATTGATGCATGGTTGAACCCTCGAACTGGTTGGGATTTTTCATCCCCTGACCAGTTGCTACTTTAAATCGGTTGATTTCAGCAAGGAGCTCTTCACTTTGTTTCAGTTGTTTCAGTAGTTGAGAATAGTCGACACTCCCTCGTTCATTTGCCTCCTTTTCTAGCCTTCGGAGTTCATCTAATTGTTTAGTTAAAGCTACAAAAACAAAAAAAATGAAAGCTTATATATCTTCTTCAGTCACCGAGCATGGATATTTTTTCAAATAAAAAAACGATGGTACGATGAAGGATCTTGTTAGGAACCTCATATAAAAATGATTTACATACTAGTTAGACATCAAGTTTTCGATATAGCAGAAAAAAATAAACGTATTTCACAGTTGAAGATTTGGTAAAAACTTTGGTAAAAAAAAAAGGAAAAAAAAAGGAAAAAAAAAAAAAGATTTGGTAAAAACTCATTCAAAATTCTTTTTATGAAGAGAAATATGTGGCTAAAACGTACCAGTAAGAAGAGGGGCCTGTTGCTCTAGTAATTGAAGTCGAATCTTCGCTAACTTATTCTCGTTCATCATCACTATGTTTTCCTTCTGCATGCAACAACAATAGTTTTGTTTAAACAAATTCCCTATAGAAGAAACTTAGACATGACAAGTAGATGGTTGATATTGTGATATATATGTCTCACCTCCAAAAGTGTCATCGTTCCAAACAGTGAAGCTTGAGTGTTTTCAAGAGTTTCTACTCTGAGTTCCATATCACGAATCTTCTTTTCCCGATTCTCCTTAGAACGTGCAGCTGAGGCTCGGTTTGCCAACATTCTGAAAGAGCATCAATATGAATAAATAAATGTCAACAACCATACATCACAAAAGATAATAATAAAATATATTAAAGAAAAAATATTGTTCCCTAATATAAGTCACCCAGTCTTGCTTACCTTTTATATTTCTTAGCATCATTTGCACCTCCCGAATCAGTATTGGTTATCATCAAAACATCAGCATTCCGATTCTGATCACTATTGTTAACAGCACTTTGGTTAGGCATGATCATATACTCAGAGCAGAATTCCTTCATTGCTTCCTCATTATATATGAGCTTTCCAAATCCGCCTTCCTCGCCGCGGCTTGAGTCCCCAACCAACATACTTGATAGCTCACTGTTGGTCCTTTTATGATACTTTCTAGGCCTGCTACCGGAGACTTTCGCAGAGTTGGACCTCGTGACTGGAACCCGAGGCTGAGGATGCAACGGGGGACGGTTAGACATTTCCTCCAAATGTGCTGATGGAGATGGGTGACCCGGCGGAGATGATCTCACCATCGGATTAGAGGAGTAGACAGGCGCCGGCGGTAAGACCGAAAGCACAGGCGACCTATGAATCAACGACCCTTTTCCGCGGTTGGAGCGGGGAAATGAATCACGACCGAACAACGGCGGAGCAGAGCTGGCCGGTGCTATGGATGAGAACACAGGGGAAGGCTGAGGGATCGACCATGTTCCGGTGTTGGAGTGAGAAAATGAGTCTGGACCGAACGACGACAGAGCAGAACTGGCCGGTGCTATGGATGAGAACACAGGGGAAGGCTGAGGGATCGACCATGGTCCGGTGTTGGAGTGAGAAAACGAGTCTGGACTGAACGACGACGGAGTAGAGCATGATGAAGGACTCGTCTGGGGAAAGTAGAAGCTAGACGACGAAGCAGAGCTCACCGACGCCTTTGAGTTATGGGACGACGACGGCGTAGGAATCATTTGGTGAATGTTGGAGAAGCTAAACGAAGGTGTAAAGCTTGCCGGATTATTGAATGACGTCAGTGAAGGACTCGCTTGAGTGAAGTCGGAGAAGGTAGGGGACGGTTGAGTCGTACACCGTGGTCCGGGGCTGAAGTCCGGCGACCCGGCTGGATAACGGATCAGTGGTGGTGACAGAGAAGTCCGGGAAGAGAGTGACACGCCGGTGCTCTGGCCACCATCATCAGTACTGAAAGGATTCTGCTGGTATTGAGTCATATTTCCACGACCGTTCATCGTTGTTATCGGAGTTTCTGCAATCATATGGAAGTTTTGTTATTTTTCTTAAAGAAGAAATCAAAAATCGAATGCATAAATGGGAAAGAGTTAACAATAGTCCAAAGCTAAAATTGAAATGATCAAATCGTGATATTCAGATTAATTCTATGAAAACTTTGATCAGGTTGCAGACAAGGAGACCAAAAAAAAAGAAGAAGATTGAAACGTTGAGACTTGAGAGAGACATAAAGAGTTAAAAGAGAGGAGACCTCAAGCTTCAACAATGGATAAGGACAGTTGACAAAAGAAATCTCTCTGAGAAAATGATTGGTGTTTTTTTTTGTCTGGTTCAATAGATTGCACGACCCTCCTATTTATATTTGGTTAAGGAAAGGACACAAGTCTCATGTTTTTCACCCTCCTCATATTTAATTAAGGATTTTTCCCTTTTTATGGTCTCAAATATTTTATATCTATACATTTGAATTATTTTTTCTATAAAACAGCTTTTACATTTTTAAGATAAAAAGCTATACTGTACTGTGTTGTAAGGTTATACAATGAAAATTTATAAATCTAAATTGTTTGTGTTTTGCTATCGAGTCATTAGTTAGTTATTTTGCCGCGTTATTTATTCTAGTGAGTTATTTTATCACGTTTTTTTCAGTTTTATTAATGAGTTATTGACACGTTTATTTCGTTGTAATCGAACTATTTTACCACGTTTATTTAAGACTGATCAAGGAACATAAATATTGTTTGTTTTCTTTTTCTGATTTAGATATACATTTGGTTCATCTCTAGAAGAATTACCAATGTTGGATTTTACAAATGATTGTTGTTTGATTTTTTACAGAAAGTTTTGTATATTTTTGTAGTCCTTTGATTAATTGTAATTGTGAGATTTATTTTTTGGCTATATTAATAAATATCATATATCTCCTTTTTTTGATCAACTAATATTTTTATTTTTGTTTATTAATTTATTGATTTTAGCAATCACTTAATTAGTAAATCTTTTCTATGCACTACATGGACCCACATTAAATTACATTACTTAATTGTAGATATTTCAGTGAATCTAAATTAAATTTTGTAAAAAAAAATGTATTTTTATTTGGAAAAAATAATTGTTGTTAGCAATAAATTAATAGATACTATAAATGATTGTAAGTTTGTTTAGAAATTAAATTTACCACATTTGGCTAAAAATTGGGTAAATCACCATAACAGTATTCTATATAAGTAATTTATCTTAGACCAATTATGTAGCGACAAATGTACATTAGTAGATTTACTTCCTTGTTTTTTTGGGGCCACCTTTCGGCCACTTGATAAGTAAAATTTCTTTCTATTTGGGCCAAAGTAACTTCTTATTGTAGAACCGGTAACGAAATTGACTCAAACAACCCATGAGACTCACACATATTATTCCTCGCTGAACTGACACGTGGCATTATTTCAAAGAAGTAGAGATTTTTACCTTGAATGTAAAGATTTTTTATTTTAGTTTTTCCAAAACTCTACTTTATAGCAATTCAAAATTTTGCAAAAAATACTTTCCCTAAAAAACAGAGGATCTAGTATTTTACTTGGGTTGTTACAAAATTTCAAAGAAAAACCAAAACCCATTGTAAGACTTTTTCATCTTTTGCTTTTAACTAACAATATATAGTACATCAATATATATATATATATATATATATATATATATATATATATATATATATATTGAACTCAGCTCATAAGAGGGGAAAAAAGAAAGAAAGATGTAATTCGAATTTTTGAAGATCATTGGTCGTTGGATTATTGGAAAAGATAAAATGCTGAATAACAAACATATCACAAAAGAGATTATTAGATTCTTGAATCGATCTGATAGCTAACCACATCAAAGTTATTTTTTTGAATGAACCACACTAAGTTTTAATTTGCTAACGAGTTCGACATGATCTTACTTCGCCGTGAGACGGGAATGACACTGCGCGTTTTATCCTCGGCATCTTCTTGTCATCCGGAGCAACCACAACGGCTAAACTTTGGCAGCTGTTTTTCACCGTTTCTTCAGTTCGTTTAGTCGTCTCGGTACTCTGATTCTGCACCACACACGGTTCTTTGCTTGGAGTTGAATCCACAATCTGATCTGAGCCGCGCCTGACGAGAATATGAAGACCGATCAAGATGACAAGAGGAAGACACATCAAGAACAATGCATAGTAGATGATCCACCCGAATCCCGTGTGACTCTTTCCGTGACAGATCCACTCAATGACTAAAGCCATTCCTGAGGTGAATGTAGTCAAGCTGCTTAGGACAAAAACTTTGACAATCCCCGGATTCGGAATTTGCAAGAAGGCTCTTGCGGCGCCAAGAAACCATATCTCTTGTGACCGTTGATGCGTCTCCACATGCGCCACTGTGGCTTTCTCCATCATTTTGTTGTTGTTTATGCTTACTTTGTGTTTTATTTTTTGTTCTCTCCTCTCGGTATAAAAAGAAACTAACAAGTGAAAGAAAAAAGGGGTAACAGATTTTGCTATCAAAGGGGTAACAGATTTTGATTTTTAACTGTTACGATTTTATTTTATTTTTTGAGGTCAAAACACAGATTTTTTATGCAAACCATTTTTGCCCATCCAAAAGATACACATAACAATGGTTTTACCATACACAACAAAGAACAAACTATGGACAATAAAGACAAAGACAACACCTAATCTTAAGAAGACGAGAGAAACATACTTGGACTGTGTAAACAACAGAGGCTACTTGATAGTGATGTAGCGGTTTGTCCCGTGCCTAGCCCAATAGTCTTTAAGATCAACAGGACACGAGAGATCATATCCTTCTGCTGATAAACGGCTGAGTAATCTCGAGAAAACGTTTCCGCTCATTTTCCTACCGCCCATCCGAGAATGCCTCTTGTTTGGCATCTGCGGTAATGGATACTGGGATAAGGTGGTTGTGCAGCAAGACGATTGCCAGCCGCCATTTCCCCATTTGTAACACTGACGCGTAGAGCCTGTGCACGAACACATGGGTACAGGCATTGTCGTCTCATCGAAGGTGACTAAGTTCAAACCGACATCTTGACTGTCCCAATCTGTTCTAGATTTCTTTCCAGGAGCAGGAACTCGACGGTTCAGATCTTCACCCACTTTTTTCACCTTTGATAGTCCCTGCTTGTTCTCTTTCTTCCTTTTGTTCACCACCTTCGTGTTTGTAACCTCAGGCGGAATAGTTGACAAAGGGAAGACTTCAAGTTTGTGGGGTTCCCCAATACCAAAACAATCATCTCCATCAACACACTTCCCACCAGACAAAGCAAAGTTGAGACTATTTTCATGGTGTTGAAGAGCAGCATAAGCATTATCTCTCTCTATCAAAGCTTTATCTCTCTCAGAAAGAGCTTTGTCACGTTGCTGAAGCGCTTCGTCCCGAGCAGCGACAGCTTCCTTTTTAGCAGAGACAGCTTGATTTCTTTCATGTACAGCAGCGTCTCTCTCAGCAAGGATGGACATGATCTTCTTATTCATCACCAACGCATTATGTTGTTCCTTAATCTGATGCTGGGGAATCATATTCCACTGTAACAAACATTCTTTGCTTATATAACTTCAATCACACTAACAAAAACATATCTTTAGGAAACCAAAAATCTTAAGTCTTACCATAGATTGTGCACCTTTGAAGTAATCGGGCTTGAACCGCGCATTATCATACTGACCACCATTCTCCATAACTCTTATAATCTTCAAACAGTGAAACACCGAACCAATCAAGCTTCTCCTCCAAACACACTCAGCAACAGTGAAACCAAATTTCAAACATTGTGATTCGATCTATGAAAACAATTGAAGAGTAAGAATTACAAGCAGATATTAGCACACTGAACTCGCAATTCACTATCTTCAAACAAAATCAAAACTTCTCGAATTGATCTGCCAGTTAGGGTTCCGCAATTGATTCAGATACCAAAATCAATCTGAGCTAGTCAGAGAAACAGGTCTTAAGGAACAATTTTACGAAAATTGGAATAAATTAGGTCAAGATCAAAAAGGTCGAATCAATCTAAACCTTCCATGACAAGAGATTATTCCGCGAAACAATAGAAAACAAGGGTGAAACTGAAATTATAAACCCTAGAGATACAACACATTCAAAATTGATTAACAAATAAATTAAAGAGAGGAAAAGGCGCGAAAGCTTACGAATTCGATGAGCTTCTGGAAAAAATCTGGGCAAAATGGATAATTGATCGAGAAGAAAGATCCAAAGGGTAGAGAGAGAGAGAGATAGTGTCTCTGTCCGCGAAGAAGCTCAATGTACTTACTTCGTCATTTACCAAATTACCCTCTTCTCTACTACTAAACAAGAGAAATCAAGGGTATACTCGTCTTTTTAAATATCCTCTTTCAGTTACAATAATGATTCATTGTGGATTTAAGCATATAAATAGAGAAGAGAGAAATCTATATCACTTTCCATCAATGTGTGATATTGTAGTACTTAAGAAATCATAATCTGTTTAACAACATGAGTTTATGTATGAAAGATAGGCTCACAAACATTTGAGAATGTTTCAGGTAAAGCTATGGCTTCTTCTCGTTGTTTATCTTCTTAAGCTTCATTTATTCATGTAGATAGAGAGAGTGTGATCAAGCGTAGAGATCAATGTTCCAAAACTTGGCTGGTTGGTTCGTGCGGTATTTCCTCTCCATGCTTTTGATCACTTCCATGTCCTCTTTCGATAGTTCGAAGTCGAAAACCTGAAAGTTCTCTTCCAATCTCGCAGGCTTTGATGTCTTTGGTATCACCACCGTTTTTCTCTGGATTCCCCACCTCAGGACAACTTGTGCCACTGTCTTTTTGTACTTCTCGGCCACATCCTAAGAATTCAGATAAACGCAGTCCTTTTTTAATTGTCAAAGGTTCAATCCAAACTTTTAAGGTTTAGAGGATGGGGCTTACTTTGAGAACTGGATCATCCAGGCATGACACGGTGCCAAACCACTCGGCATTGGCTGTGGCACCTCCGAGAGGAGTATGAGCAGTGACACAGATACCATGTTTCTGGCAGAATTTGACAAGAGAATCACGTTGGAAGTAAGGATGTGTCTCGATCTGATTCACAGCAGGTTTGATCTTGGAGTAAGCCAAGCAATCTCTCGTTAGAAAGACATCATAGTTACTGCAAAAAACCTAATGGTCAAAAAATTCATATATTGGCGACTAAACAAGAGAACTTGTAATGATAGTGAGAGAAGTTGAACCTGATTCCAATGCTGCGGACTAAACCCATAGAAACAAGCTTTTCCATGTCGTGCCATGTAGTTTCCAGAGAGATGGTCGTGTCTATGTCCAATACCCCGTCATCGCCCAAAGCACTATCGGTTGTCCCTACTCCTGCAAAGCATATATAGAAGACACTTAAGAAAACTTGATCTCAGTCAGTGAAAAAGGAGGACTTGTAATAAAACGAAATGCAATGGTCTCTGACTCTAGACTAATAAAACGCTAATGAGGCAGAGGCCTCACCGGTGTGTTTCGTTGCTACGGGAAAATGAACGAGGAAGAGATCGAGGTAATCAAGTTGAAGTTTCTTGAGACTGTCTTTGCAGGCCTCAATGACATGGCCATGGTCTGAATTCCATAGCTGCAAAAAACCAATTCAGATCACAGATCAGAGCTTGCTCACATTAAATTGAGATCATAGCTGTATAGTTTTCGATTGGACCTTGGTTGTAATGAAGAGATCCTCCCTCTTAACCAGACCAGTCTTGAATGCTTCTGTAAGAGCATCACCAACTTCGGTCTCATTCCTATAATCAGCTGCACCAAGGAAAACGAACACACCAAAATCAAGACTTAAAACAACGCAAATCACACAATAGAATTAAAACAAAGCTGAACTCTGTCTATAATAAGTAACAAGTTAAAAGCTATTATAGAACAATCTGTCATCAATACAGCAATAGAATCTAGATCATTCTATGATTCCAAATACTTAGAACTTCAGAATCAGATGCAAATAAAGATGTACAGAGAGCATTTACTTTAGATAACAAGTTTATAGAGACTATGAAAAAAAAAACAAATCTTAAAGACATATTTTCCAAGAAAGATTCCAACTATCAAAAAGTTAAAACAAACCCAGTATTCAAATCACATATTTAGACAAACCAGAAGCAACAAAGATCAGAAAGAGAAGGTTTTGAGAGAACAAGTGAATACCAGCACAGTCGAGATGGCGATAGCCGATCTTGATGGCATTGAGGATAAGGTCTCGAATCCCTTCCTTCTCCATTCTCCATACTCCTAAGCCGACGATCGGCATCTTGAAGCCACTGTTCAGTGTTATCTCCATTTCTTTCTCTGCTTCTCTTCCTGAATCCCTGATTGGGTAAATATCTGCTCAGATTGAGAGTTTCTCAGTGTGTGTTTTTAGTAACGCACACGTTATATAAAGGGGCCATGATTCCTCACTACTTTAGGCCCAATAATCCAGAACCGTTTATTTATTAGGCCCAGTACAGTTGATGCGAGAGGACAAACAAGAAGAAACGTCGTTTAATCAGAGGTCCCCTTTGCATCTTTTTTTCCGGCGAGTTTTCAATTTTGTAAAGTTCTAAGCTTTGGTATGTTTGTATCGATATCACTATTATAATTCGATGATTGTAGAATTTATGATCGGAATCTTTTATTCTGTGGAATTCCGGTGAGTGGTATTGGAACAGGTTTCCTAGGATCTTAATGGGCTTGTTTCAAAAGGTGTGATATTGAAACTTGGAGATGGTTCTTCGTATTTCTAGGTTTCTTTTCTTCTGCTCAGATTCGAAATTGGAGTCTTAGGTTTTCTTAAAAAAGTTGAAGTTATCTGATATTATATTCTTAAGCTTCATTTATTCATATAGATAGATAGAGAGAGAGAGTGTGTGTGTGATCAAGCGTAGAGCTCAATGCCCCAAAACTTGGCTGTTTGGTGCGTGCGGTAATTCCTCTCCATGCTTTTGATCACTTCCATGTCCTCTTTCGATAGTTGGAAGTCGAAAACCTGAAAATTCTCTTCCAATCTTTCAGGCTTCGATGTCTTTGGTATCACCACCGTGTTCCTCTGAATTCCCCACCTCAGGACAATCTGTGCCACTGTCTGTTTGTACTTCTCGGCCACATCCTATGAATTCAGACAGACAAAAGGTTTAATTATTTAACTGTTTCAGTCCAAACTTTTAAGGTTTAGAGGATGGGGCTTACTTTGAGAACTGGGTCATCCAGACATGACACGGTGCCAAACCATTCGGCATTGGCTGTGGCACCTCCCAGAGGAGTATGAGCAGTGACACAGATACCATGTTTCTGGCAGAATTTGACTAGAGAATCGCGTTGGAAGTAAGGATGTGTCTCGATCTGATTCACAGCAGGTTTGATCTTGGAGTAAGCCAAGCAATCTCTCGTTAGAAAGACATCATAGTTACTGCAAAAAACCTAATGGTCAAATAATTCATATATTGGCGACTAAACAAGAGAACTTGTAATGATAGTGAGAGAAGTTGAACCTGATTCCAATGCTGCGGACTAAACCCATAGAAACAAGCTTTTCCATGTCGTGCCATGTAGTTTCCAGAGAGATTGTTGTATCTATGTCCAATACCCCATCATCCCCCAAAGCACTATCGGTTGTTCCTATTCCTGCACAAGGCTTACATGTTACAGCTTATTACTCTGTGTGCCAATTGCTAGAGACTTGAGAAAACTTAATTTTCCAGCCAGTAACAAGGCTGAAATGCAATGGTCTCTACTCGAAACTGATAATATTCATGAACAAGGCTGAAGCCTAACCCGTGTGTTTTGTAGCTATGGGTATATGAACGAGGAAAAGGTCGAGGTAATCAAGTTGAAGTTTCTTGAGACTGTCTTTGCATGCCTCAATAACATGGCCATGGTCTGAACTCCATAGCTGCAAAACCAAGACAGAGAGCATTCGATCTGAAATGAACTGATATCAAAGGTATGTAGTAGTTTAACTTAAAGCCGTTTGGACCTTAGTCGTAATGAAGAGATCCTCCCTCTTGACAAGACCTGTCGTGAATGCTTCTGTAAGAGCCTCACCAACTTCAGCTTCGTTCTTATAATTAGCTGAACCAAGTAACCCCAAAAGATACTCATAAATCAGGATACAGAACAAAGCAACTCACTCACATGCAAAGAAACAAAAACAATTGTCTGTGATACAGCAAAGACTTAAGATCATTCTACGATTCCAAATTTCCAAATACTTAAAAACCCAAATCTTAAGACATAATTTCCAAGTAAGATTCCAACTTTCAACAAATTAAAACAAAACCTAATATTTTATTCACATATCCTGACAAACCCGAAGCAACAAAGATCAGAAAGAAAAGGTTTTAAGCAGTGTTAAGTTATACCAGCACAGTCGAGATGACGATAACCGATCTTGATGGCATCGATGATAAGGTCTCGAAGCTCTTCTTTCTCCATTCTCCAAACTCCTAAGCCGATGATCGGCATTTTGAAGCCACTGTTCAGTGTAATCTCCATTTCTTCTTCTTGCTTCTCTCCTCAATCCGTGATTGGGTAGATATCTGCTCAGAATTGAGAGTTTCCCAGTATGGTAAGTTGGTAACGCACACGTCAATATAAAGTGGTCATGATTCCTCACTATTCGAGGCCCAATGGGCTAGTACCGTTTTTTGTGAAGCCCAAACTGTTTTACAAAGACATGAATCAATACGCACCGTATGGGTATATATATATACAAGCAACGTTATCACAGGTCCTCAAAGTTTGCATCTTTACTTGGGTTGTGTCTGGAATCAATTACTTCCTAAAGGTAATTTTATTGGTCGGGCAGCTCAATCGGTGGTTTCTGAGTTCTTATTCTTCTCTGATAATCTCAAGACGAGCTTTTAATTTTGTAAAGTTTTTAGCTTTGGTATTGTTTGTATCGATCCCACTCTCAACTTTTGATCGGAATCTTCTGTTCTGGGGATTTCCGGTGAATTGTTTAGGAATAGGTTTCCAAGGATCTTACTTGGGTTTGTTTCAAAAGGTGGGATTTTGCAAGTTGTAGATGGTTCTTCGATTTTGTAGGTTTCTATTCTTCTGCTGAGATTCGAAATTGAGGTCTTAGGTTTTTGATAATAGCTTGTTTAGTTATCTGTTAAAGTCACTAACTTTGATGTTCCTTCCGGTCGGAATTGTTGGCCACAATTGATTATTGAAACCCTTAAATTAAAGAGTGCCCTCTTTTTCTCTTTTATGATTTGGATCTCTTGTAATTGACTTGTGTGAGGTTTCTTTTTCTGTAGGTTGCCATTTGTTAACTTACTCTGTTAGTCTACTACCACCAATAACTATGGTAAGTGTATTCAAAGCTTTCCTTTTTAACCGTTAGTCTTCACTCTAGCTTTTATATCTCGCACCCTTGGTTTGTTTGTCTAAACCTTTGGAATTTAAACTCGATGCAGTTTTTCGATGGATACCATTATCATGGAACAACCTTTGAGCAGAGTTACCGGTGTTATCCGGCATCTTTTATCGACAAGGTTTGATTTCATCTCTCTACTTTTAGTTTAATTCCCTGATAAGTGAATCTGAGAGTGCTCTTTTGTAATGTTAGAATCTTAGTCGTTGTCATGTTCTACTAAGTAAGTTCTATAAGAAAGCTGAGATCTAGTATCTAATTTCTATTTCCTTTTCTCTTCCCTGCAGCCACAACTTGAAAGTGGTGACAAGAGTAAGTCTTCTATCTAGACACCAATGTTTGTTTCCATCTGTATTGTTCAAGCCTGAGGTTTTAATTTGTGTTAATTCTATTTCAGTTATAATGCCACCATCAGCCCTTGATCGTCTAGGTATGCTCCTACTGGTTTTCTCTTTTGGATTTGGTCTAATATTTGTTTAACTTAGAAACATATCAAATCGCTAATATTGGGGACTTTACAGCCTCTTTGCATATTGACTATCCGATGCTGTTTGAGCTTCGTAATGCTGGAATTGAACGTGTTACACACTGTGGAGTCCTTGAGTTCATTGCAGAAGAAGGCATGATTTACATGCCATATTGGGTAAGAATCAGTTTCCTCTTTGTTTGTGAATCGAAGTACTCTGGATCATGTGGACTTACCAGACTGATTGTTTGCTTCTTTGATATAATCCAGATGATGCAGAATCTGCTGCTGCAAGAAGGAGACATTGTGAGAGTTAGAAATGTCACTCTTCCAAAGGGAACTTACGTTAAACTACAGCCCCACACAACAGACTTCCTGGATATATCCAACCCGAAAGCCATGTGAGTCCGACTTATTTCTACCCTCTTGTATTTGAGCCCTCATATACTTTCCCACATCATGTTGTTTATTGCTTAGAGAATGTATTATTATATCTAAGTTCTTCCCGTTTTCTGGCTCGTAGTTGTTTGATGTCACTCTTTTTATCTTGTTCCCAATATTCTTTACTGATAATTGAGTGAACGTTGCAGCTTGGAGACTGCTTTGAGAAATTATTCATGCCTAACTAGTGGGGATAGCATTATGGTTCCATACAACAATAAGAAGTACTTCATAGATATAGTTGAAACAAAGCCTGCTAACGCAATCAGCATCATAGAAACAGACTGTGAGGTTGATTTCGCACCTCCCCTCGATTACAAGGAGCCTGAACGTCCCACAGCACCTTCTGCAGCTAAGGGTCCGGCAAAAGGTATCTATCCATGGACATGAAATCATCAGATGGACTTACTATCAGCTTCAAGTTGTTAGATTCTCATGTGTTCTTTTCTTTCCAAATTTCACAGCTGAGGAGGTTGTGGATGAACCTGAACCAAAGTTCAACCCTTTCACCGGATCTGGAAGACGGTTAGATGGGAGACCTCTTGCCTATGAGCCAGCGCCAGCCTCTAGCTCAAAAGGCAAACAACCTGTTGTCGCTAATGGTAATGGACAGTCATCTGTAGCAAGTAGCTCAGAGAAAGCTACACGAGCTCAGGGAAAGCTTGTATTTGGGGCTAACGGAAACCGTGCTCCAAAAGAAGCTGCTCCGAAAGTACGCATTCAGAGTTTATTGATAATTGACAAAACAAAAACTGTAATGGAATTGAGAGACAAATGCATATGATTGTTCATCTCTTAATTTTTTTTTTCAGGTTGGAGCTGCAAAAGAGACAAAGAAAGAGGAACAAGAGAAGAAAGACGAGCCCAAGTTTCAAGCTTTCTCTGGGAAGAAGTATTCATTGAGGGGTTGATCAACTCACACAATGGGTCTACTCAGTCTATTTATGACCTCTCATGTTGTGTACTAAAAATACAAGGAAAACAAATAAGTGAATAAATCTCTGGCTCCTCTTGACGCGGCTTGTTTTCTTTATCAGATTCAATGCAACTTTCTACAATTCTCTGCTCTTTTATATTCTTACTGTAGGATATAAGATTCTGAGCACCTCACTAACATAATGTGTTCATGAATAGCAAGCCATGCTCTGTAGCTCTTTACCAATGAACCAATGACCAAAGAACATAGATGAGAAAGATGCTATGTCTGAGTTATAATATCCTCAACACATCTGTGATCTCTGGTTTCTGAGATAACACCGAAAACACTTTTTACCATAAATACATTTCTCGAGTTTTACTCAAAAAGAAAGATATAGAGACGAAAAGAAAAGAATATCTTGTTTTTCTGGGGATTTTCTGTGATCAAAACCAATTTTACAAAGATGCTTATGTGTGTCACCTTATTGCATAATGGCTCTGAGTGCATCCTTCACGTATTTATACTTGAATTCAAAACCAAGCTCTTTGGCTCTTACAGGTAATACCTTCTGTCCCTCCAGAACTACAGTGGCACCTTCTCCGAGCAAAGCTTTGAGTGCAAAGTCAGGAACTGGTAGCCACGATGGTCGGCTAAGAACACTGCCTAGCTGCTGGCACATTTCCCCAAGCCTAACCGGATTCGGCGCAGTCCCATTAATAACTCCTGCCAACAACCAGCACCAATAGCATTATGCTTCCCTTGACCTATTCTTAAAAGGTAACATAGAGGACAAGTATGTATGTTGTTACCTTTATAAGATGGATTAGTGAGGGCCTCGTAAATTAAGTTCACCAAGTCATCCACGTGAATCCAAGAGAACCTACACAATGAATTATGGAAATATGATATGATCTTCAAATTCGTAGAGAGACATTCAATAGATAACCAGAAAAAGCATCCAACGTTTACCATTGTTGTCCGGAACCCAGAGGTCCTCCAGCAAACATTTGGAAAAAGGGTATCATCATGGCTACAATGCACAAAAAGACTTTGGACGATCAGCAGAGTATCTAAGTCCTTCACAAACATATTACATTAGCGTGTGGGAGCAAATAGTAATACGCACCCAAAGCTCCACCGTCTTTGCCAAGAACAACACCAATGCGGATAAGTGCCACTCTAACATCCTTATTTGCTTTCAATGCAGTTCCTTCCCATTCTCTGCAAACCTAAGTACACAAGTACATGTTTCATTTAAGCAGCAAATTCTTTGAACCTAGAGTTAGATCGACATCTATCACCGCTAAGTTATGACAGTATTTTCAGGGTCCTAGACTACCAAAAAATTCAGAATTTGCAAGGGAATTAATTATAAGACATTTACCTCTGCAAGATAGTCCTTCCCTGATGGACTATTTTCGTCGAATACTCCTGTCTCACTAGTACCTGACAGTTTAAAGAGCCGCGTTAGAATTCGTGTTGGCATGATCAGATTAACGAATGCAAACTTCGATGGCTCCGCAGATAGGATTGTAACAAACCATAGTAACCAACAGCCGTGGCGCTAACTAGAACGGTAGGCCTAGCTTCTGCTGGTGAATTATTGATTAAGTCAACAACCTTCATGTGGTTAACAAAAATGAAACTTTTTAATTAGGAAATCTCCTCAATATGTGAAGCGTGGAGCCACAATCCAATGACAAAAGACAGTAATCACTAACTTTGGAGGTGACACGGATCCGGCTGCCCTTAATCTCTTTCTTGATCTGCAAAGCAAGCAAAGATAAACTTACAGAAAAGAACAAACACAAACTTTAGAGAAAGGTGCAAGAAGAAACTAACCTCGGGAGACCACCTTGTACTAATAGGCAGTCCTGCCAAGTTCACAACAGCAGTAGAGCCTTGTACACAGTTCTTCCACTCCGATTCTTCTGCAATCACAATACCTGGGAAGTCCTTGGCTGAAGAAGACCATTATGAAGAAGAAGATGAGTCAGATAAAAGACTTTAGAACATAACTAATCACATATGATCCTTATAAAATAGAAGTAGAGTAGTCATTACCTTCTTACCAGGAAATATTTGCTCAGCTTTGGATTTAGAGCGTGTTAAGACCCGGATAGCGTGGTTATCTGCAGAATGAACATTGGTGTCATGACTTGAATACCAGTAGAACTCATAAGTGTTAAGAAAAAAAAGTGAGTCTTTATACCAGCACGAAGTCTCTGAACCAATCGTCTCCCTATGAATCCAGTTGCTCCAGTTACTGACACTGTCATCTGACTTTCCTGAATTGAAAAAAGAAAACCAAACTTTGAACATTCTCTATCAACTAAACATTTTAATTCTCAAACTCTTAACTATTTTCATACTTGTAGCTTAAAAAGATACTACAATACAAGTCTTCCGGGTGAAGAGATTGAAATGAAATACCTTCTGGGAACTACACAGAACCATGAATCTCCTTGTCCCTGGCATCTAAAAACCAAGTAAAAATCCAAAATTTGATCATTCATGAGTAATCAATCACGCAACAAATTAAATGAATGTTAACATAAAAAAAACAAAATTTGCATACGGAGAACGAACGAGGGACTAAAAGAGCAGAAGAGAGAGCGAAGGAGGAGGAAAGAGACGTTGGTGAGCAGAGAAGCTCCATCGTTTCGCTGAAACTGATCGTTAACAGTGAGTGGTGGAGACACATATACGTCGTATTTTGCACGGAGACAACTTAAAGGCCCTTATTGGGCTTTGTTGATATTCATTATTAAGGCCCATTTAGTCTTATTTCTGGTCCATGTGTTTAATCTTTGATTGAAGTCTGAGAGACGGAGAGGAGGAGGACGAGAGTGTGTGAGAAAGAGGAGATGGCGGCGATGCAGTGGTGCGGCGCGATGACACGACGGATTATGATGACGCAGCGAACATCTGCAGCTCTGAATTGTTCGGCGAGGTATTCATCGTTATCTCCGGCGTGTGCAGCTCCGGCGGTATCGGAAATGGATTTGTGTGGGAGAGGAGATAAGAAGACGAAGAAAGGGAAAAGATTCAAAGGATCGTACGGGAATTCGAGAGGGAAGAAACAGAAGATGATTGAGAGAATCAAAGACAAGCTTGAGCTTCCCAGGTCTACTCCTTGGCCTCTTCCTTTCAAGCTCATCTGAATCTCTTGTTAGGGGTTTTCTCCTCTTTTGCCAACAACAAAAATGTCGCCTTTAGTGGCGGTTCTCTCTGTATACTTTTTGTTATGAATCATTGAACTTGTTTGAAATTGAAATTGGTCATCAATATTTCCTCTTTTACTGGTGAAGTAGCTTCACTTGGGATCAGAAATGTAGAGAGTGTGAGGTCATAAGCTATATAGATAGCAACACTGTGAATTGTTTGATTGGCTTTTCCTTCTTTCTGCGATTAGAGATTCAGTGACCTTAGACCTTTCAGGTGGTTGTCTAATTAGTTGGTTGTAGGAAGATTATAGAACTGAACTAATCTGATGCTTTGGTATGAATGTTTTTGCTGAATCGCTTGGATGAATCGATGGTTGAATGTAGGATAAGCAAGATATGGCTTGAGAGACTAGTTTTGACTCTCAGATTTTGTGTATTTATATGACATGTTTGAAAACGCACCTGGCATATCACATTGGATAATGGTTACAACTAGTTTGATTTCATTGGATGTTTTACATGCAACTTAGATTAATAGAAAGTTTTATTATCTAGTTTGCTATTATCTTGGTTGAATATCTAGTTCCAAGATGTTTGAATTAAGTAAAATCAGTGACGATGATCATAGATTGCTCTCTGAAATTGGATTCTAACAAATTCGACAGATATTTTACTTTTTCCTTTTTAGCCGCTGATAATGATGATCATCATTCATAGGTTTGTTCTGTTTTCTTGAGTCGGGCTTTGGATTCCATCTTCTGTTGTTTTTACCCAATTCCGAAACTGAGGCCATGCTTTGGAAGTATGTAATTGATACCATAGTTATAAATTGTGTATAGATAAACGAGTGTTTAGAAACGATCATTCTTTTGGGCTCCTTGTGCTTGAGAACAGTAGTTCCAACCCGTAAGCAACATTGTTGGACCAGTGTCACTCATTTCAAGAGATGTTTCGTTGCGCTTAAATAGGACAAGGATCAATATCATATTACCCAGACGACTTGCCAGTTAAGAAAAACGAACATCAGAATCAGATAATGTCTGTTTCCAATATTAAAAACCCATCAACGCAAAAGAAACAGAAAAGGTTCTCTTCGGCTGCGGTAACATCTAAGAATCTTTTTCATCAAACACCCATTAGCTAGAAGCCTAGAAGATTTACACGTACAAACCTTGAAACCATTATATGAACGTGGTTGACTATTAAAATTAGAACAGTGTGGCCATGCTTTTCCTCCAGTTTAGTGATCTCCGCGTTGTCGGTAGCGGAGGCGTGAAGCTCAGACCAAACATCTCCTTCATAGCTCTACCTTGCTCCACAAACCTAACCAGTTTCGCTACAACGGCTGCGCTTTCAACCGCATGAGTTATGTCATTGGGTTTACTCCAGAGCTGGTTCGCTAGCTGCAACCGCCGACGTTTCGAGTTCACAGCAATCCCAAACTTCTGGTAAAGTCTCTTCCTTTCCTCTCCAGTAAACCTCTTCCCGACAAGCTTGCTTAGCATCCGTCTCTCCCTATGAAGCGCCTTCAGGCTACAGCAAAACCGGAAAAGCAGTTAACAAAACATTAGTTGTTTGCTGCGGATACAAATGCAAACGCTAAAAGTACTTACCTTGAAGCTATTGTGAGTGTCTGTCCTCTTTCAAAGGCATGGTTTCCTTGAGAGAAACTTTCTTTCATAAAGGAGAGTCTTCTTAGCTCTACTCCGATGTATATCGAATCCGCTTGATCTCCCGTGAAGAGCAAGAAGAAGTACGTTCTATGCACCAACGAGACATGACATGTCTGCCACAGCCCCAGAATTTGTTCTCTCTGTCTCTCGAATTCCTCCGACCAGTTTGTCATTGTCCCAGACACCTCTTCCTCCATAGCATCCACACCAATGTCCTTCCTCATTTTCCCTGAATTCTCCGGATCCGAAACCTGAATACAAAGCTCCACATAAGAAGTTGCACCTTTTGTAGCAAAAGATATATATATCGAGAGTGTTTTTAACGGTTTTTACCATCTCCTTCAGCCCTTCAACAAATGACCGTATGCTGGTGATACCTCCCTCTTCTCCCACCAACGGTGTTCCAATGCTGTGAGCCTCAGTTGAATCACTTCCACGAGAAGTCATTGAATCGTTCCTCAACAATTTCCCACCAGAACCAAACTCCAAATCAGGAAACGCAAATCCATGACCCTCCGGTCTTCCACGGTAGTCTGTCTCCAGGGCATCAGGAGGAGTGCTTGTGCCTGTCATGGTATCTCCACGGCTCCAACTCTTCCTCCTCCTGACACTTCTAACACTTGACGGGATCCTGTGTTGAGCACTACCTGTTTCACCGTTTGCCTCTGCATTGTGTCCCAAAAGTGTTTCTGCGTCTGTCCTTTCTTCACTGTCGTTATTAATGTCTCTGGTCGATTCTTCCATCTCAATGCATTGTACCTCTTTGCAGTATTCTTCTGATTGATCTCCTGAATGCCTGGGCGACATTTCCTCCTCCAGATCATCATCAGAGTGAGACCTAACATGAGCTCTTGCAGTCGACAGAGGCGTTGACGTCCCATCTGATATGAAACTGGTCCTGTCTGGATCAACCACGCCTGATATCTCTGACACTGAACCATCCTCCCACTTGTTGGTACGGTTACGGAAATGCGGAGTTCCAGCCTTTTAAGGAAAAAAACAAACAAACAAATGGTTAGCTAAAACTGCTATCGAAATATAAAAGATTATTGGATAAACTGTCATTGAACTGAGATACCTTCGAAGACGCATCGTGTTCCACCATCTTCATAAAATCTTCAAGCCGAGATTGAGCAATATCCCGCTGTTTTGTCATTTCTGCAAGCTGCTTCTCCATCTGCACGACATCAAAGCTTGATCAGAATAAATCCAACTAAACAAAAATCAACCAACTCATGCCAAAAGATCTGTGGAAACAACTTCTGGGTTTTCCCAAAAGCACAAACCTTTTGTATCTGAAGATCTTTCTTTCTCAGTGTCACCCCACAATCGCAGCTTGAGGTTGCAGGTGCTGGGTTTCTCAGCTCGCTCTCGAGCCTGGCTAGCTCACGCTGTAGTTGCTTCACCAAAGCCTTGTCTGACATAACAACATTGATCTGTGCTTTCGTGGTGACTTCCTTGGCACAGCAAGCAAACAAGAGAGTGTTTCTAGTCTGCTCCACATGACTCCTCGCTGGACTCAGCGTGCAGACTATGGCGGTTCTGGCATTGCCCCCCAAGCACGGCTGAAGAATGCGTGTGAGTTTGGAGTCTCTATAGTTGATGTGTCCTTGTCTTCCGTTGCTACATCATGTTGACAGTCTTTATATTAATGCACATTAAGTTTCAGAAAGACAAATATAGATGCTTGTAAAGTCCCAATTTTGTTTTGTCAAAATGCTAAAAATAGTATGGTTTTAGTGTCAGCCAAAGTATCACTTCCACACCTGAGTTTGCGTATCACTGTTCCTAGAGTCAGCAAGCTTCGATTGATATGACAACCCTCCTTAAGTCTTGCACCAGCTGATAAGGCCTGCGATGCACGCTCGCTCCCCGCCAAATCAATAAAATTCTGTACATAAGAAACAATGAGTACAAACAAGATGATTGGCAAAGCTTATAACCTTAACACCCAAAAGAAGATAAAGCAGATGAGTACATACCACACTCGCCATGAGAGTGGTTGAGTTTTCCTTGCCTAAGAACTCACGAGCAGAGCTTTCAACTGTCTACACAATGTTAACAATTTAGATAAGGCACTGAGCAAAAAAAGAAAGGAAAATCTTTGTGCCTTAGATCCAGTGATAGAAAAGAGCTTTACTAGTTTGATAATTTGATGAGATCTTGAACTTCTCTCATTTAGTGAAGTTTCACCAATCTTCCGCTGTGCTGCAATAAGAAAATCAAGAAGTAAAGAAACATGATGAGAGATATTTCTAAGACAACATTTTATACAGAATAACCTGAGTTGCAAATCCTGAGCAAGCTCCATAACTATCAGCTCGTTGTAGTAACAGAAAATAGGTTGACTATTTGAGATTATTACCTTCACAAACTGAGATAAGTTCCTTCAAATGGTTCCAATCTCTCAGCGTTTCCTCTGTGGCTTTTTCAACGGCGGCCCCTTTCTAAATGGAAGAAGAAGAAAAACACGAGAAGAGAGTCACACAACATTATTAACAAAAAGAACTCGCAGTAAGGAGAGAAAAAAAAATCTTTCACCTCAGGGTCATCTCGTAGCCTCAGTGGTGTACTATCTGGGCTGAGAAGATCGCGGATGGCCTCATTGTAGATCTCTATAGCCGAAAATTTCACAACAAATGCCCTATCTTCATGCTGCAGTGTCCAGTCCAATTAGTGAAAAGAGGAATACATATCAAAGTAGTATGCGAGAAAATCAGCCTTAATTTTTGGCAGTACCTTAAATATATAATCAAATATGTCAGCCACAGCAAACTCAGTTATACCAGACATGGTGTATGTCTTTCCACTGCTCGTCTGACCATACGCGAAAATACTAGCTGGGAAACAATAAGTATTGAATCACTTGGCTATCCACGCCATTGATGTCTACGTCATTACAACATTAAAGGAAACTTACAGTTAATTCCTTTGACCACCGAGAGAGCAACTTCCTTGGGGCCATCTTCGTAAACTTGTCTGGTTGGGCATTCACCTCGGTACACTCTATCTGTCACCAAAATGTCAAAAGAGAAATGGGTATCTAAATCAACTCATGGATGCGGTGTACAAGTGTGAAATATACAGGGACAAGGCCAGGTAGATTTAAATTTATAGAAGAGGATAGAACAGTTCAAAGAAACCAATAATTGAAGTTGATTTAAGCACATAGAAGAAATTTGAACTCAAAACACCATTATTGCGATTCTTACCAAATGAGTATGCAGAAGGAAAAGTTGAGCCCTCACGCAACGTGTTTCTGTACAATACGGTGGTGTCGTTGATGCATTCCCAGTCCGCAGCTTCATTAGCCAAGATCTCTTTCTCGTTCAGAGGTCTCAGTCTCACCAGAACCAATATCTTCTCTTCCCGGGCAACATGCACCTGTGTCTTCTCCATTTTCTTCAGCTCTTCTCCAGCAATCGCTCCCATTGCTCACTGGTCAAATCACAATGATGCACAATGAGCTCATTTCATTCATATTTTAAGGAATGTTGAAAGCTATCAAGAACAGAATAGATCTGAGGAGAGACCAAAAGAGTACTTACTTTCCAACTAACACAACCATAAAGAAATGATAAAGCTCAGAAATCTCAACTTACCAAACCAAAAACAAGAAACATGCCTAAAAAATCTCTTAGTAGTGTTCCTTAAAAACAGAGGAAACTTGAACAGTTCAACAAAGCAAGCTCATAGTACGTATGTCGATTACACTGTATTTAAACACTAGAATTAAGAATTTCTTCAACACACTGCTTAAACAGAAAGAAAAAGAAACCGAAAGAGAGATGACTTATTACTTATTAATAGGGAGGGATGTTGTAATTAGAATAACAAAAGAGAGCTTACTTAGAAGGTGATCAACCTTTAAACTGAAGAACAAACAACAAAAAGACTACCGACTTTTTTTTATCTTTAGTGGTCACCCACTAACTATGCTTGAAAACGAAGTCATGTATCATCAATCTAAAGTTTCTTTAAAGAAAATATAAGTAACAAAAGGACCCACAAAACCATACCTTCTCTGTTTAAACGTATCTCTATATTATAATGGCAAAGAAAGAACTGAAAAAGAAAAAGTTATCATCATATTCAAAGTACTTTGATTGTAATCTTACACACGCAAAAGCAGACAGAACAAAAAAAAAAGAGAAAGGAATTTAATATATAGAAGTTGTTGTATACTCATAAGTCTTTCTCAACAGCGCACTTGAGTTAATCATAATAATGAAACAAAGGAAAAACAAAAGTCTAAGTTAACATAAAAAGAAATCATGACTAATTCAATATAATAATAGATTTTGACTTGAATGCAAAATACCCCACATCTTGATAACTAAGAAACTCTAAATCTTCTCTTGTTCATGTACAATGTGTACAATATTTTGTGTGTTAGATGTTGAATATGAGTGAGAGAGGCTTTATACCTTGTGAGATATGTTGTCTTCTTCCTCAAAGTGATTCTTCAGAAGCTCCTCTAATCTGAAACATCCACCACAGATATCAGCATTAAAACACACACAAGACTGATTTTGAAAGTGGAATAGGAAATATAATAAACCCTAGATAGAAATTTCTGAATCTATAAAGCGCATCCAAATAAAAACGCCAAGTGTTCTCCACTAAAATTTCCAAAAATAGCAATCTCGATCTAAAAAATAGGGAACACTTGACCCAAAATAATTCCTAGAATCAAGCTGGTCAAAAAAATCAGATAAAGAAACAACACTTCACCCAAATTAAGAAAATCAGAAATCAGAGGAGAAATTTGAGAAATCAAGGTCTCTCTATCTAATCTATGAAACAGTGGAATCGGAAGCTCAAAGAAGAACCCAGGATCTCTATCACACATTACACATAGTGCGAAAAATCCGGAGAGAAAGAGAGAGAATCACAGTACATTACCTTCTTCGTCTTCGTCTAGTTACTCCATCATCATGCTGCTGCTTCGTCGTCGTCGTCGTCTATATCTGGAAATTGGCCAATGGCTCTCTCAGTGTGAAGGAGGAGGGACCAATGGGCATTGATTTGGTCCCGCAAATCTCGTAGCGAAGCGCCTCTTCTCTCTCTCTCTCCTTTGTATTTGTTGAACCGAGAGAATGCGGTGGAAGGAAGATACCTTTTGAAATACCTAAATTACCCCTGGGAACGTTGTCGGGTATCTGAGAAAGCCCTGCCACGTTGGCTTTTCGGTTTTTTAAATTTATTGCGATAATTCTTCTCAGTTACGCCTTTGACACGTGGCAAGAGGACCGCTCCTTTATAGCCGTTGAAAGGTACGGAGCCCAAGTGTTTCTAAACTCTCTCATCCATCCAGAGGCTCTCGAATAAATTAAAATAAAAATAACATTTTATTTTACAACTTCAGCTTTATTTTACAACCTTTTTTGCTCATGCACTGACATAGCATTTTACCAAACAAACGTGAAATTAGTTAAATAGCGAAATTCACGGATCACTTTTTTAGTTTTGTCGGTCCACTTATTATAGAAACTAGAAAGTATATAATAAAATAAACAAGGAAGAAAAAATGAAGTCAAAAGTCATTAACCATGATTCTATAACCTCTCATTTTTTTCCCACAAGTCATAAACCCTAATCAACTGTAATTAATGCTCCATGTGCTAAATAGTAACATAACTAACATTCCTATTTTATCAGCAAGCCCAATTTACATATTAATAACACATTTTTACAATTAGCCTCTTGAAAACAATGTACAAAAAGTAAATTGGTAACATGTCTACATAAAAATTTAGTCCTTAGATTCAATGTTTTTTTTACCTAAACCGTTAAATTTAGATCCAATGTATAATTGGTAACATTTACGTAAACTTTGACCTGAAATCTCATGGTCTAAGTTGGTAAGTGAGAACAAAAAAGTGACTAATTTGCTGGTAAAAAAAAAAAAAAACTGTCATCCTCGTGCAGTCATGCCCATAGTTTTTGGATATCACAAAAGCCTGACACGAATACTATCGAAGAAAAGAAAAAATTACGCTTAAATCTTCAATGGCCTCACACATAAAGCCCATTATACTAATACTTGCTCAGTACTCATTGATTTGTTTTATGGGCTTAAAATTTTGTATTCTTGAAATTTTGTACACGAGTATGAATCAGACCAACTTCTGTTATATACTTATATAGTTTCAATTTTAAGAATATAGTTTCTACTAAGTACTAACAAAGTAACAATGTTTTAGAAAACCTAACTCTAAAAAATATTGTTTGGCTGACCAAATTGCTAGCATTTAGTGGTATTTATTGATGAAAACAATATTGCAAAATTAGGAGGAAAACGATATAGATATGTGGTTGCTTATACTTTTTACATAGAAACAAAGAAAAAAAACTGATAAGAAGAGAGCCAAAACTAATAAATGCAAATGGTCAATCAAGGTCTAAAAAAATCTATTGAACCCTCTATAAATATCTAAAGATCATTGATTGGACCGACGCAGAAACATTTTCAGAATACTGGAATTGAGATTTTTGTCCAAAATTGAATATTTGGGACATAGTAGGAAAGAAAAAAAAACGAAAACAAACCTACTAGGAAACGATAATTACTTCTTGACCACCAGTTTCAGTGGCTGTTGATAGTTTTGACCCTACCATTTCTGTTTTCCATTCTCGTGTGGCTCTTATATTTCCTTGTTGTTGTATTTTGTCACTATTATTACTAAAACTAGCCTATCGTAAAAGACACCATTTCTGTTACACCAATGATAAATAACGTGGAATTGATTACAAATTACCAAAAATACAAACATTTCCGTGGACGAGATTAGACGAACTCGAACATTCTACAAACTTTGACAAAAGGAAGGAAACATCACTTACAAAGTCATTTGTCTAATATAGTTTCTACTTTACCATTGGGTCCCTAGACTCTGAACCTAAGTTCGATTCCAATATATAGATATGACTTTTCAGTTATGTAACAACATGCATTTGAATCAAATATCAGGCTTTCTCTTTGGATTTTCTTCTGAATCAACGAGTACCATTTGGTAACCTTGCCTATACGGCTATACATGTAATAATCGTACATGCATGGTAAGTTTATGTAAAAATGAATACAATTTCTTTACTGTGGAAGTATTGCCTAAAGTGTCATAAAGACTCTAATCCAAAGAGAAGGTCTCAGCTTGTGAAAGAAACGAAGTCACGAGAGGCGCACGTGCTTTGTCATACAGCTCATCAAAGCTAGAGACGTAATTAACCTCTTGCCAATGGTTCAACCATTTTGTCTCTTTGTCTCTGCATTTGAAACAGAGTACGGAAGAAGAGAGAGGAGCGTGGCGGTGAGTAGAGTTGTATAAAGGAGAAGATAAGTGAGACATTAGGGTTAAGAGAGTAAGTGCAAGAGAGGCAGCTGAAAGTTTATTCAGTCTTGTTTCTAAGGGTTTGTGTAACCAAGGCTTTCTAGTGGATTTCCGGGTAATCTCGGTCCAGACGTAGCGTTCATCACTGAACGTGAACTGGGTTAACATTTGCTTGTGTCTGTTTTACTTTCTTTGTCTAAACACACGAGTGATCGAACAAAGAGAGATTTAGTGAGAGCTTCCGCATAAAACAGTTAAAGATTCAAGCTTTTTTTTTTTACATCAACAAATTGGTATCAGAGCCAGGTTGAGTTTAAAGGTTGAAGAAAGGTTTGAACTTTATAAAGTTTGAAGCTTTGGTGATAAAGCAGGTTCAGACTTCATAAAGGTTGAAGCTTTGGTGTTAAAGCTTTGAACTTTCTTACTAATCATGACTTCTGGGCATTCGGAGGTGGAAAAGTTGGATGGAGAAGGAGATTACGTCCTTTGGAAAGAAAAGTTGCTTGCTCACATAGAGTTGCTGGGTTTGTTAGAAGGGCTCGAAGAAGACGAAGCCATTGAGGAAGAAGAGTCAACAGCTGAAACTGATTCTTTGCTAACAAAAACAGAAGACAAAGTCCTAAAGGAGAAGAGAGGAAAAGCTAGATCTACAGTCATACTGAGTCTAGGAAATCACGTTCTAAGGAAGGTCATAAAGGAGAAGACTGCTGCAGGTATGATCAGAGTGTTAGACAAGCTGTTCATGGCTAAATCTTTACCAAATAGGATTTATTTAAAGCAAAGGCTTTATGGGTATAAGATGTCTGATAGCATGACTATTGAAGAGAACGTGAATGATTTCTTTAAGTTGATTTCTGATCTGGAGAATGTTAAAGTTTCTGTACCGGACGAAGACCAAGCCATTGTTCTGCTTATGTCATTACCTAAGCAGTTTGATCAGCTCAAAGATACTTTGAAGTACGGCAAAACCACTCTTGCTCTTGATGAGATCACAGGAGCAATCAGATCTAAGGTATTAGAGCTTGGAGCCAGTGGAAAAATGCTCAAGAACAGCTCTGACGCTCTGTTTGTTCAAGACAGAGGAAGATCTGAGAAACGAGACAAGAGTAGTGAAAGAAACAAGAGTCAAAGCAGATCAAAGTCAAGGGAAAAGAAGGTGTGTTGGGTTTGTGGCAAGGAAGGACATTTTAAGAAACAATGTTATGTCTGGAAAGAAAAGAACAAGAAAGGAAACAACTCAGAGAAGGGAGAATCCTCTAATGTCATAGGACAAGCTGCAGATGCTGCTGCTTTAGCAGTAAGAGAAGAGTCGAATGCAGACAATCAAGAAGTTGACAACGAGTGGATAATGGACACAGGGTGCTCATTTCATATGACACCAAGAAGGGACTGGTTTGTTGAGTTTGATGAGTCACAAACCGGAAGAGTGAAGATGGCAAATCAAACATATTCTGAGATCAAAGGCATTGGAAGCATAAGGATTCAGAATGATGATAATACAACCGTTCTTCTCAAGAATGTGAGATATGTCCCAAGTATGTCCAAGAACTTGATCTCGATGGGAACATTAGAAGATCAAGGTTGCTGGTTCCAGTCTAAGGCTGGGACATTAAAGGTTGTCAAAGGCTGCATGACACTACTTAAAGGAAAGAAAGTTGGTACTTTGTACCTCTTGCAAGGAGTTGTTGTAACAGGAAATGCAAACGCAGTTACAAGCTCAAAAGATGAATCAAAGATATGGCACAGCAGATTATGCCATATGAGTCAGAGAAATATTGATGTGTTGATCAAGAAAGGATGCCTTCAAGCTGAAAAGATAAATGGTCTCGAGTTTTGTGAAGACTGTGTGTACGGGAAAACACATAGAGTTGGTTTTGGGTCTGCAAAACATGTCACAAGAGAGAAACTTGAGTACATTCACTCGGATCTTTGGGGAGCGCCATCAGTACCAAACTCACTAGGTAATTGTCAGTACTTTATCACGTTTATTGATGACCTTACAAGAAAAGTATGGATTTATTTTCTGAAGAAGAAAGAACATTTCTTCTCTTGTATGTTGATGATATGTTGATCATATCAAAGAACAAGGAAACAGTCAAGGAATTAAAGGAAAGACTGAGTTCAGAGTTTGAAATGAAGGATTTGGGGCCTGCAAGGAAAATTCTGGGAATGGAGATAACAAGAAACCGAGAAGAAAATATTTTGGAGTTATCTCAGAGAAGTTATCTGCAAAAGGTGTTAAAGACATTCAGAATGGATGAATGCAAGCCTGTTAAAACACCATTGGCACCACATATGAAGTTTGTAGCAGCAACAGAGACTGAAGCAGAGGAGCAAGCTGATCAAATGAAGTCTATACCTTATGCAAATGCAGTGGGAAGCATAATGTATTCTATGATCGGGTCAAGGCCTGACCTTGCTCATCCTGTTGGAGTCATAAGTAGGTTTATGAGTAAACCATTGATGAATCATTGGCTAGGTGTGAAATGGGTTCTCCGTTACATTAAGGGGTCTATTGATTCAAGGCTGCAGTACAAGAGAGAAGGTGATTTTGTGGTGACAGGGTACTGTGATTCAGATCACTCTGGAGATCGTGATCGAAGTAGATCGACCACAGGGTACACATTCACTGTAGGAGGGAACATAGTAAGCTGGAGGTCATGCTTGCAGCCAGTTGTTGCACTGTCATCAACAGAGGCTGAGTATATAGCCTTAACAGAGGCTGCAAAAGAAGCATATTGGCTAAAAGACTTGATGAATGAGCTGGGATTTAAACAAGGAGCGGTAGATATCCATTGTGATTCTCAGAGTGCTATAGCTTTAGCAAAGAATGCAGTTCATCATGAAAGGACAAAGCATATCCAGAGAAGGTTTCATTACATCAGAGATGCAATCACTGATGGAGAAGTGAAAGTGCTGAAAATATCCACAGTTCATAATCCATCGGATATTTTCACAAAGGTGGTACCGGTTAACAAGTTCCTGAGCGCGTTGAAGAAGCTCAGGGTTACAAGTGCCTGATAAGGGATCATGGTCCGAGATGGAAATCAAGTTACACTAGAAGGGAAGCAAAGGAAAGGTTGACACTAAGGCAAGGTGAAGTTTTGTGGAAGTATTGCCTAAAGTGTCATAAAGACTCTAATCCAAAGAGAAGGTCTCAGCTTGTGAAAGAAACGAAGTCACGAGAGGCGCACGTGCTTTGTCATACAGCTCATCAAGGCTAGAGACGTAATTAACCTCTTGCCAATGGTTCAACCATTTTGTCTCTTTGTCTCTGCATTTGAAACAGAGTACGGAAGAAGAGAGAGGAGCGTGGCGGTGAGTAGAGTTGTATAAAGGAGAAGATAAGTGAGACATTAGGGTTAAGAGAGTAAGTGCAAGAGAGGCAGCTGAAAGTTTATTCAGTCTTGTTTCTAAGGGTTTGTGTAACCAAGGCTTTCTAGTGGATTTCCGGGTAATCTCGGTCCAGACGTAGCGTTCATCACTGAACGTGAACTGGGTTAACATTTGCTTGTGTCTGTTTTACTTTCTTTGTCTAAACACACGAGTGATCGAACAAAGAGAGATTTAGTGAGAGCTTCCGCATAAAACAGTTAAAGATTCAAGCTTTTTTTTTTTACATCAACATTTACTAATAAAAATGTATAGTTGAATTTTCAATATTATATGCTCCAATTGATACTTCAGAATGTGTTAAGATTTTCAGCTTAGCAAAAGTACACAAAAACTATAGTAGAATAGTTCAAAAAAAATTACAATAACAATTAATGATAAATTTTGAGACCATTTTTGACACTGCAATTTCCTTTTAAAATAATTAATAACAAATTAACAATCAAAATGGTGTATACACTCACCTACCATTCAAACCCATAATTTCATATAGAACATATTCCTAAAAATGTGAAAAAATTTTAAAAGATTAAAAAATATTTGACAAAGAGTCAAATACAAAAAAAAAAAAAAAAAATCCTATCTATGTTTAATTTTGGCCATCAGAAGGGAAATCAAATAAAGGGGAGATAGAGCGAGTATACATATACAAGCTACTCGCAGCGTCTGCAAATTCATCTATCCATCATATTTCTCTGCTGCTCTCTGCTTTCTTCTTCTTCTTCTTCTTCTTCTTCTTCTTCTTCTTCTTCTTCTTAGTTTGATTCAAAAAATCTCCTTCCTCTTCTTACTTTATCTCGTATTATCCATTAATCCTAAACCCTTTAGTCTCTCCATCTTCCGCTTCAACAATCAGAATTTGGGTTTGGCGAAAGATGCTAACTTTGAAAGTGAGACTAATCGTTTGAGTAAAAAACATGCGAATTTTGTGTGATGCTTGTGAGAGCGCCGCCGCTATCGTCTTTTGCGCCGCCGACGAAGCTGCCCTCTGTTGCTCCTGCGACGAAAAAGTAACCACCTTTACCTGAAAAAAATCTCATTTTTCTTAAAGTAACACTTTTATCTCAACAAATGCAAAAATTTGGAATTTTTGAGACAATATCTAGTTGAAGTGCTAAATTTATAGATTTTGAGGTTATTATAACTCGAACATGGCCAAAGTAGTACCAAAAGTTGTGTTTTGATTGTTAAAGAAACATTCTAGTGATTTTAGCTTGTCATAATTTGAACTTTGCATATAGCAGTTCTCTGGTGATACACTTTATTTACAGTTACAGTCACTCTATTGAAGCTGGAAGAGCTATGAGACTTTTTGTTATCTGCAATGGCTTTGATTGAGGACGTGGTTAGATATAAGTTATAAGAAAGAAACATTTTTGTTTGTGTGTTTAGGTTCATAAGTGCAACAAGCTGGCTAGTCGGCATCTTCGTGTAGGCTTAGCTGATCCGAGTAATGCACCAAGCTGTGACATATGCGAAAATGCACCCGGTATTGATATGATTCCTCTTTCTTTAGTGTATAAGAGGAAGCGGAAGTTTCAGTTTTTGACATGTTTGTTTTGTTGTTGATCGATGAACAGCATTCTTTTACTGTGAGATAGATGGTAGTTCCCTTTGTCTACAATGTGATATGGTGGTACATGTTGGTGGGAAGAGAACACATAGGCGGTTTCTATTACTGAGACAGAGAATTGAGGTTTGACTTTTGAAAATGCAAGGATCTTGAAGCATTCTTGATTTGTGGTATTGACTGTTCTTTACAATGTTGTGTTCTTGTAGTTTCCAGGCGATAAGCCTAATCATGCTGACCAACTGGGACTACGGTGTCAAAAGGCTTCCTCTGGTCGTGGTCAAGAATCAAATGGGAATGGTGATCATGATCATAATATGATCGATCTTAACTCCAATCCTCAAAGAGTACACGAGCCTGGATCACATAACCAAGTACGTGTATCTTATCTAGATGAACATAATCAATCTTGCCTCAGTGTCTCTAAAGCTGTTTTGTTTGTGTTTCAAGGAGGAGGGTATTGATGTAAATAACGCAAACAATCACGAGCATGAATAGTGATCGCAGATACACAAGATCAAGTAAGAACCTATGCAAGAACAGTATCTTTACAGGGAAATGTCTTATTTTGTTTTGAAGAAATTAGCTTAGAGGAAACAAATATGTTGTTTTCTGAATTTCTTCTCTTTTCCTTTCTTTTGTGAAATGATCAATTAGTGGATAACGATTCTTCAGAGTTATATCTCAAATATATGATTTTCTCTCTTCTCACATTCAGACAAAGCTTTAATAGAAAATAGTAAAATGGTTAGCCATTAAAGGAGATGCCTTCTTGGCTCGGTTTAAGTGATCACCATGAGCCATGACTATTATCTTCTTCTTCTCTCTCTGATTAGTTTTGTTAACTCTGAGTTATAAACATGAGTAATTTGAGAGTCATATGATCTTGAACTGCAATCTCTCATTACTCAAGTCTCAACATACTGTTTCGATGTTTCTCGCTCCATTTTTTTGAACATAAATTGTAATGTCATTTTCCTGCATTAGATGTGATTTTGAGCTCAGAGAGCATAATGTTACTAGTTTCATAACTTGTAAAGACAGAGTTTTTGAGTGATAACAATGATAGAAACAGACTACTAACTCAATTATTAGTAGTAACGAGTAGGTACTAAGATATTAACCATGAAGAAACAAAACTAGTCTCACATGATAACACAGAACTGACTTTTATACCTGAAGAAGAGTATAATAACTCAAATGACCAGAATCAAGCTCAAGTTTTTGAGTTTTGATCTATGGAACCATTATTACAAATAGCTTAGTAGGTGTAGCCTTTTACAAACATACCCTCCTTGGCTTCCTCAGACTCGCCTTCTCCAGTGTATTTCCCGAGCTGAGCCAGCGAATTGGCTTTGGCTCTGGCCAAGAGAATGTCCTGAGCCGCCTTCACGTTCTCTTCCTTGCCTCCCCATGTCTTCAAGCAAGTGTTCTGCAAGGCACGTGCGTAGGAGAAGGACACGTGCCATGGGTTCGGTGCCTGGTTCATTGCGTTCAAGTTCAAGGTCGCCTCCAACTCGGACTGTCCACCAGACAAGAACTGCATACAATAGATAGTTTAACATAAATCTCAAGCATAGTTTCTTCAGCTGCAAAAGTTTACAGTATCAGAGAAAACTTGCCATGATTCCGGGGACAGCAGGAGGGATTCTGTTGCGAAGGAGCTTGAGAGTGTAGGAAGCAACCTGCTCAGGAGTAGCTCTGTCTGTGGCCTCAGCTCCTGGAGTAACCATGCTTGGCTTCAGGAGAATACCTTCGAACATGACGTTGTTCTGAGCGAGGTAGAAGAAGACCTCAGCCCAAACCTTCTCTGCAACGTCGTATGTCCTGTCAATGCCGTGTTCTCCGTCCAACATAATCTCTGGCTCCACAATCGGCACCAGACCGCTGTCCTGTAGAACACAAACTCAAACGCATGAGTATATTCAAGACAGTAATGGAACTCAGAAACAGCGGTGCAGTTAGAAATAGATAGTACTTGAGAAATAGCTGCGTAGCGAGCAAGTCCCCAAGCTGCTTCTTTAACAGCCAAAGCAGAGGGTCCATTTGGAATGCTCACAACAGTACGCCTAATCATACATACATGGAGCTCAATTAAAAAAAGACACCATTTGACAAATATATGATATTGATTCTGCAATCCGAGCATATATTAACGTACCATTTGGCGAAACGAGCACCTTGTTGGTAGTAAGCAGCGGTGCGAGAGGCTAAACCGTCAAGTCCTTGGCACCATGACTCGTCGTAAGACCCAACAAGTGGCACCAAACCCTATTTATATTCATTGGAATCGAACAAATATAAAAAACTAAACCAGAATCTGTTTGTAAACCGGTCAAATCTAAGAATAGACCAAACCGGCATTTTGCTAGTCCAAAACAGACTAACTATTCCAACTCGATAAGAATATACCGGAGCTAAACCGAAATGCATAAACCTAGCTAGGTTTACTACAGTAGTAGTACCTTGTCGACTTTGATGCCAGGGACGATGTTCTGCTCGACGAGAACATCAACCATTTTCTTGCCATCAGTGGTGGATTGGTACAGAGTCTCCTCGAACAGGATAGCTCCGGAGATGTACTGTCCAAGTCCTGGAGCCGACACAAGCAACGTCCTGTAAGCTTGACGGTTAGCCTCCGTGTTCTCTAGCCCAATTGACGCCAAACGCTTTCCACAAGTCGCGTTGGACTCATCCATCGCCATAATTCCGTGTCCCGGAGACGCGATTGTTTTCTGCAACCCATATCTTAATCATTAACCATTGAAATGAAAATGAAAATGATAATGAAATATACTTGGATTATAGAGTTAATTACAGCGGTTTTGACGAGCTCATCGGCGTAAGCAGAAGCGGCTCGGACGGTGAGAGCGGAAGGTGCCACGTGGCTGCGAATAGCTGAGACAGAGGAAGGTTGACGGAGGAGAAGACTCTGTCCCTTAACCCAATCAGATTTCACCGGTGAGGCTTTGAGCATAGTCGCAGTGCTTGACGCCATTGTTGCTAGTACTTGCTTGCTAGTGAGAGCTTAAAACGCTTGTAACGCACTACGATAAACAATCGTGCTTTTCGGTGGTTTGATATATAGAGACTCAAGTGACATACAAAGATTGGATAATTGAGGTTCTCGTGAGCCGGCTGACGAGGATTTGCCACGTGGATGATGATAATATTTTCAGATAAAATGCCAAAAAAGACTAAACCATATGATAAAAACCTCTCAGAATTATAGAATCAAACCATTAAAAAAAATAAAAAAAATTATTTAGCAATCCGAGCATAAGAGAAATCGACAATTCCCAACAAAATTCATCTAAAAAACTATAGATAACAAAAATTACAATGAGAGATTAGTTTGTGAGGTGGTGAGGAGTTCTCACAGGTTTTTAAGGCTGAGGTTATGTTTGGAGATTATCATCAGATATTGTGAAGTCTACATCAACGGTTCAAGGCATGCCATGTCAACTCCCACGTTAATTCTTGTGCCTTATGGCGAAGATGTGGTACTATCATTTCTTAGGTGTACGTTATTCATTCAAAGTAACTTGGAGATATCACATTTATAATGGCGTTCAAACTAGCTATTTGACTAACGGAGACTCTCGAGTTTTAGGGAGAGATTTTCTACACACTCGTGAGAAAAAAATATATTCATTTACTCTTTGAATTTGAATTTGTGATAGATTTCTCTCAATTTTTAGTTGTTTTACGCCTTGGCATAGTTATCTATTACTTCTTTTGATCTCGTTAAATATTTTGTCCGTAACAAGAATATATGTTGTTTCTTATTTTTCTTTCAATACTTGCGAATTGTCTTACATCTTTAAAGTGAATGTGTGTTTTTGTAATGCATCAAAATTGTTTTTTTTTCTTTGTAAAATGAAAGGAATAAACCGAAAAAACCAAAATCAAACCGAATTACATTGTTTTAAAATGATTTCATTTTTTTTTGTAAAAACCCATAAACCATAAGCTAAGGAAACTATTTTTTTTTTGGGTGCAACTGCCAAACTTAACTACTACATACTATTTTAAAACTAGAAAACTATAAAAACCAAATAGTAACTCGGAATGCGCACTCCTAAACTCAAGTTTACAAGTCAAGACAAGTCATAAGTGAAGACAAGTTGATGATGATACATCAAATATATTTTAGCTTTATAGTTTAGAGCTTGGTATTTCAATTCGGAAGTCTTTATTAGAGCACTTCTATCGATAGGTTTTAGATGGATATCTAAGCTAATAAAAATTTGAAAAGAAAAAAAGTTGTAGAGAGAGTGAGAGAGACTCTCTTAAATGAGATACCTCTAGAACCTCTCCAAACAAGGGTCACATGATTAATGATTTAGTTCTTTTAAAATAAATAAATTTTATTATATAATAAATTATTAATATAATTCTGATAAAAAACTTTTTGAGTCATTCCACTGATGGGGATTCTCTTAGATACTACTAGATTTTGATGAAGCAACTTATTAATATAGTTTTGATGACATCACTTTTTATATGAATTTAATTTGGACTAATTGTGTTGTAATATAGCGAAAAAGTATGAACTCAAAGCGAATAGATGGAATGTGACTGAACAGTTTTCCTAGAGGGGGGAACTTTTCTCATATCCATAGAGATGGGACAAAGATTGTAGCAAAATTGTCTCTCAAATTCAATAACCGAACCTATTATATTTATTTTAGTTTTAAGAATAATTTATATTAGTTTTAAATCTAAATTATAAAAAGAAAATCAATTTTAATTTGAATATACAAATATTATATCGAGATGATAAAAAATTTAATACATAGTATGAAAGAAACTGAAAGATATTATTAATTTATTTAGAGATTCTTTGCATTATTATGAGATATTTATTACTACACCATTGAAAGGTTGGACAAAGTGCTGCTTCTAAAGATGCAATTCATGTGCGGACTGCGGACTAAATGATCAAGTGGCAAATATTCTTACCATGCATTGTTCCTTCATCAATTTGAACATCTTAAATGGAGAATGCGTCTTATACATATCTTTGGAAGCTAATCTTGAGAAGGCATATTAGAGTCGTTCAGTATGGTTTATAAATTATGAAGTGTCGAAAGCGAATACAAACCGTTGCTTGCAATTTGCGTACAGTTTTAAGACTTTTAGTCAGAAACATACAAAGTAGGGTCATATGTGACTCGATGCATATTAAGATCTTCTTGTCCTTTGTCTCCAACATGAAAACAACGCTTTTACAGTCACACATTGCCTTACCAATTTTCCCACTTTCTGTTTCTTAATTATTTTGGTTCTCTTTGCTTTTAAAATCTCAATTTGACTAACCGGTTAGGTGTACCAATCATTAGACCGAATGCTTACATGAGTAAATGAGTTCACAGGAAACTTGAGTTGTGTTGTTTTCTATCAGTTAATCAACGCAACGCCGAGAAGCTTTTTCAGGGGTTTGGTGCGTTGAATTTGTGGATCAAGAAACAATGCAAATTCAATGCAAAACCCTAACTTTTACAGTTTCTTCGATTCCTTGTAACCCAAAGCTACCATTCCCATCTTCCCTCACTTTACGGTCATGGAATCCTTCATTCCCGAGTTTCAGGAGCTCCGCTGTTTCCGGACCAAAGTCATCACTGAAGCTGAACAGGTTTTTAAGAAACTGTGCAAGTACGAATCAGGAGCTTGTTGTTGATGGAGAAACCGGAAATGGGTCGATTTCGGAGCTCCAAGGAGATGCAGCAAATGGTTCGATTTCGCCGGTGGAAGTGGAAGCAGAAGTAGAAGAAGTGAAGGTAGATGATTTGGCGACTCAGAGCATTTGGGGACAGATGAAAGAGATCGTCATGTTTACCGGACCTGCCGCGGGATTGTGGCTATGTGGGCCGTTGATGAGTCTCATTGATACGGCGGTGATTGGTCAAGGAAGCTCACTCGAACTCGCTGCTTTAGGTATATACCATAGAATCTGAGTTTTGCTTGACTTGATTTCATAAATTGTTGGTTCTTGGCTTTTAATTCTTCAACTTGAATTGGTCTCTTTGCTCTTTGTTGTAATATAATTCAAGTCAAGAATGATTTATGGACAATGTTTTACCAGCTTAATCATACAAAAAGAACAAAACTTTTAGCCTCTTTTCTGTTCAGTTTTCGCTTGTCTCTGTCTAACGAGTGAGGAGCTTTTTTCTCTTTTCATCATCTGTGTGTAACCTTGAAATCTAAAGTGGGCATGATGTGCTGGAATAGCACTAACCTTTCTTTAGTGACGTATTTAATGGTGCTTGAGTTTTGTCTGATTAGTATATAATTTACTGAAGGAAAATAGGATCTTTAGGTTCCATAAAGCAATGTAGCTTTCTTGTTTGATTGGCAAATTCGATACAAAGATGTTTGTAAGTTTCAGGTTTCAGTCATGGCTTTGATTACTCGTGACTCCTGAACATTTGATTTTGATTTCATATTATACCTTGGATGTGTTACTTGAACTGGGAACATCCGATTATTCTTCCCTTTACTATGTTCCACGCTAGGTTCACTGGTTGAAGTAACAGTAATTTAAATTTCACTTTGGATGAACCAGGTCCTGCTACCGTCATCTGTGATTATTTGTGTTATACGTTCATGTTCCTCTCAGTTGCGACTTCAAATCTTGTTGCTACCTCTCTTGCTCGGCAGGTCAGTTTATCATTCTTGGACTATGAATTTGGCCTATAATACCTTTTATTCATTAATCATAAGCAATTTCCAGGATATTTTCCAATTGGACACAGTATTAGTAACTTCTAATAGAATAGTGCTTATGCAGGATAAAGATGAAGTACAACATCAGATATCGATCTTGCTTTTCATTGGGTTGGCTTGTGGAGTCACGATGATGGTGTTGACAAGACTGTTTGGTTCCTGGGCACTAACTGGTAACAAGTGATCTTTGTATCTGAATAGAAGTTTATGACTAGTAGCAAATCAACAGACTGTTGACTGTTCAGTCTTCTTTCAGCTTTTACAGGGGTAAAGAATGCCGACATTGTTCCAGCAGCTAATAAATATGTTCAGGTCCGTACTATATCTTAGTAAACTCTACTGTGGGCTTTGGTGAGCTTGTTGGCTCTATGTGTATAGAAAAATAGTATGGCTTTTCCTTGTGAACCTGTCTGGAGATGTACAACTTATACTAAGTTCGATCCATGCTAATAGCCTTGAATATTGTTGATTGTTTTTCCATATTCTCAGATTCGTGGTTTAGCATGGCCAGCTGTTCTCATTGGATGGGTTGCTCAAAGTGCAAGGTCCCTTTATACCCCATTTTCTTCTGCGTCTTGCATTTTTTGCTCTTCCAAAGTTTCAGCATTGTCATACAATTCTGGCTGTGGGATCTTAATAGCCTGCAAGGATTATATTCCACTGTTATTGTGGTGTAACATCCTCTTTTCTTATTTGTTTGTCTTAGTCTTGGTATGAAAGACTCATGGGGACCTCTTAAGGCTTTGGCGGTTGCTAGTGCAATAAACGGTGTTGGTGATGTGGTCTTATGCACCTTTCTAGGATATGGTATAGCAGGTGCAGCTTGGGCAACTATGGTGTCACAAGTAAGCTGAAATCTTTAAGATTCCAAAAAGTTCTGATTTTGGAACTGAAATCTTCTTGTCTGATTCAATATCATATCAGCTAGTTAACAATATGGTCATAATGCGAGGTGTTTTAGGTTGTTGCTGCTTATATGATGATGGACGCATTGAACAAGAAAGGATACAGCGCATTCTCATTCTGTGTTCCTTCTCCAAGTGAACTTTTGACGATTTTTGGACTCGCTGCCCCTGTCTTTATAACTATGATGTCAAAGGTTAATACTTCACTTGTATCTATAGAATTGCCACAAGATCGTCTCTTCCTTATCTGAAATTTGTGTCTTGTCCCTTAGGTTTTGTTCTATACGCTCCTTGTGTACTTTGCTACATCAATGGGTACAAATATCATAGCTGCTCATCAGGTGATATGTCCTTTAATATCTCACCACCAACCATGTTTCTGATTTGAGTTTTCTCTATAACTTCTTTGGCTCTTTTGGTCTCTAGGTTATGCTTCAGATATATACCATGAGTACGGTTTGGGGGGAGCCTCTCTCTCAAACTGCACAGTCCTTTATGCCTGAGCTTTTATTCGGAATCAATCGTAATTTGCCTAAAGTAGGTCATAAGTTGTCAGTTGAAACCATTTATTTGCACATCAGTTTTATTTTTTTGTTTTACTGTTGCCTAAAGCAACTCTGCTTGTACTGTTGTCTGTAGGCTAGGGTGCTTCTGAAGTCACTAGTTATCATCGGAGCTACGCTAGGAATAGTAGTCGGAACCATTGGCACAGCAGTTCCATGGCTGTTCCCTGGCATCTTCACACGTGACAAGGTTGTCACATCCGAGGTATATCTTTACAGTTTTTCTCATATGTTCCCGACAACAAATTTTGAAGAATGAAGAGTTTTTAAACAGTTATTCGTTTCATATTCTAACAGATGCACAAGGTCATAATACCGTATTTTCTTGCTTTATCCATCACTCCAAGTACTCACAGTCTTGAAGGCACCTTACTGGTAAATCATACTTTTGTGTCTCAGTACATTTCTGGATCACCTGCAAACCTAATCTAGAAGAACTAAGACTGTTGTATATGAAATGAAGGCTGGAAGAGATCTTAGATATATCAGCTTGTCAATGACTGGATGCTTAGCGGTCGCTGGGCTTCTACTTATGGTACTCACTCCTCTTATCATCAATCTCCATCACTCTCTTGAATTCTAAAATAGATTTTGTAACTCTTTCCTTTTCGCATTGTTTACCAATTTACTAATAGCTTCTGAGCAATGGAGGATTTGGTTTGAGAGGCTGCTGGTATGCTCTCGTGGGATTCCAATGGGTAAAAATTGCTACGCCTTTACTAAGCCACATTACCCAGAACTTCATATATCTTTTGCTCTTCTTAAATCTAACATCAAATATTTCAGGCTCGGTTTTCTCTATCTCTTTTCCGCCTTCTATCGCGGGATGGTGTACTGTACTCCGAAGATACAAGCCGATACGCTGAGAAAGTGAAAGCTGCGTAGCTCAGTAAGTCACCGTATACCTCACAAGAAAAAGTATAATGAACAGAGAACAGCTTCATTCAGTTGTAGATCAATGGGTTACTCTGTTTCAAGATTGTATTCTTTAAGAACATGAAAATGTATTCGACTGAATAGAAAAGTCTTGGCATTAATAGGCCCTGCTTCAACTCCTGTGATTCCCCTGTATATAAAAGATGATACAAACAAACTGTTGCTACTCTTCATTCCGTTTTTTGTCCTCGTCGGCTTTCAATTTGGTGGGACTAGGACGATAAAGTATCACGGTCCGCGCAATTTGCCCGACTGATACTGAACCAGTGGCTTCCTCCAAACGTAGAATCATGTCCTCTAGCTCTCCAGGGCATGTTCTGTGTATTTTCACCTATTGATTGAATCGATCAAGATTAAGTCAAGTCTCAGGATTGGACTTCAAATACATTTCATTGATCAGACAGCAACTATTCCAATGTAACCACCATTCCACTACCTAAACCCAAATCTTGGAGAGATTGTAACAATAAAGTTTATACCTTTAAGAGCTCGTTCTTCTCCAGCGTCTCTACGAAGGACAAGACGACTGAATCCGTAACGCCAGACTTGCCTACAAGTTGAGATTTCAGTTTGTCACCCAAATGATGTGCGTAAGAAGCAAGCTTTCTCTTCTCTTTCGCAGACAACTCCAAAGCCGAGCTTCTTCGGTTTTCTCTCATGGACACCATTGTAAGTTCCGACCCATCTTCTTGGCCATCATCGTTAATCTCGTTAAGAGAGGCTACTAAGGACACGTTGTCTTCGTCTTGTTCTGATTCATCAACAGAAGAGAAGGATTTAGGTACGAGGAGAGGAGAGAAGCTGATATAAGGACGTGGAAGAGGTAAAGAAGAGGAGATCCACGCATGATGACTGGATTTACGGCCTAATAGAGACACGGAAAAGGGTCTGAGGAACAGACAGACAGGAGATGTTGGTTTGCGATGTCGGAGAAGATGGTGGATCAAGTTAGTCAAAGTCGATGATTTTGCAGTCGCCATCTCCGGTCTCCTCTTCTGAACTCTGAGATTTATGAGGTTTTATAATATCATTTCAATTAATAATCTTTTTTGCTTGAAATTATCAAAAGGGTGTTTGGTCTAGTGGTATGATTCTCGCTTCGGGTGCGAGAGGTCCCGAGTTCGATTCTCGGAACACCCCTATGCTTCAATTTTGTAAAAAATGTTGAAATCGACACGCATGATTCACAAAAATGTTGTTCCATAACATAATCAGTACATTCATACAACAACATAATCATTTGTCTAACAAGAAAATGTGTTCACATGCTCTGGTCTTGAAAATGTGTTCTGCTTCACAAACCACTGTTCTGTTTTGCGCCCTTTAGCGCAAGAAGAGAAGCTCCATAGGAAGCTTCAGTGTGGACGGCTTTTTTCACAGGCAAACCCAAAACTCGCTGCCTTATCTTTATCCACTTGTCATTCTTGGCTCCACCTCCTGCTGTCAACACTTCCTCGGCCTCCGTTGCTCCCAACTCTTTCAGCAACTTGTAGCCTTTCCCCTGATAGTGTTACCATTCAACACCATCATGAGTCACTCTTAGTTACTTCTCATGTTCAAACCAAACTTACTTGATCGTTATTGGTAACTAAACAAAAACTATATTAAGCCTGACACTTGTGATTCTTGAAGAGCATGGACTTAGAAATATAAAGTTGATATAAAGTAAGAGACCTGCTCAGATGTTGAGTTTTATAAAAATCATTTTCTTCTGACTGTTTCCATGAGTCATGTGAAACTCAGTAGCAACAGCTTGGAAATAGTTGTTCATACCTCAATACGTGCGATTGATTCCAATATACCATGCAAGAATTCAACGTCGCTTTCTGGGCGTGGAAGTAATCTGCAATATGTAAACATGTTTTCCGATGAATACACACAGAAAGAAAAGTGTTTTACGTGCTTTAAGGGACGTTTGAGACACCTGTGAGAACATGAGAAAGGCAGACAAACCTGGGAGCCAAGTTAGGATCAGCAATGGGAAATCTTTCACCGCTGCTTTGCAAAGGATAGTAATCTAGAGGAGATCCGACCATAGGATTGATTTCTTGGCTCAGTCTCTCTAACTGTTCGTCACTAAAGAGCTGTCTGAGAATGGCTCCACCAGTGTTGGAAGCTCCTCCGACCAACCATTTGTCATCCAGGCGGTGGCTGTAGACTCCATACCTCGCATCATCAACTCTTTTGGTGCTGAGAAGTTTGATGGCTAAGGTCGAACCCAATGAAGTTACCTTTGACAAATAATCATAGAAAAGAATCATTTCATGGTACAAACATCAATATGTCCCTCACAGTACAGCTTTTTCACATGAAACGGTTAAGTGTATAGCTGAGATATAATTAGCAATCCGAAAGTATTGCAGAGTTCTCACTGCTTTCCCAGGTTCAGTCGCGCGTGCTGCAAGAAATGCAGCTATGCTATCAGTAGTACCGGTGCAGACAATGCAATCATCTGGAAATCCTGGTCAAGCCAAAAAGAAGATTGAAAATCTATTTTTCTTTTCATCGATTTTTTTTTTTAGACATCAGAAATATTTACCAAATTGCCTTGTAAAGCTTTCTTTCAGATTGCCTATTGATGTTCCAGGAGCTTGCACCTTAGGTAATAACTGAGAATAAGGCTGACCTAGCAACCATGATGGATATGATTCACTCTCAGGATCATAGCCCACCTGCACTCAAATCCAAAATAGGAAAGCACTTTGATGAGTCACATTTCCTTGTTTAGCAGCCTATTAATCTACACTTTCTGCCTAAATGCAGTAAATACTTCATGGTGTGTTACCTTCAAGGCATTGTTGTAATCTGACACTCCGAGTCTACCGTGAAGTAACCACAACAACCAGTCTGCCTGATGCAGCAATACCGCTGATTCTCTGTTTGGCACCTCAGTGTTCCACCATGAGACAAGTTTGCACAAGGTAGAAGTACCAGAGCAGACTGTATGGTTTGCTGGCGCTATAGACTTGACCTCTGGCAGAGCATCAGGGCAGCTCTGGTTGTAGAGATAAGGTTGACACAGAACTTCTCCACTCTCACTGCAACACATAATTGAATAAGCAAAGGAGATTTAAACAACACATTACTGAAACATCAAATCCTCTAATGTAAATGGAATACAGAAACAGAAAAGAGAAGTGATCCGGTGAATTACATGCCTGTTTAAGATGAGAGTAGTTGCAGAAGTTCCATCAAGCGAAATGGATGAGACGAGGGAGCGAACTGTGACGGGAATGTCCTCTAGCAACGAAAAAAGAGTTGCTTTCCATGAGCTTGCCCAACCCATGCTTTCTTCTTTCTATCTAGATTTCAAAACAAATGTCTCAGTCCATAGCTTTCTCTTGATTTTGTTCATAAAGCAGCTCAGAAATTGTATATGATATATATACAAGGATACTTAATGCAAAAGTTTTACCATGAAAGGAGGATATTCTCTTTTGCCTTGTGCTTTAATCTCTCCTTGCTCATCAATAACTGTAAATCGACCTCCAGAAGTACCAAAATCCATACCCAGATAAAGTTTTTCATAGTTCGTTCCTTTATTGCCACTCATAACTCTGAAATCGGAGTAAAATCTAGTTCTGGGTAGAGGAACACTCCTTGAACTAGAGTAAAACCCTGAGATTAACATTATCATAAATGATTCAGCTCCTAAAACCCCTAATAAACGCCATTATATCGAAAAATCTTCATGTTTACCTGTTTGTTTTGGAGATTGGAAGAGCTCAAATGAAGATATCTGAAATTGACGAAGAATCAGCATCTCTCTTTTCCTTCTGAGGCTGCTTTCTTCTAAACTCCATAGATAAGGGAGCTAGCAAGTTCGTGACCGTTGGATTTCTCGATTTTTTCCTCTTGATTTGAATTTACCATTTTAGCCTTCCATATTATTTTTATTTATTTTACTCCACTCAACACCAAGCAGTTGGGCTGCACGTTCTCTGGTCATCTAACGGCTCAGATTATGGGTGCGGATCTTCATATTTGGACCCTTGTAGGCCCACGACCAATAATGATGACAACAATCCCTCTCTCCTGGCACCATATTTTGTTCCACACAAGTTTTCTTTAAAAAATTTACATGTAAATGCTATATATACCAAGCAATTTTTGTCTAATTAAAAATTTACAGAATATTGAAATCATAGCACTAAGACGCAAAACTAAAAATAACAACATTCCATTTGCATATGAACCAAATGGGTCGTGGTCTAGTGGTAATTCATGAAGATGAAGGTTGGTTTTGGTGTGTCCCAAGTACTGTTGATATCCTTATTCATTAAATCGGAACGTCTAAAAATCTGTCTTTGGATACTTGGGAAAACTACAAATGATTTTTTGCTGAAAACATGACTTGGATTTCATTGTGAAAAGCATGCACGTGTGAGCCAGATGTGCGGTGGAGCTCAAGAAGTGGGAGATATGACAACTTCTTTGCCACTGCTACTTTACCTTCGAGAAGCAATCACACTCTATATACGTAAACTACTTGGTATTAGGGAATAAGGACCCACATATTCAATGTGTGTGTAACATAAGTGTTTAATATTATAGAAGCAAGATATACGTGCTCGTAATAACTCCATTTTATTGGATTACTTTCTATTTTATTTTTATTTAGGTTATAATTTTGTCTTTTGCAATTTGCAGGATTTATTAGTACACCATCTATTTAAGGATAATGTTTCCTTTCATTTAGCCATTATTAAATTCAGTACTGAATCTATTCGACATGTTGCAGTTAAGTAGAATCTAACATAATGTCGCAAATCATGTTCCATTGGAATTGACGTTTTTTAACATTTTGAGTGACCCTTAAGAGAAATTACTTTAAATCTGTTCATTATTTTTAGATTTGGTGTTGGATACAATTCCTAATTTATTTTTTAACTGATTCGGTTAAAAACTTAAAATTGAACATATTTCACTAGGATTTCATTTTCTTTGGTTTAGGTTGAACCGGAACAAAAACATTGAACGAATTAAAGGGCAGAAAGGACAAAAACATTGAAATCCTCCATTTTTACTAACCCATCGTTCTTCCCGCTCGTTCGGTTCATTCAATTTGTTTCGAAAACCTTTTAACCCGGTTCGCGGTTATTTTATTTTAATCCTCAACCACGTTCGAATCTATTAGCGACACAGTAAAAACAAATATATTTTATTAATCAAAAATTCAAAATCTGAAAAAAAGACGCTTTCACCAAAAAAAAATATCTCCAATCGATTTCTCTCTATCTCTCTCTTCACCACCGTCGCGTGAAGAAGACGAAACAATCGCTCTCTCCTTGTGTGGTCTCACTATCTTTTTCTCACCTTCGCGTAGCTTAACCATGGAAAAGTAGAGAAGAAGAAGAAAGAGAGAAGTGAGAGAAAGACGAAGAAGATGAAGAGCATATTGCTTTTTCTGTCCCCAGCCATGTGAGTTTCCACTGACACATTCTCTCCATCTTCACATTTGGTGTTTTTTTCTTTTGCTTGATTCTTTCTATCTTCATTTTCAGATTTTTACCGAGTCCGTAACCGAGTTTGAACGAGTTAGTGGATGGCTTCATCGTCGTCTAGAACTAGGAGTCGTTCTCCTTTCTCGCACCGTAGACCTCCGAGTCCTTACTCTTCGGCTTCGTCTACTTCTTCGTCTCTTATAAATAATCGTCTATTACCTCGTTCTTCTTCCACACCTACTTCTACCGTTTACAATTCCGGCGGTGTAACCGGGTCCCGATCTATGTCGATTACTCGCACCATTTCCGATTCCGGTCCCATCGGCGGCTCCGGGACTTATGGAGCCCAATCGTACCCATCGGAGGGGCTCATTGGCGAGTCTGGGCAGACGATTACCTCTGAGCGAGATAGCATCTCCGTCACCGTTCGATTTCGTCCGATGAGGTACGGTAGATCTGGAAGCGGAATATCAGATCCATTTGATACAATTTCACGATTATTCTTCTTTAGAAGTTTAATATTTATGAAATGTGAATTGATACTTAGTCAATTTTGAAAATCTCCCGTGTTATTTGTTTGATTGCAGTGAGAGGGAGTATCAACGAGGAGATGAGATTGTTTGGTATCCTGACGCAGATAAGATGGTCAGGAATGAATACAATCCCCTCACAGCTTACGCATTTGGTATTGAGATCAATTTATTGCCGGAGATAATTTCAATTTACTGTTCATTGATTATAGATTTGGTCGCCTCCGTTTGTTCAATGAATGTTCTTCCATATTTGTTGATGCCAGATAAAGTTTTTGGACCACAGTCAACAACTCCAGAAGTATATGACGTAGCTGCTAAACCTGTAGTCAAGGCTGCTATGGAAGGTGTTAACGGTAAGGCTTATAGCTGTGTTATCGATTAAACAAGAGTTGTGTTTGTCATTGAAATACTTTTAGCCAACTCATTTGCTAGTAGCATTACTTGCAGGGAAGTATTCTGACTCTGTGTTTGCAATTTGACAGGAACCGTTTTTGCTTATGGTGTTACAAGCAGTGGAAAGACACATACAATGCATGTAAGTGTTTTGGAAAAATACACGCTATACACCATTTCGTTATACAACGTTTACTGTGATGTGAAAGATATACGATATCATACACACACTGGGTGATTATAGTTGCTGATAAATGTTTGATTGACATGCTTGTGTTGATAAAAAGTAGAGAAGATCTTGATTAAGATTGACCAAAATGATCTCTTCTTAAATCATCACGTGATCATATGCATCTTGGATTTCCATCAAACAATCAGAGATTCAGCTATACATGCTGTTAATAATTAACCATTGCTTCATTTGCAATCTGCATAGGGTGATCAAGATTTTCCTGGAATCATACCATTAGCAATAAAAGACGTGTTCAGTATCATTCAGGAAGTAAGGGATCTTCTTCAACTTAAAAACTATATGGTCCTTACTGATTTAAAGTTCTTAATGCATCTATTACAGTGTCATATCTGCTAATTTCTTACATCATTCTAAATATCAGACCACCGGAAGAGAGTTTCTGCTCCGTGTTTCATATCTTGAAATATACAATGAGGTATGCAAAAAATTTCATTCCATAATGTAATAGCGTTTACTGACACAATAAATAAACCATGAAGTTAAGGCTTTTAGCCTCATATAGTCATATATAGTTTCCTATTCCCCTCACGTTGAAGTAAATATGATGTATCTCCTTTTTTGGTAACATGTGATATAACTCATCATGTCTTATATTTTAGATGAGTGTTCTTAATTGCTTATATGTCCATCTGTCTGCAAGTTATCTTATTTTTGTCCTTCTATCAGGTGATAAATGACTTACTGGATCCAACAGGGCAAAATTTACGTATTAGAGAGGATTCCCAGGTTTCCATCTTGTTCTCTTTCTCTCACACATGATTACATATGTATATCAAACAAGAGCATTTGCTTGTTTGTATGATTTCATTATTTTCACTTTAACAATAACAAATATGATACTTGATGAATAGTCCATGTTACATCCATCCTGTTTTTATGGATTACCTTGGTTTGATCTAGAGGGGATATTTTTTTATAGGGCACTTACGTTGAGGGTATCAAGGAAGAAGTCGTTTTGTCTCCAGGCCATGCGTTATCTTTCATTGCAGCTGGGGAAGGTAATTGGAAAAATTATTGTTGAGACATGTTTTCAAAATATTCCTATTTGCGTTTCCTTTATTACTGTTTTGACTTTTGATCTTCAATGGCAGAACATCGTCATGTTGGTTCAAATAATTTCAACCTGATGAGCAGCAGAAGTCACACAATATTTACACTGGTACATTTTCAATCTTGTGAACATCCCATTTTCTTACCCTTGATCCTCTCAATGTCCTTTAGATACTTTTTCTCTTACAAATGTCCTTGCTATGCATTTTAAGTTTCAATTTCAAGTATTTTCTGTTTGCAGATGATTGAAAGTAGTGCTCATGGAGACCAATATGATGGAGTTATTTTTTCTCAGCTAGTAAGGGCTTCTTTCTTCTTTCATTGCATAAGTTCTCTCGTCTTATAAACAGCTCTCTCACAGTGTCTCTTTCTTGCTCAGAATTTGATTGACTTAGCTGGATCTGAGAGTTCCAAAACTGAGACAACGGGACTGAGGAGGAAAGAGGGTGCATACATCAACAAGAGTCTTCTGACTCTTGGAACTGTAGGTGTCTCTTTTCTGTTGGAGCTTTCTTTTATTTGTCAGATATTTCCTTTTCAGTTATAATATGATATAAATCAGAATTAAGTATAATGCAAAACTGCCTTAGAAGAACAACCTGGTTTGCTAGTGTATCTTAATGATCAATGCCTTTATTTTCTGATAAGCCTGTTCCCTTTTTGTGTCCTTATGTCAAGGATAACATCTCTAGTCACCTAACCTTTGAAATCGATTTTAGGATGTTTTGATTATAAACTATATCTCATGGTTCAAATATGTAGGTGATTGGAAAACTGACTGAGGGCAAGACAACTCATGTCCCATTTCGGGACTCTAAGCTAACTCGTCTTCTGCAATCTTCACTGAGTGGGCATGGGCATGTATCGGTACGACTCTTCTGTATCTGGTGAATATTTCCCATTTTACTGTAATAGTTTTCACACGGTTGATTATCTCAGATTGTCTAATTGTGTTGTCTTCAGTAGCATATTTAAGGCAATGTTGGTTTGTTTGTATTTATTGGCTATCTAATATACGCTGTGTGCTGATCTTAATTTTAAAATCGCAATGAGCAGAAGCTAATTAAAATTTTATTTTCTGAAACTTTTGTAGCTCATATGTACAGTTACTCCTGCGTCAAGCAGTACCGAGGAAACTCATAATACTTTGAAGTTTGCCAGCAGGGCAAAGAGAATTGAAATTAATGCCTCACGCAATAAGGTCATTTCTTAGGCTTTTGGTCATGAAGTACTTGGCTTTTTCATACAAAAAAGAAGAAGAAGTATTTGACTTCTATTGATGGCATAACCTAAAATTCGGCTAAAAAATACATTGTTTCATATCTTGCAACAGATCATAGATGAGAAGTCATTGATTAAGAAATATCAGAAAGAAATCTCGACCCTCAAAGTCGAACTTGATCAGCTAAGAAGGGGTGTGCTAGTTGGTGTCAGTCACGAAGAGTTATTGAGCCTAAAGCAACAGGTTCTAACCTCCCCGAGACCTTGTTATTTCATAAATGTTTGAGTTTATTCCTATTTGGTGAATAGATCGAGCTATCAATTTATTAACAGCTACAAGAAGGTCAAGTGAAGATGCAATCAAGATTGGAGGAAGAAGAAGAAGCTAAAGCAGCTCTAATGAGTAGAATCCAAAAGCTTACAAAGCTCATACTTGTCTCTACCAAGAATTCTATTCCTGGATATTTAGGTGACACACCAGCTCATTCTCGCAGCATTTCTGCTGGTAAAGATGATGTAAGTTTGTTATTTAGATCTGATTATCACTGTGTTCCTATATTCCTTTTTAACTGTTGCATGTTGGTTCCTCACTGCCCAAGAGGTTTGATACCTGATTGACTCATTCTGTTTTCTTTCTGCTCTTCAGAAGTTAGACTCTCTGCTCTTGGATAGTGATAATCTGGCATCTCCATCTTCGACTCTCTCTCTAGCATCAGATGCGCGACGGTCTTCCAGCAAGTTTAAGGATGAAAACTCTCCAGTTGGTTCTCGTGCAGAATTAACTCAAGTAAGTTCTGGGATTCTTAGCGTATATAGTTTTACATTGAATTTCGTTTATTAGAAGTTTGGTGTATTCTTGTTTTCAATCCAAATGGTTACAGAAAAGGGTGTTTAATGATTCAGTGTCGCATGCACCCATTTAACCTTTCTTTTATCCCATGAATATGATTTTTTCAGTGTTTTTATCAGAAAATGACATTTGATAGTTGTGGCTATTACAGGGCGTTATGACTCCCGATGAAATGGATCTCCTCGTTGAGCAAGTTAAGATGCTTGCTGGTGAGATAGCTTTCGGCACAAGCACACTAAAGCGTTTGGTGGATCAGTCCATGAATGATCCTGAAAACTCGAAAACCCAAGTAAAGATTCTTCTTTATCTATCTAGAGAATTATATACCAGTATGACTGTGGTCTCCCTAATTTCAAGTTTTAACCCTGAAAATCAGAAAATGCATCTCCAGATGCTGAACTTTATTAGCATTCCACTTTAAGCCATTTATTTACCTATAAGCATAACTACGGAACTTATTATATGCTGGCATGCAGATCCAGAATCTAGAAAATGATATTCAAGAAAAGCAAAGACAAATGAAATCCTTGGAACAGAGAATAACTGAGAGTGGTGAAGCTTCAATTGCTAATGCATCATCGATTGAGATGCAAGAGGTAACCTAATCTATACATCTTATATTTATGATCCTTTACCCTCTTAAGGTCATTCAGTTGTGGACACAGTGTGGATCAGCTAAAGGTATTACAATTATTTTTGTTGTTTTCAGAAAGTTATGAGATTGATGACACAATGCAATGAGAAGAGCTTTGAGCTGGAGGTAAAATGTCTCTCTAGAATGAAATGTCTTCTTCTATAGCGAATATGGAAGATTTCTCAAGTCAATATATATATTTAAATGTGTTCTACCTATGGATCAGATTATATCAGCAGATAATCGTATTCTCCAAGAACAACTACAGACAAAGGTCACTTCTAAGTCACGGACTCCTTTTATTCTTTTATTCTTTTTTATTTTTCATATACAGCATTTTCTTGTGGCTATTATCTCAGTCATCCTTACTTATATACACATGCTCTAACAACTGCAGTGTACCGAGAACAATGAATTGCACGAAAAGGTGCATCTTCTAGAGCAACGATTATCGAGTCAGAAGGCCACACTGTCTTGTTGTGATGTTGTGACTGAAGAGTATGTAGATGAGCTGAAAAAGAAAGTACAGTCTCAGGTAATTTCTCAAAATCTCAACCAATTTTGTCAAATTTGCGACCATGCATTCTCACAAGTATGCCTGAATCCTGATAAATATCTTCACTGGTTGCGAGGAGATTGTGAAAACACATATAATGATATATATGTTTAATGGACCTCTCATTGTATTTACATGAGCGTTTGATGTTTTCATACTTCAGGAGATTGAGAACGAAAAGTTGAAGCTAGAGCATGTGCAGAGTGTGGAGGAGAAGAGTGGATTACGAGTGCAAAATCAAAAATTAGCTGAAGAAGCTTCATATGCAAAAGAATTGGCCTCTGCAGCTGCTATTGAGCTGAAGAATCTAGCTGATGAAGTTACAAAGCTCTCGCTTCAAAACGCAAAGCTAGAAAAAGAATTAGTAGCTGCAAGAGACTTGGCAGCGGCAGCTCAGAAGCGTAACAACAACTCCATGAACAGCGCAGCGAACCGTAATGGAACAAGGCCAGGGAGAAAGGCAAGGATCTCAGACTCATGGAACCTCAACCAAGAAAATCTCACAATGGAATTGCAGGCAAGGAAACAGCGAGAAGCAGTACTTGAGGCTGCACTAGCTGAGAAAGAATACATAGAAGAAGAGTTTAGGAAAAAAGCTGAAGAAGCAAAGAGAAGAGAAGAGGCCCTTGAAAACGATTTAGCCAACATGTGGGTGCTTGTTGCCAAGTTGAAGAAAGCCAATAGTGGCGCCTTGTCAATACAAAAGAGTGACGAAGCAGAGCCTGCAAAGGAAGATGAAGTGACAGAGTTAGATAATAAGAATGAACAAAATGCAATCTTGAAAGAGAGGCAACTCGTGAATGGACATGAAGAAGTAATAGTTGCCAAGGCTGAAGAGACACCAAAGGAGGAACCTCTTGTTGCTCGTCTTAAGGTAAACCTTTTACAAATTTGCTTTCTATTTTCTTTCAGCATTCTTAGTTTTCTATAAGCCTACTCCACAGTCTAGCGGTAGGCAAATCTAGATATCCATTACCTGTTCGCTCCATATCCTTTATGCCATGACCTTCGGATCAGGCAACATATATTAAAACCTTCAAAACACCCAGAATATATGGTTCAAAATATGTAAATAGCTTTACCTGATCCAATATATTCTAATATCATGTCCTCCTATCTATAATACAAGTGACTGTTACGGATAATTAAGTCAAGCTACTTGTGGGTATTGAATATTTATCTGGTTTTTCGGGGACATGGAACTTGTGTACCCATGTGTGAGCTTCTATCTTGTACGGGTAATGAAAATCATGAATCATCATCTCACACGTTCAAACAATATGAGCTTTAATAAATAAAAAAACTACTTGTTTTCTTGTTCTGCATTTGATGCTTTATATACATAACAGGCAAGAATGCAAGAGATGAAAGAGAAAGAGATGAAATCTCAGGCGGCTGCAGCAGCTAATGCTGATGCAAACTCACATATATGTAAAGTCTGTTTTGAGTCGCCGACCGCCACAATTCTCCTCCCTTGCCGTCATTTCTGCCGTAAGTCTCACTCTCACATTACCTGAGGATCCTTCATTAAGTACTAAGTAATCCTAAAACGATCACAATCTCTCCTTTTATGCAGTCTGTAAATCTTGTTCACTTGCCTGCTCTGAGTGCCCAATCTGCCGAACCAAGATCTCTGATCGCCTGTTCGCCTTCCCGTCTTGACCTGCGGCAAGTATAGTCACTCTCCTACACACAGTATAAGGTAATTCCAATATTTCCCACCTTCACAAAATCTTTAAAATCCAAATTCTTTAGTTCAAAAACATTAGGCAATCTTTTTATTGAAAGACAATTGTATGTGATTTTGCAGGTATAAAGAACTATATGGAAGTCTGTTTGTTTGCTAACATTTTCCAGAACGGCAGGCTCGAATTCTTTTATTACAAGTTGTTTTTTGTTTTCTTGTATGTAATGTCTTTGTTATATCTTTCTGTTCAAAATGTGGTAAAGAAAGAGGAAACATAACATGCTAACAGAAAAATAGGAAACATATCATAGCCGTTTCATAGTAAGTTCAAAATTTGAAGTAAGTAATTAAAAATTATTTTGCTAATTCATGAAATTTGTGTACAGTTTTTTAGAAAAAACATACAGTTGTACAATGGAGAATAGTGTACGAATGCAACAGTGATACACAAGAACACCAAACTACACCAATTATCATCGATGAATTACTGCAAACCACACAAACCTTTGATCTCTTCTAACTTATATTGTAATTTTTAATTTTAATAATAATTTTTACTTAGTTATATCTATGCTAAATTCTTATTTTTTTTTAAGAAATTTAATACATACCGAATTTAATACACCAATAACACATGTAAATATTTTTGGATCAGAGTGGTTGTTACGGCCCAATGGATCTAGTGAGCCTAAATGATACGACCATATATTGTTTTTTTTTCGGTTTTCGCCAACGAGGATTTGGTTACCGAGAGTTTGTTTGAACGGTCCTCAGAAATTCGGAGCTTGTAGCTTCTCGGTGCGGTGCCTTCACTTTAATGGCGGCAATATCCCCTGTTCAATGCTTATTCTCTTGCAATTCTCATCATCATCATCAACAACGCGAGCAGGTGAATCTCTCTGTTCTTATTTCTTCATAATTAGCGAGAACTACCTTCTTCTTGTTATGACTTCATTCCTCCGTTTTTTTCAAGTAGAGTGGGTCGCTTTGGAGATTGGGTTCTAGGGTTTTAGTATCTTCGAGTCTATGGAAGCTTTCTCTGTTCTCTGGACTCCATTTGAACCGAAGGTGATTATGTTCTAGTTAACGATTTCAGTAGGATTTGGCCCTTGAAGCGATGATTCTGTGTAATGCAGTTGGATATGAGATAATTGATTGCAATCTTTTGGGTCTAATAAAACAGGAGAACTTTGATCTGTGCAGTCAAGGGAGATCCAGAAGATGCCTTTAAGAAGACTGTCGAAATCGATCGGATGATTGATGCTCTTAGAGATGCAAACCCTAGACAAGTAAGGAAACATGTCATATGCATCGTATAAATGTTGTGTTTTTGCTCTATTATCTTGAGTAAATTGAGTTTTGTTTTGTTGTTGTTGCCATTTTCATTGAACAGGTTGAGAAGATTGTTGTTGAAAATATCCTTGCTTTTGATGAGGTTTTTTGGATAAGACTAGCAGCTAGGTCGGATACTTGTAAATCAGAAGATGACAAGGCATGAGTTTATATTGTTTATGTCAATGATAGAGCAGACTTTTGATCTCTTTTGTTTCCGCTAATGCTTTGAATACGGTTTGTTTCTTACAGAAGGACTATGAGGAGTTAGCTACAACTGTGATGACTATAGTTGACTGTGTTGTGAATAAGACTCGGGTTTCTCTTTCTTCTGTGGTTTTATTGTCTCTTCTTCTTCAGCGTTTACTTAAACAGGGATAACTGAGAGTTCATTATATCCCTTTAGGAAAAGATAGAGACGTCTACTGATATTCTGAAAGGGATTTTAAGACCTGCTATAGATGGAGTGGAAGAGATTTCATGGCCGCCAAGAGATCCTGAAGCCATCAATCTAATGAAAAAGGTTTATACTAGTTGTTCTTCACTTTCTACTACATCTACACATTTTTTATATATACAACCTATATTCAGAAGGGTTATCTGGTCTTAGATTCTGTGATTTGATATCGTCATGGTTACTGAGATCAGTGTATTAACAGGAAATTATACAACGGGAAAAAGAAGGGCAATTAGATGAAGGATTTCTTTCAGAAGTTAATGCTCAGCTCCGGCAGGTAAGTGCTACAATTTGTTTTGTTTCACTTCTGAGGTCTTTCCTTTACAGTGAATAGATGTATTCTTTTGAATGTTTGAGGCTGACGATTGTTTTCAGGCAAAAGAAGATAAAGACAAACCAGGGTTATTGGCTATGCTGCAAAAAGTTCTTCAACTCTATTCTGCTACTATCCTCTCCAAGCGTAGCTACGCAAAGAAAGGTGATTTGCCCAATTTTGAAAACTATGCCAAGTCACTCTAAACCATTTTCTACGAACATAATCTCATCCACTATAGCTATTGTCACAGGGAACGAAGTTGTAAAAGCCGAGCATTTTCTTGAAACTCTGATCAAAGGTCTGTTCTGCAACCACTTTTCCATGTACTATAGACCCCAGCCAGACTTCACATCGGTTTATTATGTGTGTTTCAGCTCCTGAGGAACAATGGAACAAGCTTTTCGTAGACGGGTTAACAATCGGAAAAGGAGATATCACACCTGATGAGCTATCTGCTGTTATCAAGAAACGAATCGAGCGCACACTGATTCGAACTGTAAGTAACATACCATGACACATTTGCTTGCATTGTTATTATTCTCTTCAGGAGTGAATGCGAGGCTAACCGGGTTTTGGGTTGGGGTTTTAACCAGATATTGTTTTCTAAAATTCATCATTCTAACCACAACTATTCTGATCATACCAGGAAGGGGGTTCATACCAGCAGCGAATTTTGACCGAGTATCTCAAAGGAATCGAGTCCAGGGCTAATGAAATTATGAAATTACTCCAGGGTTAATGTCGTAAATCATGTATTTATCTATACATTTTTGTGTAATATCAGTTCAATAACCCCAATTAATATATTGTTTTCTCTCATGTAATAATTTTTTGATTGAGCATTTGAAGTGTTATCTGATTTAAAAATATGAAGCTCTGTAGTCAAAATTTTACAGATTTTAATTATCTTGGAATAAAAAATGTAAAGTTGATGCTTCCATATAAAATAAAAGTAAAAATGAGTAATTCATGCCAATTAAATTAGCGAGACGCAAATTGGAGACAGAGATAACTGAGCGGAGGGATTCAGATCTATACGACGAAACTGAATCTCACCGTCTTCTTCTTCTTCTTCTTCTTCTAGACGATCCTTGTGTTTCTCTTGCTCTCGCATCCACGCTTCTCTGGTAATGCTACTGATCGTCACCGTGAAGCTGAGCTTGATCGCTTCCCCTTGTGAACTGATCTGATCTGAGGTGAATCTCTATTTCTTCTCCTTCTTCATTGTACGAATCTCGATTTCTCGGATCTTGCTGCTTCTTATCGTTAGATCTGTTTTCAATTTCACGTGGATTACGTTTTTTTTCTTCCTTTTGCGGGTTTTTCGATTTCTTTGAACTGATCTTTCTCCATGATTTTCATTCTCTGTTGATCTGGTTTTTGTAGAGTTGTTTCTGTTTCGTAATCTGTGAATATGCTGACCAAGTTCGAGACCAAGAGTAACCGAGTTAAGGGTCTGAGTTTCCACCCTAAACGACCATGGATTCTCGCGAGTTTACACAGTGGTGTGATCCAGCTCTGGGATTATCGTATGGGTACTTTGATCGACAGATTTGATGAGCACGAAGGACCTGTTCGTGGTGTTCATTTCCACAACTCACAGCCTTTATTCGTCTCTGGAGGTATGCTTTGTTATTGGTAGGCCAATAAGTCTGTTTATTACACTTTCATGATCGATAAATCCTGATCTGCTTAAGTATTAACCCTTAGCTAGTTAGCTTCCTCGGTTCCTAGATCTAGCTTGGTCTCCCAACCTTTGTTTAATGGATGACTTAAGCTCTTATAGTCCCAGCTGGAGTAAATAATTTGTGTTTAAGTTACTTATATAACATATTGGATGATTTGGACCTAGTGCATTGAAACCAGATCTTATGGTACATGTTGCATAGTATTTTATTTGAACATAAGTAAGTACTCAAACAACTAGAAATGCAAATGGCTTGGATTCTTCTTCGTTACAGTTATAATGCTCTTACAGAACATTACTCATATGTAGTTGATGGCATTGATTACATTGGATGTTGCAGGGGATGATTACAAGATTAAAGTTTGGAACTACAAAACTCACAGGTGTCTTTTCACTCTTCTCGGGCATCTTGATTATATCCGCACTGTCCAATTTCACCACGAAAACCCATGGATTGTGAGTGCTAGTGACGATCAGACTATCCGCATTTGGAACTGGCAGTCTAGGACTTGTATTTCCGTGTTGACTGGTCACAATCATTATGTTATGTGTGCTTCTTTCCATCCAAAGGAAGATCTTGTTGTATCAGCATCACTGGATCAGACTGTCCGTGTTTGGGACATTGGTGCTCTTAAGAAGAAGTCAGCATCTCCTGCTGATGACCTCATGCGATTTAGTCAGATGAATTCTGATCTTTTTGGAGGGGTTGACGCTATAGTTAAGTACGTCCTTGAAGGTCATGATAGAGGAGTCAACTGGGCTTCTTTTCATCCCACACTTCCTCTCATTGTCTCTGGTGCCGATGACCGCCAAGTAAAGCTGTGGCGTATGAATGGTATTTCTTATGGATATCTGTCTTCTTCTTCACAGAAAGTTAATTTTATGAATCATTGAGGTACTGATGCGTTTCAATTTTGTTGCAGAAACTAAAGCTTGGGAGGTGGATACATTGCGAGGTCATATGAATAACGTTTCATCCGTTATGTTCCATGCAAAACAGGACATTATCGTGTCAAACTCTGAGGATAAAAGCATCCGTGTCTGGGATGCTACCAAGCGAACTGGAATCCAAACTTTTCGTCGTGAGCATGACCGATTCTGGATTCTTGCAGTTCACCCTGAGATTAATCTACTTGCAGCAGGACATGACAATGGTATGATTGTTTTCAAACTTGAGAGAGAACGTCCTGCATTTGCTTTGAGTGGTGATTCGTTATTCTATGCCAAAGATAGATTTCTGCGGTACTATGAATATTCAACTCAAAAAGATTCCCAAGTTATTCCTATACGGCGTCCTGGTACCCCAAGCTTGAATCAAAGTCCGAGGACTTTATCCTACAGTCCGACAGAAAATGCAGTCTTAATCTGCTCAGATCTGGATGGTGGTTCTTACGAGTTGTACATCATACCGAAAGATAGCGTTGGCAGGAGTGATGTTGTACAAGATGCAAAGAGGGGGACAGGGGGTTCTGCGGTGTTCATTGCTCGAAATCGGTTTGCTGTTCTGGAGAAAAGCACCAGCCAGGTGTTAGTGAAGAATCTAAAGAATGAGGTGGTTAAAAAGAGTTCTTTACCTATTCCCACAGATGCTATCTTTTATGCTGGGACTGGAAATTTGCTTTGTAGATCTGAGGATAAAGTGGTTATATTTGACCTTCAACAAAGGCTTGTTCTTGGTGAGCTTCAGACACCGTTTGTTAGGTACGTTGTTTGGTCTAACGATATGGAGAGTGTTGCTTTGCTCAGCAAACATACTATCATTATTGCGAGCAAAAAACTTGTCCTACAGTGCACGCTTCATGAGACAATACGTGTGAAAAGTGGAGCATGGGACGACAATGGTGTCTTCATTTACACTACTCTGAACCACATCAAGTACTGTCTGCCTAATGGAGATAGTGGAATCATCAGAACCCTGGATGTCCCAATCTACATCACCAAGGTGTCTGGAAATACAATCTTTTGCTTGGACCGGGATGGGAAAAACAGGGCTATCACCATTAATGCAACCGAATACATTTTCAAGCTTGCACTACTGAGAAAGAAATATGATCATGTCATGAGCATGATAAAGAACTCCCAGCTATGTGGACAGGCTATGATCGCTTATCTTCAGCAGAAAGGATTTCCTGAAGTTGCCCTACACTTTGTTGAAGACGAGAGGATCCGATTCAACTTGGCTCTTGAAAGTGGCAACATCAGTGTAGCTGTTGCATCCGCTACAGAGATTAATGAGAAAGACCACTGGTATAGACTCGGAGTGGAAGCTCTTCGTCAAGGAAATTCTAGAATTGTTGAGTTTGCGTACCAGCAGACAAAGAACTTTGAGAGGTTATCTTTTCTATATCTCATTACTGGCAATTTAGACAAGCTGTCAAAGTTGATGAAGATTGCAGAGGTGAAGAACAATGTAATGGGTCAGTTTCACAATGCACTCTACCTAGGAGATGTTAAAGAGCGTGTTAAGATACTAGAGAATGCTGGTCATTTGCCTCTAGCTTATATCACAGCTTCGGTTCATGGTTTAACTGACATTGCTGAGCGACTAGCAATTGAGCTAGGAGACAATGTGCCTTCATTGCCTGAAGGGAAGACTCCATCGCTTTTAATGCCACCGTCTCCCATCATGTGTGGTGGTGATTGGCCTCTACTGAGAGTGATGAAAGGAATATTTGAAGGAGGACTTGAGAGTGCAAACAGAGGGGCTGTTGATGAAGAAGAAGAAGATGTTGAAGGCGACTGGGGTGAGGGACTTGACAAATTCGATGTTGATGGAATGGAGAACACAGACATCGAAGCCATATTGGATGGTGCAGAAGCAGGTGAAGAAGAAGACGACGAGGAAGGTGGATGGGGACTTGACTTGGATCTTCCACCAGAGCTTGACACTCCTAAAGCCTCTGCTAACGCACGTTCATCTACTTTTGTGACACCTCCTCAAGGTATGCCCGTAAGTCAGATTTGGAGTCAGAAATCTTCCCTTGCTGCTGAGCAGGCTGCAGCAGGAAGCTTCGACACTGCAATGCGTTTGCTCCACAGGCAGCTTGGCATTAAGAACTTTGCGCCTTTGAAATCGATGTTTCTTGATCTGTTCAGTGGGAGCCATAGCTATCTGCGTGCCTTTTCTTCATCTCCTGTGGTTCCTCTTGCCATTGAGCGTGGATGGAGTGAGTCTTCCAGTCCTAACGTCCGTGGCCCGCCAGCTCTTGTTTTTGATTTCTCTCAGCTTGAAGCAAAGCTCAAATCCGGCTACAAAGCTACAACAGCTGGGAAACTATCTGAGGCTCTTCGTGTCTTCCTCTCTATTCTCCAAACCATCCCATTGGTGGTAGTTGAGTCAAGAAGAGAAGTAGATGAGGTTAAGGAACTGGTCATCATTGTTAAAGAATATGTCCTCGGTCTTCAATTGGAGCTCAAGAGGAGAGAGATGAAAGATGATCCGGTGAGGCAGCAAGAGCTCGCTGCTTACTTCACTCACTGTAAACTTCAAACACCTCACCTACGGCTCGCGTACTTCAGTGCAATGACCGTCTGCTACAAGTCAAAGAACATGGCTACTGCTGCTCACTTCGCCAGAAGTTTGTTGGATACAAACCCAACTATTGAGAGCCAGGCCAGGACGGCTAGACAAGTTATGCAAGCAGCTGAACGCAACATGACAGATGCAACAACACTCAACTACGACTTTAGAAACCCGTTTGTGATATGCGGGTCCACTTATGTGCCAATCTACAAAGGACAGAAAGACGTTGCATGTCCTTACTGCACTGCCCGGTTTGTACCAAGCCAGGAAGGTAACATTTGCTCGGTCTGTGATCTTGCAGTCATTGGCGCAGACGCATCTGGCTTGCTATGCTCTGCCTCTCAAGTCCGGTGAACAAGTCAGAATGATTATGTGCTTCAATCGTGAGGTAAGTACGAGATGCTCTTTTATGGAAGAAGAGTGTTGAGCTTTTGGTGTTTGTGAATTTTCCGCTGCAACTTCTATTACTCTTTAAAGTCTTTATGTTGTTTCTTATCTTAGTAACAAACGCATGAGAACTTTATCTTCTTGCTTTATCTCTTTTTGTTTGATTTTATTTTTACAGTCTCAGGACATTTCATTTAGGCTTATCGGATTTTAAACTCGATTGAGAAATATAGACGTAATATTTTATAAATTTTCAGAATTGTATCCATTTTCTTTTGGTGAATTTTCAGTTGATGCCTAATTTACTATTCCAAATACTTATAAAATTATCGAAAAAGTTAGAAATATCCAATAAATGTGGTTAGTTAGATGAACCGTTAAGACTGGTAGATAAGCTCACGGACAAACTCTCGAAATGACTCGATCACAGCTGCCTCTTTACTTCTTTTCTGTTTTTTAATTTGTCCGGTCGCTTGAATTTGAGTGTGAGAGAATTTTCCACACATTTGTCTTCCAAAACTATCAAGATCATGTAGCTGCTTCATGGATCCTCAAAGCAACTACATGAACGCTTCCTAGCGAAACATGACCGTTGATAGTCATGCCAGTCATGTCATGGAACCCCCTCCGGCACACGAATGATGGAGTTTTGTCCACTGTCAAACTGCATTCTAAAAAGCTTTCCAACTTCTGGATAAACAGAATCCTATGATGAACACCATCCATATCAATCGACGAATCTCAAGTTCTCGTCCAAAACATTAAACATTCGTGATCTGGTCCAAAACACTAAAGACTAAAAATTCACTTGATTAGAGTTAAACTGTTTAAGAACTTCCCACCTTTCAAATCGATGTTTCTTGATCTGTTCACTGAGAGCCATAGCTATCTGCGTGCCTGTCCTAAAGGTGATTTTTGGTTTGTGTTCCATACTATTTCTATATATAGAGGCTGATATAGTGTGATGATGTAGCTTATATGGACGGATTGAGAGCATGATTCTGCAAATATGATATTTTTATGTAATCGAGTTACAAAAATTTGACACAATAATCTTGATTTATACCAAGCAATTTGCAAGGAATATGAATAAAATTACGGCCGACAATGGTACAAAGCATCGATCATTTATAATTCATATAGAAAATATAACCATAAGAGCCCCACTCATCATCATTATAAGAAATCTGTGGGATAGATATACATGAGTATAATATAGTTTTATATGTAACCGGATAAAATTATTCCGTTGTTGTATAGTGGAGAAAAACCGCATAAACTTCCCGAAAATAGAAAAGAATAAGCAACCCCCACACAACTTTTGCGATAAAACTAATCACTACAAGAGTTGTCACTGAAAGCATCTAAAAATGGTTAAGTTGGGGAATGCAAAAAACTTCACACCTGAAACCACATAAAGACTACTAAACCCCTACAAATTTCTAGTTATATTCAGGGTATTTAACTATTTATTATTGTAATTGAACCATCATTTAGTATTGTAATTTTTGTTTGAACCACTTAAACTGTAGCTACCAATCAAATTCATTAAAAAGCTTTAAAAAATAACAATAACTTTCCAGTTATTCATAGAAGGAAAAGCAAAGAACTATAAAAAAAGACTTATTCTCTTTCTCTTTTTGTACATAAAGAGGAAGCAAACAAAGAGAGCCAAAATGGTCGACATCTTCTAACAATTATTTATACTAAATTATATATTCACACATATCATGCTTATATATATATACACATGTATATAATGGGAAGGCAGAGGTAATGATGATGATGATAATGGGGAGAAAATGTGAAGATTGTGGGAATCAAGCGAAGAAAGATTGTGTGTACATGAGATGCAGAACTTGCTGCAAATCCAAAGCCTTCCATTGCCAAACTCACATCAAGAGCACTTGGGTTCCTGCCTATAGAAGATCTCATCACAAACACCAATCGCAACCGCTCTCTACTAGTATCCCAAAAGGTATGAGAGAGCAACAACAACTTTCAAATTCTTGTCCTTCATCAGGTTCTTATCTCCTACTCTTATTTAATTATGCTCATGTATAAGTGCATGTTAATTTTTTTCTCTCACCATAAAACATCTGAATTTTTGGGGTCTTTCAAATTTCATTTCATTTCTGAGTTAATTGTATATGTCCTAAAGATAGAGAAATGAGATTTTCGGATCTCATGAACTTTAAACAAGACTTGCTAGTAAGTGCAAATAAGTACACTACATATTGATGTATCCTTGTGTGTTGTGATGATGTTTAGTGATCTATGTCTATTTTTATATCAATCGATAAGGAATTAGGTTTTTTCTTCTCCTCTATTCTCGATGTTACTATTTGATCATGTAAAATGATCACAATCCTGCTTTTGATTTTAGATTTTTGGTATTCTTTTTTGTATTCTTGATTTTTGAAGTGGATTACGTAGTAAATATATAAACAAACGTCTCTAGTTATGATCTTTGACAAATTGAGAAATGTAGGAATCTTGTTTTTTCACTAATTACTTTAATGGCTTACTTAAGAAAAATAATTGATGCTAATAAAATTATTAGACAAACAGACTTATCGTGTTGAAACATTCTTTCCTATTTTAGGTGTACAAATCCACACTACTCCTGGACATTTTCCGGCAGAGTTGAGTTCCCTAGCAGATTTCCGATGCGTAAAAGTGAGTTCAATCGATGATGGAAAAGAGCAATATGCTTATCAGACCACGGTGAACATTGGAGGACATGTTTTCAGAGGGATTCTTCACGATCAAGGACTCCACAAAGTGATGGTAGATCATCATTATAATAAAAATAGTAATAATCATCAAGAGTTACTTACTCCTTCAACTTCTTCATGTCCCTTGAAGATCACAAGTCCTTTTACCGATTTCATGTTCGGTACCCGATTTTCTTCGGTCCTAAGAAGATAGATAAATTTTAATGGATGGAATGATGCCTAGCTATTTCAAGTTAGGGCCCATCGTATGTTGTTACTTTACTTGCTCCCATATCTTACAATTTTTTTTTATTTATTACCACGAGGTTCAGAACTAGACCTAATTTATGTGGATCCGAAGTCAGTATTTAGTTTCTTCTCTTTGGAAACACTACTCATCCCAAGAAAGATCAAGATAGGGGTACAATGGAAGTAACTTCAAGTGCTAACCACTAACCTACCACACTTTTGTAAGGATCGAGCTACAAAAATAGAGAAGTAGTACATATAAAGAGTTTAGTATTAGTTTATGGATGGTGATGATAAATTTAGAGCATCTTTCAAAGTCTGAACTATATGATTTAATTTGTGTCCATAATATTATAGACAAATGAGTATGTTTAACAGGTGGCCCATGAGGGTATCGGATTAACTTTCGTCTTTACCTACTAGCCTACTTTATTTACTCAATTTCATTATTGTCCTAACTATAGATATATAGTTAAGTATTTTTGTTTTTAATGGTTACATAATCAAATTAAACTGATCTACATGTTAATAATCTAACTAGCTATCACCAATAACTAACATATCCAAAATAACAAAACAATTCATAATCGTACCACGTACCGTGAAGAATCATAAGTTTTCAGCTAAAATTAAGTATGAGTAAATAGATTAACAAAATGTATACACATCTTTGGTAAAGTATCTTATGTTTTTTTTAACTCGTCTTATGTCAATTTCATAAGTGAGATTTCTAACACGTTTAGTCGATAATAATTTTCCTTACTGTTAGTCAGTCACAATTTTCATTTTGACTTTAAACATTTATTGTAATATTCTTTTCTTATGATTAAGTACATCTCTATTTATTATACTTTGCTATAAAATTTAAAATAAGAAAGAAGATTATCATTAATCATGTAATGTTAAAATAAAAAGTACATATGTTCGTCTTGTTAAATGTGATATTTAAAAAACAGTCGTGTTAATTATGTGATATTTATCATCAAGAGTTTCCAAAGGCAAAAGTGGAGAAAAAACATTCAATCTTGTTTTGCATAAAAAGGCTACGTACGTATATGTTTGTTTGCAAGTAAAGTTAGGTGTGTCTTTAGTCTTTACTTATATTAGTGTCTTAGTGAATCATTCTTTAGCAAATCTTAATTAAGTTTCCTTAAACAGGTGTCGAGATCGTACATTATGTGGTGCGATTTCCATTTAGCATTAGCTTTTTGGAATTATTCCCTCCCATAAAAAAAAGTGTTGTATTATTGTAGCAACAAAACTTTTAAGGTTTTTAAATTTGGCTTAGTTAAAGGCGTTAATGGGAATCACACCCTATATGATGTAGCCTATGCATGTAAAGCTAAGCTATAGATTAATATATATAACCCACAAGTTTAATAGATTACTACTTCTTGGTTATTTTTAAAAAGACAGATTAAGAATAGGAATTAAAACCAAAAATATCCACCCCGGATGTGTATGCTTGAGATATAGATGACATCCAATAACAAAAAGAGAGGGGTTCTCTATAATGTTGAAAGTCAAAAATGAAATTTGTGACTGACTAATTGTGGTTAATTCGATATTTAGTGAGGTTAGAATGGATCGGAGTTTTGTAGGAGACTAGTGCGGTTGGGAGATTGTTTCCCACCATAGTTTTTTTGTAAGAAACGAACGTAATCTCCGACTTCATTTTTGATACATATTTTCTATGTAACGAGAGAACGTTCTATTAACGGGGTTAATCGGCGAGTTAACATTTTGGGATTTTGGCCAGGTCAACGTTTAAAGGAAATTCTTTACTTCTTCTTTACTTGCAGTTTTGTAGTGACCACCTCTTCTTTACTTGCAGTTTCACTTCTGCAATTTGGGTAGATTTAGCGAGAGGAATTTTCAAAACACAGTACACTTCACACTGACAATCGATAATTGAAGCCATTACAAACTCTCAGCATCACCGTGTGGAATGGTTTCTCCGCCGCTATGTTTTCCAAGCCACAATCTACATTGTGTGGAGGGAGCGGAATGGTAGGCGTCACGGCGAGCCTCCGAACACAGCATCTCAACTCGTTGGTTGGATAGATAAACAAATTAGAAATCAGCTGTCCTCTATCTGTCTCAAGGGGGACAAGCGTTATGATGGAAGTCTCCAAGTTTGGTTTCAGTCAAGAAGTTAATCTCTTAGCTCTGTTTCTTTCTTTTGTTCAAAACTATTCTCAGCTCTAATTCTCAAAACCAAGCTGCACTTGTTGTAAAAACGTTTTTCTTTGGAATATAATTTAACATTATTTTTAAAAAAAAAAACAAAATGGCTGATCAACGTTTTTATCATGTTTAATTTGGCCGACCTCAGAATTCACGTATGGAATGAGCACTTTTTGAAAGTTCACGTATAAAACAACATTTTTCCCGATCTTTATGATATCATTTTTATTGATATGTTTCTTTTTTTCTTTTTGTTAAAGGATTTGTTCTTATTTTGTGACAATAATATATAATAAGAGTTCTTGATTATGATCAAAGTAAACTTTTTTTGTAGAACCCATGACATAACATACATGATACAACCAATTATTCCCACTTTGAGGTTCCTTTCACTAATATTCAACTAATATTAGATTATTATTTTATTAGCTTCTATACTTTTAAAAAGTTTACAATAAAAAAGTGAACATAATCTTTAAAACAGTTATTTATCGTGAATTATTTTGAAAATAGCATTTATTAACACACATTTTCTCTTAAATATCTTTAATTTCGTATTTATTTCATCAAAATAACAATATTTAATCGTAATTACGAAAATTCAAAATTGGAATAAATTGTTTTGCTAATCGTTATTTATTGGGCCATAACCAGTAGAGAAAGCCCGAACTAAATATGGGCCGATACAGAGAGACCCTAACTCAAATCTGGAAACAAGGACAAAATGGTAATTCAGACAACTAGTAATGATTTATCATAATTGATTCATGATGAATCATCATCATATGTGTAATGGTATGGTCAAAACTGTGTTAAAAAGATACATTAAACAAATACGTGGCAGTAACAACAACAAAGTTACCTCTGGCTCAAAATTGTCCCTTCTTAGCTCATCATTGATCCACTGAGAGAGAGGATTACGAATACGAGATCGGAGACATGGCGGAGAGTCACGGTGGTGGTGGTGGTTGCTGTCCGCCGATGGATCTGATGCGGTCAGAACCGATGCAACTCGTTCAAGTCATTGTTCCCATGGAATCTGCTCATCTTACCGTCTCTTATCTCGGCGATCTCGGTCTCGTCCAGTTCAAAGATGTACGTATAGAGTTTACTCTCTCCATGATCGTCTCTCTCGAGTGTTAAGTTTTATTGTATTGCGATTGCATTAGAGGATATCTTTAGTGAATGTTGAACTAGTTTAGTTGTTCTTCTTATATCGGCTATTTTTGATGTTCATTTCAGCTTAATTCTGAGAAGAGCCCATTTCAAAGGACTTATGCTGCTCAGGTTAGTTCAAGTTTATGCGAATGCTGAAATGATTATTATGCTATTTACACCTATTGTGTGTGTAATGGTGGATTTGATGGATGAAGATAAAAAGATGTGGGGAAATGGCACGAAAAATACGTTTCTTTAAAGAGCAAATGTCAAAGGCTGGAGTTACTCCCAAAGAGACCCTAGATAGAGAAAATGATATTGATTTGGATGATGTAGAGGTGAGAGGAGGTGCCTGCTTTTGATTTTGGGACATTCATTATGCTTCCCGTTTCTTCAATGCTTATATTTTTCTTCTTTCTCCCTTTTCAGGTAAAGCTTGAAGAGCTTGAAGCTGAACTTGTTGAAATCAATGCTAATAACGACAAGTTGCAGCGGTCTTATAATGAACTTGTGGAGTACAAGCTCGTTCTTGAGAAGGTAATGTCTTTTCATTTTACTTGTTAGTAAATGTTGCATTGCCTTATGTGTATTCTTCTGATTTGGGTTGTAACTCATTTGACAGTTTTCTGGTTCTGTAAATATATTGAACTAGATTCTAAGGCTACCACTCTAATATAAAATCCTTGTTCCACCGGTGTTTTAGTGACTGTAAAGGGTCTTCTGTAGTACAAAAATGCATATTTATACTGTTATAGTATAGTGTTTGATCTGCATCTCGGGCTATATTCATGTGGATGTTTTGGTTTTCAGGCTGGTGAGTTTTTTGCTTCAGCCCATAGAAGTGCTACCGCTCAACAGAGTGAGATAGAAACAGAACAAGTGGGTGAAGACCTCCTGGAGGCTCCTCTGTTGCAGGAAGTACGAAGTCTGCGACTCGTTTCCTTCTTCAAGTTGTGTTCTCACAAAACTAGCCTTACAAACTTTCCTTTTTAACAGGAGAAGTCTGTTGATCCCACAAAGCAAGTAAAGCTTGGATTCCTCACTGGACTAGTGCCTCGTGAAAAGTCTATGGTGTTCGAGAGGATCCTATTTCGTGCAACTAGGGGCAACATCTTCATACGACAGTCTGTCATTGAGGAGTCTGTTGTTGATCCCAACTCTGGGGAGAAGGTTAGTTGCTTATGTTCTACTCCTAGACATATAACGTGCGGCCTTTTTCTATTGTAGGACTTCAGTGTCTTTCATACTGTTTATAGTTTCTATTTCCCCATAGGCTCATGCAAAATAACGTTTTTAATTCTTTGTGTAATTCTTACGTTCTCATATTCACATACTATCATATATCATACTATCATATACCTCATACCGAGCTACCTATCCAAGATATTTTCTACATGGAATCCTGGTTCTGTCAGAAAAAATATACTCATTCTGTTTGCCTTTGCTAGGAATTGACTTTTGATCTAAACTAATGTTACAGGCTGAGAAAAATGTATTTGTCGTCTTCTATTCTGGGGAAAGAGCAAAAAGCAAAATTCTTAAGATATGTGAAGCTTTTGGGGCCAATCGCTATCCTTTCAGTGAAGATCTGGGCAAACAAGCTCAAATGATGACTGAGGTATGTATTATCCTCTGATATATGAGGGATTCCGCGATTTTTCGTATGTCTCTTAGTCATATATTTCTATGCATTTCTTTTATTTGTACAACTTTTAGCTTCTTTTTTTTTCTGGGCATGAATTACAGATGATAACCATATGGAGCTGTAGTTAATTGTTTTGGAAGAATAATACCAACAATTAACAATTGATTTATAGATATCCTCTCTGCGTAATGTTTATTGGGGGTTGCATTGAGTAGTTTAATATCTAGTCATTGTGGATTTTATCCTCGCAGTAATTAGCCTGTGATGAGAATGTAACCATTTCTATGTTGAACAGTTGCTATATACAGTATCTTGGGATTTGCGTTAATAGGTCTCTGAGAGTTTTTTTGGTAAGGAGGAGAAAAGCATGTTAGGGACCTTCCTTGTACCTTTTTGTGCTCAAATGTTATTTTGGAGCTTTCTTTGGGTGGGATATGTTTGTGCACACACGGTTAACATCCATGAGAGAGTACATATTATGCCAGTGATTTATCTGCTGTCACGTTTCACTATATTGATGATAGTATATCCAGTCCTCAGAACCCATTAACCTTGTTTAGTCTTCTTATAATGTATCAGGTTTCAGGTCGGTTATCAGAGCTTAAAACTACCATAGGTGCTGGGTTGGATCAGCGCAACATTCTTTTAGAGACCATTGGAGATAAGTTTGAGCAATGGAACCTCAAGGTATTATCCTCTTTGGACCTTTGTTCTCGCTAGCAGAGTGCTCATTGATACTTATTATCAGTGACAGATAAAATCAATTATCATTATTAATCTTCACCTATGCAGATTCGCAAAGAAAAAGCTATCTATCACACCTTGAACATGCTTAGTCTTGATGTGACTAAGAAGTGCCTTGTGGGTGAAGGCTGGAGTCCTGTCTTTGCAGCAACAGAAGTGAGTTACTTTAGTTCCATATAGTTAAAATGTTTGCATATTTATTAGTGCCATAGTGAGTTTAAAGTTTTGCATCTGCAGATTCAAGATGCATTGCATCGTGCTGCGGTTGACTCCAATTCTCAAGTTGGATCAATTTTCCAAGTCCTGAGGACCAAAGAGATGCCTCCGACTTTTTTCCGCACAAACAAATTTACTACTGCTTTCCAGGAAATTGTTGATGCATACGGGTAAGCATCTTTTCTGGAGCTTCATCTGCTGTTTAGGAAAGAGGAAATTGGAATTAGGATTGGTAATAAGTAACATTTTTATAGGATTAGCGGATACTTGATAATATATCTTTGCCTCTTATACACTCAATAAGATATAAATTTATGTTTTGATTTCACCTGTTTCTAACTTTGTATTAGCTTCCGTTTTCTTAATATGGAATACCACTGAATATTTTCAAATAAGCTTTTTCGATGATCAATTCAGATGATAGAAACAACCTTTCTTGCTTACTTTATTTTTTCTTCTGCAATATCCATTTGTGTTAGTGTTCGTCTCTTGAATTTCATGGATCTTCTTTGATCACTACATTGCAGTGTGGCCAAATATCAGGAGGCCAATCCTAGTGTATTCACAATTGTTACCTTCCCCTTCCTGTTTGCTGTTATGTTTGGTGACTGGGGTCATGGAATCTGCCTGCTGCTTGCAACTATGTATTTAATATTGAGAGAAAAGAAACTTTCCAGCCAGGTAATACCCCTAATTGACAGCATCTATTTTCCGACTGAGCACAGTATAAGATTGGTTTCTGTTTCAGAAAAAGTTGTGTGCAAATTTCAAATTCAAGAAAATTATTTTGAGAGTTGTTACTTTGATTGGTCATCAATGTTTGTCTTTCTTGCAAGTTCTAGATGCTAAACCATCAATCCTTGCTTCGTGACAACAGAAACTTGGGGATATTATGGAAATGGCTTTTGGTGGCCGTTACGTTATTTTTATGATGTCACTATTCTCAATATACACTGGTTTAATCTACAACGAGTTCTTCTCTATACCATATCCATTGTTTGCTAGCTCAGCATACGATTGCCGTGATGTCTCTTGCAGGTATGTCAACTTGTTCTCAAACCCCTTTAAAGGAATGCATTAAAGGAATATCTTTAAGATTCTGAGTTTCTGTCTTCTGCTCTCTTGTTCAGTGAGGCTACTACAATTGGTCTGATCAAAACCCGAGACACTTATCCATTTGGTGTGGATCCTGTGTGGCATGGTACCCGCAGTGAGCTACCATTCCTAAATTCGCTTAAGATGAAAATGTCAATTCTTATTGGAGTTGCACAAATGAACCTCGGAATCATAATGAGCTTCTTTAATGCAAAATTCTTCAAAAGTGCTGTAAACATATGGTGAGTATTCAATTTTCTGCCCTTGTCATTACGTACTTCTCCCAGTTCTTCAATTATCTGCCCTTGTCTGATCTCACATGGTTCCAGGTTCCAGTTCGTTCCCCAGATGATATTCTTGAACTGCTTGTTTGGCTATCTTTCGGTCCTCATCATCATAAAGTGGTGCACTGGTTCTCAAGCAGATTTATATCACGTAATGATCTACATGTTTCTGAGCCCTATGGATGATTTAGGAGAGAATCAGCTGTTCCCTAACCAGAAAATAGTACAGGTTTGCATTGATACCTAACGATGTACTCTCTCTGTATCAAAAATCATATGCCTTAGTCTCATCTAATTCCTTTCCTATTCCAGCTCACATTCCTCTTTCTGGCTCTGGTTTCTGTGCCGTGGATGTTGTTGCCAAAGCCATTCATCCTGAAAAAACAACATGAAGCTGTGAGTCCCTGCCCTCGTCGATATACTTAAAAGCTTTGATATTGAAATTTGTGCTGACCGTTACTGAAAGGTGATTTATGTTTTCTCCAGAGACATCAAGGACTGTCATATGCACAGCTTGACGAGACAGATGAGAGTCTTCAAGTAGAAACAAATGGGGGAGGACATGGACACGAAGAGTTTGAATTCAGCGAAATCTTTGTGCACCAACTCATTCACACCATTGAGTTTGTGCTTGGAGCTGTTTCCAACACTGCTTCTTATCTTCGTCTCTGGGCTCTCAGGTACAAAATACTACTTGCTTTCAAATAGTCCTGATTGTCATCTACCAGATAGTCCTACCAAAACTAGCACTTGTCAATATCATCTAGCAGTAGTATTCTGTTAAATTCATTGGTTCTTGATGGCTTAATGTCGAAGTATTGGTTTGCGCATTTCGTGACTAATCTTTATGCTTTGCTGGGATTCCTATTCAGTCTCGCCCACTCGGAGTTGTCGTCAGTCTTCTATGAGAAGGTCCTTCTTATGGCTTGGGGGTAAGTAAATGCATCTACAATCTTTTAGCCTCCGTATGCAAATGTCAACTAATACGCTGTAGAAGGTGTTAATAACAATCTCTATCTGACCCCAAACAGTTTCAACAATGTCTTCATCTGGATCGTTGGAATTCTCGTCTTCATATTTGCGACTGTGGGAGTGCTTCTTGTGATGGAGACATTGAGTGCATTCCTTCACGCGTTGCGTCTTCACTGGGTGGAGTACCAGAACAAGTTCTACGAAGGCGATGGTTACAAGTTTGCTCCTTTCACTTTCACTCTCGTCGGAAACGAAGACGAGTGATTGATGTTCCGATGTATCAGAAATGACTTCTTCTGCGTGTGCATATATAAGGTATGGGAAGGATTCTGAGTTCCTTCCCTAATCATTTTTTTAAAAAATTTAAGAAAATAAATTTGGATGTTTTTTCTTCCCCTTTTTCCTTATTAGAAGGTTATATTGAATTTATTTACCTTTGCCGAGGAAAAATTAGTGAAAATAAAAGAAAAATTAGGGGGCGGAGTGGGATTATTTGAAGGTAAAATTCCCATTTGTTGTTGTTTTTTTGGTAGTTAAAGATAATGAAACTCAGTCAATAATTAAGTTAATTAAGCACATAATGGTTGCACAGTTCTATGAGAGCATGTCATAGGACATAAATGATAAATGACTGTAACTTACTCTTCCCTTGCACTCTCATCGACCCACTCGTGAACAAACAAATTCGTGGCAATTGAGAGGAACTTATATATCGTCCATGTGTGTATGTGAAAACCATGCCGCAAATGACATAACTTAAACTGATTTCAAAAGCCACACTAAGGGACAACAATCCTAAAAGTCTATCAGAACCTTCTCAATCAATTCAACTATATATCCAACTATCCAATGTATGTGAAGCTTTCTGTATATCATGTCATATAGAAGAATATGCATATATTAAAAAAAGTTAGAAATGATATATCTAAGATGCTTCAATAAATGTTCAACATTTTAAGGTCAAAGAAGTAATAGTTGTGTAATGAATAATATAAATCTGAGCAAATATTGATACAAATATATTTTTAAGTGTTCCTATTTCTATTTTATTTTGTTGAATGTTTGGATATTATTTAGTTAATAATATGGGCCATAATTCATATCTCTCATAATAAATTATTAGGTATTTGAAACAGATTGTATAGAGCTTGTCTCAATGGTGCAATACCTTTAAGAATTGTTAGTTTTCTCCAATTTTTTTGATAAGATTTTGTGCTTAATTTTCTTATTTCTCGTCTTTCTCGCTTTCTTGGTTGTTTAGTTCAGTAGTCTTCCCAAATTTTTTAACTTCTACCTCTCCTAATTAGACTTTCGATGCTATTCTTCGTTTATGTAATTCTAAAGCGAATAGTTTAGTTAGATCCTCTAAATTTTTATCTTTTGAAATTAATTTTGTAACCAACTATGGAGTTGATTTTTCATAGATGTGTGGTTGACAAAAAAATAAAAGTAAATAGACTACCAATTAATGAGTAATTTTTAATTAATGTGAAGTTGAAAAAGAACGTGTTGTGTGCTTCGAAAAAAAAGAGTTAATGTCTTATTATTGGCTTAAAATAATTAATGATGACATGAAAGAAAAGTTGGATAGTTCTACTTTTAAGACTAAAAATAATAAATACCATAAGTTAAATTTGGTAAAAAAATCCGTAAAAAATGTATATTTATGAACAACCTCACAGTTTACAAGCAAGTAAATCCCTCAATTCAAACTTTCTAAAAGGTAGCAATTAATGAGATTTAATTTTACAACTTTGCAACGAAGCTCGAAACTCTCTCTCTTCCTCTATATATAGAGTCATACTTTACCTAGAAAATATATGCACCAAACAACCATGGAAAAACATGATCTAACTTTGATTTCCAAAAAACGGAGGATAGATTTTGCGACAACCGGAGATATCCCAAACCTTAAAGGCGAGGGTGTTTCTATGGTCGCTGAATCTGCTTCTGCGTCAAATATTTTTGCGGACAGTCTAGTCTATAGATTGTTCTTTAAGGGTTTGGTGAGTGATGAAACAACTACCGACATGGAAGAGATTGTGAAGGCTGGATTTGGGATAGCAATTTGCGACGAGGCAAATACTTTGTTGTATAATATGAAGAAATCACTGAACGGCGATGATGTGATTAATCCCGAAGAAGTAGAGATTAAAGCACTGATCTGTGTGTTAAATGTCTCAATTCAAATGGAGCTTAGAAATGTCATGATTTGCTGTGGTGACTATCAAATATTCCAAATCGTAAGTGTTATTTTTTTTTTTTGTTATTTTTTTTTTTGTCAGCAACTGATTTACTTTCTTTGTATTTGAGTAGTACAAGTTGACATAGTAATATAACGAGGTTGTGCAAAATAAAAATAACGATAACTTTTACTTAGATAACTTAAATGATTCTTACCAAAAAAAGATAACTTAAATGATATTTTTATCCTCGTATTTACAATCTCATTGGATGGTTAAATTCATTTCTTATCTTATTAAAATATTTACAAAAAAATCCTTAATTCTTATAAAGTAGCGTTACTTTTTCTTTGATCATACAATAGTATACTTTTTATTTTATTGAAATATATATATATATATATATATATATATATATTTTATATTATTTGTAGTGTCACATCGTTACCATTATTTTTACTTTTTGTAATTGCATTTTGGAAAATTGGAAGTTTTGGTCCCAAACAATTGATTGTAAATGACACTAGAATATATATGCCCTCTCGCTTTAGATGGGTTATTAACTAATTTGTTGGCTTGCATCTGATTTTTCATTCCAGCTTACTGGTAGAGGGAAGCCTCAGCAGAACATTGTCCATCTGGTGGAACAAGTCCAACACCTTAGAGGGAAGCTATCTTCTACTGAAGTTGTTTTGGTTCCGCGAGCTGATGTTATTATACTTGCAATAGAGGCAATAGGAGGAGAAACTTGTTGCATTTGTCGTGAAAACACCGATGCTGATCGCATGTTCTTTACGGAGAATTGCTTTCACCGTCAATGCTTTTCTTGCGTGAATAGGCATGTGCAACGTATGCTGCTTTGCGGAATTTCACCCACATGCCTTCATTTTCCTTGCAACTCTGAGCTCACGTTTGAAAGCTGTAGCAAGGTTTTGACACCAAATCTGATTGAGTTTTGGAAACGAAAGATTGAAGAGGACTTAGTTCCGGCTGCGGACAAAATCTATTGCCCATATCGAAGATGCTCAATGTTGATGTCCAAAACCGCGCTTTCCCGTGAAACCGACCAATCCAATGTCCGGGCATGTATCAAATGCTGTAGACTCTTCTGCATTGACTGCAAAGTACCATCGCATGCTGGTTTGTCGTGTGTTGATTACAAGAAACTTAACCCTGATCCTCTATATGATGTCAAGCTCAAGTCTCTAGCAAACAAGAAGAAGTGGCGTCAATGTGTCCAGTGTAGCAACTTGGTTGAACTTTTTGAAGGTTGCAACCACATAACTTGCAGGTATATATATATATCGCATCCAATTAAGCCTACTTCAAATCGTATGAATACTTGTATTTCACAATGTTTTTGTGTGTGCATTGTGTAGATGTGGATTTGAGTTTTGCTACGTATGTGGGAAAGAATGGAACCAACGAGGATGCCTTTCTCCTGGTTGCGATGATGATGATGATGATGATGATGATGATGACGATGATGATGACGATGATGATGATGATGACGATGATGATGACGACGATGAGGATGATGAAGACGACGGCTATATTGACAGCGATGATGATGATGTTGACGGAGATGACAATGATGATGGCTCAGAATTAGATGGGATTAACTTTGAAGATTTTGCGGTTCACCTACCCAAAGATGTCAATGAGCAGAAAGATGAGAGCAACTGAAGTGCTAGGAGAGGTATTAATGTGAAAGTCATGAAATGTTTTCTTTTTCAGTTTTTCTTTTGAAATTTAGATAATAAGATAAGTCATGTAATGCTAAAGACCTCTTAAGGAATTTGTAAGCCTATGGCATTGTTGTTTCGAATTCACCAAGAAATATGTTTTTGTTAATCATTTATTTACAGACTTTAAATAGCATTGCAGCAGAATAATGAAAAGCTCAAGAAGTGGTAGCAGCGACGGTGGAGACCAAACTGTCAACACCGCAAATGTTACGACCTTTACATATCTTATAGAAACCATTCTCACCCCAAGACTCACCCCACGAGTTCTTGATGATCCAATACGGTTTTTCCTTTAACCTTGCTTGAGAAAACCCAGCCGAGCCATAACCTACCAACAACACACCGTGGTTGAGCCGCCTCGAGCATATGTAAGGACACGAGACTCCTCCAATGTAGGTTTGCATATAAGCTGCATTGATCGCCACAGCTAGAGGACCGTTTTTGATAAGGTTTGCAGCTATTTGATCTTCGTTGATGGACACAACACTAAAGTTGGAGACAGAGGCAACGATCTTAGACCTGTCTAACTTGCAGCTCCCTCCATCAGTACCGGTGTAAGGATAATCTTTCTCTCGCATAAGCCCTCCGGTTTTAAGCGTGTATTCAAAGGCACTGTTCATAAGCCCACCGTTACAACCAGAATCACATGAACCTTCCTCTTCTGGATCACACTGCAAGTAACAGCTGAGATTATGACTTGTAATCTTCTAAAGATAATGGCACATTGTTGCATAACTCAAATCGTAACCACAGAAACTACGTATTTCTTGGATAACAAGTAAGTATGAACAATCAAACAGAGCTTCCATCAAGCAAGAGGAGACGCATATATATTCATACCTCGTGATCACAATCGACGAGCTGTTGTTCACTGAGACTAACGAGTTTGCCAGTAGCGAGGAAGTGAGCACCTTCAAGGGCACCTGTAGTGCTAAAACTCCAGCAAGAACCACAAGATCCCTAATAAACAGTGATCATTCAAGTCCATTATTATTCATATTCTCCAAATGACATCATTATCATCACATTGATGATTGAATTACCTGGTTTTTCACGGGAGTAACCGCGCCGCGATCTCTCCAATCAAACTCCTCCGGAAGATTCTGAGTAGGGAGAATCGGGGCTTGATTAGCGTCTTTAGGAAGCTTAAACCCACCTTTAACCCCTAAATGCTTTCTCCGAAACTCAGAACGAGTCAGATCCGAAAACTGCGTTACGCCGTGACGAGCAGAAGGATCCATCTTCTGGTGACGCATCGCTCGCAGGAGATTTGCTTTGAAAACAGAGAATCTGTAATAATGCTCCTCAATGGAACCGTAAACCTTGCCGAATTTCTTCTTGAAGAGAGTAAAGTGATCCTCCGATGACAAAACTTTCGGCTCTGTTTCATCAACCACTTGCCTGATCAACACATCTTCGTCTCCACAAACCGAAACAGAGACGAACACAAAGATAAGAGAAACAGAGAACAAAACCCTAAGATGATAATCCATGACTTTTTAAAAAATTATGGAGAGAAGAAAACAGAGCTGAGGGATTAAATAAAAAAATATTCGAAGACGAAATCGAAAAAATCGGACGGTTTGGAACCAATGATAATTTGACACGTGGAAATGTATGACCTGTAGTTGTGATGTTTAGTTGGCACACGCCTACGGAGTCTTCGGTAGTTAGGTAAATAACCGTTATAGGCTTTATCTAACTATGTCGACAAAACCGGTTCGGTTCAAAACAATAAATTCTGTTTTGTTAAGGTTCAAGTTCGGTCTAGTTTTGACGATACAAATACAAAACAAGGTTGTGTTCGCAGCATTCACTACTTCGGAGATTTTTCAGACAGAATCAAAAAACAGATACAAGGAAACTTAAAAATATCAAAACTTACATTTGTTTGATTCAAGTCTCAAGATTCGAACCACCTCCTGACTTGACCGGAACTCTGTTTTTGTGGGCCGGTTTTGGCTGAGCTCTGCGAGAACTTAGACCTGTATTTCTCAATCAACAGATCAAGTTTGTCCACAACTTCTGCACCACCTTGACCTTGACCTTGCTTCTTCCTCTTCCTCTGCCCATTTCTATTCTCTTCACCTCTATCCTCCCCGAACTTCCTCTTCCTTGGTTCGCTCAAATCTTTGGAAATTTTCGGATCTGGTTTCTCAGTTGTCTCTTTCTGTCTCATCAATTGGCCTTTCTTGTTTGAAGACGGTTTTTCCTGTGTGCGTATAGGTCTCTTCTTCTCTGCTGCATTATCTTTTACTGCTATATTGGATTTTGCTTCTTCTTTACTCTCTTCACGTGGTCCCTTCTTAAACCTGGCTGCATTCTCTTTCCTTGGACCAGTGTTATCCCCTTCCCTCGTTTTTCGTTTGTATTTATTGTCAGGTGCCTGTGCTTCGCCGTTCGCCTGCTGCTGATCAGATTCATTGTGTTTCTCGCGTTGCTGAAACTGCTGCTGCTTAGCTTCTCGTATCTTCAGCTTCTGGACATTATCAACAGCAAATTCTATGACAGGGCGGTGTTGAGGACCAAATGTCTCTGCAGAGATAACCAAAACGATTACCATAACATGAAAATTATTATTCTTGGACATTGCATCCTAAATCGTAAGCTAAAGTGATACATGTCTCATCCGATTGGTGAGATAACCATAAAATCATCAAATAGCATATCATTTGGAAAAAAGTACTTGAATTTCGAAGGAAATTTAGCTTTCAGCAAGATCAATTACCAGGATTGTTGTTAAGTACTCTCAGGGCTACAAGAGCATGTTCATGCTCCGTGAACTCAACAAAGGCAACTCCACGGGAGTAGTTCTTAGTATCAACTTTACCTTTCTTCTCATTTTGTAAGAACTTGATCTGCGTAGAAAACAAAGAAACTAGGTTCAGATAATAGAACTATGTTTGAATTGTAGCACAAAGGCGAATAGCTGACCTGTCGAATACACGGCTTCTGCTTTGTAGCTCGTGAGGTAACAGCATCAACTAAGAGCCTGTTTAGTTGCTTTGGATTCATGGACTTGGGCAAATTATAAATCACAAGCCTTGTCCGAGATACATGGAAGTTAGGAGACTGAAGCATTTTCATCTTGTTTTCATGCAATCTGCGAGGACAATCACATGCTCACTCTTCTCTCATCCCAAAGCACTAGACAGTAACATGCATATCTGAGAAAGTAAGAAAAGTTTACCTTCGTCGCTTGTCCATATCTTCCGCAGACACACCCTCAGCAGCAGGTGTATCATCAAGGATCTGACCTTCCTGTGGAAGTCAAAACAGGATGATATATTAGTTCGTATTTGAAAAGCAGGCAGATAATACAATTTCCCAGTATTTGTGAGGGAGAGGGAGAAGTGTGTACTTTAGCAAGATAAAGATTCCGATGGTCAACATTCTTCTCCTCTGTCTTTTTGAGTTCTATGTCCTTTGCAGCTTTCTTACCCACAGCTCTCATAACGTTTAGTTGCCTGCCTTTAAGAAGGACACCGACACCTGAGGCAGTATCGGCAGCTGAAATGGCTGCAACTGATGCATCTGCTGTTTTGAACTTGACAAAAGCAGTCCCTTCTGGCCGTCTGAGAAAGAAAACACAGGGAGAAAAAATGTAAAGCTTTGGGAGCTTGGAAATTTTTTGATGATTGAATGAATTTCAAAGTATATAAGGATACATACTTTGTGACCTTGTGGAGAACCAGGGATAAAGATTCAACTTCCCCAAATACTGTAAACCTCTGTTTGACTTCTTCCTTAGTAACATCAAATGGGAGGTTTCTTATAAATAAAGTTCTCTCAAAATCATCATTATCCTGCGTCTCTTTAGGAGCCACCACTTTAGTTTTACCGGATTTCAAAGGTTCAGATACACCAGAAGAGTCAGCAACTGGCTTAGTTGATGAACTTTTCAGTTTACTTTTATCCGATTCCTCTGTCTCTCCCTCAGGTGTAGCAGTAGAACCTTTTGAAGAAGCAAGCAAGTTCTTAAGAACCTTTCTGGCAACATCTGCTTCATCTTCAAAGTTCATATCGGTCCCAACATCTTTGTCCAGTGCATCTGATTCAGTCAGTTTGTTACTGCCGTCCTCATCATCATCAGTATCATCTCCTGGAGGAGGGTGGCTTTCTACAGCTTCATCAACCTCCTCCAAATCAACACTACTGTTTTCACTGTCCCCATCACTTCCTTCTTTGTCACCTGCCAAGGATCGCGTCAAAAAGTATGACGATCTGTTAGGAGGAGATAAAACAAAACTTCGGCCACTGACTGTATCTGTTTCCCTCATTTACAAGTTGAGTAAAAAAATTGTTTATAATTAACAAGTTTTTAAAAACTCCAGTGATAAAAGGAAAAACAATACGGTAACATACCATCTGCTGAAGCAGTAGTGGCATCAGCAGCACCATTGTAAATATTTTTAGGTACCGCCCAGTCTACAGCTATAGGCCTTTTACCAAACATGTGCCCATTGAACTTTTTAATTGCCTGAAAATGCAAAATTAATTAAGACAAGTGATCCGAATGGAGGATAACCAAATCAAGATACCCATGTTACTAGATCTTACATTTGCTGCATCTTTCTTACACGTGAATTTGACAAATGCAAAACCCTTAGGTAGCCTGCCAAAATATTACACCAAAATGAGGATAATATACAATGATTTATTCATAATCAAGAAATCACTCAGACGAGTTAGAACATACCCAGTTTCAAAATTTTTAGGAATAAAAACATCCCAGACAAACCCTACTGCTGAAAAGACCACTTTAATATCACTAGGTTTAGCCTGCAAAATTCAGAAAAATCCTTGAGAAGCAACGCATTTATTAATGAAATTGTAGAGATAACAAAAAAAAATTCGAGTTTTAAGAACCTGGAAAGGAAGATTTCGGATAATAAGTTTCCACTTCTGAGCCTTTGAACCCTGCCTCCAAATAAAATACCAATAAATTAGGAACTGATTCACATGCTAATCGGTTAACTTCCCAATAGAGCTACAGTGGTGAAAAGTAAATGATGTTCACCTCCCCACCAAGCTGACGAGCCCAAATGAGATTTCCCTTTACTTCTGTTTGATGTAATTTTGCAACAGCGGCACAAGCAGATTTGACACTCGTAAAGAGAACAGCTGATGCTTCTGCCCTGCATCCGTCTTGGGTAAGACCTGAAAAAGTAATAGTTCTTTTGCTTAATAAATGCATCATGAGCACAAAGTCTGGCATGCTCTTATAAGAAAACCAAATAAGTTTATAGCTACATGCCCACAGTAATTATTAACAAGAGAATAGAATGTCTTGCAAACTTTCTTCAAATACTAAAAAGGGTATGTGCACACAGGATTTATGACGTGCTATATATAACAAATAGACGTAGTTAAGTGAAGATATAAAGTAACAAGATAGAATTAAGCCACAAGATAAAGGACCGGGAGGCAACCAGCATCAAAAGAAAACTAATTAATGGAAAACATGAGCAGGAGATGCATTCCAACAGCGATATTTTAAAAATCAACCCCATAAACCTCGACTAGAGGAAGAAAGGTGTTTATACTTATCTTACGAACTTGTTATAGCTAATATAATCTAATAATCAACAGATATTCATGTCCCAATAGTGTTCATTGAGACTAGCCATTTTGTGCACTGACGATTTCGTATGCATAGATCACACAGCTTTGAAGGAAAATTTGACAGTGAACTCAGATTTTAACATCATTTACGAAATAAAAACCTTGTAGCTGATAAATATAACTAATAAACTTAGTTAGGGTATGCAAACAGGCCTTTGCCTCCATTTTCTTTACAAGATTCTTACCATTTTGTTGGAGCTCTTCTTTGGGTAGGGGATATCTGACAGAGCACACAGTGCCAATCTCTTTGACTCGACTATGGACTACCTCTGCCATCTCAGCATTAGCAAGCCCACCAAATATTACAGTTCTTGCAACTCTTCACCCATTTAAAAAAGTAAACATATATAAACAAGAAAAACAAGAACAACAAATCTTTCTAATTACATGCTTAATCTCAACAAAGGCAATAATAAATTCATTGAGGATATATATATCTAGACAAAAATCAGCACATTATTATAAAAATCATACCTTTGCTTATCTGAACATGTTTCTTTATCAGGTAAATCAACATGAAGCTTTGTTGGTCTTTTGCGCTCAATTGGCTTCTCTACTTGTTTGCGCTCAACTGGCTTCTCTACTTGTTTGCGCTCAACTGGCTTCTCTACTTGTTTGCGCTCAAATGGCTTCTCTACTTGTTTGAGCTCAATTGGCTTCTCTGCTTTTTTGCGCTCAACTGGCTTCTCTACTTGTTTGCGCTCAATTGGTTTCTCTACTTTTTTGCGCTCAACTGGCTTCTCTAATTTTTTCTCGGGTGGAGATACTGATGCAAATACAAATTTAATGATAAACTAGAACCTAACAAACTAACTTAGACTCAAAACCAAATGTAGGCAAGCTTATACCTTTCTCGTCTGTCTCAGGGATTGAAGTGTCCTTGTCACTCTGTCCCTGGGAATTATCAGGTACAGAGATCCCTGATTCGGAAAAAGTAAGAAAAATAGAAATGTTAGACAAGAAAAATTAATGTCAAAGGATAGGTGAATGCTGAGATAACAATAGGTGAATACCAACCTTCAGCTGCTTTTGTTCGACGCTCTTGAAGAGAAGGTCGATGTGCAGCCTGTTTAACAGTAATCCTACGGCCCCCAACAGTAGAACCGTTCTTCAACTCAATGGCACGATTAACATCTTCTTGTAAAGCACTAAAAGGAAGAAATTTGGGATTGTAAGAACCAATATCATCACTTTTCCCAGTAAGAAGATAGTTTTCAACAAGTGATTAGCTTACAATTTAACAAACGCAAAGCCGCGGTGTTCATCAGACCCTGCAAAATCAAACAAAGATCATCATTAGCTCCTGATAAGCATGATTATAACTTAAAAACTTCAATTTGTAGTGACATCAAATTCTCACCTTTATTTGTGACCAGAAAGCAACGCCTGACTGGGCCAACTTCACTAAAGGCTTCTTCAAGCTGAAACCATTTGAAGATTACACCAATAAGATTCAAAAATGTCATCGATTTACAGCTCTCCAATCCAAACACCGAATTTTCGATTCAAAAGGATCAACAAAGGTACCTGTGCGTTGGTGATGGAATAAGGCAAGCCAGAGACGCAAACAGTGGCGGCAGCGTGTGGAGATTTCTCTTCTCCATCTTTCCTCTCTCTCTTGTTTTTCCCCATTGATACCTTAAGACTGACTCAACCGAGAGATTACGATTAGGGTTTTTCACAATCTTATTTTTTGAGTTGCAGAGAGATAGAGGAAGAGCTGAGCTCAAGATGATGTGAAGAAGAAATCTAGGGTTTATCTATTAAATCACTAAACCCATGTTAACCGACTAATCCAGATAAAATTACTCCGAATCGAATGGTACGATTTGGGTCGGTTCAATTTTTCGGTTTAGTTTATTTATTTTACTATTCTTTTTTGGCATTAGTGATCGGTTTTATTTTACTGTATTTTTATAAACTCAACAAAAGTGTATATAATTGAAAATTCAAATGAATATAAACTCAAAATTTTTACTAGAAAAGTGTTTCAGATTCAAAAGAAAACAACCAATAGAAACCGGAATCTCGTTGAACCATCAAACGAGATTCAATTTCAATTCGGTTCATCTCTTAAACCCAAATGTCTACAAAATATAAAAACTTAAAAAAGTATGAAAATATTATGTTATCATCTAATTGACCAAACGAAATATCCGGTTTAAACCGGTTATAATCGGTTATCAAATCAGTTTACCTTTGTGTATAAACACTTGATATCTTCCTTCATCTTGGTCGTTTCAAGAAACGCATCACCGGAGTGATCAGCATCAATGGCTCTAAACCCAAAATCCTCTCTTCCTGATCCAACATTCCACTCGAACCACATCTTCGACATCATCTCTTTACGCGTACATGTTTCGTAGTTCTCTTCCTCTGGTGAATCCGCAGCTACGAGCTTGTACGCATATACTTTCCTCTTCTGTCCTGGTCTATAAGCTCGAGCCACGGCTTGCTGAGTCACTGATGGGTTCAGATGAACATCAAGAATCAGAACCCGTGATGCACCCACTAGTGATATTCCTTCCCCACAAGCTTTGATCGATCCGAAAAACACTTTAGCCTCTAGTGAATTGTTGAATCTCTCCATTGACCATTCTCTCTGTTCATTGCTTGAATCACCTGTGATTGTGAACATCTCTTTCCCTAAACGCCAACCTTTCATTGAGCTCATGAGTCTCTCGAGAGTCTTTATTGGAACAATGTATTGGCTAAACACCAAGAGCTTCTCTCCTGTTGATTCACACAGAGCTAAGAGGTTGAGGAAGAATTTCATCTTCACCCCATCTCTCACATTGATCTTTTTCAGCATCTTGTCCAGCTTCATAACTGTTGTATTGTTATCAGAAAAACCCTTTTCCCCGTTGGAAGGGTTTTCCTCCAAGAAAGATTTGAGCTTTGGGTGTATATACAAAGCAGCACCAAGAGAGATCTGCTTGAACAGTTCCATTTTCCTCAGACCTTTTACTTCATCTCTCTGAATTGAGCTCAGGTTGAGCATGACAGTGAACTCACTAAGCCCCGGAAGCAAGCCGCTAAAATCTGCTTTGTGATAATGCAAGATATTACGGGTCATTTCGCGTAGATCCTTTATCAAGCTGGCTTTGGCAGAAAAGTTTGTACTCCTCTGTAATGTAAGCTCTACTGCAGCAAAGAAAGTCCCCTCGATACTACTACTACTCTGGTTCACCTGTTTTCCTCTTGGTATCTCTGCCTTGCTCATGATACGAGAAACAATCTCCCGAGTTCCAGGGCGCTTCAAGAACTTGGGACGAACAAGATCCAAAATGTTAAACACTTCTTCAACGTTGTTTTGGAACAAGGTACCTGTGAGAACCACCTTTCGACGAGTCTTGACACGAGCAAGCGAACTAAGCATGTAGGTCTCCTTATTCCTTGAGGTATGACCCTCATCAAGTATAAGCAACGTTGGCTTCTCAAGCAATATCAGCTTACAATCTTCTGAAGCTGCCTCAAAGTTATCATCGCAGATGATCCTCGTAAACTGTTGGTAACCAAGAAACAGAATGCTTCTCTCCTTGATCCATTGCCCCAAAACCTTCAGTTGCTGCTTCCGTGATTCTGCTTTCACGCTGTAGAAATCAAGCAGGGGAATCTTCTCAACTTCCCACAAAGTAAACTCTCTCTTCCATGACTCTATGATCCCCTTTGGTAGCACAACCAATGGTCTAGCCTGCGGATCCATAGCCATGAAACTCTGCAGAAAGCTGATGAGCAGAAATGTCTTGCCTGATCCCGGAGCATGAGCTAATATGCATCCACCTGGCTCATCTGCTGCAAGGTTGTTACATAAAAATCTAAATCCTTCAGTCTGGTGAGGCCTCATCTCCTGATCATGCCATGGGTGAATGAACATTTTTTCTCCCAAAATGTTTGTATGAGAAGACTGGATTCCTGAGAAATCCCTGCTCGTTTCCCCATTTTCTTTTTCACGCATATAAGTTCTCCTCGATCTCTTTTGCTACACCAGGAAAGAAAGTAGATTGAACTTCTGAATATTTGTAACAAAATCAATATATTTCAGACACAGTTATCAGTGATCACTAACCTTGTTGAACACAACCTCAATCATGCTCTCAATTGGTTTCTTGATAAGTCCACAAACACGACACACTTCTCCAATATCGTCCTTGCAAATGAAGGAATGGTCACAGTCTTCGATTTGTTTGTGATCATTACTTTGTGAATCCTCCACCGTTACCTAGCCATGAACATAGGCAAAGATCAGCGGAAAACGCTGGACAGAGAAGCAGACACCGTACCTGCTCCAGAACTCGAATCTATATGCAAATTAGAGGTGGTCTTCTATTCACTGAAAATGCTTACCTTAATTGATTCTTGAGCAAAAGCCATCTTCCTCCAAAGTTCTTCTTCTTCTTCTGCATCCACATATAGACTTTGATTGTCAATATCAGTAGAATTCCTCGATGAATCCTCCTCGTCATAACCTTGTGGACTCGAGTCAGATCCTGAGCTATCTCCATTCTTCACAACAATCACTTCCTTGAGCTTCTTCAGCCTTTTTTCTAGAGGCTGAAAAATGCAAAACGAGATCATAAAGATTTAAACTTGGCAACAAAAGATGAAACCATATAATAAACAAACATTAATTTGAGTAACTGATTCTTGAGGCAACTCGTCATCTGAATCGATGATAAGATTATGAGAAGACTTGGCTCGTTTGTTGTCTTGTCTAGCTTCGATATCTTCCAATGAGATGGAACCATTCAAATATTCCTGTCTCAGCTTACAAAGTCTCTTTACATCATCAGCAAGACGTCCGTATAAACCATCTTCAAGCCCATCAAGGAGATTCGGTAGACAGAATGGGTCAGGACGCTTGGCAAGTTCTTCTTGAGTAATGCTCCTGCTACGTGACCTTAAATTCCAAGCTGTGAACATCATCAATAACGAGTAAAAATTAGAAGCAGAAACAAAAGGCATCAGCACCAAAATGGGTTTAATTTCTTCAAACAAACCCAAAAAAGAAACGATTTTTTTAGTTGAAAATCTCAACCACTAGGAAAGCTACAGCCAGAAATGAACTTAGTGGAAAACAAAACCCCATGTATGATACAATCAAAAACATAATTGAATCAACAGATTCGGTTTAGCTTTAGAAATCATGCAAAACCCATTTGGCTTTTTAGATTTGCACACTCAAAAGTCTGAATCTTTGAACTTTCCATAAACAGAGAGACTAATCTTCTTCTTTGTCACACCATTGAACAACAAGAGAGGTTACAGAAGAAAAAGAAACGAGTGTAAGTAGTATATAAACGTACGCGTCTCTCTCGGCTTCGAAAATGAAAACTGATTAGTACCCACCATGTTTGATCTTCGCTAAACAGAGCTCCTTAAATCAAAACTACGACTCCAAACATGTTAAAGACTAGAAAGATGCAAGCTTTATGCATGAATCAGAGAGATTTCAAGCAAAGAAGACAAATAGATCTACTTTTTTTCTGGAAAAACTGAAGCGTCTTTTTGTTTCCCATAATAGTAATTAGTCATGGTGGCAAAGTGGCAAAGGAGAGAGACAAGAACAATGACGGTTTCGGAAAGTCAATAAGACAAAACTATATATCTACATCTATAATATCTATACACTTCAACTTGCTCTCTACTCTACTGTATCTTTGTGTGTAAGATATATATGAATGTGTTCTTCAAACTTATGCTTAGTGTACTCATATTTTGGTGGACACATGGTTATGTCTATCTCTCTTACATATTTTTCTATGTTTGAATAGAAATGAGCTATATACCTTGGACAAAAAAAATGATCTATATACATACATGTGCTAATCTTTTTACAAATTGGTGTTACATGATTCAGTGTCGTTCTTTCGGGGACATCCAATAAAAAAAATGATTATGTGCTAATACTTCAATTGGTGTATTAGGGATTCCCTAAATCAAAAAGTTTTAAATTTTGACGGTAAAGAAGAAACTAACTAACCGTTTCGATCTCTATAAAAAGCTAATAAAAAAAAAAAATGAACGCCTTTAAATAATTAGTTTTTGTGGGAAGATTTAAAATACCGTTATGTATATATATAACCTAGCATATTAATTATTTTTATTTGATATATTTGAATCATGTTTATGGTCAATTTTGGAATATTTTCACATAAAGTGACAAATAGTTTCACCTTCACATATATGTCCTTAATATCTGGTTAGATATGTTCTTCACCTTCACATAGATTATATATTTTTTAATTATACATATCAAATTTAACCTTAGTCAAATTTTAACCCAAAAAAAACACCCTTAGTCAAACACTCAATCCTATTAAGTTTTGAAATTGTTTTGGCAAATTATTCAAACATCACTAGTCATTTTCCAATTTTCATACTTATTTACCTAATATAGACTCGTCAATATGGTAATACTATTTTATTTTTTCAACAGCTAGTATAAAATTAAAATTATACTTTTATTTAATAAAGCAAGAATTGCTCGTTGAATACAAATATATTCAAATTATATTTAATTATAGGAAATAATATTAAGAAAGTGCATCAGACGACAACAACCAAAAAAAAAAAAACTTCTTCATTCTTCAACTTGTTTGTGATCATTACTTGGTAAATCCTCCACTGTTACCTAACCAAGAACATATGCAAAAAAAGTCAGCCGGAAACTCTAACCAGATATTCAAGAACTCTAATCTATATATGCAAAGAGAGCTATGTGATTGACTGAATTAAAATGTAAAAGAAGTAACCATAATTGATTCTTGAGCAAAATCCATCTGCCTCTAATGTTCTTCTTATTTTTTTGCCTCTACATATAGAGGAGTTTGATTGTCATTATCAATAGAATTCCTCGATGAACCCTCCCCAACACAACCTTCTTGAAGACATCCTGAGCTATTTCCATACATCACAACATCATAAGAACTGTTTCGAACAGCATTACTAGTAGAAGCCGAGCCTATAGTCAACTTATCATTAGCATAAAACCAAGGCTCATCATCATCCACAACAATCACTTCCTTGAGCTTCTTCGATCGTTTATCATCTGGAGGCTGAAAAATAATGCAAAACGTGATTATAAGTATTTACTAAACAAAAGATGAAATCAAATTAATCAACAAACGTTAAAAGCTTACAATAACTGATTCTTGAGGCAACACATCATCTGAATCGATGATAATAATATCAGCAGACTTGGCTGGTTCGCTGATAATAATATTAGTAGACTTGGTTGGTTCGCTAATAATAATATTAGCAGACTTGGCTGGTTTTTTCTCTTCTCTAGCTTCAATATCTGCCAGCGAGATATAACCACTCGAGTAGTCACGTTTCAGCTTACAAAGTCTCACAACATCATCAACAAGCAATCCGTATTTACTATCTTCAAACCCATCAAAGAGATTAGGTAGATAGAATGGGTCAAGGCGCTTGGCAAGATCTCCTTGAGTAATGCTCTTGCTAAGTGGATTTGGAGGCCAAGCTGTTCATCATCAATCACGAGTAAAAATTAGAAGCATAAACAAAAGGAATCAAACATTTACACCAAAAATATTTTTTTCATTTATTCAAACAAATCCAAAAAAAGAAAATATAGAAGACCTTAAGTAGATTGGTTTTCGCGGGAATATTTAAAATACCGTTATGTTTGTATCATCTAACATATTATTCGATAATTTGTATAACATGAACTATGGTCAATTTCGAAAGACCATAAACATGATGTACAAAAAGAAAGAACATGAAACATGCTTCTTCTTCAAATCAATTGAGATGGGCTCTTACACATCTACAAGTACTATTTTTTTTTTCATGTTATCCCTTCTACTCTTCCAATATAAAAATTTAAGATCCATATTGTATAGATGATTTATGAATAAGAGTCTAATTAAGATTCACATTGGTGATGAAAAACAAAAAAGAAGGGGATTATACAAATAAGAACATCTCTTTATTTCTAATACTTTTTGAAAAACAATAATAAGAAAAAGGACATTCTTTAAAAAGAATGGAGAATATTGTATGTAGACACAAGATCATAAATATATCTATAAAGAAGAAACAAAATCAGATCTGCATTTGCAGCAAACAATGTGTGTGTGTGTGTGTGTTGTGTATGAATTCATATAACATTGGATAACAATGATCCATACCTTTCTTTTGTGGATTTTGTTGATTAGCATCCATTGAATCAAGCAGAAGATTCAGAAATTTTTCTTAGTTTTGTTTGGAATGTGTTTGTTATCAAGAATCAGAGAAAACAAAAACTTTTTGATATAGAAAATGATGTTCTTGACTCATTTATTTATATCATAAAAAAGGAACTAAAAATGCAATTACTTTACCAAAAACGAAAAATATGATATAAGTAAATAAAATTTATAAAATTAGTATAAAATGAAAAATATAATAATAATAATAAGAATAATATTAATAATAAAGAAGTATAGAATAAGATGTTTAAGCTAGCTACTTTTTGTTTCTAGTTTGTTAATAATAATACACACAAAAAACAATTCATAAACTTCTACCAAAAATTAGAACTAATAAAATACTAATTTATTAATTAATTTATTGTTAACAACGTAACTTCAAACGATTGGCGCGAACATTTAAATGACTTATAATTTTAAACAGTTTTGTGGGCAATATTCAAAAATATCGTTAATATTACGATATTCACTAAGTTATTTTATTAGTTATTTTTCAAAAATCTATGAGTGTAGTATTTTTTATTTATCATTGGATTTAATATATATATATATATATATATATATGAGTTATTATTTATTTTCTTGCAAATGTTTGCTTTTTTGTTTATATGAAATGAACAATGATTATTTTATGTATGGTTAATTATCTGGTTAACAATAATATTTTCTTATTTCCATGTAATTTGTTTTGATATAAAATTGTAACCTGTTAATTATTTTAACCTTAGTCAAATTGTAACCAAAAAGAACCCTTAGTCAAACCTGTTAATTATTTTCAAAATTGGTAAATTATTCAAAACGCCAACAGTCAATTTTCATACGTATTTACCTTACATATATTTTCAATACATTAATACTAATTTATTTTATCATATTAAAATCAAATACAAATACACCAAAATATCTATACAAAATTTGCCGGTTGACTACAAATATATTCTTTCTTTTTTTGTCAAACTACTACCACTATATTCAAATTATAAATATAGGAAAGTATATTAAGAGAGAGCTTGATACCACAACAAAAATTACTGTTTCTAAAAACTAACAAAATTACTACACTTCCAATTATAAATTGTTGACTTCAATGAGTTTTTCTTTTTTTTTGGATAGCTAATTAACGAATGTTCAATCAATATAAGGAGAAAGCTTTATATATTTGCTTTTGAAGTAAATAAAAAGTATATGGTTGACTACTACAAATATCAGTGTTAAGCATTAATTGTTTCAAATTAGCACTTAGCTATTATTGTTTTTTCGTAATTGACTTCAAATTGATGTGACCACATGATGAAATTCTAACATTCTTGTCGCTAACAAACTGCATTATTGTTTCTTATTAACCCTAACTCTCTCACTAATCGATACCGCAATAAACGTAACTCATACTAGGATTCATCTAACCTATAATACGTCTTTCCGTAATTCTTTATAATTTGGTGCAACCTTGATGGATCTCCCGATAACAGATATTTTTATATAGTTTGTCATTGTTGACACACTTGCCATTACTTTGACATGTATTTGTTTTTCATCATTTGGCATGCAAAAAGCAAGAAACAAAATGAACCTAATTAAAAGGAGACATTCCACTCGATTATGGCATAAGGCATTCCAAGACTCACGCGATCAAATAAGGAGTCCAAAGACTGCTAGACCAAAAAGGCCAGAGATATTGTATAGAGAACCAAGGAAAGTCCATGGATCCTTCCAAAAGGAGATACATCGAGTCATCGACCATGACAGAGCCTCAAGATTTGGTTCAAGGGGTCTCCGAAAATGGCAAATGTAATTCAGCTGAGGGTTTAGTTCCATAAAGCTCGCTACAATTAAAATTAAACCTGTAAGGATTTCTTGACCTCAAGCTGTCGACTTAACTTGAGAGTAAGCCCCACAAAACCAAGAACAGAAAGGACGGATAAGAGCTTGAATGAGAGACAGAGAAAACAGATCAATAGGTGAGTGTTTTTGTGTGTGAGATAATAAGAAGAACACAGAGAGTTTGTTAACCCAGTTCACCACCGAAGTAGCTACGTCTGGGTCGAGTATGATACTCGGAATCCACTAGGTTCAATATAGAACTTACACCTAGAAACAATAAGTGACGCACACCAATGCCCTTCACTAGCACTTGATGTTCACTCTATGTGTTTCTAGCCTTAGAGAATACAAGAAAAGTTTAAGCTTATTACAAGTATTCTCTCCTTAGTCTATATCACTCAATCTCACTCTACACTCTCTCAAACCTAACAAGCCTCTTATATAGCAACAAGAGGTAACCTATGCAATGACCTAAAGCAGCCGCTCCTCTCACTTTGTCGCTGAGCACAGCTCATAGGAGTCGCCATCACCAAATCAAGACAAAGACTGCTTTAACCAATTGGGAGCACCAGAGGACGAACGAGTACGGACTCCTTGCTGTAAATGTAGCCGTTTCCCCTATCTGTGGTCCCAAAAGCAGTTTCACCATGGTCTCATTTACATTCACCTCAGTAAAACATTTAAATCCAATGAGTCATCATCTTGATGGGACTAGTAGCTTGATCATCAAGGTTTCATCTTCACAAATCTCCACCTGAAACTTGATGATAAAACCAAAAACTTGCACAAACTGTCAATGAGAGAGATAAGAGAGTACCCCGAGAACCTAGTTGTAGGATTCCATACTCGGATTCCTCCTGAGTTTTACTACTCAGGCTTGACCTGTAACAAGGTCAAAGCCGCCTGAAACTTGTTTACAGGCACGATCTTGGTGAAGATATCAGCTGGATTCTTTTCAGTGTCAATCTTCACCACATCACCATCACCATTAGCAATTATGTCCCGAATATATTGATATCGAACATCTATATGCTTCGTTCTTTCATGATGAACATTATTCTTGGAGAGTGCAATAGCACTTTGAGAATCACAAAAGATCTCCACGCTCTTTTGTTCATAACCAAATTCCTTCAACAAACCCTTCATCCACACTGCTTCTTTCACAGCTTCAGTTAGAGACATGTACTCTGCCTCTGTAGTTGAGAGAGCTACAACTCTCTGTTGACCTGATTTCCAACTGATAGTGCTTCCTCCAAGAGTAAACACAAGCCCTGTAATTGATCTTCTCCGATCTTTACATGCAGCGTGGTCAGCATCGCAGTATCCCACAACCTTAAAGTCACTGCTTCTCTTGTATTGCAACTTAGTTCCCAGTGAGCCTTTGATGTACCTCAAGACCCATTTGACTCCAAGCCAGTGTTCTCTAGCCGGTTGACTCATGTAGCGACTAATGATTCCAACAGGATAAGCTAGATCAGGGCGAGTACCTATCATTGCGTACATGATACTTCCTACTGCACTTGAGTAGGGAATTGACTTCATGTAGTCCTCGTCTTGCTCTTGCTTCTCAACTGTGGCTGCTCGCATCTTCAAGTGAGCTCCAAGTGGTGTCACCACATGTTTTGACTCTGCCATGTTGTAAGTCTCAAGAATTTTATTCAGATAGCCATTCTGTGACAGCCACAGAGTGTTCTCTTCTCTATTTCTGATAATCTCCATACCGAGGATTCTTTTAGCAGCCCCCAAATCCTTCATGTCGAATCTCTGACTGAGTTCTTCTTTAAGCTGAGATATATCTTCTTTGTTCTTAGCTGCCACTAGCATATCGTCCACATACAGAAGCAGATAAACCCTTGAACCATCACTCAATTCCTTAATGTATGCGCAACTGTCATACAAACTCCTTATAAAGCCAATCTCAGACATGTAAGCATTAAACTTCTCATTCCATTGCTTTGGAGCTTGCTTGAGTCCATACAGTGACTTATTAAGAAGACAAACTTCATCTTCTTTAAACATTTCTTCATAACCTTCAGGAGGTACCATGTAAATCTTCTCTTTCAGCTCACCGTGTAGAAATGCTGTCTTTACATCAAGTTGTTCCAGCTCCAAGTCTTCTTGAGCAACAATAGACATCAGTATTCTAATGGAGACATGTTTCACAACAGGAGCAAAGATCTCATGGTAATCGATTCCTTTACGTTGAGCATACCCTTTGGCAACAAGCCTTGCCTTGAATCTACCTTCTTCAACTCCAGGAATCCCAAGTTTAAACTTGTAGATCCACCTACTACCAATAACCTTCTGATGTTGAGGTCTTTTGACCACTGTCCAAGTATGGTTTTTGATCTGTGACTCCATTTCTTCATTCATAGCAAGTTTCCACTTATTCCAATTCATGCTTCTTTTAGCTTCACTGTAATCTGCAGGTTCTATTTCTCCACTGTCTTCTGTAGTATAGAGAGCTTCAGCGAGATAGTCTTCATCATCAAACCTCACTGGAGCTCTGATTGTTCTTCTATCTCGATCTCTCACCAGTTGATAACTCAGTGGTGACTGAATTATATCAGTTTCTGAGTTAACTCCTTCACTGTAGGTTTGAGTGGTTGCCGGACTTGGATTGAATGGAGACTGAGCTTCGACAATCGGATCATCTCCACCTGAGGTGATAACTTCTTCATGATCAAGATCCAAATCCAAATAAGAGCTTGGTGGTGCCTCGTTTTCATCTTTCTCAGCATCTTTACTCTGCATCATGTCCTTGTAAGATGCATTTTCTTGAAAAATCACATTTCTGCTCACCACACACTTCTTCTCTTCTAACAACCAAATCTTGTAACCCTTAACACCAATAGGATATCCTACTAGTATTCCTTTCTTAGCTCTCGGATTGAGCTTTCCATCGTCAGTGTGAACAAACGCAATGCACCCGAATCTTCTTAAGTAGCTGTAGATTGGTGACTTCCCTGACCATCTCTTGTCTGGTACTTCATAGTTTAGAGCTGATGATGGGGTTTTGTTGATGAGTATAGCTGTCGTATGAGTAGCCTCTGCCCAAAACTTCTTTGGAAGACCAGAATCACTAAGCATACTCCTGACTTTCTCCATTAAGGTCCTGTTCATGCGCTCTGCAACACCATTCTGTTGTGGCGTGTATGCACACGTTCTATGCCATAGAATCCCTTTCTGTGAGCAGAACTCATCAAATGACCTGTTACAAAACTCAAGACCATTGTCTGTTCTAAGAGTTTTTATCCTCTTGTCAGTTTGGTTCTCAACAAGGTTAGCCCATTCAACAAATTTATCAAATGCCTCATCCTTAGTCTTCAGGAAATAAATCCTAACTTTTCTAGTGTAATCATCAATAAACGATATGAAGTATTGACATTTACCTAGAGAGAATGGCACTGATGGAGCTCCCCATAAATCCGAATGCACATACTCCAGCTTCTCTCTTGTATCATGTTGAGCTAAGTTGAATCCAATCCTCTTAGCTTTCCCGTATATGCAGTCCTCACATGTCTCCAGCTTGGACACTTTTTTCTTGTCCAAAAGACCTTTTTTCAGCAATAAATCCATGTTCTTTTGACTCATGTGTCCCAATCTTCGATGCCACAAGATTGTGTCATCTTGTCTCTTCACCACAGAGAGAGACTCTTCTGTTACTGGTCTCCACTGTAACAGGTAGAGTGTATAACACCTTCTTACTGTGAGTAGAACACTGTCTCCCGCAATGATGCTCAGTGTTCCATTTTCTAACTTGAAACTGTAGCCAGACTTCTCAAATGTTCCCAGAGATAAAAGATTCCTATCCATTTCTGGAATGTATCTCACATTTGTAAGACGAACCACCATTCCTGCTTCATTCTTAACCCGGATTGTGCCTATTCCTCTGACCTTTGAAACAGTCTTGTTTCCCATCCTCACAGACCCACCAGCATCCTCATTCAAATCTTCAAACCATTCACGCTTGTATGTCATGTGGTAACTACAGCCAGTGTCCATGACCCATTCGTCCTCAAGATGTATGTCTGTAGAAGACAAAGCTTCAGAAACATAAAGCCCATTAGCTTCAGAGTAGTTACTGCTACCGTTTGATGATTCACCTTTGTTGTTGTTGTTAGTTGTCTTTGTCTGAGGTTGTGTTTTGTTCTTGTTAGGACATGAACTCTTGAAGTGTCTGTGAGACCCAGTCCCGGACGTCTCGGCGTCCGGCGACCGTGTACTCAAGTTCGCGCCTCTCCCCGGCCGAACCCCTTAATTTTTCGCGATTCAACATAGAATTGCCTTTACGAGGCTAAATTCTATAATCGCTCTCTTATTACACAGCGGAAGTCTTTCTAACCTTGGTTTAATTCTAACCAACTCTTGTACCAGTTTCATCGTCTTTGTCCCTTAGACTTAGATCGATCCTTTACTCGGTCAAGACATCCATATGTTCGCTAACCATTCTAAGCCAAACAATCGCATATTCCTTTATCCTACTTTCACGGTCAATTACCAAACGTCTATCTTAACTAATAAGCTAGATCGTTACATACCTTGGCCAATATGTGGATTTGATTCCTTAGCCCGTTTGTCGCCTTACTCCATTCGTTCAACGACTCGTTATCGGTCGTGAATTGATGAACCAATCCCTATCGTTACTTAGCCATACAACCAACCAACCCCACTGGTCTAAGTACAACGATAGAGATTGGGGATCGTACGATTCCCTTGGTTTCCGATGGCCGAATCAAGCTCTTGGCTTATTGGTCCATTCGTTCTCCAAACGTACGCCCCTCCGGCTACATGGTGGACGATTGAGCCCTCGGCTTATCGAACCATCCATGTTTCCGTTCCGGTCGTTTAACACTACGACCGCCCACGGTTTACTAACCGTTTACCCGTTCGGTCCATGGTGGTCGATAAAGCTTTCAGCTTAATGATCCATCCATGCGGTCCGAACGATATCCTTATCACACCCAACGGTCCGTGGATTCATCCACTGGATCATCGTAGGCTAGCCCATGAAATCTTTCTTCCGTCGGTCTTAGGTTTGCTTGTGGGTCCAACATCCGTTTTGTCCATCGGTTCCCACCGTGGACTTTCCCGTTGGTTATCCGTCGAGTCACCCTTTGGACTTACCGATCTCTGATCGGTTTCACCATGGCTAAGGAGATAGATACATGAAGGCGGCCGCGATGTTGATCCTATATGGTGAATCACGTTCCTTACCCATTCTTGGTGCTTTCTCCCTTTATCGGTAAGATTGCATCCATGGGCGACCCTTGGGTGTGTTCGGATGCACTTATCCTTGTGCTTCCTCGAACACTTTTCTCGATCCATCCCATCCGACGATTGGTCTGTCTGACCCGTTCCGTCAGACGATCGGCTTGTCCCATCCGACCCGTCCGACGATCGGTCTGTCCCATCCGTCTGGCCGATCTGATCCGTCTGACGATCGGTCTGACCGATCCTATCCAACGATCTGTCTACCAGATCCGATTCGTCTCTAAGACGAACGGTCTACCCTCTCCATCCTCTACACTCCATCGAATCGTTGGACCGGAAGGTAGCATGCGCATCAGTTCGATTGAGTTATACTCGCCGAGCCGCACCCCCTTTCCGACCAACAACTCTAGGATGTGTTGGGACTCCTTTAAGAATGTTTTATGATGTTTTGGATGTTGTGAGATGATGTGAGATTATTCCAAAGGCCTTGGGCGTCCTCCCTTATATAGGGGGCGAATAGATGCTTCCCAAAGCATCACATCCGTTCCTTGCACCCTTCCGAAAGGTCACATCCGTTCCTTTCACCCTTCCGAAAGGTCACATCCATTCCTTGCATCCTTCCAAAAGGTCACATCCGTTTTTTGCATCTATTGGGCGATGCAACCGTTCGTTGGTACCCGCTCGACCTTACACGTTTTGGCCGAGACACCTCTTCACCCGTGAGCTACCACAGTCCACCAGCTCGAGTGTCAGCTGACTGGACCACCCAGCTGGGTCAGTACCCGATCAGCTCACTGAGCTCAATCGAGCTGTCGGTCTGCTCACCTAGCTGAGCTAGCTAGTCTTCCAGCTGGTTTAGCTCACCTAGCTTAGCTAGCTAATTCATCCTAGCTTGTCTAGCTCACCTAGCTGGTTCAGCTTGAACTTTCTCGTTCTTCCGACTAAGTATTTTAGTCCGTTTCTTGACCATGGTCTAGTTTTCTCCTAAAACAACCTGGCCTCTTTATGAACGCGGGACGCGATCGTTACAGTGTCCCTCTTCACCGCAAATCCAACAACCCTTCTTAGATCTAGATTTGGATCTAGACTTCTTGTTGTTGTTGTTGTTGCCTCGCTGTTCAGTCCTTCCTCTTGTCTCAGTCTTTTCCTTGACAAAGAGACCTTCAGCCTGACCCTTAATACTCTTCTTGTTAGACCCTAACTCTAGTTCCTTAGAGTAGATAGCTGCTACAACCTCATCTAACGATAAAGTGACTCTTCCTAACCCATACTTCAGAGTATCTCTAAGTTGATCAAACGGCTTAGGTAATGACATGAGTAGTAATATAGCTTGGTCTTCATCAGAAACTAACACGTTCGTGTTCTCTAAATCAGCTATAATACGCAAGAACTCATCTATATTACCTTCTATGCTGAGGTTTTCTGACATCTTGAAGCTGTAAAGCTTCTGTTTTTGGTAGATTCTGTTTGGTAGCGCCTTAGACATGTACAGTTTGTCAAGCACGCCTAGCATAGCAGCTGCAGACTGCTCCTTCTTAATCTTCCTCAAGACTCTATCAGTAACACTCAGCACAATGGCGCTTCTCGCCTTTCTCCTTTTTTCTTCCAAGAGCTCTCGTCTCAGTACCTCTTCCTTCTCTTCTTCTTCAGTAAGCTGCATCTCTGCAACTTTCTCCACCAAATCGTCTTCTTCCTTAAGAGCCACACTCAGGCCTAGAATGTCTAGATGCGCCATGAGCTTCTCTTTCCACATCGTGTAATCCCCACGACCATCAAACTTTTCAACCTCTATTCTTGCTGCAGACATAGTTCAGGATCTTTGAATCTTTAGAGATCCACAGAACAATGAACCTATGGCTCTGATACCACTCTGTAAGGATTTCTTGACCTCAAGCTGTCGACTTAACTTGAGAGTAAGCCCCACAAAACCAAGAACAGAAAGGACGGATAAGAGCTTGAATGAGAGACAGAGAAAACAGATCAATAGGTGAGTGTTTTTGTGTGTGAGATAACAAGAAGAACACAGAGAGTTTGTTAACCCAGTTCACCACCGAAGTAGCTACGTCTGGGTCGAGTATGATACTCGGAATCCACTAGGTTCAATATAGAACTTACACCTAGAAACAATAAGTGACGCACACCAATGCCCTTCACTAGCACTTGATGTTCACTCTATGTGTTTCTAGCCTTAGAGAATACAAGAAAAGTTTAAGCTTATTACAAGTATTCTCTCCTTAGTCTATATCACTCAATCTCACTCTACACTCTCTCAAACCTAACAAGCCTCTTATATAGCAACAAGAGGTAACCTATGCAATGACCTAAAGCAGCCGCTCCTTTCACTTTGTCGCTGAGCACAGCTCATAGGAGTCGCCATCACCAAATCAAGACAAAGACTGCTTTAACCAATTGGGAGCACCAGAGGACGAACGAGTACGGACTCCTTGCTGTCAATGTAGCCGTTTCCCCTATCTGTGGTCCCAAAAGCAGTTTCATCATGGTCTCATTTACATTCACCTCAGTAAAACATTTAAACCCAATGAGTCATCATCTTGATGGGACTAGTAGCTTGATCATCAAGGTTTCATCTTCACAAAACCATAACACGTAATATATGGTCCCCAATTGAATGATTTAATTAAGACCGTAAAACATTATTGATTTATGATTTAATATTATTGATTTTTCATGGATCTTTTGTCTAAAATTCTCTTTATGATATTTTTTTTGATGTTTTACTTTTGGTATTTCAAATTATTCTTTATATATTTTGTTTGTTTGAGCTTTGATTCTATTTTAAAATATTAGAATTTCTTATTTATAAATCACAATATTTCATTTCTTATAGCATATATGAACGTTTAAATCGCCTACAATCATCTAGATTGCGATTAGGTGTTCCAACGCTTCCTCAAACAGCTCTACAAATACATTCTCCAACAACGCAACCATAATAAAAGTCTTTTTGGCATCGATGAGATTGGGGACAATCACGATCCGTCTTGCACCGATCCACCTTCGTCGGCTTAATCTCAGCTGTTAGACTCTCTTTTAATGTCGAGCTAGTGGCTTGAATTCCAGATATATTCACCAACAGCGTGCCTATAAAATGCAAACATATACCACATTTTATTTAGTCTCTTAGATTGATTTAATCAATATATATATAGAGAGAGAGAGAGAAGCTAACATGAAAGACAAAGAACGAAAACGATGAAGATTGTAGTTTTTGATGCGGCCATGTCTTTAGCTTGAAATATTTGGATATGAGGATTATTTATGGTTTAGAGTTTATAAAACACGTTATGATATCTGTATGTGGTGGTTTGGATGCTTATATATTGTGCCTTGGAGCATGAAATTGGTAATTTAATTAATACATAATAGAACTTTGACAAATAAGATTTTGGCAATTAATTTATTAGTGAAGACTGAAGACTACGAAGGAGAAAGTTAGGAATAATTTACTTTCCTATGATCTTATACTATTTAAAATAATATTTTATGTAATTCCTTCTCATTCATAATTTGTTATACCATTTGGAAGTAATATTTGATATATATGAGATTTACATAATTTATCCACCTCATTTGGAATCATATCACAAAAATATTTTTCACCAAATTTGACAAGGAACAAAAAGAAACAATATTCTTTCCTTTTATAAAAAATGTAATATTAATTTATTTAACAAAATGGATTATTTACAAGAAAATATACAAATTTCACGAAATAAAAGAAATATTTCTTATAAATTCCATGAAATTTGTTTTTTTTTGTAAATAAACCATTTTGTAAAATTAATTAATATTACATTTTTTAAAAAGTAACAAAGGTTTTATTCCCTGTAGTTTGTTCTATTTCATTTCTCTTCATTCTTTCTTCTTTTTGTTCCTATTATTTTAGGAGTTATTATTAAAAATAGGCATTTGTTGGGTTGGAAATTAGAGATTAGGAAATTTTGTAATGCTTTACAGAATTAAACATTTCTGGTTTTGTGTCTTGACAATTTTACCCTTCATTCCACTAGAGCGAATAATGAAAATTTAACTTAGCTTTCTAATGACTGAAGTGAATGCCAATAATTGTAGATCGATTATGTGCTAGGATTTGTTGCTGTTGGGATTAGTGGACAAGATTAATTTTCATTTACAATGGATATGTTTAAGCTACGAAGTTGTTGTGTACAATTGTAGATTTTTGAAACTGTAAAACAAGATTAGAAAAGAAGAACATCACAGGAGAAACCTGATTGAGGTCACAATATTACAAAATTTACAACTTTTGCAGAAACGAATATTGGTTTGGGTGTATACACCACCGAGACATTAGTAGTATTTGGTTCATGAAATGAAATCATTTTTTTTTTTTTTTGAATACCAGAGATTCTGGGTCAAAGTCCGTAATCCTCCCAAATCTGAAACCACAGCATATAATATTAGTTTAGTCTCAAGCGTCACTCGAACCGGCAACCTCTAAGCTTCACCTAGGGTTTTTACCAATTAAGCTAACGATATTTGGTATAAATGAATTCTTTTTTAGTTACACTCAGATGGATACTAGGCTTTACAGACAAAGAAGTCGAGAGTGCACAAGCACCAATCCTACTAAATCCATTTTGATCACTTCACAACATGATATCAAGTGAAATGGATATTATTTATGAGGAAGTGTAATTTAATAATCTAGGTTACACCTATGTGTATATAATGCAACAAACAATCAATTAGTAAAACTACACCCCAAAGCGAATTACAAGATCAACACAAAGAGTCACATAAATGTGCATTCAAGAAATGACAATAAACACTAAGGTCTTGAATATGGGAGAACCCAATTAGACGAGATAAAATGCAAGCCAATAACAGGTAATTAGGACTACAAAACAAAGAGATAAAATGCATAACATGATTCAAAATTGGAAACTAAATTGAACAATCAATGAGCTAACTAGGGCTATTAGAGTAATCAACACAAGAGAATGCATCAAGGTAAAGAAGGAGAATCAAGCACATACATTAGTCGTATGTGACTAACGACCAATGAATTAGTGAAACTAAACCCTAAAGTCAATTACAAGTATCATCCCGAGGGAATTACATAAACACCTATTGAAGAAAGGAAATACTAAAGACCAGAGAACCCAATGGGCATGATAAAACACAAGGCAAAGAGCTCTAAGTATCATGACAGAGAAGAAGAGGTAACACACCGAATTCAACACACAATGAAGAAAGAACATTACACCATGAGAGACGTACGATGCTTCCATTCAGTATCCATTGTAGGAATTCATCAAACCAGAGAAAGCATTACTTGAATATACATTCCATCAACCAAGCAAAAAGTCGTGACTGAAATAAACTACAAATTCAACAAAACAAACGTGTTTTGTTTTTATCAAAACGTCATTGTCTAGATTTATTGAATTAAGCTTTAACTCTTAGCAAATGATTGAGATAGTTTAAACAAATATCAAGAACTTAACCTAACGTAAGCTATAAACTCTATATAAAAAAATCCATCAGTAGAGATAGTTTATAAAATTTGAAAAGAAAAAAATTAAAAGGCTTGAGTCCGATCAAACTACTAATTAAAAGCCATCACTAAATTGAGCAAGAAGGTGTAAAGACATTTATATGAAAAAAAATATATATCTTTTTAATTAATGTTTTTCAAACATAAGTTTACATAAAAAATAAAAATTCACTCGAATCAAAATTTTGTTTTGACTCGAATCGAATTGAATTAAAAAAGTCAACTACACTAAATATTCGAAAGAGGAAACTAACAAGTTTACACACAAAAAAGCCCACGTGACTCTTTTTTCTCCAAGAGACGTCTCTTTTCCTCTTCTCTCCTTTGTTCTTTCTTCCAAATTTCCCAAATCCCTCCACAATAAACCCTAGAAAATCAAAATTCGCTACTATTTCTCTGTTCCCTAATTTCTTTCGATTTCAATTCATTAGTCCTAAAAAGCTTTAATTTTTCTAATCCCCCAGTTCTCCTTCTTCTGCTTCTGAATCGTCGTTTAACGTATTGCTCCGTCTTTTCACTTTCTCCGCCATGGCTACGCAACAACAGCAATCCGCCATTAAAGTAAGCTCTGAAGGTGAACTTAAGCTTCTTTTTATTGGGGTGTTTTCAAATTGAAGTCTTTTCAATTCTCCTGTGTTTGGTTTTAGGGCGCGAAAGTGCTTATGGTTGGAGCTGGTGGGATTGGTTGCGAGTTACTTAAGACTCTTGCTCTTTCTGGATTCGAGGACATTCATATTGTAAGTTTCTCAATTTCTTTCCACTTTTTCTGTTTTCGTGACTTTTAGTATTCTTAACTTGTGATTTCTTCTTCTTCTCTATTGAGATTCTGGGTCACAGACGAAAGTTTAAGCATTTCAAATCTCCTATTGTGCTACTGGATTTGATTGGCATTTAGGGTTATTGATGATTTGAGTAATTTCAACATCTTTGAGCTTTTAGATCAAGTTAAGTTTGACTTGGAAGATGGAATCATATGTCTCTAGGAGGACTCTCTGTTTAGCTGTCTTCGCCAATAGGTTTAGTGTAATTTCTAAGACTAGTTAGGCTATTTATAATTTGGTGTGCATGAATTGCTTCTGTTTTAATTTTCGGATTTTGTAGATTTATGATTGATGTTTTGTATCAGAAACCATCGGATTTCACCTGTGCTCCTACTGGATTTCTGTATGAATAGAGCAGGGACTTATAAGATTAGTTTGTAACCGTGATTAAGTTACTGAACTCTTGTGTTACAGATTGACATGGACACTATTGAAGTCAGTAACCTGAATAGGCAATTTCTATTCCGTCGTTCTCATGTTGGGCAGTCTAAGGCTAAGGTAATTTTGCTTGAGCTAAGTCCAAGGAAAGCCAGTTCATAAGAGTTAATATATTTTTACCATATCACCAGGTTGCCAGAGATGCAGTCTTGAGATTTAGGCCTAACATTAATATAAGATCATACCATGCAAATGTGAAGAATCCCGAGTTTGATGTTGATTTTTTCAAGCAATTTGATGTTGTTCTGAATGGGCTGGACAACTTGGACGCAAGGCGTCATGTGAATCGCCTTTGTCTTGCAGCTGATGTTCCTCTTGTAGAAAGTGGGACAACGGGCTTCCTTGGACAGGTTATTCTGCTTGCCTTTTGGTCTTGCAGCTCTTCTTTCTCTTATCATTATTCTATGAGTTAGATGCACTACAATGTTAGGCTTGAATGGTGTACTGTTGTCATTTCTCTCGTATCTGACTTTGCAATACTTGCTTGTAAAAATCAGGTAACTGTGCATATAAAGGGAAAAACAGAATGTTATGAGTGCCAAACCAAACCTGCTCCAAAGACTTATCCTGTGTGTACAATAACCAGCACGCCAACTAAGGTATTAACACTGTCTTGTTTGTTCCAAATTTTTGTGAATCTTGGGGAAATTATATTCTATCTTGGCTTATATAGTATTATCCTAAGCATAGAGCTTGTTTTTGATGTGCCGATGAATTTTGAATTGATTCTGCAGTTTGTGCACTGTATTGTATGGGCAAAAGACCTGCTCTTTGCAAAGTTGTTTGGCGACAAGAATCAAGATAATGATCTTAATGTGCGATCCAACAATTCTGCAAGCTCATCCAAAGAAACAGAAGATGTATTTGAACGTTCAGAAGATGAAGATATTGAGCAGTATGGTAGGAAGATATATGATCATGTGTTTGGTTCTAACATTGAAGCGGCTTTGTCCAATGAAGAGACATGGAAAAATCGCAGACGACCAAGGCCTATATACAGTAAGGATGTCTTGCCTGAAAGTCTGACTCAACAAAATGGAAGCACTCAGAATTGTTCTGTTACTGATGGTGATTTAATGGTCTCTGCCATGCCATCGCTTGGCCTGAAGAATCCACAGGAATTGTGGGGTCTAACGCAGAATTCTCTTGTGTTCATAGAAGCATTGAAGTTGTTCTTCGCCAAGAGAAAGAAGGTCTGTGTGGTCCTTTTTGTAAACTCTCCTTGTCTATAGATAAGTTTCGGTGCACTGATTAATTCATGGTTTTATCGATATGCTGCCACAGGAAATAGGACACCTTACTTTTGACAAAGATGATCAGTTAGCTGTAGAATTTGTTACTGCTGCTGCAAATATCCGTGCTGAGTCTTTCGGAATTCCTTTGCACAGCCTTTTTGAAGCGAAAGGTATTGCTGGAAACATTGTTCATGCTGTTGCTACGACCAACGCCATTATTGCTGGTTTAATTGTCATTGAAGCAATCAAAGTGCTGAAAAAGGATGTGGACAAGTTCAGGTTTGTTACTTTGAAATCGTCTGTGTTTCATAAGGTTTTAGCGTTCTTGATATCTATTTAAAAATCATTTTTGTTCTCTCTAGAATGACATATTGCTTAGAACACCCAAGCAAAAAGCTGCTGCTTATGCCAATCGAGCCATATGAACCTAATCCTGCTTGCTATGTCTGTTCCGAGGTATACACATCATTGTTGTTTAGCCTTCTTTCATAAGCTTCCTTGTATTACCAGTCATCTGATTTTCTTTGTGGTTTTTATCAACAGACCCCATTAGTACTCGAGATCAATACTCGGAAATCAAAACTACGGGATCTAGTTGATAAAATTGTGAAAACCAAGCTTGGAATGAACCTACCGTTGATTATGCACGGGAATTCGCTTCTGTATGAAGTTGGCGATGATCTTGATGATATTATGGTTGCAAACTACAACGCTAATCTTGAGAAGGTTTGGTCTTGATTGTTCTACCATTTGCAATTAAAACACAGGTTTAGATATCGCAATTTCTCACATGCTTGTAATCTTTTTCAGTATCTATCAGAACTTCCTTCTCCCATTCTTAACGGAAGCATTCTCACAGTCGAAGATCTTCAACAAGAGCTATCTTGCAAGATAAATGTCAAGCACAGGTTTTTTTCTGAAATTTTGAATCCTGTTTTAAATTCAGTTTGGTTTCTGATTATATTACCATCGACTTTCCCTAAACTCTTCCATTTCACTGAATCACGAAATCAAGATGGGTTATCATTAGACATCATCCTAGGATTCTCAAATGTAACTATTAGGAGAGTCCTTACCATGTTTGAAACTGGCAGACGTTTAACGCATCCTTTACTTATTCTGTTCTGTCACAGGGAAGAATTTGACGAGGAAAAAGAACCTGAAGGAATGGTACTCTCTGGATGGACACCATCTCCAGCTACCAATGGCGAGAGCGCATCAACATCAAACAACGAGAACCCAGTTGATGTTACAGAGAGTTCCTCAGGATCCGAGCCTGCTTCTAAGAAGAGAAGACTCTCTGAGACCGAGGCCAGTAATCATAAGAAAGAAACAGAGAACGTCGAGAGTGAAGATGATGATATCATGGAGGTTGAAAATCCCATGATGGTGAGCAAAAAGAAGATAAGAGTTGAATAGGCCCCTTTTTTGAAAGATCTGATCCCTAAATGCTTGCTTTATTTATTAGCTTCTTTTTACTTCGATCTAACTTTCTACTTTCTGAAATTATGCCACAAGAATTACAAAGTATGATTTAGGGATTCTTTGATGAAGAAGAAAACTACTCAGATTGTTAAATATTTACTAGGACAGGATCCTTTGGATGAGGAGCTCAGGAACTCATTTTAAGGAAGCAATTTTTGCTTTCCAGAGATTCCTGTTATGTTTTCACTAACTGTAAGAGCTCCCTTGTATCTTTATTTCTTCGAGTTATCAAATTTTCTGTTTTTTTTTTTGTTTTTTTTTGTTTAAGAAATCTCAAACTACTTTTTCAATATTAATAGACTAAAGAATCGGTTGATTATGAAAAGATTTACATACAGTTTATTTGAAAATTTGTTTTTTGAAACTAAGTATCAACAATAACCTATTACACCGCTGTAGAATACATTTCCGTTACAAAGCAAGATAAAAAAAAAAGAAAAAAATTTACCTTACAAATTATACAACAAATCCGATTACCTCAAGAGGATCAATGTTTCATTTTTCTAACTCTTCACACCGTTTGGTTTGGTGCAAATGCTTCATCAGTTTATTATCTTCCGTTAAGGCTAGCAAACTGAGTAAACATGGTGGTTCCAGAGTGTTGGTCCACCGTTGAGTCATCCTTCTCTTCAGTCTGAGAAACTGGACGTTCACTTGCTGCAGCAGTGGTGGCAGCAGGTGAAGTCGGCGCAGCAGCAGGGACAGCCACAGGCTTGGGAGTCTCAACCTCCTCAGCCTCAGCTTTACCCTGAGAAAAAGCCTCTTGAAGCTGAAGAGCATATTCTAAGTTCCACAATACATCTCCCATTGTTGGTCTATCAACACCATAATCTGCTAAACACTTCTCTGCAGCTTCTGCAAACTTTTTCATTGATTCAGGATTCACAGCACCAACGAGATGAGGGTCGATGATCTTTTCGAGTAAACCTTTTTGTTTCCATAGCATAGCCCATTCGGCTAAGTTAACTTGTTCCCTTGGAAGCTGAGGATTAATGGCTGGTCTTGCACATAGAGCTTCTAGTAGAACAACACCAAAGGAATAAACATCGGATTTGTCTGTAAGTTGCTGTCTCCTGAAGTATTCCGGGTCTAAATACCCAAAACTACCTTTCACAGCCGTACTAACATGGTTTTGTCCAAAGGCAACGTCTTTGGAGAGACCAAAGTCAGCAACTTTTGCAACTAAAGCTTCATCAAGAAGAATATTTGTGGATTTGACGTCACGATGGATAATGCCTTGAGCTGTTCCTGTGTGTAAATAGTGAAGTCCACGAGCAGCTCCAATGCAGATCTCCAGTCTTTGTTTCCAAGTCAAAGGAGAAAGATTCTTCCCATAAAGATGATCTCTAAAAGGACCATTGGACATGTATTCGTATACAAGGATCATCTCTGCGTTCTCATCGCAGTATCCAATCAATGAGACTAAGTGTCTGTGTCTAAGCTTAGATAGCATCTGAATCTCTGTATGAAACTCTGTGATCCCTTGCTCTGACTGTGGATTGCCTCGTTTGATAGCAACTTGAGTTCCATCGTCAATGGTACCAATGTAAACGTTACCAAATCCACCAACACCGATGATCTCTGATGCATCGAAGTTCTTTGTGACTTCTTGAAGCTCAGAGAGGGAGAAATAGCGTCCGAGGCCAAGCGCGGAATTGTACAAGTTGGATTTGTGAGAACCTGTTTTGCTTGTCATGAAGGTACTGTCACCAGCGTGTATTGGAAGTAACCAAGAAGAGAAACTGTTTCTCTTCTGCCAATCTTGTGGTCTCTTCTTCCACTTGTAAACCATTGCTCCAAGACCTACGAAGGCTCCAAACATCATCACAAAACCCGCGGTTGCAACCATCCCCTGCTTCCCCATACTCGCTCTTTGACCATCCACTCCAAATTCTCCATCAAGACTGTTCACAGAGTTGCTCATCTTCAAGACCTCGACACCGTTCAAGATCGCGTTCTTTTTCCCAGTGTCTTCTCCCATAGGACCAATCTGGACCTGAAGCTCAGATGTCATAAGTGTCGAGTTCACCACAATGTCTTTGTAGTAAGGAGCAGAAAGATCTCCAGCTACAGTGGACAAATCTAGCCCGGAAATAGCGGTCTTTCCATTGATGTAAACGTTGAAGTAGAGGTCATTAAGAGACTTGCTGATGATGTCACAGAAATGAAGACGAATGAAGTAGTGAAATGATGGGTTTGATGGGAAATTCCATGTAACATTGAAGTTAGGATCTATGGTTTGAGAATCAGCCATCTCTGCTCCTGTTGCGTAAACCGTTTGTGGCGCTATCAGCGGTGTAACTCCAGGAGGATAGATGATCGCTGTAGGGTTTGTTTTAACATCCTTAGCTAGATTCTCATCTTTTAAGTATTCTTTGTCAGGTGTCCAAGTTCTTCCTAGTGTGTCATTCTGTGGCGTGATCAAGGGGCCACCAACATTAACCCTGTAAACGGACTGGTATGCGTAATCAGACAAACCCGAAAAACCGTTGACAGGGAAAAGAGAAGTGCCTGCATCAGAGATAAGTTCGTCTGGAGCTGACACAAGTTCTATACCGTTGATGAAAGCCGCAGAGCCTTTCATAGGCTTGAACCTTAGGGCGAATTGTGCATCGGTCATGTTGAGGAGGTACTCTTTCTGAACAGTAGCTTGGCTATCATTGTTGTCGTTACTTAGTTTAAAGTTATGAAGCAAGACATACTTCTCTGTTAAAACAGAGAAAGTTGCTTGTTGGAGATCAAACTTGTCATTGGGAAAGGCAAAGAAATGGAGACGAACCCAATGCCAACCAGGACGGGTCAAATGGAACTTGTAAATGGCTTCTTCGCGGAAGATTTTCGCGGTAAGGTAAATAGGAGAAGGGAGTTTATCTGAAGGTGGAGCAGAGACCTGAATATCGTCTTTGGCTTCTATGTACTGAACCGTTTCTGAGTCACTCTTAAAGACTCTACCTTCAGGGGTTTTGGTTGATGACTTGCTACCACAATCAATGAGAATGTCATCAGCCGGTTTGAAACCAGCAGTTGGGCTACCACCGACGGCGCCAACCGCTGAAGCTAGGCCGGTTAAGAAGAGGAGGATGGTGAAGAGGAGAGTCATGAAGGGCCTGGAAGAAGAATCTAAGACAAGACACATGGGTATGTTTGGTTTCTTTCTTATCTCCATCCCTCCTTCGTGAAGGGAGAGAGAGAAGAGAGAAGAATGAGGAAGAAAATGACAAGACGAAAGGAAACGAGATTGTTGGGATGCTTGTGGTTGAAGAAAGAGCGAGGGAAAAAAGGGTACGAAAGAGAGTTGTTATGTGTGGCTAGTATTCTTATTGTGTTTGGTTATAAATAGTGATGTTTCTATTTTTAGTAAACTGTTAAGTTGACTTTGTGAAAATGATTCTCTATTTCAAGAAAAATGAAGAACTAGGAGAGGAAATCTAACTAGATCTAGTTATCAAGGTTTCGAAGTTCAAGAAGATGATCTTTGAGAGCATGAAGCAAAAACCAAGTAGAAATACATTGAATCCACATAGTGTATATAGTGTGTACAATGGCCAAACAGATGTTCTTGGCCAGACAATTGAAAATAAAAGAAAATAGCCATGGGTGTCGTGTAGTTATGAGTTATGACTTATGATAAGCTCTTTTTGTGTCGTTTGAACATTTCTCGGTAAGTCGCAGTAATTTGATCCCATCCGGTTAAAAAAACGTATGGTCGCTTCTCGTACGTCTAGCACTTTCTATTTTCTTTTTCCTTTTTACTGTAAAGAGTTCTGAGGGAAATTATTCACTAGAGCGGCCGTTGTCAATTGAGAAAAAAATGCTAGCAAAATACAGTTCCTTCTTTATAAATAAACAAGAACATGATAACACGATGGTCACATTCACAAACTGCAAGCAAACACAACTAAAATTTAGTAAACTTCACTAGACATATATATTGATTCTTCATAAGCCCTAATGAAATTCGTGCAAACGATTTATTCATGTAACAAAGACGTCATATGATTGGTGTTCATGGGTGGTTGTGGTTATGGTGGCCTGGAAGCTTGTCCTTGATCTTCTCGAGAATGCCCTTCTTCTCGTGAGGTTGGTCGGTAGTGGCAGGTCCTGTTGTTGTGGCGGTCGCTGGTGTTTGTTCGTCCTTGTGTTTGCCGCTACCGAACTTCTCTTTAATTTTCTCCTTTATGCTCTTCTTCCTCCTCCCTCCTTGCCCATCATCCTCCTATTTCAACATCATATGCATATATATCGTTAAAAGATCAATCCAAATACATAAAACGGTTTTATAGAAAAGGCGCCTATCATATGACTGGTTTTGGATTTCTTTTTTTTCTTTCAAGTTTGATACCTTGCGATAATTTGTTTTTAGAGTATCAACAACAAATATGAAATTTCATTTTCATTGTATCTATATAGTTGTAAATATGAGAGTGCGGGAAAGTGTTAACTACTACAACTTATATCTAGTTTTTTATTTGAAAAGAAAAGAATCTCACCGAGCTAGAGCTAGATGAACTTCCAGACCGACGAAGATGCTCTTCAAGCGACCCATGGTGTTGCTGCCCTGTGGTGGTTGCTCCAGTACCAGCAGAGACTCCTGTCGCAGTGGCAGCGGTGGCAGCACCAGCACCAGCTGGAGCAGCTGCCGGATGTGTTTCTCCAACGGTGCTAGTAGGGTGCTCTGCAATGTCGCTGGTAGTACTCTCCTTATGCTGAGGAGTGGAGCTAACAACACCGGTTAGGTACATGGGGTTACCGTGCTCATCAGTCAGGTCGACAATTGGGTTTCCCTGTGTGTCAGTTAGATGGATCGGATTACCTTTTTCGTCCCTCAAATCCGCCATTATATTATTACCTTTTAGCTTCTGATCTGTTTTGTGTGTGAGATATATACCCTTTCAAATACAGCTTTGAAGAAAACTTGGTTTGGGATTGATTCAAGTAGGCATGCATATATATTAGACATGTTAATCTGCATGGATATGATACGTGGCGTATTTAATGTGAAATGTTTGCCACGCACGGATAGAATTAGAGTTCCATGTGTCATGTGTGTACTTTGAAATGTGTACGTCACGAATCCGACATAGTAATAACGTTTTGCCTTTTTTGATAGATTCGGTAGATAACGTTATCTTTTAAGTACGGTGCTTTCTATGTTCCATGGACACATGTGGATTTGATCAGGGCTTAGAACCGCTAAAGAAGGTCGGTGTTCCGAGTTTTAAATTCTTGACGTATTCTGATTGGTAAGTGCAAGTTTGTGTTGGTAACTAATTTCATAAAGCACTAAACAAACGAACCATGGAAGTTAACGTTGGATCATAATACAAATCTGTTTAGATTGGTTTTGAACTGAAACATTTGTTTAGAAATGGTTTGTAGAAGTATATAAAAATCGTATAATACGATCCCACACCAAATAAACCAAAACATATAAATATAAATCCCTCGATCTGATTAACCCAATTCACACCTACTGGTGCACAGCCAGATCATTTTTACCTTATATTGTTATAATTATATATTTACAAGTGTAATTGGGAATGCACAAACAAAAAAATAATGGGAGACTAGTGAGAAACTTTTCTGTAATACATACACAAACAAGTGTGTACCTTTGATAAGTAAAACGTTACGTTGACTTCGGCCCTAGCTTACGAACTAAGAAGAGACACAGCATCCAGATTCTGAAACATGATTCAACAATTATAGAGTGACTCGTTATTTTGAGTTCAGATTCATGAGAGAGAGAGGAGCTTACAGTTTCAAATTTTGCTAGATTTGGTCCAAAAGAAGCCTTTCTTTCTAAGAGAGCTCGGGGAATGAATCTCTTTTGGGGATTTAACACTATTACTTCTGGACCCGAAAGAGAAGTGTCTAGCAAGGAAAGGCTTTGGGGAATAGCTTCTCAAGCTTGAACTTGATATCAGCTTTGGGGTTTTACCTTTGTATCCTACTGCCGCTTCGTGGTTGTTATTAAACTTGACAAATTCATCGCTGTCCACAACGCGGTTTCTTAGTCTCTTGTTGTGTCTAGCTTTCATTTCCAAATCTGCCTTTAATGCTTTTTCCGACAGTTTGAATGTTTTCTTCTCACCCAGTGTGCAGATGGGACAAGAAGGATCGAATTTGTCGATTTCAGGTGTCATCTGCTCTAAACACTCTGAATGATAGACGTGCCCACATGCTAGAATCGCAGCTACGGAGAGCTCGTTAGTGGCAAAGATTTTTTGGCTACTCAACAAAGATTTCTCAGACAAGGATCTCGAGCAAGCACCACAGTTTTGCTGATCATTGGACTTTCTACTTCCAAGATTGTCTATCTTGTCACGACGAAGCCCAAAGCACTCGTTATCGTAAGAGCAAGACTCTCTGCGAGAATACGCCATCATTTCAGAAAAAGCTTGCATGGACCAACCATCAGACTGAGATTCATTCCCCAGCCTCTCTTCAGTTGCTGAGCTTCTGCTCGGTGAGGTGAATCCAAAGATTTGACCATATGAGACTTGCTTTGATAGACGAGGGGGCGGTGTCAGCTTTAATTGGGATGAACTTGCAGGTGGCATTGGCAAGTGGGACTGACTTGACAGTGGTGACACTGAGAAGGATGATGGTTGAGAAGCCAATGAAAGAGACAGTTTTGCAGGAGATGGATAATAAGTAGGGTCGGTTGAATCATTTGTTTTTTGGGTGATCTAAAACAGTAACATAGGAGTCATATTAACAGAGATACATAACAAATATATAGCTAGCAGTGAAACAAAGCTTTTAAGTATTTACCTGTTCAGAGACAGAGTCAATAGAGGCAATTCTTGAAAATGATTGATCTGCCACAACAATAACGTGATATCACAACATGGAAAAGTCATAGTTTAACAATAAAAGCAAGTCAAGAAACAAACAAGAGAACAGTTTATGTCAACAAACATATCAATGTCATTTTCACTCATTAACAGTCTCTGTAGAAAAGTAATCCTAAATTCTAAGCGGGTTGGTCAAAAAGAAGGTGCCTACATTTTCCCATCAAGTCTACATTTTTTGACAAATCAAAGAGGTATTGCCTGTAAGCAGCAATAAAGGAATTTACCAGAAGCAGGAGATTTCTGCCATGACTGCGTCTGAAAATTGTCCAAAGGAGAACCTTGTGATGATACAAGAGCAGTTTCAGATTTGACATCAGAGACATCGTTACGACTAATCCGATCAGATAACAAACTAACAGAGGTCTCTTCCCCTGCCACGCGTCCTCCTCTATTATCCCATCGGAAGCTCCAGTTAGGAGAATACCTCACATTGTTTCTTTGAAAATTCTCGACTGCTGATGTATTAGGCACAACCATTTTGTCTCGAGTAGCAACACAACAAGCATTCCCCATAACTGAAGCGTGTTATTGAAAACTACTAAGCACCGTACAACGACACTCCGGTTAGATGTTTTGGCGCATAAAACCACCTCAAAACCTTCCAACAAAAAAAAACACAATTTTAAGAACTCAATCAGAATCAATTATGACTATAACCTCAACAATAACACTAAAAAAAAGAGCTTACCATTAATCTACACAATAACTTAAACTGGCCATGGCCAAGATAAATGAAGTTCAAAGTAGAATGAAAATAAAGAGAGAATCAAATCCAGTAATCCATTGCTGACTAACATGTAGGTGAGTGAACTGTGATGACTATTCTTCACTAAGAAAATCCAAAATGAAAAATCTTCTCAAAGGCACTAAAAATAGAAATTGAATCGGGCAATATCTACATAACTAACATTAAACAGATCCGATATTATGGCCAAGGGACTTGCAAACCAAGTCGAGATTACCCAAAATAGAAACTAAAAAAAAAACTAAATAACAAAATCGAAAAGAATTAAGCATGTGAGAGGACAAGTGATGAACACCGAACCTGCTCTCGGAAGTCGGAAAACGTCGCCGGAAAGTTTTATAACGAAGATAGTTTCTTCACATAGCTAGCGAGCGAGGTTTTTTGCTTCGTTCTCTCTCTCTTTTTTTTTCCTTGTGAAGGAAAGAGACGAATAAAAGTCTTCTCTGACCGGTTTTGTTTAACGCCGTTAGACTCCCATTGGCTTGTACCGGTTAAAGACCCATAAACCGTTCCGATTGGCGTGTGGTTTAGGTTGAGGACCCATAAACCGTACCAAATGAAATGTCGAGTGTCAGCAGACCGGTTTGATTAGTATTCGGTTTAATAGAACCAAACACTGCATTTTAACTTGTTTTGGTCTGTTGTCGTTAGTTTTAGCGGAATTAGGCTAACGATGGCACGTCATGTTAAAACGATCACAACGCGGAAAGATGGAAAGGGAATAAAAACGCGATTCAAACACGCCCAAATACATACAATATTACTATTCACTATTATTTTTTCTTTACCGAAAGTAAATTGTAAATTTTGTTCCTTAGATCATTTCATCACTAGCTCTGAATGTATAAGAAATTTGAATAATGTGACGAAAAGATTTTAATGAGAATGCAGTAATGCACCACCTTAAATGTAACATCTACACGAAAAAAAAGTTAACATAGAAAGCAATCTCTACAAAACTGGGGAAAGTAAAAAACGAAGGACAAATCCAACTTCAACCAATAAAAGAAACAGCATTTTAAGTTCCGGAGTTTCAAGACGTCGCCTTTGAAGAACCTCCGGTGTCCATTTTCACGGTGGTGGCTTCCCGACGCAAGCTGCTTCCTCTCGTGTACGGCTTCTTAGCACCCTTCAAAGAAAAAGAACAGAGAAATTCACTAAGGTTTTGAGTTACATGTTTTTTTCAAAAAGTTTTTTTTTTGGCTCTCGACATCTTAAATCTAAACACAATGAGTGTTTCTTTTATGTTATGATACGAACCCTTTTGTTCTTCTTGCTCACCTGGAAGATCGTTCCAAGTTTCTTCAGTCCTATGGCACGAGCTCGAAGAACATCCTTCGAAACACTTGGATCTTTAAGCACCTGTGAGAGAAAGATACATATATAATTAACAACAAGATTAATTCGTCGATTGTTGCTACAAAAGAAATGGTCATATAATGTATGATGAAGCATAGTATCTTACAGATTGGCAAACACGAGATAGCGTGGATTCGATGTCGAGAACATTGATTTGCCAAAGAGATTGAAGCAAAGCATCCATTTTAGCTTCAATAGCTTTCTGAATATGTTCCTCTTTGTTCTCTCCTTGGTGTTCATTCAACTTGTTTACTTCATCCTGCAACTGAAGTAACGAAACCGCACCTACAGATCCAAAACAAAATCATCCAAAGCAATTAGTAAGGATTTTGTTTAAGTTAGAAAACCAAAACATTTTGGTTTATATTTAGCTTTGTTTCATACCAGAAGCAGCCATCACTTGAGATTTCATATGGTGGCCTTTGTCACGCACCCATTCAGCTAAGAATGGTACTTTCATATATCGCTTGTCTTTCCCGATTTCTTTAGCAGCTTTTCTTGTGTAAATGTAACCAATAGTATGCATCATTGCCTCGCCAAAACCTTAAACATCCAGAGCAAGAAGATGTAAATCTTTCTAGTTTATATATATACATTGAAAGACTTTCCTCTATAGCTTAAATGCAAAACTTACCGGCAGAAGAAAGCCGCTTTGCCTCTTCGTTTGCCCATTCGATAAATTCATCTGTTTGTCTTTCCACAAAGGGTTCAAGTTTGTTTTTCAATGTAGCGGCGAGCTTGTCTTCCCTCTCCTTTTGAAGAGCCTGCACACAAATCCCACGTTAATATATGGAGAAAAGTAGCTAAAAAACATCGACATGTGTTAAAATAGAACGATAAATAAACAATGTACTTTGATCTTGTCTTGAAGCATTTGCTTTCTGATTTCAGGGTCATGTGATTCTAAGTCAGCTTCGATAGATGCCAAATAAGCAAGTGCAAGCTGGCCAACGTATTCTTCAAAGACTTCGCTTCCGAAAAGCATACCAAATACAGCTGCAGGATCAACCATTGCATCCCTGCAAATGAAAAATCAATCACAAACCGAAGTTGGAGATGCAAAGTTGTAAACAGAGAGGACAAAACATACTGTTGGACCCCTTCTTTGCCATATTTGTCATAAGCTGCTCGCTTATCCGGATTGCTTAGAACCTGATAAGCCTCACCTAAAACCTTTTTCATTCATGAAAATCAACAAATGAGAGACGTCATCAGCAATTTGATGTGATTCCAGTAAAACAACATATAAAGACCCTGGAAAGAAACAGTAACAATATGACAAAACACCTGAAAGTTTTTAGCAGCTTGAGGGTCTCCAGGGTTCTTGTCTGGATGAACTTTCCTTGCCTGAAGAGCAAGCAAAGAAAGGATATTCACAATATAAAATTTACATTATAACTTAAAGCCGAGTTTTTGCACACAAAAAGAAAAGAAAAAAGGACTTACTTTTAAGTAGTAAGCCTTTTTAATCTCAGCATCTGAAGCATCAGTTTTGACGCCTAAGATCTCGTAGTATTCAGTCTCTTTCACCATGACTTTTGTCAACCAATGTGAAACAAAACACAAATCAACACCAAGATTGCAGATTTGATCATGATACCAATGTATGCGGAAATGTTTTACGATTTATTTCCCCAATTTTCTTGAGATCATCGAAAAGGGATCAAAGATCGATTTTCCAGATAAACCAGAATTGGGGATAAAAAAAAGAAAAGAAGAGAAACAGATTTGAGTGGCAAGATCATGAATCTACAATCTAGACATAAGAAAACAGAGAGAAAAGGCAGAGAAACGTACTGATGATCGTGCAGAAATGTAAATGGGGGCAACAATATCTCTCGATTCTACTTCAGGTTTGTTGTTTTATACGACGCGCAAGAGTTTACGGTTTTGGTTTTTGATACCAGCATCACAACGAAGTAGATTTGATAGAGATAGTCGAAACGTGTGACCGTGTCCGTGACGTACACATCTCTCTATATAATTAATACACACGTGTCCGAGAATGTTACGACTCAACCGTGTTCGAGGGAAGAAAAAAAATATATATATCTTTTTAGGGAGCGAGTCCATGGAGTATCGAACCCTGCTCTTCAGAGCCAAAAGAATAGTGTCTGAACCACTAGGCTGTGAGTAACTTTTTGCAATTTAAAAATCAACTCTTTGCTTAGATCTGATCTCTTCGACCATCGGAAGTTGAAACCCTAGTTTCTTTGCGAGGGTAAACCCAGAATACATCTAAGAGCCAAGGAAGGTAATGTATTCATTTTTCAACTTATCTTGTTTGTATTTGGAAGAAAAGTGAGAGTTCTAGTCTTCTAGATGTTTTATATTGTTCTTCATTTACTCAATTTTTTCACGCAGTGCAAACATTATTCTCAAGATGACACAGAGAACTTCGAGTCAGATGAGTACAGAGAAAACCAAGAAAGTAGCAGAGTTAAACCAGACTCACCGGTTAACTATCAAACCTACTTGCAGTATTGTTTGTTTGAAAAGCTGCATGCGATCATTCATCTTAATTGTTCGGTTTCTTACTCCTCTGCAAATCATACTTATTACCATAACGTGATCTAGAAGTTTCAACAAGAGGCTGATGCATAGAAAGCTGATGAAGAAGCTGAAACTGCGGGTAATGTAAGAAGTCACTGCTTTGCTCATTTTATCATATGCTTTAGTGATGAACCTCCTTTTTGTAAAATCATATTTGTTTGTCCGGTTCTGTTTGTGCATGTATATTCAGCAACTACGATTTGTCGATTTAACCTGAAAATTTGATTTTTTGGCCTGGTTTTGTTTCAACCAACTGGATTAGTTTACTCAAAATTCATTTCAGAAAATGATCATTTAAATGTTGTGGTTCTTGCAGGCGAAATGCGAGGAAACGCAGGTGCGAGGTGTGTTGCTCAAGTAGAAACCGAGAACGGTCCAAGATCAGACCGTACAGAGTTCCAACGGTGGATTATTTAGCAAGACAAATTCTGGGCTTCTTTTTGATTATTTAGCAAGACAAATTCTGATTTTCAAGACTTGATCTAGAATGTAATTACTATTTTTTGTCCAACTGGATGCATTTTGTGGGTTACATTATTGTATTGAAATAAAATATAGTGTGGTTATGTTGAAAAATGATTAGAGCAATGATTGATTAAAAATTCTACTACCAGAACGAACGTACTAACCAATCATAACACAACTGATCATTACGAAGTCTAAACCGAAAGTCAATATTTCGTGCTGTTCAGATTCAATTAATGAAACTTGTCTAATTTTCTTTTGTCAAAATTCACTATCTGTTGATTTCTGTAATATAAAAATGGATATATATTGTGAAAGTAAAACAAATTAAGTAATAAATATATTCGAACTAGAAATGGGAAGGCCTAACGACCGTTGACCCTCCCTTTAATTGCTCCGTATTTAATTGATTTTTCTTCTAATCTTGTTATCATCCTCCGCTATCCGCCACGTGTTGTATGGGTCCCACGGTACGGGCAATGAGAGAAACTACACTTTGCTCCCTATTTTAATTAATAATTCACATTTTGCTACACAACATCTTCTAATTGTCAAAACTCAAAACTAACAATCATGGTCATTTAAAACAAGCTATATACATTTTTCAAATCTGTATTTCAAAAAATCAAATAAAAATCATCTTAAGTCACTAACCTATGTGATTAATCAAAGTGGAGTAAAATTTTCCGAAATAACATTTGCAAAAAATTGTTGAAATCTAAATTGACAATAGTTATAATAAAATATCCAAAATTAAGTGGGGTCATATTGTAAAGAATATTTCATTTTCCACCTCCTGTTTTGACGTTTCTCTTCTTTTTTTTCCAACAAAAAAAACAAAAGCAATTAAATAGTGTTTGTCGTTTAGTTGGCGGAATTCTCTCAGTTGAATTTTGTTATAAAAATCTTACAGGTATACAGGTCTACTGTCCATAGATCCGTTAAAAGTTTTACCTACGGCCATTAATGACCGTCCGATCTTCCTTTGTTGATGATGACGAGGACCAACTATCTCTGCACTTTCTCGGTTTCTCCTTATTTAACTACTTTTAATATTACTCCAAATTCACACCCCATAATTATGCTTCTTTTTGCATATTTGATCAAAAACTAGTTCTAGTGACAGAATTAACCTCAATTTCCGTAAACCAAGTTTTAATATATATCAAATGCAATACTCGATATCACACATTATTCACTAAATGTGGGAGACTTTCATATTTTTTGTTTTGTCACACACTATAATATGAAGAATGAAAGTAACATGATATTTTTGTTCTAGGTGTAATTTAATTTCCAAAACATTAAAAATTCCTGACACAAAATACTGTACCACCGTCAATTTGGGGGGTAGATTGAAAGAAAATAAAGTGTGGGGCTCACAGATAAAAACGAATGTAACAGTTGGGGTCTCATTAAATAGCGGTGCAAATACAAACTTCTCTATAACAAAAATCTACTACTATTAAAAAATAATTAAATTCGAGAGGCAGTTTAGGTGAGAAGAAACTGAGAAAGTTCGGTCCGAATTCTAATCCCACTTTTGTCTCTCAATTTGTTTCCCCTTTCTCTCTCTCTCTCTCCTTCAAATTTTTTTAGCGATTTTTCTGGGTTTCATGTAAATGTGAGAAGTAGATAGATTCTCAACAAGAAAAAAAGGTTTTTTTTTTTTTTTTTTTTGGATTCGTGGATCAGCCATCTTCTCGAAAGATTTGGGAAAGATCCAAAGAATCACAATATTTTTTCGATATTTAGTCGAAAGGAATTTAACATGTCAGGTCCACTTGATCGATTTGCAAGACCATGTAAGAGATCTCAATCTTCTTTGTAATGTTCTTGCTTCTGGGTTAGCTTTTTTCTAGGTTTACTGTAGCTTAAACTTGGAATTGTGTCTAATATAATAATGAGAATCTAAAAATTGTGTCTCTTTGCTTTCTCGTGTCTTCAATATATGTTGTTGAGCTGGTTAAATAATGTGTATTGCTTTAGATAATTTTTAATGTGTCTCATCAAATCAAAACAGCTTTCACTACAGGTTTTGAGGGATTCTTGAGCAGTGATGAGAAAAAGGAAAGAAAGTCAGATTTTGAGAATTCAGAGGATGAGAGGAGAACAAGAATCGGTTCCTTGAAAAAGAAAGCCATTAATGCCTCTACTAAGTTCAAGCATTCTCTTAAGAAAAAGAGCGGAAGAAGAAAAAGTGATGGTCGAGTGAGTTCTGTATCCATTGAGGATGTGAGGGATGTCGAGGAGCTACAAGCTGTTGATGCGTTTCGACAGTCGTTGTTAATGGACGAGTTGCTTCCTGATAGACACGATGATTATCATATGATGTTGAGGTTCTTGAAAGCGAGGAAATTTGATGTTGAGAAAGCTAAACAAATGTGGGCTGATATGATTCAATGGAGGAAAGAGTTTGGTACTGACACTATTATTCAGGTATGCTATTAAATAGAAGATAGTAGTTTAAACCATTGTTGTCTGTTTTTGTAACGTTTTATTTCTCTCGTTAGGATTTTGATTTCGAAGAGATTAATGAAGTTTTGAAACATTACCCACAATGTTATCACGGTGTTGACAAAGAAGGTAGACCTATTTACATTGAAAGGCTAGGGAAAGTTGATCCTAACAGACTCATGCAAGTTACAAGCATGGATCGATATGTAAGATATCATGTAAAGGAGTTTGAGAGGAGCTTTATGATCAAGTTTCCTTCCTGCACTATTTCTGCAAAGAGGCATATTGATTCAAGTACAACTATTCTTGATGTTCAAGGAGTGGTAAGTATTTTCTACAGTTCATGATATTAGTTGTGAAATGAGTTTTTTTCTCATGTGTTTATATAACTTCATATTCAGGGATTGAAAAACTTTAACAAGTCTGCTCGAGATCTTATCACACGATTACAAAAGATTGATGGAGACAATTATCCTGAGGTATTAGTTAATTGGAGCTTCTAATACTTGATCTCAGGTATCAAATGCTAATCTTGGCTTTGTGGTATTTCATGCAGACTCTCCACCAAATGTTTATTATCAATGCAGGGCCTGGATTTAGGCTACTCTGGAACACTGTCAAGAGCTTTCTTGACCCTAAGACATCTGCTAAAATTCATGTATGAGAGATCTAAGTTATATCTCTATTTAAAAGTCTTGTCTTTGATTATATAGAATTCAATATGGACTATTCTATTGTTTATGTAGGTACTCGGATACAAGTATCTAAGCAAATTGCTTGAAGTCATTGATGTCAAGTATGTGAACCTTGACCCACCCTTATTTGATCTGTTCTATCGAAAGCTGCACGTTTTTTTGTTTTTGCTTATGTTCAAAATGGTCTGCACTTTTTTATAGCGAGTTGCCTGAGTTCTTGGGAGGTGCATGTACTTGCGCAGATCAAGGCGGTTGCATGCTTTCTGACAAGGGACCTTGGAAAAACCCGGAAATTGTGAAGGTCATTTACTTAGACTAATCTCTTTTTGGATTCTATTTGTATCATCCAAGTTGGAATCTGAGACATTTGGTTTTCTTCTCATTATTTCAGATGGTGCTTCATGGAGGAGCACATCGAGCGAGGCAGGTGGTGAAAGTGTTGAACAGCGAAGGGAAAGTCATTGCTTATGCAAAACCTTCATATACATGGGTACGTAGTTATTAAATCCTATAACTAGTCAATCTTTAACTTGTGGCTGACCATATTGTGCCTAAACTCTGCTCTGTCATAAACATAGATAAAGGGAAGTGACACATCCACTGCAGAGTCAGGATCTGACGCTGAAGATATCGGTTCTCCGAAGGCTATAAAGAGTTTCTCTCATCTCCGCTTGACACCTGTTCGTGAGGAGGTAACTTTTTTCTCTTTCTTTCTATCTTCTAGTTGGGGAAGTAGTAGATGTTTATCCTGAGGCTTTGCAGGCAAAGATAGCTGGTGAAACAAGCTTGGCTGGTAGTTTTCCGGGTTATGACGAGTATGTACCTATGGTGGACAAAGCCGTTGACGCCACCTGGAAGGTGAAACCCGCCATCCAGAGAGTTGCCTCAAGAGGTTAGTTAGTTAGCTGCTATATGCTTTACGTACCAGTAGGCTCCGGTTTAGAACCAAATACTGAAGGAAAAGAATTTAACCTAATCCTTGTTTACATAGGATTTATTTTCTTATTAGGATTGTTTTGGAGTTGGTTATAAAAACAGAGTTTTTTTGGTCTTTCTTTGTTTGGTGATCTTAACTCTTATCTGTTTCCTTCAGGAGCTTTAATGTCTCCCACCGTTCCAAAAGATCATGAAGGCATCAAGGCTCGAGTCCTAGTAATGTTCATGGCATTCTTGATGGCGGTTTTCACATTCTTCCGCACTGTAACAAAGAAACTTCCAGCGACTACTACTTCTTCCCCAGCAGAAACCCAAGGAAACGCAATAGAACTTGGTTCTAACGGTGAAGGAGTTAAAGAGGAGTGTCGTCCTCCTTCTCCTGTACCAGACCTCACGGAAACTGATCTACTAAACTGTGTGACGAAGAAACTGACAGAGCTGGAAGGTAAAATCGGAACGCTCCAATCAAAGCCAAATGAGATGCCATACGAGAAAGAAGAACTGTTAAACGCAGCCGTCTGCAGAGTAGACGCACTTGAAGCAGAGCTCATAGCTACTAAAAAGGCCCTTTACGAAGCTTTGATGAGACAGGAAGAGTTACTTGCTTACATTGATCGTCAAGAAGAAGCTCAGTTCCAGAAGATGAAGAAGAAGAAGAAGAAACATCTCTTTTGCTTCTGAAGCAAAGCCAAGAAAAACCAGCACCAGGCATCAAAATCTCCCTCTTTCGTAATTCGCTGTTCTTAAGTATAAACAACAAAACAAAACAAAAACTCTTATATCTGATTTGATGTTAAAGCTAATACAGAGAGCTCTGTTTCCTTCTGTGATTATGAGCCACTTTATATTATATGTTTTATTTTTATAATCATAAAAAAATCTGTAACTGTAAACTTGTTAATGCAAAACGAAAAAAGAGTATCGAAATTATTAATCAGGATTCTGTTTTTTTTTAGGATTTTGTTTTTATCCAGATACAAGATATTGTAGCCACATATCCCATATAGTGATTATCTCTTAACGTATCTCAAAAGTTTTTGCATTTTTCTTTACTTCATATTTTGTTTTTGTAAGATCAATCAGTTTTTATGAAGAGAAAATGGAGATAACAATATCCCAATTGTGCTCTCGAGTTAAGTTTTCATCATCATCATCATCATCATCACTTTTCTGTTTCTATGGAAACAGTAATAGAAACAACCTAAATGGAGCTGTTTCAGTAAACTGCTTGAGAGAGAATGAGCAGATCAGTAATATTAGCTTCATTGCGAAGAAACCAAGAAGTCATGCACCGGTGGTGAGAACAACACGCGCCTCCTTGGATGAGAATCAATCCCCAACTTCCGGAGGAGAACGGTGGCTTCTCAAACCAGTTGGTCAGAGGCTATTTTTTTGTTTCTCTAGGTTTAATATCAATGAGCTTCTTTAATCTTTTTGAGTCTTGAAAGTCTTTTTGCCTGAAAACTTATAGGCGATGGAGACACAAGACACATTGGTTACAAAGTGGCAATGCCTGCTCCTTTTGAGATCTCCTCTGTAAGAAACTATACATTCCACTAGATTGATTGATTTTGATGAGTTTTTAGTTTTTGCTAAGATCACAAAAATGGGTATTGAGCAGGGCCAAGTTACCATCGGACGGCTACCGGAAAAGGCTGACGTCGTGATTCCTGTTGCCACCGGTATTTCTCTGTTCTTGTGGTTTTCGGTTTTCTTGAATTTGTAATCAAAGTGAATTTGGTTTTAATATGAATCAATTTGATATAGTTTTGGTTTCGGGTTTAGGTTCGGATTCGGTACTAGATTTTCGATTGTAGATGGTTTATTGCTTTAGTTTGGATCAGAATCCAACACTCCTAGTCTTTTAACCTCAGTGTCAGGAGTCCATGCGACAATCAATACGAATGAAAAGAACCTTCTTGTGACGGATATGAACAGCACCAACGGTACATTCATCGAAGACAAACGTCTAATTCCTGGTGTTGCTGCTCCTGCCTTTCCCGGAACACGAATCACCTTTGGTACACCAATCTTTTCGCATGATTTTCCATCTCTCTCTCTGTGAATGTGATGGACCGATCAATGAGGTTAAACTCTTTGTGTGACTTGCAGGAGATACAAATCTAGCAATTTTCCGTGTTTTCAAGCTCCAAGATAGTGAAGAATCCATAGAGAAACCAACTACAGAGTAACACAAAACCCGAGAATTGCTTATCTTTGCTTGCAATTAACCGGTTTTTGTTGAAATTCTAAGTTGTTTTACAACATTGTTGATTTATATATATATGAACAATAGCTTTTTATATAATATTATAACATATATATTTTTGTTTTTGGTACGTTACAAATTAGGTGTGAAAGAATTGATAAGTGGTAAACATAAGCTTTCAGATATTTCCAGAGGGACAAACAACAAAACATTTACAGAAAGAAAATTTCCCACATTTTTATCTGTAAAAACTCTTCACGAATAATATTTATGTTTATATATATAATAAATATGGATTTATATATATTTTTCCAGGTTTCTTCAAAGTCTTGAGGCATTATCAAGTCTTTCAGAATCCAAAGAACTGAAAACAAAAACAAAAAAAACATATAAATACGTAAACAAAATCAAGTACGAATAAATCTTGAAAAAGAGTGTTTTAAAATGTGTTAGTTTGTTGTTACCTTCTTCTTCTTTTTCTTCTTGTCGATATAAGCCATTATCACATGCTGCGTTGCCATGGTTTCCTCCAGCGTCTGAATTTTCAACAAAATAAAATTGATTTATAACAGGATTATGAAAATGGTCTAAATTTTAGATCAAAAGAATTAAAATAGCTTTTAACTTTTATAAATGAACAAAATAGTCTAAATTCAAACTTCTAAACTCTAAAATAAGAAACTAGTTATGGAGGCTGTTTAACTTTGTACCTTTTTGGTCTGAGCCAACTGAAGCTCTAGCTCGTCGACACGGCTGAGAGCAGCGGTGAGAATCTGTTCTTTCTCTGGCGAGAACGCTGCAGGCTGATTGTCCAAAGACCTACATTTCTCCTCCAACTCGGCCATTCTCTTCACCATCGACATATACTCTTGGTTTGACACCATTGTAGTCTCTGCTTTGTCCACTTCACCACCGTAAATGGCAGCCTCAGTGAGCTTCCTTGGCATGTTCTTCGTTAGCCTCACCACAGTCATTAACCCCATCACCAAAGACATCACTCCCCCGAATAAATAACCTTCTCCTCCTCTCCTCTGCGATGGCTTCACGGCAGAGTATAAATCTGCGACGGCAAGAACACATTTAGGTAATAAGTGGTATTCTTGTTGAAGAGTGTAGCGGTATAGTATAATAGCAGAATCTCTTTTCAAAGACATGAAACTATGATGAATGTTTGGAATGGTAATAAAAAAAAGAATCATGTTTTCAAAACGTGAAAACACGAATAAATTTAGTGTAGTGTCAATGTTTCAATGTAGTGTACCTTCAGGTTCAGGATAGTTTGACTTGTGGAGATTTGTAGGCCATGTAGAAGCATTCACAGTTTTGTCAATCATCGGTATGAATTTTGTGTTCTCTGCATCGAATTTGTTCTTCTGCCAATAGGATTTTCAAAATCAGTCATACAGAGAAAGAGAGAGCTAAAGAAGTAACCTTTATTATTGACAAAAGAGAGAAACTCACCGCAAAGGAATCAGATTTCTTCAAGCAAAAATATGAGAATGTTAGATATTACTGTAAATTTTAAAGATCAAAGATATTTTTGTATTTTGCTTTTACCATTGTTGTGTTCTCGTCCACTGAGATTGTCTTCTCTTCAATGTTTGACAAAGTCTTCCTTGGGCACTTTCCTTCTCCGTTCTGAACCATCTGTATATAGTTCAAGATTCAGCTTCTCAGTTCATCGTTTCGTTAAACGGTTTTCGAAGATTCTCTACTTATCCTACAAATTACCTTGAAGATGTCAGGGTCGTTCCATGGACCTTTGTCAGAACGCATACATCCACCTTTGTCTGCACAAGTGCAGTTACCACCCAAGAACTCAGGAAGTTCACTAAACACAAATAAAGAACAGATAGTTTTCAGATTACGAATTTGCAGCTAAAATGCAGAGTTATGGAGCTCTGTTACTCTCTTACTTGGAGTCGATAATCTCAAGCAGCTTGCTTTGGTATTTGTTGCCAAGAACCTGTACATGAGGGACATGAGATTTCGGACAACCGTAGACCTTAAAGTTTGGATCTTTGAAGTGACACAAAACAGAAAAAAAGCTTACGTGAATCTTTGCGGTGGTCTTTGGGTCAAGGAAAGATTTCACAGTGCTCCACAGAAGCCTGAATCCACTACCAGCGTTGATAATGAACATACGGTTCAATGTCTATATGATCCATAAACACAAAAACAATTCTTAGTGCCATTTTAACTTGATAGAGATAATTACAAACTATTTCAAAACCATTAAGAAAACAACATAGTAACCTCAGGGTAGTTATCGCTATCGATCTTCTGGATACGCTGAAGAAGATCCCTTGCAGCCTTACTGAAGCTCTTCAACCCCTAGAAATCCAAAACAATACCAGAAGAATCACTCACTCATTCTCTCTTTCTCTTTGATCTGTATAACCAAAACAAATGTGGCTAGAGATTAGAGTGCATACCACGCCTTGCACATCCAAGATGGTGGTGCTCTGATCAATATGCTTCTTGGCAGCAATGGAACAAGCTGGTAATTTGATATTGAAAGTCTTCTCAAACTCTCTCACATGGTACTTGACATACCTATCGATGGTAGTGACTTGCATCAGCTTTGTGGCATCAACTTGGCCTAGCCTCTCAATGTAAACAGGCCTTCCATCTTTGTCAACACCATGGTAACCTTGAGGGTAGTACTTGAGGACTTCATCAATCTCCTTGAAATCAAAGTCCTTTTGAAAGAAGAAGTAAAAAGGATCAGACTTTAATTAAAGGAGAAGAAAAAGAAGATGATCTTAAAATGTTTAGGACCTCCATGATTGTGTCAACACCAAACTCTTTCCTCCAATGGATCATATCAGTCCACATTTGCTTTGCTTTCTCAAGATCAAACTTCCTTGCCCTCAGAAACCTCAGCATCATGTGATGATCATCGTGTTTGGAAGGGAGAAGCTCGTCTAGGATAAGAGCTTGACGGAAAGCGTCAACAGCTTGAAGCTCTTCAAGATCAATATCGTCAACAATAGAGACAGACATGACTCGGCTGTTCCTTCGAGTTCTCTTGGTGAAGGAGTGTTTGAATTTGTTGGAGGCATTGATTGCTTTCTTCTTGAGGGAACAAAGCTTTGTTTTCTTTTCATCCTCTGAGCCGTCATAATCTGCAAAACAAAAAAAAAACTTAGATTTCAGAATCTTTGCTACAAAAAGAGTCTCCTCCATTGCAGAAAGATTCCTCCTTACCAAGCTTATTATGTCGATCCATATGAGCAGACATTGTATCCGTCATGGTTAAAGTCTGGATTTAAGATTTCTGTTGTCACATAAACACACATAAATACAGGTTAAAATCCATAGATTATACAGCAGAATCCAATCTAATTTCATCAAGAGATGCAAATAAACAAAAGGTTTCAGTTTTACAAGAGAGTTTCCTTGGAAAACAATCAATCGATAAAAACAAGAACTAGAGACACCCATTTAGACATTTGATCAAACAGAGAAATCTTGAGGACTAAAACAGAGATTCAAGATCATCTGAATAAGAATCAAACCCACATTTTTTGTTATAAGAAACAGAAAATTGAAATAATCAATCAGGGAGGTTGGAAACAATCGGAATATTCAAACATTTAGCGATTGAGGTTGGTGGAGGAAACAAATGAAGAAGAAAAAGTTATAGAGAAGAAGGTTCTTGATTTTTACCTAATAAGGATCAAAAGCTAAGGAAAGGAGAAAGAAGGGAGAAAGAGAGGTGTATATACTTCTCTTTGGTTCTCTCTTACCCCCCCAAAAAAAGGACGGCTCCAGATTTAGAATGCGAAACCTCAGAGAAACAAATCTAAAAGAGAGAGAAAGCTTATAAGGATATTGACAAAAAGGTTTTACCTTTGTTTTGAAAATCCAAAGAGAGAGAGAGTTTTAGCACAATCCATTAAAAGGGTTTTATTGGAAAAAAGGTTTGACCTTTATTTACATTGTAACTTGTCCCTGGTAAGAGAAAGAGAAAGAGAAGAAGCCATTTTTGTAGGGAGAAGAAGAAAGGCGCGTGTTTTGCCGTTTTTCTGGTAAGATATTTGTAAATGGAAGAGAAAACATTATTACTACTGTTTTCAAATGTTTTTATTTTCCTAATGGTACCCAATTTAGTTTTCCACCCTAAATAATATTTTACAATAATTATGAACTAATAGTAACTGTCAAAAAAATTAAATAAATTATGAACTACTAGTAATTCGGTTTCTTAAATGAATAGATTTTCTTCTCTTTTTAAATAGCTTTTATTAATATTTTTGAAGTTAATACTATTTCACTAACTCTAATTAATATATATACTGGACATAAAAAAAAAATATTAGACAAAGATATATATTTTGATATGTTATATAATACATTTATAACAGTAATTTTAAATGATAAACAAACAAACTTATGTAAGGACTTAAAAAGAGAGAATGTAAATGAAAATTAGAATCATGCTGTATTTTTTTCTTTATGACTCTAAAAAAGAAAATTAATGATTAGGAAGAGAGCTGGTTTTCTTACTTTGAAATTGTTAACTAAATTTTTTATTTCCGACAATATAATTATGAACGGCATGGCTGATGGCTTTTGGCTTTCTCAAATAAATAAAATTAAGAGAAATTGATAAAATTAAAACAGTTATCATTAATTTTCATTTTTATTTTTTTTAGTGTCAACAAGTTAGTAGTATCATTTATTTCTTCCAGCGAAATACAATAAACTGTCTCATTTAAATTTTGATATATGGACCGACCGACCATCATGAATGACCCCAAGCTTCCAGCTCCCAATATTAATTGACTTTTTAATATTCACATTAATGATAAGACTAGACTACTTATTTCAAAAAAATATTGTGTATTCTCGTTTGTTAAATAAAGTAACATTTTTGTAAAATAATACTAAAAATTTCTCAATTTCGAGAAATAAATTAAGAAAAATTAACCTTGGTAAAATCAGGTCAACAAATACTTTTATGTGGTTGCTCCACTAATCAAAGTTAAAATAGATTTTAACCCGCGGTACACCGCGAGAACAATTTATTTTTCAAAGTTAATATATATAAAAGTTTGTAAATTGTATTTATTTATAAAATATAGTTTACAATGGTTATTAAGTAACTTCCTGTCAAACTCGTCCCGCCAACCCGTCCGTAAAAAACTATTTATTTTATTAATGTTGATCTTATTTATGATATGTTTATGAATTATTGTCTAAATATTTTGTAATTTTGTAGTAATTAAATGCTATCAAATATCTCTGCGGTTTGATGATTATAATCGAATTGTTATAGTCATGGAGAAAAGCAATATCAAAAATGATAATTTTGTAGTAATTTAATGATATTAAATATTTTGGAAGTTTTATTTTAGTAACTAATCGTGTAGTTAATATGGAGAGATTTAGGGAAGATTGTTAAATGTCAAATATTTAATTCGAAGATTTTTTTTCTAATTATCAAAAACAAACATTAAAATCCAGTGGCAGCAATAGTAAATAAGTCTCAAATACAGGATTTATTTCACAAAATGGCTGAAAAATGTATATGTAGATAATTTACCTTGCACTATTAATTGCATACAGTCACACTATTTAAGGGTTAACTTACCAAACCTTGGGCCTAAAATGTGAGGCTATCTCGGCCTCATACTTTTTCTAAGTGTCACTAACATTGAAAGGCCCAGTCACGGCCCAAATAAAGTGATTATTTTGGTTTGATTCACTCTACTCCAACAGTCAATTTACTTTCTGATTTCGCAGCCTTCTTTATTTGTCGATGGCTACTTTTGCTGCTACGGCGATTCCGATGGCTATGAAGAAGGATACATTACTTCTCCGGCATCGACTACTCGGAAAAAAGACAAGCTAGTGTCCTCACTGATATAATTATTACTATTTTTTTTTCCTCACTCATATAATTGATATTTGGATTTTACGTGAATAAAGTCATGTAATGGTCCTACTTGAGTCTGCTGCTGCTGAAGCATTTACGACTGCGTAGTATGTATAGGTCCTGACTTACTGATAGGAGAATGTTTAATTTTTAAAAAATCAGATTCATATGCATGTGTAATCAACTTTAACTTCCTTTTTTATTTTGGTTAAAGAATCAACTTGAACTTAATTATTCCACTTGCATCTCCATGAAATTGCATTTTTTCAACCAAAAGTTGATTTATAAATCATGGTGTTAGTAAACAAAATTCACTTCTTACATAAAAATCTAGTGGGATTTGTCAAAAAATTGGTCCAAATTTTAACATAAATTTGTTTAGCTTGTAAATCCATATGGACCATTCCACACCACTAGTCATTCTTTAATCTTATGTTAGATGGAATTGACTTGTAAAGATTGCATTATTAATTTCATTTTAAAATTATTTTGCCGACTTTTCGAGGAAGGTCCATTGTTACTCTTCAGAGAATGTTACTTCTAATTCAAGTTTTTTTTTTAATGTATACACAAGTTTCAAGACTGTTTAAGCTAACTTTAGATACATTATTTCCTTCCTCCTCCTATACGTTGACTATTTTAGTTTTTCCTTTGATTCCAGTTTTTGATCCATCCAAGATTCCTTTATTGCATAATTCTAATCGCTCATAGATTTTGCAGTTGATCGATCATAAAAAGCTTATTACAGGATCTTTCTAGATTTCAAGAAAACTCCATTACTTGCAGTTGTTGTGTCTTTTTATCAGCTCATTGGATTCTTGGTTGATTTTTAAGTTTCAGAATATGGCTTCTACTGGTGAAACTATATGTAACAATGGCCAAAGCGCAGTTTCAGTAACAAGGAGGAGGAGTTACCAAGTTGTAATAGCGGCGACAAGAGACATGGGTCTTGGTATGGACATGAAACTTCCTTGGGATCTACCTTCAGAGTATCAGTTTTTCCAAGATGTTACAACTAGGACATCCGATCCCACGAAGAGGAACGCGACTATAATGGGAAGAAAATCATGGGAATCTACTCCTCTAGAGATTCGTCCTCTTCCTGGTCGGCTCAATATTGTCTTGACAAAGTCTAGCTGCCACAACATTGCCATTGATGAGAATGTACTGGTGTCTAGTAGCATGGAATCGGCTCTTGAACTTCTAGCCACTGAGCCCTATTCCTTGTCCATTGAGAAGGTCTTTGTCATAGGAGGCGGCGAGTTGTTAAGGTTTGCATCTTCTTTCCACAAGGGTTTTGTTCTTTTTCTAAAAACACATGTTTATGTCTTGATATAAGCGTGTCATGCGATGTTTGAGACTTTAGACCTTGAGGTTTGATGTCTTGATTTGATTGATGGTACAATGATTGAAGTTCTTTTAAGGCCTTAAGTTAGATGGTTGAAGTTTAGTACTGTGAATGAGAGAATGATTAATTGTTGTGGTTTCTCTACAGGAATTATATGAATGCATCCATCTGTGATGCTATCCACCTAACCGAAATCGATATAAGCGTGCCATGTGACGCATTTGCACCGAGAGTGGATACTTCTCTGTACCGTCCGTGGTACTCATCATTTCCAGTTGTGGAAAATGGAATTCGGTATAGTTTCAACACTTATGTCCGAAGAAAAGATGCCATTGTTGGCTCCGGTGAAAAGAAAAGTGTTGCTGAGTCAGATTTGAAGGAGTACTCGTTTTTGCCTAAGATGGTTTTCGAGAGGCATGAGGAGTTTGGTTACTTGAATCTTGTTCAAAACATTATATCTAGTGGAGACATGAATGACAATAGTACTCTTTCTAAATTTGGCTGTCAGGTGAGAGCTACACTCAATCTTTGTTAGTATCTTTCTCCTTTAATTGAGCTTACATGTTCTTTGTTCTTGATTTGGTTCATTTACAGATGCGGTTCAATCTGCGCAAGACTTTCCCGCTTCTCACGACCAAGGCATGTCTTCTTTTATTCACATCTCTTATCAAAGTAGTTCACCTTTATTTGATCACAGAGATAAATTTTGTCGGTTTTTGTACCCGTTGCCTTTCAGAAAATATTCTGGCTTGGTGTTGTAGAGGAAATACTACAACTTATCAGTGGTTCAAACAATCCCAAGGTAAAACCAAGAGAGACCTGTGCTACTACACAGTAAATGACAATGATCATGCCCAAAATTCTTGGGTTAAAGATATGTTTTCTTTGTTTGATATATTGATAAAAAACCGAGAATGTAACATACTAGATTTTAACCCGCGGTACACCGCGGAGACAATTAATTTTTTAATATATATAAAAGTTTGCAAATTGTATCTATATATAAAATATTTTTATTTTAAAGTTTACAATTGTTATTAAATAATGTCCTGTCAAACTCGTCTCGTAAAAACCTATTTATTTTATTAATGTTGATTTTATTTATGATATGTTTATAAATCATTGTATAAATATTTTGTAATTTTGTAGTAATTAACTGCTATCAAATATTTCTGCAGTTTGATGCTTATAATCGAATTGTTATAGTCATGAAAAAAGCAATATCAAAAATGATAATTTTGTAGTGTTTAAATGATATTAAATATTTTGGAAGTTTTATTTTAGTAACTAATTGTGTAGTTAATGTGGAGAGATTTTGGGAAGATAGTTAAATGTCAAATATTTAATTCGAAGATTTACTTTCTAATTATCAAAAATAATTATTAAATGTCAGTGGCAGCTACTGTAAATAAGTCCCAACTTGATGATTTATTTCACAAAATGGCTGCAAAAATGTATATATAGATTATATCTCATATGTTCTTTCAGGAAAACGGTAGTCATATATGGGACACCGATGAGGCAAAAGAATATCTTGACAGGCAAGCACAAACTTTAGAATTTAAAATGCACTTTTACTTATACAAAACTCACATCCATGCCTATGTTCCAGTTTCGGAGTGAATGCCACCGAAGAAGATGGAGACAACCCATTCTTGCATGGACTTCACTGGAAACATTGTGATGCTAGGTTTGTGATGTCTCTTCTTTGGATGTTTGTCTCATATGCTGTGCCTCTTTTGACTGATTGGTTTTACATTTTACCAGTCAAGAATTCAGTCAGCTCTCTGATGTTATAAACAAAATAAAGAACAATCCTCATGATCAAAGGATCATGCTTGCCGCTTGTAATCCATTAGATTTCAAGTTGTCGGTATCTCCTTGTCATACGTTCACACAGGTTAGCACGTTTTTCATCTTGAAACTTGTTACATTTCCATTGTAAAATCATTTCAACGTTTCAAGATATACAAAACTGAAAATGATTTGGTTTTTGGTTGTTGTTGCCAGTTCTATGTGGCAAATGGTGAAGTTTCTTGTCAAATATACCAAAGCTCAACCGAAGCGAGTATCGGGATTCCTTTCAGTATCGCTACATACTCTCTTTTGACATGCATCATCGCTCATGTTTGCGGTATGTACACATTTTATTAGCTCTTGAGTCTAAAGTAAAAGAGTTGAAACCTTTGTATGGTTTCTTGTCTTGACAGATCTTGGAGCTGGTGATTTCATCCATGTGATTGGACAAGCCTATATTAACAAAGCTCACGTCAAGGCTATACAAAAACAGCTTCAAATCTCCCCTAAACCCTTCCCGGTAAGTACTAAATATATTTTGCTCTCTCTCAAATCAGGAAACAATATAACTTGTGTGTCTCTAATGTATTAACGGTAAAAACAGATTTTGAAAATCAACCCTGAGAAAAAGAAGATGGACAACTTTGAGGCCTCTGATTTGGAACTCATGAGGATATAACTTGCTTCACAAAGACTCTTCTTATATACTCATTGTAGATTTCTTCTTCTTCATTACATTTATAAGATAAACAAATTTACAGAAAACTTATACTTCATAATATATAAGATTAACAAAATTATACAAAGAAACCAAAAAAAGAAAAGCTAAAACAACAATTTATGCTCGGGCATTGAAATATTTTTACCCATATATATACAAACACTCACAAATATATGTGAATGGTATTGCATAAACTAAAGTTTTTCTTTTTTTCTTCTTTGCTTTTTAGTATTTATACATTTTAGATAATACAGAACTCTTCATCCTTTTGGTTCCTCCTCTGTCTAGCAATGAAAGACTCGATTTTGTATCGTAGCTCATCATCAGAAACAATTCTATCAGCAGGTCTCTCTGTCTCTGATCTCTTCAGTTGTACACAAGAACTCTTCTTCGAGCCCTCGTGATTCTCTGACCGGCTCCTTTCGTAACTCTTCATTGGGCTATCTTGATTTTGAGCAACGATTTGTCTTTGTTTCTTCACAGTTATGTCCTTCTTCTCACTCTCATCGCCACTGCTCTGTCTGCCACTGATCTCAGACTTTTTAAGTTTCTCTCTCTTTTCTTCAGTGCTCTGTTTTGCCCTGTTCTCTGACATGCTCGGTTTTGCTCTGCTTTGTCTCTTATCTTCAATGCTCTGTTTTGCTCTGTTTTCTTCAATGCTTTGTTTTGCAACGCTCTCGACTTCACTCTGTTTTTCTCTGCATATCACATCGGTGTGTAACCTCCGTTCTCCTCTTGAGCTCTCCCGAACAAACTCGTCGTAAAAATCGTTTCTGTTTCTCCGTGCATCAGTTTCTTGATTCGCAAAGAACCCACACTTGACGACTATGGTGATGACTATCGTATTCCCCAAGACGAAAGCAAGGTGACGGTTGATGAGAAAACTTGCGAGACCAGAGCTCTCTACCGTGATGACTAGTTGGTAACAGAGCTTGGCTAGAGTAATTATAACTAGAGTTATCTCGATCACCCGGTAAAACAAATCTAAGAGTACTTGAGCCCGAGACTTCTTCACAACAACCTTCATCTTTCTTGGTTTAGCCTTCTGAGTACTAAGCGAATCCATTGGCGTTGAAGGGAAAAAGATTAACTTAAAACAGTAGGATCTGAAGGAGAGAAGCTTTGTAACTTCAAGCTTAAATCTTCTTTGAAGATCAAACAAAGATGTTGTAGAGAAAAAGGAGAATTTGATTTTAAGTTTGTGGAGCAAAAAAAAACAGAGAAGAGTGTGTGTCTGTTTTTCTCTCTCTCTTTGTTTGTGTGTTTTTTGTTAGCTTGAAAGAATGTAACTTTGCAATGAGAGTATTTATAAAGAGTCACTGAGTGCTTTGCTTTCTTTTTCCACGAACCATTTCTTTTTTCAATTGGATTACAGTTATTATGTTCTTATTTGACAAAAACAGAAAAATTAATTCATCTTTCACCCTTAAATTATGAATCTACTTGAACTGAAAATCTAATAAAAATCATAGTTTTGTGTCCTTATATTTTCATTTGACTCCATAGACTCCATTGTCTTGTTGTATTTTTAAGATTGTATTTACGTTTATATGTAAGATATATGATTTGTATCATCAAAGCAAAATCATAATAGTTTAGTAATATAAAGCTTATATTTTAACAAGCAAAAATCATTACCATAACTCTTGTTGTCTTGTAAATAACAACGTTGAAACAATCGAACCAGATGCTGTAATGGTTAGTGATTTACTTTTCAGAAGTTTGACAAGTAAACTTTAAAATATTTATTTTTTAAAAAATTAACACAAATATTTTAATTGCAAAATAAAGAAGATTAGTTGGAGAAATATCTAGTTTAAAGAAGATTAGCTCTTTCACTAATAAACAGTAAGAAGAAGAAAAATGAGATGATGAGAAGCTAATGATTTGGAACCGATTGTTTTGGCAAAATAAATGTGTAGTTAATTTTATTTTATTTGGTCAAACTAAAAATGTACTATGATTAATTTATTATATAATTTTAATAGGTAATTCAAAATTGTGGTTCACTCTGTTATAGTATGCCAATTAAACAAGTAACATATTCACTTTTTCTTATAAATACTATTTGATCATGGAAAGTGTGCAGTTCCTAAAGAATATGTTAGTTAAAAAGCCATGCTTCACTTGTTATAATTATAATACTCCAATTTATGGTTGCGTTATTTACATTTCCTTGCAGTGAAAATGAATTTTAAGCAAAGGGCATTAGATATTACCTCTACAAGTAGAAGTAGACTAGTAGTCATATTAGAAGCAACAAGATGTAATAGTTTTAACTATGGAAACAAAAGAAATATACTCACTTACAATGATTTGTAATTTTGTTGTGTTATTATATGCATGCAAAATGCAACCATTGTTGACAAGTAGAAGTGACTAAAAACTTTCTACATAGATAGATGCAAATTGCGATAGATACTTGCGTATATGCGTGGGATATGTCTCATTAAGTTATGATTAAATTAGTAATCACATCTGTTGTTTCATTGGTAAAATAGATCATGCACTACAGCACTAGCTATCTCATCCATTTGTAATTATTTACTCGAGTCATAAAGCAGCCCACCATTAGTTTTATATGTCCATCATTTAAAGTTTCATTGATTTCGATCACAACAAATTAATCTCTTAAAGTAATGCGTATCACCATATTTAAATGAATTTTGTTGCAAAAAGGTTTTAGGACTTGAATGATTGGTACAAAGTATGTCTATGGTGCCAAATAAAAATACTTTAGGATATAAAATATATACTATTCTAGTCGCATATTAAGAAACTTATAAAATCTATATCATTTTTCTTATTTCCACACAAAACATGCTACTTCTCCAATTCATAATTAAAAATATAGAAGAAACCATTACTTCTTCACTAAGAGATTGAGAAATGGCTTCTACTTCCACAACTTCTCTTTGTTAATGTGTTTCTCACTTTATTTATGTCTTGTCTCTTTCTAACCAAAAGTATGTATATGTGGTTTCATTTCAATTCTAATTTTGTTATTGGATACACTTTGAACAAAAATTAAAGCCCCACTTCTTTTTTTCATAAAGACATCTTCATAATTGCTCATAAGTGTAACGTGTCATTCGGTGCTTCAATCAACACGATGCAAATAATGAAGTGTATATGTCTAGTCTACGTGTTCTTATACATAAATCACACTTATCCATAAATGGTTTACGTTTTATTTCATATTATCAACCGATTTAGATGCTAATTAATTTGAGTTGTCCACAAAATATTTTTGGACCTGAAATTTACAATCTGAGTTGTACTACAGATACCGTTTTTGTGTTATTTGATTCATAATTTAAATTATTATGGAGACCTGATTGGACCTCAAGAGGCACAAGAGAATACTTTCTTTTACATAAAATGTATATGTGGGCCTTTAAAATCTATGGACTGTTTTCTTTTATTTATAATATGAACTTAGATTTATAGATTATGGAGCTTACTGCACACAAACTCACAAATGAATTTAGTTGATGAAATTATTGTTATAATGTTATTCTAAGAAGAAGAAAATGTGACTCCTTTTCTGGTGGCAAATCTATAAAGAACCAGAATCTGATCGAGTTTCATAATTAATATCGCATTCGTATATCGCAATACATAATTTAATTCTCAAGTTGATCATAGAGGTTTTTTATAACATTTGTTTCCGCCATCGCATGTGAGTCAGTGAGTGCATGCTGATTCAGTTTCACTAAGCTGATCTACACTGTGTAAATGTGTATAATTGCCTATACTATACCTAAAATCTTTAATAAAAAATAATTATAATCCAAAAACGACAAACAGTTTCAGTAAAAGAAAGAAATAATTTTCTGACACGTTGCGTTTTACTTCATTTATCCAGAAAGCAATTGTGTCCATGCTAAGGGAAAGTTACTGCACAATAAATAAATAAAAACAATTTTTAAATAACATTTTTGTGTCACGTGACAAAAAATCCGACCTGCCGGAATCGAACCAGCGACCTAAAGATCACAGCAACTACTACAGTCTTCCGCTCTACCAACTGAGCTAAGGTCGGTATGTTCATTACGCATAATTGTATTCAACCGTTATTTAGACTTATAATGCTAGGAGATCTATTTAACGCTAGACGTAAAGCTCATGGGACTATAGGGAGGTTTCATCCATATACAAGAAGATTCACATAAAAGTTTTAGATACAGAATGCATTCAAAAGTCATTTTTTTTTAAAATTAGGTCAATAGTTTTCTAGAAAAAATCGAATGAATTCATTACCAAAATATGAGTGTATATGAATTCACTTAAATTGTATCACAAAATTAAATGATATTATTTTAAATTACATATTTATATTTTAAAAACAAATATTTATTATTTAGTATCAATTATATTAACTGATATAAGGATCTGTTTTACTCAAGTGGTTAAGTCCATTTGACTTCACCTTCCCCACTGAAGTTCGACTCTACTAAATTGCGTTATCACGCATAATAGAGATTAATTATGGATTGGACTTTGTCGATTAAAAAATATCAAAAAAAATATATTAACAGATGTTTACAGTAAACTAAATAAAATGATTCCATTTCTATTAGTTTGTATCAATTTTTAAAAAAATTAAAAGAAAATAGAAATTTACATCATTTAGATAACTGATGTATCTATTAATTTTTGTTAAGATCACTTTTTAAAATAATTCAAAATTTTACATCAATAAAAACTTTTTTTTTTTTTTTTTGGTGAATAATAAAAACTGATGTTAATATATACATTTATGGGTTATTTTCTTAAATAGAGGTAACCTAAAAAAAAATTGAGATCATCATCATCACGCCTCTTAAGTTTTAACCAGACGTAGTTAGGTATATCTATTTTTTTTCTTTGGGGTTTCGACGCAAATTGATTTGTCCCTCATCAGGTAAGTTTTGTGATGAATCATTGATTCTACGATTAGCTTCAGCCATCTATTCATCTCCTTTATCCTAGTTTTGTTTCTCTGTAATGTATAACACAATTTTAATTTGTGTTAAACATGTATCTGCACTTATAACAAAGTATATATCCACCTTGATAGTTAAAACTCTGATACTACATATATGTTGGTACATCAATTTTGTTTTAGTCTAGTCTGTGTCTGGTTCTTAATGAGTATTGGTTCTCATGTTACATAGATTTATTACTAGATTCTAAATGGTTTTGAAATTTAGTGTATGTTTTGTGAATTTCTAAAGTTTATAGAGTGTACAAATCATTTTTCAGGTTTTGATGGATAAGTCATGGATAAACAAACCACATTTATCTCAAGATTATATATTAGGGGTGAAACATTTTTTAGATTATGCATTTGATAAATTCAAAGTAGACGTGATGAAATGTCCATGTAATTGTTCTCTCGTCGAATATAAGTCAAGAGAAGATATCGAAGGTGATTTGATGTGCTTTGGCTTTTTAAGTTCTTACACAAATTGGATATTACACGAAGAAGATGTATGTCTCAGTTCTCACACGAAATGCAAGAGTACCTCCTGATATTGCTCCCTAGTGCTGCTCTCAATCTCTGGTCAGTTTTCTCATGTTTAACAATACCACAATGTAATTATTCATGGAATAAACTAAATTTTTGGAAAAATGCAGAAGTGGAGGCTATGGAATGCATGAAGTCGACCAAAATATTTCCGGGGAAATGTAATGAAACGTTCCACTGCGATCATGAATGCAGTAACTTTTGGTTTTCAATTAAGATTGTATTGTGATAATGAATGAGAATACATTTGTTCTCTTTTTGTTCTTTTGTGTTTGATTACAAAGTAATAATAATATGGTTAAGAGTTTTTTCTAGAAATACTTTAGAAACTTATCACTTTGGAAATTTTATTAGTTAAAATGTTTAGATATTATGCTAGGAAAAATCTCTGTATTTGCAACAATAATATCTAGATATTATAGTATGATAGAGCTTAAGGATAAAGAACCTATCTCGATACTTTTAGTTTGGGAGCTACATAAATATCTTCAACTACTCATTTGCAATTAGATAGAAAAAAGTAGAAAACATAGAAAACGTGAATCAACAAAGCAGATTAATAATAAAAGAGTATTTTCTATTCGTAAGTTCTCTCAATTGTGTCCTAAAGTTTTCCGACGTTTCTCACATTTTCTTCATAAACCATAATTTAATTGGGCTTAATAAATATATTGGGTTTATAAACATTAATGGGCTTGTTGAACAAAGAAGAAAACATTAATGGGCTTTCTCTGAGAAATGAAGCCTCTTAACGCTGAGAGACTCAGAAACCCTAATATATAAATAACAAAACCAAAACTTCCTCACTGTCGTCTGCTCTTAAGCCTCTCGTCTTTGCCTTTCGTCTCTTCTCTGCTCGCCGATCGTTACTCCGTCGAAATCACCATGGTTACTCTCTCTCACTCTCGATCTGTCTATCTGTATCGCTTTGTTGCTCTTAAAGAGAGAATCTAATTTCGAAATGTTGTGTGTTTTCAGGCGCCAAAGAAGGATAAGGTTCCACCACCGTCATCAAAGCCGGCCAAATCTGGAGGTGGAAAACAGAAGAAGAAGGTCCGTTTTCCTCTATTATCCATTTTAAACTACTTGTATAGCTACTTTTAATGTCGATTTAGAAGCAACGTGACGCTCCAATTCCTACGTTTATGTCTAAAGTTTTGAGAAATTGAATTAGGTTTCGTAGATTGATCTAGGTTTAGTATGAATTGGCTGAAAATCTAGGTTTCTGTTTGCACTGATTTCATACAAATCTAGAAACTTGAGTCTCTGTGATTCATTTCTCGTAAGCTTTGGTTATGTATATACAGTTTTTGTCTTGCTTTGTGTGTTATGTTGTATTCTTCATGTGTTTGGTGCTTAATTGTTTTCTTTTTTCAATGAAATGTTTGTTAAACAAAACAGAAGTGGAGCAAGGGAAAGCAAAAGGAGAAGGTGAACAACATGGTGTTGTTTGATCAAGGCACTTATGACAAGCTTCTCACTGAAGCTCCCAAGTTCAAGCTCATCACTCCATCAATCCTCTCCGACCGTATGAGGGTATACAATCTTTTTTATCTCTGTTGCATTTTTTAAAAACTGTATGGTTGGTGTTACTTCCTCATGATTCAAATGTTAGTATCTGACTTTGTTATGGTGTGAATTGTTAAAAATCAGATTAATGGGTCTCTTGCGAGGAGGGCGATTAGGGAGCTAATGGCAAAAGGTTTGATCAGGATGGTCTCTGCACACTCGAGCCAGCAGATCTACACTCGTGCCACCAACACCTAAAAAGCGTGACCTTTCAATGGTTTGGTTCTCGACTCTTTTCTTGGTTTTTGTCTTTTGATGTATACATTAATCATCAGAACTCTTATAGTTCTTTTTTGGTTCTCGTTACTTTGTGCTCCAGAACCTCTTTAGAATGTTGTTTTGAGATATTGTCTCTTTAATCGGAGTTGCTTTTTCCCTCTCAACAGTCATATGAATTTCAGAGTTTAACCGGAATCAGTATTAATTCGTATCGTAGTTGAAAAAGTGTCTGTAAACAAAAAAAGTGTGCCGTTCGATGTAGAAGCGCTAATTTACTATCATCACCATATCGTGTAGTTCTTTGTATCATCATCCTTATCAATTTATCATTAACATATCATCATTGATTCGTTTAGGATTTAAATCCATTTTTATCTTTGAGACCAACATACCCAAGCCTTCAAATTATTAAACTACTCGGATATGTTTAGATCAATGAGGTGGTCCATCAACTTTCGTGTGAGAAATTCGAGTTAAAAGCTGGAGAAAACCACCAAAATGAGTTCTATGACAATTGTGCGGCTGTAAAACTAGTTCAACAACAACAGAAAACAATACCATTAATAATATTAAGCATCAATCAAGCTTCACTACTTTTGAGTCATACAAATGGTTACAAAAAACGTCACTTTCACACACTTGACATTGCACATGATAGGTGTTTTAGATATTTGTTCTTGTACCCTTCTAGGCAACCCTGACCCTGACCGTAGAAAATTTTCAAATGAAAGCATTTGGTTTATTCTTATTGTTTTAAACACAAGAGAACGTGTGTTAGATGAATATGGGCTGAGGGGTTAAACGTGTCCGTGTAGCAGTAGAGAAAGAGTATGGGAGAAACCAGAGCCGTCCGTTTTGTGTAACAGTCACATGACTCACATAGTCACATCACTATGATCTTCTCAATATTTTTTCTCTTAAAATAAAAAAAAATATTCAAATTTATTCATCAACAAAAAAGTATACTTTCTCGTGGGGCGATCACAGGACAAAACCAGAAAAAGTAACAGCTTCCTCCGTCAACTACGCACTTCACTGATTCAGTCTTCGATTTCAAACGATCAACAAACATTTTTATCATAATCATAATCAGAAAAAAGTGTTAAACTTTCTCGTGAGTTTATATACTCTGCTAACAATGCTGTTTATAATGGTTTTTGGTTGTTTCTTAAGTTTCTGTTTAAATTTCGGATTCTTCTATCTGGATCGTTGTTGTTAGCTTCTCAACATGTAAAAAGTTTCTATCTTTTGAGGTTTTTTCATTCCCATTATCGATTTTGCTTCTCTGGGTTTAGTTTTTAACCAATGTGCACTAGAAAAAAAGTTAATCTTTAGGATATGTTCTTTTAGTTTCATGATGAAAAATTGAAGCTTCATAGTATAATGATCCTTAAAGCCTGGTACTCATAAAACCATTAATGTTCAAATTCAAGCTTCATAGTAATTTTGAGCTTTAGAGTATTTTGAAACTTCAAAGAGTTTTGTGTTTTGAGAATTTCAGGGATCTGTGTTTGTGAACCATCTGGGTTTGTGGAAAGTTCGTAGCTTTCGAGGATTTATCTATTGGGTACTCTCAAGAAATGTCTTTTAGATTTTTTTTCAGAATTTTTCTGGTCGGTTTCACTTTAACACTTTGCTTAGATTTGAACAATGGGTTTGGATTATTCTATTACTAAATTTGATTATATTATTAAGTAAATAGTAACTGAAACGCTTTGTGTGTTATTCACTTTACTTGAAGCTTTTATTATTCTTCTCAGCAAATCGTATCTGCTATTAACTTTCCGAGGTTTCTGTTGTTTCATTTTTGTGTGTTTTGCAGCTAAAAAGATGGATTCTTCTTACTCCTTTGCCTTGGGGACAAGTAGTTCTATTTTGCCAAAACTCAGTTTCAGGAATGTAGAGAACAGATTTTATGGTGAGAAGAACAACAACAATGGTTTGTGTAAACGTTTTGGATCAGATTTGGGCTCCAAGAAGTTTAGGAATCAAAAGTTCAAGCACGGTGTTGTTTACGCTGTTGCCACTTCAGATAATCCAAAAAAGGCTATGGTATGTTGATCAGTTTACTCTTTTCTCTTAAATGGCATTAGACAAAATTCTTAAGACTTGCCTCAAGAAGACTGCTTAATCGATTCCTGGAAAAGTCCAGAGTTCTTGATTCTGTTTGCTTTGTCTTTTCAGACAGTAAAGACTTCCATGTTTGAGAGAAGAAAGGTAGACCCGCAAAATGTGGCTGCAATCATTCTAGGAGGAGGCAATGGAGCTAAACTCTTCCCTCTTACAATGAGAGCCGCAACACCAGCTGTAAATATTCATCTTACTTCGTTTTCTCTTACCGAATAAACCGAAACTGTAAATAACATTCATCGAATTAGGACCTCAAGGGTCTTATTTATGAAACAGTTTTTTTTTGTGTACTGAAGATTCTTGTGTCTTCAAATTATGTTAGGTTCCTGTTGGTGGATGCTACAGGCTGATCGATATCCCGATGAGTAACTGTATTAACAGCTGCATCAACAAGATATTTGTGCTGACACAGTTCAACTCAGCTTCCCTTAATCGACATTTAGCACGAACTTATTTTGGGAATGGCATAAACTTTGGAGGTGGTTTCGTAGAGGTACAAACACTATGACAATAATAACTCTCAGCACTCTTGATTTTTTCGAGGAATAAAAAGCAAAAGTAAAATCTTATTGAATAGGTTCTTGCTGCTACACAAACACCAGGGGAAGCTGGGAAGAAGTGGTTTCAAGGAACAGCAGATGCTGTCAGAAAATTCCTCTGGGTGTTTGAGGTATGAACTTCACTTTTACTGGTTTATTGAAGTCAGTTTCTTTGTGAACTTTGAATGGTCTTAAAGCTGTTGATTTCTTATAAAAAAAGGATGCCAAGAACAGGAACATTGAGAACATACTTATTTTGTCTGGAGATCATCTCTATAGAATGAACTACATGGACTTTGTTCAGGTATTTATCCAAATTAAATAGATATGTTCATCATCATCTTAAATCTCTTTATAGTTGCACTAACTCAATCTGTTGTAATAGTCTCATGTGGATAGTAATGCGGATATTACTCTTTCGTGTGCACCAGTTAGTGAAAGGTTAGTATTCTTGAATCTCGTTTACGTCTTTTCTATGAGAAATCTCAGTTCTTAAAACTAGTTTTTGTGGATTCTTTAGCCGTGCATCAAATTTTGGTCTAGTAAAGATTGATCGAGGTGGGCGTGTAATCCATTTCTCCGAGAAACCAACAGGAGTCGACCTGAAATCAATGGTATAGTTTTCTATGATTCTTAAAACAAATCAACTCCCAAAACTTAAAAACTTTTCTGTTTGTTTATTTACAGCAAACAGACACAACAATGCTTGGACTGTCTCATCAAGAAGCAACAGATTCTCCATACATTGCATCAATGGGAGTTTATTGTTTCAAAACCGAAGCTTTGCTGAACCTTCTAACAAGACAGTATCCGAGTTCCAATGACTTTGGATCTGAAGTTATTCCTGCAGCCATAAGAGATCACGATGTTCAAGTAAGATTCTATAAAACTCACGTCTTGTCTTTCTTTTACCAGTTGAACACAACGAATGATCTAACAGTTTCGTATTGTTTTTGGCTAGGGATACATATTCAGAGATTACTGGGAGGATATTGGAACTATAAAGACATTTTATGAGGCTAATTTAGCTCTTGTTGAGGAGGTACATCAACTCCACCTTATTATGACATCTTGGATACATTTCTCAACCTTTTGTTCTTGATCTGGTTCTGCAGCGACCAAAGTTTGAATTCTATGATCCAGAAACTCCGTTCTACACTTCTCCTCGGTTCCTCCCACCAACAAAAGCTGAGAAATGTCGGGTATGCATCAAAACTATCCTTTTCTTTATGGTTGTTTCTTTGATTCCAAATGCTAATTAAGTATGGTTCTGTTTTGATGATTTTGTTAGATGGTAGATTCAATAATCTCACATGGATGTTTCCTGCGAGAATGCAGCGTCCAACGTTCAATCATTGGTGAACGATCACGTCTAGACTACGGGGTTGAGCTTCAGGTGAATCTCTTAACTTTGATCTAAAACAATCGAAATTATTTTACGTATGTTGCGATCAAACTGAGCTTGGTTTTCTTTCTTTCTTTTCCAAAGGATACATTGATGTTAGGTGCAGATTACTACCAAACTGAGTCTGAGATTGCATCTCTATTAGCAGAAGGAAAGGTTCCAATTGGTATTGGTAAAGACACAAAAATCAGGTAAGGTTTGCAAAAAGCACATAACATCCAAAAAAAACCCTCTTCAAATGATAGATTTTTGTCTGAAGCGAAGAGTTTTTTTTGGTTCTGGGGATTTTATAGGAAATGCATCATTGACAAGAATGCTAAGATCGGTAAAAACGTGATCATCATGAACAAAGGCGTAAGTGTTTCGTGAATTTCTTCTCCCTTCAGATTTCCAACTGTTGAAGAAAGATCAAAACCTAAAAGACATTATTTCGATGTTTTCAGGATGTACAAGAAGCAGATAGGCCAGAGGAAGGATTCTACATTCGATCAGGAATCACTGTGATAGTCGAAAAGGCGACAATTCAAGATGGTACTGTAATATGAATGGAGAGCTTGAAAGTAAGTCCACCGAGCAACAATCTGAGATTAAAAAGCATTTTAGCTAGCCGGTGAATGAAAATAGAAAGCTTCGATCTTTTCTTTCCCGCAGTGCATCTACAACTAGAAGAACTCAAATTTAGAGATATAGATTTAGAGAACAATAAGAAACACAGTCAAGTATTGATCAGTGCTCCGGCCGAGCAGTCTTTCTCTCTTTTCACCTTTTGTATTTAGGAATCTTTGCTGATTCTCTTTATAATATTATTCAAAAAATAAGCAAACTATCTTCTGTCATTGTGCCACACACTTCCGCATTCTAAACTAAATACTTAAGCAATAATCAACCTGTTGTTAAAATGTAATTTGAAATCAAATACTAAATATCATCATACTAACTCATATTTATATAAAATCATTGAATGGATAAAACAAGATTTTGGTACTCCAACATAATGATATTGATTGAATTTTCAAATCAGTTAAAATACAAAAACCATAAACAAACCTCCAGTTAATCAAATGTGAGATTGAGGGTTTAGAAGTGACAAAATAATAGTTAAGGGGGTGAATATGAAAACGAAACTAAGATGTGGGGTTACATTGAAGGCATTGAACCAAACATTTAAATTAATTTAATTAACAAAAAAAAAGGGAAAAAACGGATTCTTGTGATATTGAGCGTCGTCTTCTCTTCCTTAGCCAAAGCCAGATCTGCTTCTTTTTCGCTGCGTCGTCGAGAGGTCTCTCTTTGAGGAAGCTAATTCCTTCTTCTTCTTCACCATCCGTAAGTCTTTCAATCTCCATTTTTCCAGAATCTTCGATTTTCTTCTTTCTCCGATTGATTCGTAGATTCTCTCCTCGCACTCCTTCTCGTTGTTTTAATGCTGCTTTCGATGAATTTGGGGATTACTTGTGAACTATTCAGTTCCGATTGTTCCGATTCCAGATCTAACTTTCGCGATTTGTTGAAATCTATTTCGCCGATGAGAAATAGTTTGTTTCTAGGGTTTTTGGATTCACTAGTGAGATTTGTTTAGCTAAGAGATGATTAATGGCGTTTTGTTGATTCGTTGTGCTTAACAAGTGGAGAAATCGAAGCTAGGGTTAATTTTTCCTTCATTCTTTGTTCTGGACTTCTGGATCTTATACGTAAGATTCACGAGATCTTCATTCTCGTGAGAAATGTTCTGGATACTCTTAGCTTATATAATCTATGCTTACAAGTTATAGCTAGTTTCGTGATAAATTAGTGTAAGAATCTGCTCATTGTTCTGTTTATAAGCTGAGTTAATCTTTCCACTAGCTGGTTAAGTTAGTTGCAGAGGCCATTTCATTGATTGTCTCTGAAGATTTAATATGATGGTATTGTGTATTTGCTCATTTCTAGGTTTCAAGAATAACAATGGAAGGAAGCGGTGGTGACAGTGGTTCGATGGCTACGCCTGTACAAAAGAAAGTACATGAGGCATGGAGGGTTTACCAATATTATCTGGACAAGACTACACCTCATTCAACTAACAGGTGGATCGGAACACTTGTTTTCTTTCTTATCTACTGTTTGAGGGTTTACTCTATTCACGGATTCTACATCATCTCCTATGGTCTTGGAATCTACCTCCTGAATCTGCTTATCGGGTTTTTGTCTCCTCTTGTTGATCCTGAGCTCGAGGTATCTGATGGAGCTACTCTGCCTACTCGAGGTTCTGATGAGTTCAAGCCATTTATCCGCCGTCTCCCGGAGTTTAAATTCTGGTACCTTATTCCCTATCTCCTAACTGCTTATGCTATCATTTTCGTTGTGATAAAGTCGGATTTAAAATTCTATTAGCATTCAGGTGGTTAAACCATATGCCATCTTCCTAACCAAGTTGTGCTACTAATGTTTGTGTTGCATTGTCATAATCTGTTGTGGCACTATTGCAGTTAAATATTATTGCTCAGTTTTTTTTTTCGTTCTAAGAGCTTCCCGACTACACACAGTAGCTTCTTCATTTTTGGTGACAATGTGATTGAATCTGTGGCAGGTACTCCATGACTAAGGCATTCTGCATAGCCTTTCTTATGACATTCTTCTCGGTGTTTGATGTTCCCGTCTTCTGGCCCATACTGCTTTGCTACTGGGTCGTTCTCTTTGTCCTCACCATGAGACGCCAAATAGCCCACATGATCAAGCACAAGTACATTCCTTTCAGCATCGGAAAACAGGTAACCGTTTTTCACAACTTTGATTTTCAAACTTCGTTTAGTAATAAATTAAACACATTTCAATTGTCTATTGAATCCTGCGAACGTCTCTGCAAATTCATTCACATTCATAGTTACAGAGTTTGAGGTTAGTTGCTAATTTGATCTCAAACGTTTGATCTGTGTGGCAGAAATATAGCGGCCGGAAATCTTCTGCGAACAGCGGCGGCGGCTCTCGTGCTGATTGATTTCAACTTGCAGCCACATTTTCTGCAGAAAAAGAATGAAAAAAAGTTGGGTTTTCACGTTGGAACGTTTTGTAGTGATGAATTACTAGTATTGTTATGCTTCTACAATGAAGAAGAAGGAAACAGAAAAGGGTCATTAGTTTTTATGTTGCAGGAATATTGTTCTTTGTTAGTTCCCTTTAATCCAAGTACCTCTGCTGTAAATATAATTCAATTTTATTTCGAAACAAATTCATTCATTTTGTTTTCCTTTTAAAACATGTCATTTGTCTCATTCTAGTTGATAGTTTCGTTTTAACTACAATGAGCTAATAGATTCAACGAGTTCAATAAATTCTTCTGTTTATTGAACAATAATTATCCTACGGATTAAAACTTCCTTTTCATGAGGCGAAAAGATTCGTTTGGTGGTCATGGAAATTCTTTTACAAAGAGTATTTATTATAATATCCACATGTTTTCAATAATTATACATACAACAATAAAAATATTACACACAACTAATAAGAAACGATTTGTATAAAAAGGATTTTATATACAAGAAAAAAGGAAGAAAATATAGTAATCAATTGATGGAATTATTAATTAATTTCTTTATTTTGGGTTTGTTTGGGAGCATTCTTGAAGTGAGAAGGGGCAGGTCGGAGCCAGTCTTTGCCGCCGATAAAGTCCTTGCTCAAGAAGACGGTAGCTTCTTCATCCGATAACTGTTTTGACCATTCTACTCTTTGTTCCCTGTCTGCTCCGGGACCATAACATTTGTATTCACCATAATATACAGTACTGAACAAATTTTGTCAAAATTAGTATACATCAGTCAAAAATATTCATAAGAACATTAACCACAAACCAAAAGGTTAAAAAGTACTTTTCTTTGGTTGAATCTCCCCATTGGTTCCATCCTTGAGGTGCGACGACATTGGAGAAGAAGGAATAAGCAAAGACAACCCTAGAATAAGCTCCCCATGGTCTTCCCAAAAATGTGGAACCTGATCCAGTTAACTTGCATCCCAAGAATGTAAAGCCTGATTTCTCTGTGGCCGACGTTCTCATTTGCGCCGTTATAGACCCATTATTCGGCGACAACGAGTGTAAATGACACCTCTACATATGAAACCATAAAAAAAGTAAGGATTAATTAAACATGTAATGAATAGTTATAGATCATTCCATGTTAAAACTATGAGAAAGTTGACTCTTATCTATAAATGGAACATGTTTTTTTTTCTCTCTAAGAGCTGGTCATGCATGCATATATCCCAAAAATATGGAAATAAATAACTCTAATCACTGGGACGATCCTTAATTGATCTTTAGAAATAGTTGTAGAAAAAGTGATTAAAACATGGGATATATCATATATCATTATTATGTGAAGTGTATTTTTAATTGGTACAAATTATGTAAAATGAGTTATTAGTACTTACTTCATATAGAGAAGAAGCGCTTCCACAAATGAAATCGGTGGCTCCTTCAATATAGCAGTTCTTGAAGTAATGGTTTCCATTGTCGTCAAGGAGAGTGTCTTGGTACGACGTTATCACGCATCCGTAGAACGCTGCCTTATCCGCCGCCACCCTCAGTGCAACCGCACGTCCCGCCGTTCCAAACTTATTCTACTTACAATAAAACGAAACACATCAATATTAGTAACTTTCTTTTTTTGTTAATTAATAATGATTCACTTACTTATGATATTTTGGTGATCTACTTTGAATTGGTATTTTATAAAATGAATGTATACGATGTATGATGAAGATTGACCTGAATAGTGAGAAATCGGCATACAAAATCGGATGCAAAGATAGTGAGAGTGGGTGATTCCAAAATGTCTTCGCCATCGCTCCATATGAGAAAAGTGTTGGAAGCTTGTGTCCCACTCAATGTTATGTAGGGTTTCTCCGCAGGTATCACCACTTTTTCTCTGTTATCAATGAAATCGCTAATTCTCAAAACTATATACTTTAAAAGCATAGAATAAACTAATCATCAATAACATATACTATTTAGGAAAAAAAATCATAAATATATTAGTAGGTCAAAAAAGCCTAGTACCTAATACCCAGCTGATAAATATCAACAAAATCTAAACCCTAAACCATTAAGGTCTAAAAACCTAATAAACCTTAAGACGACTTAAATATAGAAAATCTAACAAAATATTTTATATGTACCGGTAAATTCCAGGCTTAACCCAAATGAAATAGAGTTGAGAGTTGTTTAGATTGGGAGGGATAGATTCAATTGCTTCTTGAATCTTACTGAAGTCTCCTTTGCCCGATTGATCAACTCTTATTAGAATTGCAGTCGAAAAATCAATGGAAGATGGAGAAGAAGAAGAAGCCATGGAAGAAGATGTGATTGAAGAGAGGATGAAAATATTGATGATTATGATATGATGATAGTTAGCAATTGAACGTTTGGACTTCGTTTTATAAAGTCCCATCTTGGCATAACCCATGTGAGGTTTCACGTCTTGGCGATTGTGCAGAGGACAAAAAAAACAAATACAAGATAGAAATAAAAAATGAAAACTATTGAATTCAATTAGTGAAGCAAGAGTGTGAAAATTAGAATTTTGAAAAGTTTGGTTTGCACATAAAGGAGATTGTTTTATATACATACCAATGGTTGACTAAAAATCAAGATGACGTGGTGGGATTGGCCAGCGGTCGAATTCTTATGATCGAAGTTGAAAGATTGCATTTCGTTGACAAGAGATTTTTTCTATATCAGATTCAAACTTTAAACTCTAAGACACAAGTTCTATACACACAAGAATATATATTTGTATATTTAACCATGGTACATAACCTAGACTACTCTCCAAAACTTGTATAAAAAGGATTTTATTGTCATCCTACAAGACTACAACGTGTCAACGTCTACAATGACCTAATTAAACAGAACCAAACCAGTTTTTAATAATGTTGGGCTGAAATTCGATTTCTAACCTCTTGACCAACAAAACAATCTTCCATTTGAATAAACTACACGTTTTTGGTTCACTTGAAAAGTTTTTATCATCGATACGTCAATTTATCTACATTTATCTTACGTATGTTTGGTAAATGGTAATTGAATATGAACATTAAAAAAAAAAAAATCAAACATTAAACTATGAGTTACGTCGTTAATATGTAATTGCTTACCAATTTTTTTTTTGTTAAATTTAAGTCATTAGAGAATACTTAAGATATACTTTACGTGTAGGGTTGGCGGCTTGCATGCTTCGTGCATTAGTTTTAGCAATCAAAAAGAGATCTATAATGAGTATTTTTGTATGTTTGAATGTAAGAACTAAGGAAAAAAAAGCGTGTATCTATGTTTTCCGTCAAAGGCCGAATATATATCCCGATATAGTAATGGGCCGAAACCCAAAACTAAAGGCACATACTAACAAAACTACTTCTATAGAAAATTATAGATGCACTCAACACTTTTGTCTATATACTATTCCCAATAGTTTGTTTTTTATCACTAATGGTAGTAGACATGTTGATTTGCACATTGCAGCTACAAAACTACAAAAAAAAAAACGAGCCATATGGATGCTTGTCAGATTGTTACTGTCACATGAAGAAAACCAAAGTCTTATCTTTTATTTTTATACATCCAAGTAGAACACGACACGATTGGTAAACGAAACCTATATAGTCAAAAAACTCAAAATCAACGGATTTTGTTTACTGTTTGAATTATGTTCTTGTTAGTTAGATTTATTCTTTTGTATGCATATGTAACAATTTTGTGTAGGGAAGAAATTATAGTCATAATAACTCATTAACTAAAAATAAAATATGGTCTAATGATTAGACTCTAATCCGAACAATAACAAACAATTATTTTCGTTTAGTGTCTCTCTTATTTTATCCAAGAAAAAAGAAGTGTCAATTTATAATATCTTCTGGAAAGCAGCCGACAGAAAATTGTGGGCTCACATGAAAAAAATTTCAATGATGCGTCAAAAAGCAACCAAACGACTCCAAAATAAAATCAAATCAAAAATCAAATTCTCTACACGCAACTTTCTTTCAAATACAAAACCAATCATCTCGATTCATCCAACCCGCGAAGACCCAGAAACCAAAATCGAAGACCCAACAAAACCCACAAGTCGAAATCTCGAAATCCGTTGAGAGTTTGTTCCTTTTTTTGTTTGCTCGGAGATGGAGGCTTTGCCGGAGGATGAAGAGTACAGTTTCAGGGAAGTAGTGTTGCCGTCTTTGATTCCGGTAGTGCCGGAGCCGGAACTTGAGAGAGAGAGCGGAGAGAGGAGAAGAGGAAGAGATGTTATCGTAGCCGTTGATCATGGTCCCAATAGCAAACACGCTTTTGATTGGGCTCTTGTTCATTTCTGTCGTCTCGCCGATACTCTCCATCTTGTCCACGCCGTCTCAAGTTCGTTCTCTCTTCAATGTGAATAGTATATAGTCCGATTTCGTGTTCATTTGCATTTCCAGATCTGGAATCGGAGATTCTAAAGCTGGTTTTTGATTTTCTTCGCAGGTGTTAAGAACGATGTTGTGTATGAGACGAGCCAAGCCCTCATGGAGAAACTTGCTGTTGAGGCGTATCAAGTTGCCATGGTAACCTTTATATTGTATTATCTCTTTTTGGTTTGCCTGATAATGTTGTTTCTTGATTGCTAAGTTAGGGTCTGAGAATCCAATTCAATCAGATGTTTCATTAGTAGCATTTCCTAACAACTACTAGTTCTTAGAATTGAGATCGTTGCTTAGTTCTTCTCTTGAATCCAAACACTAGTTCTAGTCTATTCATTTGTCGCATTTGCTACCAACTGCGTAGAGACAAAACCTCTGGTGTATGTATTCTTGGAAATCAATATTGTGATGATTTTAGATGAGAATAATCAGAAAAATGAGTTTGGTACACACTTTATAGATATATTCTTTGAATTCGATGACATAACTTGATACTGATTTTGTTATGTTTAGGTAAAGAGTGTGGCTCGTGTTGTTGAAGGCGATGCTGGTAAAGTAATCTGCAAGGAAGCAGAGAAAGTGAAGCCTGCTGCTGTGATTGTAGGCACACGAGGCAGGAGCTTAGTAAGAAGGTTGGTTATAACTTATAATACAAAAACAACTACTAGTTGTGTGATCTATGTCTTGTTTTTCTTCTCTTTTGCCTTTCCTAAGTCGATGATTCTCTTTTGGATACTTGTGCAGCGTGCTACAGGGGAGCGTAAGCGAGTATTGTTTCCACAATTGCAAATCTGCTCCTGTCATAATCGTTCCTGGAAAAGGTACATTACTAATCAATCATGGTAAAACCGGAGTGATCATCACATTCATTTGTATATAACTAGAAACCTTTTGATTGTAATGCAGAAGCTGGAGACGAGTCGATCGTGGACTGGACACGCTCAGAAGATCCTAAACCCTGAAGAAAAAGTTCAAGTGTTGTTTCCACGAAGACTGTTTTGTTTTTCATCTTTCTGTCGCTACTGTTGCAGTCTTTGTTTCTGTATGTCCCTAAAAATCTTAGATTGCTTCTTCTTCGTCTCTCTGTGTGTGTATGTGTTTTGATTTGGGTTTTTGTAGTTTCAAAATTTCTGTATAAAACCTTTGCTCAGGAATGAATGTATTGTATGCAATGGTGTGATGTGTTTCAGACTTTTCAGTAAACAAGCCTATAGCAGACACTATTTCTTTTACGCAGTTGATCGAACACTTGGTGTGCGTCTTGGTGAAATATAGAAAGATTACAGATTTGTTTGTTGTTTACTAGAGAGGTTAGTCAACCATGGCGGAGTTTGGAGAGCTTGAAGCTCAAGATGGAGTAAGAATGCCATGGAACATCATCCCCGTCGCAACGAAAAAGGAACAATCAATCGATTCCGAAGTTCCAGTTTCCGCCATTTACACACCTCTGAAACCTCTTAGATCTCAATCCCTTCTCCTTCCTTACTCTCCTCTCCGTTGCCGGACTTGTCGCTCCGTTCTAAACCCTTACTCCGTCGTAGATTTCTCCGCTTGTAATTGGGGTTGTCCTTTCTGCTTCAATCGGAATCCTTTCCCGCTAAATTACTCTTCAGTCGCCGATAACAATCTCCCGCCGGAGCTTTTTCCTCATTCCACAACTGTTGAGTATCTCTGTGATTCCTTCTCTTCTCCTTCTCCTCCTGTTTTCCTCTTCGTTGTTGATACTTGTTTGATCTCTGAAGAACTCGATTTCCTCAAATCATCTCTCTTCCAAGCTCTTGATCTTCTTCCTGATACCTCCATCCTTGGTCTCATTACGTTTGATTCGTTAGTTCGTGTTTACGAGCTTGGATTCCCACACTGTACCAAATCTTACTTCTTCCATGGAAACAAAGACTGTACTAAAGATCAGCTTTTGGATCAGCTGAGTTTCTTCGTCAAGAATCCTAAACCTTCTTCAGGTGTCATTGCTGGTGCTAGAGATGGTCTCTCTTCCGACGACATTGCTCGGTTTCTGTTACCTGCCTCTGATTGCCACTTTACTCTTCACTCTGTTCTTGAGGAGCTGGGAAACAGTCCCTGGCCCGTTGCAGCTGATCACCGTCCTGCGAGATGCACTGGTGTTGCTCTCCGTATCGCTGCTAGTCTCTTAGGAGCTTGCTTTCCTGGCTCTGCTGCTAGAATCATGGCTTTTATTGGTGGACCTTCCACTCAAGGCCCTGGAGCTGTAAGTCTTTTCTCTTGTTATTCATATCCGTTACTAGAAACTCAGTGCTACTGCTTGCTGATGATCTTTCGTTGCCTTTTTCTAGATTGTTTCTCGGGAGCTTTCGGATCCTATTCGTTCTCATAAGGATATTGATAAAGATTCTGCTATGTATTACCACAAAGCTGTTGAATTCTATGAGATGCTTGCGAAACAACTTGTTCATCAAGGTCATGTTCTTGATGTTTTTGCTAGTTCTGTTGATCAGGTGATTCTGTGGAAATATCTGTCATTGTTAGTACTGTCTTTCTTGTTTTGTAGCTATCTCTTTTATTTAATATGTGCATCTCTAGGTAGGCATTGCTGAGCTCAAAGTTGCAGTTGAGCAGACTGGTGGATTTGTCGTGCTTGCTGAAAGTTTTGGCCACTCAGTATTTAGAGATTCTCTCAAACGCGTGTGTCAGTCAGGTGAAAATGATCTAGGCTTGTCCTCATGGTAATGGCTTACCTAACTTTCATGTATGTTTTCTTTATCGAAAATAAACAGTCTTTTGTATGCTATGTTCAGCTTCAGCGAGTTGTTTCTTATGATTTGTTTCTCTCTTACAGTGGTATATTTGAAATTAACTGCTCAAAGGATATCAAAGTTCAGGGAATTATTGGCCCTTGCGCATCTCTCGAAAAGGTATCATATAAAACTGTTAAAGGCATCTATTTTTCCTTCGCTTATTGTGATCAATATCTGATGATTATTTGCAGAAAGGACCGTTGTGCTCTGACACTGCCATCGGTCAGGGACACACAAGCGCATGGAAGATGTGTGGCCTCGACAACAACACTTCCATATGTTTGGTTTTTGAAATTGCTAAAATAGATACAGCTGATGTTGTTTTGCAGTCGCAGAGCAATCAGTTTTACTTTCAATTTTTGACATAGTAAGGGATTGCAAGTTTTCCAACTAAAATTATTATTGCAAGTTATGGATATAATAACGTCACACACTTTCTTTACAACGCTCATGTTTCTGCAGCTATCAGCACTCAAATGGTCAAACAAGACTCCGGGTAACAACTCTTTCTAGAAGATGGGTAATGGGAACTGAAAGCTTACAGGCAAGTTTCGAGTAGTATGTTCAGAATCTATTGTGTTAAATAGGGAGTCCATTGGAAGAAGTGGGGGAAGTGATTCTTATAACGTTTAGTCGTTTAGAGGACAGCATTTATATTACCACTTCAATATTATTGGTGGGTGTAATATTTATGAGAAACGAGTTGCCACACCAGTTATATTGTGGAAACTTTATGGCTTATATCATCTTATGTTCTTTGTAATCCATTCTAAGTAGTGATTAGAAGCCACCAGGTTTGAGAATTGGTCAGTGGTTTTGTACATGGCTAGACTGATCCCGACTATGGTCATTAACTATTCCTTGGAAATTGCTATGTTAAGTATAGGAGTTGAGCAATGGTTTTGACCAAGAAGCAGCTGCTGTAGTAATGGCACGACTTATTTCCTCCAAAATGGAGACTCAGGTACTCGATGATGAGAGCTAGTTAGATTTTTTAAGCTGAATATCGGATAGATGTTATCATGTTTTAGTGTTTCTTAGGTTTCTTATTTCTTCTTTTACAGCCTGAGTTTAATCCCCAAAGGTGGGTCGATAAAGCGTTGATAAATCTATGCACCTGGTTTGGAGATTACCAGAAAGGCAATCCTTCTTCCTTTAGCTTATCTTCTCAGTTATCAATTTTCCCGCAGTTTGTGTTTCACTTGCGCCGATCTCAGTTTGTCCAGGTACTTATCCACACTGTCCCTATATGCACGATCGACTGAAATCTTTTTAACGCACAATTTTATCCTTTTGGGCTCATTTGGCTTTGCCTTTTGTAGGTCTTTAACAACAGCCCAGACGAGACAGCATATTTTCGAATGATATTGTACAGAGAGAACGTTTCTAATTCAGTCGTGATGATTCAACCTTCACTGATTTCTTTCTCATTCCATTCACCGCCAGAGCCAATTCTTCTTGATGTAGCATCCATTGCAGCTGACAGAATCTTACTGTTGGATTCATACTTCACCCTTGTAATATTTCACGGCTCTACAATCGCTCAATGGCGAAAAGCTGGATACCATAATCAACCTGAACACCAGGTAACTATCATCTATCATCTTAAAAGATAATATGATACAAAGTAGTTGCCTTGTAGAGTCTGATCTTCATACAACTTGTCTTCTTTGTGCCAGGCATTTGGGCATCTGTTGCAGTCACCTCGTGACTACGCAGACACAATCATGAGTGAAAGGTTTCCCACTCCGCGTCTTGTTATATGCGATCAGTATGGTTCACAGGTACCTCACCTTATTTGCTCATGCCTCCATTATATGTAGTAACTGATTCATTCTTTGACATTGATTGCTTATTATTGTTGTTTGTGGTTCTTTCTCTTGCTGTATATTTTTGCAGGCTCGTTTTCTTCTAGCAAAACTGAATCCTTGTGATGGAGATGCTCATTTTTCCGGCCAAAGTAATGTTTTCACGGATGATGTTAGCTTGTCTGTATTTCTTGATCATCTTAGACGACTCATTGTTCATTGATATGGGCCTGCCATTTAGCTACCGACTTTGCTATTTGTTGTTTACGTGAGAAAGTGAGAAAAAGATTTAGGCAAGATTCGTTTTTTACATTGATCATACGAGATCAAAAAGGAAAAACACCAAAACCTTGATGAAGAAGTAAAACAGATGATGTTAGCTAAACCGAGAAAGTAAAACTATCTTAAACCTTGATGAAGAAGGAAAAACACCAAAACCTTAATCTTAAGTTTCAAAAAGAAAATCACCAAAATAACTTAAATGTAAAAAGGAAAAAAAGCAACAAACCCCATACTCCATATCATTCAGCCACAAAATATTTGTATAAGCGAAAATTGAAGATTGATAAAAGTTAAAGGGTCAAAACTTAATTTAGAAGAATGTACATACAATAATACAAGGGTTACCTTTTACACTATCAAAAAGGTTAAGGGGTCAAATTTGAAGGAACAGTTAAATTAAGGTCCAATTATTGTTATTTAAAACGCTGCGTTTAGTAACTTGCTCTCCAAGGAGATCTAGCTTGTTCTACTCGCACGTGATTATAACCCATTCATAACTGTATATAGATATAGACGTCGTCCTTGTGCTTGCAGAGAAAGATAAAAACAGAAAAAGATAAGGAACTTGCAGAGAAAGCAAAAAAGAAAGAAGAAGCGAAGAAGAGAAACTAAGATTCAGGTAACTGCAAGCTTTGAATCTCTTCATTAATTTCTTGCTTATGAATTACTTATGATCGATAATGAGGCTGGTGAGTTCTGTTTCACTGAATCCGCAGCAAATTTTGAGAAATTCGTTAGTTTTTGTTTGAATCTCTCTTAGGAATTTGGTCGAACACTTGGTGGATATCTTGTTTATTAGTAAATCGTTTTGGAATTGTTGTTTTTTGCTTCGATTCAGTATCACGGGGTGTTTCTTGCTAATGATTATTGCTTTAATTTTCTTGCTGGGCTTGAGCTGATTATTTTGGTTGTTGAGAATCCGAATGGTTTTGGTTAGATGTTAGGTGAATTTGTTTATGTTTGTGAGACTTTAGGGTTCTTGAGACTTGAGTTTGATTATTGGATTAACATAACTGGTTTTGATAGATGTGAGGATTGCTTTGTGTAATATCTTAATTGGATCATTCGTATTCATGAGATTTCTTTCTGTTTTCAGATGGCTTCCCAGACAAATCAAACCGTGGTGGATACCAAGAAAATCGAAACCGAGAACCCGCCAAAACCGCAAGTGCCTGCATCATCATGCAGGAAGAGGGTGAAGGATGATAACGCCACTTTCTTTGCAAACCTCAAGGATCACATGGATGAATTCATACATGCCTCAATGGATGAACACAAGACTTGTTTCAAAAACACCATGGACAAGGTTATTTCTCAATCCTCTATATCGCTTGATGACATCGTGGATTTGGCATGCTTATGTGTTTGATTAATGTTGAAGATGCTTAGAATGCATAATTATCTCTATCTCGTTATTTAGTGTTAATCTATCTCTTAACTTATTTGGTTGGATCTCTCAGATATTCGGGAGCTTCTCCAAGGCGGAGGCAGTTGCAGAGAAGCAAATTGAGGCTAAGGAAGTGGTCGAGATTCACTCTCCTCTTCAGACAGCAGTGACTAAGTAGAGATTTTCACAACTTGTGAGCTCAGAAATAATCATGGAGTGTGTTTTCTTTTTTCATGTATTTGGGTGTTAATACTCTTAGAACCTGCTTCTATCTCTAACCCATTCTAAATCAGACAATTTGTTTCTAGACCATTGCGTTTAATCATCTATACTAATATCATTTAATATGCAAGTCTTTATCATTCCCTACTTACGTATTATTATTACTTTGCTATGAAAATATGACCATGGACCGCCAAACTTAAATAAAGTTACTGATTTTTTTTGTGGGTTTGGCTTGAAACTCCGTTGGACTGAAATTAATAAAAAAAATGATCCTTGAGGAAAGAAATATATCTTAGTTTCAATGTTATAGTGCTGTGTTTGTGAAACGATTAACCTTCTGTGAATTATTTTTTTGATAAAATTATAGATTTACTTGTCCCTCAAGAAGAATGTACATACAATTGTTGTCATAAATTTTTCCCCCTTAAAACATACTATTTTTAACTTGTCCCTCAAGAATAATTCTTCTTTAGTCTAAAGGTGTGTTATTGAATCATAGATATTTGTTCATTCTTTTTGCCCAAAAAGAAAAGGATATTTGTTCATTCTCTAAATTTAAAATCTACAATTGAATAAAGAAACAAATTAACAAAAAGACAATTACCAATCTCTGTTAATTAAGTTTTAACATAAATCGATGCAATAGCTTTCTAAGCAAACAAAAAAAAAAAAAAAAAAAAAAAGATAAAGACGATTCAAAAATTACACTTTACGAAGGATCAAACATAAGAGAAATATGACTCCATGGGAGTCTATCATTTATGATCCTCACTCGGAAGACGGACTATGGCATGACTCTTCCTCCCTTAAGAATTTACCACATTATGTGGATGTAAAGTTAAGTATACGTTTACATAGTTGATTATATCCATATGTTGTTAACTTAAACATTGACAAGTACTAAATTTTTACATATAGAGTCATCTATGTTTCCTAATGTAATTAACTTTACATCCACATGATTGTTATATTCCCAAATAGTTAACTACTTATACACATAGTTACTTCACTTCCTCTGTTTTCCTAATTTTCATTTTCAACCACAACTTAGATCTTATTGTAATGAGTTATCTTGTTTAGTAACAGCCAGACACAACTCAGGAGTATCAAAAACAATCAGAAGTGGTGTAAAACAGAACCAAAATAAACAATCTTTTTAGAGAACAAGCTATTATGAGCTAGTTGAACAACAACATACTTATTCCAGAAAACAGTTTTATGTATTGGATTGCTACAAATGTTAGACAAAAATCAACAAAAGCAGTGGCAGTTTACTGATAAAATCACTCTTAAAAAAAAGAACAAAAACAACAGTTCTATGGTAACAATGTCAGATGAGAAGAAGATTAAGATCAATTCTTAAAAGAAAATGATTAAGATCTTTTTCCTTATATATTCTCTCATCAACCAATAAAAACCCCTGAGCATGGAGATTCTCCATTTCCTAAGTTCTTTATTCAAAGATTCCGAGAAACAAGAAAATAAAAAGAACTCTACTGTTATAGGCTGCTACTATGGCTGATTTTGGACCAGGCTTGTGTCTGTGGATACTTTTTTCCCTCAAATGGGACTAGCTCTTATGGATTCCTGGTGATAATATGCCATTTCCTTCTTTTGCGTAAAGTTTGTCCGAATCCAATTTTGTAAAGGGATCATTCTTTTGTTGATAATAATATCTCACCACTATCCTCGAAAATCCTTCGAAAACATTTTGAGCTACAGAAACTTCCATTATAGAGTGATTACTTCAGGTTCGGGTTCTTTTCCAAGTTGCAAAAGGAGAGCAACCACTAGGAGAGGAATCAGAATACTTAGTTTTTGTTTCTTGCTAGATTTGGGGATAAGGGTTCCAAATATCAACAGTAATTTTGTAACAAATTAAAATGCTTACTCTTTTACCTTCCTTTTCATACAGATTCCTTGTAAGCTACTCCGGGTAAATTCTCAGCAATGATCACTCAAGACCTGGAGATATCAGAATAAAACCCTCAAGCGTTTACTGATGCAACTATTCATAGTGAGAAAGTAAAAATAACCATCTTGCTCAACAACAAAATAATCGACCTTATGAACTCAAGATTATCGTTTTCACAGCTAAAGAATTTACCTAAACTTATGACTTAAATGTGGGGAAAGTGTTCCTTTTTTACCATTTCAATACCTAGGCAAAGAAGGTCGCTGTGAAGCATCGTGACGATGAGAATATCAGTAGTGCCCCAATGCCTACTAGCAGAATTTCTTGGCAACTTGCAATCTATTATCTCTCTGGAATATATTGTGCCCCAAGGCCTCATTATTGTTAAGATTCTTTCTCTGTTTAAAGTTTTCCTTCTCGATAAGAAGTTTCGCCGCCCCTACCCTGAAACCAAACCATGACATCTTAGAAACAGAACCATCCATTATCATAACTAGAATAAAAATATCTTAATAATATAAGTGCTTATATTGGCATATATCCAGAAAGAGAGCAAATTAAAGTATCATAAGACCTATACACGTAAAGGAATATCATCTTACTTAGCAAAACTAATAACATTTAGTGAAATGGATAAACACTATTATCAAGAAAGATCCGAGAAGTATGGTTCTTAAATAGCTTTACTTTAAAAAGTGTGTAGACAATAACTTTATATAGTCTTGTGGTCTTTTGATAACAAACCTGATTCAATAGTGATAAGATATGAGTATGGTCCTCCATCTCCCATGGGACTTTGAATCACCTGTGTTTCCGAGAGAGGGAAAATCTTGAGACTTTAAATCAAAATGTCAACTTTATTATGAACTAAAAATCAAACAACAAGTGGATCATTAATGAACAACCTTTGTTGCATGAAAAGAAAATCTTCAAATCTTTTAAAGAATGAAACAAAATGCTCACTTTCTGAGATAAAACCAAACAACAAGTGGACCATTTATGCATGTTGTCTTTTTGCCAAGTATGTATATTATTAGTCCTATTGTGCATTATTTAGCAACCTAATTTAGTTATATGACAATAATCTATTTGCCCATCCCAACCCTGGATTCTTACCAAACAAGGTAATTAAAGTGTTCATGTGAAACATTAATGTTTGTATTTTGTAATACGACAACTTTTGGTTCCCGCCCATATTCAATAATGCAGACACTAAAGAACAGAAGAAACAATTTGAATATCCACCAAGAAAAGTGATTATTTAACAAATTAACAACCAAGAATCTACATTAGACAATATATGACCAAGAAAAACACAGTTGCCTAACTTCAAGGAGATGGACCCAACAAGCCAAGGAAAAAAAAAGGTAGGTAAACAATGTTGACGTTTATTTTTTTCAACAACAAGAAAACACAGAAAAATGTCGATGATTGTACGGAAAGATCATCAATACAGCTAGATAAATTGATATGGTTTTCATGGCAGAGAATCTCAAGGTAAAGCTCTGCCCCCACTTTTCTTTAAGAATTCTTCTTATACAAGAGAATATATGACTTATGGTGAACACACGAAAAGCTCCAACTTTGTGTTTGTGGATACAAATTAATCCTCACAATGTTTCAAAATCACTGAGATTTTTGATAAGAAGGAAATCTGATTAGTCAATGAAAATCATCTGTCAATAGAGACTTGTCCCTAACTTTCAACCAAAGACTTGTAATTTTCCGCGAGCACGTGAGCTTTGTGCTCTGATTAGAGACCAGACTGTTCCATGAATTAAGTACCATAGGTAGAGAGATTTTCCTAACTATTTATTACCTAAACTGTTTCTTTTTGACAAGAAGCTTAATCTAGAGAATGACGTCATAACCACTAATTGGGAAAGAAAAGTAAACATATTAGTTATAACATTTATAGAAAAGTGTGTCTAGGGAGCATCATATGCCAAATATGGATGGAAAAACGCAATCTTTGGTTGATTAGTTTGGATCTTTGATACTGATCTCCACAAAAAAATTTGCTCATATTCTTTTCTAGCTATAGAGACAAAGACTTAAAATTCTCTTTGTTTTGGCAAAGATATCTTTTAACAACTGGCCCTACCCCACACCAAAACCTCTTTATAAAGAGCAAGGACTCTGCGACATCTGTGCAACATATCATTTCCTCAGAATCTCTTTCTTTTCTAGGTTTATTACTACACAAAACCAAACATCATCAACTTTAGTTACTAAACAATGGCATCAGGCTCAATGTCTTCTTATGGCTCTGGCTCATGGACTGTTAAGCAGAACAAAGCCTTTGAGCGTGCTCTAGCAGTCTATGACCAAGACACTCCGGACCGTTGGCACAATGTTGCTAGAGCTGTTGGTGGTAAAACACCAGAAGAAGCTAAGAGACAGTATGACCTTCTAGTTCGTGACATCGAAAGCATCGAGAATGGTCACGTGCCATTCCCTGACTACAAGACTACTACAGGAAACAGCAACAGAGGCAGGCTGCGTGATGAGGAAAAGAGGTATATTTGTTGCAATCTAATAAGACACAATTTATGCTAATAACAAGTAATCAACTTTGTTTATCCATAATAGCCCACTATAAGATACTTCTATAGACAAGTTCTATTCCAATACCATGACAAGAAAACATAAAGGGCATGTCTGTTTCAGCATAAAGCTTGTTACTTTACAGAGATTCTCTTGACTTTCTATCATATTGAGTTATAAGAGGCTCTAAATCAGCCAAGTGTTCTCTTCTCAGTGTTCTTCAGGCTTTATCAGAACCAAAACTAAAAGCTCCCACAACAAAAAATATGCCTAGAAATAGAATCATTCCTTGTCAATATGGTATCTAATATTAATCGATTCCCAAATCTTTCCCCTAAGAAACTTCCAGAAACAAAAATAAACCCACTCATCATCATGAAACTCGAACCAACAACATTTTAACCTGTTTAACATTTTTTTTTTTTATTGCAGGATGAGAAGCATGAAGCTGCAGTGAGACAAGAAGCAACAAAACCTAACTACGTATGATCGTCAAAATAAAAGAGAATCACTTCAGAGAGATGTGTTTTTTTCAATGTCTGACGAATCAATGTTTTTTTCTTGCAATTTCTCATGTTTTTCCCTAAGAAATGGTTTTTTTTTCGAGGCAACAAAAAAAAAATAACACTCGAATTTGTTAACCAAAATCTGTATTTAGGGTTCTTCGTAATGAAAAATCCAATGTCTAAATGTTAATTATATATTACAATTATGCTTAAAACGAGTAATTCGTTCACGGACCTTGAAATCAACGAATCAATCTCTCAACCAATCTGAATCAATGTTGCTTCAAAATGGAAAAATCCAAATTCATAAATCAATTAAATATTGATCTTAACTATATATTGGAGCATCCAATAATGCAAAGTATGCGAATCGGACAAGAAGAAGTCTCGAAATCAACGAATCAATTAACCAATCTCTATTTTTAGGGTTCTTCGAAATTGGGGAATTGTTTCAATATTTAAACTCAAGTGTTGATAATTGGTGAATCACTGTTTATGGAGAATCTAACAATGTCACGGGACGAGAAGAACTCACCTCGAAAAATCTGCAATTTCTGATCGCAATCTTCAAATTCCAGCGAAATCGATGAGAGTTTCAATTTGGGAATTTCATAGATAAACCCCAAATTTCAATTTTTTTTATTTTCTGGGTAGATAATTAAAATTGGGCGGGAAATCTGATGCTTCCAAAAATAGGTCACGTGCAATTAACTAATTATACACACATATACCGTGCGGATACGAATTTGTGTCCTTCTTACAGTATACGAATACATGTATATGTCTCTCACCGTATTCTTCTTTTTTTTTTTTGGTAAAATACAGTATTTTATTTTCTTTAAAAGTATGTAATAATGGGCAAAAAACTTTGTTTTGGATCTTTTCTCAAACATAGCACATTAAGTTTAAGATGATTGAATAATACGTTCTAAGTTTCTAACTATTGTTCCAAATATGTAACTAAACAACTTCCTCTTTAATATATCAACCAAGACGAGAGAGGTCCAAACCATGTTCGGGGAATTGAGAAGTGATTCTCTGATCCAAACCATGTTCGGGGAATTGGGAATTGAGCGTTGCAGTATTTCTGAAAGAAAAAAAAAAAAGTGAGGCTTTTTAAGTAGTCTCATGCTTATCTTTTGTTAGATATTTCTCTAATTAATGTTCCAAAGATGTTAGTGAGGCATTTCCGTTATCTATTCTTTAACTATGCGCCCAGAGTAGATGAACTGTAAGTGTTGGACCAAGTAAAGTCTAAACGATGTTCAAAATTTGATGTATGTGATGGAGTTGTTAAACACAAATATGTAAACCCAATTCACCAAAACTTGTTAGTCTTGAAAATAGTTTTGTACACCAAAACTTGTTTGTCAAAAAAACAGATACATACTCCTTTGTTCATTTTTAATTGATTTTCTAGATAAAAACACACAGATAATTAAAAAAAAATATTTAAACTGATTATAAATGTAGTAACTTTTGTGAGTTACATTTTTCTAGAATTCTAAACCAATAATTTTTAATTATTTGTCTTGAAGTTTAAAATTCATCAATAATAACTAATAAATAGTGCATAGAAAACGGGAAAAAAACCGAAAAAATCTCCATTTATTTTTAATTTGGCCGTTTAATACCTATAGTTTTAAATTTGGAATATAAATACCTTATTTATTTTTTATTGTCTCTTAAAACCATTGTCTTTTAAATTGTGGTAGTTTCGAACCTACCACTTAACAGGCGTTGATGGCCGTAACGGAATCATTTAACAGCGTTAAATTTTAACCCTACATGTTGTGATATTTATAAACAATGAATTTGCAGAAAATTACGTGCGTGTTGTCTTGGTCTGGTGGTAACAATAATGTAGGATAATCCTCAGTTCGCGGGTTCGAACCCCGCCTTTTTCCCATTTAGTTATTTTTTTGTTTTTCACTTCATCTTCTTCACCATCCCTGCAATTAATTTTTCCTTTATCTCCTCACCTTTTTCACAAAACCAACACAAATCTCACACTCTCCTCAAAGATTCCTTCAATTCACCAAAAACCCTAAATTTTCTCATATTTCAATGGCGATTTCATCTCCTGCTGCTACTTCCTCCTCCTCAAAATCCCTCAATTGCTTCACTTCCCCATCAATCTATATCATTTAACCAAAATCCCTAACTCTTTCTTCGTCTTTCCCCCAGTCAATCACATCTCTCTCCATCACCATAACCATAAATGATGAGAGTTGAAAAATAAAATCAATTACTAGAGATAAAAAAAAACCCGTGAAGAAGACGAAGTGAATCAGAAAAATAAAAAATAAAAATTAATAGGAATGGGATGTGGACTCGAACCGAGAAATTGGGATTACCCAAACTGTTCGTTACCACTAGACCAAGACAATATGAACAAATTTTTTTGTAAACCTGTTATTATATAATTAAAATACGTAAGGTTAAAATTTAACACTGTCAAATAATTCTGTTATGTTCATTGACGGCTGTTAAGTATCAGGTTCGAAATTACCAAAATTAAAAATATGATGGTTTTAAAAGATAACAAAAAATAAGTGAGGTATTTTATTCTAAATTTAAAACTACAGATATTAAACGGCCAAATTAAAAATAAATGATTTTTTTTTTGCTTTTTTCCCCATAAAAAACCTAAAAATCAATCTTTTTAAAACAATTTTTTTTCGGGAAAATCAATTAAAAAGGAACAAAGAGTATTTTTGTTTTCTTTAATTTCTTTACAAATTCATTTGAATACAAACAATAAGTTTACTACATCGAAGCTTAAAATGCACATATAAAGAGACTTAAATCCTAGTTTTTTATATACGATACGTTTAAAAAAATTTATTCAACTTATTTCATAGTCATAAATTGAAATGCATTAAAGAATAATATTTATAAGGGTATAAAACGTCAAAAGATGTAAATTATGTTGATAACTAATAAGATATTGTTGGTGAGAGATAAATAAAAAAAGATGTTATTTTTACTATTAAAGAGTTACTAAATAATAATGTTAATGAACATTCGACACTATAAATACACGCATAAATCCTCATTGGTAAAACAAAAACAAAGAAAATCAATTAAGAATAAAATATCAAAATATTTTAAAATGGAGAATAAAACAATGTTTATGATATTTTCTTTGATCATGGTTTTGCTATCGTTTTCTCATCCAACTTTCGGCAAAGAAAGCGATAATGACAAGCCACTCCTCATTTCAGACGACGAGTTTGATGCTATGATGGCAAGATCTCCTACATCGGACAATTATAACGAAAATGTTGGTAGTAAATATTCAAAGAAACAAATAAATTATCTTATGAACTGCAGTAAAAAGATGGCCGTCCCAGATAAATGTATAGAAGAAGTGATGGCTGAAATTATTCAGAACAAAAGTGCTTCAAGAGATTGTTGTTTGGGGATAGTGAAAGCTGGAAAGGAATGTCACATGGAATATATGAAATTATTTTTTCAAATGTATGAACTCAGGCGTTTTACTTCTAAAAGGTTTTCCAAAACTAATGAGATATGGAACAGATGTTCCACCGAAATTGGAGTTGTTTCACCATATTCTGGTTAAAAAAATGTAACTAATTTTATTATTTGAACAATACTATTATTTCCAATCGATTTTGTTTTATGTGATTTAGTTTTTTCTTTTGCCAACATGGAACCATTAATTATACCAACAATTTTATTTGCTTTTACTTATCAAACATATGATACAAAATGGCCTGACAAGATGTAGAAATCTTTGGTCATATAAATACAGTATTATCACTAACATTATATTTTCTTTGATTAAATAACACACTTAGAGTGTATTCGTGCCTTCGTGGCCTACCCATGGTATATTATCTTTCTATATCTTCGCTAATATGGAGCTAATGAAATTTAATCGTGCACTATTCATTTGTGAATCATACATTTTCCGTTTGAGTATATCTTGGCTATATGTGGCTTTGTTAGAAATCACTTTCTAATCGATAATCTACTCATATATGCTGATCAAATGTTAATATGTTAAACATCATTAAAAATTAAATTAGAATGTAAAATTTCGCATTAGACTTAATTTGACTCATGTTAAGAAAGTTTCTATATAAATTTAGCGTTAGGCTTATATTAACTCATGTTATGAAAGTTTCTATATAATTGTTTGGATTATGAAATAAGTAAATTATATACTTTGAAAAGAAAAGAATCAACAAAATAAAGTTATTTCATAAATTATATGTTTGGATTATGAGATAAGTAAAATATATATTATGAAATAACTTTAGTTTGTTGATTCTTTTCTTTTCAAAGTATAAATTTGATATGTTTGAGCAAATCCAAAATGAAATTACCAAATAGGAACACATTCGATATGATTATGAAGAAGGGGAGTAGGATACACACGGTCTAAAATAGCTTCATTTTGTTTACAAAGTTCATGAGTTAAATACATTTTCGTCTAAAGGAAGAACAACAACAGTGACTCAATGAGTTAACTTTAAACTGGATCACAGAAATATAGTAGCTTTTGTAACATGCATAAGTTGAGTTGGAAATCTCCATAGCAGTCTAAAATCGAAAATAATCAGTAATTTCAGAGTACTCTTGTTGATGCGAATGAACCAAATAGGTTTCTACTTCATTGTTGAATATCAAAGGTAGTGTGGTGAATGGTATAAAGATAATCAGTAAGTACTTCATTGTTGTATCAGTGATGTAAGTAACTCAATCGTAACAAAGGCACCATTCCGGTATCCGATTAGCATTTCCGAAATTTAGATGATAGAATCAATCAACAGAGATAATATCTCCGAAGAAATTTGTTATTTAGAGAATGACAAGTGACTTAACATTACGTTTCCAGATACCAAAATACCTAATCACGAACTGTTACATCAAATCTAAAGCAGAACCAGAACAAAATAGAGAACACACAAAACCAAGTAGAAGCATAACAAGCGAGAGAGAGAACATTCATTGGTAATCCCAAACCTAATTAAAGGAATTACCATCCTCCACCACCACCGCTTCCTCCGTAACCTCCTCCTTCACCACCACCGTATCCTCCTCCTCCCTCACGTCTTCCACCACCGTAGCTTCCGCCACCACCACCTCTTGAGGAGTAACCGCCGCCGCCGCCGCTGTATCCTCCTCCACCCTCGCGTCTACCGCCGCCACCTCCGTAGCTACCACCTCCACCGGAGTAACCTCCACCACCGCCGCTGCGGTATCCACCGCCACCACCTCCACGGTGGCCTCCGCCGCCACCGCTTCCTCGTGACTGAGCCTCGTTAACAGTGATGCTACGGCCATCGAGATCTTGTCCGTTCATTCCCTCAATCGCATCCTTCATGGCTTTCTCATCCTTGAAGGTGACGAATCCGAATCCCCTTGATCTTCCAGTCTCACGATCGTTAATGATCTGTTATCCAAATAATACAAAAACCAGATCAGCAAAACAATCCAACAAAACTGAACAAAAGCATTTAGATCTACAACAAATATACAAAATACAAAAAAATCCGATCGATCTCCGGGCTCACAGAAGCAGGAAGATGAACGTACCGATTTGGGAAAATACAAGTAACAGTAGTAGTAGTAGTAGTAACAAAGAACGAGAATAGTAACAGAGTAATCGAATCAAGTAACAGAGAAACACAAGATCGGAACAGATCCGTCGAGGATGAGATCATCGATATCACTCGGAGTCCGATCTCGGCGTGTAACAGACCTTGGAATCAATAACGTCGCCGTATTGAGCGAAGGCAGTCTCAAGAGCTCTGTCATCAGTGGCCCATGCTAGACCTCCAACGAAGCACCGATACTCAACATCACCGGACGCCATTGAAATTTGAAAAGAAGATCTAAGGGATTACAGTGAGAGTAGTGAGCAGTGAGATGTGTAGAACGATGTAGACGAAGTCTCGTTATTTATAAGGGGGCTGAGATATTAACCAAGGTTTAGATATTTTCTAGGTTTAGAGTCGGTTTACGTGAATTCTGGTTTAACCATGGTTAAATCTGTAGTTAAAATTCGTAGTGGTTGGGGACATATCACGTGACACTTTTTGGTTTAATGCGCAAATGGAAAGACGACGATGCGAGAAAAGATATTTTATCTTGGGACAAAGAAAAATATCTCAGTGGAGCAAAAAAATATCTCATATGTCAAATGACATCTTTATCCCTTAGTTTGAAATTTGAAATAACGTGGTGATACACAACTGATACTGGGCCGGATCAATTCGGCTAGTCCCTATTTTAGTCGCGATAGTAGTCTAGTATAATTGGGCCTGAACCATTGAGGCAGAAAAATATTAATTTGAGAAAAAGAGAATGTTGACAGTGGGATTTGAACCCACGCCCTTTCGGACCAGAACCTTAATCTGGCGCCTTAGACCAACTCGGCCATATCAACTTTGTTGCTACTTAGTTGCATGCATGTAATTTGAATATAAAACTACTCTCTGTGATTTCAAAAGCTACATTTTTTTTTTGTCGATAAACACTCCATTAAAACCCGTTCCAGGCATACAAACTCACTTCCAAGAGGAGCTGAACAAAGACCAGTAGGTTTACAAAGGATGAAATAAAGCCAAAGGTGTTGTTTACAAAGCACACAACAACCAAGCCAATAAGCAGTACAAGAACATAATTTGGTAAATAACTTAATACAAGGGATTTAAAAAACCTAAAGATAATAAGCATTACACACTGTAAAGCCATCTAATGTATCTTTAGTTAGCCATGTTTGAAGGCATTGTACAGTTTAACATGGTCTCAAGTTCTTCATGTTCCCTTTTAGATATAGTAATCAGAGTCAGATATTGAAAATGTAAGACTCAAAACAGAACACAAGAAACAGAGGATATATGAAGAATAAGAAGAACACATGCGTCTTTAGTTAGCTAGGGTTTTTTGTGAAGTTCTTTCCGTTTGCTTTTCGATATAGTTTCCGAAGAAAACAAAACATATGCAAATTTAAAGTGAATTTATGTTACCAATTACGTAATTTACTTTTCACTTTTTTGTAAAAAAGTAAAAATGAAGTAAGTGAAGAAAAACACAGTAAAGAAGGTAAATGATTTATGTATAAAAAATGCTTCTTTCTTCTACAAATTATTAATTTTTTAATTAAAATGATGAAACATTTTCTAAATTATATAAATATACACAACGGCTTCTTTTCACACATAAATTTCTTTTTAAAAAATCTTGACTTAGACTTTCCGTTAATTCGCTACCAACTCACACGGTGATGGTTTTAATCTCTGAAACTTCCGACGACGGCTCTACTGGCGGCGATCATCAAATCAAGAAACCTAAAAAAGAAGAGGATCGAAACAAGAAATTGAAAGAAAAGGTTCAGGTGTCGCTACCAATTCCAGAAGAACTCATCTTACGTTGCTTCCTACTCGTTCGGAGATGTCACCACCCGTCGCTTTCCCTCGTCTGCAGATCCTTCCATAGTCTCATGTCGAAGCTCTACGATGATCGCTTGCGTCTCGGCTACACCGAAAACGTTCTTTACGCCTACGTTGGATTCCCTCCTGTTGAAAACCCTAGCTGGTACATTCTCCATCGTAAACCCTATCGAAACTTGCCTAACACGATTTCGTTGAAATTGTGCAAAATCGATTCCCTCCCTCCCATGCCTTGGGGATCTACTGTCGTCACTATCGGATCGGATATCTATGTCATTGGTGGACGCGTCGGCGAGAAACTTTTAGAAGATGTAGGCGTAGGCTATAATAAACCCATAAGCGGTGGACGCCGCGGCGAGACATCCATAAGAGGTGGACACGCAGGCGAACGACGCATCTCGGATGTGACTCACATAAACTGCAGATTTCACGAGTATCGCTCCCTCCCGAGTATGAAGATGGCTCGCTGTCGCGCAGCCGCGGGTGTAATTGACGGAAAGATTTATGTGATCGGAGGTCGTAAGGTACGAACATCTGATTGGGTTGAAGTGTTCGATTTAAAGAAACAGAGTTGGAGTTCTGTGCCAGGTCCGTACCCTGAAGCGTTTGGAAGAGGAGAGTTTCTGACATATGCGGTGATGAAGGAGAAGATTTACTGTTTGGATCTTACTCGCAATATTCATATTTATGATCCTAAGGAAAGTAAATGGGAGTCTTGGACTCATGGACCGTTGAGTGCTTCTTGGAATGATTCGTCTTGTGTGGTTGATAATTTGCTGTTTTGCATCAATACATCAGTGTATTTCCTTGGATGGCCAATAAAAATATATGATCCAGAGAAGAAGACTTGGTTTTACTTGCAAGGTTTACAAGGTTTTCCAGCTAATGGTCTCTTTGTGGATGGATATAAAATGGCTAATTTTGGCGGGAAGTTGGTGATTTTGAGCGCTGATGTGCACCGGCTTAGGCGGTATGACTGTAGGAAAAGAGAGATTTGGTGCATAGAGATTGCTTGGGAAAGAAAGGAAGATGGTACATTTTGGGGGAAGGTCGAATCAGTGGCGGTTGTGCTTACACCAGCAAAGACGACTTCTGTTGACATTTGTGGAACTGTTACGGTTTGATATGATACATATGGGATGGTTTCATGCAGGGTATGCTTCTTTAAGTACTGTTGTTGATGAATTCAGATGTTTATAAATTGTCTCTAGTTTCAAGACTTAGTTAGGTTTTAATGAAACTTGCAGGTGAAGGATATATATTACATCTACTAAGATCAAGCAGAGTGGCTAAGAAGAAGCTGTTATCTGAAGCCTCAAGAGTAACCTTTTTGCACAATGTGAATTGATAATAAAATACTCTTATAGAATTAGTCTTCTGTACAACTCTTAAGCTGTAAAAAAGGTTAGGCCATTGTTTTTGACCTTAATGAAATGTTCTTACTAAATTTGTTGAAATGTATCTTTAGCTAGCCATATTTAACTTGGTCTCAAGTTATTTCTGTCTGCTTTTAGATATATAATTCCTCCGCAAGTAACCACAAATATTGAAAGCGCAAGACTTAAAACAGAACACAAGAAACAGAGGATATATGAAGAAAAAAGAAGAACACATGCGTAATTTAGTTAAGCATGTGTTCAATAATCTTCAGGGGTTGAGAAGTTGTTTTTTTCTGTTAATCTTGATGACTCAAAGGTATATAGTTCAATAATCGTGTATGATCAAAAGGACAAGTATTGGAAACTCTTGAGGGTTTACAAGGTTTCCGGCGAACATCCAGTTAGTGGTTTTTGGACAGTGAATTTTAAGCGTTGTCGAACTGTTACTCTTTGCAGAATTCAGGTATGCTTCAGTGATGAGTATGCTTTTAGTAAAAGTACTTTTGATGATGAAGATTTCAGATTTTCAGACATTTAAACAAAATAAAATTAGCTTTCATAGAAAAGTATCTTTAGAATTAGACATGTTGAAGAGGAATTAAACAGTTTACTTACAGTAACAAGGTGTCACGTTCTTTCTGTTTACTTTTGAATATGTAATTCAAGTAATTATTGCAAGTGTAAGAAAGATTAACCAAAGAAATCTGAATCAAGCAAAACATTGCGGATCTTGCAATCGATAATGTCCACAAATCCAGAGAATAACCCTCTCAAGATCATTTTCATAACATTACCGATAGCGATTACATAACATTTTATTATTCTCATATTAAAACCTCTTATAATCCAGCCATCTTCTTCTGCTTTTCGTTTATCAACCTAACTAACTCTAGTGCAAATTCAGCAGACCTGTTTTTGCGCCGTTGCCTAGCTACTTCCACAGTGATGGATCCAACATTAACACATTTACTTCGAGACTCTTCCACGTCCATAATCATAATGGCATCTGTCATAGATTTTTCCTCCTCGAAAGTAACAAATCCGAATCTTCTTGACTTTCCAGTGTCACGATCGTAAATGATCTGTGAAAAAAACATAGAAAAATCAAAACAAATCAGTAAGAACTCCAACAATAAAAAAGTTGATACCAAAAACGTGAAAGGATATTCATAGATCAATCTCAATTCTTAAGGTCATGTATAGATAACGGACTTTAGAATCGATCACGTTGCCAAACTTTGAAAATATATCCGTAAGATCTTTTTCATCGGTGTCCTGATCAAGACCACGAACAAAGCAAGTGTATTCAACATTTGTAGCCATTGTTTGAAAGAGATATATCAAAGATAAAGTATAGGTTCTACCGAGCCCAAAAAATGCAAAAATATAGGTTCTACCGAGAATTGAACTCGGGTTACTGGATTCAGAGTCCAATGTCCTAACCGCTAGACCATAGAACCAATTGATACGTATCTAACTTATTATTTATTTATACTTGTTTTATTTCATCTTCTCCGAGCCGTTGCTTTGCTCTATCTCTTTTCCATTTTACTACTTTCTCCGTTCACTGTAAAACCATCTCTCTCAATTCTCTCCGACAACGTTGCTCTAATGCTTCTCCACTGCAACGTTAGCTACTACACCTCAACGTTTTCCTTCATCTCCTCATCTCTCCGCCGTCAAGACAACGCCGACGATTCACAAGATACAGTAATCCGTCGCCGCCACAATGCTAGATCCATTTCTCTATACATCCGCCATAATCGAGACCTAAAGCTCAACAAAAACCCTAACGAATCTCAAGAAACCTTTGTTCCTCCTCCTCCTCCTCCGCGGCGAGATTTAGACGGTGAAAACCGATCCAAGCTACTTGAGCTCTCTCTTGTAACTAGAAGAACTCCACAATTTCCTGGTTCAATCTACGCTCAATCTGCTTCTGATGCTGATATTGCTTCTTCTCTTCCTTCGCTTCGTAATTTTCTCGGCTCTGATGGTGATGATGATGGAGAGAGTGAGAGGGAGATGATAGTTAAAGCGCTTGAGATTAGAAGGAAAGTGACGAAAGAGATTATCAAAGAGTCTTTGGTTAGGAAAGGTAGATTTGGGATTACGTATGCGACTAATGTCACTGATCGTTTGGGTGATTTCGTTGATCATGTTATGATTCAAGCTGCGGCGTTGAAACGGTTGCCGGAATTTTCAGAGTCTAGATTCAATCTTCGCGCTAGGACGGTTATTGAAGACTCCAATTTCGTTCCTCTTGTAAGGTCAAGCTCCATTTTTTTGTGCTTCTGGGTTTGTGTATATTAGTGCACATAAGTTGTTCGATAATATGTCTCTTAGAAACAAGTTCAAAGAAGTAGTAGAATATTTTTAACTATGTTTCTGAATTGTGCAGGTGGTTGAAGCACCATGAGTTGTCATATAATAGAATAGCGAAGATCATATGCATGTCAAAAGGAAATCTCGACTCCATAAGGATCATGATCGAGTGGCTGAAGAGCATTCATGTGAAGGGTGAATTCATTGCAGTTGCGTTCTTGAGATCTGGGGATAATATATTGCAACGTAACCGTGAGGAACTAAACGAAATTGTTGAGTATCTAGAGAGCAATGGTGTGAGGAGGGATTGGATGGGTTATGTGGTTGGAAGATGTCCTGAGTTGCTGTCTTTCAGCATGGAAGAAGTGAAAAGCCGTGTTGATTTCTTCTTGAAAATGGGTATGAATCAGAATGACTTTGGCACTATGGTCTATGATTATCCAAAGATAATTGGCTTCTTCTCATTCCAAGTGATGGAGAAAAAGGTACTGAAAGCTCTTTTTAATACTCCAGCGTTAAGATTGTCGTTTAAGTTCATAATTGTGTTGCTTGTATTAAACCAGATCAATTACCTGAAAGAGTTTGGCCTTAGCACAGAAGAAGTTGGGAGACTATTAGCCTACAAGCCACACCTAATGGGATGCAGTATTGAAGAAAGATGGAAGCCTCTAGTCAAATATTTCTACTACCTTGGAATCCCCAAAGAAGGAATGAAAAGAATCCTTGTCGTGAAACCAATTCTTTACTGCATTGATTTGGAGAAGACGATCGCCCCAAAGGTAGTTGAACTTCGTTATAACGTATGAACTCCCTATACCATACACACAGCAGATTCCATTAACTCAGCTTCTCTCTTGTGTTTTTAAAGGTAAGATTTTTGCAGGAGATGGGTATCCCTAATGAAGCCATTGGAAACATGTTAGTAAAGTTTCCTTCTTTACTTACAAATAGCCTCTACAAGAAAATCCGACCTGTGGTTAGTAATTACTTCCTCTATGAAACAAAGATGTTCCATCGAATGTTGTTATGTTAGTGTTGTTACTCATAACATATGATGATTTCAGAAGCTGCATCTGATATTGTACAAGTTGTGGTTGTACAGGTGATTTTTCTCTTAACCAGAGCCGGAGTAACCCAAAAGGATATCGGTAAAGTTATAGCAATGGATCCAGCTCTCCTTGGATGCAGCATAGGGACGAAGCTAGAACCCAACATGAGATACTATATATCATTGGGAATTCGATTTTATCAACTAGGCGAAATGATTGCTGATTTCCCGATGCTGCTTCGGTATAACGTTGATAATCTGCGCCCAAAATACCGTTACTTGCGAAGAACAATGATCCGTCCGCTTCAAGATCTCATAGAGTTTCCCAGGTACCAGAAAAAGAATTGATAAAAATAATCCCTTCAAAGTGTAGCTTTTGAGAACCATGGCACTTGTAACAGATTTTTTAGCTACTCACTAGAGCGTCGGATAATCCCAAGGCACACCATTATGGTTGAGAACAGAGTTAACTTCAAGCTCAGATACATGTTGGCTTGTACGGATGAAGAGTTTGAGAGGAGAGTGAGAGATAAAGTGGAGAGAAGAGAGAGATTCGAAGCTGGCCTCGACTCTGAGGATTCTCAACCGTCGGATGAGAACATCTCCGATCAGGAGATTGCTTTCTCAGACGAAGCGGAAGAAGAAGAGGATTTGACAGAATGAAGAGGATTTAGCATAATGAATAGTTCTGTACAGTTTAACACAATTATAAACGAACGAATGTGTGAATGAGTCTATATTTATAAATACTAAAATGAGAATACTTGTTCTTTCATGTCCTAAGAATTCGAAAAAGCACTTTTACAGTTTGTGAAACCAAACGCTCAATCGCCTCCTCCGCCATCTTTTCTCTTCCGGTGCTCTTGATTCTCTCAACTCCGCCGTATATATTTCAAATAAAGAGAGAGTCGGTTTAGGGTTAACCAGAAGTGAGTGTATAATTGATAGATTAGAGAGTATTGGGACTTTTTTAATCTATAGCGATAACTTCGGGTCCTTAAGTTGAAAATAATTTTTCTTCAGCTATTGACTGAAATGACATCGTTTTAGTATGATTCTCAGTTTTCGGCTATTTGCATGGGAGTGCCACGTGGCATGTGGAGAAGTTGCCAGTGAACGAGTTATTCTCTCTACCTCAACGTCACTAAAACCGAATGCGAAAAGGAAAAAAAATAGCAAAAGCAAAAAACTAAAACAGAGGATTCTCAGAGATCACGAGAGCAAGAAAACGATGAGGAAGATGAAGCACTTGTCCTCCATTGCAAACGATGTCGTTCAGAGATGCTCACAGTATTTCTTTTCTCCTTGTCTATATACTTATTTGCAGATCTATGTTTTGATTAATAGAAATTATAGTGTACTGGATCATAATCAAAATCATGGAAGTCAAACAATTTATGGGATTTCTTTTCCTTGATGGTAAAGCCAAAAGAACAGCAAACCGGTTACACCCGGTTTAGCATCGTTTTAATCTATGAATTTTGTGATGATTGATGTTGTAGGGAACTAGAGACAACCATTGATGATTTAGTGAAAGAATTTGAATGTCAATGGAAGCCAGGAAGCACGGGAGGTACTTACTCGAAGAAGTTTGTGGAATTTTGCAACTCAAAGGTGACGAGTCGGGTTTGTGAAAACATACTTGAGAGAATAAAAGATGGTTCCTTTACACGTCTCACGTTCGATATGATGCTTGCGTGGCAACAACCTGACGCAGATGATAATGAGTCTTATAAGGTATATACCTAACTGTAACTTGATATGATCACTTAAAGTTTCTTGGTTCTCAAGTCATGTTTTTACTTGTGTTCAAAGGAAGCAGTAGGTAAAGAGAGTGAAGACAAGAGGATTCAAGCAACTTTATCCCCAGAGCAAGATGACATCTCGCTTTTTTATTCAGACATGATGCCGCTTCTCGTAAGCAATGTTTGTTTTTCGAACTGTGACATCGGATTAACTTTTATAAATAGTAGTTTATAGTACCTCTCAACTTTTATATATCATGTGAAGGTTGATCATGAACCAAGTGTGGGTGAAGATGCTTTTGTCTATTTAGGCTCAATCATTCCTCTTCCCGTGGATATCATCAACGGAAGATACACATTTGAGACTCTAACTGCTCCGACCGGTCACCAACTTCACTTCCCAGCTTATGATATGTTTGTCAAAGAAATACACAAGTAATTATTCTTATACATAGCATAGTTGGTTTCTAGGCTCAATACATATGATGTCTTCTTTTCTATCTATTTGATTTAATTTCGTATTATTTACCATGTATCAATCAAGGTGTATGAAGCATTTGCAAAAGCAATCGACGCCTAAAGGGATCGAATTAGCGGATGATGAAATTATATTGCACGTTGAAGGAACAATGGCTTCACAGAGAGTGATTCGCCACATTAAAGAAACAAGCTGGCCAGGTTTAGTTTCATTATTGTTTCCTTATGTTATGTATGTCTCAAGTTTGATGAAAAAAAAATGTCTTGAATTTTGTAGGTAGGCTTACTTTGACAAACTATGCACTATACTTCGAAGCCGCGGGAATTATAAACTATGAAGATGCTATAAAGATAGATCTTTCTAAGGACAATGAAAAGTCTACAAAGCCTATGTCCACTGGTCCATTGGGTGCTCCTCTTTTTGACAAGGCCATTGTCTACGAGTCTCCAGATTTGTAAGAATTCATCAATTTATGGAACATGTTGGCTTATTTGTGTATGAATTATAACAGAAAATTTTTCTTTTGATGCATTTTTAGTGAGGAGGGAATAGTCATAGAGTTTCCGGAGATGACAAGCTCAACGAGACGAGATCATTGGCTTATGCTTGTAAAAGAAATAACATTAATGCACAAGTTCTTGAGGAAATTCAATGTTGAGTCTCCCTTGCAATCATGGGAAATCCATTCAAGAACAATCTTGGGAATAATACGGTTGCACGCAGCCCGCGAGATGTTAAGAATTTCTCCCCCGGATCCAAAAAACTTTTTAATATTTAGTTTGTTTGAGGAAGTTCCAAAGGGAGACTATGTACTTGAGGAGCTCGCAGAGATTAGTCTAAAGATAGGCACTACCAGAAACCCGTGTAGTGCTAGCTCCATATTGAGGAATATGAACATGGATCAGCTTGGTGACATGATAAAAGAAGAGGGTGAAGATATATGCAAGGAGAAGGTGGTCAAAGTGACTGATAAAGAAGAAATGCTTGCGTCTCTTGAGAGTGCAGTGAATCAATCTAGAGAAGAGGGAAAGGTTATTGAAAAGGCTAGAGCCACGACAGCGGAACTCGAAGAAGAAGGGATTAGTGAAAGTGTAGCAGTTCTTATGGTAAGTAGATTTTTATGAATGTGCATGTTGGCATAATTTATGGTGTATTGAACTGACAATAATGAGATATTCTGTAGGAGTTGTTGAGGCCGTTGCAAGACGTATTACCATGGTTCCAAGAAGTGATTTATTGGGAAAGGCCGTCTCGTACACTGTTTGTTTTAGCCATTACTATTTTAACCGTCTACAAGTGAGTTTAAAAGTAACATAACGGAGATGAGTTAGTTCATGGATACATATATTAATCAAGAAACTAAACTTATGTTACAGGGAGTGGGTTGGTAAGGCTATAGCTGCTTGCTTAATATGGGTGGTGGCAAAAATGGCTCAAGCTAGAAATAAGATGGTCCATACAAAAAGTGAGGATGCGGTAACAGTGAGCACTGAATCTGACCAAACAGTGACTGAGAGCATTGTGTCTGCTCAATATGGCTTAATTAGACTTCACCAGTTGATGCAACATGTTAACGTCACCATCTTGAAATTGCGGTCTCTATATACCTCCAAGGCTAGCAAGGTAACTAATGTTTATATCGCGATATTAATCGTTTTTGTTATTTCGAAAGTGTGTTCTCTTTTAAAGTGTAGCGTCTCTTACTCGTGGTTGTAGCATGCAAGCATGGTGATGGCGTTGATGCTAGTGTTGGCGAGCTTCTTCGCAGTGGTGCCGTTCAAGTTGTTCATAATATTTGGTATAGTATATTGCTTTGTAATGACATCAAGCGTCGGAACATACATGAGCAACGATCAGAGTAACCGGAGAATGAAAGAGTGGTGGGATTCCATACCCATTGTTCCCGTTCGTGTACGTAACGCTTCGTCCAAGTAGTTCTTCATCACTTAGTGTGAGATAAGGCACAAAGCTTTAAAAGGAGCGGTAGTGGTCCGAATGTTTTTTCTCTCCTTTTTATCAAACGCTACTAGAGAAAGAATGTTTTTTAAACAGTTTTGTTTTGTAAAATATTTTCAATCTTACGTTACTGCTACTATTATAGTAATAAATAAGAAAATTAGTATTAATATATTTCTTTTCTTTCTATGGAATTGGAACCTATAGAAGTTATATTACCAATTGGCAATTGATCGAATTACTCGTCAACAGTTTATATTATTTTCGTCTCCTCCGGGAGACCGGGACAAATAAAAAGTAGTACTTCATCTGTTTCTTATTAATCTATTTTCTATAAGAAAAAAATATTTCAAACAAATTCTTTTTATCATCAATTGTAAAGTTAAAAACAAAATAATTGAATAATAATGGTTTAGAGTTACAGAAAATTGTAAGTCACAAATTAATGTATTTATAATTAAGTTTTAATATGTTTCATGCATGAAAATTCTACTAAACATAAACATATGGAATTAACCTAAACATATACTACTAGAACAGTATCTCAACCTAAAATTATTTTGATAAAAGCACATTTATTTATTTTGAAGTCAACATTTATTTATCCAAAATCAAATTGTATGGAAACAAATTTGTGTTTTAACTTTTGTTATATTAATTGTTAAATTTTTGACCCGTCATATAAGACTTAATTTAAGGAGCATTGGAGCAAGTAAGAAGTCAAGAACATCAAAAAAGATTTACAACCAAACTGGGAAAAAATATGTATATATATATATTATAAGAGAAGAAGTTTTTTTAATATATAAGAGAAAAAATTAGATATCTACGGAAAATGAAAAGCGAGAAATCTGCAGATGCTTATGGAACATATTTTCTTCTAATATCAACCATTTTCTTGCTTTTCATTGCACGTAAGTCATTACTTGGTTCATAAAATTCAAATACAAAAACTGATCTTTTTGTGATAGTGGGTGATCTTTGAATGTATTGGTTATGTTTTTGTTTTATATATATATATATATATATATATATATATATATATATATATATATATATATCAATTACAGGACAAGCAAGTTCGTACCAAATGCTCATATGTTTAGATCTAAATATATCATGTGCCGACTGCCAAAAACAGTGCGACGAGACAAGTTATGGAGGAATGTGTTTAAATGGAGGCAGAACTTGTTGTTGCAAAAAAAGTCCTCCGCCATCATATTATGATCCTAGGCCCCCTTCTTCATAATCATATGGAATGTGTTCCTATTTGGTACTATCATTTTGGATTTGCTCAAACATATCAAATTTATACTTTGAAAAGAAAAGAATCATCAAAATAAAGTTATTTTATTATTTTTTCTTTGTTTACTAATCTCACAATCATAACGTCAATTATATAGAAATTTTCTTAACATGAGTCAAAATAAGACTAACGCTAAATTTTACATTCTAATTCTAATTTTAAGTGATGTTTCTGAACCAAATAATATGTATTAAGTTTACTAATAGTTTAACATATTAACATTTAACCAGCATATATGAATAGCTTATCGATTAGAAAGTGATTTCTAACAAAGCCACACAATAGTCCAGATACACTCAAACCCGATAGTGCATAATTAACAGAACTACTATAATCACAAACAAAGTGTATGATTGAGCCACATATTAACCTAGATATAGAAAGATAATATACCATGGGAAGTTATATATTATTGTTCAAATAATAAAATTCGTTATATTTTTTAACCAGAAAATGGTGAAACAACATTAATTATCAGTAGAACACATGTTCCATATTTCATTAGTTTTGGAAAACTTCTTAGAACTAAAACGTTTGAGTTGATACATTTCAAAAAATAATCCCGTCCATTTCTTATGGCATTCCTTTCCAGCTTTCACTATCCCCCAACAACAAACCCTTGAAACACTTTTGTTCTGAACAATATAAGCTATCACTTCGTCCGCACATTGATATGGGCCATATGGCATGTCCATCTTTTTACCGCAGTTCTTAAGATAATCTTTTTCTTTTTCTGAATATTTACGTAACATATTGTCGTTATAATCGTCTGATGCCGGTGACCTTGCCATCATTGCATCAAACTCGTCGTCTGAAATGAGTAGTGGCTCGTCATTACCTCTTTCTTTGGCCAAAGTTAGATGAGAAAACGATAGCAAAACCATGATCGAAGAAAATATCATGAACATGGTTTTATTCTCCATTTTAAAATATTTTGATCTTTTATTCTTAATTAGTTTTTTTTTGTTTCTATTCTACCAATGAGGATTTCTGCATGTATTTATAGTATCAAATGTTCATAGCATTATTATTTAGTAACTTTTTATTAGTAAAAATAACATTTTTCTATTTATAACAATAATTTATTAGTTATCAACATAATTTACATCTTTTGACGTTTTACAACGTTTATAAATATTGTTCGTTTAATGCATTTCAGAAAGCTTCATTGTAGTATATGCATTTAAAGCTTCATTGTAGTAAATTTATTGTTCGTATTCGAATGAAGTTTGCAAAGAAATTTAAGAAAAAGAGTATAAAAGTAACGAAATAAGTTATTTCAAACCTGCACAATAGTTAACAATTTGTAAATATAAAAATATATGGGCGTATTAACTATTTAATACTGACTAAAAAAATAGGTTAATTTGGCTCCAGAAAAATATAACAAAAACAGCTAAGATGTACCAATCTGATATTACACTAAAACCGAACCAAGATTTACTTATAAAGCAATTAATGGTTTCATACTTTCGTTAATTAGAAAATCAAAAATCAAAATTGAACCGAACTGAACCAATTTTAGTGTATCTAAACTAAACATAATCATATTATATTTTAAAATTTTTAATACTGTATTTACAATAAATATATTCGTGTTGTAGAAATGTAATATAAACTATGTAAAGTCTTTATCTATATTTATAAATTTATCTAGTCATGGTAATATGTAGTGCAAATATAAAAAGAAATCACCCAGCATAGAAACATTTAAAATTTCAACAATTCTTTGAACTACATCCACAAATCCTTCAATTCTTATCTTCAAATGATGTGACATATTTTTACCCCACTAAAATTCCACTAATTCATTTACACTTGGGTTAGACCCTTCTTACATGTTCCCCACCCTTTCAATTCAGGCATAAAGCATAACCGAATCGTTCACAGATAGAGAAAGAGAGAAAGATTAGAAGAAACAAATATGGTAGATCAAAATAAAGCATTTGGTTGGGCGGCCAACGACGAATCGGGCGTCCTCTCTCCATTTCATTTCTCTAGAAGGTTCCTTTCGTAACTTTCGTTTACTTTTGAGTTTTGAGAACACACTTAATTAGTCTTTGATTATCTTTCACAAGTGTTGTATGTTTTGGTGTCATAATATTGCAGAGAAAATGGTGAGAACGATGTAACAGTGAAGATCTTGTTCTGTGGTGTTTGTCACTCTGATCTTCATACCATCAAGAACCATTGGGGATTCTCTCGTTACCCCATTATTCCCGGGTATTCTCATTACTTGCCATTTCTCTTATCAATGCTCCCAAATATTCTTATTTCCTTTGTTGGAGATTTTATTAGCTTTATAGAATAAGAAATGTCTAAGGTTTGGATTAAAATTATATTGGCTAGGTGTTGACCCTCTCCGTACGATTAGGGCTTAGCAGTTTTGAGCATTGGACAAGTTCCGCTATTATTAATTTATTACTGATTATTAACAACTATACTTTTGTTAATTTGCTAGGCATGAAATCGTTGGAATAGCAACAAAAGTTGGGAAGAATGTGACAAAGTTTAAAGAAGGAGACCGAGTAGGAGTAGGCGTAATAATCGGTTCATGCCAATCATGTGAATCATGTAACCAAGACTTAGAAAACTATTGTCCTAAAGTCGTTTTCACATACAACTCTCGTTCCTCTGACGGAACCAGCAGAAACCAAGGTGGTTATTCCGACGTAATTGTTGTCGATCACCGCTTTGTCCTAAGCATTCCCGATGGTTTACCAAGCGATTCAGGCGCGCCGCTGCTCTGTGCTGGAATCACTGTGTACAGTCCCATGAAGTATTATGGCATGACTAAAGAATCAGGGAAACGTTTAGGTGTGAATGGACTTGGTGGACTTGGTCATATCGCTGTTAAGATTGGTAAAGCCTTTGGTTTAAGAGTTACTGTGATTAGTAGGTCATCAGAAAAAGAGAGAGAAGCAATTGATCGGCTTGGTGCTGATTCGTTTCTTGTTACAACGGATTCTCAAAAGATGAAGGAAGCGGTTGGAACTATGGATTTCATTATCGATACGGTATCAGCAGAACATGCTCTATTACCGTTGTTTAGTTTGCTTAAAGTGAATGGAAAGCTTGTGGCTTTAGGCTTACCGGAGAAGCCACTCGACCTGCCAATTTTCTCTCTAGTTCTCGGTAAAGAAAACGATGATAACCCGTTGTTATAAGCTGTGAATCTATGTTTGACGTGTTGTGGCAGTAACTGTTAGGGTTTTTGGTGTTTTGTTTTAGGAAGGAAAATGGTGGGAGGAAGTCAGATTGGAGGGATGAAGGAGACACAAGAGATGCTTGAGTTCTGTGCCAAGCATAAAATCGTTTCGGATATTGAGCTCATAAAGATGAGTGATATCAACTCTGCGATGGACCGTTTGGCTAAATCTGATGTCAGGTACCGGTTCGTGATCGATGTGGCCAACTCTTTACTCCCTGAGTCGTCAGCTGAGATTTTAACGGAGCAGGTGGACCATGGAGTCTCGATCACGTCTAGATTCTGAGATTTTCTTGAGCATGGTTACAAAATCATGAATCCGTTTTCTTGTTGGACTTGTTACTTGTCTTTTCTTTCTATATGTTCTGTTCCCTGTTTTTTTCTGTTAATTGTTTAGAAGCAATGAAACTATGACTTTTCTAGGGTTTTGCAAAAACATGAATCTACTAGCTTGTTTTACAAGTTACTTGAATAGAAACTTTCTCTGTTCTTACTATGCTCTGTTTCTTGGCAACACTGTTTTTGTTCTTTGTCCAGGTATAAATTATAAATGCGGTTTTAGTCACACGGAAAAATCCAAAGGGAGATGCCATTATATCATTTAAAAACCATATATTATAACAAAATCATTACTGGAGTTTGCATACATCAAAGTTTCACAGAGGAAGGCGCCGGAGAAGAACCACCGGAATTTGGAGATTGACAGAAACCACGAAGAACGTTGGTTTCATCAGAGGTAAAGCCTAGAGACGTGAGCATCGCAGGCCAACAATCGGTGGTGATGACCTCGACGGCTTGACAGCAATCGACGCCGAGTTTGGTTTCACCGTTGAGGAAGAAGAGAACGATTTCGTTGGTGCATGATTTGAGCTCATAAAGTGCGTTCCAACACTCCATTAGTCCTCCTCCGTTGAGTCTTGCCGCTATGTTTGTGGAATCTTCCGTCTCCGGGAGAGTTCTTCCGGAGATGTTGAGAACGAGGAGGATAGCGATGGTGGCAAAGAGGAAACTTGTGTTAGAAGCCATTATTCTTTCTTTTTGGGGTTTTTGTTTTGTTTTGTTTTGTTTTGCGATGATTGAGTTACGAGAGTTCTGTTTTTATATTGTGGTTTTGGATGGATTCGAAGCTTAGTGGTGATTTAAGAGTAATTAAAAAGTTGGATTAGTGGGAGGAATGGGAAAGGATTGACGGTAAATAGTCACTTAATCATGAAACGTTAAAGCATTTGACTGTAGAAACGTATTTAGTATATATTGGCATGTTGAATCAGTAGCGCTCCTATTGGAGACGAAGGTTTAACGTCGTGTTACAGAAAGTGAACCAATGCTTTTGTAATAAACTCATTGAACTTTATGCTATATACTGTATATGGTTTTTACTACTCATTGAACTTTATGCTATGTTTTCTTTAAACTCCTTGTATAAATATATTTCTTAGGAATTACTTTTAAATTATGTACAAAGACATGTATTACAGAAAAATTTCATGTTGTAATCTAAATAAGATGCTATAGTGTTGTCGATGTGTCATGTGTGTCACTATCCATCATTAAACATGTGGTAAAATTACAGTCTATAACCATCATCTAGATCAGATATATCTTTTTAAGAATTTAAACTTATGGTCAAATTTTCACAATCTCGAATACAAATATACAAGAATGTATATTCTCAAGTCTCCTAGTTTCTCTGTTATTTGCATCTTTTGTGACTTACAAACTATGATAACTTTTATAAAATAGATATAATTAGCTATCTTCTTGGACAAGTTACCTCTCTTAGGTTGTTTCTGTTGTTTACTATGCTCTGATTCTTAACAAAAAATGGTTTATTTTGTTCTGATAATGGTTTTAAGCTATTCCAGCTCAGTGGATCTCTGTCCTTGTATAAACGCAATGATAAACCAAACGCAAATGCTTTTATTCCAAACTCAAAATCAGTGAACAGACATTTTCTCACCATACATTCATAGAAAGCTATATATTATAACCATTACTAATGTCTTCTTACGTCAGCGAGGAACATTTATCAAAGTTTGACAGGGGAAAGAGCTGGAGAAGAACCGCCGGAGTTCGGAGATTGACAGAAACCACGGAGGACATTGGTTTCCTCCAGTGTAAAGCCAAGAGAAGTAAGCATCGCCGGCCAACAATCAGTGGTAATGACATCAACGGCGTTGCAGCAACCGTAGCCGAGTTTGGTCTCACCGTTGAGAAAGAAGAGAACGATCTCATTAGTACATGACTTCAGCTCGTAGAGTGCATCCCAACACTGCATCAGTCCTCCTCCGGTTAGTCTAGCCGCTATGTTGGTGGAATCCGCCACGGGCGGGAGTGCTCTGCTGGAGACGTTGAGAACGAGGAGAAGAGTGACGGTGACAAAGAGGAAACTTGTGTTAGAAGCCATTGTGTTTTCTTTTGAAGATTTTGTGTTGTATTGTGTGATGGTTTAGAGGATTTGGTAAGAGCTGCTATTTATAATACTGTGATTATGAAAGGATTTTTGAGGTTTAATTATGATTAAAGATGGTTTTTAGTGGAGGAAGTGGGAGAGGGCAGAGAGTTAATGATTTTACTTAAATCTTAAATCATGTAACTTAGAGAATGATTGAATAGGTGGTCTTAACGGAAAGATACAAGCGAAGAGTCAATGGTTACTTGATAAATATAGAAACTTTGAAGATTGTATAACAAGAGTGGCTGTAATACAGTGGTTAGTATTCTACGTTGAGGCCGAAGGGACCTGGGCTCGATTCCCAGCAGACACACTATCTTTCATCATAATGTCTTCCAACACTTTTAGCTTCATCCACTTATGCACCTAACGCTTCTTCTCTCTATATGACACATACAGGTGGACACATAGAGGGAAAGTCAGCTTTTTTCTTTTCTAATTTGTCTCCAGAAGTTTTACCATATTCTCCGCTTTCACTCAAATCTTTTACAGAGATCTTTTCATCTCAGTGAGCTTTCACTTTCTTTCATCCTCAACTTCAGATTTTTGTCTCCCGTATAGTTTTTGTTGTTGTTGTTGTTGTTATTTTCTCTTTCTCTCTGTGTTCCGTGTGTCTTTCTCTAAACCCTAGAATTTCACATTGCTTCTGTGTCACTCTTCAAATTTCTGAATAGATTTGATCACAAAAACGTAAAAAGGGTTTTCGTATTTTGTGGAATCACATTGCTTCTGTCAGTCTCCAATTTCTTTGACCCGGAAATATTGTTTCTTTTTTTCCCTTTTTCTTTTGTAAATTTGGGATTTTTTCGGAGCTTTTATTTTTAGTTATTGAAAACAAAAAAAATACCAAAAGGCAAGACTCGGACTCAGTGGTTCTCCTTCTCCCTTTTATCTAGTGTGACTGCGCATTTCTTGTAATGGGAGTGCAACCGTCTGGATCCATTATCCGGGTAGGGTCAGACCCGTTCATGTTCTCTGAGCTGAAGAATCTGTAAAAAGATACACTTTTTTTCTGTTTTTGTGATCTGATCGGACTAGTGAATCATGAACACTGGAGGGAGACTCATTGCTGGGTCTCACAACAGGAATGAATTCGTTCTCATTAACGCCGACGACACTGCCAGAGTAAGATTTCTCAATTTTGTTTTTTTTTTCTTTTGAGAAAAAAACAAGAATGTATCTTCTGTTTGGATCGATCTGGGTTTGGAGATTGAATCTGCGTTTTCTAAAACAGAAGTCTTTATGGAAATTTCACCTGCTTTTTTGTCTCGAAATATTGCATGATTTATACGTGTCGGATATGATCAATGAGACAAAAGTTAGTGTCAGTTTCAGACTCATCTCCATGCGGTTTGTCAGCTTGTTGAGTATTTAAATTCGTTTGTCATTTGTTGTGGATTCCAAGAAGTTGCATACACAGTATTGTTAATTAATGGAAAAAAGTTTAAAACTTTATGAAGTTTTGTTAAGATTTAGTATCAGGAGCTTTGTTAAATGATATAATAAGATTGATCTTGTTTTGTTACTATGAATGAATGTGGCAATGTGTACAGATACGATCAGCAGAAGAACTGAGTGGGCAAACTTGTAAAATCTGTAGAGATGAGATTGAGTTAACAGATAATGGTGAGCCATTTATCGCTTGCAACGAATGTGCTTTCCCTACGTGTAGACCGTGCTATGAGTATGAAAGAAGAGAAGGAAACCAAGCTTGTCCTCAGTGCGGAACCCGATACAAGCGTATTAAAGGCAAGAGACATTTTCTTCTCTGTATTTTTATCTCAACACTTGCTTTGAGAAAAGTGGATTGATTTTTATGTTGTAGGTAGTCCAAGGGTCGAAGGGGATGAAGAAGATGATGACATTGATGATCTGGAGCATGAGTTTTATGGAATGGATCCTGAACATGTTACTGAAGCTGCGCTCTATTATATGCGTCTTAACACTGGTCGTGGTACTGATGAAGTGTCACACTTGTATTCAGCTTCACCAGGCTCTGAGGTTCCTCTTTTGACGTATTGTGATGAGGTCAGACTTCATGATCGATTTTCTGTGTACATTAATGTCGAAATTCCTACGGTGTGATGATTCTTTTGATATACATGTTTTAGGATTCTGATATGTATTCGGATAGACATGCTCTTATCGTGCCCCCATCTACGGGTTTGGGGAACAGAGTCCATCATGTGCCATTTACAGATTCTTTTGCATCTAGTATGTGTTACTCATAAGCTCTATCTCAAAATGCTATCGTTTTGTATGAAGTTGCCTCCTGATGAAGAAACCCACATGTTGTTACAGTACACACAAGACCCATGGTTCCTCAGAAGGATCTTACAGTTTATGGATATGGAAGTGTTGCATGGAAAGACCGTATGGAAGTATGGAAGAAACAACAAATAGAAAAGCTACAAGTCGTTAAGAATGAAAGAGTAAATGATGGTGATGGCGATGGATTCATTGTTGACGAGCTCGATGATCCCGGGCTACCAATGTAAGTTGAAACCTTTTACTGCATTTTTGTTAGTAAAGAATTGTGTATATGTATTTTCTTGACATTTCTTTGACGTGGTTCAGGATGGATGAAGGAAGACAACCTCTGTCACGAAAGCTACCCATTCGTTCGAGCAGAATAAACCCTTATAGGATGTTGATTTTCTGTCGGCTCGCCATTCTTGGCTTGTTCTTCCATTATAGGATTCTCCATCCGGTGAATGATGCATTCGGCTTGTGGTTAACATCGGTTATATGCGAAATATGGTTCGCTGTGTCTTGGATTCTTGATCAGTTCCCAAAATGGTATCCCATCGAAAGAGAAACATATCTCGACAGGCTTTCTCTAAGGTATGAGAAGGAAGGGAAGCCATCAGAGTTAGCGCCTGTCGATGTCTTTGTTAGTACTGTGGATCCATTGAAAGAGCCTCCACTGATTACAGCAAATACGGTTCTGTCTATTCTCGCTGTTGATTATCCGGTTGAGAAGGTTGCATGTTATGTATCAGATGATGGTGCTGCAATGCTTACATTTGAAGCTCTCTCTTACACAGCCGAGTTTGCAAGAAAATGGGTTCCTTTCTGTAAGAAGTTCAGCATCGAGCCACGCGCTCCTGAATGGTATTTTTCACAGAAGATGGATTACTTGAAGCATAAAGTCGATCCCGCTTTTGTTATGGAACGCCGTGCCATGAAGGTTTGTTGTTTTATCCTTACAAAAAGAAAGGATCCATCCGGATTTGAACTAAAGCCTGATTCTTTTTGTCCATTTTTTTTGGTGGTGCTGTTGTTGCAGAGAGACTATGAGGAATTCAAAGTAAAGATAAATGCATTGGTTTCTGTATCACAGAAAGTTCCTGAAGATGGTTGGACTATGCAAGATGGAACTCCTTGGCCTGGAAACAATGTCCGGGACCATCCAGGAATGATTCAGGTAATGATAATGTGATTATGATGATTCCTCATATGTCATAGAACTGAAGCTTAATAAGAGATTTTTTACAATGGAAGGTTTTCCTGGGACACAGCGGAGTTTGTGATATGGATGGAAATGAGTTACCTCGTTTGGTGTATGTTTCTCGTGAGAAGCGACCGGGATTTGATCACCATAAGAAGGCTGGAGCTATGAATTCCTTGGTTAGGATCTGTTCCTTTTCATTTTTCTCTCTTTTGATTTCCCAAATTTCGTAAAACTAAACTCATTAACCTCTCTTGAAGATCCGGGTATCTGCTGTTCTCTCAAATGCTCCTTACCTTCTTAATGTGGACTGTGATCATTACATCAACAACAGCAAGGCAATTAGAGAAGCTATGTGTTTCATGATGGACCCGCAGTCCGGAAAGAAAATATGTTATGTTCAGTTTCCTCAGAGGTTTGATGGGATTGATAGACACGATCGATACTCAAATCGCAATGTGGTTTTCTTCGATGTATGATTTCCATGGAATTTGTCTTTGCGTTGTTCTATTTATGTTACAGCTCCCTTCTCATTGGTGTCTCTATGATTATAAACAGATCAACATGAAAGGTTTAGATGGCATACAAGGACCGATATATGTGGGGACCGGGTGTGTCTTCAGAAGGCAAGCACTTTATGGATTTGATGCACCAAAGAAGAAGCAACCACCAGGCAGAACCTGCAACTGTTGGCCAAAATGGTGCTGTTTGTGTTGCGGTATGAGAAAGAAGAAGACAGGTAAGGTCAAAGATAATCAGAGAAAGAAGCCTAAAGAGACTTCAAAGCAGATACATGCCCTTGAGCACATAGAAGAAGGCCTTCAAGGTAATCATAATAATAAATAACTTTTTTTTGCTTATAGAGTAAAAAATCTTTATGTCATCCTCCTTTGGTTGATGATGTGGTTTTGATTTGCAGTGACAAATGCTGAGAATAACTCTGAGACTGCCCAACTGAAGCTGGAGAAGAAATTTGGTCAATCACCGGTTTTAGTAGCTTCTACTCTTCTGCTAAATGGTGGAGTGCCTAGCAATGTGAACCCAGCGTCTTTATTGAGGGAATCCATTCAGGTTATTAGCTGTGGCTACGAAGAGAAAACCGAATGGGGAAAAGAGGTAAGCAGAGCTATTTACTCTGTTCTCTTCTCTGTACTTAATGTGAAAGCTGATTATGCTTTTGGATGATATAATACTACACAGATTGGGTGGATTTATGGCTCGGTCACTGAGGATATCTTAACGGGTTTCAAGATGCATTGCCATGGATGGAGATCTGTATATTGTATGCCAAAGCGAGCGGCTTTCAAAGGTTCTGCTCCCATTAACTTGTCGGATCGTCTTCATCAAGTTCTACGTTGGGCACTTGGCTCTGTCGAGATTTTCTTGAGTAGGCATTGCCCTATTTGGTACGGTTATGGTGGTGGTTTAAAATGGTTGGAAAGATTCTCTTACATTAACTCTGTTGTCTATCCTTGGACATCCCTTCCTTTGCTTGTCTACTGCTCACTTCCCGCCATTTGTCTACTCACCGGAAAATTCATCGTCCCTGAGGTAAACAAGCCATGATCATTAGTAGCTGTAGATCATTATGAAATCATAAGATCGGAATCTTGAAATCGAAAGATCAAAACTTTGATGATGTTTCATTGATTTGTTACTTTTGACAGATAAGTAACTACGCGGGTATACTCTTCCTGCTAATGTTTATGTCCATTGCGGTAACGGGTATACTAGAAATGCAATGGGGCAAAATAGGAATCGATGATTGGTGGAGAAACGAGCAGTTTTGGGTCATTGGAGGAGTCTCTTCGCATCTATTTGCTCTGTTTCAAGGTTTACTCAAAGTTCTTGCAGGAGTCAGCACGAACTTCACAGTCACATCTAAAGCAGCAGATGATGGAGAATTCTCAGAGCTTTACATTTTCAAATGGACATCTTTGTTGATTCCTCCGACTACTCTGCTGATCATTAACATCGTTGGAGTCATTGTCGGAGTTTCGGATGCGATAAATAACGGGTATGACTCTTGGGGACCGCTTTTTGGGAGATTGTTCTTTGCGCTTTGGGTGATTGTTCATTTGTATCCGTTCCTCAAAGGGTTACTTGGGAAACAAGATAGAGTACCAACCATTATATTGGTTTGGTCGATTCTTCTTGCTTCCATCTTGACTCTCTTGTGGGTCAGAGTCAATCCGTTTGTGTCCAAAGATGGACCGGTCTTGGAGATCTGTGGTCTTGACTGTTTAAAGTGAGAACTAGGTTTCTTTCTTTATAATAATAAGAAGAAAAAAAGCTGCAGTCTTGCATGGTTAAAGATTGGAGAATCATGAAGAATACAAAACGGAGTTTTAACGATGGTACAATCTGATGATGATAATGATGGTGATGTGTGCTCTTTTAGTGGTGGGTAATGTGTAGACATAAAGAGCTCTGTGCAGTTTTTACGTGTTACGTTTTCTTTTAAGACCCTGAATGGATGCTGATTTTTGATTCAGTTTTTGAATTTAGATTTTAGTTTATAGATTTTAGATTTTAGTTTTAGATTTTTATTATTATATTTTTCTTTAAAAAACTCCAAAATTTTGGTTTTTTGGTTTTTGAGAAAAATAACGTTGATTGAATAAAAACTAGATTTCCTAAATTTTAGGAGAACTAAAAAACTAAAATCATGAATGAAAAATTACAACAAAATAGTTTTTTTAAATTGTAGGGAAACCAAAATTTTAAAATCTTGATTGGTATGAAAACAAGTTTTTCTAATTATTTATTACAATCTTTTCTTCATTAATTCTTTTATTTGATTGTAATAAATAATTAGGTTTTTTCTATAAAAAAATCTTTGTTAGTGTAACCAGTTATGGCCTTTCCTTAGATGATAATTATATAAATAAGCTCATCCTAAAAGTAGATTAAGTTTTATTTTTAAGTTATTTCTATTCCTTGGTTTGGTGATTTAACTTTCATTCTATTGGATCAAAAGTTATATACTCTCTCACATTATAATACTTCTGGTTACGAAGTTTTAAACTAGAAAGAATCAAAGAACCGTCTGTTGTTATTTTTGTTTATTACGCGCAAAACCGTACTCCGTACTCGTAACATGTTGGCGAAGAGCTTCGAACTGAGGGTTCGATCACTTCCGCAATACAAAATAACAACGGGGCGCGAGCCGTGCAAGAACGCGGGAATATAGCAAGCAAGCAGCAAGGTTCTTTAGGACTGTATAGTATGGTGGTGGTAATATCATCATCATTTGTAACAAGATACGGTCAAATATTTGCAAAACTTGTTTTTTCACAGATTCCAGAATCCTTCAACGAATGAGATTGTAACACGTGTAAGTGAGACAACTTAGGTGACAATTCCATATTTGGAGTCGGAATTTGGCTTACGTGGAACCCACCGAAATCGTGTAATAGAAGTCAAACGCATCTATATCTGTGTTTAAGCTAAAAGTAAACCTCATTGAAGAAGTAACATAGGAAAGCTTTCGTAGCCGTCAGATCAACCAGACAAAACGTCATATCGAGACAAAAACTTTCGACGGAGCAGATTCTACAGATACAATACACACGGTTTCACTGGATTTCGCCCCTCTCTCTTTAAACAAAATTAAATAATATCAGAAGACACGTTCTTCTTCTTACGAAACCGACTTTGTAGTTTCTTCTTTTTTTCCATTACACAAAAACGAAAAAACGACAACACAAAAACAAATAACAAAATCTTTTAAATAAAAAATAAATCGACTCTCGTGTTTGTTTAACTTCTTGTTTATTTTTCTTAGAGGTTAATTAATTTCTTCTCTACATGAACGATCCAATGGGAGAAACAGGATTTTCTAGAGAATCGGCGCCGGAGATCGTGTTCTCGGAGACGGATATGGCTGCGGCTGAGCAGCTTATGCATCTAAGCGAAGAAGAAACGGTTAGCTGTAGCAGCAGCACCGGCGGAGATTGCGGTGGCGGAGGCGGAGACAAGATAAAGCATGAATATGTTAGCTCGAGAATCGGAAACGAGCTAAACGACGGCGTACGAGGAAACTCTATTCTTGGCGTGGAGAAGAAGAGGAAGAGGACGGTGATGAAGGAAAAGAAGTTTCGATCTCTTGAGAGTATTTACAAAGGGACGAAGGAGATTAGGGATTAATGGAGGAAAGGGATCGGAGAGATGGTTAATTATATATCGTTTGTTAATTACTTTTGTTAATCGATGTTAGTAACCTCTTCAATGGTTTTTTTGGTGTGTGTGTATATTTCTAGTCCTTGCTTAATTTAACGTTGGAGCTGAAAATTTGTGATAATAGTTTTTGGAGATTTTCAGATGAAATCTGTAAATATTTTGGTTCTCATATATATTAGACGTGATGCTGTTTTTTGTTTTTCCCTAGTCACTTCGTTGCAAAAATTAACAATTTTACTTTGGTTTTGGATCTGATAGTACATTCATTTTTTTCGTAAGATTTAAAAGTTTATTTACGTGCAAATGATTTCGTTTTGAATTTTTAAATTTTGAGTTCTATGATGTGCCAACTGCCAACTGAGATCATTTTTTTTTTACCTTTTCAAAAAGTATATATTCTACACAACAAACCAGACACATGCAACACCACCAAATATCTTAAAATTGTGGTGATGATTTTTATACTTACTGCAGTAAAGAAAAATCATAAATTTTATCATGTTCAACTAAAGGCATTTGAAGATGCCTCATGTGGGTGTTGAGTGAACTCGGGTCATGGGTCTTTTTCGTGAACTTCTCGTTGAGAGCTTCATCTTCTTAATTATCTTGGAGTCATCTTCTGATTCTTGTAGCTTGTATTAGGGTTTTTGTTATACCTTGATGAGCATGTAAAGAGAGGTCAAGAGTGAGTGAGTTCCTATAGTAAACATTCAGTTGATCGATTGGATGTTTGTGACACAAAATGTACTGTAGGAGAACTAGTGACTATGTATGGAAATTGTTTATGCATTGATGTTTAGTCATGCTAAAAACAGATTTCAACAAGTGGTATTAGAGCACAACTATTCTCAAGGATAGTCAAATTTGTAACAGAAAAGCATATTAAGGCATGCAAGCAATGCAAGTTGCACAAGAAGATTCTATTCTAGTCTCGATTCTTGTAAAATCGAGTCACAAAAGATCAAGGTTTCCTAGTATATCAAGGATTTCATCGGGATATAATTCCTAATGTATCTTTTTTGCAATCATGGCTTGAACCTCTAGACGGTTTTGGCAGTATTTGTATCCATCATTTCCATACCAAATCGTGTTTGCCTCAACATTCTACATGTAAATTGCACTATCTGCTCATGCCTTCCACAAAATACCTAGGCAAAAGACATTAATTTTTCAAGTTTACGAGCACGGAGTTTAGAGGAGCCATCACACTGATTTTACAATAAATGAAGAAAAATCTTTTTGTTATCTTGATTGACGTCTACTCATCCCATGTTTTAACTTGAAACTTTAATTGGCAGCTAATATCTATAGTGTTATATCCACAATAGGTGGAAATAAAACCCTCACGTTCCACATCATGTTGAATAAATAAAGCTGTCATCCGAAATAGATTTGGAGGTATATAGAAGTTTTGACTCTTTGAGATAACACTGTGGAAGTCAAAAAAAAAAAAAAAAAAAAAAAAAAAGTCAAAACATCCTCCTCGTCTGAGATGTTCCATGCAATATATCTCTTCATAATTCTTTCTTGTCTTCAACAAAGTCCAGCAAGGATCTGAGAAGTTTGCGTCGATTGATTATGCCAACTTGAAGTTGGAAATAGAAGAAGACTAGGCGGAACATCTCATCAAAACCCTATACATTCAACAGGGAAATTCTTTTGCACGAATGTTAGACTTCAATATTGAATAAAATTCATAGTTTCAACAATCTCATAAAAAAAGAGCTGGGCTCCATTCGAAGACACATTAATTTCCATGGGCCTGGTCCACATACAACCATACTAAATTTGAAGTAATTTACCCGCCATTTAAAAAAGCCCATAGGCTCCTTCTCCTAGAAGCTGGCGGGAAAATCCCAAAACTTTTCCCGGGAAAGTAGATAAAAAATTTCGGCCATTAAAGGACAAAATCACAAGAAAGTAGAAACCCTAGAGATTTTGAAACCGAAACCCCAAAAACCCCTTTGACGCCTCCTTCTTCTTATCTCTTTATAAAAAACCATTTCTTTCCTGCAACATCGTTGCTTATCATCAGACGCACATCACCTGTTCGATAAAATTCCTCTGAGAGTGTTTTTTTTGTTTTCCTTCTGACAAAGAAATATGTATGTAGTGAAGCGTGACGGAAGACAGGAAACTGTTCATTTCGATAAGATTACTGCGAGGCTTAAGAAACTTAGCTATGGGCTTAGCAGTGACCATTGTGACCCTGTCCTCGTTGCTCAGAAGGTCTGTGCCGGTGTCTATAAAGGAGTCACTACGAGTCAACTTGATGAGTTGGCTGCTGAAACTGCTGCTGCTATGACTTGTAACCATCCTGATTATGCATCTGTGAGTATCTCTCTTCGTTTTCCTTTCTGGGTATTGCTTGATTTTGATTAGTCGTTTCTGGAGAAGTGATCTCTGTCATTGGATTGGTGTTTCATTTGATTGAATTGATCTGTATAATTTACATGTTATCTGTGTTCATATGTCAGCTTGCTGCTAGGATTGCTGTGTCGAATCTCCACAAGAACACTAAGAAGTCATTTTCTGAGACGTGAGTGTTGAGTTCTTTCTTAGTGTGTATTATACCCTTGATATGAGTTCAAGTTTCCATGTGTGTTGACTCCGATGGCTTGTGTGGTATCTTGCAGGATTAAGGATATGTTCTATCATGTCAATGATAGATCTGGACTAAAGTCCCCACTAATAGCCGATGATGTGTTTGAGATAATTATGCAGGTAAAGAAATCTTGTGTTAAGCTCTTGATTCAATCTGTTTCTTGGTGTGATATATATATATATATATATGTATGTATCTTATAAATCACTGACTTGTGTGTTACTGGTTTCTTCAGAACGCTGCTCGTTTGGACAGTGAGATCATCTATGACCGTGATTTTGAATATGATTACTTTGGATTTAAAACTCTTGAGAGATCGTACCTCTTGAAAGTCCAAGGGACTGTTGTTGAAAGGCCTCAACACATGCTGATGAGGGTTGCTGTTGGGATCCACAAGGATGATATTGATTCCGTGATCCAAACCTACCATTTGATGTCTCAGAGATGGTTCACTCATGCATCTCCTACTCTCTTCAACGCAGGAACTCCAAGGCCTCAAGTAAATACCTATCACTTGATATTTATTATATCTATTAAATAAGGCGTTTTACTTTGATACGTGTCTTTGCTGATCTGCTATTGAAAATAATTGAAATTGCAGTTAAGTAGCTGCTTTCTAGTCTGCATGAAAGATGATAGCATTGAGGGCATATATGAAACACTCAAAGAGTGTGCTGTTATAAGCAAATCTGCTGGGGGTATTGGTGTTTCAGTTCATAATATTCGTGCTACCGGAAGTTACATTCGTGGCACAAATGGAACATCTAATGGTATTGTTCCTATGCTGCGTGTATTCAACGATACAGCTCGTTATGTTGACCAAGGAGGAGGCAAGAGAAAGGGTACGTATCAGCTCTTTGTACTATTAGCATAATCATCTGTCCAGTATATGGTCTAAAGTGTATCTGATTTATAATTTGTAATTGGTGAAGGAGCCTTTGCTGTTTACCTGGAGCCATGGCATGCTGATGTCTATGAGTTTCTGGAGCTGCGAAAGAACCATGGAAAGGTATAGTCATAGCTAGATAATTCACCATATCTACTCCCTAAATGTGATTACCATTTGACGCTGATACAACCTCTTAATACACTTTGTCGCATTGCAGGAAGAACACAGGGCTAGAGATTTGTTTTATGCTCTCTGGCTTCCAGATCTTTTCATGGAGAGGGTCCAGAATAATGGGCAGTGGTCACTGTTTTGTCCTAACGAAGCTCCAGGTTTGGCAGATTGCTGGGGAGCTGAATTTGAGACACTGTACACTAAGTATGAAAGAGAGGTGAGTCCCTATTTCATCCATGTATATGCTGCTTCTTTAGTAACTCAAATTCCTGTTATCTCAATACAGTTATGTTTGTTCATATCTTCAGGGAAAGGCCAAAAAGGTTGTTCAGGCGCAGCAGCTTTGGTACGAAATATTGACATCCCAGGTAGAAACAGGAACACCATACATGCTTTTCAAGGTAAGTAACAGTCATCATTCTGTAGCTACACGTTATGGCCTTATAATCATTGGTTCTTACTCCAAATTTGAATGCTCTTAAACTATAGGATTCATGCAACCGAAAAAGTAATCAGCAAAATCTGGGTACCATAAAGTCGTCCAACTTATGCACTGAAATCATTGAGTACACTAGTCCAACAGAAACTGCTGTGTGCAATCTTGCATCTATTGCTTTACCCAGATTTGTAAGGGAGAAGGTGAGAGGGAGACTGGTTTTTTAAAATTTGCTTTCTCTTTATTACTCAATGTATAGCTCTAACATTCTTCATCTCACAACAGGGTGTCCCATTAGACTCTCATCCACCTAAGCTCGCTGGCAGTCTGGACTCAAAGAATCGTTACTTTGATTTTGAAAAATTAGCAGAGGTCAGATACAAGCACTCGCCTTGCTTGACCTGAAATCTGATTCTTAAGGAATTATCTGTGGAGATATTTCCGTGTCTGTGATGTGATGTTTGACTTTTTAATTTTTCTGTGTGGCCAGGTGACTGCTACTGTTACTGTTAATCTCAATAAGATAATAGATGTGAATTACTATCCTGTGGAGACTGCAAAAACTTCAAACATGCGTCATAGACCTATTGGTATTGGTGTACAAGGCCTTGCAGATGCATTTATCCTCCTTGGAATGCCATTTGATTCTCCAGAGGTAGACTTGTTTTGAATTATGATCAATCTTGGAAAATATAATTTTGTTATCTGTTCTTAAGCAGTTTAATTTGTTACTCAGGCCCAACAACTGAATAAGGATATATTCGAAACCATATACTACCATGCACTCAAAGCATCTACAGAGCTTGCTGCAAGACTTGGCCCCTATGAAACCTATGCTGGAAGTCCCGTGAGTAAGGTATGCATCTCAGCCATCAATTATATCAATTTGGTTTTCCCAAACTTCATAAGCTACCATTGTGGATTGTTATGCTGACTTTATCCCATGCTTCTCTAGGGAATCCTTCAACCTGACATGTGGAATGTAATTCCATCAGACCGCTGGGACTGGGCTGTTCTTAGAGATATGATATCAAAGAATGGAGTGAGGAACTCTCTTTTAGTAGCACCAATGCCAACTGCTTCAACCAGTCAAATCCTTGGGAACAATGAATGTTTTGAGCCCTACACATCAAACATCTACAGCCGCAGAGTCTTGAGGTATGTGAATATTAAATCATTTGACAAGTATGTTTCTGGTTTTCCCCATTTGATGCTTACTCACTTGGTTGTCTTGGTTTGTACAGTGGTGAATTCGTAGTGGTTAATAAGCATCTTCTCCATGACCTAACTGATATGGGACTTTGGACTCCAACGCTGAAAAACAAATTAATTAATGAGAATGGTTCTATAGTTAATGTTGCTGAGATACCTGATGACTTGAAGGCGATTTACAGGTATAGCTTCCACTTATTTTGTGTTTTCACTCTCTACTGTCTAGATAAAGAAATTTGACTTGTTTCTTCTGTAAAACAACACAGAACTGTCTGGGAAATCAAACAGAGAACAGTGGTGGACATGGCTGCTGATCGTGGATGCTACATAGATCAAAGCCAAAGCTTAAACATACACATGGACAAACCCAACTTCGCAAAACTCACTTCGCTACACTTCTATACTTGGAAAAAGGTACAAACCTTAATCATCTAAACTCTTCATATGATAATTGTGAAATAGGTTAGAGATTCTATAGAGTATCTGATCCTTCACTCATCTGACAATTACTCTTAATCTCACTTATGTTGTTGTGAATCTACCTTAAGGGTCTGAAAACCGGGATGTACTACCTGCGATCCCGTGCTGCAGCTGATGCGATAAAGTTCACCGTTGACACAGCCATGCTCAAGGTAGAAAAAACAATGCAAACTCTTTACGCTGATTCTTCTTGTGAACTCAGACATTTTACCTATGAGTTGTTTTCGTTGGGGTGAATGTAGGAGAAGCCGAGTGTAGCAGAAGGAGACAAAGAAGTAGAAGAAGAGGATAATGAAACTAAGTTGGCGCAGATGGTATGTTCCTTGACAAACCCTGAAGAGTGTTTGGCCTGCGGAAGTTGAAGCTCTAAGTTATAGTTTGGGTCTTAAAAAGTTAGAAAGTAAAAGCATGTCTCTTGGACGGTCTTTTTTATTTACTTGCTTATCTGGGTGTATTTTGTTAATAGTTTCCTAATGCTTAATGTTGCTTGAGTTTTTGTGTAATCCAATTTCGTTTTTACCTTTTCTCTTGAAACAATAAGGATTTGTAACGAGAATTATGTATAACCACCACCACCTTACGGTAGATTTTACTATCCATATATAAATATTTTACCATCCATTTATAAATATTTGTAGTTTGGTACTACTACCAATGGTTGTAAGTAATCTGTAAGAATATATTCTGATCATTGTAGATTAGAAAATGTGTTACTACAGGTTTCACTAGCTTATCCTAGAACTAGAAACATGAAAATTATGTATCGAATGGTGAAAATATTAATACAAACATATTTACGTTTAAATGCATGTGTACACAACAAAGTTTCTAAAGCAAGCTCTATCATATAGAGAATAAAGTAAAGCATGTAGCCAAACACTCTGAAACTCTGACGAATCGTTTATCACTGATTTCTCTATCGATAGTCCCGCCTTCATTGCCAAATTTAAACTCGAAATCTCTCTCTCACTCACTCAATGAGCGATTTCATTTTGATCTCCGACGGCGAGGATGAAGCTACTCCACCACCGTCGAAGAGGGCTCGAAAGAATCGTACACCCACGGATTTGAACTTGGATACCGAACCATCACTGCAGAAGCAACCGCCAGGATCTGCTTCTACTCCGTTTTTCCTCGACGAGACACCTCTCTCTGACGATGTCACTGTCCTAAAGTCTTCCTTTGGTTCCGGAACCGGAGCTTCTTCAGGCCGCGAGAACAATTTTTTCGGTAAGTTTGACGTTCTTAATCGAGAAATCTCTCAATCCGTCGTTGTTATTTTCAGTTCGCCGACGATTATGTTGAAATAGTTTATTTTATAGAGAAATTTAGACTTGGGGGAGACTGTTCCACTTGTTAATTTTTGTGATTGATGATGAGTCTTTCAGTTTCTTTGTTAGGGTTTTACTGTTTCGCTGAGTCTTTTTTTTTTTTGGAAACCTGATTAGGTAAACGAGTTATATCTCTTGAATCGGATTCTGAAGACAGTCCTGGACCTGAGAGTTCAAAAAAGTATGAACCTGTTTATACTGATTCTTGGAAGAAACCTTGTAGATTGGAATTTGGATCCAGTGATGCTAATTCTGGTGAGGCTAACTATGACCTATTAAAATATATCCGTCATGATGAAATTCGATTCCAAAGGGTAGTTTCTTCTCCACTTATAAATTGCTCGTCGTTCTTTTCTTTCAGATGATGATCCTAGTTGGATGCGGAGAGCTAGTTTTCAATCTTCGCTGTCTAAAGATGCTATTGAGGTACTTTTATCTGCTAGGCATTCTGCATTCATACCATTTTCTTCGTGATGTGTGTACATGATGAAGGAATAGTTGGCTCTTTTTTTGTGATTCATAATGCTTTTGTTTAGAGGATTGGGAGTATTTAGGATTCTCATGGGCCTTTATTTTGTTTATTTAGGTATTGCTGGTTAGTTCGCTCTTTTGTTTGGTGCATATTGCGTTGATCTTGTCACTAAATGGTACAAGCTGTATAATATATAAATTGCTTACGTCTTTTGTTATTTTGATTCACTTGCAAAAAATCAGGTAGATTCTGACCATGAGAAAGAAGATACAGGCGTTGAGAAGATGGGTCGAAAAAAGCAGACCATAACTTCTAAAAGTACATCTCTTTCTGCTGATTCATTGCCTAAAAAGAAGATGTCAAAAGATGAAAAAACCCGCGCGGCAGAGGAAAAGAAGTTACAAAAAGAAGTGAGCTTCTTCTTAGTTCTTACGCGACTTTTCTGTTTTCTGTTCCCTGGATCAATACTTAATTAGCTTCCATCGTCCAGCAAGAAAAATTACAGAAAGCTGCCTCGAAAGCAGAAGATGCTGAGCATAAAAAGTTGGAGAGGGAAAAGCAGAAATGGGCAAAGGAAAAGGATAAAGCACTTAAATGTATTGTTGCCTGGATTGACAATAAAGTGCTTGAAGGATCTTTTGGAGGTAAGGAATTTCTTCATTTTACTTATCATTCTTCAACATATTCCTAAAGATTGGCTAGTTCATCACTAAAGTATGGAGATTTAAGGCCTTCAGTTATTACAGGACTTCTCATTTCGGGATTGAAAGAGAAATGTATTACATACCATGTCACCACTAATCCGATTCAGAGATCCATTGTGTGGACAATGACACTTCCAGAAGATATTGCTCAGGTACCATAATTCGGTCAAATTTTGTAGTACAGGCCAATTTTAATCAATTGGTTTGCATCTTGAATTTCATAACTGCAATATCTTTGAGGACAAGTGGTTCTTAGAACCCAGTACTTGCAACTGTTATCAATGCCCCAATCTGGTCAATATATCTGTTTCATATGTGGATAAGCTTGTTAGTTGAACATGTGTTTTTTCCCTGACTTATGCATCATTCTCTACTGTGTTACGAATTTCATTTCATCATACTCTTATTGATGGAAGACAAGCTATGATTCCTCTCTCGTTATTTTCTTCTAACAGCACGAGGTTTGAAATATCCGCTTAAAGTCGAATGTGCTCTCTTTTGTGTGTTTCAGATCCAGGCATATGGGCACTGTTTGTCAAAATTATTTTGCTTGAGTGGTTCTGTTATTAATGTTTTTTTCAAACCTCCATCTTTAAGAATAAGATATTTGCTTATTAGAAAGTAATTGATCAAAGATAACTTCATACAACCTGTCAGGGAATTGGGTTACAGATGATGAAATATTAAATGTAAAGAAATGAATCCCTTTTGTGATGGCCTGTAGGGCCTTAGAAGATTATTATGTGAATCAGCTTTACCTAGTATTTCTTATACTCTTCATTTGCATCTTCTTTGATCTATTGCAGTCATTGCCTCTAGGGTCCAAGATTCCATATGTTTTACTCTTGTATGAGGCTGAAGACTTTTGTAATCTTGTTGCTAAGAAAGAACTTCTAGAAAACGTCTACAGAGTTCGTGACGAATACCCATCTTATACAATGTGCTACCTCACCAATAAGTTACTGTCCTACGTAAACAAAAAGTGCGTTTGAGAAGGTACATTTTTGTTGCATTAATGTTTCCATACTGAAGCTAAACAACTCTATCTTCTAGGGAAAGGGTTGAGTACAAGGACCCTGTAAATGGCTGTGGTTGGAGAAAGCCTCCTATTGATGAGGTACTACAGTTCCTAATCAAAATGTGTCTAGAGGGAAAAAAAAAAAATCCTTAATGCTCCTTTGATGTCTTTAATAAAGCTCTGATGTGTTACAGGCAATTGCGAAGTTATCAACTCACTATATTGGAGTACATTCCCGGCATTGTGTAGACGAGGCTGAGGTGGCTGACCATGTTGTTCGGTTAACAAGTAGTCTGGCCCATTGCCAAGTCAGGTATTGATATCTATGCTATTTCAATTTTGTTTCCAAAGATTTTGATTCGATATGATGCCCAGTGGAAATTCCATTTTCTTGATGACCTTGATTCTGAAGCAAAACTGTCTGATGCGCAGGAAGAAGTTAACTCGGTTATCAGTATACGCTGATGGTACATTAATGTCCAAGAATGCAGCTGATAAGCACTTGATTAGAGAGAGCATATGGTAGAGTAATCTAAACCCAGTTTCAATAATCTTTTTAGAAATCACCTTCTTTGTTTAATATGCATTGGATCGATAGGTTGAAAGTGTTGGTAGCAATACCAAAGGTACAGCCAAGATACGCTATAGCAGTGTCAAAGAAATACCCATCCTTGAAGTCACTTCTTAAGGTTTATATGGATCCTAACATATCGGTGAGTTAACACAAACTACGGATATTGACTTCTTGAGTTGTTGTTTCTAATGGCTTCTGATGCAAATTGTGTTGTGTTGGTTAACAAAATTGGGGACCAGGTTCATGAGAAGGAGTTTCTACTGAAAGACTTGAAAGTGGAAAATTTAGTAGGAAGAGACACAAGTGTAGGTGAGGCCTGTTCGAAGCGGATATACAGAGTGCTTATGTCTTTAGATGGAACCATTAAGACTGATGACGTCGAAAATGGTGCTGCTTCCTTCACACTTCCTCCATCTGACTTAATTTAGAACTAGAGAGAACATCAAATAGGTTCTTAACTTTCTATGTCAAACAAAACAGAAGAATGATTGTGTCTGAGATTTTTTTTTGTATATGCATGCAAAGTTCATTATGTTGTTTGAAGTCTTTAATGTGTGTAGTCCTGACTCGTTTTCTAAAGAGTAAAGATAATGATATATTTTCTGGCAAGTGGTTTTGAGTGCTTGACTTGTAGAGTTGCAATTCTGTTTTCTTCTTTTCATTACAATTCTGTTTTCTTCTTTTCTTTTCTTATTGATGATGAAAAGCTACTCATACTCATAATCAACAGGAAAAGCCTTCGCCGTTGTACTTGAAAGTTTTGTATTCTTCTAGCAAAGTTACCATGAGATCAATAGATCAAGAAACCTCTGGAACCAACAACTTGGAAAACAAACTACAGTATGACTTTTACATAATCAATCACGCTCATGAAAACTAAAAACACTTTTTCTCGTTTTGGCTAATTGCTTCAGGTAGGTTAATGATATATGGCATATGCATGTTATGAAACCAGTCCTCATGAGTGCTCTTGATAAATATCCATATTGCAAGATATGTGGAGGAAACATACTTGGTAACCCATGGAAATGTGAGACCTGCCGCTTCGAGACACATCAGTACTGTGTGGAGTTGGGGCGACCATCAAGACATCGATTTCATCAGAACCATCCTTTGACACTGTTGACAAAGTATCCTTCACAGGAAAAGATGAAATGTGACATTTGCAGAGAGAATATATACGATTTCAATCTCTTCTGCCGTATATGTACTTTTGTTATCCACATCAACTGTGCCTTGAAAAGTAAACATGTTCTTGAAGCTTTAAGGCAGAAATTCACTGGAACTTGGAGTTTTTGTTTGGGAAAGCTGTGTCATGTATGACGTGTGAAGAGATATATCATCCTGTGTATTGAGAGCTACCATACTGGTTCTGTCTCAGGATTCAACACATGTTATTTCCTTGTGTTGTTATAAGTTTAGGTGTTTTACTCTTGGTTGGTTTTGTGAAGGTCCTATTTGATCTTGCTTCTCTGTTTTTTCATACACAGATCCTATTGGTTTTTTAAGAGGACACAGTTTGATTTGGTTCATAATAAAGAGTCTGAATGTTAGGTTTCATTGTTTTCTCATAAAAGACTTTTATTGATTAGTTTTCTACTCAAAACATGTTTTTAATATTACATGACTATGACAGGACCGTATCTGAACATATTTTACAGAGACCTAGCCGGTACCGGTAACACCAAGATCCTGCTTCTTGTCGTCTTTACCAGCACCAAAGACAGGTCCGCCAAGACCAGCAGCATCAGAGACCTTGTCTTGAAGCTTGTCAACTTGAATCCCACCTTCGTCTTCCTTTGACCTTATATCAAGCTTCGTCTTGTTCTGTCCTCCTTCCACTGACTCGTACGTTGTCGCCGTTCTTGAATCCATCGGCTCTGCTCCTTGTGCTCCCGACATCGTTGATGATACCGATCCTTCTTAACTCATTTTCCCCTTTTGTCCACAAAACTTATTTATGCCCTCAAGCCATGGTCTTAAAACCTGCCACCTTGCCAAGACGTGGCAGTTCTTCAGAAGTCTAGACCTATCTTGTTGGTCACGTGTCGTAAGTTAGCCAAAAGAAGTCGTCTTTGACCCTTATCATCTGTTGGATTTATGCTTCTTGATATGTTATCGAACATGCTTATGAATAAAGAACTGTCTAGTGAAAGGTACTTCACACTGAGAAGACTCTTCATCAATTTTTAAGTTTCATATTCAATAACAATTTTAAGTATCATTATTACTTCAATTACCATAATGATACCAAAAAAAAAAAAATGGGCTCAATAGAATCCAATTAAGCATGGTCAGTAAACGAAATAAAAAATATTAAATTTTCCAACCACACCACGTTGAGAAACAATTATTGAGCCACTAATTTATTACTCTCTCTCTCTCTGTCGACCTCACAATTAGTTATGCTTTTGGGATTTTGAATCATGAAGGTTCTTTGATCAAGATTACTGTGTTATCTAATGGTACTCTTAGATCAAGATTCCAATCTTGCTTCTTCCCCATGGGAAAACTCGAGCATTTCTCCCACTCATGCCCTTTGACCTCGCCGGAGATTGTAGCTGAAGGCATCTGCAACATTTGCTTCCAAGACCAAGTTGTTGAATACGCATGTAAGCCTTGCAATTTTGATATATGTAAGACTTGCTCCAAGCTGCCGCAAAAGGTGTCACATGGTTTTCACTCAGATCATCCTCTTGAGTTTTCTCTATTCCAATATGATCGAAAACCTGGTTACATTGTCTGCTCTTGTTGTGGGAACATGTCTTCTTGCTCATTCTATGAATGTAAAGAATGTGAGATCTATCTTGATCTCGGTTGTGCACTACTGAAGAACGTTTTCACTGGTTGGGACGTTAGAGAAATGCTTCATTACAGTCATGAACATTTGCTTCGAAGGTGTAAACCAGGACAAGATGCTAGAGGCTCTTGCCTGCTTTGTGAGCTCCCTCTTTCTCCCTCTTCTATATGTTACGGTTGTGTTTACTGTTACTCGTTTCTCCACGAGCGCTGTCTCGATCTTCCGACAGAGATTCGACATCCCGTGCATCTGGAACACCCTCTCAGACGCCTTGATTACATACGAAGTGGTGGTCGAACATTTTGCGGTGCGTGTAGAGAGAAGATTGACAGTGTCCCCTTTGGCTGCCTAGAATGTGGTTTTTACATTCACATGAGGTGTGCAGATTCGTTTTTGCGCTGTCTGATGCATGAATCTCATGAGCATAAATTGTTTTATGTATCTTCGAATGCTAAAGAACATTTTGGAAGAAACAATTGTTGCCAAATATGCTTGGGAGCTGTAGTGAGCTCTCTCGATTCTTACTACCACTGCATCGAATGTGAATTGGAGTTTCATTTCGAATGCCTTGGGATTTCCAAGACCATTTCTAAGAGATCTTGTCACATTCATCCACTTGTTTGTAAAAGAGTACGTGAAGAGGATGATTCTTTGGAGTACTGTGGCGTTTGCGAGACATTGATTCATGCCGGACATCATGTTTATTCGTGCGAAGAATGTGATTTTCTTGGTCACATTGAATGCATTCTACGCGAGGTAATCAATATCGTTTTTGTGTTTTTTTGTTTCTTAATAATGATGCAATGCTGATGATCTATATCTACAAACTACAGAAAGAGCCATCACCATTGTACTTGAAGGATCTGTATTCTTGTGTTGAAGACGTCAAAAGAGCAACAAACCAAGAAGACTATGAAACCAACAAAGTTATGGTATGGCTTTATAATTATCTATCAGTGGAAGAAAAGTATGAACATCATTTTAAGCCAGCCTTTTGTCTCAAACGTGTAAGGTATATGTTGCAGGTTCATGATATCAACCATAATCATGTGGTGACATCGATTGATATGTGTGAGCTTGAAGGCAAAGAACATTGTCACATATGTGAAAAAGAAATACTTGGTAATCCATGGAAATGCGAGACTTGCAACTTTGTGACACATAACTTCTGTGTGGAGCTAGGGAAACCATCAAGACATCGGTTTCATTGGAACCATCTTTTGACACTCATGCCAAAACCAGTTGCTACGGATATGACGAGTTGTAAAAGCTGCAGAGAGGATATAAAAGGGTTCAATCTATTTTGTCGAATATGCAATTTTATTATCCACGTCAGTTGCGCCATGAAAGGTAAACGTTTTCTTGGGATGACAGGACCGAAAGTCGTTGGAACTTGGAGAGGACGTTGTTTGGGAGGCAAGCATAGAATGGTCCAAGTTATGTTCCCGAGGTCATATCAAAAAGTTTGTATTATTTGTCATGAGAGGGTGCTTGGGAAGGCTGTGTCATGTATGGAGTGTGAAACGATTTATCATCTTCGGTGTATTGACCGACATCGTATCAAAGACCGTGATTCTTCGTAGTTAGGTTGTTCCTCCTCTGAAACTAAGTTCTGCAACTTCTTGTTATGTTATATACCTCTAAAATTTTGTCGGTTAGTAAATCATGTTTGTAATATGTTTATTTGCTCTGTTTATTTCTTGTTCTGTTTTCTTTGTTTTTGGCACACTATGTATTTTCAATCCTCTGTTTTGGATTCCATTATCGTTTTTCCAGTTCCAATGGTGTTTTTCTTATGTAATCTTGGTGACATAATACACAAAGTTCAGTGTTTCCATTGGAAAAGCCAGCGGCCCCTGCAGGTGCAGGAGTTGTTATGAATTGTAACATTTGCATGAATGATATAGAAGGGTTCAATCTCTTCTGTCGCCTATGCAATTTTATCACCCATACTATACTAGTCATAGGTCACCAATATATTGTCTGCTCTGGTTGTGGGAATATGTATTCTTGCTCATTTTACGAACGTGAGGTCTATCTTGATCTTGGTTGTGCCTACTGAAGAACATTATCACAAGTTGTTAGAGAAATGCTTCAGTACAGTCATGAACATTTGCTTCGAAGGTGTAGACCAGGACAAGACGCTAGAGGCTCTTGCCTGCTTTGTGAGCTCCCTTTGTCTCCCTCTTATACATGCTACGGTTGTGTTTCCTGTTACTTGTTTCTCCACGAGCGTTGCATTGATCTTCCAACAGAGAGTCAACATCGCGTGCATCCGAAACACCCTCTTAGAGGCCTTGATTACATATGAAGTGGTGGTCGAACATTTTGTGGTGCGTGTAGGGACAAGATTGAAAGTGTCCCGTTTGGTTGTCTAGAATGCGGTTTTTACATTCACATGAGGTGTGCAGATTCTTTATTGCGCAGTCTGATGCAATGAAACGGAAAGTTTCAGGAATATTTCCAACCAACTAACAAACAAGTCTTCCGCTGTTTCATGACAAAGCTCCTTCCCTCGAAAACTCGTCATGGGAGGCAAATTAAGGCTTCTCAGGAATCCTTGCATCCAATTCGAGGCAATTCTACGTTTCTGTAGTACAAAAAGAGAGAATGATTCTTTATCTGTAGTACAAAACGTCAGGCAACTGCAGCTTGTTCTCAAGCAAGCATCTCCCACTGTATTCACACTTACAATATAATTCCTCAAAGCCTGTTCATTCAATATGGAGAAGACTCAAAGTAAAATCACGTTCCTGACGTTTTGTCGGAAATTCCAGATAGAAGCTTAAGCTTCACACTATATCTATGGTTTTCCGAACACAAAAGCTTGATTATGCGAAAAACAAAATGCAAGTATTTTCTCGAAAAAGCAAAAATAAGAAAGAAACAACATCAAAACAACAATATTCCACACAAACAATCAGAGAAACTCACTATTAAATCAGGTATACACACTTGAAAATCATTCAAACTTGGCAATCAGAACCACAAATCCAAGATCCAATAAATAAACATGTTGCAAATTTAGTTCACCAAATGACTAAGTTGAAGATGATAGAATTCTGAAACATAACTTTAGTTCACTGAAGTTGCATTTGAGAGAGGGAGGCATAACAAATAAGACTCATCAGAGCCAAGTCTTCGAACACGCCACCTTTTATTGTTAAAACACGATAAGAAAACGAGAAGAGATTGAGGCATAACCTCAGATAAGGGATTTTTCCGTATTCAGTTTCATAAAGGGAGGCAGAACCAAACTAAGAGGAATCGTCACTGGCTTTGACCACATGCATCATCATCTGTTCTCACTACAAGAAGAAAATGAGATGATTTTGAGGCATAACATGATACGACGGAACTTGTGGTTAAATTCAGAGAGGGAGGCAGAACACTACCTAAAAGGTCAATGAGATCACGCTCAAGGTGCATAAGATAGATGTCTTTCTGTTGTTTCTCTTCTGTTGTTTCCCTACGGTCATCCTGTACGAATCGGGAAAAAAAATGATGAAATTCGAATATTATTTTTGATAAAAAAAATGAGAGTCGGTTAACTCTTTACCTTAGACATTATCCTTTCAGTGGGAAAATTCCTATCGCAAGGATAGCATTTGTAAGATATACGATCCATGTAATTGTCACGGACAGACCATTTTTCCCTGTGAGAAGTGTATACTTGTGTGAGAGTATGCACATGCCGTTGGTTCCTCACATTAGCTGGAAACCCAATACACTCTACATGGGCGTTGAACATACAGTCAATACATCCGTAGAACGACACACCACATGGTCTAGAGCACACACCGCAAGCTCGAGTCACCCTCGAATCATTGTTCCAAAAGTTATAGAAATAGTGACTATGAGACTTGATCTTTCTTGGTACTATCACTGCTTTGATGCATTCAATATGGAAATTGATTTCGCAGATGGTACAATGATAGCCATATTTTGTTATATTCAGTTGGCAGGCCGTGCACTTGGATCCACTTTTAAGTGAAATTGCTAGCATGTGATCAACATGAAGTGGATGACCAACTAGAATTCGCCTCCCAACTTGGATACACATAGGGTGATATATATCTTCACACGTCACACATGAAAAAGCCTTTCCACAAAACTTCTCATCACAAATAGAACAAGTGATAGGATATGACCGTGAAACGATAACTTGAAACAAGCTATGTTTGTCTTGTATGCAAAGTCCTAACCATGTTCCAATGATTTTCTGACCCCTTTGTAATGCACCATGCATTTTTTTATCTTTCAAAGCGCAGTTGATGTCGATGATGAAATTGCATATACGACAGAAGAGATTGAACCCGCCTATATCGTCTTTGCATGACTCACACTTCCTTCTAAACCATCTAGGGGTATTTGGTAGAAGGGTCAAAGAATGGTTTAAATGAAACTGATGCTTTGATGGTCGCCCAAGCTCTGCACAAAAATCATGTGATTGGAAGCTACATGTCTCACATTTGCAAGGATTATCATGTATTTTTGTCCCACACATGTTGCACTTTCCTTCTTCCTCAAGCTCACTCATGTGGATTAGTTTCATCACATGAATATGACTGAAGCTATTAACCTGGAGTATATATTTGAAACAATTTTAGGTGAAGACATTGTTTCACTAGTGTACTGATTATAATAAAAAGGCATACCAGTAACCTATCTTCAAATTCAATGGTTTCAAGATGTTGGGATTTTGTGTTGCCTTTGCTGCAAGAGTACAAATCTTTCAAGTACATTGGGGAAGGCACTTCCTGTTGGTAATGAGTAAGAAGAGTATTAGCTCATATCATTTTCGTCAACGGATATCGTCATCATTATAAGAAAAAATAAAGCTGTAATAAAAATATTAATTACCTCGCGTAGAATGCATTCAGTGTGGCCGACAAAATCACATTCTTCACAGGAATATTCAGGATATCGTGAAATTACCATAGTCTCACAAACACCACAATACTCCAAAAAATCGTCCTCCCCTCCGACTCTTATAAATCTAAGTTTATGGATGTGATAGGATTTCTTGATCACATATTCAGGTATCTCAAGACACTTGGTATGACATTTCAAATCACATTCCACGCATAAATAATAGAATCTGTCATAGACCACGGTTTCCTTGCATATTAGACATGGTTGTTTTACTCTTTCATCAGCAACACGACGAGTACTTTCTACATAAAATAGCCTGTGTTCATGGGACTTATACAACAAACCCCGCAACAAGGCATCTGCACATCTCAGATGAAGGTAAAACCCACATCCTAAGCAACCAAATGGGACACCAACAAATTGGCCGTGACAGGCATTACAAGATTTCTCACCGTCAAAAGTTTGTATATAATTAAGGCGTTTGAGAGGGTGCATAGGATGCACGGGATGTTGAATCTCGGTTGGTAGATCAAGGCAACGCTCGTGAAAAAACAAGTAACAATGAACGCAACCGTAACATATTGCAGTGAAGGAGAGAGGTTGCTCACAGAGAAGGCAAGAGTCTTTGGAATCTGGTCCTGGCCTACACCTTTTAAGTAAGTGTTCATGGCTGTAATGGAGCATTTCTTTGGCTTCCCAACTCGTCGCTATGTTCTTCTGAAGTGCACAGCCCAAATCGAGGTAGATCTCACACTTGCTACACTCGTAATAGTATTTGGCTCCAGAAGACATGTTTCCGCACACGACGCACACCATGTGTTTAGTCTTCTGATCATCTTCGCCTATACGAAATTCTAGAGGGTGCTCCGGATGAAGATGGTGTGACATTTTCTGGGGAAGATCTGAGCAAGCTTTGCAGAGATCGAAATTGCAAGGGTCACAGGCGAATTCAACAGGTTCATCTTTGAAGCAGATGTTGCAGATCCCGTTTGCGACGATCCCCCGCGAGGTCAACTCGCACTCATGAGATCCATGTTGGAGCTTTCCCATCGAGAGCAAGAAAGTCAACCAAGAAAACGTTCAGAATTTTATTTACTTCTCCGCTTTGATTTAAAGATTTAAAAACGTTTTCCAATTATTTGTATGTTTTGATTCGAGCTTCACTTTTGGGAGTTCGGGTCGGGTCAATTATGGGTTTGGATATCGAGTTTACTTACGTTTTAAACGTAAATTAGATTTTAACCCGTAATATACCGCAATTTTTGTTTTTTATTAAAAACAAACATAAAATTTGTCGTAAACATGAAATAAATTTGTTTATTGTGCCCCATATCCTCTACTATTTTTTTAAGCCAATTGATATTACTTTCTTTCTTTTTACTAGTTTCAGGTAATAAGTGTTTTCTATGTTAATCTAGTTTTCCTCCTTAACCTCTTTTTGTTATTGTTTAAAAGAATTGTGTAAATATCTATATAAATAAATATATATATATATATATATTAATTATAATCTATGGTATACCGCGGGACTATAATTATTTTTTAAAAAATAAAAATTTAATATGTTTAGTAGATTAAAAATATATATAATTTATTTTTTTGTATTTTCTAAATGTACAACTCTTATATCTATAGATTTTTAGTATACAATTACTATGTTTGATTTTTACTTTTTAAAACTATAGAAACAATACATACAGTTCATTAAGTCAAAATCTAGTTTATAACTACATAATTTAAATTTAAATTATATTTATTTAATTAATATTCTTTAATTTGTTTAGTGTTTAAGATAATATAATTATATTTTAATTGTTATATCTAAGATTTCATCTGTAGTATACTGTCTCGTATTACTATCGATCCAAACCCGTCATACCATCTAATCCCGTTCAGTGGAATTAAACATATTTAATGGATTTCACCCGTGGTATACCGTCTTGTATTACTATCGACCCAAACCCGTCATACCATCTAACCCCGTTCAGAAAAATTAAACATTATTTTGTTATTTTGTTTTAATAATATTTTAGTTTAAAAGATGTATAATTCAAATCAATTTAAAAGTTTTCTTTCTTCAAATGATTATTTAATTGTTGTAAAGTATATATATAATAATATTATAAACCCGTCCTACCATCTAATCCCGTTCGGTGAAATTAAACATTTTTTTTTAATAATACTTTTATAAAACAATTATAATTCAAATTAATTTAAAATTTTCTTATTTAATTTTTAAAGATTTCACATATTTAAATATTCTAAACGTTTAATATATCACAATTTTTTAACATCATTATATAATATATAAAGTTTTTAAAAATCTCAAAAAACATTTCCGTCATATTTTGTGATTCAAAATTTTAAAAATGAACATATATTAACCAATTGGCGAAAAAATGTGTGGGTTCAACGTCGCGCATCGACTAAAATATTTAGACAATGATTCATAAACATATCATAAATGATTTTTTTTTACAAGACGGGTTTGGCAGGACGTTACTTAATAACAACTGTAAACTATAAAATAAAAATATTTTATAGATACATAAAATTTGTAAATTTTTATATATACTAACTTTAAAAAATAAATTGTACCCACAGTGTACCGCGGTTAAAATCTAGTATATCTTCGAAGCCCAACAAACTAAAAACTATAAATATTTGGAAAAATTATAAAATTTACCATATTTTCTCAATTTCTTATGCAATTTACCATAATTTTTCCTCCCTTACACATCATACCACATTTCCACTTAAAATATCTATATTGCCCTCACCATTTCTTCTCTATTTTGTTTCTCCTTTCTCGAGATCCGTGCGCTTTAACCACACATCACTATCTTTCCGAAGACAAAATGAAACGTTTTTGTCTCTCTCACTTCTCCTGACAACGTGCACATATTCTTTACATATAACTTTTAATTTATTTTGTCCCCTAATTTCTATTCATCATAAATTTTCCGTTATGTCTAGATCTTGTCTCCGATTTTCACCATCTTTCAATATTATCATGAATCCCACATTTTATCCACCAATTATTCTCATTTAAGGTTTCTAATTTGATTTAGATTTTCACCATTTATTTTGGTCCACAGATTAGTTGAGCATTATTGTTTTCACCGACACGATTTTTTTTTCTTCTATTGTAAAATAACAAAAACATCCAGTTATTACATATCATCTTGTCTATTATTCGATCTGAATTTGTCCCCGATCTAATTCTATTACTCATTCGATATGAACTTGTCCCCGATATAATATATTATTAAAATATGTAAACGTGTAGGTGAAGACAATAACGCTCAACTAATCTGTGGACCAAAATAGATGACGAAAAATCTAAATAAAATTTAAAATTCTTAAATGAGAACAATTGCATATAACGTGTAGGATTCATAATAATAGAGCAAGATGATGAAATCGAAAACAAAACGTAGATGCAACAGATTTCTATTCGGGGACAAGATCTGGAGACTAAAACAAAAGTCTGTCACCAGTTGTACTCCGCTAACAGGTAATTATGTCCCCTAATGCATTATATATTACGTTGTCCCCCGCTAGCAGGTAATCACATCTCCTAATGTATTATATATTACGTTGTCCCCCGCAGAATTTCTCCGCTAACAGGTAATCATGTCCCCTAATGCATTATATATTACGTTGTCTCCCGCTAGCAGGTAATCATGTCTCCTAATGTATTATATATTACGTTGTCCCCCGCAGAATTTTGGATAACCAATTTTTTTAAACAAGTCAATTTTAAATACCCAATAACAGTAGAAGCCAGCTGTTCTCCACTATTCTCTCTCCTAATCTTTTATGTTTCCACCATGATTTTTTGTCATGTATCATCACATCAGTTAAAAGCTGTCACCATCTAAGTCAGTCCCTGACCCACTTTAAGGGCATTTTTGTCCACGAATTACCAAGTGAAGTAAAATGTGGTAGATATTGTAAGCTGAACTAGAATATGGTAGAAATTGTAAGATTGGACCAATAATATGGCAGATTTTGCAAAATTTCCTACATATTTCAAGCTTCTACCTCTAGTTCACTACTTTCGTTATTAAATAAGCCCAATTACTCTCACGTTACTATTCTACATGTGTTATCTATATTTGGTTAGGCAGTTATCAACGCTTTCACGACATTGTAAAATTTTTAGACTGAATGCATTCCATAAAATGATGTTTAATTTGAGACCGAATGCATTCCATAAAAATTGAAACTTTTAAATATGTTTTTAATTAAAAATATTATTAAACAAAAAATAACAAAATGCTGTTTAATTTTACGGGACGGAGTTATATGGTGGAACAAGTTTGGATTGATACTAATATGATATGGTATACCACAAGTGAAATCCTAAATTTAAAACAAAAAATAAAATGATATAATCTTAAACACTAAACAACCCAAATAATACTAACAAAACAAATACAACTTAAAATTTAAGGTTTTTCATTTTAAAAAATCGATCATTAATGTACAGTGGAGTAATATTTTAGATAGAAAATAATATCAAATTATTATTATAGTCCATGATTATAAATATTTACCAATATTAACACTATATCACTTCTACACCTACAAATCTTCTAAGTACATCAATACAATTAACACATTTATGTAACAAATACAAAAACTCAGGAAACAATCTTTTTGCATTTCAACTATATTAATTCTAATATAATATAATTAAATGAGAAATATGTTTTTACATTATGAATTTAAAAATCCAATAAATTATTAATTATTATCTAAAATCTATAAAATAAAAATATTGTCATGCGGTATACCGCGAATTAAATCCTAATAGAATACTATAATCAATGACTAATTAACACATCAAATGAATTTGCTTCATTTACATATCTTTAATAAACGTTACTATAATATTTTATATTAAAATTTATATATTAAATATATTGTGTCTAATATTAAATATGATTGAATTTTATGACTACATTTTTTAATGATATATTAACGTATTTGCAACTTACAGTATGTGTACCCCGAATAATAGCATACGATATTTTCCATTGTAGATTACGAAATTCTCATATTTAAACTCTTCTCTTGTGGGTAGGGTTGTCAAAATGGGTCAAAATTCATCGGTCAACTCAACTCAATTCATGAACCCTAATGAGTTGAAAATATTGACTCAAATGAGTTGATGGGTCAAATGAGTTCTTGAATCAATTAGTTTGATGAATAAAATGAGTTGAGTTGTAATGGTTAATAGTTTCAATGGTTTATCCAATTAACCCATCAAATTTTGTAAAATTGAATTAAACCAACTAAAATCTCTAAACCAATACCAATTTAAGTTTAACCAACACATCTAAACTAATTTAATAAAATCAATATTTTCCAAATTTCTTAAATATACAAGCTATGAAATTGAAAAGAAGTAAACTCGTAATTTTCCACCAAAAAACATAAACCCGTAATTTTCCCGCCAAAAAAGTAAACCCGTGATTTTCCCGCCAAAAACGAAAAACTCGTGATTTTCCCGCCAAAAATGTAAACCCGTAATTTTCCCGCCAAAAAACGTAAACCCCTAATTTTCCCGCAAAAAAAGTAAACCCATGATTTTCCCGCCGAAAACGTAAACCCCTAATTTTCCCGCTAAAAACATAAACCCGTGATTTTCTCGCCAAAAACGTAAATCCGTAATTTTCCCGCCAAAAATGTTAACCCGTAATTTACCGGCCAAAAAACTTAAACCCATGATTTTCCTGCTAAAAACGTAAACCCGTAATTTTCCCGCCAAAAAAGTAAACCCGTGATTTTTCCGACAAAAACGTAAATCTGTAATTTTTCTGCCAAAAACGTAAATCCATGATTTTCCCGCCAAAAACGTAAACCCCGTAAAAAATGGAATCCGAAAATATCTTAAGTTTGATGATAATAAATTAATAATTATTAATAATGATAATTATTTATTATTGTTTTATAATAATAATTAATTAAATTATTACGTGGGATAATCTATTTAACAACTCAACTCATCAAATGAAATGAGTTATGGGTTGGGTCAACCCATTTAATCATTTAACTCTAAACTGATTTGATAATGAGTTGAGTTGAGTTGGGTTACCCATTTCGACACTCCTACTTGTGGGCTTAGTGAAATTTCGTAGATGTATATGTAAGCCCGTTAAACATTGTATACGATTTAATAAAACAGAACGACTTGTTTCGTGCACTCCTCCCACTATCTTAAATCTAAAAAAAAAAACTTTGGATCTCATCTCTCGTTGACTTCGATGGCAGAGCTCAAGCATTTCTCCCATGAATGCCCATTGACTTCACCCAAGATCGCCGTCGACGGGATTTGCAGCATTTGCTACAAAGATGACCTTGTCGAGTTGGCATGTAGCCCTTGCGATTTCAGTCTCTGTAAAGGTTGCTCTCAACTTCCGCAGAAGGTCTGGCACGATTTCCATCCGGATCATCCTCTGGAATTTTGTCTGCACCAGTACGATCAGAAACCTGAACACGTCGTATGCTCCGGGTGTGGCAACATGACTTCTGGCTCTTTCTATAAGTGTAAAGAGTGTGAGATATACTTGGACATGGGCTGTGCGCTCATTGCGAGCATCTTCAGGGGCTGGGATAGCAAAGACTTGCTCCATTACAGCCATTGCCACTTGCTTAAGAGGTGTAGACCCGGACCAGACGCTAGAGGTTCTTGCCTTCTCTGTGAGCTTCCCCTCTCTCCCTCTTCCGTTTGTTATGGTTGCGTTCATTGTTACTCATTTGTTCACGAACGCTGTATTCATTTTCCGAGAGAGATTGCACATCCTGTGCATCTTGCACACCCTCTCAAACGGCTTGATTACACACGAACTAGTCTCTGTCATATATGCGGGGAAAGTATCGCTGGTGTCCCATTTGGTTGCCTAGAATGCGATTTTGACGCTCACTTGAGGTGTTTAGATTCCTTTTTGCGAGGGCTGATGCACAAGTCTCATCCGCACAGGTTGATTTATAGAACTAAATCTCACATAAGTTTCACAGAGAATGATCAATGTCAAATATGCAGGAGAAGTATTGTGATATCTCTTGACTCTTTTTTTTACTGCATACAATGCTCTATGGTTTTCCATTTCGAGTGTCTTGAGATACCTGAGTTTGTGGTCGAGAAGTCTCATCACATTCATCCACTTGTGTGCAAATTTCTCCCATATGAGGATGAATTTTTGGAGTATTGTGGCGTTTGCGAGACAATGGTGTATGCAGGACATCATGCTTATTCCTGTGACGAATGTGATTTTCTAGGCCACATTGAATGCATTCTACGCAAGGTAATTACTGTTTTCTTATTAATGATGTTGGTGGTGAAACGATGACGATTTATTCTTTATTATAATCTACAGGCTGCCCCTTCCCCACTATACTTGAAAGATCTTTACCCTTGCAGCAAAGACAACACTAGTTCAACATATCAACTGGACCATGATACCAATGAGCCAAAAGCCGAACTTATGGTATAGATTTTCATTACAACTGATAGACTAGTGAAAAAATCAAAAATTGTTAACTCTTTTCATTCATATATTGGTTGTGACTGCCCTTCCCTTGATTAATCCAGGTCAATACTATGAAGGGGCATATACATGTGATGCGATTCGTTGATTTCCGTGAGCTTGATGAAAAAGCAAAGTGCAACATCTGTCGGACAAAAATACGCGGTAGCCCATGTAAATGCGAGACGTGCAGCTTCCAGGCGCATAGTTTCTGCGCAGAGCTAGGGCGACCATTGAAGCATCGAGTTCATAAGCATTTTCTGACACTCTTACCAGATGCCCCTGCAGGCACAGATGTTACTATGAATTGTGACATTTGCAGAGATGATATAAAAGGGTTCAATCTCTTTTGTCGCATATGCAATTTTGTCATCCATACCAATTGCATATTTAGAGGTAAACACTTATTTACGGAGTCACAAAGGGGGCAAAAAATCATTGGAAGCTGTACAGCGATGAGTGGATGCATTCAAAAAGAGCATTTGTTGGATCAAATAATGGTCTCAAAGTCATACTCCATGGCTTGCGATATATGTGAAGAGGTGGTGTGTGGAAAAGACAAGACCATACATATGTCATCGCTTAGGCTTTCAACATTTGTGTATCGTCTGATCAATGAAAGCTCACTTGTTTCATGTGTGGTGTGTAAAGATGTATATCATCCATTGTGTCTGGAAGTTAACAGGCAAATGAGATTCTGTCATCCAATTCATCCTGATCACTACCTTCCGCTTTCATTTGTAAGTGGATCCAAGTGCCTAGCCTGCAAGCTGGAAATTAAAAAGTATGGCTATCATTGTTCCACTTGCAACATCAGTTTCCATATTAAATGCAGCAAAGCGGTAATATTTCCACAACAGACATCTCACAACCACCGTTTCTATCACTTTTGGATTGCTGACTCGAAGATCACTCGAACCTGCCGTGTGTGCGCTAAACCGTGCGGTGTCTCGTTCTACGGATGTATTGGGTGCGACTTCAACGCCCATGCAGAGTGTATTGCGTTTCCAGACAATGTGAAGAACCAAAAACATGAGCATACTTTGAAGCTAATAGGTAGTCGTTATTTCGAGCCAGATTGCTTTCTCTGTGGAGAGCGTATTGTGGGTAAATTCGGAAAAAGCTCCAATGTGCTTTATTCATGCAAGCACTGTGGCAAAGAGTTTCACCTCAAATGCATAATGTCTACGGTAAAATTTAGTCAACCATCTTGCAGAACTTTAACCATTAACTTTTTCCGTTTTGTTTTCGGTTTTCAAAACATTTAAATGTTTTTTTCCGTGTCATACAGGATGACCGTGAAGCTGCAACAGAAGAGGATCAATATGGAGACATATATCTTATGTACCTTGAGCGTCATCTCTTGGAGGTGTTATAAAGTGAGTCTTAGTTTGGTAACGCAACTTTTCCGTTATTCTGAAGTTATGCATCAACTTCTTCTCATTTTATTCTTGTCTTTGTTTCAACAGAGGATGACGAAGACAGTGATTCATCTTAGTTTGGTTTTCGCCCCCTCCATGTGTAAACTAATAAGGAGACTACTTCCCTCATCTGAGGTTATGCCTCTTTGCTTGATTTGTGTTTACTTTTTCAGAGTGCCAAGTTTGATGCTAGTAGTGCCTGTGCCACTGTTTTTCTCCAAGTTGTTATTACCGTGTACTACATTTCAAAAAACGTTTGCATTTTTAACGCGAATTTCTTCCTATCTTTCGCCTCCTCAGGGTTTAACTCAATATTGGATTCAATGATATTCTTAAACAAACATGAATTTACAGAAAAACAGTGACTACCACAGTGCAAAATTAGTTGAATTTTTCTTCCGAGTCTGGTTCCTCTATGATACTGATTCTCGAATGAAGTCTAGAACCCTGTGGAATCCCTAGCGGCGGGTTTTCACAAGAACAATTATCAACAGCAAAGAGTTCCCATTCCTTAATCCCACATTTCTCCAATGCTGACTGCAATCTCTCCTTGTCCTTCTCTGCCGGGTAAGAACCATCCGGTGTCACAAGCACAGCTCCGGTGTAAGACTGTCCTGCTACACGTGCTGCTCCATGGTAATGGAACAGTCCCCAACTTAGATCATCAGATACATCCACAATAGTCCAAAACTCATTTGACACCACACCATTGTCCAAAACACTGAAACGAAACGTTGCAGGGATCTTTCCTCGCTTAACCGAGTATCTTCTCCTTCTCCACACCAACTTCTCTTCGAGCGTCCTGACCTGAAACACGGGCTCATACCAAAACGACGACTTCCCTTTCCCTCTGTAGAATAGCTGGTACTGACATGGAAACTGATCATAAGCCGGGTTTTGTCCAGCCACGACACGCCAGCTCCATTCCAATTCCCCTAACCACCCAACAAACAAGTCTTCCGCTGTATCATGACACAACTCCTTCCCTCGAAAACTCGTCATGGGAGGCACATAAGGCTTCTCAGGGATCTTTGCATCCAGTTCTAAACAATTGTGCTTCTGTAGTACACAAAGAGAGAACGCTTCAAAGTAAGGACCCTCATAAGAAGCAATGCACCTGTAGCTACACACCTGATCCACAGGACTACATTGGTTCAAACACTGAAGAGCTTTTCGACAATTCGGATCCAAAAGACAGTTCAAAATCTGAGGTCCACAGTTTTTAACCATGCAACTAAGCGTCGAAAAACCTTTGGACCTCAAGTTTTGCAACACAGGAACTGGTCTTATATAAGCGTTGATGATCACGAGCAAACAAAACCTTATATCATCAGAGTTACGACGTTCCCAAGCATCTCCCACTGTCTTCACAACCTCTGTTACTTCTTTATCTTTATTCACACTTCCAACATCAGTCCCTCCAAGCCTGTTCATCAAATTTGGAGAAGACTCAAAGCAAATCATGTTCTTGACGTTTTTGCTGTTAGTCTGAATCCAATTCACAGATTCTGAGTTATTAACAGCAACGACAACCAAGATATCAGTCTGATTCAGTTCCTGTGTCAGATTCATAGCTCTCTGATCATTTGAACTCACAATTTCATCATCAAAGACGAGCATTTCATATCCTTCATCAACCCATTTCAATCTTCTCGCCTGTTAATGTAAGAAGAAAAACGATACAGAAACCGAAATGTTTAGGAATTTGCAACAATTGTTAAGCGAGAGAGAAGACAATTACTTACAGTGTGGAGCATAACTTCTTCCCAAGAGGTGGATTTGAGTGGGCTTACTTCTCCTTTTCCGACGAGAGCAATCAATTTCACCGGAGGCTCAGGCTTCTCTATTTTCGTACTCTTCTCCGTCTCCAAAACGCGAACAACAGTGGTTCGTCCCCGTCTGGAGAACGATGCTTCATCTAAGGAAGGATGAAACTTCCGGATGAAATTAACCGGTTGATGAGTGACGAACCGGTTAAGGAAGGGAGAACACTCTCTCGTTCCAGGAAGAGAAGGAGCTTTGAGAGGAATCGCCGCCATGGCGAAGAAAACAGTTGTTAACGTCTCTCAGACAAACCCATTATAATTGTTCACAGACAAGCCACGTGTTCGATATGATTGGTTTAATTCATCTAGAATGTATGATACTCCAGATCCCATTTCGGTTAGATTTGGTTCGAATTTGGTCTACTAAATACAAAACTATAATAGTTTCTCGGGTTGATTTTGCTTGCCACGCTTTTGTTTCGAATTAACATCACAACTTTTATTAATTATCTCAAATTCCAGTGATCACCATTATCAAAAAAACATGAAACAACGTTTGTGTCTAAGAATCTCAAGCGTAATAACCACAGAGAGAGTTAGACTCAAATCCAGGTGAGAGACCTTATTGAACGCCAAACCAAAACAGCAGCAAGGGAACGATCTTCTCTTTCAAAGACAATCAAGTGAGAGATCTTTGCCTTTTCTTACAACAAATCAAATGTTTCTAAGGATCAAACCTTAGATGAAGTTACGGATGTCTAGAGACTTCACGTCCGGCATTTCCTCATCCTGGAATTCCTCCCTGAATAATCCGCAAGTTCCATCGCGTTATGACATGAGTAAGATCAATGATTGATAAATTGAGAAACAAAAAAAGTGAAAAGAAAACAAAACTCACTTCTTTTTCTGAGATTCCATAGCTTCAACAGCATCACTCTTCAGCTCATCCAACTGTGCTTTGGCCATGCTGAGCTCCAAATTTTCTTCGTACTTAGGAAGATCTTCTTTCCTAATCCCAAGCCTGTTTAGATTAATGAGACGCAAACATGCAATTCAATTAGCTATCAATATGTAAATCGATATACATATAAGTAGTAATGAGAATCATTTGTTCGTGTTTTGTATGGATGGTTGAAGAATGATGACGCACTTTTTGTTGCCTTTCTCAAACTCTGCAACCAAAAGATCCATTCCTTTCTTGTCACTTCTCAGGAGAGGCTTCTTTATGTCCTTCTCGACTTTCTCCAAAGCCTCGAACATCATGGCCTCAGCACCAAGCTCATCAGTAAGCCCCCTCCTGCAAGATATATCACAAGTGGGAGTATAACTAAAGACTGCTTCCAACAATTCTTCATATGTTGCAAACAATAGCAGATCAAAGAGGGAGATGAAAATATAGATAGTTAAATGCAGTCTTCAGATAACTGCTTAACGATCACATTCAAGATCTTACAGGAAGATAATTCCAATATTATAATAACATAAGAAGAGCAAGTTTACGGGTGAGGGAAAACTATCCTAAGATAACTGAAAATTATTCAAAGTCTAACAGCTACCTGGTGCGAATTTCCTGCAACTTCAACAAGTATGCACGAGCATCTGGAATGTCTTGAGTCTCAGTATCAATGTCATGTTTAATGCGCTGAGATTCTGAGAACATGTCTGCCCTGCATACCAAAAAAACGGATGACAAGCAACCAAATTAACAAGGTTAAAATAGCAGCATTGACACATATATTTAACTCGTTTCAGAAAAGTCGAAAAGTAAAACCAATCCCAACAAACAGAAATAGAGATCACGACATACAACATTCAAGCTAAATAACAAACACCTACAAAAGAGTAACAAGAGGCCTACTTTTGCCTGATGGTCTTCATTACATTTGCATACTGTTTTACGGCAGCTGGGTCCTCTGGATCAAGGGTGATCTTTTCCTTACGGAGAATATCAACAGCAGCCTGGAATTTGTTCTTGATATCAAAAAAGACACCCTTCAACATCTCTGTCAAAAAGTGTAAAACTTGAGTCAATAATAGTAAACAGCAATGCTTCTTCACTCTAAACACATAGTACAGATTTCAGCAACATATTAAACATAATCCATCATAAACTGGATACATATAAAACTCAACAAAAGAAGTAAGCAGAACAACAGTCCTAGCAATCATGGCCTGGGTTTCACAAGATTATATTACATTGACCAATATAGTTTTTCTACACATTCGACATAAAAAAAGTGACTTGACATATTCTTAAGTAGTCACGATGTTAAACTCAAAAGCACGAAGGGCTAAAGAAAGGAAAGCAACTGTTTTCAACTAGGTGTGTTATTGAAAACGTAATGTTCTATGCATAATAACAAATCCGAAGTATGAGTTTTGGTCACTAACCATCTCCTTTAAAGGTTGGACGAGCAGCTTCCTTAGCAAAAGCTCGGACTGGAATAGCATGTTGCTGCTGCAAAATGACCAGACCCCCCTGTAGCTGCGTAATGAGAGTAAGATAATAAAAATTATGGATCAATAACAAGTTTTGATGAAAAGAATACTTCTTGCAAATCATCTTATCATTTCGAACTGTATTAGAAATCAACAACGAGTAGAAAAAAACCCCATCAAATTTATCATTTGATTTCAACAAACTCTCCGATTGAGATCGTACGAAAGATAACAAAAATTCGACTACGATATTGAAATGGCACACCCTAAGATGTGATTCAGTGATAGAGATACAGTAAAATCGATAATCTCACTCTAACCATCGCATCGAAACACATAAAACCCAGAAATGGGAGGAAAACAAAAGGAATCAAACAGAACGAAGAAGAGAATCAGAAAAATCGAGGGAGAGAGAGTATATACCTGCTTAGATCTGGAGAGAAAACGAGAAGCGTACGCCATTTCCTTGATCGAATCGAGTCGCTGTGGAGTTGACGAAATTTAGGGTTTGTGGTGTCTTGTTGAGATCCTATCTGAGCGACGGAGCAGAACAAGTAACAGGCAAAGGCAGTAATTGTACACCGTTGATAGTAATCAACGGCTGAGATTTATTCCCAATACGGAATATCTGAAAATAATTTGATTTTATTTTTTACAATTACACTATGAAAATCTTAATTTTTCTATTTTTTTTTTTTAATACCTTTTTTCGATCGGTCAACTTTTCCATAATGGAAGTAACTAAGTGATTACAAGGAGAGTTCTTGATAAGTGTCAGCCAAGACATTGTCATTTCTACTAATAAGTTGAACCTATAGGAAATATTTGCCAAATGAGACAAGGTGAGGGATTACTCCAATGTCTAGTAGCGGTTTCAAGGTATTTATAAATAGTTGATAAATCTCCACAGAATATAACATGATCATCGAGGTCGGTCAAAACTATATGGATACCTAAAGCAAAAATAATTTGGTATATTAACATAAATAGTCAAAAAAAATTATAAGTAATAGATTCAACAATAATTAGAATCAAAACTGTGACTGATCATTGAAAACTGAAAAGGTTCGGACAGACCATTAGACCATTTATCTAAAGCTCTTATTATTACTGTTACCTAAAGCTTTTGTTTCATGGACTTTAGTCACGGACCGGTTTTGATGATCAAATTGCAACCATTTTAGTTGGAGGGTTGCTTCCTTTAAGACTAGAGCCTCTCCTTCTGCGACTGAAAAGGTGGTTCTTTTAACGTTTATCCTTTGAGAGCATACATCTTTTCTCCCATTTTTTGGTTTTCAATATGTTGAATCTATTCAATAGTGTTTAATCCACATATGATTTTTTACTTTTTCAACACTCTCATCGTATGTGTTCAACAGTTGAATAATTTATTCAACACTCTCATTACATATAGTCTTATTATCAAACTCATAGTTTGACATATCTCAGTCATCATAACTCACAACTCAGACATAGCAACCCTCAAACTCATGCTTGCGCATATTTTGGTCGTCGACCTTTAACCCCCCCCCCCCCCCCCCCAATTCCATCACTTATCTTCTCCTTATTCCCATGATCATGCAATATACATTACTAGCCATTTCGTTCCACCATTGCAGTCCATGTACTTTCGCCATTTTTACAGTTTAACAAATCATGTATTACTTTCCCGATTGAATATTTTTCTATAAACATTTGTCCCACTACATATGCCTCCTGATGATCTCCAAGTACTCTCTCTAGAAGAATCACATTCACTCATCTTTCCAAGCTCATCATATGTCTAATTGGGAATTGCTTCCGGACTTGGTACAAAACTGACCATGCTAGCTAGTTCATTAAGAATTTGTCCATGTATAAAGAACTTGATAGGAGGAATCAAGCCCATCAAGACAATACCATGAGTTAAGTTCGGTTTCCAACGTTTAAACCTACTTTTGCTACACCAAAAATTATGCAATCAACTTGTACATAATTGATTATCGGTGGATAAAAATAAGATATACATGTTGCAAAAAAAAAAAAGTAAGATTTTACTCTAAATGGATCAGAGAAACCACATCTTCAAAAGACTTGATAGAAATCCCATACTGAGAATGTTCAGTGAATGTCAATTGATTTTTGAGTCGGAAATTCACATAACGCTTAACAAAATTTACGTTTGAAAATGAGTTGCAACTAAAAGCGAAAGAGCAAAGTTGGTTGTTGTTTTTTGGTTTAAAAACAATGTTCACAAGAGATAACAAGAGTCTCTTTTATGACATCCAATACAAATATTATTGGTTAGAGTCAATAAAAAAGAGCACTAAGGAGAAATACAAAATTGGTTGAGCCTATAAAAGGGAGCATTAAGGAGAAGTAGTTGCGCAGAGGCGGAAAGACTCTACACCAAAATGTGTTTGTTTTTTAATGCCACACCTAAACGTTACGCTTTCAAAAAGAATAATCAAATGGAGTACTACTAATAGACATATATAGGTAGAACAAATCCAAGTGATTCGGTGATGGTACTATAAGTTATCTCAACGAAAAGGTTTACAAAAATTAAATAGAAATTAATTAATGCTTTACATGAATCAAAACACTCAGAAAGTAGTATGTATCAACTGTTTTTTGTCGTTAATAAACCTCTATAAATGATATTATTAAACCAATAAATAGAAAAAAAGTTACCAAAAACAAGGACTGCAAATGAAAGAGCTGGGACTCGATATTATTTGATCAGATATGTCAAACATGGAATCAGCAAGCACAACCTCTTGACTGATCTGGATCAATAATATCCGTAACAGAGTCATGATACTGGCCTCTAGGATATCTGCAAATTCAAATACAAACAACAATTCAAACATGAATCTTAGAGAAAAATTGGAAAGAGTTAGATCTATATAGAAACTCACATGTCATTGCTTTGTTTACGTTCATTAGAGAGAGCAATGTGTGCAACACTCAAAAAAGCTTCATCGATATTGGTATCTTCCTTCGCAGAGGTTTCATGGTACGGTATGTTTCCCTTTGAGCCACACCACTCGATGGCTCTCTTATTTGAAACCTGCATAAGTTGAATCGGGAAATTAGGGTTTTTGATGGGTTTGAAGATGAGATTTATGAAGATCATATCGGCTTACAACTCGGCTGTTTCCGCCATCTACATCGGTCTTGTTCCCGATCAAAACAAAGGGAAATGTCTCCGGTTCCATAGGATTTGCCTAGAGGATATCAGAAAATGGAATCGAAGCGGTTAGACTTGGATGGTAACTGTAACTTCTTGCACACGAAATGGAACATTAGGGCAAAACCTGTTTGAGGAACTCTGTGTGCCAGTTATTGAGAGTTTCAAAAGATTTGAGATTGTTCACGTCGTAGACAAGAACGCAACAATCAGCACCTCTATAGAACGCGGCCCCTAGACTTTGAAATCTCTCTTGTCCAGCGGTATCCCATATCTTAGAAACGGAGAGTTTCATAATATATTGGCATCAAAAAATTATGAAATGTGAAATAAAGTAAAGATGTATATCAATTTACCTGTAAAGTGACAGATTTTTCATCTATATGAAGCTCTTTGGTGACGAAATCTGCTCCGATCGTAGCCTTATATTGCTTGTTAAATTTCTTGTACACATATCTTAAGTCGCAAGTCAAGGTTACCGCAGAAACACAGATCTAACACAGACTATTCAGAGATTGAACTAAATAAAACAAACCTAAATGTGTTACTAATTTATAAGTTTAAAGGTGGATTTTAACAAGGATACTGATTCATCAATGAAGTTTTGCCTACCCTGCAGATATAAACAAAGATTCAGAACCAAAAAAAAAAGAAACAGAGGCAAGATAGATTCTTAAATTTTCCATTTTAAAAGAACATAAAAATCAATAAACCCTTGATTTGTATGGTTATCAAGAACAAGAGACAAGTCTAGAAATTGTTTAAAACAATCTAAGAAATTATTACCCGCTATCTCCAAGAACAATGACCTTAAGCAATGTTCTATTCTTCAAAGAATCCATTGTCAGAAGCTCAAGAATCTACGAGATTGTTCTCTTTTTATGCCAATAAAGTTTCTTTATGGTTTTTGGACAGAGACAAGAAGTCTACGAGATTGGTCTTGATGATCTTGCTTCTTCTTCTGTCTTCTGGGAGGAAAAAAAGGAAAAGGACAAAAGAAGAAGAAGTTATCACGTGTTATTATGATATTGGTTGATGTGAAGAGAAACCATGTGAATCCTTTGCCAACTAAAAGCAAATAGTTTGGCCAAGCCAGCGAATACGAATACGAATCTAAAAATCCAAGTCCCTTTTTTAATTCAATTGTTATTGACAAAAAAAAATAGACGTCAGTATTTATTTCTTCTTGTTTTCAATCATTGATTTTACAGGAGAATTGAGTTGTCTTTTGTTTTTCTGACAATTGTCAATTAAATTGTGTCTATATTTGGCCCCTGAGTCATTAGTAATTAGCGGCAAAATAATACTTAATTTTTGTTTAAAATTGCAAATAATTTTTTTTATATGATTTTTGTTTGTTGCTTTTGGCCAATGACTTTAAAAGTCAATGAATATAGACGTGTGGACATCTCGCTTATATAGTACAGTACATATATGAGCCAACAATAACATTCATAGTCTTGGTAACATTTTTTGTTTTCTTCTTTTTTTGGTATCAAATTGTAATTACTAAAGCCTTAGTAACATTTTTAAAATGTAAATTATCGTTGAAAGTTTCAAAAATGTAATTATTGACTATTTGATAAAACCTTCAGATAAATGATATCATATCATATGAGAGGATCAGCTTTGTAATTTTCCTTTTTATGACTAACAGAGATAAACGAAGATGCAGCGGGAGAATTGTGTCAGTTTCTAACTAGTAGACATTTTTTTGTGAATTTATCAGATAAGAAACAGAATAGATAATTAACAGGTGTTTGCCCAAGAAAAAAGATAATTAAGAAAGTGAAAACTATGAAAAAAATCAATTAAATAAAAAGAAGATATTAGATAATGGAGATGTCATTTTGACATTTATTGATAAGGTGTCGACCAGATCGTGCTAGCCTTCACAATATCTCATATCTTCATTGGTCGTTGACAAGACATGATCATGTATTCATGTAGCTGTCAAAACATATAGTATTTGTTTCTATTCTTTTTTTGTTAATGAAAGCATATAAATCCGATTAACAATATTAAATAGAAACCACTAAATTAGATACCAATTTAATTACTTATAATGTATTTTTGTTGTAATTTATGGGGGGTTTTTTTCGAAAGAGAAGCAAAATACACTGTACATGATGCCAATAAAAAACAAAGAGAGAGAAACAAGATACCTTCAAAAAATAATATTACAAATAGCTTTTACAGTTTCAATGGGGTTTAAATGGTATTTTATTTTATAAGAAACGTTGGTTTTACTGGTTAAATTTATATATTCCAAAATGTATATTATATCGAAAATTGTTTAATTTTACCGTTTTGTTATATATATAAAAATATGCAAGCAATACTTGGCAAGATATCAAAGAGCGAACTGTATAGAAAACATTTTCTTGTTGCATGATTTCTGATTTAATTTTATACATGAAAGGAAATATATGAATGCCTACAATAGCATCGGACTTTCGGGCTGGTAAATCCAGAGCAATAAAGTAACATACATTGCCGTGATAGTGAGGTCCGATCCACAAAGAAAGGATAATCATGTGTCGAAGGTGAAGGTGTTTCACACAACAAGCATTCCAAATCACTCCATCAACCTTCTTGAAAAGAACTTCTGCTCGTGGGAGTCTTGTGCTTGAGTACATTATGTTGTTTTTTTCTCGCTATATTTATATGATGTATGAATAGTGGTCGATAAACATTTTGCCGATAATAAGATGTTGATATACCCAATAAAAAGGGAGTCACTATACTTGAGTTGAAAGATGAACCAAGTTAATTTATGCGGTTTTCCAATTGCCGTAAACCAACCTTCGACAAATCTTTGGTGTACTTACAACATCACCAAGCTTCTCGAGAGTGGATAACACCAGCAAAGGAGCTACTAATAAAGAATATAATTTATGTGGTATACCACAACAAAATATTATCGAAATAGAGAAAATCCATAATATTAATTCAATTCCATTGGGAATTCATTTTTGTTCCGAATGAAAGTATATAATAATAAATTCATTTCCACGGAGACCACTAGTATATATTACTGTGTAGAAAAAAAATGATAGTGCATGATATAACGTTGGTAATTTAATTGATTGATTAGGTTAAGTTTAAAATACAAAGAAAATTACTGGTAAAAAAATTAATTTTGGTTGGTTTTCAATTCTAATATGGAAAAAATATGGCTTAAAAGTTAGAATATATTATAAGGCAATTGACACAAATAGCATTAAAAAATATTCAAAACTAGCACCACATATAAAAAACTACACAAATATCACTTTTCATTTTATTTAATTATTAAATGTAAATTATTAAAAGTTGTCACCATTAATGAACCTCTGAGCCACAAGAGAAGGACGAGCCAAAGGAGGAGGTGGAAAAAGAGAAGAAACCAAAGTCACAGAAGAAGGGTAAGAAGGAAAGTAAAAGAAAGGAACCAGAGCCAAAACAGAAGGTGGAAACCAAGAAGAAACCAACGCCACAAAAGAAAGACGAGAACAAAAGGAAAAATGGGCCTAAAGAGAAGGGTAGGAAAGAAACACAGAAATCCGTAAGATGGGCTAAATCAGTAGGAGAGCTAATCAAAAAGAGGTGTTTACACTAGAATGTTGACAGTGCAACCCGCTAGTTTGAAAGATCAGCTAGGCTAAGAATAATGTATAGACCAGAATATTCGTGTTCAAACTAGAAAGAAAAAGCAGGAAGCCTAAATTCACTATGGACCTCCTTCTGACTTTTGATTTCTATTGTATTTTATGTAGCCCTCTGTACTGAACTTACACCCCTTTTTTGGAAGTACTAGCTTTTGTGATCCCTTGAAGAACTGGCAAAGGCAAAAGCAAACTTCTTGTAAGCAGATTTGTAGTCGACCAACTTGTACTATGCCGACAAACTGCTTACAAATCGGCATAATACAAGTTTGTGGACTACAAATCTCTTTACAAGAACTTTGCTTCTGACTACAAAATCTACACATTATTCTTAGCCTAACTGATCTCTCAAATTGGCGGGTTGCGCTGTCAACATTCTAGTGTAAACGCCTCTTTTTTATTAGCTCTCCTACTGGTTCAGCCCACCTTACGAATTTATGTGTTTCCTTCCTACCCTTCTCTTTCGGCCCATTTTTCCTTTTGTTCTCGTCCTTCTTTTGTGGCGTTGGTTTCTTCTTCGTTTCCACCTTCTGTTTTGGTTCTGGTTCCTTTCTTTACTTTCCTTCTTGCCCTTCTTTTGTGGCTTTGGTTTCTTCTCTTTTCCCACCTCCTCCTTTGGCTCGTCCTTCTCTTGTGGCTCAGGGGTTCATTATGAACAAATATCACTCTTCACTCTTCACCTTCTCGTCGTCTGATATGAGTAGTGGCTCGTCATTATCTCCTTCTTTGGCCAAAGTTGGATGAGAAAACGATAGCAAAACCATGATCGAAGAAAATATTATGAACATTGTTTTATTCTCCATTTTAAAATATTTTGATCTTTTATTCTTAGTTAGTTAGTTTTTTTTTATTTTACCAATGAGGATTTCTGCATGTATTTATAGTCTAAAATGTTCATAACATTGTTATTTAGTAACTTTTTATTAGTAAAAGTAACATTTTTCTATTTATCTTTGACCAACAATAATTTATTAGTTATCAACATAATTTACATTTTTGACGTTTTACAACGTTTATAACTATTGTTCGTTTAATGCATTTCGGTTTATGACAATATGAATTAAGCTGAATGAAAATGCATTTCAGTTTATGACAATATGAAAAATCTTAAGCGTTTCATAGATAGAAAACTGGGTTTTGAGTCCCACTATATATGCATTTAAAGCTTCATTGTAGTAAATTTATTGTTCGTACTCGAATGAAGTTTGCAAAAAAATTTAAGAAAAAAGAGTATAAAAGTAACAAAATAAGTTATTTCAAACTTGCACCATAGTTTACAATTTGTGAATATGAAAACATATGGGCGTATTAACTATTTAATACTGACTAAAAAAAGCGGTTAATTTGGCCCCAAAAAAAACATAACAAAAACAGCTAAGATGTACCAATCTGATATTACACTAAAACCGAACCAAGGTTTACTTATAGAGCAATGGTTTCATGCTTTCATTAATTAGAAAATCAAAAATCAAAATTGAACCGAACTGAACCAATTTTAGTGTATCTAAACTAAACATAATCATATTATATTTTAAAAACTTTTAATATTGTATTTACAATAAATATATTCGTATTGTAGAAATGTAATATAAACTGTGGAACCCCCTTGATCCAAATGTTGACCAAGGGTTCATTAATGATTCTACCCCAAGAGGTCTGGGGTTCGAGTCCCAGCTATTGTGATTTATTAGCAAATTTGCAGATTAATGGAGGCAAGTGTACAGGAGATCTACAACGAAGTATAATTATAGCCGTTTGTCAAGATTTTACGCAGAGAAGATATTGAAGATGTCCATTAAGCGCATGGAGAAGGATAAGAAGATTATGTAAAATTTTTTATCTATATTTATAAATTTATCTAGTCATGGTAATATGTAGTGCAAATATAAAAAGAAATCACCCAGCATAGAAACATTTAAAATTTCAACAATTCTTTAAACTACATCCACAAATCCTTCAATTCTTATCTTCAAATGATGTGACATATTTTTACCCCACTAAAATTCCACTAATTCATTTACACTTGGGTTAGACCCTTCTTACATGTTCCCCACCCTAGCATAACCGAATCGTTCACAGATAGAGAGAAAGAGAGAGATTAGAAGAAACAAATATGGTAGATCAAAATAGAGCATTTGGTTGGGCGGCCAACGACGAATCGGGCGTCCTCTCTCCATTTCATTTCTCTAGAAGGTTCCTTTCGTTTACTTTTGAGTTTTGAGAGTACACTTAATTAGTCTCTGATTCTCTTTCACAAATTTTGTATGTTTTGGTGTCATATTATTGCAGAGAAAATGGTGAGAACGATGTAACAGTGAAGATCTTGTTCTGTGGTGTTTGTCACTCTGATCTTCATACCATCAAGAACCATTGGGGATTCTCTCGTTACCCCATTATTCCCGGGTATTCTCATTACTTGCCATTTCTCTTATCAATGCTCCCAAATATTCTTATTTCCTTTGTTGGAGATTTTATTAGCTTTATAGAATAAGAAATGTCTAAGGTTTGGATTAAAATTATATTGGCTAGGTGTTGACCCTCTCCGTACGATTAGGGCTTAGCAGTTTTGAGCATTGGACAAGTTCCGCTATTATTAATTTATTACTGATTATTAACAACTATACTTTTGTTAATTTGCTAGGCATGAAATCGTTGGAATAGCAACAAAAGTTGGGAAGAATGTGACAAAGTTTAAAGAAGGAGACCGAGTAGGAGTAGGCGTAATAATCGGTTCATGCCAATCATGTGAATCATGTAACCAAGACTTAGAAAACTATTGTCCTAAAGTCGTTTTCACATACAACTCTCGTTCCTCTGACGGAACCAGAAACCAAGGTGGTTATTCCGACGTAATTGTTGTCGATCACCGCTTTGTCCTAAGCATTCCCGACGGTTTACCAAGCGATTCAGGCGCGCCGCTGCTCTGTGCTGGAATCACTGTGTACAGTCCCATGAAGTATTATGGCATGACTAAAGAATCAGGGAAACGTTTAGGTGTGAATGGACTTGGTGGACTTGGTCATATCGCTGTTAAGATTGGTAAAGCCTTTGGTTTAAGAGTTACTGTGATTAGTAGGTCATCAGAGAAAGAGAGAGAAGCAATTGATCGACTCGGTGCTGATTCGTTTCTTGTTACAACGGATTCTCAAAAGATGAAGGAAGCAGTTGGAACTATGGATTTCATTATCGATACGGTATCAGCAGAACATGCTCTATTACCTTTGTTTAGTTTGCTTAAAGTGAGTGGAAAGCTTGTGGCTTTAGGCTTGCTGGAGAAGCCACTCGACCTGCCAATTTTCCCTCTAGTTCTCGGTAAAGAAAACGATGATAACCCGTTGTTATAAGCTGTGAATCTATGTTTGACGTGTTGTGGAAGTAACTGTTAGGGTTTTTTGTGTTTTGTTTTAGGAAGGAAAATGGTGGGAGGAAGTCAGATTGGAGGGATGAAGGAGACACAAGAGATGCTTGAGTTCTGTGCCAAGCATAAAATCGTTTCGGATATTGAGCTCATAAAGATGAGTGATATCAACTCTGCGATGGACCGTTTGGTTAAATCTGATGTCAGGTACCGGTTCGTGATCGATGTGGCCAACTCTTTACTCCCTGAGTCGTCAGCTGAGATTTTAACGGAGCATGTCGACCATGGAGTCTCGATCACGTCTAGATTCTGAGATTTTCTTGAGCATGGTTACAAAATCATGAATCCGTTTTCTTGTTGGACTTGTTACTTTGTCTTTTCTTTCTATATGTTTTGTTCCCTGGTTTTTTCTGTTTAAAAGCATTGAAACATTGACTTTTATAAGGTTTTGCAAAAACATGAATCTACTACTTGTTTTACAAGTTACTTGAATAGAAACTTTCTCTGTTCTTACTATGCTCTGTTTCTTGACAACACTGTTTTTGTTCTTTGTCCAGGTATAAATTATAAATGCGGTTTTAGTCACACGGAAAAATCCAAAGGGAGATGCCATTATATCATTTAAAAACCATATATTATAACAGAATCATTATTGGAGTTTGCATACATCAAAGTTTCACAGAGGAAGGCGCCGGAGAAGAACCACCGGAATTTGGAGATTGACAGAAACCACGAAGAACGTTGGTTTCATCAGAGGTAAATCCTAGAGACGTGAGCATCGCAGGCCAACAATCGGTGGTGATGACCTCGACGGTTGTTTCACCGTTGAGGAAGAAGAGAACGATTTCGTTGGTGCATGACTTGAGCTCGTAAAGTGCGTTTCAACACTCCATTAGTCCTCCTCCGTTGAGTCTTGCCTACCTTTAGGTTTATCTTATATACGAGTAAAAGCCCATCTAATTATAAGAAATTTCATAAGACAGTTATACATAAGCCTTACCATTTTTAAGATATATAATATAAGACAAATTAAGAGAGAAAATTTTTTGATCCTGCTAAACTCAACCACGAATTAATGTCGCAAATGCGCCAATATATAGGTGTAGATGTCATCTAGGGAGACCCGTGTCCTCCATGTCTTTGCAGAAACATTTTTATACTCTTAAAGACACCACACTTAGCTAATAAGAGCATCCACATAGCACATCTTTTAATGGATGTCTTTATTTTAAGAGAGAGAACAAGATTGACAATAAATAGAGCGACTTTTTAAATAAACAAATAAGAAAAAAATCACTTACCAATAATATAGTGACACATAAGGTGTCTTTAGGTTCTATTGTGTCTCTGCCGAGACACAACTCTCTACTGTTTTCTCTTTTTTATTTATTTTTTAATGTAAAGACCCTTGCTTTTATATGCGATGAAGATGGTCTAAATGACTAAAAATGAAAATAACATTAATTTTTATAATAAATTATAGTAAAGACATTTGTAAGAGGGTCACCAATGTGGATGCTCTTAGGTACAATATGCACAGAAATCTACACCGATCCTCTAAAGCTCAACATATACAAAGGGCGATAAAAGAGACTCATGTACAAATTAGTTACTTTATAAAAAATGACTATCAAACCTTACATACAAGTACAACTATACAAGATGACTTCCATTCTACCTCCACCAATTCAATACATTACAAAACGAACCCCGAACAAGATATATGTACGTAGTTACATGTGAGACGTGATTACGATGGTGAATTGGTGATATATATATATACATCTATATACACAAACTTGTAACTACGATCGATCAATATGGAGCAGAATGAGAGAAACTATACGTATTTGCCGTCTGAAAGGACCAATTGTTGAGAGAGTTAAGATCAAAGTCGTCTGAATCACAATAAACTACAGAAGGGCTTGGGTGGTTATGTCTACCTTCGTATGTTGTCAATATGTAATCTGGATTGTTCGTATCTCTTTCGATCTTCTTCTTCACGTTGCAATCTGGGCTCGAACACTTGTGATAATGCCTGTTCCAAATAATGATGAGCACCAATAATTTAGTAAAACTCTTAAGAGATTCTACAAGATTTGTAATGTAACAGTTTGATTATTATATATAGTGTGGTCCAATAATTGTTAGGATAACAAAAACAATAACGTCGTTTATGTATCCACTTGAAATCAAAGGTAGCATACATGATACAACAAATAACTCAATTATGATATTCTCAAGTGTTATTGTTATAAGATTATATTACAACTTGTGGGAAGTGGACAATATACACACACACAAAGAAAAACTAAAAAGTTAAATAACCCTTGTTGATTCTTGACAATTAATTAGTTTCTATTCAATAGATGTATTTGGGGCACATGTTCCACATGGAAATATACGTAAAACTAAGTGATAGTAAATATATGCATGTTGGACACAAACATACAAATAGAAAATTGCATTTGGACAAAAATCTCCGAAGAGGGAACATTAACTAGTTTATACTTTATACTATATAAAAAAAACTAGTTTGTATATTCCTCTGCATTTTTATAGTTAATTTTTCAGATTTTTCTATTTAATTTTATTTATTTCTAAACTTAAATATTATTTATTAGTTAGCTAAACATGATTTCACTAATGATAAAATAATTTGTAGAATAGAATTTGTAAGTGCCAATCAAATAAATTACAGTAACTAATTTTGCATTAAAATTTGAAAACATCATCTAATTTGTGACAAAATAATTTCCCTAAAACATTGGTGATAAAATATGGAAGGAGTATTATAAACTAAATACACATTTATAGTTTGTGACTTTGTGTGAATTAGGTTTTAGTATACAAAATTATGTTCAACTTATTAGTCGAAACTCTTAAAGGAATGCTCTTCTTATTAATTTAGAGCATAAATAATAATAAAAATCTCATTTCTATGTAATAGTATTTTGTAGACAGAAATTAACACCAAATTTTAAAAGTGAAATTATTAATAACTATATATATGATTTCTGCAATGAATAAATGTGAATATTATATATCATGTACAAGACTTTGGTTTTATCTTACATCGATGTAAGGCTTTGTCTGTCTTTTATTTAACTAACCGATAAGCTTAATGCAAAAATATCGGTAGTTAACTTGTAAAACTTGACAGCCTCGACTATATATTAGTTGTATCAAGTTGTCCATTTGACATTTAACTATTCTACGCTTTAAGAGATGCATTCTTTCTAAATTCATCAAGTGGAAACATTCAATCCAATACTCAAATCAACACAACCTGTAGCATATGCAACTACAATAATCCAAGCTGTTGAATAAACTTTAAATCCAAGTATGATAACCGAATAAAGGTATTATACGTCCTCTACGAAGTTAGAATTAATGATTTACCTTGGAAATGGACTACCCGTTATCGGCTTCTTTCCGTATTTCCTCCATTTATACCCATCATCTAAAGCAACCTTTTCATCAATTGATGATTTCGTTTTGAAGACGTGAATAATCGGATCTTCTTTGTGTCTCTTCCTCTTTTTGATTTCATCTTTGTCACCTCTATATAAATCATTATTTTTGATAAATATCACTGTTCTAATATATAATTTTCATCAACAACTAAATTTTTGCTAAGATGTATGATATAAAAGTTGACTTACATTTCAAAGCTCATAGGTGAGGTAGCTAGGCTTGTTTGAAGCGGGCTTGTGATTTCTGCAGCCACTAACTTTTCCGATGAACTCCAACTCAAAGTCGGTGACGACGAGTGGTCCTCACGGCCGATTTCTTCCATGATCTTCTCAAAAGTATCGTCAAAATCATCGAACTTGAAAAATTCAGTGAAATCTGTGGAGCTAGGGTTAGGGTTTGAAGGATAGTTCATTTTTAGTTTCTCTTTTTTTCCAAGAAGGTTGTTTAGTTTTTCCGGCGGTTGAAGCTAAGAGGAGGGACAGATATTGTTAGAGTAATACTGTTTATTTATACTACAAAATCTAAGAAAAATAATGATAGAATTAATAAAATAAAATAAAAGTCTATTTGCTTTTAATTAAGTAATAAAATAACTTTCATGGCTACTTTCGTGCGTAGATTCAACGAAGCTTCTCCAATAGAATAGCTATAGCGACAAGTGATTTTTCTTTATTAATTATCATTTATTTAAGTTAAAAATAAAGTACCCATAAAAGTGGGAAATTTTACTTTTTAACAACTTTAAGGTTTTATAAAAAAGTTTTGAAGCGTTGTCCAATCAAATCCTCGAGTAAAAAATGCATGTAACATCACTGGTCCCTTCATATATAATCATATTACACTAATTAATCACTTTTAATCAAAGCTAGATTTCGAAATGATGTAGCTAGCAAACGAACCAACAGATGATGGTGGGTCAGAAAACCTAGGTCTCGTTAACATGCTTCTAACTTATGTATGAATATATTAGAAATTCCATATCTAAGGTAAGAAAGAAGACACATATGAGATATGAACCAATACAAGTATTTGTAATTGGTTTTGGGTTATAAGTTCATGAAAATAAACATGGTATAGAGCCGAGTTTGATCTAAATAGAATGGTTCAAGGAGGGATATTTTATTAATTGTTGATCTTAGAGTGGGATTTTATTCGACATTAGCTGATAAGAGCGCTATCAACTTGGGATTGTATTATGATTTCACAAAGTTAGGAAAAATTTAAAGTAATATTTAAGGAAAATCTAGTATTTTTTTATTAATTTTTGAGTTAGAACCCGTGAACTTCATAAATGATAATAAAACTCAGTTTGTTAATCCAAGTAGGATGACCTAAGTTAAATGCCGGTTTAAAATTGATCGATTATAACCATCATCATTTCTTTAGTAATAGTACGTGTTAAGATATCACGTCGAAAATTAAAAAATAATGTTTACAACACAAAAAAAAGTTAAAAAGAACCTAAAGTAATGTATAGGAAATATATCAAGTACCAATTCACTCATAACCAATTTGTTTTGCGTTCAAAATTATTAAAGTTCATACGGTATTAGAGACTGACTTTGATGCAAGTAAGTTAAAAAAATACTGTCGATTGTAGAGTGCCATTCGATTTGTAATTGACAGAAGAACCACCATTTAAAAAGAACATCGAAATTGTGATGAGACGATATTAATACAAACGAATTAAGGCACCCTGAATACTCAAGGACATGTATCAAACTGATCAGCAAATGTTTTTGGAATTTCGTAGGTGACAGTTTTCTTAGAATTATGTTTTCTGGACCTAAACAAGTATGGATCAACGGACATAAAACTACGTCTAATTTTAGGCTGCATTGTATTAGCCAACCAAAGTCACTTTGGCACCACGTCTCATCAGTTTTTCTTTTTAACTTTGGCCTAACCAAAAAGAGACAAAAATTATTTAAAACAATTTAAAAGATATCTAATAGCTCAGATTCTATCCTTTACGGATCTTAAACTTATTGTACAAGTAGTTCCATTGTTGTTTTTAATTCTAATACAAATAGCCTTATAGGGCAAGTTGTCGGACATTTTAAATAATTATGGTCAAACACCAACCTCTGCATGCGTTGCCAAAATCAATATATAATAAATAAACACCTATCACATTTTAAAGAGATATTAAATAATTATTCAAATTCGGGAAACACTAGACGGCTTTGCGGTAAAATGCATTTTTAAAAGGCAACTGAACTAATTTTCTCAAAAGCAATTCTCAGATGGCGAAATTGTTACCATCACTAATGATTTTCTTATATTTTTTTGCCAGTGGTTAATTATATCATCTTTTAACAAAAGAATTCTGGAATATGCCGATTAAAAGCCATCATTATGATTCATGTAAAGTGCGACTTTTTCTGTAACTATGTAGGAAAAAGCACCTTTTGTTACCAGCATAGAAAATTGATAATAGAAACTTTAGATTTAAAATTTGAGCAACCAATAGCGAGACGTAATAGTTGCTACATGAACTATTAATATCTTATTGCATGTTGTAAGTGTATCTTATTGCTAGTTACTGCACAACCTCAAGGTCGAAGGCACATGACGTCAGTGAAAATACGCCAGCATGCTTACGTCATTTTCCGTGAGCCATTTTGCCGTGGAGATTTGATTAATTTAAAGTGTTAATACAGTTTTTGTCGTTGTTAGGCGCGTGGTGAAGCACCGGTTTGGTCGACGAAGCTTGTGGTTTCCACGTGGAAACTTGGGGTTTTGCGTCTTGCACGAGAAATTTACGACGGAAAAGATTTGTCTTTTTTCTTTGTTGAAGACTTAGAAGTACTCAAACCTCTGGCTAAAAACTAATTAACTCATGATCAAGGTACTAACTATGGTTCTATAATATTATTCGACATTCTATCTTTTTATAGAGTTTCTACTACTAGTTTCTGGTGAAAAAGCTCAGAACGTGAAATATACATGAAAAATCTCCATTTATAGAATACGTGAAACTTTTAAAACAAAATTTTGTTTTTTAGTTAATTAAAATCATTTTAATGGGTAATAGGTCCAAGTCCTTACAACAATATCACGGTTACAAAATAAAAAGGAATGAACTGATAAAATCGGGAACACGAGATCATATTGGAGGTTGATTGGAAAACAAGAATACACATCCATTAATACCAGTGATTACAAGAAGCACTACTTTACAGCTACGACGGTGGATCCGAACTCATTGATCAAAATAAACGGTTCCAGTCGCTAAATCGAACCCCTGAACAAATCTGAACCTGCAACACTTCTCCCGGCATGAACCGATTCCTAAAAAAATCGGAACCCAATCTCTCTAATCCCCGACCTAGCAAAAAAAGAGAACCTAAAAAATGCCCAATTACCGTAGTTTCTAGCTCCTTTTCCTTATCTATTTCCATTTCAGACAATTCCTAATATGTCAGAATTAACGGATATAACTAAATATTGATCATCTGTAATGGATATTCCATGATACATTGCAGAAATTTCTCAATCGAAATTTACTGCCAAGTTCGGTAACATTGGTCTTGTTTGTTGCAAAACATTTTTGAAAACTAAAGCCAATTGCATATCAAAAGTTCCATTCATTCCTTTTTTTCCTCCTGTAATAGAGGAACAATGTTTAAAAGTTATCGGCGCAACTCCTGCTACCACAAAATAGAATTTTTAGGATAATTATGTAACTTTTGATTTTTTAGTTTAAAAATAAGATTAACTTTAATAATATTATATTCAAATATTTTTTTTTTATAATAATAGTTCTACAAGAGTCCCTAAAATTACTACTTTAAAAAAATTATGGAATAATATCTTATAATATTGTCATGTCTCACTAAATTAGCTCTCTAGATTTTTTATTTTTTTATTTTTAGTGCGATATATAACACTAGAATAAATATTCTACGTATACATATTTTCTTTACTCTTTTATTATTGGACTAAAGGTTCTTGGCTGTCAGAGTTCCTACTATGAACTAGGCTTTTGGAGATGGAACCAACATGAAAAAAGAGATTTCAATCTTTAGAATGTTTCTGATGTTCTTGCTTCTGAATCGTAGGGATGGATAGACCTGTAAAAAGTCTTCTGATTTCCAATCTTGGTAAACTATATTATTAGAGAACAATTTTCAAGTAGTGTATATAATATACGTACATAGCACATTTGTATATGATAGAAACAATAACAAAACAAACAAAGCACAAGAGCAAAATATTGTTTATATATGTGCTTATATATAACATGTGGTTAAAAATCGAAAACAACTATTTGGAAATACATACATTTTTTGATTAAATAAAACTAATTCAAGGAAAATTGTAATCCTACACAAAAAAATGTAATGACAGGCACTTATCATAAGTTTAAGCATGCACTTATCATAATGAAAAGGCAAAGACCATAGTTTAGAGATATGGCCAATGTTTTTCATTTTTGACTTAGTCATGTAGCCGGTCTCCCATGTTTGACTTAGTCATGTTGACTCATTTGCCAAAGAAATAACTCGGTTAATATGGTTGACAAGACCAAACCCGAAAATTTCACTTTTTAAGATATATTTTAGACTCTGTTTGATTTTTTTATATCATAACTGGAAACCAATGCAATCAAATTTCCCAAATATACTTTATTCCTAGGACAAACAACTTGGTTTGACTGAATTTTGGAAAATTGTGATTGGCTGATTGAATGATGAGTGTGCACCCTTGTATTACTAATAAAAAATTTAGCAACAGTTATAAGCTAACGTCATCCATGAGTCATTCATTAGATTCACTATTTGCGTTCTCAAAAATCGAATTGTTAAAATTTGAGAAGCTCTAATATACGAGTCAATGAGATGTGGCAAAAGCATGTCCTTGACCATAAAATTTCGAGGGGTCAACTCATTAGATAAGGACAAGAATCAACCAATTGAAGGCGTCTTCTATAACAAGTTTCTTTATTACTAATATTAAAGTCCAATGGGGTGAGGGGGAGAAGAACTTAAATAAAAGGAAATAATTGGTAAGTGAATAAAATCTAAATACGATACTAGATGATTGATTTGTGCTAGTGCATGGTATTAGATCAGATATGTGTTACTATTCGAATTCAAATTGGCATATTTCATGTTGTTGATAAGAAAATTGTAGAAGTGTAAAAGCTGAGTTACTATATTCAAACTAGTGGTTTACATAAAGTGAGACAACAACTGTTTCACAAAAATGACTATAAAATAGTAAGTAGTATTAGGTCAATTGATTTTAAAATTTTAATCAAATTCAAATTTGTGATATAATCAAATTTGTTTATAGAAAATGTTAAGAAATCAATTTTGGCAGAACTAATTCAGTGAGAAACAATCATTTACAAAAACAATTTTAACATTATTTAACAGTAAGATTTGACATTTAACCCGTTCGTGTGAACCCATCATATCTAACATGGCTCTACCCATGACGCCTCCATGCCATGGACAATTTTGACAGATCAGAAGTTCTGAACGTGGACGAGGTAAGAACACCATGATGATACGATTGGAGTTAGTTATGTCGCCACCGACATCACTGCCAATCTCATTAATAAAAGTGGTACTAAATCTCTAATCTCTATTAACTATAAATATAACAAAGAACCAAAAGAAAGTTTCTTATCTCTCTTATCTTTCATAATTTCCAAGAAACACAAACCTTTTCTACTAATGGCTTACGTAGGCTTAGTTGAAGTCTTTATTGCCTTACTTGTCTTTTTCTTCTTCCATTTCTTGATCCACAAGAAATCTCATCAAATCACACCTAGAAACTGGCCAGTTCTTGGGATGCTTCCTGGTGTCCTTGTCATGCTTCACAGGATCAATGACTATGTCGCGGAGATTCTTGAGGTCTCCAACTTGACATTTGCCTTCAAAGGCCCATGGTTCTCTGGAATGAACATGTTGATCACTGCAGATCCTTCAAATATTCAACACGTTTTCAGCTCCAACTTCTCCAATTACGACAAAGGACCGGAGTTCAAAGAGATGTTTGATTTTCTAGGAAATGGGATCTTCACTGCTGACTCCAAACTATGGGAGGATATGAGGAAATCCGCATTGGTTGTGCTTAGCCATCAAGGGTTTCAAAGCTTCTCATTGAGGACCATCACGTGTAAAATCAAGAACGGGCTTGTCCCCGTTCTTGATCATTTTGCGGAGGCTAATACGGTTTTCGATTTACAAGACGTGTTCCAGAGGTTAGCATTCGATGTAACCCTTACTCTGGTTACGGGTTGTGACTCAAGTTCTCTTTCCATTGAAATGCCAAAGAATGAGTATGCTAAAGCTATGGATGATGCTGAAGAAGTGGTTGTGTACAGACATGTCAAGCCTGTGGTCTTGTGGAAGCTGCAAAACTGGATTGGACTCGGAGAAGAGAAGAAGATGAAGGAAGCTAATGCCGCTTTTGACAGATCTTGTGCAAAGTATATATCTGCAAAGAGGGAGGAGATAATAAGTCATCATTCTAATATTGGAGGAGAAGCTCATGCAGAGGATTTATTAAGCGTCTACATGAATCTAGATATTTCCAAGTATGAGCTTTTGAACCCAAACGATGATAACTTCCTTAAAGACATCATCAAGAGTTTCATGCTTGCTGGAAGAGACGCCATTGCAACAACTCTCACTTGGTTCTTCTGGCTTCTCTCCAAGAACCCTGAAGCTGTGACCAAGATCCGCCAAGAGATCAACACAAATCTACCAGGATCCGGAATGAGTTTAGATGCAGACAAGTTAAACAAGATGGTATATTTACATGGTGCATTGTGTGAATCACTACGCCTCTACGCGCCAATCCCGTTCGAGAGAAAGACTCCCATAAAGCAAGATGTGCTTCCAAGTGGACACATGGTCGATAAAAATTGGAAGATTTTGTTCTCTGTCTATGCATTGGGGAGGATGAGGTCCGTGTGGGGACAGGACGCGTCTGAATTCAAACCAGAGAGATGGATCTCTGAGAGAAATGGAGGCTTGAAACATGAACCATCTTTCAAGTTCTTCGTGTTTAATTCTGGTCCAAGAAACTGCTTGGGGAAAAATTTATCTTTCTTGCAGATGAAGACAGTAGCTGTTGAGATCATACGAAATTATGACATCAAGGTCGTTGAAGGGCACAAGATCGAGCCAGCTTCTTCCATAATCCTTCACATGAAACATGGCCTTAAAGTCACAGTTTCTAAGAGAGGCTTGGTTTCATAAATTCAAAAGCACAATATTATCAAACTTGTAAGAAATCAATAATAATTGAAACATCATTTGAGAACTGTTAGAGGCAATATAAACTAATTATTATGATCTTGGTAAAAATTGTGAAAGTTAAATATAGATCAGAATAGTTTAACGATAATAGTTTAGAGAATGAATGCTCGAAGCGGGATTGTTAAATAATATAATAGACCAATCTCTCATTCAATCTTAGATCTTAACATATATATTCAACTTTTTAAGAAATATTTGCAAATGATTACATCTAAAGATAGTTGTTATGTAGATATAAAATCGGAAACACAATTAACGCAACTTAAAAATAAGAAAGCGGAAGGAAGTTGTAAGCGAACTTGCACGCTCCATGACATAATTAGGGAATTAAGTTGTATTCGAAATTGAGAATAATGAATTTGTAATTCAAGTAATCCCAAAATAGTTTGATATCATCACCTTCTTGGAGGTCTAATGAATGCTTCATAATGCTCCAACCCGATGCCAGAACAAAATCGTTGGTGGTGTTCCTGGACTTTAGGATAACAGAGTATGAATCGTTTTCAATGATGTCTACAACTTCGAGTTCAATACCCTTTCGCAAGCTCTCTTTTGTAACATTTCTCATCTTTTTCAAGACCGAGAGCACTTGGTTTTTGGGTAAAAACAGACGTCCATGGTGGTCAACATCAGTACGTGATAGCGTTTTCGATATGATCATATCACCATCTAGTTGGAAATCTTTCATCATAATTAACTTAACTATAAACGTTTTCTGAAAAAATTAACTATAAACGTTTTCTGAATATGACAGATTTGAAAATGTTTGATACCATGCAATGCATATGTTCAACAATTTATATACAGTTCTAGTTAAATGTTACTTTTCATGCTTCCTTTCTTATTCTTTAAATAGCCTAAAGTGATATTTTAAAATTTTGTACAAATTTACCTAAATTAATAAATACTATTAATTAGGTGATTTTCCATGTCATGCACATAATTAAATGTAGCTCTAACCCTAACATTTATGTATCTTAAAAATAAAATCTTTGGCATGAGATTAAATTTATTTTAAAGCTTCATCTTATACTTGGGATAGAGTTATGAAGTTAAGAGGCACACTTTAATATCTTGTTCCTTAAATAATTATCTAATAACAAGAGATCAACAATTGGGCCTTGAAGACCCATTCTAGGTCCGTCAACCCACCAGAATGATAGTAAAGGAGACTTTGAAGATAGACTTAGCTCCGCGGAGATTTCGGAGCGGACCTGATATTAAGGAAGTAGTTGGCACGTGCGATAGGTGACTCTATGACCTAGATCAAATACATATATAAAGGAAGTAGAGGACAAATTAAGGGAAGATTATCGCCTCCTACCTCAAGAATTCACTAATACTTAAACACTCGTATTCAAATATTATTCATTGTACTCACTCGATTAAGATCAATATAATCATTTTGTTTAATTTAATATAATTTTCAAAGTTTCATTGAAGATATAAACCTCTTTTCTCATAAGTCTAAACAAAAATCTCTATTGTAGATTTTATCACTCAACAGGTTCAAAAGAAAAATATTTTTTGAAAACAAAAATTTAAGAGAAATATACAAAAAGATTTCCAAATTACAAAATATATATATAGTCTGTGTGGTCTCGAAAAGGCCATGAGCTTGTGGTCTACTAATTCTTACAAAAACACAAGAGTCTCATACTGAGTAGAGAAGAGATAGGAAGGAACACAAAAACGGCCATCCATGCAGTAGAACTTATGCTCTAGGATTCCTTCTATCACGACTTTTCTCACATACTATCTTTTCGGATTATAACGGAGAACATAATATGCTGGAGCAAGCCAAAAACGCATAAACTCATCCGCATCAGTAACGTTAACGAAACGATGATAACTAAGCGCACACTAGAGTAAATTTGTACATGAATTAGGCAAAATAAAAATCTTCTTTGACCATTCATGTTTCACTGCATCCTCTAGAACCCACAAAACTATAAAATTACATTTTTCCGCCAAAACTATAAAATCACAATTTTAGTAAAAAAACAGCGAAATAGCGTTACCCACCAAAACCATATAATATAATTTAAATGAAAACATATTCTTTTTAGTCATTTTAATATAACATGCATTTAGATGCGAATGTAAATTGTAATAAATTAATCAAACGAACAAAGATTCATTTATATGTAATATGTTCCATCTAGATGGACTACCAAATTAGTAAACGAATAACATCGAGATGCATCATCTAGGTGTATCATCTGAATGGATCATCTAGATGCATTATCCAGATGTACAAACGAAGAGGGTCATATACTACCATTCTTGCTTCACTCTTTTGTTTATTTTTTCTTTTGCGGCACAAAAGAAAACCCTTTAATTCACCCTTTGAGAATCCCATTTGATTTGTAAACATGTTGCCGTTTTCTTACAAATAACCGAAAAAAGAGTGATGGGTCTTGAGGACTGAAACGGCAAACATTTCCTCAACTAAAAATCTAAATGACAAAAGACTGCTCAAAGAGTGACTGATCTGGGGACTGAGGGCCATAACCACAAAACAGAGAAATGAAAATCGAGTTACCAAAATGGCAAAATTGTATAGGCTAAATCAGATTCATCAATATCCACCATGGTCCTGTCATACACAAGACTTTGTAAACACTATCAATGGGATCATAGCACAAGAAGTGTTTCATGACAAAGCTTTGGGAATCCATTTCAGGCAATGTGATGGATCTTCTAGTGCTGGAACTGTATACCACAAGTTGAGAAGCATAAGCGTTCTATAGCAAATCAAACCGTGAACAAAGGAACAATTAATTGTGTGAAAAGGTAAGTAGCTAAAAGAGGATTCGCCTGGATTTTGAGTTTGAAGCGATGAGAATAAGAAACAATTATCTTCACGATTGTGTCAGATACGCAGAGGAACCTAGCTAGGGTTTCGGAAGCAGACTCCGTTCATCTTAAACCTTCTTTCTCCGTCTCCTAACCCTAGGTGGAGACGCCGGTGTTGATTCCACGATTGCGTCGCTGGTTCCGACTCTATCGTCGTAGTGAAATGTTCTTACAATGTCATTCTCATTTGCTCTCTGTGTTTTTCATGTCGGTGAGAGAAAACAAGTTAAGCGTTCTCAAACGTTTCAGAATCTCTCTGTTTTTTAGTAAAACATATTTCCCGTTTTGTTTTTTTGTTTAGTGTTGGCCTGTTGAGTCTTGAGGATTAAAAACGGCAATCGTTTACACATTATATATTAGAAACAAATATCCATCATATTACTAAATAAGAGAAAAAATAATTTAGTTATAAAGCATCATGTGAAATAATTTAATTGTTTGTTGATTTAGCAAGACTAAGCGATGTGTTAATATTTCTTACACAAATCTAAAAGACTGGACATGTGAAGCTTTTTATTTTTAGTCCATAGTTTTTTTTTTAAATGTATCTTCCAAGAATCTCTCCATCAAATGGTAAATGTAAGATATATAAACATTCAAACAGTAAGCAAAATCAGAGACAAAGCGGAGACTATTAATAAAATAAACAAAAACTGTCACCAACAAAGACAAAAGATCATGAAACCTCCCAACTAAGTAAGTAGATGAAATACAAGTACAACTGAAGAACAAATTAACATCTCTGTGGAGGTGAGAGTGAGCACTATTTAGAGAAACATGAGATTATCAACATGGCCAGAGAAGATAGAGATTATGACATGATAAGAATCTTTATCCCAAAGTGGATCCTTCATTTCTTTGACGCCGTCTATGTATACTATTTTCACTGTGTTTTTCTTTGGATGATAATAGAGAACCCTAATTGTCTTTGTATGCCACCAATGGCGTAACAAAATAATCTCACCTGCATGAGTAGCACAAAAGGGTCGAGAGGAAAAAAGTCAGGCACAACATAAGCTTTCTTCGACCATTCATGTTTCGCAGCATCCTCTAGAATCCACATATAAAATGAACAATCACCATTACCAGTGAGCAGGATTGCAAGCTTTCCTTCGTAGCTTGTAAACTTTTGACTCATGAACATGTTGTAGTCTGGTAACTCTGGTCCTTTTATTAGATCAATTTTTTCTGATCGGACATCAAAACTCATGACTGCTTGAGTAATAGCGATGTCAATAAAAGCTTCATAATACAAAACACCATTGATGCATATATTAGGAGACGCAAGAAAGTCTCTGATTGTTTATAATGAGATTTCTCCGATTGTTTCCATGGCGGAGATATACGAACGTCGCAATACCTGTACGAAGAGATGGGTTGCGTGTTGCCTTGTTTATAATGGGAAGGTTTTATCATAAACTAACATTATCACATTAAAATAAAATTTGATGGATGGATGAGAGTGAAGATGGCATGCAATATACTCGGATTGTGAGAATAATTCTAACCCTATCAACGGGCAGAAGAGAGAAAAATATCTTCAGTTAAATCGCCAAAAAACAGAATTTATTTAAGTCATATTATAGAAGATATCTTTGCTACAAATTCGTAACTTTGTTAGCTCACTCCAAATCGAGAAGTTTTGCTAAATTTAATTTTGAGTATCTTAAAGAATGACGATTTACTTTTTAGCTTTTATAGATCCTTTATAAATTCTAACCATGAGAGCATTAAGCATTACATGTATAACATTGGATATTATTGAAAGCTAACCATGAGGGCATTAAGCACAACATTCAAGAAAACTAGTTCTATCATTTTTTTTGTTAGATACTTAGATATATAAAAGGAAGTTCAAAACAGAAAGTCTACATATTAAATACATGCCGAGACTATGTCCATAAACAAACTGTCACCAACCAAAGGACAAAAGATAGTCAAAAAACCTCCCAAGCAAGTACGATGAAACACATCTAAAGATGAAGAACAAACATTTCTTAGAGAAACATGAGATTATCAACCTGGCCAGAGAAGACCGAGATTATCCTATGGTATGAAGCCTCATCCCAAAGTGGAATCTTTCGATCTCTGATTCCTTTGATGACGACACTTCTCATAGTATTTTTCTTTGGATGATAATAAAGAACAACAAATGTTTTTGTACGCACAAAGTCGGGTGCCAAAACAATCTCCCCTGCATCATTAGTACAAAAGACACAATGATGAAAGTAAGGATTGCGAATTAGTGAAGTAGACGAAACATCATAAGACATCTTGGACCATTCGTGTTTTGCAGCATCCTCTATAACCCACAAGTTAATTCTATAATCAGATCCAGGAAACAGGAGTGCAGGCTTTCCCTCGTAGCGTGTCAGCTTTGGATTCAAGTCCCCGTCTGGTCCTCCTTTAATAAGATCAAACTTTTCAGATCTAACATCAAAGCTCATGACTGCATGATTCGAAGCTGTGTCGAGCATAGCTACATAATACAAAACACCATTGATACACAAATCAGGAGTATCTTCATGACAGAGACAGTGAGGAGGAAAATCTTCAACCATCCTCCAAGAATTCCCTTTTCTCAAAGTGAAAACCTGAAGCTCCTTAGCTAAATACCGTCTCTGATAAACATGCATGCCTTTCATCATACACAACACTTTGTAATCACCATCAATAGGATCATAACCCATATGGTGGTATATACATTCATGATTAGCATCAATCTTGGGCAGGATAATGGATCGTCTAGTGCTAGGGTTAGATACTATTAGTCTAGGGCTAGACACTATTAGTGTAGAAGGAGGTCCATGGCAAATCAAACCGTGAACAGAAGGAGCAAAGGTTTTAAGCTGTAGATGAGGGCAATTCATAAGGTAAGTTGGTTTAGAAGACGAAGTTGATTCACCTTGATCAATCAAGGAGAAGAAGCAATGGATTCCGCCGCCTGCGATTGTAAAGATGAGACTTTGTGGGCGAGTCGAAGAATTAATCAAGTACGATTTCATGAAGTCTCTGTTGCGAATGATGGAAGTATATTCTTTTGATACGGAGAGGAACCTAGCTAGGGTTTTGACAGGTAACCTTTTGAGTATCTCCGGGATGAGATCAAACGGAATCTGAACCGAGTTTCCACTGCATGTAATTAGATCATCGGATATCTTCGTCTTCTTCGATCTCTGTTTCTCCATGGCGGTGATAAGAACGAAAGGCATCGATTTGACTTCACAGTGAGAAAAACTTAAGGAATAAGAGAAGAAATATGAAAGGACGGTGAAAAAACGTGGTGCCGTTTTAAACGGGTTGGAATATGACTAAACGTCGTGCCGTCTTATTAATAAGGAAGAAACTTTTGACGCATGTCACGGATTTAAACACTACACGTTTCCACTAATGACCATTATTAATCCATTATACACACTAAATTCGGAATTTAGATGGGCCTTGTAAAATTGTTTCGTAACCGAAATAAATGGAAGATTTTAAATATGACCAAATGTAAGGAGACTGTATTGAAAGACAAAATATTAAAAGTTATTTGAGTTTTAATAAGTTTTGGTATGATTCTGGTCAACTTGGTTGAATTAGGAAATTTGTTATTCAAATTTTTTCAAAATTCAGCTAAAATTATGAGATTTGAATTTGTTTTTAACCTAAAATTTTTCTTGAATTGTCATATAAAATTATTTAAATCACTTCAAATCCACTACTTCATTTTTTTACGATTTGATTGTATATTTTCTAATTACTAATCCAATAATATATTTAGCAAAACTTCTTAATTTTGAATAAACTAACCAAATTTGGATATGTAGCAAAGTTTGATAATATCTTCTAAATTCTGTTTTTTGACGATTAGATTATAAAAGTTTTTGGCAATTTTAGTTTTTTTCAAGCACCAATGAGGGGAAGTTGTTAGGAATTTGAAAATTTCATATTCATAACATATATTTCTTTTGGTTCTTATTAATTGATTTTTTAGAAAAAAAATTGTTTTAAAAAAATTGATTTTTAGGAAATGTAAATCATAAAAACTAATATATTTATAATTAGTTTTAATATATTATTTTAATCTATATGTTTTTTCTAAAAAATCAATTAAAAAATCAGAGAAAGTAGTTTTTTGCCAAAAAAATTCTGATGCCGAATTTGAGCTTTGTATCCTCAGTTTTCTTAGGTGTTAGTAAGATATTTTGCTTTTAATAAAGAAGATAATTTTGTGAAGAAAAAAAAAGTTTTGAGGAGAAAAATAGAGGATAATTAAGAAATGTTTATAAAATGGTCAAAACAACTAATGACATATTTAAAGGGGGAAAAATGTCATTTAATCCCTCAACTTTCAAAAAATGATCATTTTATATACCATTTTATATATGCGACTGTTTAATATATGAACTAAACGTTGACTAATTTTTAAAACATTAAATTAATCAACGTTTAGTTTATGTATTAAACGGCCGCATATCAAATTAATGTATAAAATGACAATTGAAAGTTGAGAGATTAAACGACATTTTTCCCCGCATCACTGTTTCAGCTTCACCAACCCCATTATTCTCTCTATTAATTATCAAATGAATTAGTTATTAGTCCCTTAATTATTCAAAAAAAAAAAAAAAAAAAGTCGACTCATCCTCCGGCGGGAGTAGAAAATTCTTCTTGGTTCTGCAGGTGGTAATCTTGTTTTCCTTAATGAAGTTTCTTAGCGCTAATTTTTTATATGTTTTCTCGTTTAAAAAGTGTCAATTTTTAAAAATCCTTTCCCTTTTACGGTTCAATTTGATTTGGATAATAATTCTCTTTTTCTCTGGAAAGTTCGAATTTTTTTTTGTTTGGAAGCTTGGAGAAAATATTATACTCTTCTCATTGAATGATCAATTTACAAATCCTCATTTGATCGATCTTGTCAATTTTTGAAAAAAAAAATCTGAACTTTGAGAAAAGTTATTGAGTTTCGATATCTGTCGGTCATGGTTTGATTGTGGCTGTTGGGTAAGACAACAAATTAGGTAGGGTTTTGTGATATTGATGTCCGTAGTCCTTAATTATGGCCAAATTGTTGTCTTTTAGGTTTTGACAGTAGCAAAGAAAAGCTGAATCTAGTTAGAAATTGCTTTTGCAGGGTTTTTGAATAGTTTGTGTATTGAAGATTGTCTGAAATGGAAGCAGCTATTACTCAGAGGATTCAGTACCCATCATGGGTTGATTGTAGAAAAGTTGAGTGTAAGCCGCAGCGTGGTTCATTGCGGTATTCTCAGCAGGTTAAGGTAGATAGAAGGTTTAGAGGTCTTTCTTTGGCTCGCTTGCAACCTGAAAGAAGAAATGATCAACGAAGAGCAGTTTCTCCAGCGGTTTCCTGTTCTGATAACAATTCCTCAGGTGGTTGTGAAATCATATGGATGCTTACGACATAACTCAATTTGAGTGCCATATCTTCGAGTGTCTCATTCGATCTTTGATTTTTGCAGCGTTGTTGGAGACTGGAAGTGTTTATCCATTTGATGAAGATATTCTCAAGGCAAGTAATATACCCTTTTATAGCATCTAGTGAAATGTTTTTCTTCAATAACAATCTTACTGAGCAATGGATACATGAACTTTGCAGAGAAAAGCAGAAGAGGTTAAACCGTATTTGAATGGACGATCTATGTACCTTGTCGGTCAGTTTCTTTGTCTGCTCTATGTTTGCATATGGTCTACTTCTTGATACTTATATGTAATCTGATGATTCCGTGGTGAACACAGGAATGATGGGTTCTGGGAAAACAACTGTGGGAAAGTTAATGTCCAAAGTGCTCGGTTATACGTTCTTTGACTGGTATGTATATGCTACTGAAGCAAAGCCTTTATATGTTTTATATGCTTCAATAGAAGTCTCCTGGAAAACATTTTATATGATTTGGTGTTAGTTATGAATGTGTTTTGTAACCTTCTATAAGTTTTGTGGTTGTGTCAGCGACACTTTGATTGAACAGGCGATGAATGGAACTTCTGTTGCAGAGATATTTGTTCATCACGGAGAGAATTTTTTTAGAGGAAAGGAGGTTATTTTTATGATCCTTCATTCAAGCTCTTCTTCTTTGTCTACTCTTTGTTTAGTGTGATCCATTGTTCATATTTCAAGCTAGGTTCTTTTTTCTGTCTAGACCGATGCGCTTAAGAAGCTCTCTTCGAGGTATCAAGTTGTTGTTTCCACAGGTGGAGGTGCAGTTATAAGACCCATTAACTGGTGTGTTCCCTTCATCCTGTTCAAAGTATAATGATACAAAACTCGGTTCCTTGTTTAACTTGTTTGGTAATCTGATGATATTATCAGGAAGTATATGCATAAAGGAATCAGCATTTGGCTAGATGTGCCTCTAGAAGCATTAGCCCATAGAATCGCTGCTGTTGGAACTGATTCACGACCACTGCTACACGATGAATCAGGAGATGCATACTCAGTGGTACTGATTCTGACTGTTGTACAATCATAAGCCTTGGATACTTCAAACAAAACATTCATCTTTTTTTCTGTTTGTGCTTGTGAATGAATTACTCGTAGGCTTTCAAACGTCTCTCGGCTATTTGGGACGAGCGCGGTGAAGCATACACAAACGCAAATGCCAGAGTCTCCTTAGAAAGTATGTCTTCTTCATCCATCTTATCTGCCATAGCCTTTGTTCAATCTGTGTAACTTCTTCTGGAAATTTTGCTCTCCTTCCTTGTACGCGAATCATCAGATATTGCAGCAAAGCGTGGCTATAAAAATGTCTCAGATCTCACACCAACTGAAATTGCTATCGAGGTAAGCCAGGTCCTTTCTCAGTTACTTCATCATTAATCATTTCAAATCAAACTCAACAAAGCAAATCACTCATCACCAGGCCTTCGAGCAAGTTCTGAGCTTTCTAGAGAAAGAAGAAACTATGGAGATCCCAGACGGCGACCTCTAATTTCCCAGCCTTCTTTTCTCCGTCTCTTCATTTATCTGTTTAATCAACTAAACGAAGCAATCACTCATCACCAGGCCATTGAGCAAGTTCAGAGACAAAGAAGACCTCTAGTTACTGGTTCCGGGTCATTGGAGCTTACACGAGCCTAATTTTGACTGGAACTATGGTTTATTGAAAGAAGATTCAATACATGTATATATAAAATATATACTTTTTTTTTTGTTTCAGTATCATCCTTCTTCTCTTTTCCTTACAATAAGAATTAAGAAAAAGTAGCCGTGTTTGTTAACATGGGCCAAGAACAAGCAAAGTGATCATTCAAATATAAAAGTAGCTTTCTCATGGAATACAACAAAGAAATGCACATGCAGAAGAAAGTAGATTTAACTCTAAAAGTACAGAAGCAAATCTATGAATTTTACTACACCGGCAAGTGTTTCATCTTGGCTCAGGGCATTAAGCCAAGCTATACTCTTTGTCGATTCACTAGTTCCGGCAAAGTAGTCTAAACCACTATGCTCATAACAATGATTGTTGCTCACGGACATACATAACACAACCAATAACGATGAATCAGAAGCAGACCTGTGTGGTATATCATGGATGATGAAGATATGATGACAGTATACATGTATGCATCATCATCAAACTGTAGCTGCCAAGCAATTCACAATGGCAGATTCATTAGGAACCGTAAGCACGGTACCAGACCATTCAATTTTTCCCCAAATCTCCCTTTCTCCACGCCTTCCAACATCAATCTCCGCACACCAAATCTCCATTCTCCTAGAACCACCACTACCAGCTTTACCTTCCCACAAAACCGTAAGCTTTCCACCACGATTAGCCATTGTAGCCCCACAAAGAAACTTTGGAAGTGACTCCACACCTTTCAGCTCTCTCCAAATCCTCTCTTTTGGATCATACCCTCTAATCTTCCCCAAGTAATCATAACAATACAATATGTTCTCAATCACACAAGCTCTTCCTCTCCATCCCAAATCAAGCCTCTTCTCAGGCATCTCCCATTTCTTTTCCTTGGGTTCGTAAACAACACCGTTTCGATCAGCCATTGCGTAAACCTTCCCTTCCATAACCGCACTTGCGTGCATCCATTTCTCACGAACCTCCATACCTGGACTAGCCACTGGCTCCCAAGTTTGAGTCTTTATATCAAACATCTCTGCCCAGTTAATCGATCGAGCCCAATTATCAACTACACATCCTCCAATCACATAAATCTTCCCATCAATTACACCAGCTGCTGCAAATTCACGACCTACTCTCATATTAGAGACTCGTCGCCAAGTATGAAATCTGCAATCGAGAACCCACACGCTCGAAGAAGGCACGTCTCTAATAGATCCACCGATCACGTAAATCTCTGAATCTACCACAACGTAAGCGGATCCGACTAGAGACGGTGAAGGACAAGATGGGATTGGAACAAGCATTTTCGAATTCGTTGAGTTCGATAAGGTTCGATGGAGGAGAGTGAACCAACACGCACCAGATTCAGGAGGTATACGGATTGCTACGTAGAGGATGTTTTCAGTGGCTCCGACGAGAGCTCTCGTGGCGTAGAGAAGAGGTGATGTTGGGAGAGATCGGAAAGTCTTGGAGACGAGTGAGAGGATTGGATAGTGACATCTAGGGACGCGAGCAAGGCAACTGAGAGCAACGTCTTCTGATAACAACGGAATCAATTGCGCCGGTGATTTTGTTTCCGGTGGTTCGTCGCCGGAGCTCGTTGTAGCCGCCATTGATCCGTTTTGATCAGTCTTTATTTCCTTCTCAATTTAAAAGAGAAAATTAATTTTGCAATTATTCGGTTCGGTTCGATTCGATTAAGTCAGACAAATCCGAGAAGAGAAAGTTATTTTAGAAACTAAACCGTATTTAAACCGATATGATTGTGCCGTTATCTACAAGTGCTGACGTGGCGGGAAGCATGATCTCGTGGTTTGAAAGAAGCCACGCGCTTCCTCGTCTTCCCTTCGTCCTCCGACGTTTCCAATTGGGAGAAGAAGAAGACGACGATGAAGCATTTATCTGATTCTGGGTCTGTTGAAAATCAAAATTTTCTTGAGAACTTTTTTTGAAGAGTTATGATTGCATTAGCTGCTTCTTCGTTGGGGAATACACCGATTGCTTCGTTTAACCGTCATTTTAGATTCCGGTTACATCCACGAAACCCTCTGATACAAGCAGCGGTTTCACCTTCGTCTTCTTCTTCTTCTCCTACTGCTTCATCTGGCTTTGATTTGAGTTCTCTCGAATCCGCCATTAACAAGGTCAATTCAGTTCACAACCTTTACATGCTTTACTTCTTGATTCGATGAACTCTGCAGTTAAAACATAATTCTGAAAGTGGGATCATTTGTTGATGCAGAAAGATAGTAATGGTGTTAAGGAAGCTCTCGATAAATTGAGTGAAGAAGGTTGGGCTAAGAAATGGAGCTCCCAGCCGTATCTTTCGCGCCGTACGGTGTATATCGATCTCTCTATCTAAGCTTATCCTTACGATTTGTTAAAACCATCGATTAGTCGATTAGTCAGTAAGAGTGAAGAAGTGATGTGTCTTTTTTTTCTTGTATCAGACATCACTGCGGGAGCTGACAACTCTCGGTATCAAGAATGCAGAGACTCTGGCCATCCCTAGTGTCAGGAACGATGTAAGGTTCTGTCTTGTTAAGCCTATCTTTGGCAAGAATTGATTTATTGAGGTTTGTAGTGTATGTTAATTAAGGTTCTCTGAATTCTGATTTTAAGTTTGAGTAATGCAGGCGGCTTTTCTTTTCACAGTAGTCGGATCAACTGGGTTCATAGCTGTACTTGCCGGCCAACTTCCCGGGGTAAACTTTCAAATACGCTATTTTCTGTGGTGTTTAAGGCCATGAAAAGTCTTTGGTCTTGTCTCATTGATGTTCAGTAGTCTGTTCTTTCTTCTAGAGAATAGTTTAGGCTATACTATACCAAGAACTACATCCTACACTATAGACCGTGTATACCATGTCGAAATCAATGACAATATCTCGGTTTCTGTCAAGAGTGTTAGGTTCTATATGACATATGAATAACTGTTGAATCTGGACAGGACTGGGGATTCTTTGTGCCTTACTTAGTTGGGAGCATTTCGTTGGTAGTTTTAGCCGTGGGAAGCGTTTCACCAGGGTAAGAAAATAACTGAAACACTGCATATTTGGTTAGCGTAATGTACTCTGGGATACAGATTTATCTTCTGCTGTTTTGTTCTTGTAGGCTTCTTCAAGCTGCGATTTCCGGGTTTTCGACGTTCTTCCCTGATTATCAAGAACGAATTGCTGCACATGAAGCAGCCCACTTCTTAGGTACCCTTGAAAAGTTTAAATCTTTCGATTCCAAAGGTGCAATGTCTTGATTGTGTTTAAAACCTGCAACTTTCCAGTGGCTTACTTAATCGGGCTTCCAATCCTCGGGTACTCGTTAGACATCGGTAAAGAACATGTCAATCTCATTGACGAGAGACTAGCTAAACTAATATACAGCGGCAAGCTTGACTCAAAGGAGCTCGATAGGTAGAGTTTAGTTAAAGAGAAAGAAGAATCAGAGATCTCAAGATTCTCAACCCATTGAATCTTCTTTGGTTTTTCAGGTTGGCTGCTGTTGCAATGGCTGGACTTGCCGCCGAGGGTCTGAAGTATGACAAAGTAATTGGCCAATCTGCAGATCTCTTCTCTCTTCAGGTCCTCTAGTTCATTTTATCTCATCACTCACATGTTCACTTGGTAGCTCAGGTTTTAGTTATTACAGCTTCTTCTTTTTTTGTCTCCTGCAGAGATTCATAAACAGAAGCCAACCCAAAATCAGCAACGAGCAGCAGCAAAATCTAACAAGATGGGCTGTAAGTTTCTCTTGTCATCTCTCATACATGTTTTTTTCTAAAGTATTCATGAACCTACATGTTATGTTATGCAGGTTCTTTACTCTGCTTCTCTTCTCAAAAACAACAAGACCATCCATGAAGCTCTAATGGCTGCAATGTCCAAAAATGCATCTGTTCTTGAATGCATTCAAACCATTGAGACAGCTTCCTAGATGAACAATCTCTGTTATCTCTTTAATCGATACAACTACGTCCCATAACAACACTCAATTGTTTCACATGAACTTCCATATCTTTTATATATATATATAAAGACACAAAAGTTACAGACTTTCATTATCATCTTCAAGCACCATGAAGAAGAGCAAACTATACTATACTATTATAGATGAAAGTGTACAATAGTAATACATTTGAGAGTGGTATTTATCATTTATGAACTTAAAGATCATCAGACCAATCACTAGGCTTGGTATCGTAGAACAGTCCATCAACGATCTGATCAACCAACGAGTCAATGAACGAGTTGCAACTCACTGTAAAGATCCGTCCGACTCTGTTCCGAGAAATCGTTAACCAAGCAAACATCGCCGCGCATCCCATCGCGGCGAGACCAGCTCCAATAGCTTCACTCAATCCTTCCACATCTAGTTTCTTAAACAACGAGTTCCCCGTAACAATCTCCTCCGTCACCGTCACCGCAAATACAATCTGAAAACAGTAAATTTACGAATTAAACCGACTAAAACCGAGATCGAGTTTCTAATTTAAGGTTTAGTGTCTAATTACCATGGCGAGTCTACCGGAGATGGTTTCGAAATCCTGACTCTTCTTCGAACTCTCTATGTAATCCGTAAGCGTCTCAAAAAACGGAGACGCTAACTCAACATCAGATCCTCCTCCTCCACCATCTCCGCCGTCCTTTTTAGCGATGACCATATCAGATCCATAAGATCTCAGCGTGCAAAGCCTTGGTTGGAGCACGATCTTCCCGTTCTCGGCTAAATCGCCACCTCTTGGTCGTTGCTGGATCTGAATCTGCTTAATCGGTTCCGATGATTCGCATCTAGGAGCTCTAAATCTCGGTGACGGTAACTGGTATCGAATCGCTCGCGTAGCCATAGCCATTTTCTGATGATCCGAGGAATCTTTTGAGTAAAGTGAGAATTTGAGGGGGAAAACAAAAAGAGAAATCTACATGGTGACGAAAGTGTACACGTCGTGTCGTTTATTGTGAGGTGTCAAGATATTGTTCGACGTGGCTCCGTTTTCCCTCAGTAACTTGCTTTTCAAACAAAAAATGAAATTTAGAAAAATACGTTTGAACTACGTGTCGTTTTGCTTTTATCCATTCGAAAGCTGAATGAACCAGATTCATTTCGACCAAACAATTTGACTCTTCTTTTTATCGATGTTTAGGTTTAGGTCGGTCCATTTCGGATAAAAGGGACAAACAAGAATAATGGATATGGATATGAATATTTGGGATACACTAAAAATTACCTACTAAATTAGAGAAAAAATAACTGAACAATTGTTGTTGTTGCAATGGGACCATCTGTTGCTGCTGTGATTGTTATTATGTACTCTGTTGCAACAATGGTGAAGCTTCCTGTAAATCAGCAACAACTAACATGGTACAGATGAGATAATTCTAGTAAATCCATAGCAACATTCTGGACTCCCATTAGACCATTCTTAGCCAGATTTTGAGAAAAATTAAGTAAGCTGTATTTTGCAACTGTAGTCATTACGTTAATAGTACTTTTTACCTTGGGACCAACTGAGATGACGATGAGGACGTATTTAGAACAGTATTTAGAACGGAGATCTCTTGTTTGGTAACCACCGTCAGCTCTTGTATCTCCTGGTTGGGTGGGATCATCTTTGTGGATGGATTCTCATTCTACTAAACTGTAAATCCATCTTTGTGGATGCTTCTTTCGTGTTGAATGAAAAAAAACTCCTAAGCCGAAAAATTAGTTGAATTTGGAAAAGAGATCATGCGATTTCATAGAAAGAAAGAAAAAAATTGGATTTCTTATGTGTGATTTTGGTAGCAAAACCACAATACACAGAATAATGCATTTGCTCATAGTATACTCAAAACATAATATTTTTAGGTTTTATAACAATCACTCAAGAGCTGATTGTAATACTTCTTCTAGACGCTTCTCCGCTGCTTCGTATTGCCTTTTCTTGTCTTCGAATTCTAGTGTAGCCAAAGCTTTATCCGGAGGCAAATCCTGGTAGCTTCTCAGAGCATCAAGAACGGGTTTAGTCATCTTCTCCAATTCCGTTAGGTGCTCTGCCATTTCTACTAACACTTTTGTGGCTGATCTCAGAGATTTTGATTGACATATTGGATGCATAATCCTGACGTTCCAACCATTCAATGTCAGAGTCCTTGTACATCTTTATGTACTCTTCCTCCTTGATTGCCGTTACTTCCATATTTGTTTTCCAATTTTCCATGCGTGATTCACAAGGAACTACTACATCATCTTCTAGTTGCGCAAGGATTTTCTTTAAATACGTTAGCTTTTTGTATCGCTCTAAATACCTAAATCTAAAAATCCGGCCGATATATGAAAAAAGGAAAAAAAAAAAAATCAAACGTGAATTAATTTGTATGTATTAACCTGAAACACTTTTTTTATAAATCATCCTAAAGAACAATATTACCTCCAAATCCATCCTCATATACCTCACCACCAAAAGGACCCACGCATATACACACATATCAATATGATCATATAATCACATATCAATCCACAAACTGAGATCGATCAAGAACGCATTTCTCCGACCATATATTACATCAAATCATACTCTTACGAAGAAGATACTAAGTTCTGGTCCATTATTTCCTTCGGGACTCAACATATAAAATGTCTCTGAATCTTTAGACCCAACGACTCGTTCGAAGTAAGCCCTCATGTAAGCCATCTCCGAGTCTGGTCCTTCAAACTCCGTGTTCCCTGGCAAAACTCCGGCACCCATCGAAACCGGTCTTAATAGCTCCATAACGTTGAGGTCTTCCTCCGTCGCGTCACGTTTCACACCGTACCCCGTTTTCTTACCGTTACTAAACATTGTCCATAATGGCTCGTCCATGATCTTGATCTTCTCTTTATCACCTCGTTTCTCTGTCTCTAACGCGATCCTAACCATCCCTCCGCTAAGCTCTTTTTGTAGCACCATTGTTTGCATTGCGAGCTCGACGACGAGAGATGGTAAACATCTAGGGCTTTCTTGAATCGAGAGGCTTACACGGCCTTTACGGTATCCGAATAAGGTTCCGGTAACTCTTGATCCGCTTGACCCGCTTCGGTGCTGGTCAGGTAAGCTACCGCCGGGGAGGACCGGGATTTTGCAAGCTGCCGGTGTGATGATCGGGAAAGATCGGAAAACCGAACGAAAAACTCGGAAGACTTTTTTGCTTTTCTTCTTGTGTTGATGAGATGGTTCGAGTAACGTGACATGTTGACGTGGAGCCGGAGATGGAGACGGTGACGCAGACGGCGAAGGAGTTGAATATGAGTCGGTGGAGGAGGAAGCACCGCTTGCCCTTTGCTCCCCCATTAAAGACGGAGACGTCGACGAAGATACGACGACGTTTTTATCGAAAATCTTCTTTCTATTTTAAAGAGAATAACTAATGTAAACTGTTTTTAATCCTGTTAGCCTTTTTTGCCTTCCATACACCTTGCAGATTTTAGGATTTCTAATTTTGTTTTTGTTAGAAATTGGAATGGTTTTGAAAAAAGGTCTAAATTTTTGTGTTCACATGGGTTATAGTTTATATACGTTGTTGGTTTTAATTTGAAGTGTGATCAGCCAGCTCTATGCTCTATTTTTGAGAGTAGGAAACAAAGCTGTAAATTTCACGACATGTGAAAACAAATCAAACGAGTTTCCAAAAATAGAGAAATATATATACATAAAGTTGTAGTCGTTTGTATAGGTCAGGTCAATGTACAAGTGTAATCGGCTGTTAATCTCATATATGATATCTAAGTCCAACTTGGTGTATAGTGGATTTTGTAAGCTTGTAACAATAATTTAACCAAAAGACGGTTAATTCAATTAAGATATATATCAAAATTTGAATTTATCTGCACTGAACTATAAACTTCTAGGCTGATTTAATCAAATAAATTTATATATAGATACGGTTTTAAATATTGTTGGGAGGTTTATATGATAAAAATCAAACTGAATGTAATTGTGTCAAACTTACTATACTATTGATACATAGTACGATGAAGTACTATGGATATTCAAGTTTAGCTTATCAATGGTTTACCCAAAAAAATATGGTTACTTCAGTCTTGCATTGCATGCATAGTATTTTGTCATAGGTATGTATATTAATAGTCTGGACATAAATAGATATGATATTCCCATGAGTTCGTTGCTCAATCTGGTTTCCGGCTCGATTTGAGTCTTTCTATTATTGTTTTGGTGAGTTCATTTTCAGGTTAATATCTGCTTTGAGTTGGTTCGGTTATGTTTTTATTCATTAATAAAAATTAGTACCGAATCACCTGATTAAAATTGTGGTTTGGTATTTTCAATTCTGTGTGATACTCCTAACTAACCGTAACTACCTAAGCATTCATATTGTGACTATTCCAAGTCTAAAGAAATTAAATATGGTAGAGTTGCTTCATTTTAGAATGTGGTAGAGTTTCAATTTTCTTAACATTGCATCATCCTTTGCATCAAACTAATTAATTAGTGAATATGAATTGTATTTGGTAGTTTGGTACTGGGGACAATAAAAGACAAGTGAATGGAGACAAGAGCGATACTTATTATAAAACCAATTAACAATAATTTAATAGTTGTAAGTTGTAACGTTAATTTTCTAACTTCAAATTAAATAAGAATATAAGAAGAAGACGTCATGAATATAAGTAAATATCTAAATCAATAGTATATAATTAGCAAAAAGAAGACAAAATATAAGGCCGAGAGGGAATAATTGATACACACACATTATTTGTTTTTTTCACGAGTGACTCTCTATTGCAAATGGAACACTGGTCCAAAGAGGTATAGAGAAAGACATAAATAAAATTCCATAAGCAAAGTTATGAACAGCAAGAAACAAAAACTATATGCGTTCGCCAACACATCTCATTCAGATCAACCCAACTATGAATTTAATCTAGTTAAATATATTCAGCAATATCTTTAGACTGCACCGCCTATATACCGCAGTTTCATTTATGAATTAAAATAGGAAACAAAATTTCGTTTGATCTTTAAATTTTTTCACCCAAATATATAATTAAATTAACTGTTTATAAAAGAAGTTATTTTGTTATAGTTTTTTTTTTCTTTTCTTTTTGTTTCATCTGCAAATGGTTCAGATTACAATGAACGGCATCAATATTTTTATCTACCTATTTTGATTGTTCACGAGATTTAATTAATTAATTGATTTGGCACCCTAGTTGTTTTAGTCTTAGTTAAAAAAATTTGAATACATTTTGTTTTTTAATTTTCTTTATAAAAGGGTATTTAATGCAAGGTAGGGTGTGTGTGTAAGAACGCAGAGAAGCAGGTGAGGTCAAACTAGACACAACACTTAATGCATTGAGCAGAAGAAGAAGAAGAAGAAGAATTAAGAAGAGAAAGAAAACAAAAAACATGGAAGTTAATGGAGAAGAAGAGAGAAGAAGTAGAAGAGAAGATGAAGAAAAAGAAGATTACTACTACTCTCTTCTCAACTCTCCATGTTCTGTTTGTAACAAATTTGTTCAAGCCATATTGAAGTGTCTTGGTCTTGAGTCATCATCAATACCACCATCTTCATCATCATCATCACCATCCTTAGTAGAAGAAGAAGATTCAGGAACTGAAACTGTAAGCTCTCTAATCTCTATGTACTACAATCTGTTCTTATAATAATTATATAATCAAAGATGCATCAGAAGTACATAGTTTAGGAATTAAACGTGGAGAAAAAAGAAGTTAATTTAGGAAGCTAGGAATTAGTTAAACCCTAATTGAAAATTTGATCTTTCTTCTTTTGTTGGTCAAACACACTTAAACTAAAAAGGTTATACTACTTATATTGGACTTAATGTTAGAAGTCATGAAATTTGCAATAAATTAAACATCGTATTTATGTTTCATTATATAGGTTGAAGAAACAGGATTTATGGCGAGGATAACAGCAGTGTTAAGAAGGAGACCAAGACCACCACCTTATAGCTCAGGACGACCTGGTCAAAACAATTGATTCTGATTAACACTCCTGAAGACAAGCTTGTGTCTCTCCGTGTGGATCTTCTTGTTGTTTAAAATTCACTTATGATCTTTATTTTTTTTTACCATTTTTTTGGTTATGTGAGCGGTTTGCTTTTTTTTTCTTCTTAATTTATCTGAAATAAGACAAAATTGGTAAGACTCTTTTGTAAAATAGTTTTCATGTTTACCTTCTTAAAATACGTGAGACTTTTTTTTTTTTTTGGTATTTTTACGTGAGAAAATTATATTCATCGTTTATATCGATATTCTTCTGTTGCTCTTATCTAACTTGAGTGTAAGATTTTTTAGTTTAACACTGGGAAATTAAAAAAAAAATGATAAATGTTTTGTTATATCTATATAGGAAAACATTAGTATGTAATATAAAGTTAAAAGAGTTGAACCAATAGAAAAAATATTGCAGAATACAATCAATCAAAATAAACTACATAAACATACATTATGCAAAGAAATTTGAGAAAATTAAATAAAATACAACAAATAAAACTTATTGAACCAAAATTTTATCAGATTTTTTTAGTTTAATGAGATCCTATAAATTTGGATTTTGAGAGTATTAAGTGAACAAAAAAACAAGTGTAAGTGAACCTAATTACGAACCGGGTAACCGATTTACTGGTTTAACCCACCAAATCCGCTGTAATTCCAAAACACACTGTTGAGAAAAGTAAGAACCCAAGCGAAACAGAGAGCCTTTAAATAATTTCCATTTCATTCTCATATATACAAGAAAAAAGAGAGGCCTAGAGATCACAAGACCAGGTCTACAAAATTATCACAGACCTTTGTTTGTTTGTGTTTTTTCTTATTTATCCTATAAATCTATATAATCCTTCTTCCTTTGCTCCCATCCTAAAGATCTTTCCTTCTGTGTCTACTACATCAACAACCTGTAACCGCAACTAACCCGAGCTTCATGTGCTTCTTTTGTGACCATCATCGTCTTCTTCTTCTTCTTCTTCTTTATCTCTTATAACATCTATCACCGTAGCATTGCAGAAAAAACATCTCTGACAGTTGAGAAGATGTCTAGTTATGCAGCCATAACATGATCGATGTGAACACGGAGCAATCATTGCATTAGCCTCCCCCGCGTAGCAGATACAGCAAGTGTTGTCTTCTATATCTGTCGTGTCTTTGTTGAATGACTCTTCTTTTCTTTCGGGTTCTTGCGATGAAGCCCGGTTTATGAGATGGCTCAAGAAGTTCTCAAGCTGTCCAAGTTTCTTTACATAGGCATCATCCCCGCTTACACAACCGTCCTGAAAATGTTTTTGAAAAGCTGTGTCAGTAGGAGAAGCAAACGAGCAGAAACTAGATTTAAGAGCTTACGTACCCAATTATATTCCAAGAGATACTGAAACCCGTAATAGACTGTATCGGGACAGTCCATGCTTGCGAAAAGACCAATTACATCATGTTGTTGCTTTGGTTTTGAGTCTTCACTAGCCTCCAAGAGATTCAAGATTATACCAACCAAAGGAGCTAATAAGATCCCTCGGCTAACTTTCTCTGAAGGTTGTCCCTGCCGTCTAAGTGACCTGACAGATCTCAAAACAAGAAGAAAACAATATCAATTAAAAATTAGCGATTTCCAACAAAGTTAGAGCTATTTGGGATATTTTTGAACTTACAGATCAAAGAACTCGTCATCTACTGCTGAGGTCATGTGATTCAAGATGAAAAGAATCAACTCAGTGAGCCTACGAAGATTCGTGTCAGTCCCAGCAAGAAATGCTTGTGGCATTGCGTAAGTGCAGAATTCTAAGACCCTTGCGAGATTGCTTGAAAGCTCAAATATCACACAACATTTCCTTTGCTGAAACTCCATTACCTGCATAAAGACAAGACGAATCAAAAACCGGACAAAGAAGCAAATAGAGTACTACAAAAACTTGTAAGGGAAATGCAGAATAAGAACCACAATCATTCAGGGAAAACTATTCAATTACTACGAAAACTTAATCGATGAAAATGATCCAAGCTTATAATCTGACCTGATACTTTTCTTGCATTTCTCGCACCGAGACAGAAAATTCAGTGATGGTCCAGCTCAGTGTGTTGAATAGACGGTTAAGAAAAGTAGAAAGTAATTCACCATCATTGATACAAGCATCTCGTAGAAGCGCCTAGACGAAAAAGAAAATCAAAATCCAATATGTAGACTGAGGATCAGATAGGAACAAAGTCAAATCAATCTAACCAACCTGGAAAACAGTAGACGAAAACGAAGACTCTCCGTTCTTTAAAGAACTAAACCCAGAACCTTTGCAAAGACGAAGAAATATATTTGTGACAGGGATCCAAGATCTGTTGTCAAACGCTGCCAGTAGTGCTGCAGGCATGTGTCGAGTAGCTGCCTCATTGTTCTCGAAAGCTTCCAAGTACTCTTTGTACTGTACCAGGACGGATATTGACTGGAGAAGTAGATCTTTAAGATCTGTATTCGATATCCTTGAATCGTTGAAGTGTGTAACTACGAAAGTGATCTGGAAACCCAAGAATTTGCAATGACCATGTTAGAGCTAATCAACTAACAGTCAGCCATGAGGAAAAATAACAGACAAAAAAGATTGTGTGATAAGAGTTTAGGCATACAAATGATGAAAGTCCTTGTTTGATGAATGTTGTTGATGGGACAAACGGAGGATCGCTCTTGCGAAGCACATGGAAACAGTCTACCTGAGGAAATAATCAAAGAGATTGTAAACTTAGGGATTTCATTGAGAAACAGAGAAAACGCAACAGAATAAGTTGTTGGAAGATCTACTAACTTTGATCAAAGAGAAACTGAAACATGTTCATTTGACATTTATATCAAGAAGTACCAGAAATGTGCAAAAGCTGTTTACCAAAGATTCAAGGTAGAACTCTGGAATATAAACAAACACAGAATCCATTTTGCTGAGAACCAGAAGTAGCTGTACAACCCACATGCACAATGCATACATTCCCCTTTGCTTCCATCGAGAGAACAATGAGATGCGGAACCTGACAAAATGATTCAGAATGAGGGCAAAAATATAGATTGTAATGTTGCCTCACATGAATCATAACTGAAACCTCTTCACTACACCCTCCTTCTGGAGTTAACGCAATCCATGAGTTAAGTGAAACTTACCATGCGGAATGTCTAACACAGTCCATCACGTCTTCTTTGTAGTTGTTGCGAGCTTCCTTCAAGCGCTTTATTTGGTCACAAGAAGCCCGTTCTCTTATCTGTTTATCAGTTTCTTCAAGAAGTGATATTGATTGCGATTGGTGAGACATGTAATATGATGCCTAAGAAAAGCAGAAAGAGAACCTATCAGCCTCTCAAGCTTATTCAGGTTGTGGTATGTATCGTACAAAAAATACAACAAAATCTAATTAAGACGGGAATAATTAAAATTACCTGCTTAAAATTTGGAGCAACAGCAATATGGTATAATAGCAATAGAGCATCCAATAGTTCTTCTTCGCTTAGTATAGCAGATGAGATTCTACTCTCTTGAAGTGCAGTCCGCATAAATCTTACTGGACGATAACCAAAGTCAGGGTCAGACTGATTACTTGTGCTAGGTTTGTCGTCTATTTCTTCACTGAAACTTCCAGCACTACATTCTGCAGCAACATGAGAGGATCTCTCAGGAATGGAACTGCATCGACCACGAGAACTTTGAGCAGTATTTTTTCCTCGATCCTTCAAGGATTTAGTAAGATCGGTATCATAAGCTAAGCAACAGCATGGCTTTTGCTCAGTCGCGTGAGTTACTCTATTCTGTTCATCATCCATACAACCTTCTTCCCACCGCATTATTTCTTCTTCTTGATCATCTGTGGGGTAGGACTTCGATATATGACTAAATAGCCCGCCAAGCCTAGTAATATCAGCGCGATGTGGATCATTTTTAAGAAACAAACTCAATGGAAACTTCTGCTGACCACCTCTGTGAAGAAAACCAACATTGTGATGGACGGCTTCACTACTCTTCAGCATTGCAAAACCTTCTGACAAGAAGTGGAGTATAACTGAGAACAAAGAGACAAGAACCGAATTGCGTGTAACTCCAGAAGGGGCCAGAGTCCTATCTGCGCCTCTGTTCTTCAATAAAAGGTTCTGTAGGAATCCCCTGAAAGCTGAACCAGGAAGCTGGGGAGGTGATACAGGTGGTATGAATTGTATGACCAAGAGACAGAGGTTCCTCTGCTTCTCCTCAATCTGAATTCCAAGAGAAAGAATTACTTAATTATGTTCCTCAGATTCCAGAGGAGACTTATGCCAGCGGTTATTTATAGAAAAATAAAATAAGTCAGAAATAACCTATCATACCTTGTTAATGGCTTCAGAGAGAGCGGAGATCGTAAATCCCATGCTACTCTCGTAGGATATATCTTCAGAGGATCCAGGCCACCAAACAACAGGCATTAAGTGCTGTAAGTCATGCTTGTTGGAACTCCTGCATGACAAGAAACCTTCAAACAAAAACTCGAAATGCAAAGATCTCCACCATTGTACCATCAATTCTTCCCGTTTAAACAAATGACAAGCCAGCGCCAGATAGGGATAAGGTCCGGAGTATGGACACTCGGTTAAAATCAGTGTCGCTGTTTTGCAGCCACAAGCCAGAGCGTTTACTACATGCTCAAAGATCAAATGAGATTGTGGGAACTCAAGAAACACATCAAGAACTTTGTCTAAACTTGACGAATCATGCGGTGCTTGAGTTCTGAAAGTCTCCAAGAGGAATGACAGAAATGCACCCCGTCCTAAGTACTCCGCCAACAAAGGGTCTTGCTCAAGTATATAAAAGAACTCATCACATATGGCAGACGAAACAGGGCAAAAGAGTTCTTCGACTGAGGCAAATCTCCTCAGTCGACTTAATGTATCAGCCAATGAGCGGTCTGGCCTATCCAGCAGTCTTGAGAAGCATCGTAGTAGCTCTGTTGCAAATGAAAATCGAGTTGGAGCTTCTTGAAGAGGTTGGAAACCGTCAACAGGGTACTTAAACGGGTAAGCGCCGAAATTTAACTCGCATCTCTCACCTTGGGAGAGAGATATAGCAGGGTAATACCCAAATCCAGGTCCAAGTTTTCTAATACCAGTAAATGCAGCCCCGAGGGAGACACCATTCCTGTAGAAGTAAATCTCATCACAGTTCAAATCTATGCAGCAACCGATGACATCCCCAGCAACCCATGATTGACCATAAGGTTCAGCTTCCTTGTTCCATTTGCTTACCCTTCGACCATCAAAAGCATATGAATCATCAGCATCACCCACACCTTTCTGGTCAGTGAAAGGGCAAGCAAGTGTTGCCCATCCAAGTTGTTGAATTCCCGAGGTCTCTAAAGCGACTTCATACATCCATTTTCCTTTCCAAATACAAGCATTAGCCCTGGCGCTACTGAAAAGTGCTAAGCTCTCCAATACAAGAGGTGGCTTCACAATCCTGATATCACCACATATGCTAAACTCTTCAAGGCCAACAATAGGAGGTCCAACACCATGATGAACTACACTGATTCCTTCTCTCTGACTAACTGAAACATCCAAATCACCATGAAGCTTCGAGAACTGATTCTTAATCACAGCTCTAATCAAGCTACTGTCTACTTGACCATCCAATGGACCAACCGACTTTTCTGCTAAACCAAATATGAATTCGATAGTCCGTTCTAAAGGCCGGTGACCAGAATAATCAAAATGTGGAACAATACGAGCTTTCGAGGAATTTTCTTTAGCATCTTCACCATTCAGTAAAACAGCCAAACCAGATGAAATCATACCAACCCGTAGGCTGTCTTCAGCCATATGGCATTGATTGTGAACCAAACGCGCTTTCAACACAACCAATTACAAGAGAACCAAAGTCTGTATCTATTCAACGAGACCTCATCAGAGACAATTCGAAAATGATTCAGAAAAGCTGTGAAGAGAAGAAGAACAAAAAAAAAAGTAGCATAAGTTTCCAAAAATCAATACTTGAATCAAAAAGCTTTCAAATTTATGTGATGAACAGGGATTAACAAAAAGAGAAAGCTATTCAATTTCAATCAATTAGAAAGAAAAAAACACCAAAATCAGAACGGAAAATTCGAAACTCACCGGAGAAATTGACATGAAAAGCGATTAACCCAGAAGCCAAAATCAATCAATACCCAGATTCTTCAAACCAAAGACGGCGGACTTGTGCTAGGGTTTTTCAAATAAATTAAACAGGAGAAGACTTTTCGCTTCTTTTTTTTTCTTCTTCTTCCTCGAAGAGAGAGAGAGAGAGAGATTTTGCGCCCAATATTTTTGGGGGAACAGAGAAGAAGAATTGAAGAAAGAGAGAGAGAGGAATCAGAAGACCGGTGGCTAACACCGAACGAGCCAATGGATCATGTGGCGTGTGGGTTTTTTACCGACACGTGTCGGTGTCGATGACGTGGCTGATGACGTATTATATCGACGGTCTGGTCTGGTAACTTTTATAGAAGGAGAAGGAGGAAAGTTTACGATGCGGACGGTCTTACGTTTATTTTGACACGTGGCGTAGTAGATGTTAACGTGTTCTTAAATCAAATTACAAAATTACAAAAAGTAAACAACGCTTTTTAATTTTTCTCCTTCTGTTTTCTTTTTTAGTGTTAACATTATGAGATTTGTTTTACTGAAGATATTTCCTGTTATTTGGATTAATCAAAAATAACAAAAAAAAAGGTGCTGTAAAACTTAGCAATTTAAAGGTAAAGTTAAAAGAATGTTAGTATCACCACTAACTAAAGAAAAAATCACAAAAATAATATGGTATTGTTTGAATATTCTTTTTTTTTTCATTTTAGTGTTAGTATTATGAGATTTTCGTGTAAAATTTTTGCTAAAAACATTGTTAAAAAAAATTAGTTTTGTTTATCGCTTTTAAATAGTTATTATTTTTAGTTTAAAAAAAAAAAATATTATTGTTTATTATCAAAGATGATTTGGTTTCGACTACCCGTGAAATTTTCGAATGTGATTACAGTTGTCGAATAGCGTATTTACTGTATTTTATTTAAGTGGATCTAAAATATGATATAATTATGATTAATCTAAAAAGAAATGTAAATTTAAGTTATATATCACTTTTGTAAATAATTTCTCTCGGAATTATTTTTTTTAAGTCCTTAATAATATCTTATGACAAAAAAAAAAATATGAATCTAGTTATCAGGTTTCCTTGGTAAAGAAAAATTTAGATGTAAGTTTCCTATTTGTAGATTCTATAATCATAACGGGTTTCACAAACAATTATAATACTGGTATCATTCGTTGACAAGAACTAATAATAATCTGGAGTTGACTTAATTAGAAAACTTTATTTGTAAATCAATTGTCAAAAGCCATTCGTATATTCTTAATACATTATGCAAATTAAAGAAGAGTGTTACTATAATGTATGCACGAAAACTATTCAAGTGGATGTAAAGACGATTGAAATCGACGGAACGTGACGGAGCAGTTGTTGACAAGTCACCGGAGCTTTTGCAAACTTCCGATAGACACACGACCTTGTCAACGACCTGAGAGTATAAATAATTGAAAATATCAACTCGATCTCTAAACACACCACGTGGAAAGCTATGAGACCACTGTCGGCTAATGACTAATAAAAGAAGTATCGTGCACGTGTTCCACGTTGATCAACAGCCACTTCACTGGCTGATGTCTCTGTTATTCAGATAGTGACTTAAGACGGCATTATATTGTCTTCAAGGGAAATATTAAAACGCTGCGTTTCCGTGTGATGGAATAATTTTGCAACCGTTGCCACTTTTACTTTTGGGAATTTGGTTGAACAGCAACTTGTTTTTTTTTTTTTGGTAAATATTTTTGGTTGAACTTGTCATTCAATGTAGCAAAACTTAGTAAAAATGCTACAAAACATAAAGATTTTCAAATGTGCCAAACCTCAGCTCTATGGACGATTTCCCTGTTCTAACTATACTAAAATGCATAGTTTTGGTGTAGTGATTAACAAAAATATGTATGGAATATAATCATGATGATAATGATAATGGTAAGATTATGCTTTTACTTTTGATTAAAAGCTAGTGATATGATTTGCCTCTTAATTTGAGTAGATGATTTTCAATGTTTGGTACTATTTTCATTGTTTTAGTGGGAAGAAAACAAAGAGATTTGGTGTTCAATGTAGCGTTAGTTAAGTAGATGAAAAGAGATACGTTGATGCTAATGATGATGTTATGATGTTTGATACTTTATATGTTTAATCATCATATTATCATTAATATGCTTTGTTTAAATGGTGATCTTTATGCTCTGTTTTGGCTTCTACTATATATATATGCTGTATTTTTCTATGGGAAAGCAAAGCATAAGTAACGACAGTTGAAGTCCAAGTAAAGTACTAGATTGTTTCATGCCCATTGTGCAAGAGCCATATTTTATTTATTAACAAAACATCCAACTGAGACTGGAGATACATAAAAGCTTGGAACATAATCCACTTTCAAGTGTTTGCTAACCACCGAGTGAGACAATGAACCAATATGTTATCAAACAAATGTGATAAACAAATACAAATTCTCCAATCGATTAGGCAGAACCGCAGCATTAGCTAGTGGATAAATCAAGAGTTCAAGAATCGAACACACAACATTCATTAACTTGTGTCTTGATGATGTCAAATTGTGAATCATGACTCAAAATGTATTACAACCATCATCATCATTAGGCCTCAATGCATCTCTTGTCTATGATCTAAAACGTATAGACAACACAAGGAACAAGCCGCCATGAGTGATCTGAGACAACTTTCCTTAAGGTAAGTAAACTGGTCATGGCATTTAATGCTTTTGAGTTTCAGAGTCTGGTTGATGTATAAGGGAAGATTTTTAAGTTTAGATAAGGGAAGTTTCACCCAAATATCATCTTTTGGTGTCGATCGATATTTCATATTTGATATTTTGTCCCACATTTTTGTTGATAATGTCAATATTGATATTATTTTATGCATGAGGTCTTGATATCATAGTTCAATTTTCGTTTTAGTCAAAATTGATGACTTTTTATTTTTCATTTTTTAAATAACTAATAGGTTCTAGGCCTAGGGGATTTGGTATTATGTTGTGCTTATATATAGGTTAATTTGTTTATATTCTTTTCAGATATAATCCTATTAGAAGATAGCATATTCGATATAAGTTTGTTTATGATTCTTAAAGTATATTCTCCTTGTATATAGGACGATCGTAGATATCACTAGATATGGGGAACTGTAATGCCTTTATATTGAAATCAATAGAGAATGATCTCCTCAACGGAGACTTTCATTAGCTTTCAAATCCAACATACTTATTAAGTAGGGCTCCTTCATCTTTTTCTTTTCTCCTCCTCCATCGTACGATATGTCTTCTCCAGCAGCCTCCACCACCAACGAGCCACGGCACGAGAATATTCATAGAGTTTCGTCGTCATCGTTATTCTCATTAGTAAAAGGACTCATAACAGGTTTACTCCAAAGTCAACTCATGAGACGAGCTATAAACTTAATCAACCGAAACCCTAGACCATACGATATTGCCGCGGACCAATCTTCTTTGTTGTTTTCGTCATTACCTTATGATGTAGTTTTGAACTGCTTAGCTCGTGTCTCCAGACGCTACTACCCAAACCTCTCTTGTGTTTCCAAAAGCTTCCAATCCCTTGTGCGTTCTCCTGAGCTTGCACATATGCGATCCTTAATAGGCAAAGATGATCCCGTCGTTTATGTTTGCTTTTCCGATACTAAGCCTTTTTTGGGCAGGAGACTTGATTGGTTTACTTTGAATCCAAACGAGAAGAAAACAAGTGTTCTTAACTCATTTCAGGTTTTTTCTTACTATATGTTGTATTGTCCCTCCGTCTCCATAGGTTCAAAGATCTACTTCGTTGGAGGATGCATGTACAAATGTTTGCCGGGCCTATTGATCTTTGATTCCTGGTCCGGCGAGTTGTGTGTGGGTCCTAGCATGAAGGAGGCTCGCATGTTACCGGGCGTGGCAGTAGTAAATGGGAAACTATACGTAATGGGAGGGTGCCGCGAAGACCAAATCCAAGTGGAGGTTTTCGACCCGAATTCACAAACTTGGGAAGTTGGACCTTTAAGTTCAGATGGGGAAGTCCGATACGGAAAAGGGTTAATGCGATATGGAGCAATTGTGACTGAAGCTGTAGCATTGGAAGGGAAGGTTTATTGTATGAGTTATAAAGATGGGAGTCACATAATCTACGATACGAAAGATGGAAAATGTGAGACTTTTTTGATGGCAGATGGAAAGGCATGGAGGAGAGGTGGAGTGTGTGTGGTAAACAGTGTGATCTATGTTTATTACATTAATCTTGGGGTAATGTGGTATGACCCTAAAGATAAGGTATGGAGAGAGGTTAAAGGTTTGAATAAGCTTGATTATAAATCAATTGACATGGTTGGGATGGTGGATTGCAATGGGAAACTTGGGTTTCTGTGGGGAAATAACACGAGAGAAATTATTAGTGGAAGAACCGAGAAGAGGATTTGGTGTGAGATGATCGTGTTGGAGAGGAGTGGAGTAGAAATCCATGGAACGGTCGAGTGGTCTGATCTCGTTGGATTTGTTCCTCATGACTATGAAATTTGGCGTTGTCTAGGTGTTTCTTATTAAAACTTAGTTTATGATGGTAATGGTGTGATGACGTTTTCTTACTTTGTGAATTACCATATTACTAATATGTTGCATTGGCTGAGCAGAATTGTGAGCATCACAGATTAAACATGATTTGCATCTTTGGTTGCTTTTCATTTTTAATATAGCACTTACGATAAATAGGTACCTATATACCAAAAACGTGTATTTGAAAAACAAAACAAGCTTTTAAACTTACAAAAAGTAACTGAAGGTTATAAAATATATAATCCTATTTACCATGACATTTGGCGTTGTCTAGATGTTTAAACAGTTTTTCTTGTAGTAGCATTTCTGATCAAAACTATAAAAGAGATGCTTATGATAGTAATGATGTTGTGAAACGTTTTCTTACTTTTTGTATGACAATTTTATTAATATAGCGTCTTACTTAGCTAAAAAGTTGATGTATGACAATTCAACAATAGAATTGTCTACTCTAGATGATCGACTGTTGTATCTGAAATCTAGATATACAAGTTTCTATGCGATTTTGGGCATTTCAGTATATGTCATCTAAATTCGTATCCAACTTTACGTGGTTCATGACTTGTCGACTTAGAGTAGGATTAGAATAGATTTGGCAAGCTAGTTTTACACCACATGTCACGGGAATATCCGTGTGAGTAGGTTGGCTCAATGATATTGAATTATTGATATATACTTACTCCAAGACTTGCCCACAACAAGTGGAGTTTAGCTTTTAATACGAGTCCCTCGGCCATGATTAGGGGTTTGGGGAGAGAATTAACGTCTGATCAAGAAAATATCAGAGGAGTAATTAGGAAGAAAAATCCAATCGAAATGTACAAGATTTGTCTAAAACACAAACAACACAATCATAATTTATCCTTTTTGATAATTTTACAGGATTTAATCACGCAGTAGTGTACAACACACAGTAGCTTTGCGATGAGCTTGGTACACCATCTCTTCTTTTCCCGCTCGCATCGACCACAATCTAGCCGTGGTGTCCGATGATGCTAATAGTACAAAGTGAAAACCAGTTTAAATACTCTTTTGTCTCACACAAGTTTTCCAGTGTAAAGAGATTAAGTAGTACCTGTTACAAGATATTCTCCATCCATTGAGAAGTCACAGTCCCATACCCATCTTTCATGACCTGTTAAATGATATTGATGAGAGTGTAAAAGAGAACACATACCCCTTTCAGAAACACGGAGAGACCATATACCTGTTAAAACTTTCTCAAGTTTGAAACCATCAAGGTTCCATATTTTGACTGTTTTATCAGATGATGCGGTCGCTAGATATCTGCTAACAAATATATAAGACCTTACAAAAAGAAAGAAGACAAAGAAAACAGGTTGCAAGAGAAAGAAGAAGAAACACATAATTACTTGTTTCCAGGAGAAAGGAGACATTTAAGGATGTGGCTATTATGAGCTTGTAGCTTATGAAGGGGCTCAAACTCGGTCATCGTCTAGCAAAAAACACAATCAAATTTTTAAATGACATGAACAATTATTTCAGCATAATGGAAGAAAGAAAGTTTTTCTTATGATTAGAACAGTACTTGTCTTTCACACAAGGAGCGCCATACATAACATGTTCCACGGTCGTTAGCAGCAACCACCATTGTCCCATCCCACATAACCGTTAAAGACCGTATAGGTGTACCGACTTCTGGTACCTATATATAGTTATACACCAAAGTAATATTATATATCTACAGATTCTTAGAAAATGTAACTAGGATAAAGAAATGTACCAGTTCACAGCTACACAAATCTGCTCTGAGATCCCATACACGTATATTACCGTTTTGGTCTCCAGATATCAATTCAGTCTATAAAAAAGGATAACAAGTAAGACAACTAAGCCGATTGCTACAAAACAACACTAAGATATGTACCTGATTTGGGTGTAAAACAACTGTGTTAACTGGTGAAACACTTCTAAACTCCCTTTGGCATTCTCGAACCCTGCATTTTCGGTTCACGGGTCAAATCAAAATGAGCATTGAGCTATATATAGAAGAGAGAAAAAAAAAACATGAATGTGCTATATACCTCAAGTCCCAGATCTTAACAGAGCCATCTTCTGACCCTGAATACATCATGTGTCCAGTATATTGGAATCCTACCGCCATAACATTTTTGGTGTGTGATACAAAATTCCTCACCTAATGTGCACAAAGACTCCATCAAGATCATTCATATATTCAATCAAAAGGAAAGATAAACAAACAAAAACCACATCAAAAAGAAGGATATTTACAGGTATATGAGGGTTGTAGGATCTGAGATCAAAGAGTCGTATGTGAGGATTGCAAGCTGCTACTAGTTTACCCTTTTCAGGGGTTAGCTCAAGCCTATTCACATGCTGAATATAATACAAAAGTTTCAGATGAAATGTCAAAAAATTAAAAAATGCATATGTCACAGAGATTTTAGTGTTGAGAAAACACACACCAAATCAGGATAGCGAAAGGAAAAGTAACAGCGACCGGTTCGGGCTTGCCATAATCGGATGGTTTGATCATGGCTTGCTGTTGCGAGATACACGGGACTATCATCCGGTTTGTTTTCAAACATTATTTCTTCAACAGAAGAAGACTAGGGTTTCGCAAACGTTTTTTTTTTTTTTTCTGACAATTTGGGGATTTATGCTGAATTTCAGACCAAAAACAAACCTTTATTATATTAAAATACACTATTCATTATCTTTCCCTTTTTTGGTCAAATATATTAATTATCTTAAATATGCTTCAATTTTATATATATATATTTTTTATTCCTTCGTATTTAAGATATTTTTCCTAAAAAAGTGAAAAGGAAAAAAAAAGAAATTTTAAATTGCTGAGAAAAGGACAAAAAAAGGCAAAACAAAAAAAAGTATCAGTTTATCTAAATCCAAGTCAATATTCTAAATTATAATCCTATATAAATAAAAACTCTTAGTATTCTTATGTTAATATGTTTGGTTCTCCTAATAATAAAATCTGAAGCCAAAACGATATGTCTCCTTCTTCGAAGAAGTTTAAGAAACAATCTTCCTCCAAATCAGTTAAGCCACCGCTAGAAGATAACGATCCGTCCTTGCCATCGTTTACTTCATTGCCCGACGAAATCGTTTTGGACTGCTTGCAACGTGTCCCAAGAAGCTATTACCTAAACCTCTGTCGAGTCTCCAAAACCCTAAGGTCCCTTGTTCGGTCACCTGAGCTCTCCCGTTTGCGAACTCTCCTCCCAAAGAATTCTGTCTACGTCTCCTTCAGCCAAAACATAATCAATGTTCCACCAGATACGATCTACCGTTGGTTCACTCTTAAGAAGAAGACGATGAAGACGGCTATGAAGACGTTTAGGTATAAATTGGTCAAGATTCCGATTCCGTTCCCTTCTCATCATTCTATGTACAACTCTTCCGCGGTTGGGTCAGAAATCTACTTCGTAGGTGGATCCTTCGAACCGATGTCGGAACTCTGGATTCTTGATACTCGAACTGGAATGTTTAGACAAGGACCAAGCATGAAGGTTGCTCGCACGGATGAAGCATCCGTGGGAGTAATCAATGGAAAGATATACGTGATAGGAGGTTGTGAAGACAAGATACAAGTAGAAGTTTATGATCCGAAGTCGCGGAGTTGGAAAACTACGAAAGATCCTGAGGAGAAAACGCAGCGCGGATTGATGACTCGGTTAAGTGCGGTGTCGCTGGATTGGAAGGTTTACACTGTGGAAGTTGGGAGAATCGGTGTGTATGATCCGAGAGAAGGTAAAAGAAAGGAGACATTGACAATCCCAAGTGATATCGTATGGTGTATGTGTGTTGTTAATGATGTGCTCTATGCTTGTTATTTTCAGCAGGGGTTGATGGGTTTTGACGTAAAGCGCAAGGTATGGGTTAAAGTGGTTGGTTTGAAGACACTTAATGTCAAGTTTGATGTCTCTGTGATGGCGGAGTACGATGGAAAGCTAGCGATTTTGTGGAGTGAGATTGATCAAACGAAGATGGAGAAGGGATTCGCGGGACGATCGAGTGGTCTGGTATTGTGGCCACAATGACAAATATTCATTGTGAGTTTCATAATTGTTTAGTTGTTTCTGATTGATAGTGTTTTGTTGCACCATCAGAAAACTGGTTTAACAAAATAGTTTAACCAAATTTGTTTAACTCATGTCATCACTATCAAAAGAGGAATCTAAAAATTAAACTATATGTATTCTGCAGTTAGCTAAGCAAACAAAATCCATATACATAGCAATGTTCTTTGATAAATTACCATATATATACATTGGAAATGACTTGGACAATAACCCTTTTAGCTGTTTAATCAGTTGTTTGTCGCTTGTGCATCCAATTGAATCGGCACCGAGTTGATTGATTATTCAGAATTCCCATCTGAAAATGTTTAGAAAAACGTGCAAAGATGAATCAATTTTTGATTATGGGCATTATGATCACAAGTGTAAGCTTATAGACGAACTGGTCAATATAAAATGTATTCAAGAAGCATTTACTTTTATGCATTGTTTAGTTATTTCTCATTGATCAGCTCATATGCTTTTATGTGTTACATACTCTTCTCCATGCCACAACGTAACTTATTCCATGTAATGTCTATATCATTGAACAAAATTAGAATTTCGGTTTAAGATGGTAGGGATTCTATTTTGAAGATTTCAGGTCTAATATTGTGAAGGTATGGGAAGTGTTTGTAGTCAAGTGGTTGGTTTACCTCTGCGACATATCCCACCTACATTCGACTATACTAAATCAAGTTATCTCTTATAGACGGTGTAGGAATTAGATTATGAATCGGTTATGACGATCCATTAAATAATTTATTTAGCAAATTAAAAATAAATAAGGTTAAAAATACATGAGTAGTAAATAGGGACACATAAAAAACAAATGATCCCTTGTCTCCAAAATGTGTTAACAGAGAATGCAGTGTAAAATAGTTTGCGGGTTCCATTTGATCAGCTTGTCACCCGTAGCTACTCTGTTTTTCCGAACTAGCCATACGATGAGTGAATACTTCGGAGTCGAGTACTTGAACCAGATTCCGTTGTAGTTCTCTATTAGTGACTTTGCTGTGCGTATCTGCAACCACATTTCTTTTGTGTGAAACACTTTGCGATAATGGTCGTTTTGTTTTTCTTTAATTTTATATTTTGCATAGACAAATATCTTTGTTCAAAATTCAAATATAGTTAGTGTAATAACTAACGTCAAGATTGTTTTTGGTAGGCTGAGGGGTGAAATTGTCAACCCGATTTTATTAAAGAAAAACTACGAACAATTACATCAAAACTGCTTTAGGGAACAATCTTCCGTTAGCGTCTTCAACCAAAAACAAATGAACTTCCTCATGACACATCTCAAAACAATGAAACCTTAAAGGCAAAGAAAAGCATAGTTAGCTAACTCGTTGGCTAAACGGTTAGCTTCCATATACACATGTGACATTTGACATTTAGACTAACCAGTTTCTAGTGAAAAGGTCTTGATATAAACGTATCAAGAATGAACAGAGGATGAGCATTGCTGATCTCTGTGCTTAGACAACCCACCACCAATTTTAAATCCAAATCTAACTCTACTTGTCGAAAGCCCTTATCTCAAGCAATAAGCAACCCATAACTAACGTCGAGATAACCATTATGGAACTCTGAAAAAAAAATTCATTTACTAAAATCTATGTGGTTACCAATCATTATCCAAATATAACCAAGTTTGAAATCCATTTTTCTCTACTATATAAACACCAACTACCGCTTGTTCATAATCCCACAGAGCCAAATTCCGATACAATCAAATAATATAAATACCATAAATTGAATTCCTAATCGGGGTTCCTTCTATAAATTTATTTATTTGATTTATTGGAAAAAATAATAATAATATGGGGATGTCAAAAAGTATCAAGGTTATTGTATCTCTTGCTCTCATATTATTTTTGGCCCTTGCAGCAACCAAGGTTGAAGCCACAAGATACATAAGTTATCGTGGTATGAATCATGGAGATCATGCTATACATTGTGACAAAGCCCACCCTAACACCTGCAAGAAGCAAGTAGCAAATCCTTACAGGAGAGGATGCGGAACAATCGAACGTTGCCGTCGTGATACAGGTAGAAAATGAATCAACCAACCCACCCAAGAGCATAAAATATTGCATCAACACCTTTGGTTAAGAATGTGTTAACATGTTTCTCATTGGAATACCTTCGTTATCTGTATACACACTTCACATCCTCATATTCATTTGTTAATGAGATTGTTTTGGCTTTGTAATTGATTGTAATTATATTATGTTATGATCAATCATATTTAAATATATTATATCCAATATCTCGAGCTATTGTCTCTTTCTTATATGCATTTGAGCAATTATCATACTTCTTGCCACAATAATATAACAAGAACTATGGGAATATACAATAATTATATATTGATCCCTATGATGGAATTCAAAACAGTATACCCAATTTGAGACACAATATATCGAGCTTTTGTCTCTTTCTTATATACATTGAATTCCATCTCTTCTTTGGAAGTTAGCAAGTTAGAAGATTCACATTTGGAAGCAACTCTCCTCCTTCTCTTCTTATGAAATATCAATCTTAAATCATTTTGTTACCGGTGACAAGGTAAAGCGTTTTCCTTTCTTTGTTATTTTCATTTGATTAAAGCTCCATATGAGCTATCTCATTTTCAATCTTATATTTCTCTTTCAATAAACTCAATGAACACAATTCTCATTTCTTTAGAAATGTCAACATCATGCTCTAGATTCTCATACAAAATTAAAAAAGTCTTAGTAAAACATATTGAAAATTGTGGAAACGGCTGCATATAGACGTTGTCTATGACTATGATATCAATCAATTGTATTCATTTTACTAGAATTTGTGCAAAAAAACCAAAACCATTAAATGTTTTAATATGTTATTTACTGATAACATATTTTAAAGTGTAATTATAAGAATAAATGGCCTAAAAAGGAAGCAAACAATCGTATAACTTAATTATTTGAGACTGAACTTTAGAAATACACCAATAATATATTCAATTTTGGAGAATTTAATACTAACAAAAAAAAAAAATTGATATTCCTTTTTTCCGTAAAAATTCCAATTTTTGTTTATGAATTGGTACGAATATCTAACAAATTAACGTGGAAATAAGCTCCCACATTTTTAGTTCGTCTAAGTTGTAAATATCATGATGATAAAAAAACAAAACAAAAAGTAGAAATATGCCCTAATTCCTCCTCATGTTATATATATAACTGCCTCCAACTCCGAAGAGGCGCCGCAAGAAGAAATAAGCCTTAGTTCCTCCTCATGTTATAACCATACGATGTCATCGCTTTCTTCGTTGCCCGACGATGTTGTTTTGAAATGCTTAGTCCGCGTCCCGAGACGCTATTATCAAAACATCTCTTGCGTCTCCAAAAGGCTCAGGTCCCTAGTGCGCTCGCCTGAGCTCCACCGATTGCGATCTCTCTTCCACAAGAATTCCATCTATCTCTACTGCCTCGAGACGATGAAGTTTAACTGGTTCACTCTCTCTCGGAGTGAGAAGAAGACTGCGATTGAGTATCAATTAGTCCGCTAATTACATTCCCTTCTTCCCACTCAATGTTATCTTCTACCAACGTGGTGGTGGGATCAAAGATCTATTCCATTATTGGCAGATCCGCAAAACCTTGCTCAGATTTATGGATCCTCGATACTCGAACTGGAAAGCTAACCAATGGACCAAGCATGAAGGTTCCCTTCCCGCGTGAAGCAGCTGTTTGATTGGTCGAAGGGAAGATATACGTGACGGGACTAGGTCAAGGAGAGAACCAAATTCAAGTGTTTGATCCCGAATCGCAAAAATGGACATTCGCGTCGGAGGAGAAAGTGCGATCGCTGGAGGAGAAAGTTTTTATAATGGATAATGAGAGTAGACGCTATTTCTATAATGTGAGAGAAGGTAGGTTAAAGGGGACTATGTGGATGGAAAGTGATAGAATAAGCTCTCTGTGTGTTGTAGACGGTGTGCTCTATGGTTATTTTAGGTGGGGTAATTACCGTGAATTAATGTGGGCTGATACAAAGCTCAATGCATGGAGAAGATTGAACACTCGTGATGGGAAGACACTTGAAGAAGACGTATCTTATACCATTGCAATGTCGGGATACAATGGGAAGCTAGCGGTTTTTTGGTCAGTGAATGAGTCTGATTACACGAAGAAGAACAATGAGGTTATGTTTAAATTGATCGTGTTGGATAGGGTTGGGGATGTGATTTGTGGGACGGTCGAGTGGTCTGGTGTTGTAGGCACAGTTAAAGCATTTGATTTTCTGCGTTGCTTAGTTGTTTCTCACTGATTAGCTCATATGATTTTATGTGCCGTTCCCTTCTTCTTGCCCCAACATAACTTTTTATTTTTATTTTTTTTGAACAAACTATTCAATGCAATGTCTTTATCATATTCATGGAACGAAATTAGAATTCTGGTTTAAGATGTTAGGGATTCTGATGATGCTAACTTAAATTGTTTGTCGTTGTGGAATCTTCCTTAGCTTAAAATGGTCTTATTCCTAAACTCCATTTAATAACAAAAACGTCGATGGAATGATGCTGCTGTATATATACTTAGATATGACATTGCTGAAAATGAACAATTCTTGGGTTTACTTTAGGGCTGAACATTTGTATTCACACTTTTTAGTTTAACCTAATCATTATGTCATGTCATACAATCAGCTTTAAAAAATGCATTAGCGATAAGAGGGCGATAGATTTAATGTCTAGCGCCTAAACCGCTAGACACCTAAAGCATTTATAATATATAATACTATAAATAATGATATTATAAATAATGATATTATGCATAAATATTATAAAAGTATATATAAACCGCCTAGAACACTTATTAGAACATTGCATACAACAAATAATTAAATAGAAATTAAAAATTAAACAAACAAATAAAATATATTGAGAACATAACTCCTTAACAAAATGATTAATTAATCCTATGTTCTCCTTTCAATTGACCAAATCGAAATTTACTATATAATCTAGTTAAAACAATTAGTAGTATTATCTAAATAAAAAAAATAATTCACTAAAACCTCATAAATTGAATTAGTTGTAAAATCTAAATCTTATTCTTTTATAAATCTAAACCGACATAATCTCATTTAGTTGTAAGATCTAAACCTAATCACTATTTTATAAATCCAAACCGACATATAATTTTATTTAATTGTAAAATTTAAATCTTAACCATTTTTATTATAAACCCAAAACGACATATAATTTTATTTAATTATAAAATCTAAACTCTACTCCATATTTGTAAATTCAAACCAACATATAATTTTGTTTAATTATAAGTCTAAATCTTAATCACTTTTTATAAATCAAAACCGACATATAATTTTATTTAATTGTAAAGTCTAAATTGTACATATAATTAATTTCTTTTAATTAAAATTAAAAAATATACAAATTTTGTTTTTTTAATTATTGTATGATATGACATAATAATTGGTTTAAACTAAAAGAAAAAGTGAATACAACAAAAGTTCACCTTAGGAGTGGACACAAATATTTTTACCTAAATTTTCTTCTTTTCTTCGTTCAACCAAAAGAATTATAACAATACTTTTTAAGAGTTTTGATTGTTGTTTGTTTTATTTAGTTTAGTCCTTCATGTTTAATTTTTCAATAAATTGCACCAATAAGAAAAAAGAAAGAAAGAGAAAGAGAGTTTTTGATCAGTCTGCCGCCAAATTCAACATGTTAACGTTTCTTATTTTCGCAAAATTGTCACCTTTACAGATTTTTCACCGAAATTGAAAGCTCACGAAGAGTTTTTTCATTTGAAGCTTGTAAGTAAATCTCTTTTATAATCTACAGTTTCAATGGATGCTCCGGTTCCACTCTCTTTATCTACTCTGTTAGAACTCTGCACCAATCTCTTGCAAAAATCTGTAAACAAGTCCAATGGTCGTTTCACAGCGCAATTGGTTCATTGCCGTGTTATCAAATCGGGTCTTATGTTCAGCGTCTACCTGATGAATAATCTCATGAACGTCTACTCAAAAACTGGTTATGCTCTTCACGCACGCAAGCTGTTCGACGAAATGCCTCTAAGAACAGCTTTTTCATGGAACACGGTTCTTTCGGCTTATTCTAAACGAGGAGATATGGATTCGACTTGTGAGTTCTTTGATCAGTTGCCTCAAAGGGATTCGGTTTCGTGGACTACGATGATTGTTGGGTATAAGAACATTGGTCAATATCATAAGGCTATAAGAGTTATGGGGGATATGGTCAAGGAAGGGATTGAGCCGACGCAGTTTACGCTTACGAATGTGCTTGCATCGGTGGCTGCAACGCGGTGTATGGAAACAGGTAAAAAGGTTCATTCTTTCATCGTTAAGCTTGGTCTTCGCGGTAACGTTTCTGTGTCGAATTCACTGCTTAATATGTATGCAAAATGTGGTGATCCAATGATGGCAAAATTTGTTTTCGATAGAATGGTTGTTAGAGATATCTCAAGCTGGAATGCTATGATTGCGTTACATATGCAGGTCGGTCAAATGGATCTTGCTATGGCGCAGTTCGAGCAAATGGCTGAGCGAGATATAGTCACTTGGAATTCTATGATTTCTGGTTTCAATCAGAGAGGGTATGATCTCAGAGCTCTAGATATCTTTTCGAAGATGCTGAGGGATTCTCTGTTGTCGCCGGATAGATTCACTCTGGCGAGTGTGTTATCTGCTTGTGCCAATCTTGAGAAACTTTGTATTGGGAAGCAGATTCATTCGCACATTGTTACTACAGGGTTTGATATTTCCGGAATCGTGTTAAATGCATTGATCTCGATGTATTCGAGGTGTGGAGGGGTCGAGACTGCCCGGAGACTGATAGAACAAAGAGGAACCAAAGATCTCAAGATTGAAGGTTTTACAGCTTTACTTGATGGGTACATTAAGCTTGGAGATATGAATCAAGCTAAGAATATATTTGTTTCGTTGAAAGATCGTGATGTAGTCGCATGGACCGCCATGATTGTAGGATATGAGCAACACGGTTCGTATGGTGAAGCTATAAACCTTTTCAGATCAATGGTTGGAGGAGGGCAGAGACCAAACAGTTACACTCTTGCAGCAATGTTAAGTGTAGCTTCAAGTTTGGCATCATTGAGCCATGGCAAGCAAATCCATGGGAGTGCTGTAAAGTCAGGGGAAATTTATTCAGTTTCTGTCAGCAATGCATTGATAACAATGTATGCAAAGGCGGGTAACATTACATCGGCAAGCCGGGCATTTGATTTGATACGCTGTGAGAGGGATACAGTATCGTGGACATCCATGATTATCGCGTTGGCACAGCACGGTCACGCAGAAGAAGCACTTGAGCTTTTTGAGACAATGCTGATGGAAGGACTAAGACCTGATCACATAACATATGTTGGTGTTTTCTCTGCCTGTACTCATGCCGGTTTGGTCAACCAAGGTCGTCAATACTTCGATATGATGAAGGACGTTGATAAGATTATACCTACCCTTAGCCACTATGCTTGTATGGTGGACCTGTTTGGACGTGCTGGTTTATTGCAGGAAGCACAAGAGTTCATCGAAAAGATGCCTATTGAGCCTGATGTAGTGACATGGGGTTCACTGCTTTCTGCTTGCAGAGTTCACAAGAACATCGATCTTGGGAAAGTTGCAGCAGAGAGATTGCTTCTTCTCGAGCCAGAGAACAGCGGGGCATACTCAGCCTTGGCTAACTTATACTCAGCTTGTGGAAAATGGGAAGAAGCTGCTAAGATAAGAAAATCAATGAAAGATGGAAGAGTAAAGAAGGAACAAGGGTTTAGCTGGATTGAAGTGAAGCATAAAGTCCATGTCTTTGGAGTGGAAGACGGGACTCATCCAGAGAAGAACGAGATCTACATGACCATGAAGAAGATTTGGGACGAGATCAAGAAAATGGGTTATGTTCCCGACACAGCTTCTGTACTACACGACCTCGAAGAAGAGGTTAAAGAACAGATTCTAAGGCACCACAGCGAGAAACTAGCAATCGCATTTGGACTAATTAGCACTCCGGATAAAACCACATTGAGGATCATGAAGAATCTCAGAGTGTGCAATGATTGCCACACGGCTATAAAGTTCATTTCCAAGCTTGTGGGAAGGGAAATCATAGTGAGAGATACAACAAGATTTCACCATTTCAAAGATGGGTTTTGTTCTTGCCGAGATTATTGGTGAAAATAAGGAAGATCCAAAGAATTCTCATAAGGTCTAACTCAAGCCATTGTACAGAACAGATTCAGGTATGGCTTCGTTGGAGGGAAACCAACAAAAGTTTTCCTCTTTCATTGTTTAATTGGTATGTAAGTTCCATCATCATCATAGTTATTGAGCATTAGAATAAGATGACATGGCATGTGAGTCTTTAGTGCTAAAGGAGAAGGATATAATGAACGATTGAGATATTTTTGGGAAAAGCATAAAGAGGAAATGGAATTGGAACAATCAGAAAGAAGTATAGAAGAAGAAGGAGAAGAAGAAGAGAATATGGTTCTGTTTGTTACCAAAAGCTTTTCTTTTTAGTTTTTACTAACCATTGACTACATACATACATTAATACATAGATGAAGAAAGATCTTGGTCGGCATAAAATGTATGACTTAACAGAGAGAGCCCACACTTGTGTAGCTTACGTGGCAGGTCAATTAGAGATGATCACATAGAGTCACTGCCCGTACTGCCCTAAGGATTCGTAGTAACAACTACGGGCAGCTTCACACTCTTCTCTTTCATCTCTCATCTCTCTCTTCTCCTATATCTGAGATTCTGAACAACTCTTCTTTGATCACAAATCTCACACTTTTTCCATTAATGAACAGAGCTCATTTCTTCTAGTCCTTTTCTCTTTCTTTCTTCCTTTTTCCGCTAATTACAGAGCTTTTCTTTGGTACGTTCTTCTTCTTCTTGTATCTGTTTATTTTGTTTCTTAGATTATTGTTTTGTATGTTGTCAAATATTGAAGTAGAGGACAACCTCTAAACTTGGTTGTTTCCTCTGTTTTTCATGATTCTTTCTATGATTGCTCTGTTTTGTCTTTTTTTTTTCTCGTCAATAACTTCAAAACGAAGATTGCTCCATATTTGATAAATGGACAAGAAAGTTGTCTGAAAATTTTGCTTTAGTTATTATTATTGCAGATCTAACGGTTTTCATAACTGTTAAATACAGAGTGAAGAAAGAATGGAGTTGAAAGAACAAGGTATGAGTATGAGGTTGTCTCTGGTTCTCGGTAACGCTTTAGTGCTAAACTGCGCCGCTTTGGCTTTAACGGCTACTATGCTCTCTTCTTTGCTAGAGCTCTTCTCTCAGGCAAGCTTTTTCTATTTTCAACTTTTTTTTTTTTCCTTCTTAACAAACGTTTACAAGTATTCGCGGTCGCACAAAACAACAACTTTATAAAAATAGATTTTTTTCTACACAAAAGTTTCACACAAATTTTTTTGGCTACAAAACTAAATCTTGACCGACTTGAAGCGTTACTTCATCAGAATGGGTGGTTGGAAAAATATATAAAATTAAAAAGTTTTGGTTAAATATTGTGAGGGTATGTATATAATAATAGCTATTAGTTGAGGACGGTTGCTTTTAATGGGGAATATTAAGATAGATTTTTAAAATCTAAATTATAAATTGTAGGTCCAAAAAAAATCAAAAAGGTATATTCCATATATTATGCTTCCAAGTTTTTCAAATTTAATGTCTAGAAGAAGCCCATGTCCTAATTTAGTATGTCGGCCCAATTTGTAAAATCATGTTAACTTGGTAAAAGATTGTTTCTGGTAGTGATAAAATGAATATGAAGCTGCAGGTTACTGTCTTGAAGGGTGATGTTATAGAGAATGGATATGAGGTGGTTGATGCAGTGGAAGGCAATGGAAACAATGATGATAGTGGTGATGATGGAGGAGAAGACGAAGAAGGCAGTGCAGATGATGCAGAAGGAAAGGAGACCAAGAAAGGACCGGTAAGTGATCCTGATTTGAACGGTGAAGCTGGAGATAATGATGATGAACCTGAAGGGGATGATGGTAACGATGACGAGGATGATGATAACCATGAGAACGATGATGAAGATGAGGAGGAGGATGAAGACGAGAATGATGATGGTGGTGAAGAAGACGACGATGAGGATGCGGAGGTAGAGGAGGAGGAAGAGGAAGAAGATGAAGATGATGAGGAAGCGCTTCAGCCACCAAAGAAGAGGAAGAAGTGAACAAACCGCTTTGATCTCCTAACATTTTAGATTCAAAAATCAAAACTTGTTATCGGTTTTTACCTGAAGAGGAGAGAATCTTAAGGCATCATCAGCTTTAGCTTCAACTGTGTCTTTGTTGTTCCATAAACCAAGACTTTGTTTAGTGTAACATTTTCAGATCCAATGGCACCAGCTTTCTTTTCTTTAGCCCATCATTAATGATATATGCATATCTCTATGAGGTCATCAAATGCGATCAAATTTATATAACAACTTCAAGGGTCAACTTTAGCTGTCATAAATAGTTAAAAGAAAGTTAAATCCTATTGAGTCCTCATAGAGCAAACCTTTTTCCCCAGAGGTCACAATACAGATTGCACAGAGGTCTTTAACGAATAATCACAATGATATTACTTGAGCCACAGACTGTCTATCGTATGATATCGGACAAGAGTGACATCAAACAGAAAAAAAAAGAAAGGAAGAAAAAACAATACAAAAAAAAACTAAAACGTACTGACTTTGATAGAAATGTTAAAAAGAAATCCCCAGAAACTGCATGTTTATCATTCTCATGCTCAGCCCACACCATCTGCAAAAGTTGGAGTTCAAGAAAACAAAACAAAACATAACTCTATCAAAAGCTGAAGACAAAAAGAAAAACATATGGAAACAAGAGCAATGCTCTATCTTTCTGGTAAGATAACCCCGAAAAGTGAAAACAATAGAAATCAAAGGGACAAACATAAAAAAAATGTTAAAACTCAAACTTAAGTCTAAAACCATGAGTGCAACAGCATGAACAGATGCTATAGTTTACAGTCCGTTTAAAGACGTTAGCACCAAAACCAGATGAGTGGAGAGATGGTGGACGTTCAGTTTATAAAACCCAGTGCAACACTAAAACAAAAAAAGCCAAGAGACAAAAAGAATGTAACAATATTCGTCCCCACCATCACCAACCTATAGAGAAACTAACTTCGATAAAACAAATGGCACTTGAGAAAACTGTAAAACCAGGGACAGTAAAGAAAAGAAAACAAAACATAAACCAACAAAAGGAAAAATAATGGAGAAAACAAAAAAAACAAAAGTATGGTGGGTCACATTGCATCTACTTGAAATAGAGTCGAAGCAAGATTCATGAATAATGAATTACGGCAACCGATGACAATGCTAACCTACCTCTAGAACATAATTTAGGTATTTAATTCCTGTAGCAGTTCCTCCTAGGAATATACATATTTAGGCATTTAAGCCAACTATTTGACTAGAGAGGCATAATAATGTCAGATAAAATTCCGGTACTACCACAAAAGCCTTAATCCATTTATCTACACATGACGGAGCTACAATGAATTTATGCTTATCCAAAGACATTCAAACCACAATATTAGCACAAACATTGCTACAAAACACCAAAGGTTTCAGTGAACGTACCATGAATAGTTTGAGTAGCCATGAAAGGAGGAGCCACCAGCATCCGAATCTTTACCCGTCCCTCTTTTTCCACCAGCATCCGAATCAGGATAAGTACTAGGCAGACTCTGACCTCTAAAGTAAGAACCTAGAGCTGAAAGACCAGCAGCACCAACGCTTGGATCAACACCAATCCCACCCATTTGACTAGACTGTACCATATCAGAACCCAACCCGCCATGTGCTAGAGCACCCGCTAACATCGGATACATGTAACCTCCCCCAGCTGCTGCTGCTGCTGCTAAAGCTGGATTTCCCAACATCCCAGCTCCATAAAGCGGATGGTATTGGTTCCCTAACATAAACGGCGAAGCAGCCATTCCACCACCGTTAAACACATGTTGACCTTGTACCTGCTGTTGCTGAGGCTGTCCATGATTAGCCATCGAACCCATACTAATCTTCACCGGACCAGGTTGATCATGCCCCTTTCCTGAAGCCGCAGGACCCATAGAAGCAAGCTGGCAAGTGGCAGTTCTATTAAGAATCCTCTTCTTCGGTTCTTTAAGAGCTTCTTTAGCTCCTTTCCTAGTCTTGAACATAACAAATCCAAACCCTTTAGCCTTACCAGTAGCCTTATCTATAACAACGGTACACTCTTCAATCTCACCATAACCTTCAAAGACTCCAACAAGAGTCTCGCGAGTCGTCTCCCATGGAAGACCATAAACGAAGATTTTCCTGTGTGTAACATCACGATCTGCGGCTTCTACGACGGCGGAATAGATCGAAGATCCGATTCGAGAAGCGGAACAAACTAGATCGACAAGCTGGTCCTTGGAATAAGGTTGTAGAAGCTCACGGAGCTCTTCTGGGTCGAATTCGTTGTCTGATTCGGAATCGCTAGAATCAGAGCTGGAGCTTGAACTTGAATATGGCGTTGAGGATTCTGGTTGTTGTTGTTGTTTGTTAATCTTCTGTTTCTTATCGAAATTCGTGGATTTGGATTTCACGAGTTTGCGCTTCTTAGATTTGTCTAGGGTTTTCGCCATTGTAGTAGAGGATAAACGAGTCAAGAAGCTTTTAGGGATTTTGATTTTTGATTTTTGATTTCAGTTTCCTGTTTCCCCTCGGGTCAAGAGTTCGATTTACTTTATCCTCGAGATGTCGTTTTTCCGATTTTTTCAGTTTAATTTTTTTTTTATTCGAGTATTTTGCTTTGAATATATTTTCAAATATTTAGATTATTTTTGGATTGGTTTATTTTGAATATTTTTATTATTTTACATATTTTTAAATATTTGCTTTATATTTAAGATAAGGCCTTAGATCTTTGTAGAGGTTACATGGCAAGATGCTGGCTTTAAGTTATGATGGCTATACATCAACCGGAATACCATAAGCTCCCTAACTTTACGGGGTGTGAACTTTGTGGTACTTTTCTTTTAGAGCGCCGTCAGAAAAGATTCCTGGCTAGGCAGAGGTTTTAGCCATATTGGTGGTGTCGCTCTGCTACTTGTTTATTCATTCACCAGTTGAAACTTTTTTTTCTTTCTTTTTTATCTTTATGTGTTATGAGAAACTAAAAAAATAGTCACCGAGATCTTAGAGAGGGTTTTGTTTTTGTTCTTAAGATTTTCAGAGTTTCCCCATTGGAAAGAAAAACAAAGCCCTCATAAGATCATGATCACAAAACAACGAAATCAAATGACCAAAACCAAACCAAAGTTGATTTAGCTGAAGCATACTATAGATTAATACGAGTTGATTCATATGGATGGATGGATAGCTGCAGAGAAGACCAAAAACCGAGAAACAAGATTGATCCTCTTAAGAAATCGAAAAACTGAAAACAAGATTGATCCTCTTAAGAAAACAAGCATTCGCATCATCGGTCACTGTGAGGTCATTGTGAAAATCCAAAGAAAAAAAAAAAAAAAACAAGTATGCTTTGCTACCATAACCAGAGTTATATAGAATATGAATAACGAGCAGGTAAAAAAAAGGTAAATCCAGAACAAAGCTATGTAAGGTGAAAAACAAATTGGGTCCAAGTACCGATGACCAAAAACAATCTTGAACTTAGGCAAGAAAACTTGGCAACTGATATCAAAATGGACTCTTAAATACAAAAGAGAAAGGGGCGACACTACCATAAAAGAGGAATGTGATGAAAGAGATTGAGAAGCTTATAAAAACCTATGGGGAAGAAAACAATGCTTGAAGGAAAGAAAACTCAGGTTGTTTATTCCAGAGAAAATCAACTTGAAGCTTTTGAAAGAGTCCCAAAACTTTTTCCAGTACTCAAAAAGACAGATTTAAAACAAGAATGTAAAACCATTATGTCTGATCCTACAAACGGGTCTCAAGACAACTGCAGCTGGAAGATACAGACTTTTGGCAGTTATGACATATAGTGGACAAAACTATAAATGTCATAAGCTTCTTCTCCAGCTATAGCGAACAGATATTCAATGAAAATGCGGGAAAACATAAAACCAAAAACAAGGAAAAACAAAAGAGAAAAACATACGCCATGCCACAGAAGAAAACCAGACGTGAGTTTGATGGGTAAGGAGAAGACAGAAGACCATAATGGGGGACTCCAAAAGGGAAAACAAAGAGATAGCAAACTACTTTAAACCAATATTGATCCTAGTAACTAAATCTTCTAGACAAAATGACCACATTTCACTGGTTTATGAGAACAGAGCAGAACACCAATGACAGACTTCCAGAGAGCAACAGAAAATTCATCCTTTGAGCACACATCTCCCTCAAAATGGCTCATATAGGGGTAGATACCTCGTTAAAAGAGACTATAAATAATGAAACTAAAAAAGTAGGTTTGAAACATCAGGCATAGAAAATAAAGATCCGCAAAAAAAACTCCTGCAATTCCCAAAATATCAAGTTGGAGTCGAAGATACCGGACTAATCATTAGCCTAATCTATAACTTGAAATATCAGAGAACATGGTCATACCACTTGGGTTCTCTTATCTCAGATACCAAGCACGTTCACCATCAAAACCAGCACCAGCACCAGCACCCGCACCAACACCGTTAACATTACCATCACCAACATATTGTCCCACCATTCCCATATGATTCGGTGGCATCATAGGTCCTTGATTCATCATACCCGAGCCAAACATACGATAATTCTGTAAACCAGCAACCATCGGATTACCCATCATTGCACCATACATAGGATTAAAACCAGGAGGAGGCTGAGAATGTCCATAAAAGGGCATGTTCTGTCCAGCATACATTGACATATTCTGCTGCTGCTGATGTCCCTTATCAAGTCCATGACCCAAATCAATCCCAGGCAAAGCCATTTCACTCTGATTACCCGTATGACTCAAATCAATCTTCACAGACTCAACCGGTTGTTGTTGTTCTCGTGGCTTTCCAGAATTAAACGGCCTAGCTGGTAAACAACTAACAGTTCGATTATACATTCTCTTCTCCGGATTCTTCAACGCCGCTCTCGCTCCTTTACGCGTCTTAAACAACACAAAGCCAAAACCTTTAGCTCTTCCTGTATCTTTATCCATAACCACAGAACATTCCGTTATCTCCCCATAAACCTCAAAAGCCGCCTTGAGATTCTCATGCGTTGTATCCCATCCAAGACCACGCACGAATATGTTCCGTTGAGAACTATCTCTATCCGCTGATTCAAACACTGCTGAGATCAATTTAGAACCTTTCTCAGCAGTTTTGTAAATTAGGTTAATAAGCTCCTCTTTAGAGTAAGATTCAAGTAGATTCTTAATATCTTCCTTATCGAATTCGAAATCAGAATCAGACTCAATGGTAACAATCGGGACCGTAACAGGCTTTGAATCGACGATCTCTTCGGATTCATCTGATGATCTCTTATGTTTCTTCTTACTCTCCTTCGATTTCTTAGGAGATGGAGATGGAGATGGAGATTTCTCCTCTTCTTCTACTTCTTCGTATTTCTTCGATTTCTTCTTTGATTTCTCTGGTTTCTCTTCCTCTTTGGATTTCGATTTATGTTTTTTTGAGATTTTCTTCTCTCTTACAGCGAGTTCTTCAGCTTCGCGACGCTTCCTCTCCTTCCTCTCCTTCTTCTCTTTCTTCTCCTTCTTACGTTCTTCTCCTTCTTTCGCCATTGTTGACGGCAGTGGCTACCAAAAAAAACACTCTGAATAGAGTAACTCCTCTAAAATAGGGTGCACCAGAGAACACTAGATTATTTAAGTATATTTATAATAAAGTAAAGAGTCTAACAAAAACGTCTGGGTGGTGTAGTCGGTTATCACGCTAGTCTCACACACTAGAGGTCCCCGGTTCGAACCCGGGCTCAGACATGCTTTTTTTTTTGCAACACATAATTTTTTTTTTTAACATGAATTAGTAGAGGGGCAAAAACGTCAAAATACAGAAAAGGAAAAAGATACAACATTTCTGGTTTTTGTGTGCCGGCGAAGAACCGGTGAGTGACGGGTCAATTCACATACTTGTTTAACGGCAACAAAAACCTACCGATAAATGCTAAACTAACGAAATCGGATCATAGCTCGACGAAGTCTCGATCTTTTCTATTCTCTCTTTCTGGGTATTCGTGGGTTTTACCCAGATTTCGAAATTGAATGGCGGACGAACTGGAATTGTCGCCGTTGGTTCCACCGTCGCCGATGGTCGAGCCTTCCGAGATCGATCTCGAAGCTGGAGGACCTGGTGAACAAATTCAGTGCCGAATCTGCCTTGAAACTGATGGTAATGTCTTCTAAAACCATTTAGATTCGCTTCTTCCTTAAATAGATTCTTTGCTTCTTGCTAGTGATTGTTGAACATTTTCATGTGCTCATAGATATGTCTAACTTCAGTTCAAGAATTCGGATTATGAAATTCGAATTGGCTAGATCGTTAATGGTTCTGATGTGATTTAGATTAGTGTTAGTGATAAACTCTTTTTTTATAAAAGACTAGTGATTTAAAACCGTGATATAGTGAGAGAGCTTTTGTTCTAACTTACTTGGTTGATTCAAGCTCATTTATTGATCATGGTCAGGTAGGGATTTCATTGCCCCATGCAAATGCAAAGGAACATCAAAGTATGTACATCGTGATTGCTTGGATCATTGGAGAGCTATAAAGGTTCCATTTTTTCATACGCTTTAGCTCAACTTGGGTCCATGCTTGGCTGTCGTTAGTGTTACTTGAAACTTGAAAGCTATGAATGCTCGCTTTCACTCTTTGACTATTTGTTGTTATCCCTTCCATTTTCAATCAAATATGACAACCTGTGTAAGTGTTATTGAATAGGAACTTCCCTTTTGTTGTAAATTTCTATTTTTGTTGAATACGAAAACCATTCGAAGGCTAAACAACTAAAGAATGATGGTTTTGGATGTGAAATTTTCAGAGTTGATATATGTTTCATGAGTGATGATTAGAGTGGTGGTGTTTTTGGTAGTATCATGGTAAAATAATGAATAGCAGATGTTGACGCCTGGTAAGCTCGTTTTATTGCAGGAAGGTTTCGCGTTTGCGCACTGCACAACTTGCAAGGCTCCATATTATCTGAGAGTTCACAGTGCTGGAGATAGGAAATGGCGGACATTGAAGTTTCGCTTCTTTGTTACTCGAGACATTTTATCCATATTTCTTGCTGTTCAGCTTGTAAGTATTCATTTTTCATGTGTGCTTCTGTTTCTTACAGTAGTTTTTCTTTCATTTGGTAATATATCTAACTCATGCCTTTTAAATGACTTCATCTGCTCACAGGTGATTGCTGCATTGGCCTACATGGTCTATTTCATAGATAGTTACCAGCAATCATGGCTTCGTCATATATGGGGTTTTGACAGTGAGGTCACGTTTTATTACATGTGTGGTATGATCCCAAACTTTAATATCTAAATAAATTCCCCTCTAGATAAGATAATATTTTTTAGTAAGACCTCTGCCAAGTGTAGTTGGTAAGACGGGAATGCTAAGTTTATTATTGTACATATGTCCTACAGTCCTTGTTAAAGCTTTGCTTCAATCAGAATCTTAGATTCCAATGTAAGGAGTTTGCTATTAGATGATTTCATTGCCTCTACGTAGTAGGAAGTGAAGCAAGGGTTTTGTGATCAGTTAGATTTAGATCAAAAGTTAAGGGGTTGGCTACGTTACGAATATACAGTTAGAGTTCTGGACCTCGTAGAATTTTTAACTAAATAAGAATTTTCAAAGCAAGTGTATTAGAATTTAGTAATTAAAATTTTGTGTTTTACACAGCTCTTCATGAAAATTTGTTACTAAAGAAATTTATACCAAGTGATTCTAAAATTTTACATGTGTGTATGAGCTACTGGTGTTTATTTACATGAGGATTTTGTTGTGTGCAGGAGCTTTATTATTCTTTGCTCTGCTGGGTCTATCTGGATGCGTCATAACCTGCTATGATCGAAGGGTTCGCAATGACTTAGCACAGCCTTGCCGTGAATTGTGTCTCTGTTGTTGCCAGCCTGGGTACAATTTCCATACTTCTTCCTTTGTTTTTGTTTTCAGTCATTGGCGTTTTCCTGATTATAAGTGTTCCTCATTTGGTCACATGATAGACTTTCGTAAAAAATAGTTTGCTGAATATGTGGGCTTTTGCTTTACCTGGTTCCTGGGTGATTTATGTTTGAATAAGCGACATCAGAGACTAGAAATGGTGAGACAAGCCAGAGGAATTCTGTTACACAATAGTTAGTGAAAAATTAGAATACTAACTAGATCCTCTTCTTTTGTCTGCTAAACTCTATCTATATTATCTGCCAAACTACTATGATCGAGTTTATTATCTGCCAAACTACAACACAACAAAAGTACATACACTATTGAAAATATTTTGTCAGCTCCCATTTAATAAACATATATATCATCAATATGCAGGATATGCACAGACTGCCATCTACCAGGAACTATTTGTATGTGGGCAGATTGCACCGCATGTACTGAAGGCTGTGCAAGTGCAGTTAGTGAGTGTGGAGGTTGCCTTGGAGGTGCAGGGGAAGCCGGATTGCCATTACTCTTCATAACGGCATTAGTAATTCTCGGTCTATTTACAGTTATCGGTATATTCTATAGCGTATTGGTTGCAACCATGGTTGGACAGCGCATTTGGCAGCGCCATTACCACATTCTCGCCAAAAGAATGCTAACAAAGGTAAGATTTTTATTTACCTTCTACGGTTTCTAATTGTTTATCATTCAATGTTTCTTTATACCTTCTTTATTTGGTGTTTGTAGGAGTATGTGGTCGAGGATGTAGATGGCGAAATGACGGGGTCAGAATGGTCTCCCCCGGCTTTACCAACTGAGCATGTCCAGCAGCTGAAGACGCTTGGCCTTCTGTGAAACTATATGGCTTTTGATTAAAACTATGGGAGATTTTTAACTGCACGCAGGGAAATGCATTTGACAAGTGGTGAGAGAGAGAACTCACAGAACGATGAAATCTAATAGATCTTTTGTATTTGTAAAGAAAAGACTCCAACTTATTAAAGAGTCCGTGATCTCTCCCATTGAGTCAGAGACCTCTCCAATTCACGAACTGAGCTTGTGTTGAATGTTTGTTTCTAATATAGGTAAATATCCGAAATAACTATTTTACTTTCGGATTATTTTAACTCGAAGCAAGTTTTTACAATGGCGATTACAGTTTAAGACGGTGGGATTAGTTGAAATGGCAGCATGTAAGAAGCTTAGACGGCGTTTTTAAGCAGTTTAAACAGTCCGTAAGCTATCTAGAGTCCGTATGCTTTTTGTGGTTATCATATTTTAAGTTAAAAGTGTTAACTTCAAAGTTAAAACTTTTAACCGTAGTGATCAAAAACATTTGGTTCCAAACTTTCAATGAGTATCATCGATTTCGAAGGGTAGAATATCTTTTTTTGTGCAAAGGGTAGAATATCTAGAAGTTGAAATTGAAAAATAAATGATATACTATTACAAACCCAACAAAGTTAACAAAATTTTGTTTTCTTATCCAATTAAAGAAATTCGAATTCCTTAGAAAATAAATATAAAATTAAATGCTTCTTAATTTTATTGTTCATGACACAAAAAAATGGATAGAGAATATAATGTGATAATGTTAATGTATTAGTTATTTGTTTGAACTAATACACTTTTTAAGTATGGAAATGGATAGAGATAACACGTATCTATGAACTACAAATGAAAAACACATGGGAAAAAATTAAGTTAATTGCTATAACTTTAACATGGTGAGAAGATGCATATAGTAATCAATGTAGTCAACCCTATATTTTTTTTACATTCATTCACTTTCTATTTATTTTTATTTATGCTTAGATGTATACCCGTATATATATAAACATAAACATTACATAGCCATAAAGCAAAGAAAAGAGTCATTCATTTATCCTCTAATTTACAAAACATTAGTACGTAGCTTTCTTTTTTTTTGTTGCAATCGATATATTGATCATGGCCAAGATATCATATTCTTATTTCCTCGTACTCATGCTTGTGGTCTCAGGTAATTTCATTTTCCACTTCCAAACGTTAAAGTAGTTTTCATATTTACATTACATAAAATATCTAAGCATTGACACATATATTTAGTCTCACATCAAATTTTTTTTTTTTTTTGAAAGAGAATAGTTTCACATCATAACATGGTATTTTACCTTTTCAGTTTTTTCAGTGGTTGAGAAGGCTAAGGGAGATGGAAGTTGTACTATAATCATTGATCCAAAAGCTCCATCATGTGACATTATTCAATGTCGTCTATCCTGCATTACAGACTACAATGGACTTGCAGAATGTATTGCATCCAGAATTGGTAGTCCTCCTAATTGTGTATGTACTTATGATTGTTAAAGATATAAATTGTAATCAATATATAATGTCTTATAATTAATAAAATAAGTTCCTTCATCTATATGAATAAAATTTGGAAGTTCTTCCGCCATGTGTAGGATTGAATGATTAACTATGGAAATATCCAAAAGATATCAGTCACTATATTAATCGATTATTATTTCAGTCACTTCAGATTATTATTTTTCTCATAAATCTGGCTATTTACAACTCAACATACAATATTAATCCGCAACATAGAAGATCATGTGGGAAGGATTTAAATTGTATAGTCTGAGAATTTAACATGTTACCTTATGTAAAAGCACTAATATCTAATTAATCAATCACGTAACCAAAAACACTTCACGGAGAGGTTGCTAATTTGACTTTTATGCAATTTTAGATGGTCTAAACGTTTATATAAGCAATAGTTATTCATTATATAATCGTTTAATTTAATTTAGATGTTTTAAGCTCTAAATAGTAGAGTCTGAAATGCTTGTTTGGATATAGATTTTATCAAATGGTTTTCAACGTTTATGTTTCGTACGTTTTTAATAAATCATTAGTGTTTCCTTTCTTAGTTATAATATATTGTATGATCAACTGAAAAAAAATGTAAAATCGTAAGAGAAAAAGGAAAAATATAGGAATATATAATTAAGCTTTTAAAAATGGGACAAATGGTAAGGAAGAAATACAAAGTTACAAAGGTTTGAAATCTATGGTCATCTTGAAAACAATTGTGATAAACTAAGACACAAAATAAATTCTTAGTTTATCACAATTGTTAATAATGACTAAAAATTAGCTTTCATGTATGACTTAAGTCAATTAACATATGCTTTTGAGTTACGGCGGTTATATGGTTATGATTGCTTAATGTACAAATTATAATAAATCTATAATTAATTTTATAAGTTTGTTTCCTTGAAGAGTAGCTTACGAACTAAGAGTTTGGATCCAATAAACAGAGAGCAGGGGACAATTTGTCCCTAGTTGACCCTAAAGGCCACACAAAACGAAACAACCAAACACTTCTACTGTCTTAATCTCTAGATTATTGTATTTAGAAAATAGCTAAAATATTAAAATAAAAGAAGTGGAAAAGGTGAAAAAACAAAACCGAAGTGGAAAACAAAAAATATCATATAATAATTATAAAAACTTTCAACCAAACAATAAATTAAACAACGATGAATGGAATGTCATTTCTGTCACATTATATTTTATATAACGGTTAGAAATAGCTCAATATACTAATATAGTATCAAGAATTTCACATTTACTTATTGATATTCATCTTAATTTGAAGATGCATTTCTTTTCTATAATAAAAGAAAACATGACTGAAATCTAGATTATATTCCGCAAGATTTGTGAAAATCGAGATTTTTGCCATAGAAATGACCTAATAATCAACTATGATTGAAATCGCAGTAAGAGAAAAACAAAAAAAAACAATATTTAGTCCTCGATACCATGATGAATCAATTGAGTTGGAGATTATACTGAAATACTGAAGTAAATCGAACAAACCTTATAAAGGCATAAAGCATTGGACGAATTAATTAATCATGCATGTTCTTGAAGGATAAGCATTGCTTTAACAAACCGAAATGAAAGGCACCAAGTTAATTAATTCAGAGCGATCGCCTTCAATTCTTTATCAACATAAAGAGAGAAAATAAAACATAAACACTTTAACAAACATAAATCTGAATCCACACATGCACCAATATAAATTAAAGTCAATGCATCAAACATTTCTCTAAAGATTATGTGTACCAGCACCGTTTAGCACTAACACACACTTAAATAAATTATCATCTACATAATCATATAAACATGTCTGTTTTATATATGCGTTTTCAACACATAGATTTGTGAATGTAAAAACTAATTTAGACAAATTACACATATAACATAAACTTGCTTTACCTACCACGATTTCTTTATATATATTTTGTGAAATTTTGTAACATTAGTTGATAGACTAAAACAATTGTATATATATATTTCTATTTTGTAATATAACTAATTAAAAAAAAAGTCAAAATATATAATATTGTATCATATATGGTGGGAGATTCGTGGCCAATATAAGTGGTTATTATCTGACTTATCCTTCCCCTTCCCTAATTTTTTATAGTTAACATTTATGAAATGTGGTATATATATTTTACTTGTTTTTTCAACAAATGTGGTATATAGCTTAAACCTTTTGTTTATGTCGTTTGTCCTTTAATTGAATTAACAATGCATTTTTACTTTTTATAGTATATATAGCTTACCCATTCGAAACCCAAGTTAATTGCCAGCTATGTTTGTACTCGTAAAAGGCATTAGACATATGACTACTAGTCTACCACAACTGTTGATTTTGGAAATGGATATTAAAATTGTAGGATTGGTAGACTGGTAGTCATAAATTCATGGTTGGTCCTTTTTTGTTTCATTGTTCCATTAGCTAAAAGCTTCATACCAATAGTAACAATATTGAAGTTTTTACTAATGTATGCTTCATCCTATTCTTCGACGCTTTGCTTGCCAAAATATTGGTATGCATAGTCTGATCCGCAACGTATGAACCAATCATTTTAGTCCTTTTAATCAGTAGATCTTTAGTTTGTTCCACTAACAATGCAGTGTCAACTTTATTGTGAGTGTTCTCTGCGCCTTGAACCAACACAATCCTACGATCTTGTGGTAAGACCTTCCGAATCTAGCAGTGCATAACACTTTTTCTATAATATATACGATTCATACTAGCAGTGCATAACACTTAAGCTAATGTTCCAAACTCCTCTTTAATTTTCTTGATTGGAGTTAGATGTAAATATATAAAAACACAAGTATATTGGAGACTGATTCGATATACATAAACAACTAGTAATATGGTTCATTACCCAAAAAAAAAGAAACTGGTAATATGATTCCAAATCATAATATATACACTATCGTTCGTCCCATACGTACGAATCACATAGTATATAGTCATAGATATCGCGTTGGTCGGACTCGGACACTCAATGGTCGGTAAATTTTAAACTATACAGAAATGATGACAACTTTAATTAGCATAGTAGCTAAAAAAAACAGAGCAAATGTTAACAGTTATATAATATAGTTGCATAAGGCCTTACGAGCCGACCTTAAAGCGAAGGCCACCATATGTAGATAATGCCTCCTTTCTAGTTCGATTATTATTTATATGTATTTTAGTTATTACCCACTTGTTTCACTATATATGAACTAAAAATACTGAATAATTCTTTAACAAAAAAACAAAGCTATTTATAATTAGTTACGCTAACAATTTAATTTTTAAACGTGATGAAATATTTGTCTAACTCACGAATAAATACATTATCATAAGCGACTAAACATGCATTCTTGTTTTAAAAAACAAAAAGTAAACCAACTTGTACCTTAATAATATTTATATTTTTGGTGTGTACCTTAATAATATTGATTAATACCCTTTAATATTAATGTCCTTTTAAAAAATTGATTATTGTCGCTACCGTGTTATTACTTTTTATTTGCGTCCGAATGATTCATTATATTACACAAACATGGAATACAAAATAGAATGCGGTTTTGAAACATTAAACTGATTAGAGTCGAAACTCTTTCGAAAACTAAGCCGGCGAAAGATAAAAATATCTCCAGAAAACTACACCAAATAAGGAAAGGAAACTAGAAACAAATATCTCTTGTCTTCTTAATTTTCTTTGTTTTTTTTAAAAAAATATTATAAATGTTTAAATGCATAATATTTTTTTTCTTGTGCTCTTAACGTAAGAAAATAATAATAAATGTTGTTATCACTGTATAAATATAACCAACAAAAAAAAGGTAAAACAAAATGTTGATGAAATTCATGTGTCAGACTGATGCCCTTTTTAACACGTAGAACGTGGGTGTTAAATGTCGTTAATTATCATGGAAGCATCAAATGTTATACTTATACACAAGAAGAAACTGAAGAACAAAAAATAAAGAGAAAAAGAAACTAAAGAACTATCTTAAAATGATACATATGTTTTTCAATTGCTTGCGAGTTTCAAGGTTAGTAGGATTGTTTTTCTGGTATTCGAATTTTTTAGGATGTAAAAGTTTACATATACACTAGCTAAAACGCTGATATTAGGGCTGGGCACAAGTACTCGTTACTCGTCCTATACTCGCTACTTGGCTCGTACTCGCTTTGAAAAAACAAGTACTCGTTATTAATAAGGCAAGTAACAAGTAGTATAATTTAGATACTTGCAAGTACAAGTTAAGTAACAAGTAATGAAAAAAAATTAATACTCGACTCGTTTGACTTGTTACTCGTTATTATTTTACTATTTTATATACATATATTGTATTGTTTTAGCGTTACACATTTAAAAACTACATTAGAAATAAAGTAAATTTTAAACATGTAAAAAATATGATAAATAAAGTAATAAGTAATTTTAAGTAATTCGAAAGTGTTACTTGCAAGTAACTCTCAAATACTTGCAAATAACTTGTAAGCAACTCGCAAGTAGCAAATAATAATTCGTAAATATTTGTAAATAACTCGCAATGAGCAAATAATAACTCACAAGTATGTATAAATAACTCGCAAGTAGCAAGTAACATGACAAGGCAATCATATTTTAGCAAGTACTTGTAATTACAAGTACTCGTTTTTAACAAGCCAAATACAAATAGTTATTTTGATTATTCGTACAAGGCAAGTCGAGTAACAAGTATCCCTAAATTAGCAAGTACTCGCCTTGCGCCCACCCCTAGCTGATATTGTCCATAAAAATATCAGTGCAATAGTTTTTTAACTATTTTAAATTCGGCGAAATGGGTCAAAGTCAGACAATGAATCGATTAAAGTTAAGGAAAATAAAAAAATTCAAGGGATAAAGAGAATGAGCATGGAGAAGCATAATGATGAGAATGGAATCATATCCAACGGCCATAAAGCATAAGTCCTTTCTCTATAAATTACGACAACTTCTCTTCATCATTATAACCAAACTCATCCTTCACTTCATTATTCCTTTAACCACACATTCTCTTTGTTCATTATAATAATCAAATTAACTAACATATAATCGAACTATAATCACAAAATGTCTTCGATGGGAGCAAACTATGCACAACTTCAAGTCATGCAGAAGAAGCAGAAGGAGAAGATGATGAAAAAGAAGTTGGAGAAGAGAAGAGATGGCGGTGTTGACGGTGAAGAAGGAGGTGGCGTTTCTTCCGCCGGTAATAGAGTATTTCCGGTCAAGTCTTCTCCGTTGTCGACTTAAGAAAAAGTAGAAAGACAAGAGTGAATTATGAAGTGTGAGATATTTTCTTCTATTTTCAGTTGACTTTATGTGTCTCTATGTCACTATGTGTGATGTGATGCGATGTGATATACAAGTGGTCGTCTTTTGTATCAAGTTACGTAATTTGTGTTCTTTTTTTTTTTTTTTCAATGTCGATTGTATTAAAAAAAACTTTGTATATTTTCGTAGATTTCAATCAACATGTAAGATATATCTCTATTGACAATCTATTTTGAAGTTTTTAATTTTTGAATTTCGCCAAAACGTTTACCAAATTTGTGAGACTTGCATAAAACACGAGTGGTCTATTCAGCCTATAAATTAGTTGAATGCTACAAGCCTACAAGCTTAAAATAAATCGAAAATTTTATATATTAATTAAAACTTATAATTTGTTTAGTTCTGTTTTCTTTCTCAGTGACTGTTGATTTTATATATAATTGTGTCTGACCTAAATTGTATTGCGTATGATTGAAACTTGTATGATTTGTAGAAAAGAGAGAGAGGAGGAGTGTCTATATGTTTTTATTTCTTTTTGTCTTGGATCCATTACCATATCTATAGGTCTCAGATTCTATGTTTACAACCTAAACTGTTTTCATTATCTATGAAATATTTACAATTTAGCAAAAAAAACAATGACAATCTACTCATCAAGAGGACTAGATGATGACTTTCAAATCTTTTTTTTTTGGTTTTTTTTTTTTTTGGCAAAGATGACTTTCAAATCTTTGCAAACAAAATCAAAATGTAAAAAATGAGAGAGAGAAACCAAAAATAATAATGAGAAAATAGTCTATTAAGAAAAGATGTACGTAAGAATTAAGTTAAAATGTAACACTAAAATAAAAGAAAAAATCAAATGTATGATAAGACCCTCATCAAACCATTATATTGAAGTAAATTATATATGTATGAAAATGAAATATCAAAGAGTTCTTTTACTCTCACTTATGACACGCTAAATTAAAACCACTAAAAACCATAATATTAATTTCACGGCTACAAGTTGATGCTTCCTCAAACTTACTACGTTCCAATGCCGGGCACTGATTAAATATGGACTTCACATCTTTTTTTTTTTTTTTAGATATTCATTTCCAAACGGTCTATTGACAGATGGGCTAAGAATTTCACGGGTTACAAAAAAGTGGTCCAAATCGGAACATAATAGAAACAAGATCAGTAAAACGACGGTTCACCGGCCGGAGACGCAGCCTTCACCTTCTATATCCGATGCAAATTTAACATATTTCGAACGAATCTATGAGATCTATATGAGAATTTTGCTTCTTGGGTTTTATACGGTTCGGGAAAGTGGATGTATCAAGTTGTGACAAGAAGCATCAAAGAATATGACTTTGTCCAGTCATTTTTATGGTATAGTGATGATCGTCAATGATCATAATTGGCTAGGAAGAAAGAGCACATGTGCATTCATATGATTATCATAATTGTGCATATCATATGCTTTTATGGGCATAGTTGTCGATAGAAACAAAACATGCGTCGAGGAAAAAACAAAAGAATAGTTAAAACTTAGAATCTTTGATTCTCATGAGCCATGAGGCCATGTGCTTTTTCTCTCCCACGTTATATGTTTTACCATCCTTATAATTTGCTCCCCCGACTTCTCTCACTTTCAGACGAAAAGAACTGCTGTCGCGATTTTTGAACAATTATGGAAAATAATTTAGATGTGAAGGAAGCCGTAAAAATAGTTATTATACTTTTTGTCCATATATATAGAATTCGTGATGATTATGTTGTGGATGACAATTGGTGGTAGATAGAAACCTTTACTATCGCCATTGTTATGGGCTAATTAATCAAGTTTGGTAACAAATCAACATAATAGGACCAATAACAACAACTACTGCAGATCTTACTATTATTCTTTTTATTAATTCATCAGTATATTTTATTATTTTTTCTTGATTGTTTATCCGATTGATCTTGTAAGAGATAACTTTTGATTATTACATAACTTACTTCAACATGTTAAATGACACAATAAAATAGACAATTTATTTTTGATATCCTTTTGAAAAATATTAAATAAATATTTGTAATGACTGTGTTGCACTAAAAAATCGAGATAACCCCATGAGTGATAATTTGGTAACATAATCTAAACTTAGAGACAATTAACTAATTAAGTTATTATCTGAGAAATAAATTAGACAATATTTTTATTCGTGTGTGTAATTTTTGTGGTATAATATTTTTTCTTATATTGTTTCAATTCTACGGATGTTTTGGATAAAAAGGTTAATCAAATTTATAAAATGTAAAATTTTGCTTGAACAAATGAACCAAAATGTTTACTAATTGGCTAATTGCTGGAAAAAAACAGTTATATAATTTTTGTTAACAAAAAAAATGTTTGATGTAAATAATTAATTCACAGCTAAAAGTCAATTTCCTCATTTATTTTTGATTAAAGAAAGTAATAAAAAACAATTAAGTATACCATTCGCTGTACAAGAGTCGTTTAGTTCTGTCGGCTCGACAACCGACTCAAGCCGGCTCGAGTCGCTAAGTGAATCCACTCGCTGTCTGTCGGTGGACAAAGCCGGCTCCAATCTGATCACTCTCTCTCACCAGCACACACACAGCTCTCTCTCTTCCCTCTCTCTCTCCCCCGCTTTATACTTTGTTGAGTCAAAATCACAGACGAAGAAGAAGAAGAAACCTCTCTCTCACTCCTCTCTCCTTTCTCTCGTCTTATTCGCTTCTCTTCTACGTAACAGATTGTTCATCTTCTTCTCCTTGTTGCATTGAGGTGAGTTCAATTTGATCTATCAATGTCTAAATGCATGCTTTTTGAATTATCGGATCTCTTGTGTTTGATTTCATTGATAGAGATCCAATTATGATCTAGATCTGAAGAATCCTGTTTTTTGAGTTCCTATTGGTTAAAAAGTTTCCTCATTTAGCTTTAGTTCGAATCTGGAATGTTAAACGATTCGGATCGAGATTTAGCAGTAGTAGAATTCAGTTAGGTAGAGTGATATTTTTATACTATTAGTCTTCAATTATAATATAATTGCATTGAGCTTTTCCTACTTCACTGTATCGTTTTCTATTGTAAAGATTGATCCTTTTTATATATTATGCAGGGGGTGTTGTTGATGTTCTGACGATCTGATTTGAGTAGATCTGGGTAGGGGGCAAGGTCTCTGGGTCTACTTTTGATTTGAGAATTTTTTAAGTGAAGTGAAGATATGACAAGTGCTCTTGGATGGAGATTTCCTTCCACTAATGGAAATGGCCTTGCCCCAAGTGACACGGTAATAATTACTTGATTCAGTATTAACATTCATCACACGGGTTTATGGAAAAGCTTGTTTAGTTGATATACTGCAATCTTTCTGAGTTGCAAAGTCAGATCTGGTGTATTAGCAGGATGATTAAGCTGATATGTCCCTTGCATTTTGAATCTGATTTGAAAAAAGTACTTGAGCTAAGTCCATTGTTAATTAATGGCTTTGTACCAGTCAGTTATATCTGATAGAGTGTCATGATAAAGGTTATAGTTTTTCCATTGCATAGGAGCGAAAAGGTCTTGTTGCTCTTTTAACTTATTTTCTGTTGTTTGGTCTTGATTGCAGGAGAGAAATGGGGATATGAAGATGCATGATTCAGAGCCCCCAACTCCACATTCAACCACAAAGATGAGTTTGAGGTAACGCATATATGTATTTGGTACTGCATGGGAGCTAATCATCGTGATAAAATTGAGGTTTTATCTGTATTTGTTGCACCACCATCTTGGTTTAACAATGCCTGTGGAAATTAATATTATCTGGATTGGTTTCCTATGTTATCCTTTCAAATGAGACATTTTAAGCAGAAAGGCACACCTATTAGCGAATTAGTATCTAACTTTCCCCATCCCCTGCAGAGACCGGACAACCAGCATGGAAGATCCAGATGGGACATTAGCAAGTGTTGCCCAATGCATTGAGCAGCTGCGCCAAGGTTCATCATCTGCACAAGAAAGAGAATATTGTCTGAAGCAGTTACTGGACCTTATAGAAATGCGTGAGAATGCATTCAGTGCTGTCGGATCACACTCCCAAGCTGTGCCAGTACTTGTCTCTCTTCTCCGATCGGGATCAGTTGGAGTGAAGATACAAGCTGCAACCGTCTTGGGTTCACTCTGCAAGGAGAACGAACTTAGAGTTAAGGTGTTACTTGGGGGATGCATTCCTCCATTGCTTGGTCTTCTCAAGTCCAGTTCAGTCGAAGGGCAGATCGCTGCAGCAAAGACAATCTATGCTGTTTCTGAAGGTGGGGTTAAAGACCATGTTGGATCAAAAATATTTTCCACTGAGGGAGTTGTACCGGTTCTGTGGGACCAATTGCGCAGTGGAAATAAAAAAGGAGAGGTTGATGGTTTGTTAACTGGTGCACTTAAGAACCTTTCTAGTACCACAGAGGGATTTTGGTCTGAGACAATTCGAGCTGGGGGAGTGGATGTACTTGTGAAGCTGCTCACAAGCGGGCAGTCAAGTACACTATCTAATGTCTGCTTCCTTCTTGCGTGTATGATGATGGAAGACGCCTCTGTTTGTTCCAGTGTATTGACTGCAGACATTACAAAACAGCTTCTCAAATTATTAGGATCGGGTAATGAAGCCCCAGTGAGGGCAGAGGCTGCTGCTGCTCTCAAGTCGCTTTCTGCTCAATCTAAGGAAGCAAAGCGGGAAATCGCTAATTCTAATGGTATTCCTGTTTTAATAAATGCAACAATAGCTCCATCTAAAGAATTCATGCAAGGTGAATATGCGCAAGCATTACAAGAAAATGCAATGTGTGCCCTTGCTAATATTTCCGGTGGTTTGTCATATGTCATATCAAGCCTTGGTCAGAGCCTTGAATCTTGCTCTTCGCCTGCTCAGACTGCCGACACCCTTGGGGCTTTAGCTTCAGCATTGATGATATATGATGGCAAGGCAGAAACTACAAGAGCATCAGATCCATTGGTCGTTGAACAGACTCTGCTGAAGCAGTTTAAGCCTCGTCTACCATTCTTGGTGCAAGAACGTACAATTGAAGCACTTGCAAGTTTGTATGGGAATTCCATACTCTCTGTCAAACTTTCCAACTCGGATGCAAAACGTTTGCTTGTTGGTCTAATAACGATGGCGGTGAATGAGGTTCAAGATGAGCTTGTAAAGGCTCTTCTGATGCTGTGTAACCATGAAGGTAGCCTGTGGCAAGCACTACAGGGCCGTGAAGGGATCCAATTGCTAATATCTCTTTTGGGTCTTTCATCCGAACAGCAGCAAGAATGTGCTGTTGCACTTCTTTGCCTTTTGTCTAACGAAAATGATGAAAGCAAGTGGGCCATCACTGCTGCTGGAGGTATACCTCCACTTGTTCAAATTCTAGAGACTGGGTCGGCCAAAGCCAGGGAAGACTCTGCAACTATCCTTAGGAACTTGTGCAATCATAGCGAAGATATACGTGCTTGTGTTGAAAGTGCGGATGCTGTCCCTGCTCTCTTATGGCTACTAAAGAATGGTAGTCCAAATGGTAAAGAAATTGCCGCCAAGACATTGAATCATTTGATTCATAAATCAGATACTGCAACTATCAGTCAGCTTACTGCTTTGCTGACCAGTGATCTACCTGAGTCTAAAATTTACGTTTTGGATGCATTGAAGAGTATGCTTTCTGTGGTCCCATTCAATGACATGCTACGTGAAGGCAGTGCTTCCAATGATGCTATTGAGACAATGATCAAGTTGATGAGCTCTGGTAAAGAAGAAACTCAAGCAAATTCAGCATCAGCTCTTGCAGCTATCTTCCAGAGCAGAAAGGATTTGCGTGAGAGTGCTCTAGCCCTCAAAACTCTCTTGTCGGCCATAAAACTGTTAAATGTGGATTCGGAGAGGATCCTTGTTGAGTCTTGCCGCTGCCTGGCTGCAATTTTACTTTCAATTAAGGAGAATCGCGATGTGGCCATTTCTGCCAGAGAAGCATTGCCTACCATAGTATCTCTAGCCAACTCTTCTGTTCTAGAAGTTGCTGAGCAAGGAATGTGCGCTTTGGCTAATCTTATATTGGACAGTGAAGTGTCAGAGAAGGTCATTGTCGAAGATATCATCTTGTCCGCCACTAGAATCTTACGTGAAGGTACAGTGTCTGGGAAGACACTTGCTGCTGCGGCAATTGCCCGCCTCCTTAGTCGTCGCCGAATTGATTCTGCATTGACAGATTCTGTGAACCGAGCTGGAACAGTGCTTACCTTAGTGTCTCTTCTAGAATCTGCCGATGGAAGATCTGATGCAATATCAGAGGCCCTAGATGCGCTTGCTATATTCTCAAGGTCAGGAGCTAATGGAAATGTAAAACCAGCTTGGGCTGTTTTGGCTGAATCTCCCAACAGTATGGCCCCAATAGTCTCATCTATAGTGAGTGTTGCTAATCCTTCACTACAGGACAAAGCTATTGAAGTTTTGTCAAGACTTTGCCGAGATCAGCCTATTGTTTTGGGAAACATGGTCAACAATGCCAGAGATTGCGTGTCATCTATAGCTAAAAGGGTGATAAATACCAGGGACCCGAAAATAAAAATTGGTGGAGCTGCTATTATTATCTGTGCTGCCAAAGTTGACGACCAGAAGATGATAGAAAATCTGAATGAGACACAATTGTGTGCCAAATTCGTTCAAGCACTTGTGGGGATCCTAGATTCTGTGCAAGATCAGGAAAAGGATGAGAAAGATAAAATCTGCATATGCATTCATCCCAAAGAAAAGGAAGAAGATGAAGAAGAAGAGGCAACAGAAAATAGGGAGGGTTCCACGGGGGCAACAGTTATTTCTGGAGACAATTTAGCCATCTGGTTGCTCTCGGTTCTTTCTTGTCATGATGAAAAGAGCAGAGCAGTAATATTGGAGTCAGAAGGCATTGAGTTGATTACTGACAGAATAGGCAACCGTTTTCTCCAGGTATTCAACTCTCTTATAGATTAAAATCTTTGAGATCACAACTTATCAAAGTTTCAGAAGTATGGATAAAAAAAAACATATTATGAATCTGTGATAGCGTTTAACATTCTAACTCATTTTGGAATGCTAGGTTGTCGTTTATGTTGCTTTAATACCTTTTTTACATTTCAGGCTGATAATGGAGAAGATGCCAACATTTGGGTTTGTGCTTTATTGCTGGCCATACTTTTCCAAGACAGAGAAATCACTCGCGCACATGCAACAATGAAGGCTGTTCCAGTGCTCTCAAATCTTGTGAAGTCAGAGGAATACGCAGACAGATATTTTGCAGCACAAGCTCTAGCTAGTCTTGTCTGTAACGGTAGTCGCGGAACTCTTCTATCTGTTGCAAACTCCGGTGCTGCGGCTGGGTTTATATCATTGCTTGGTTGTTCTGATGATGACATAAAAGAACTTCTGCAGCTGTCGCAGGAGTTCACTTTAGTGCGGTACCCAGACCAGGTTGCCCTTGAAAGGCTTTTCCGAGTTGAAGATATTAGAGTTGGGGCTACTTCTCGAAAGGCGATTCCCTTACTAGTTGAACTTCTTAAACCAATTCCAGACCGCCCCGGTGCTCCTCTACTTTCACTTAATCTTCTAACTCAGCTTGCTGGGGACTGTCCACAAAATATGATTGTCATGGTAGAGTCAGGTGCTCTTGAGGGTCTCTCGAAATATCTTTCCCTTGGACCTCAGGACGAGCAAGAGGAAGCTGCAACAGGTCTTTTAGGCATCTTATTTAGCAGTGCTGAAATTCGAAGGCATGAGTCAGCATTTGGCGCGGTCAGCCAACTTGTAGCTGTTTTGCGTCTAGGTGGAAGGGGGGCAAGGTACAGTGCCGCCAAGGCATTGGATAGTCTCTTTACTGCTGACCATATAAGAAATGCAGAGTCTTCTAGACAAGCTGTTCAGCCATTGGTAGAGATTCTCAACACTGGTTCAGAGAGGGAGCAGCATGCTGCTATTGCTGCACTTGTTAGGTTGTTGAGTGATAATCCATCACGGGCTCTGGCAGTTGCAGATGTGGAGATGAATGCGGTGGATGTTCTCTGCAGGATCCTTTCTTCAAACTATACGATGGAACTGAAGGGAGATGCTGCAGAGCTGTGTTATGTTCTGTTTGCAAATACAAGGATTAGATCTACAGTTGCTGCAGCGCGTTGTGTTGAGCCACTTGTCTCTCTTCTTGTGACTGAGTTCAGCCCTGCTCAGCATTCAGTTGTGCGTGCACTGGACAAGCTTGTCGACGATGAACAACTGGCTGAACTAGTTGCAGCTCATGGCGCTGTGGTACCTCTTGTTGGCCTTCTCTATGGTAAAAACTATGTGCTTCATGAGGCTATATCCAGGGCTCTAGTAAAGTTGGGTAAGGACAGGCCTGCTTGTAAACTGGAAATGGTGAAAGCTGGAGTTATCGACTGCGTACTTGATATTCTCCACGAAGCTCCAGATTTTCTATGTGCTGCGTTTTCAGAACTGCTTCGAATCCTCACAAATAATGCTACTATTGCCAAGGGACAATCTGCTGCGAAAGTGGTGGAGCCACTTTTCCATTTGCTGACGAGGTTGGAGTTTGGAGCTGATGGACAGCACAGTGCTCTGCAAGTTCTGGTAAATATCTTAGAACATCCACAATGCCGCGCTGATTATACACTTACACCGCACCAAGTAATTGAGCCTTTAATTCCGCTACTGGAATCTCCATCCCCAGCAGTCCAGCAGTTGGCAGCTGAGCTTCTATCTCATCTTCTCTACGAGGAGCATCTGCAGAAAGATCCATTAACGCAACTTGCGATTGGTCCTCTAATCCATGTGCTGGGATCCGGCATACACCTATTACAGCAGAGAGCTGTGAAAGCTCTCGTCAGCATTGCTCTAACATGGCCAAATGAAATAGCTAAAGAAGGTGGTGTGAGTGAGCTGTCAAAGGTGATACTGCAAGCTGATCCATCGCTCTCCAATGTGTTATGGGAGTCTGCAGCATCAATTTTGGTTATCATCTTGCAATTTAGCTCCGAATTTTACCTGGAAGTTCCTGTTGCTGTTCTTGTAAGACTGCTTCGTTCTGCATCTGAAAACACCGTGGTTGGTGCACTTAACGCTCTTCTAGTGTTGGAAAGCGATGATGGAACCAGTGCAGAGTCCATGGCTGAAAGTGGTGCCATAGAAGCTCTGCTTGATCTTTTAAGGTCTCATCAGTGTGAGGACACAGCAGCGAGACTGCTCGAGGTACTGCTCAACAACGTGAAGATTAGAGATTCAAAAGCCACCAAGACTGCAATCTTGCCATTGTCTCAGTACCTCTTGGATCCACAAACTCAAGCTCAGCAGGCGCGGTTACTAGCAACTTTGGCCCTTGGTGATCTTTTCCAGAATGAAGCTCTTGCTAGAAGCACCGATGCAGCTTCTGCTTGCCGTGCTTTAGTCAATGTCCTTGAAGAACAACCCACAGAAGAAATGAAAGTAGTTGCTATATGTGCTCTGCAAAATCTCGTCATGTATAGCCGATCTAACAAAAGAGCAGTTGCCGAGGCAGGTGGTGTGCAGGTCGTCTTGGATCTGATCAGTTCCAGTGATCCTGAAACGTCTGTTCAGGCTGCAATGTTCGTAAAACTACTCTTCTCTAATCACACCGTTCAAGAGTACGCATCTAGCGAAACCGTCAGAGCAATAACTGGTGAGAAAATCTCTGTACCTTTTGTATCAATACGATCTGCTCATTCTTATTATATATCTTATATCTCAGATGTTGCTTCCTTTTAATTTGCAGCTGCCATTGAGAAAGACTTATGGGCCACTGGAACCGTGAATGATGAATACCTAAAAGCCTTAAACTCTTTGTTTAACAACTTCCCGCGTCTAAGAGCTACAGAGCCTGCAACACTAAGTATACCACATCTAGTTACATCCCTCAAGACAGGATCAGAAGCAACACAAGAAGCTGCCTTGGATGCATTGTTTCTTCTCAGACAAGCTTGGTCAGCCTGTCCTGCCGAAGTTTCCAGGGCCCAATCAGTTGCTGCTGCAGACGCCATCCCCCTACTTCAGTACCTAATCCAATCAGGTCCACCACGGTTCCAGGAGAAAGCTGAATTCCTCTTGCAGTGTTTGCCAGGTACTCTGGTAGTCACTATCAAACGTGGTAACAACATGAAGCAATCCGTTGGTAACCCGAGTGTGTTCTGCAAGATAACACTCGGCAACAATCCTCCTAGACAGACCAAGGTAGGAAAAGACTTATCACCCTTTCGTCAATTCACTGTGACTAGTAATTCCTTTAGATATCAACCGTATCTTTCGATTTTCTCAGGTGATATCGACAGGTCCTAATCCAGAGTGGGACGAGAGCTTCTCATGGTCATTTGAGAGCCCTCCCAAAGGTCAAAAACTCCACATTTCATGCAAGAACAAAAGCAAAATGGGAAAGGTATGTCATCAAACTTCACTCGTATTTTACAGTTTGAAAATTTGCCGGTTTAACTGAAACTGTGGCTTTTCGCCTCTTTCTTTCTGCAGAGTTCCTTTGGGAAAGTAACGATCCAAATCGATAGGGTGGTGATGCTGGGAGCAGTCGCAGGTGAATATAGTTTGTTACCAGAAAGCAAAAGTGGTCCCAGAAACCTTGAGATAGAATTCCAGTGGTCTAACAAGTAAACCACCACTTCATTTTTTGTTTTTGTTTGAGAGGTTTCTTAAATCGAAACTTCTGCTTCATTTTTTTGCCAAATTTTTTAAAAATCGTTTGATTTATAATGCTACTGTATATAGTTGGTATTGTAATGTAATGATTACAGTTTACAAATGTTTTTTTTTTATCTTCTTTTTTTCTTAACTGTGTGTTTACTGATTCAATTCATTTGTAACATTTTGTTGTCCTCATTTGTATGTTATGTATCTTCATATTTGTTCATCTTTTGGTGTGCCTATAAAGTTTAAACTTTAACGATGTGAGAACTTTTTTACTTTTCGCTTTTTTTGTACTAAGAAGTAAAAACAACGTTAACAAAAACAGCCTAAGTCCTCTTGGTCAGCATGTCTTGCCGAATCAGTTGCCGCAGGAGAAAAACCGAATTCCTCTTGCCGTGTTCGTCATGTTCATCACCGAAGTAAATGTCGTCGGCAACAGTCTCCAATGACGTCTGGCTATCTCGGTAAGGAATTTTACTTTTAACGTTTTGGTTCTAGAATAGAATAACTATTACTTAGAGCAAATTGTTCGGAATTGAATCGGGGAAACTGATCTAAAAAGAGAAAACAAAATTTCAGTGTGGTTGAAATGATTTTATTTTATCTTATATGTTTAAGAAATCTTAGGCTCTTTGACTCTAATTAACACCTGGAGAATCGGTGAAGAAAGCAGCACCATTTTCGACGTCATCAGTCTTAATGGCTCCATCGTGAGACATGAGAACTCTGTATATCCGCTTTGAACAAATCTCACCTAACCTTATGTCTCCTCCCACTAAACCTTCTACTTTCAAGTCTTTTAGTAGAAACTCCTTCTCATGAACCTGGAAAAAAAAAGACGCAAAAGAACATCTTCATTTGTTTAACCAACACTACACAATTGCTTTAGAAACAACAAACTAAGAAGAAACTCAAATCCAAGTATGTCTCACATGTTTTTACTTACCGATTTGTTACGATCCATATAAACCTTAAGAAGAGACTTCATGGAGGGATATTTCTTCCACACTGCTAAAGCGTATCGTGGCTGTACCTTTGGTATTGCTACTAACGCTTTTAACCTATAGACCGTAATAATTTTACTTATTGAACAGATTCAAAATGACTAAAACACAACCTATTTTCAAAATGTTCTACTTTACTTTACCATGGACTCTTTTTAATCAAATGCTTGTCAACTGAATCCTTGGAGACTAATGCACCATTAGCGCTTACTGATAACATAGTTAATTTCTTCCTGTGCATCACATAGTAGAGCCATGATTAGTTTCACTTCAAAATCATGCAGAGAAATACATTATTAGCCACACGTTCATCTATCAACTACAGCTCTACGTAATGTTGACCTCCCAGATATTCGGTAGTCAGCCTTGTATGATTTAAAGACTATAAGAGGCTTTACAGATCTTATTTCAAGACAAGCCTTACTGCCCATTTTTGTGATGACTCCCAATGTTAGATCTTTATTTCGTTAAGTTGTTAAACGCGTGAAGATGTATATGATTTAGACTTCACAGGTTTTCATCAAAATATTATTGCTTTGATTGGTCTAACGGGATTCATTGAGGAAAGAAATCAAAAATTCCATCCAACATCAATCGAGATAAAGTCTTCTGTAAGAGAAATCAAAATAGTAGATTTTTGGTACCTGAATTGGCAAGAGGCCAGACTGCTTGTTAGGCCAACAATATGTTCAGCCACCTCAGCCTCGTCTACACAGTGTCTGGAATGTACTTTAACATAGTGAGTAGTTAATTTTGCAAGTACCTGTGTAATACATATCAAATGCCCCAAAAGTATGTTTAAAAACACAAACATAGGAGCAACAAATAGGCTTTCCTCTACATACATTATCACTAGGTAATGTATTACCTCATCGATAGGAGGCCGTCTCCAATTTCCCGGATTTTTGTACTCTTCCTTTTCCCTAGAAGATTGGTTTTATTCAGCTTGATGACGGAAACATTAATATAACACCAAATCACTTTATCAAACACACCTTTTCTTTACGTAGGACATTAACTTATTCGTGAGGCAGCACACCGTATAAGATGGGTATCTGTCCTGAACTCTTGAGATGATTTCTAGAAATTTTCCATTAGCAACAAGATTACAAAATTCTTCAGCGTCATACACAAGTAGCAAATAAGGAATCTTGGGCCCTTGGGGGAAAAGCTGCACCAGAGAAAAGAGGATGTTAATAAAGAGTAAAATAAGATACTGGATACAGATGTTTCATATAGTTTTAGTCAAGTACTGACTTCAAAGACCCTTTAACCCATAGCAAAAGGGTTTCATTTCCTTTGTTATATTTCATAACATGTAACGCAATTCAATGTCAGGTGTAATGAAGTAATCTTCGATCGATTTCTTTCTAAGAAATATTGAAGACTTTCAAAATAGTTTTTCAAAACTCCTGCCATTCAAAGACTATCCAAAGATGAAATAATAGCTTTGACTACCTCCACTAAAATTACGAAGATATGAAACTTGCAACACAGAAGAGTATGATCCAAACGTCAAAGAAATTTTGAAACACATATTGAAGTAACATGCTTATCCTGAGATTAAACAAGAATACGGACCAGATTAGGGAGCTAGTTCTTGTTGCAAGTTCTGGATTCTAAGAACTAATTTTCATACATGACAAAAAAACAAAAGTGATTGAGAATTAATTGTACCGGAGCAATATCCTCTGGAATTGTCATCGTCCACACAATGGATCTCTCAATTGGATTAGGGCCTACGTGGATTGTAATGCCTTTCTCAGAGAACCTTGAAAGCAGAAGTCCTATGTTCACATTATACCAGAGGCACTCAGTGTCTATACTTAAAGTGACAAACCATTCATATGAAACAAAAAAAAGAGAGTCAAAGAAAAAACATCTATAGGATCTATTGAAAAGTAATACAAAGAATAGAGAAATTCCTCACCTCCAATGGATCCTTCAAGCACTTTAGTATCAATCTCGGCAACAATAGATTTAAGGGCTAACTTTCCCTTTTCCCATTTTTTCTTCTCCTTCTCTAATCTTTTACGCTCAGCCTCTTCTGCTTTTGAGGCTGCTTTCTCTAATCTCTCTTGCTGGATTATGGAAGCCAGTCAACAATTGATAAAGAAACAAAAAAATAGAAAAGTCATGTAAAGAACACTTACCTCTTTTCTTAACTTCTTTTCCTCCATTGCACTTGTTTTGTCTTCCTTCGACTGCCGCTTTTTTGGCAATGCCTCACCTGGAACTGGAAGAGTTGTAGTTCTGATCTTCTTTTTTCGACCAATTTTCTCAACGCTTATATCCTCTTTTTCTTGGTCAGAAACAACCTGATACCATTTAGAAATAAGAGTAAGAGAGAAACAAAATAAAAGAAAAAAACATCAGCACAACGTGAACTCTTAAAATACAAACAAATGAGACGTTATGGGAATCCAGAATTGTCACATTCTCAAAAAGACAGCTTTGCAAAATCATACAACGAATAAAGTCAACAATCCCTTAATCCTGTACCAATGATGAACAATATGGTACTAGTTCCTTGCAGATAAGTACCTCAATAGTATCATTAGTTGGCGAAGAGCGAAAACTGACTTCATGCATCCAACTAGTATCATCGTCTGAAAAAATACAGCAATCAGCATTTGTATGTGGACCCTACAAATGAAGTTCATCATGTATACTCTGATATATATGCACAATAATTTGGTTTTGGGGTAAGCATACCTAAATTTGTCTCAGGTATTCTAGTATTCTTATAGTATGCCTCACTGGTTTCGGCTTCCAATCCAAACCGAGGCTCCCTTAAACCAGCAAGCACGGATTCATTCTTCTTCGAAGTTTCAGGTCGAGGACTATCTTCAAACTCCGAATCCAGAGATATTATCCGTTTGCCTAGTGAGATTCCAAAAGAAACATAGAGATATTGTTTAGCCTGATGATTCTGCCTAAGATCCCCAGAAATCACAAAATTTTCGCTAGTAGAACAAGCTTTCCGGTATCAATTTCCTGTAGAAAATGCTAAAGCTAAACCTAAACACTGAGAATCGAGAAAATTCCGAGGACGAACATTAACTAACCGGAGAATTTGTCTTCGCGGTTAGAAGCTAAAGCTCTAGAACCAAAGGAACACTTGACGACAGAGAAATCATCGGAAAGAGGTGTCTCAGGGACGAAAATAGGAGTAAAAGAAGATTCCGGCGGTTGCTTCTGCGGTGTCGGATCTGAATCCGATATCAGTATCGCAGAGATTGGATATTTTCGAGCCCGTTTCGACAGTGATGGAAGTGGAGTAGTCTGATCCTCACCGTCAGAGATGAGAATGTGATCGTTCATGGAAGAGAGAGTTTTGAATTTCGACTGAGCGCGGGACTATCGAGGAAGATGATGATGATTCGAATTTCGAAATCGCCGATAACGAACGCAGAGGTTAAGCAACGTTTGGCTGCATGGTTATCTGTATTCAAAAAATATGGAGTGTTTGGATACAGGTTCATCTTCATTCTTCATCATATATCGAGTTTAGTAAATACGGCTACTGGATTTTGCTGACTATTATCGCTTTTATGGCCCAATAAGCGGCCTACAATGGACGACTTAACAAAAGTCACTGAAATTTTAATTGGTAACCGTTTTGGAGAATTGTGTCACTATTCTTCTTCATTTTTTCATTGAAAAAACAAGTATAGAACTTTCCAAAATATATGCTATATATCTAATAATATTTGTTCAAATTTTTGGTTTCTTTTTTTTTTCTGGTAGGCCCAAATTTTTGGTTTCTATTATTAGATAGTTAACCCGCATTATATGTGAAATAAATTATTAAATAAATATATTGTAGTAAATTACAAAAGTTACTATGTTATTATTTGAAATTTGAAATTTGTTTGTTTATTATGTAATGTAAATTTTATTTAAAATAATTTGAACCAGCAATTTTTTGTATTAAAATTATTATTATTCATACATTGATTGATTTAAACATGTATATAAGTTCTATAAATAAATTAGTTCTTATGTTCATAATTTTAACGGAAAATTTTGGAATCTTCTGATTAAATTTAATTAATATTATATTTTTAGAATCTTCTGAATATTTATAATTTAATTAATTTTAATTGTTTTATATATTTTGAAATATTTTTATTTACAAAAGTATTGGTAATATCTGATTAGAAAAAATAAAGGTAGTTTATATATTAATATCTTTGTTAACATATAATTTTCATGTCTATATATTAAAAACAAAGATATTTGTATATAATACTAATAGTTAATTTTGTGAATAATCTAATAAAGGATGGACAATGATTTAAGTTGGTTGAGAATTTGTCTGGTTGTAACACGTCAGCATGACATCTCTGTAAATACCACGGTAGCTAAAAGTTATTCTTTAAGTGTGTTTTTCTATTAATATAATTCATTTTTACCCATTCCTCAGTTCGGACATTGTAATGTCCTCTTTACGTGAAATGTTTATTCATCAGAAGTTCAACATAAAATATCTTGCAAAATTATTTGATTGAAGATGATTTTCCATGAAGAAATGATGTCGTGCATGTTGATTGAAGAAATATATAAGGAAATGTATACACAAAGAGTTATACTTTGAAAAGAAGAGTAAAATATGAATATATCATAGCAAAAAAAAAAATCTACAACAATTAAATTAAAAGATATGTTATCCTAGATATAGGATCATATCTATATCTAATTAAAAACATGCATGCCTTAATACACATAATCACTTATATAGTTATATTCTATATGATCTTCAAATTGGGTAGCAATTAATATGTTACTGAATTATGCTTATTTTTCTGACTAGGTGAAATGCAGAAGAAGAAGAACTACTAATTTACGTAAATCAAAATCCAAAAATTCTATTTAACAAAATAAAATAAAAATCTAACCATTCTATTCAAAACATATGGTAATGAACAACCATAAAAAGCTGACATAATTAGCATCATCATCAACAACATAAGTGTCACAAACTAAATTCATTTAATTGGTTTATAATTTGATAAAGCAAATCGCATCTAAGACAGTGAAGACAACTTTTCTGCTCATGGTTCTTGCTTTTTTGATAACTTGGTCATGTTCTAGTGCTCAACCGATAGATCCTAACGCATGTTGGCAGACGATTAAACACCCACCACATGAATGTCTCGAGAGCATAAAGAGGATTTTCCACGGACATGTCCATGGGATCAAGAAAGAATGTTGCGAAACCGTAAGTACAATTTCTGATTTATGTTGGCCAATCATCTTCCCGAGCATGCCTTACATTCGCTTTCTATTGAAGGGTATTTGCACTGTCAAATACTCATTGCATTGAAGTGCCAATTTGAAGAGTATTTGCTTCATTTTTATATTATTAAGAATGACAATATTTATCTATTTTAATACTTGTCAAATGTATTCTACATATAATTATCTTACATATTTTTGTTGAATGAATTTAAAATCTGTGTTTTTTTTTTCATATAATAAAAGTACAACGAATGAAGGCGGTTAAAGATTGTTTGGCTCTAGTGAAAATTTCATCAACTAATGTCATCACATCAATTTGTTTTCGGAATGCCCCTTTCAATTAAACTCATTTCTACAATAAAGCTATCTCAAGATCAACATTACATACACAAAGAGAAACGAAATCACCATTACAAACACACTGATAAAATCAAACACAATTAATAAGGTATGAATGAAATACATGAAACCCTATGGACGGAAGTCGATTTCTTTGACAAAGAGGAGATATACACATGCGACGAAAGCATTGATGTTTGGGAATGATATGGCGGATAAATCGCAAACTCTAAAGCCCCAAATTCATGAAACGAGGTTGTTTGGTCTAGTTACTATGTTTCCTTTCTCGAGAAATTTAAATGGACATGCCATTGTTTTAAAATGATTTAATTATGTCATTGCGTTAATTTTGATTATATATATTACGTGTCATTTGATTAAGCATGTTTACATGGTAACGTAAGGTTCAGTGTACACTTGATTTCGAATCAAATCCCTCTTTTTCATTATACATATTTGGGGTTACTATTGATACCAAATGAGAAACTATAGATTTTCAACTCAAAATCTATCAGCAATGAGTTTATTGTTATATGCATGTCTCTTATATATCACTGAAAATGCAAGAGTACTTTGGTTTTGGGATATTATCCCTAACATGCCTCTTCAAAATGATGATAATTCTACCCATTTATTTCGATAGAACCTTATTATAGAGGATCATTCCCGGTAGGACAAAACTCTTTATTAAAACTCCAAAGCTCTTACAGAAACAAATGTGGTCACATTATGAATGGAACTAGCAAAATGAAACCCAAAGCTGAAAACAGGAAAGAGCTAGAAACTCCTCAATTATTATTTAGGACATTATATTGAACCATATCCTAATAAAAAACATCTAAGGTGGAGTCTGTGTTTTAGAGAAGCCAATGAACTCGACTTCAACCTTGAGCGCATCTTCCACCACTAAACCTTTAGATGCATTTTTAAGATCTGCAAATGGTACAAACTTCTCGAAACCCCATCCATTATTATTAGCTGTTGCATTAGGCCATCCATCCACTGTCCATCAAAAAAATATATGAATCAATCAAAAGTTTTAGTTGTTAACAAAATTAAAGGAAATATAAATAGGGAGAGCACACTGACCTAGCTTCTCCACGTGGTTGGATCGGATTTGGTCAAGAACTCTTAGCTTGGCTCGAACATAAGCCTTTTCATTAGACTCGCTCAACAAATAGACTGACGATGAATTGCCCTTTACAAAACCATCTCCATTTGGATATACCTTCAATACCCTATATCATTAACATTACTTATTAACACATTGACGTAAAGATACCGTAGTGTTTGTGTATATATCTATATGTTATGGAGAGAAGAGAGAGATTCACCAGCTACTTCCTCCAGAAGAAAAAAGGGCGGATGTGTAAGAGTCACTATAGAGAGTTGAAAATCTGTTGAGTTTCCATGTGTAAATGGGATCTTTGATGTTTTCTTCAAAGGAGAAAACTTCCCATTCATTCAAGGTTTGAGCAACGAAGATGTCAATTCCAAACACACACTGTTCTCCATCGAAAATGTATCCGGTTGTCAGCGTTGAGAACACCGATGTGGGTTGAAATTACGGCACTCCGTATTCAGGTTTGAATAAATGAAACCTCCTTGCCTCAGTTTGTACAACAACATTCATTTATAATAGATGTTCAGTTAAGTACTGGACCCAAAAGATAGTTACCATGCATGATACTTTATTTTTTCTGATTGATCAGAACGTTTGGTTAATAGTAAATGTGACATAGCATATCATTATTGTCCAAACATAGCAATAAACTGGAAATGAAGATCTTTTTTTTTTTGACAGCCTCGAAATGAAAATCTGCTAGCACTGAAACAACACTTTTCTAACCGGGTGGGGGGCAATAGGTTACATTACATACCTTGGTAGGTATAGTATTTGTCGTAGATTCTGTTGTAGACGAAGAACTTGACCTCTGCGTACACATCCTTTGGATTGGAGATGAGAGTTGAGTTATCGATTCTTGCGTAAAGCGAAACGTATCCAGTAGCGCCATCTTGTTTGTTTGCCTGGCTGCTCTATTCCGACCATTTATATGTGAATTTTTGTTATTTTTTGCCTAAGTGATTGAATAAAGCAACAATTATATATATATATATATATATATAAAAGATTTTCTTTGATGAAGATCATGGTTTGCTTTCCTTAATTAGCCAGCAGGTTTGATCCACGTTTGCCGACTAATTTTCTTCTTCCGTGACTGACATCTAACATCTATGGTGGATCCTCCTTGTTTAGTTGTAATTCGAGATGGGTTTTGTTTGTATAGATCCAACACGTCGTCAATATAGAAAATTACACCTGAAGAAACATTAAACTTAAATATCAAAGAGTATTTTTTTGTAACATAACAACTAGTTTTAAGTTCTCATTACGTATATAACTAAAAGATGTGCATGGAACAAATAAGATTTAAATGTAAATTTTTTTGCAGTCTAAACTTAAATTTAACAATTCTTATGTTGATCATCTTCAAATTAAAATGTTTTTCTTGTTTTGAAGTTCTGAAAAATTGATTAATTATTAACATTTTATGAAAAATAGTTGATGAGGTGATATTGTATATCTAGGATTATATATAAATAAATCTAGTCATCATTAGTAATTCTCTAATTTATTTGGCACAAAATTTACAAAAACGTTCAGGTGGCACTCTCTAGTTGGCGAAATGCTTAATTACTTTGGTAATATATATATGATACGTAAATGTATTTTGTAGTGAGTGTATTATATGTCCACGTACACAAAATTAAGTGACATTGTTGAAAAGGCTATCTTTTATAAAGGAAATGATCATGAATTTGAATGGCATATATACCAAGATATATGGAACTCTATTATCATATCTGCTAGGTGAAATGAGCAAACGAAAATCTACCAATTTGAATAAACTCATATCTCTAGTCATTCTACCAAAACAAAGTATAAAAAGCTCCACCATCATTAACATATTACAAAAAAAAAACTAAACAATTTTTTGGGTTTTTTAATTTAATTATAGAAAAAATGGAATCTAAGACGATGAAGATTATAATTTTTCTTATGGTTTTTGTTTTTGCAATGACTTGGTCTCCTTCGAGTGCTCAACCAACGGATCCGGAGGGGTGTTTTAAGGCGTTTAAAAGCACATCAAGAGGATGTCTCGAAAGCATAAAAGGAATTTTACATGGACATGTCCATGGGATCAAGAAAGAATGTTGTGAAACCGTTAGTATAGTTTCTGATATGTGTTGGCCAATAATTTTCCCAAGCATGCCTTACATTCGTTTTGTATTAAAGGGTATTTGTACTATTAAATACTCTTTGCATTGAGGCATTTGAGGATTCGTTATGTTTAATAAGTGAGAATAAAAGACCATCTATGATAATAAAATATGAACAATTCTTACATTCACCTCTTCTCTAATAACCAATTAAAAGTTGACATGTCATCTATTTAAAATAACAAATAAAATAAATCATTAATAATTCAAAACTGAATTAATTGTAAAGCCCACTAAGTCTCTTCCTAAATCCAAACTAACGAAAATAAAACTAAACCCTAATTCTCACTTTATAAGGCATTAACTCTAACCTTATTTATAGTTTTTCTCTATTCTTCTTCCCACACATACAAAAAAGATTAGTTTTATCGGAGGAAGGATATCATTATCATTGTTTCCACACAATTTGAATATAAGTCAAAATACTTATTTATATGTGCATCAAAATTTCTTAGTTTTTTTTTTTATTTTGGTGATTTTGTTGTACTAAAGTTCAAATAATGGCATCTGTGGAAAGAAAATACTAAGGATAAATAAGGTAAATATTAATTTAATTAATTTATTTAAATTCTAAAAAGGAAAATACATTATTAATTAAGAAAATGACCAATCAAAATAAACATATAAGATTTTGATATCTAACTTAGCATATTAATTTATTATTAATCATATATTTTTCTTTTCATCTTTACATGATTCTATTTTTGTGAAACAAATAAATCTTCATATAAAGAAAAGCTAGATTTTTTTCTGCATATGTCATTATTTGAATTTTGAAAAACGAATCGAAATTGTTCAATCTATGATAGAAAACTTGTAATGGGTCAAAAATTCAGACTTGAGTAATATATTTGTTTTAAACAAAAATAAATTTAACAAAAACTCCGACTGAGTAACGAGTTATAATTTGAATATTTTATATACTGCAATAAACTTTTTAATAATTTACTTTAGAACATTTAAAGATAGTCTTACTTTACTTGATATTTTTAAATAATATCATTATTAAAACGTTTCTTAGGACTTCTTACTACACGTTGGTCCTTGATCTTTGACATTGGTGACGGCTCCTTTCTCTCTCCAATCCAAGGAATCTGGTGCTTGAGTCATATTCTCGTAGAAGAACGGTTTGGAGTCGAGTATTTTCTTGTGATCACTCATATCAAAACATGTGTGAGCGTTGACAAACTCGACGTCGGTCAAGTTTGCAAACTTGTTGAGCTTGAGCTTGTACGGTTTTCTCTCCTTGTTGGTTTTGACAATATATTCTGCATTTTTTTTAAATACATCGAAACTACTTTCTGTTTGGTGGATGGGCACAAGATAGTGGCCCATCCACCTCTTGTACAACTTTTCCAGACCCTCATCACTTTTTAGCTTTGTCTCATTGTATTTGTTCCATGAGCTTTTAGCTCTAGAATGAGAAGAGTAAACATAAGAATAATTAAGATATGCTTAGTCATTTTGTTTGATTTCTTCTTTTTGATTGTTTTTAGTGCGAGAGTTAAGTAGACAAACGAACACATTCATATATACTTGGTGGATCAAACTTTTTTCTTAATTGCACTGAATGTGTGCATGTGATCGTTAACACAAAAATAGACAATTATATAGTTAATGCTTTAACCTTAAATTAGTTTTTGTCTCAACGAAATTATTAGCCTATCATCTTTTTACGTACCAGTTAAGTCCAAAGAGGTATGAGAAATGAGATGAACATGCGATCATTAACTGTTTCGATGTATTTGAAGATTTTTATGATGAAACAATGTTTTCTCGTCTTTGAAAGCAATATCTTCAAAGTCTTACGCGGCAATTCAAATAAGTCTGTTATTACTTTGTTGCATCGAATCATGTGATCGTTAGTTTAAAGGATTATCACTAGGTTCACTACTTTATCATTTTCTTCATTGTAGTTTATATGACATTTAATTTTCTGTCAATTAATATGATTGAATAAAACCATTTTAATCTGTTTCTTCTAATTTTTATGAGAATCATAAATTCTTTCTTTTTAGACAGTTACTATTATTAAGAAAGAAAAAAACATGTTCTAGGGGGATGGAGATTAGACATAAATATTTTGACCTTAACGAAGTCTTTGTAAATAAATATTATACAATCAGTAATTATCTTTTAAAGGCATATTGTCTATTTATTTTATGTCTAGCTTGTATATTGCTTTGTGGTTCTATAGATTATGTGTGCAGGGATGATCTTTTTCAATTTTCATTGAGGAACTTATTGCTCACACCTTCTTTTATAGATTTAAAAGACGATTAGGAGCATAGTGAGATTTATATGGTGCCTTAGGAGGAATTTTAAAGTCATTCATTTGATAATGGTTTTCAGTTATTAGTATGACCCAAAGAAATGTTCCGTTTCAACCAAATGTCACTTAATTAGGAGGTTTAGGCCAATACCAATTAATGTCGTTGATGTTTCTTACAAAATTGTAAGTTTCTTGTTGACTTTTTGAACATGCACAAAAATGATTAAAATTGTGAAGATCCACTCTGTATTAAATGTTTAAAATTACATCGAAAAATGTGAAAAGGGCCCATCTTTTATACTATTTGGCAAAGTTTTGATTAATCATAAGGTTGTAGCTTTGAACGTTTATTTGTGAAAATAAAACGAAACAAAGAAACTATATCAACCAGTAATTATCTTTTTTTCTTTTTAATATGATCAGTAATTATCTTTTAATTTCATCACACGAAAAACTTAATAATGTTTGATAAAAATCTCACAAACAACAAAGAACGGAACTTTTATTCGATCGAATCATTTTCATTATTGCCATCACACGTTCACAAGACAACAAAGAACAACTCTCCAAGTTACACACACACATACACATTTGACATTTCATTCACTACTCTCACACGATCCAAGAGAGAGTCTTCCGGATCTCAGACCCGACCCGACCGACACTTTCCCTAAGCGAAACTGGACAGTTATTCCGAACAGCACTGAGCTCATACGGCGATGTATCGGACGCAAGCCATTGCTCAACATCAAAGCTTTGGTACGAGCACTTTGCATGAACTCCGGCTGTCGTGACTTCCACGTAGTTAACATACCAACCGTGGTGGTCACCGGAGCCGTCAGAGGTCAGATTTAATGAACAGACTGGGCTCGGAAGACATGGTGCTTTCCCACTGAAAATGTCGAGATTACCCCTCTCGTAGTAGTTGTAACCTGGTCCCATTAAACCACCCCATGCTTCTAGGTTTCGGATCCCGATGTAGTCTCCGTATTTGTCGTAGACTCTAGCGCTTATGATCGAATCTGTACCGGCTTTGAAGGTTGATCCGGTTCTAAGGAAGAATGTGTAGACACAATCTGCTTCATCGTCCTGTGAAATCAAGAAAGTCATTTTTTTAAATGGGAAGAAACAGAAGTTTGTAGTCTAATAGTTTAAACTAATGTCATTGATGTTGTGTCATTATATACATATTCAAATCTGGTTAATGTGTGTGTCTAGTTCTAGACAAAATCATATATGAGAGGAAGCAAGTCAGATTTGGAAAACTTACGGCTAATGCGACAGCGGAGACGGTGGCGATGACGAGGAGGAGTGAGAGGAAGAGGACGTCACGGCGAGGCATCATCGGTGATATGGATGTATAAGAAAGAGAGATCTAGTCTATGGAAATATTAATAGAAATGTTGAAAATGCTAAAGTATATGAGAGTTTAGATTTCAATGATTTAATTATCGTCTGTTTTGGGAGTTGCGTATGAAGATGACGTGGTCGTTTTTGGTCCGTTGGAATGAGTAAGAAATAAGAATAAAAATACTTAAGGATCCTATAAGCACGTCGTTAACTCGGCGGACAGGTCGGCATGGGTTGTCAGATTTCGAAAAAAATTGCATATTTTTTTTTGTCACAAACGCAAATCTTCGTGAGATACAATACAAATGCACTTCATTTTTCGCCAATTAGAATGTAATGTAACAGTTTCCAGTGTAATGCTCGCAACATAACATGTTTCACGTGGATTGGGGCCGGGGAAGAATTAGAGAAACATTAATTTTTGTTTTTGCTTTTTGAAAGAAAACTTTCGACCATATGAAGGTAAGATTTCCTTTAATTTCCTTGATATTTTCATGTACATATGTTTGATTTATAAATGAAAATTAAGTGATTGTGTGTTTTTCAAAGAAAGAAAAATGAAATAAATTTTGGATAGTATTGTCAGCGAAGCAGCAACAAGGCCCACAAACATAATTTTGAATGGCCGGTTGCTGCGGATTAATGTGTGTAAATACATACATTCCGTTCATGTCAATCCCAACGTATATTCGTATATATGCATTTTTCGCTTTCTAAAGAAACAGAAGTTGCAAGAGAATTGAAATAAAAAACACTTTAATGAAAATTTGGTCCAGAAATACCACCCAAAAATGGTTTTAGTTCGAAACGTACAAAATAAAATAAGACTCGTTCATGATAAACATTACCAATATGTGCTAACCTTTTTAAGATTTTACTCATGTATGTCTTATATGCATATATAATTTATGTTAGAAAATCGATATCTTGTAAACAAAAAGTAACAACTTCGTTGATCATCATCAAATGCCATAATACTATATTATATGAGTTCTGTAATATAGTTTTCTAAATAACAGAAAAAGGGAAATTTAAGGTGAGCTGGCTAACTCTAAATAGCAAAATCTTCTCAAAACCAACCAAAAGTTTGAGTCATGCAACAACAACCACTTACTTTTCCCATGCAAACCCTAATTTTCGCATCCTCTCTTAATTCTCTCTCTTTCGTCTTCTCTGTAGACCAATCTCCACCACACATCTCGTAACTCCCACCTTTCTCCGATGGAGGGGCCACGGCGTCCTCCTTCCGCCACCGCCCCTGACTCTGACGATGACAAACCCGATGATCCTCCGTCCGTTTGGCACCGTCCAACCTCTAGCCTCCCCGCATTGCCATCTTTAGATCCTCCATCGCACGGTTCACACCATTGGCGTAATCATTCTCTTAATCTGTCTCCACTCCCAACGACATCTTCTCCGCCTCTTCCTCCTCCGGATTCAATCCCTGAGTTAGAGACGTACGTTGTCCAAGTCCCGAGAGATCAAGTCTATTGGACCCCTCCTCCGGAACATGCAAAATACGTCGAGAAACGCAGCAAGAACCCGGAGAAAAACAAAAAGAAAGGGTGTTCTAAACGTCTTTTGTGGTTCTTCATTATCTTGGTCATTTTCGGATTCTTACTCGGTGCAATCATTCTCATCCTCCATTTCGCTTTCAACCCCACTCTTCCTGTTTTCGCGGTCGAGAGATTGACCGTAAATCCTAGTAATTTTGAGGTCACATTAAGAGCCGAGAATCCAACGTCTAACATGGGAGTACGCTACATGATGGAAAAGAACGGGGTCGTTTCCTTAACGTACAAGAATAAGAGCCTGGGGAGCGGGAAATTTCCGGGGTTGTCCCAGGCCGCATCTGGATCCGACAAGGTCAATGTGAAGCTTAATGGGTCGACCAAGAACGCAGTTGTACAACCTCGTGGATCGAAGCAACCGGTTGTTCTGATGCTGAATATGGAGCTGAAGGCTGAGTATGAAGCAGGGCCGGTCAAACGGAACAAGGAAGTGGTGGTGACTTGTGATGTTAAGGTTAAGGGACTATTAGATGCGAAGAAGGTTGAGATTGTGTCGGAGAATTGTGAGAGTGAGTTCAAGAACTGACACTCGCTCTATATATATTTTATATATAACATGATTGTGTCGTTAGAGTTAACAATGTGCTTAATTAATTCATACTTTCTATGTAATGTTCAATTGTTCATTTTTTTTCCCTAATGTCTTTGTTTTTACTCTATATTGTTGAGCGACAAAAGAAAACGTGAACAAGAAGAACACAATAGAGTGAGCGTCTTTTTTTTTTTTTAAATGTACCTTTGCTTTTACAAATAAATTTAGTTTAGCCCAGATTACAAATAAACAGACTAGTCAGAACTTCTTAAAAACAGAAGATATAATTGGGCCTAAATGCAAAAGTAACATTTCACCTCCTAAGATTTTTCCTAGACCAAGTGTGTACAAGCAATACTCCGAAAACTTGATGGGATCATTCCCTCTTTTTTTTTTCTTTTTTTTTTTATCATTCTCTTTTTGATAAGATCATTCTCATTTCTCAGTGTTGTTAGTTTTATTATAGAAATGTAACTTACATTTTGGGAATAAGTGCCGTCTGTACATTTCTATTAGTTTAACTTTCTCTTTTTCTGTTGGAATGTAAAATTTAGCTTCAACAAAGATATTTATATTTTAATTAATAGAGAATTTCAAAAGTTTGAAAGAAAAGATAGACTTTTAAAAGAATGAAGATTGAAAAGAAACAAATAGACTTTTAGAAGAATGGAAGTTGAAAAGAAACAATCTTGATCAGTACTTCTTCCTTCGAGCCAACATCTAATGAGGTCGTGAAGACAAGTCATATTAAAATATAGGTGCGAGGAGACCCGATCTGTTATTTTGTCGATCACTAGAGCTGACGGTTTACTGTTTCGTACGGTAAAAATTGAATATAGTCATTACACTATCGCTCACAACAAACATAAGAGATAGAAGCTGAGAATTTTGATAGTGCCATTGACGAGGTGGGGTTGCATATGCATCCAATCAGGAGTGAGATGCGAGCTTAGTAGAGGACCACCAACTTAAGGCCACGTTTTGAAGGAGAAAGGACTCATAAAAATATATGATCTTTGGCTTCGTCGAATTCGCCATAGTCCATAGAGGTACTTGTCTGCGAATGCAACTACCCGTTTAGAGGCGAATGTGTTAATAAACGGAAATGCTTTGCGAGAATCTGGCCTCACCATCTTATTGTTCAATAAGTGGAATGTATTAATAAGAAAATACAAATTATGAAAGTTTATACAAAAATATTTTTATATTTCACCGCAGATTTCAAAATGCAATGTTCTTTTTTTTTTGTGCGCTAGTTATTTTAAATATACTTGATTATTTTAAAAAATCGAATATACATAAAGAATCATTTATTCTATACCCCTACCATCTACCAAGAAAAGGTTGAGTGGTCATTTTCGCGAAACCACAGTGGAGAAACAATAATTGTGTATAAAGATATTCCACTAGAAAGTGAAACAAATAGGTCCAATTATTTATTAAGGGCACCTTTGGACCATTTTCACAGTCCTAATTATGACAACAATATTGTTATCTTCTAGCAAGAATATAAAAAGACAAATTTTATAGTTTATTATAAAATGAATTCTTCATTTCGGGTAAAGGTTGGATATATAAAATTGTATAGAAACCAGTAATAATAGTTAGGATATCAAAGAACTATTTGATGTATGATGTTTTGCAAGACACTATATTCATTTATTCTATTTTTTTTTGTGAGCGTACCAAACAAATCAAATTAAATACTATTTTATGTATGATGTTTTGCAAGAGACTATATCATTCTAAACTAACTAGCTAATATTGAATTTCACACATTTTGGGATGAGCGCAGTATCCAACTCTATTTAATGCTTTAAAATTTAAACATTTGCAATCTTGATGTAAAATACAAACATTCTTTTATCATATAATTCCACATGGTCGGTTGGTTGGAACGCACGCCTAGGCCTCACTCTTATTTGTGTTTCTCTCTTTTCCTTCACACCACTACATTCGAAAGTTCCGATACAAAAGAAAATTTCCTTTTTTGTTACTTTAAATTTTGGTGTCTAAAAAAGTTGACTATCCAATCAAAAGACATTTAGAGTTTGCCAAAAGATTTTTGTTTTTAGTCCACCTTTTAGACATGTCACAGAAAATTATTATTCAAGTGAAGGGATTGGTGATCAATGTTTTTGCTCCCTATAATTTGGGCATCTAAGTCACATGCATCCCCATGTTACCAAGTAGTTTGGAACATCTCACAGATCAACATATACATTCATTTACTGAGTCAATACATTTAAAATTACATATAGTTTTAGGCTTTCTATGGCACTAGATAATTGAGTCAAATCAAGTTTTGTTAGAACCGTCTGATTTACTTGAATCTTCTCTCTCTATATATATAAACAAATATAGAAAAATAAAGAACGGAAGAGACATTAGACCATCCTTATTGCAAGTCTCTTACTATAAATCTTAGGTATAATATATAATCAAAATAATATGTGAATAGTTTAGAAAAAGTCCTTAGCTAAGAGATAAAAGAAGGTTTAAGAACTTCAAACCATTACAAAAACTCTTAGCTATAATTTTTTCAATAATACAATTCATAAAATAGTTAAGAGATAAAATTAAGAGTCTACCATTAAGGTTGCTCTTAGGTGATTGGTTTCTCATTGAATACATTAAGGATCCTTCCATTTGATGTTATTGACAAGTTCACCATGGCCAAGCAGAACAAAGAGAACAACAGCACTCAAGTTACATTGTTAATTATTGATGTCAGTGAATGGAGACGATGGTGATAGCAAGACCTACGAGGCATATGTGTACCAGCCGCCCTGGCGTGATACTCCCTTGGTTCTTAACTATTTTGAATTTGCCAATTAGTCAATGTTGGCTCTCCCAATTCCCTTAATCAATTGTACAAAAATACATTATTTCTCAATTCATTTTTAAGTGATTATTTATTTTTAAATATTTTAGCGGATATAGGATGATGAACACACACTTTATATTAATTAAGTAATATATATTTGGTTTTTCTAAATTAAAATCATAGTATATGCAGAAAAAGTTATTAAGTTTTTGTATGCAGTAACATCGCATTTTAAGGTATATTTTTAAATCTTTATTAAAATCTTTCAAAATTAATAAGAATCAAATCCACAAATTGTTTTCAATAAGAGTACATTTTAAAGTAGATTTTTAAATTATTAGTTCGATAACACTGAATTTCGTTTGATTTTTTAAAATCTATGATTGAATAACATATGATTTATAAATTTTTACATCTATATATACATTTTTGCAGCCATTTTGTGAAATAAATCTTGTAGTTGAGACTTATTTACAATGGCTGCCACTGGATTTTAATGTTTGTTTTTGATAATTAGAAAAAAATCTTTGAATTAAATATGTGACATTTAACAATCTTCCTTAAATCTCTCCACATTAACTACACGATTAGTTACTAAAATAAAACTTCCAAAATATTTAATATCATTAAACCACAGAGATATTTGATAGCATTTAATTACTACAAAATTACAAAATATTTAGATAATAATTTATGAACATATCATAAATAAGATCAGCATTAATAAAATAAATGGTTTTTTTACGGGACGGGTTTGACAGGACGTTACTTAATAACAATTGTAATTATAAAATAAAAATATTTTATAGATATATACAATTTACAAACTTGTATGTATACTAACTTTAAAAAATAAATTGTTCCCGCAGTGTACCGCGGGTTAAAATCTAGTAAATAACTTAAAATCTTAGATTGAATACATCTCTTTTGGTTGTGATATTTTTCAAAAATCCTCATTATTGTATATCTTTGTTTTTATTTCAAAAATACAAGGAATTTTTATACATGGGATAATTTAAAATTTGAACATTGCATGGATAGCAACAAACGACTAGTCAGAAAACCAAAGTTTAATAAAAGGAACATGAACCTCAATATTTGTCTTCTTGTTATATTAATAAACTTATTCTCGTTCTCTTATACGTTAGAATCTTTACCAATACTACATAGTAAAAAGAAAAAAGAAAAAGAACAAGTTTCTCCTGTACTTGTAAACTCTTCATGCCCCACACCTTGACTGTTTCCATTCCACCAAACGTTCTAAAAAAACCATAACCTATAAAACGTAGAAAATAAGAGACTTTTTTTTATAAGAAATCTACATCAAAAACAAAAATTCACCAGTTTGACAAAAAAACAAACATAAATTCACCTTAGTACACTAAAACATTATGTGTTGTGTATATAGAGTGACAAAAGATTACCTCATCTGGCTCTTGCAAAGAATAAGAAGCATTAGTCTCCTTTGCGTATTTGGACACAAGAATTCCAAGACCTTGTTTTTTGTCTCTCAGTATCTGTTACAATGTCACTTTAATCAGTATTTATATAATCATTAATCTATACTATTTATATATGTTAATTTAACGAGACATTATGAATATAGAATATGTGTATCAGTGTATACCTTAAAGGCGTCTTCGTCGGTACGATCATCTCCAATATATATAGGAAAAACATCGGTACAATTATCATATCCTACACATGGTATAAATGTTAATTTCGATTAGTGAAAACTAATTAGAAATTTCAACTTTTAAAATCAAAACCAAAACCAAAAGTAATGTAATGTAAGCCACCATTATATGTAATTTTATTATGATCAATATATTGATAATTGGGAATGAATCAAGATTTACCTAGTGATTCTAACAAAAACTCGAGTGCTTTGCCTTTATCCCACTTAATGATTGGACGAATCTCCAATACCTGAAATTAAACCAGACCAGAAAAAGTAAATAATCATGATGAAAAAGTAAAATCTTAGTTGAGATATTGACTATTTCAAATTATTAGTATTTCTGTAAAAAAATTACTTTTCTTCCTTGGGTAAGCATGAGCTTGGGGTAATTCTTCAAGACTGATCGAACTTGATGGGCCAAGTCACTCCATTTCTGAAAATTTATATATTAGTTGCTTGGTTATGTTTAAATTACGTATGTTATTACTGTATGGTCAATCTAATATAAGCAAATGATCCATATATACATTTTCTTCTACGCATCGAAAGTGAACAGACGCACAAAATTTGTTGTTCTCAACTTTCGCTCCTGGAATCGATTGAGTGTTCTCGACTAGTTTTTTATAAACCTATAAACATAATGAAAGACAAAATATTAAATAAGTATAGCTATATTTATATCTATGTGAAAAAAAACTATCATAATAAAATTTTATATTTAATAAAAGAAGACATCATGATTGATTGGAGTAGAATGTGACCTCGTTTATCACCGGGAGGAATTCAGTTGCGGGTTGACAAAGAAGAGACTGATTTTCCTGAATTTTATCTTAAAAATGAGAAAAATGGAGGTAAAAAGAAAAATATTTATGTTTCATAATACACAGTTTATGTTTTTTCTTGGCAAAAATAATTTTTATGTATTCATACTTTCTTGTATTTAGATCCTTGCTCTGGTCCTTTGATGTCCATGCCATGACTTCCAGCGTAGTATAACTCAGTTAATTTCACAAAACTAGAAACCTGAAACATAATCAAATAAAATAATAATTAAAATAAATTTTACTTTTATTAAATAATTAAAATGAAATTTAAAAATGTATGGTACCCTACTGCTACCTTCTCTCTGCATCTCCCACTAACTATGGCTGTTGGAAAACACTTTGCAAGTTTCCTCACAGTATTTCGCATCTGAAAAAATAATTCAATCACAAAGAATATTTAGCAAAGGTTAACTGCACTAAATATTCAATTAAAACAAAAACAAAACTGCACAAATTGACAATCAACATTTATGTTTATATATGTAGATGATTTAGATATATAACAATATATAAATAACACCTTATTAAAGATAAAATCTTAAGTAGGCAACTAAGTGTATTTTACAAATGAAAAAAAAAAACATAACCATTTACTTAATTAACTCTCACAATATGGTAAAATTCCAAAAAAAAAAAAAAAGAACACAACATGATTATCTACCAAGCTAACCTAGAACATCTATAAGATTTATCTTATATATGTTCAAAATTTTGAAAAAAAAACTACCTTCTTGGACATGAAAGCTCGATCAGGATCATCAACAATGGGAGAGAGAGTACCATCATAATCAAGAAACATAACTATTTGTTTTCCTTCAGATTTATGAAGTATTTCTTCGAACATGTTCAAAGCAGATGGATGTTCCTTCTGCAAAATTTGTAATTCTCTCGTTTAATAATTTTTTGAAATAAAAGATTAAAACAAACAAAACAGAGGAAGCAAGAAGACATTACAATCCAACAAGATTGGCTATTGAAGGATTTAGGGCGAGTAGGAGAACAAGCTCTCATAGAATCAACCCATGATCTTATCAGTCCTCCTCCGCTGTTGATCTGAAAATCATGAAGAACTTTCGTCGTTGGTGACGTGTCTCCGTCGTCTCCTCCGACATATAAAACCTCCGAGTTTGAGATGGCCTTTGTCTCCAACATTTTAGTAATATTTTCTTCGATGAATCTAACTGAAATTATAAGATTAAAACAGAGATGATAACAGATCAGTAACACGTATATAATTTTGTGTGTGTTTTAAAGATAGACATATGTAAGTGACCATTGCAAGAAACAAGAAATTACCCATTTTAGGATATTAATCAAAATGTAAAATGAAGTTATAATTTTGATGGAAATGAGAGTGAATGTGGGTTGTTAACTAAGGGTATGGACTGATTTTATAGTGGCAAACTTGCAATTAAAAAAAAAAGAAAAGTAAAATCAGATATTGTGTGTGTCCGAGTCGAAACCATTGAGTGCGAGTTCCACTATACTTCCTTGTTGGCTTCCTTTGGATATCTTTTGGTTATTTGGCGTTGGAGCGTTCCCATCAAGCGCCACGTGGTCCCTTCCAATTTGATCATGCTGACAAAAGAATATTGAGATATTTGTTTTTGGTAATTAATCAAATGTTTTCTTTGTTTGGTCCACTGGTCCATATACTAACCTCTTGTAAGAAAGTGAAGTCGAACTTTACTGCTGAAGAGAAGAACTTGAGGGCCAATGATCTATTATTGTCTATGACGCGTTAATGGATTTAACTATATGCAATGCATCATGCATGCAACACATAAGATGGTGAATTCTAAAATAGAGAAACTTTACTTATAGCATCTTTAGATCTATATAGAAAAATATTACTGCCTCCTAATATCATTAAATTTCGGAAGCCCATGTTTGTAAGATAGAAATCTTGTATAGTGCTCTTTTATATCATCTTGGTGCAAGGTAATGGGAGTTTGAAACATGAGTATATAAATCTCCTTTTTTTTTCCCAACAATTCACATTCACATGCTTGCTTCTTTGTTTTTACACTTTTTTGGTTTGAACCATTTACAATTTAATATTATTGAAACTTTGCAAAAGGAAAAAGTATGATAAAACTATGACGGTAAAAAAAACAAAAACAATCCTAGTGTTAGTTATTTGTTATTCTATAAACAATTTTTTTTTTTTTAAGTTTATTAAGACTTGCGATATATTATGCACGGATTTGTTTCAGCAATATATATATATATATATATATATATATAATCACCATATTTTATTTGATCTTTATTTATAAAACATGCAATTTTATAATGAGACAAAGTATCGCCAAACCAAAATCGAACACGTTTTGTTCTTATTAGGTTTCACTGCTAGCTGTTGTAGTTTAATAAGCGCCACATGGCTAAGGTAGTTAACAGCTTTCTACTGATCAGTCAGCGTCTAGTACATTTAGTCCAAAAGAAAACAATTAAGCAAATTCCCATAATAGTGTTTTTTGAAAAAAAATCTCATAATGTAGTTTTTGTGTGTTAGGGAAAAAAAAAATTTGATTAATTGAGATTTGAGGTAAACGCATCATATTCTTGAGTTCGTGATCACGAGATCCTGACTCTTCAGATATTTTTATCCACATATATGATGAATGATGATGTCGACACTACTTTCTTTTAATGTTTGTTTACTTTTTCGTCACAACTAATATTGTAAAGATTTTGGTGGTGATATATGCAAGTCACTTCGTTTATTTCGCAGTGAAATCAGATTATACTATGTTTCACATAATATTTTGGAAAAATTATGTTACATGTTGTATAATTAAATAGAAGACAAAGAGAAATCTCACATGTTCACATGCATGTGTGGATATGCCATTTTTTCTGATGCAGATATTACAACTTAATCTCAAATGTTTTGCTAGCTTGTTTTATAATAATAAAAATAAGTTTTAGTAATTTTTTTGTTGGTCAAGTTTTTTGAACGATAGCTCAAACGATATCTTAGACTTGATTTGCATGCACATCAAATTTTATGTTGCCTTAATAAAGAATCAATTACGGATTTATCAAATTTTTAATGGCATCAGTGGATTTTGATTTTTAAAAGAATTTATGAATTTTGCTTCTTTTAAAAATATAAAAATATGATTTAATATGTATTTTATTCGTTATATTTATGTTTAATCGGTTTCATTTATTTTTGAAATATAATATTTAGTATAAAATATATATTATTGTAAAAACTAATCGTAAATAAATACATTTTTAAGTATCTTAAAAATAGCAAATAGGTAAAAATAACATTTTTAAAAAATCCACAAATGCCTACACTAAAAAATCTATAATTGATTCTATTCGTACTGGTTACCGACTTCACGTGCAACGAATCAAACTTGTCTCCACCCACAACGTGACCGATATCTACAGAGACATAGAGCAAGTACTATCCACTTCATCGAAAGATAGAAAAAAGTTCAAATTTTATCGTGACATTATCATCAATTAGGGTTTGCAGAAAAGGAACTTCTCAATTTCAAAATGAATTACCCAATAATGTAATAATCAATAGAGAAATGAAATGCTTAGAACTGCGACGTAAAAAACATGTAGGAAGATGTCGTGCATGAGGAATATATAACCTAATCATTATCATTTTACCTTTTTTTGTTCTTTTTGTTTAAGGATTCTATCATTTTACTTCTCGTCGTCTTTAGAAAAAATTTTTTTTTTCTAAAGAACAACCAAGCACCATTAATTAATTACCAGGACAGTTCAGTTCCTTTAAAAACAATTAGTGAATTTTAAAACAGATTCCTGATTTTTTTATTTTTTTTGCGCTAAAATCATGATGAAAAATATTTAATCTGGATCTGTTGTTCCTTGAGAACATGAACTTAATTATTAAAGGCTGCTAACGGAATCCTATCCCCAAACGCTCACCATAATTAAGATGGGATCGACACAAAAGAATCATCATGCCACGTGAATTCTTTCAACGGCCACAATAGTTTCTGCCTTGCAATCATTTCCTGGTATACTTTTTATCTACATTAGGGATTAAATGTCTCATCATACAGACCTACACCAAAACATTCTTTTTTTTTTATTGAAGTCTACATGTCAAAAGCTTGTGAAATTTTAAAATTACGTTGAACTGTGTGAAGATTTACTACATTTGTGAAAGTCATAGGGTTTGAATGGTAACATAGTACAGTTTTGTTCAAACTTTAACAGTTATCAATCACAAAAACTATTAAAAACGTTATAAAAAATTTTATTCTCATCTTTTTTGTACAGCTCTTTCTAACAGCTTTGCACTATATTCCGATAAAGCTAACAACTCTAATTAACAGTTAAAAAATTTGTACTGCTTTTGGTTACCAATCAGATCCATAATTTTTTCTCCGTATTTGATTTTGGATAGAAATACAACAAATGACACTGACACAAGTTCTATACTTTATATTTAAAATATTTAGAATAAACTTTTTGGGAGGCACTTGATGAAACACCAAGTTCCTTTATATGGTGGGAATCTTTGTCGGCAAAAGATAAAAGGAATGCCACAAGAAAGAACATTGCCCTTCACAGTTCATACCAAATCGGCAAGTATATATAGTGCAAAGTCTGCAAACACAACAATTATTTTCCCTATTGTTCGTAAGAAAATAAAATACTATAGTGGATTTTAAGGTTCACAGAAAAATTTAAATAGTATGCTACATTATTGTTAATACAGCTTTGAAATGTTTACGAGTTTCAGAAATGAAAAATACTATACGATTTTTTATATTTTTGTTTTAAATTAAATGAATAAGAAAAGAAATTTATATCAGACAAAATAAAATCCAGTTCAATCATTTTCGGCCCCTCGACTATATAAGGAAACTAAAAGAAATAAAGGAGAAATAGAAAGGTCGATGGCTTTAAGATTTTGGGAATAATAATTTAAAAGCATCAATAAAGTTGTTCTCAATATATTTAACATTCAATTCATCATGTTGTTATGAAATGGTTTCAAGGACAATACATAACACATACATAATTTTGTTTCCCAAGAAACAATTATAAATGTATCCAATTTCAATAGTGTAACGGGTATAATATCTCATACAAAACCTAAAGAGGAAATCATATTAAATTTTGGTCTCCAATAGGTCTATGCTCAAATTCTCTTAGATATTCTGAAAAAGAAAAAATAATCATAAAAGTTTAAAATGTAATCAAAAGAGATTATTGTTGATTTTGGCATTTTTACTATATTTTTTATTGTCAAACACTTAAAAATATACGTATTTATCAATTTCTTTGCAAAATTGCAAACTTTAATTTATATCAAATACTAAATCCTAAAAACAAATGAAACCGATTAACCTAAACATAACGAGTAAAACCAGTGTTCTAAAAATCACTACACGCTATTTTGGCGGTGATCTAGCGCTGCATGCCTAGTCGGTTTAAGCGGGAATTAGTCGGAAACTAGATGTTGTATATTTTATGTTTTTATAAATATTTAGGTTATACAATAAATGTAAACGATGAAATTAAGTAAAATTCTGATAGCCTAGTGGTACTAACAACCTACTAAATATCTAAATATCTGCAGCCCCTAGTTCGATGTTTTCAATTGCACTTTTCTCGAATTTTTTTTTTTAACTTAATAAAAAGGGAAAAATTAGTGTTTTCGTTATGGAGTCATCTTCTTCCCAAAATCCCTAATTGAGACAAGTTGTCTGCGTTTTCACAACTTGTTTTCCGTTTTTCTTCCAATTTTTTTATATCATTTTCTCATATAATTTAACCAAAATAGTACATATCTATAATTATTTTAAGGATTCATAGTCAAAAGCTAAAGTTTTAAGAAGATTTTCATTTTCACCGATTTAAGCAAAAATCGCGGCAGTCCATCCTCACCTAGCAACTCTTCGCCGTAATATGCCATCGAGACCAAATTTCAGAACATTTAGTAAAATACATGTTAAATCATATTTTTGTAACCTGCAAAAGGATAAATCCACAAATTATTTTAAAAAATGACAAAAACCACAAATGCCATTCAAAAAAATGGCAAATCCATAATTGGTTTCAACCAAAATACGACATTTGTACAAGTTTTATTTGCTCCATTTCAAATCATTCTAACAAATTTGTTATAAAAATATATATTATAGAATTAATTATTAGTTTTTTCTAAAAGCAACAATTATGTTTTACACTCGAAGTATGAAACACATTTGAATCCCCACATACTAATTTCTACAACAATTAATCTATAGTTTTAAATACAATCCAACTACAACCGTAACTAGTCGATCGGGCTTTTAATATTAAGGTATACATTATACATCAATTCCCACCCTCAAATATTATAAGTAAGTAAGTAATAACCAATAATGCTTGTGAAAATTTTAATAATGTCAATTTGCAACATAGCTTTTACTTTTCTTATATATCGGATCATATTTTTAAAATATCGATAGTATGTACAAGTTGCCATTTGTTTTTTATTTTGAGTGTAATCAGTAATGGTCTAATGGATAACATGGGCAATCATTGGGAAATGTTTCTCTAAAGCGGGATTAAATATATGCAAAAATTATTATGCAGATTATTATCGATTTCGGTTTTTTAACATGATCATCGTAATTTAGTATATATAAAAAAAATTGTTCATCGCATATCAATAAAGCACGAAGTCTAGATATACTTTCATGCTTTTAGCTAAAAATAAATTATTATGTGATCTGGTACAAGACTAGTAAAATCACTATTTAAAATGATTGATTCTGAATCATATTAAAAGAGTGATTTTGAAAAAGTTTGTTGCTGGAACAACAGTTTCACTTTCGAGTTTTCTTTAATTCTTTGAATGAATTCACATGAAAAGCAATTCATAATTGTAAAATTTATTTTTAAATGTAGTAAACCCCACCCACTGTTCATAAAAAAAAGAGAGGAAGGTAGTAGAGAATTGGGCAAATTTGCCAAGATAAATATATAAATTCCTATTGAATAACAAAATCAACTAGTGTCTGCATACAATATTATCTATGAATGGCTTAAAAGGAGAGTGTCTTAGATAACTCTTCACTTTCTCCAAAAGTCGCTAATCCTTAAAATGAATCACTTATGTTTTCCTCGATTTTCAGTCGATATAATCACTATATTCTACACGATCTATCAAACAAAACACACAACAAACGATAGACGATAGTGTTAATTTGCCAAATAAACGTCTTTAGCATCATAAATCAAGAACAAATGCAACAATAAACGATAGATTATATGGTTAATTTGCTAAATAACATTCAAGCTTATGCATAAGAGAACGAAGTGTGTTCATTTCTATAATTAAAAAACACAATGCAGGATGTAAAAGAAGAGTCACCAACCCCATAAAATAAGTAATCATGGCTTTTTTTTGTAGAATCAAAGGCACTCAACGGTATCAACGGAAACAGTTGGTGATGGAGATATTAGTGTTGGAATTATGCTTTTTCTACGTGTCTTGCATTAACCATAAACCTATTTTTTATCAATAACTTGACGCGATTTTTTAATTACTTAACTCAATATCTAAAAATTTGACAGTAACGTTATATAGAATTGAAAGGTACTCCATACTAACTACTAATATATAATTAACCATCATTTTGTGATTAAAAAAAATCAATACTCCTCACAAATATACCACCATATTGGAAAAAATATACTTAATCGTCTTTAGTCCTTACAATTCCATATCTTTTGGGCTTCGTATTTATATATCTTATCCAATCTTGATGTTGGGCACTAAAACAAGGCCGAGAAGGCCCAAAGGTATTTTGGCTCCGATTGGGTTGTCAAGAGTAGCTTCAAGTTGAAACAGAGGATTGAAAAATGAAATAAAATACATTCGTAAACTGAAATCAGGAATTAGCATGCATAATAAGAAACACAAAAAAAAGAAATACATTTGGTTTTAAAAAAGAGAGAACTAAAAGAAGAAATCAAGACTTCATTTTACAAACTTTGATCTCACTCTCATAAGTAGATGTGAGGATATAATACATAGCTTTTGAATACATAAACTTTCTCCGGTTTGTTGATGACGAGGACCTTAAAAACTTACCAAGCCAAACCAAACATGGAGATTAGCTACATAGTAAAACTCTATACGACCAACAAAGAAAACTAGGACAGATTCAAACCTAATAAACTCATCTGCAACTTGTTGAAAATTTCAGTTGCACAGAAGATTAATATAAAATAGAAGACTTTAAGAATTGGCCAGTTTACTAATTGCATCCCAATCAATCTCCACCGAAGGAAACTTCCGAAGCCCGAAACTTCCAATCTCTTCAAACTCAGTATCCGAGAAATCCAGGAATGTTTTATCCGACGATGAATATTCCGCCTGCGACTCATCCAACAACGAGGTCTCATCGCTTCTCGGTGACTCATTAGAGAGCTCATTTGTCTCCAAATGCTCTCTTTTAGGCAAGAAAAGCTCTGCTTTTGGCAGGAAAAGCTCTGTTTTATCTGAAACAGAGTAAACAGAGTACTCCTTTGTTTGATCAGAAACAGAGCAAATTTCCTCTGTTTTTCTCAAACTTTTGCAGATAGCTTGAAGCTTGGTATCAACAGAGGAAGGGAGAGGATTCATGTCTTCGTGTATGAGGTTTGGGAAGTTAAGCTTCGCGATATCTCCACGGAGCTGAAAAGCAGCTTGGTCGTAAGCTAAGGCGGCTTTTTCGGCGGTTTCGAATGTCCCGAGCCAGAGACGGGTCCGGTTCTTGGGCAAACGGATCTCAGCGACCCATTTCCCCCAGTGCCTTTGCCTTACGCCTCTGTAGAGATTCTTGGTTTTGGAGGTAGAAGGTGTTAAGTTCTTCATTCTGATACGGTTTGGAGAGAGGTTTGAGATTGTGCTACGTCTATGGTTAAGCTGGTTCTGAATCTGATGAATTTGGTATGGTGTGAGCTGGTTTAGACCGAGAGGCATAGATTTGTTTACACCGAAGCTCGTGTTTGGGACAGGGAAAGAAAGAGAAGCAGTTTCCATGAGAGGATTGAAATAGAGATCTTTGCTGCTTGTGAAGATATAAAGTTTGGATTTTTATAATACAAAGATGAAACCCTTTTGAAAGAAAAGACGACGAACAAAGAAATGGGTGAAATTGATCAAAACGAAACTTCAGGGTCAAGAAAAGAGAAACTCAAATTTTTAAGGTGAACTCGTGCTTCCTTTATTTTTTATATATAAAAAATCTCTCGTTATGTTGCTTGTTCTGAAGCTCTCCGCCTTTTAAAGGCCATTGAATTCGTCTGAATATTTAAGGCAATAATCGTTTTAATCAATCCATGGCCGGAGTAAACCAATAGGAAATTGCCATGTCTACATGTGCTTTGGATCTAGCCGTTTCCGGGGAATATAATATAGGGGCTATATGGGGCAAGTTCTCTATAATATGTGGGTTTTCGGTTGTGAATTTAGACATGTTTTACTTTGAAGTTGAACACGTAATATATGACTCAATGTTGGAGGATAATTTGTTGTACCAATATTCTGTATGATGGAAATGGAGCTTAAAAATCAAATTAATCACAACTTCCACAAGTTGAAAATTTAAAAATTTGTTTAGTGACCTAATCATGTAACTATACTTTTAGATGAATACTCAAGTCTATTTGTAAGATTATATGTTGTTAGAAATTTTCAAAAAATATATATATGATGATAAGGTTGAAGATAAAGTGGTGAAAGTTTAACACACATGGTTGGTTGGGGAGTTATTGTAGCTACATGCTTTCCACATTTAATTTCTTTTTTCGAACTTTTATTTAATAATATATACAGAATATATACCCTGAAAAAAACTAATTAATTGATTAACAATATTATTATTTAGATATAGAATTTTGTAGGAGCTAGAAAATAAAAACAAATGAATTGTTGATTCTAGGATTCGTTGAAAGGCCAATTTGCTTTCCAACCATTTAACGATCAAGTGAAAGGACCAATAACTCTTGGAATATGGCACCTTTTATATTATGAACATTTTACTTTCATTTGGACAAATATATTAAAAGCTAATTGCATGGAAATTCTCTCCGCAGTGCGTTTTCCGTTTCCGAAACATTTCAGAAAACGGAAACTCTTGGAAATTCGATGGAAATTCACAAAAACGCGTTTCCTAAAATTTTATATTTGGAAACACGATGAAATTTTTTATATTTTAGAAACGCAAAAAATCTTATTTTTTTACTTTGGAAACTTAATAATAATAAAAGTTTGGAAAGATAAAGATTTAACTAATTTTGGGAGACTCAAGTTTTAAGATCTTTCTCTCGACGAATCAAATCTCATGTGCTTCATATGATTTTTAATGGAACTAATGAAAATGATGGTCTAAATATTTGATATTACGCTTTTTAATCTTTATTTTTAAGAATTTTACTTTATCTATTTGATATTTATGTTTTAGATTTTTGTTGTTTAAAATATATATATATATATATATATATATGTCTAAGTTTCCAAAACGTTTGCGTTCCTTAATTTTAAAAAAAAATTGTTTTCGGTTTTCGAAACGTTTCGTTTCCGTGTTTCCGTTTCTGTTGCTATGCAACATAGATTAAAAGTACGAGGTAGATAGAAAAAAATAGGAATAGGTTATTGTTGGTTTATACTTTATAATCGTATTACGCCCATGATATGACAGTATATCGAACCGGTAATTGGAAAGTTAATTCCCAAAGAATACGATTATACTAAGATGAAAAGATGATTGTAGAGAGACAAAAAAAGAGCTTTGATGAGCTTTGTGCCCATTGACACAAAGAGAACTTTAGATGGATAAAAAGAACGTTTTATAGAGAGAAAGCTTTGAAAGAACAAAAGGAAAAGCAATTGAACGTTGATTTGTGGTTGATTTCCAATCTCTACATTGATTACCAGTCAATTCCGTGACAAATTTGTTACTAAATTGGCTAAGATATGTGTTCTGGTTTAATGCTTCCGCATAATAGAATAACAATTATAATACTAATAACATCATCCATGTGAGTATTTTTTTCTTCTTCTTTCTTTTTTTTTTGGAATGAAAATGATCCATGCGAATGTTGGTGTGACAAATAAATATGTTATTAAAATATTTACAGATTATGTGATTTATTATGTAATTTAATATGTGGTCCAGTCATAAAATCGATTCGTTTGCTAAACTCCACTAGATTTCTCCTTTGTAAAGTTTCACGTTACATATTGATTCATCATGAATCAATTACTATGGGTTTAGTCCATTTACGCTTCTTGCGGTTGTTCAGTCAACTTTCCTCAAATCAAATTATGGTACTTATAAGAAATCTTTTGGTACCAAAAGAGTAGACAAGTTTGGATGGTATTAGGAGATACAAATACCAAATATTTTCACGCTTCAACTAAACAAAGGCGGGCTAGGAACAGAATAATTGGTATCCTCGATCAAAATAGAGTGTGGGTTGATAATGAAGAAGGTATCGAGAAAGTCGCCGTGAGCTACTTTGATAACTTCTTTTCTTCCTCGGTTTCGAGAGATCCCACTAATGTCCTTAAAGATGTCCATGTTGCGGTTACTCCAAGGATGAACGAGGCTCTAACCAAGGAGGTTACAGAAGAGGAGGTGAAAAGAGCTTTATTCTCATTAAACCCGGGAAAAGCACCAGGATCAGACGGGATGATGGCACTTTTTTACCAACGTTTTTGGGACATTATAAAAGGTGATCTCACCAATTTGGTGAAGAATTTCTTTAGATCTGGTATCTTTGATGGAAAGCTAAATGAGACCAACATTTGCCTTATCCCAAAAGGGGATAGGCCTAGGGAAATGTCTGGTTTCCGTCCTATTAGTTAATGTAATGTAAGCTATAAAGTGGTGTCAAAAATTCTGAGTCTACGCCTCAAGAAGTTTCTTCCAGAGCTTATATCCGAGACACAATCCGCGTTTGTAGCGGGACGATTAATCACTGATAATATTTTTATTGCTCAAGAAAATTTTCACGCACTCCGTTCTAACCCATCGAACCGAAAGAATTTTATGGCACTCAAAACTGATATGAGCAAGGCCTATGATAGAGTAGAGTGAGATTTTCTACGTGCATTAATGGAAAAAATGGGTTTTGACCCAAGATGGATTGGTTGGATAATGCAGTGCATTACATCAGTGACTTATAGGGTCTTGTTAAACGGCGATCCAAAAGGGTTTCAGGGCAAGAGATTAACCTAGCAAAATCATCCATTATGTTTGGTAATGAGGTTTCCCCTTCTATTCGACAAGAGATAAAGACAAGAATGGGGATTTCGCAAGAAGGTGGTATGGAAACTTATCTAGGACTCCCTGAAAAGATTCATGGATCCAAAGCTCAAGTCTTTGCTTTTGCGAGAGATAGATTACAAACAAGGGTAAACACGTGGACATCCAAATTTCTCTCCAAAGGAGGGAAAGAAGTGCTGATCAAATCTCAAGCCCAAGCCCTTCCGACATATGTTATGTCGTGCTTCCTCCTACCAAAAGCGGTTACTTCCAAGCTAAGTAGTGCGATCGCCAAATTTTGGTGGAGTAACAAAGCGGATAGTAAAGGGTTACATTGGATTGCATGGGACCAACTATGTACTCAACTATCTGATGGGGGTCTAGGATTCAGGACCCTTGAAGACTTTAACTCGCACTTTTGGCGAAGCAATTATGGCGACTCTTAAGATTCCCGGACTCCCTCCTTAGTCGAATCCTTAAGGGAAGATACTTCAGATATAGTAGCCCATTAGAGATTACAGTATCCAATCGGCCATCGTATGGCTGGAGGAGTATGCTTGCTGCCAAACATGTTCTCAAGGCCGGGATTCGTAGGACCATTGGGTCGGGTTTTGAGACTTGTATTTGGACTGATCCATGGATCCCAGATATCTCCCCAAGACCACCGAAAGGTCTAGCTACGGATAGAAAACCTCTGATCTATGTAAATACCTTGATTGATTTTGAAACGAAACAGTGGAAAGTAGATCGGTTACGTGAGCTCTTCCCCCCCAAAGATATTACCCTCATTTTAGGGATAAAACCGAGCTTAAATGCCTCGCGAGATGGATATAGTTGGACTATGACCAAATCAGGTAATTATACCGTCAAGACAGGATATGAAGCCGCGAGAGCTATCTCTCGCCCGTCTTGTGACCACCCTTTTCAGGGACCTAGTGTTTCAGCACTAAAGGCGCAAGCGTGGAAGTTAAAAACTACACGAAAGCTTAAGCATTTTGTGTGGCAATGTGTGTCAGGTTGTTTGGCAACATGTCAACGACTACATTTTCGCCATATTGGTAGAGATAAAAAGTGTCCCAGATGTGGGGCTAATGAGGAAACCATCAACCATTTGCTATTTGATTGTCCACCAGCGAGACAAGTCTGGGCTTTGTCCGGTATTCCCTCCTCTCTATCTAGGTTTCCGTCGCCCTCTATATACAATAATCTGGATTATTTGTATTGGAGAGCAAAGGAGATTGGAGCTAGCGAGGAGAGCCTACGGATTTTTCCGTGGATCATGTGGTATATTTGGAAAGCGCGAAATCGAAAGATTTTTGAAAATATTTGCGTCCAACCTCAAGACACTTTAGGATTGGCAATCCAAGAGGAAGAAGTTTGGAGGAGAGCCAACATGAGAGAGGAGCAAGTGGAGGAGACGGTGCCATGTTTGCAAGTCCCAATTTTACCTTTGGACGTTCCAGTGTGCTTTATTGATGGGTCGTGGCATGTATCTGAACCTCGAAGTGGTCATGGGTGGATATTGAACATCGGGGAAAGACTGTTACACTTGGGATTGAAGGGATCACGACGTTGTTTATCACCGCTTCACGCGGAATTAGACACATTAGTTTGGGCCTTGAAGTGCATGGTGGGATTGTCGATATCGAGGGTACAAGTTATGACGGATTGCTCAGATCTTATCACCATGGTTAATACCCCGGAGGAGTGGCCTAATTTTGCATCGGAGCTAGAAGATTTCAAGATTTTTAGAGATAAACTTGTATCTTTAAATATTAACTACGTTCCTCGAACTAGTAATATTCGTGCAGATTACCTTGCAAAATGTGCAAGAGCACACGGATTCTGTTTTTCCCATGTAAGTTCAACGATTCCCGATTGGCTCTCTTTAGAGGAGAGCTTATATCCGTAGAATAATAGATGGAGTTAGATCGAGAAAAAAAAAAAAAAAAATTATGGTACTTATAAAGTTTAAATAACTATAAGCATTAAAGCATATATATTAAGCATCATTTGTTATGGTATTTAATTTTAAAAACTAGTTGACTTTTTAAATTGTCAACTCTCACCACAACTAATGGTCAAGATAATCTAAAACAATGCTAAAAAGGTCATGAACCCTGACCTAATTTTGTGGATCCAGCTAAAGATGTGATTATTTTTTATAAATTAGTCAACTGGAACAAATTTCATATACTGGCACCTAGTCTATGTGCCTTTGGTTATGCACAAATGCAACTCTAAAATCGTAAAAATCGGTGACTTTTTAAAATGAGTTTGGTTAGCGGTTCGATTCGGTTCATCAAAAGGAACAGTCAACCTTGTTTGTTCCAAAAAAAGGCTACGAAGGACCAAAAAAAGAAAAAAAGAAATGGCCTATACAGGGATCGAACCTGTGACCTTCGCGTTATTAGCACGACGCTCTAACCAACTGAGCTAATAGGCCACTTGTTATATTGTTTCCATTGTATGAATATATTCAAAACCTATGAATTTGTCACTATCTCTGCTTCAACTAACACAAACCTTTGTACTCTCCGCTCCTTCACCTGCAAAAACAACATCTCTCACATTCTCTCTAAACTCTCTTCACTGTTACTCGACAATGGCTACTACTTCTAACTCGGTACTTTTCCTAAGTTCTGACTCACTGATTCATCATCATCATCATCAACCTCTCCATCTATCTTCCTCCAGATCTCACTCTGTTTCTCTCCCACCCAACAAGCGATCCAATTCTCTCACGCTTCGTTGTTCAACAAATGGCGATAGCACCTCAACCGAAAAGGAAACACCAATCGAACTCAGTAAGATTTTTCTCTCGATTTCTAATGTTTCCGACATTCGTCATTCTCTTACTCAATCTGTTTCTCTTAATCCCCAGAATTCCCAGCATTTCCAACGGTAATGGACATTAACCAAATCAGAGAGATATTGCCTCACAGGTATAAAATATTCATAAGACTTCAACTTTCGGTGATTTGATGAGTTTTCGTTGAAACCCATGTTTGAAGTTTTGATCTTTCTGGAATTTGACATTATGGTTCTTGGATTTTAGGTTTCCGTTTCTGCTGGTAGATAGAGTGATAGAGTATACGCCTGGTGTTTCAGCTGTAGCTATTAAGAATGTCACCATCAATGACAATTTCTTCCCTGGCCATTTCCCTGAACGACCAATCATGCCTGGTGTTCTCATGATTGAGGTAATAATAATCGTTTAAAGTTGCAAACTTTTGTCCTCAAGAAGATCAAATATTTTGTAATTGATATGTTAGCTGTTGTATTCCTTTCAAAATGCTTTAATGTTCGCTACTGTTTTAATCGAAGATGGATGTTAACTATGATAAGAGGTTAATGATCTGCTAGTTTGGATTCTGAATCCTGATAGATTAGCGCGAGATCTTCACCTGGTTGGTAATTGAATTGTCCTTCTGTGGTCTGATAGAGTGATGAGTATATTATAGTTGAGGGACTTCAACTTCACTTTGCTAAAAACTTGATCCAAAATGTGTGAAGCTATCTGCAGCTTTGATACTGAAAACTCGAGTCTGCGTAGTAGAAATATGCAACTTTAAGCTTGAAAGAGGTTAATGATCTCGCTAATTTGGTAGAGGTTTTGGATTCTGAATCCCGATAGAGGATCACAGATCCTCTATAAAAAAGATAACCGCCATATGGTTGAGTATTAATGTCTTGAAGATCATTTCACTGAAAAGTCAGAGTTTGTGTATTGCAGGCAATGGCGCAAGTCGGAGGTATAGTAATGCTGCAGCCGGAAGTAGGAGGCTCTCAAGATAACTTCTTCTTTGCTGGTATTGATAAAGTGAGATTTCGCAAACCAGTGATTGCAGGAGACACGCTAGTCATGAGGATGACTCTTCTCAAGTTCCAGAAGCGGTTCGGGCTCGCTAAAATGGAAGGTAAAGCTTATGTGGGTGGTGCTCTGGTGTGTGAAGGCGAGTTCATGATGGTTTCTGCTGGTAGTTCTTGATCTCACCCATTAATGGTCTCACTTCCCACATGTGGACTCTTCTTATGCTTCTTCTGTTATTCGAAAATCTAGACAAGACAGCTTTATGTTTTCGACATTTATATGAGCTACTTTTGCCCTTCGTGTCTTTATTGCTGTCTCCAATTTATGAACATTCATAAGATACAAATACAGAGATTTTGATTTTGAAAATCCATATTCATAGATCATAAGTTTGGTTATATTACAAGGAGACACAAGCATAATTACTTAAATCTTTTACACATTTGATCCAAAAGCTTAGCTAATCTTCTCACCAAATAAACCGACCAGATCCATATCACACAAGTTAACCCTAAGCTTATCCATATTATCCGTCACACACACATTCATATAATATACATACAAAATGATATATATAAATGAAACAATGGAGCAGTGTCCTTCATATCCTAAGGTCATCTTAGGTACCTTTACTTCTTCTTCCTCATCCTTCACTTGTACTCCATGATCATGTTGTTCTCTGGCGCAAGCCCAACACATGCCCTAAGAATGTTTTCCAGCATTGCCCGCTGCTTCGACAGAGCGTTAACCACCGGTGTTCCGGGCGGTACAAGAGGTGCCTTTGTGAGGTAACTGAGTATGGTAGCTACCGGGTGGAAAGAGTGAAACTTCCCCTGAAAGAGAATAGATTCAAACATGAAAAAAAAAAACTCACCAATCTCGAGTTTCTTGGTAACTAACTAACGGAATACAAACCTCTCCTTCAGCTTTAAATTGGATTCTGGTGCTGAGTTCAGCGAGAAGGACAAGATCCAAGATAATTGGTGCAGCCAAGAGAGAGTCCTCACAAGTGTTATGCAACACTATAGTGTTCCTCCCTCCCATGAATATCTCAGACGTGTACTCATCCATTGCTCTTTTACTATCCGCAACATATGGCACATACTGCAAAACATTCAGAACAATAGCAGGATTTAAGACTTTAAAATGTACTTAAAAAGAAAGGAGGAATTGATCACTCTGGCCTCTGATTCAAAATCAAACCTTGATGACAACGACATGGTCAGGGTGTTCACCAGGCTCAAAGAGGATGCCATTACTAGCTACCATGTCGTCTACAACATTGCTCTTTGAAATCTCCTTAGAGCGGAAAGTCTGTGGCGCTGAGAGGTTCATCCCGTCGTTGTTTCCCAAATGATTATAGCTCACAATCGAAGTAGGCTGCCACAAAATCCATTCTTAGTTCCTTCACTAACAGAAGAGAAGCAAGTTAGGTTACTTGATAAACAAGCTTTAATTCTATTACCTTAATGCCAGCTCCAACAAGGAAATCAACCAAAACGGATTTCATCTTAGTCTGACCACTCTTGAAATCATCCCCACCAATCAAACAATTCTTCGATATAGCCAATTCGATAAGACCGGGGACAAAAGTATTCTGAGGACTCCCATTGATGAAAGGAATGCCTTCAAGAACACAAGCAATCGCATACAACGTAGACGGCGAGATCTCAGACTCGTCCTTTTCAACAGAAGCCAATAGATTCTCCGTCGTATCGTTAAGTCCTACAATCACATTGCTATAACGCTCTGTGTTTGCAGTCCATAACACAACCAACTTATCCACTTTGTTCTTCTCCTTAAACTCCCTAAAAATATTCAAACACATCAATACACTAACTAACTAACTAATTTTGCTATGTAAGACTATATACCTCATGTCCTTGATGATGTGATCAACTTGTTCCTTCTTGGTACCTTTGATCACGCTATTAGCACGTGAACCTTGATTAGCAGCGATGAAATCAGGGTCATAGATACCAGGAAGTGGGATCATGTTCTCCATGTAAGGTCTAAGTTGTTTCTGCAGATCAATATCAAGAACTCTAGCTCTAGCCATAGCGTCTGCTAAATTCATGTCACTTATATCCCAACCACCAAACACAACATCCTCTGGATTCACCATTGGAAGAAGACTCTTGAAAGGAGCATAGATCTCTTCACCATTGTAAGAGCCAACACGAATCGATGAAGCTTGAGTAAGTGAACCAAAGTAATTAGCTTGTTGCACTTTGTCTTTAGTCGCCCACGATATTCCTCTACAACATAATTTTACCAAATTCAAAAACCAAAGTCAAAGATTGCATATAAAGTGTTTGTTTTTAACTCACTCTTTGTTAGCAATGACACCAGCGGTTAGTGTTGATCCATTGTTTCCTCCCCAACCAACAAGCATAACCCTATCCACGCAAAAAGTTTCAAAATGTGAATGTTAACACCGACCCAGATGAATTCGTGATTTAAAATTCCAAAAGAAGTGAAAGATTTGGATTTTATTTACCCTAATTTGGGGACACGAGTGTCTGTTTTGAAATCGTATTTGACAGTCTTTGGCTTCACGACCCATTGATATGTACCGTTACGATTCTCGTGGACGACCTCTGTTGTTTCGTAATCGTACACCGAATTGATCTCATTCTCTGTGTATTTGACATTTGGACTCTCTACTTTGAAGCTCTCGATGAACATTTTCTCTGGGTTTTGAAAAGCTTTGTGTTTGGTGGTTGTGTGTGTGATCTCGAATCGACGAACAAGAGCGTGGATATATAGACGAGAGACAGAGGAGGGAGGACACGTGGCGGGTTTCGATGTTATCGGTGGAATGGAGATGGTTCGAGCCCAGTCTAAAAGCCCAGAGAGGACGAGAACCACTAAAAGAGTCGAATTCGAGAATGTGAGAGACACGTTGGAAATTGGGTTCAGACACGTGGCGTGATTAACGTGAAGACAAGTTTCTTTGTAAATCTGTGAACACACTCGAAGACACCCGAGGGATGAGGAAGAAGAAGCGGTTGTTGTCGTGGGACACTGCAGTTAAACGACATCGTTTGGCCACTGAGAAACGCGTGGGTGCCAAGCGCGATCTGTTGTTTGGAAGCTGTATGGACACGTGGCAAAGATGTGGTGTCACGTTTCGTGATGGCGCGTGAGAGACCAATTTTTGAACTAGGGCCTAGTAGTAGTGCGTAGGTCCTTCAACAATAATTATTGACTTACTTTGTACTGGAGATGGTAAATGTTTTTTTTTTACCACAGGAGATGGTAAAATATTTTTCGCCATTTTTGCACTTTGGTTTGGATAAAATCTAGATGCATGTAATGTAAATAAACGTTACTAAAAAATAGTCAATAGAATTCAACTAGGTTTTTAAGGTATTGTGATTTTGTGAAGATAGATATTTTCAAATTTTCACTAATTAATATAGGTAGAATATGAAAATCAAGTTCGATGGGACTATATGAACTATTTAATCAAAATTTTGCGTGAAATGACAACTCGTTGATACATAAATCTATGAAACAAAGAACAAATTCTAATGTAATTTGAATCGTTCGATAGTCGATGAAGGTTGTAACTAATGGAATTCCAAGAAAATGCAATTTGCTATATTGTACACGTGAATTTATCTAACATATTAATTAGTGTGTTTCGTTTTTCTGTACATGTGTTGTAGATGTAAGAAAAAATTCACTATAATTATGGTTCAAGTAGAATTGTTTGTTATGAAGAATATGTTGCAAAACCTTTTATTTGCTGTGAAGTCTTTTGCGAAGATGTTTACAAGTGATCAGTGATGCATGTAGTTTAAGTTTCCATCATAGGTGACGATGTGTATTTTTTTTATACTCTAATCTATGTCGTATACGTCTATGATATACAGTAGAACCTCTATAAATTAATACTTTATAAATTAATAACTTCTATAAATTAATAAATTTTTCCGGTCCGAACTTGAGACCAGTATAAAAAGTGACACAAATCGATAAATTAATAAGATAATAAATTTTTTGAAAGTGCTATGTAAATATATGATCCCATCAATATCATAAATTAATAATTGTATAAATGTATTATATATATATATATACATTTTAGCAAATAAATCCTGGACTTCGACTTATTTACAATTTACTGCCATTAGCATTAAATCTTTTTTCCAAAATAATTAATTTTACTTTAAATTTTTGATTTAAATTGTCAATCACATTATCAATCAAATTTAATCCCACCAAACTTCAAATCAATCCCTTAAAATTAGCATAAACATATTTGTTAACAATATTTTAAAACAAAGTTTTTTGTTAAATAAATATTATTCTTACTAAACGTTTTTTGTTTAAATAAATAAATTTTGTATTTGAACTTATTTATAATGTCATGTCACTGACATTAATTATTTATTAATGAAAATATTTAATTAAAGATTTAAATCTTCTAAATCCTTGCTTTAAGAGTTATTGTGTCATTACCTTATAAACAAAAATATTAATTTTTTAAATATTATTATTTATATATTTAGAATTTATAAAACATTATTAATATTTAAACTTATAAATAGTTTGAAATATTACAATTTTTTAACATCATTATATAATATATAGAGTTTAAAAAACATCTTAATTTTTTCCGTCATATTTTATGATTCAAAATTTTAAAAATGAACATATATTAACCAATTAGCAAAAAATGTGTGGGTTCAACGTCCCGCATCGACAAAAAAATTTAGACAATGATTTATAAACATATCATAAATAAGATCAACATTAATATAAATAAATGGTTTTTTTACGGAACGGGTTTGGCAGGACGTTACTTAATAACAATTGTAAACTATAAAATAAAAATATATTATAGATAGATACAATTTGCAAAAAAAAATTATACTAACTTTAAAAAGATAAATTGTCACCGCGGGATAAAATTTAGTTTATATATATTATATGTAAAAAAAATCTGTAAAATATATTTTCTAATAATTTTTTGCTTAAATTCATAATTGTTCTTTGTTTGACTATAGTTTTCATATTTTAGTGTATCAAAACTTTTGGTGTTTTTTGGTAGTCATTATTATTATGTTATACTTGTAACTGGTTCTAGAAAGTTATTTTCTATAATGAAAAAAATCTTATAAATTTTTTAAAAAAGTTACTAAATTAAGAAAATCTCTGTATAAATTAATAAATATTAATTTATCGATAAATTAATAAATTAATACCTCTCTAAATTAATAAAATTTTGCAATTTCAATATTATTAATTTATAGAGGTTTTATTGTATATCTTTCAACGTTTTTTTTTGTTTAACCAAGAAGTTTTAGACCAAAGTGATCTATAAATATCTTTGGACCATGGATCATAACTCCTCCAAACGAATAATTGAACTAGAGTGCAAGATTCAACTATTGATAGAAAGACTGAAAGCTTATACGTAGTACTACACAACCACTTGCTTGTTTATATGTTGAAGTTTTTATGGTGAACATTGTCCTAGCGATATCATTAAATCACGAGGGTTATAATTAGAAACGTCGTTGTCAAAGAGTCGAGTCGATCGTGAATAATTGTGGACCTTGTGAGTGACTGTAGCAGCCGAAGCAGTGACCACAAACCAAAAGCGTGATGATTGTGGTTAAAGCAAAAGCCACAAAGTGGGAAGTGGGTTTATTACTTAATTTGTGTAAACATGCATGAGTGGTCCTATATATTAGAAATGACCAAACAAATTCTAATTTTTTTGTAGTTGGATGTTTTCATGTCTGAGTTCATACTTCATACTATCACGGATCTGCATGCATGCATGTCAATTTATGATGTAGTTAAAAAAAAACATATTTTTTGATAAAGCAGTGACCATTCGTTCGTTTTGATAACAAATTAAATTTTTCAACCAACAGATTTTTTTTTTCTTGTGCACCCTACCAACAATTTTTTTTCCCCTTTTCATGGCCTCTTCTTATAGCCGTATACATTTCAAGCCACACAACGAGCTTTGTCCTCTTTTCATATTCTTCTTGTTTTCTTTTGTTTTTATTTACTTGCTTTCACTGTTTACTTTATGAAAAATGATCTGATTGAATAATTTGAGACGTTTCTAGGGTCAGTTAGTATAATTTGGCCGTGATTTAATATCAATTCTTGCTGGACACACATTTTTTGTTTGTTTGTTTATGATTACTTTTAATTCACCTAACGATTACAAAATTTGATTTAAAAAACATGTTTTTTGGACTAAAAATGTTTACAATAAATGAATGTACTACAAAAAAAAATCGGTGTGGTGATTTTTAATAATCGTCAAAAGGAATTAGACAGGAAAAGTTCTCATAGATCGTCTTTAGATGGACTTCTTATTGGACCCGGTTCGTGCAAAATCCAACACCAATAATCTGATCATCTAACCAAAGAATGCAAGTGGATGAGACTGATTAGTAGATTTAGAGGACAATTGTTGTTTCCACGACGACGTACCAAAGGAACGCACTGTTGCGCAATGGTTTTGAGCTCCTTCAAGGATTTTTTTCCAACTGTGCAACGATTTAACTTCTTAATATTTTGACATAATCGGATATAACCTTATTACACAAGCAACCTTAAATACTAATAAATGATTTACAATTAAGATAATTGTTTATGGTTATATATGAATTTGAAGGAACGAACAAAGCATAGAAAAAGACTTTTTATTGGATTGGAGACAAAGCTGATAAATAAGTTACAACATATCATAAACAATCTTAAACACATTTCTGTGTCCGAACTGTTAAACGGAGACAGTGGCACGGAGTGGCTCAAGGGCTTTCCTGATCTTCTCAACAGCTGCTTGAAGAACGTCGAGAGATGTGGCATAAGATATTCGGATACAACTATCATCTCCAAAAGCATCACCAGGAACCATTGCAACCTTTTAAACAAACAGAGCCAAACATATGAACTTGTTAAAAACAGAACAAAAAAATGTCCAAATCTTTCTCAAGTCTATGTTCAAGAGCTGTTTTGTGCTTCTTGAAGGTAAAGAAGAACATTTTGTAGACGAAGTTTACCTGAAACTTGTCAAGAAAGTATAGTGCAAGAGACGACGAATCATTGATCAAACCAAAACCTTCAGCTTCTGATCCATAGTAAGCACTGAAGTCAATAAAGAGATAAAAAGCTCCCTGCAAGTAAACAATGCCAACAATCAAGAAAAAGACGAAGAAGAAACTAGCCAGTAATAGCCTCAAAGATAAACGGAGAGGTACCTGAGGTTCAGAGATCTTAACACCTTTGATATCACCTAAGCTTTTAACCAAGAAATCTCGTCTTTCTCTATAAGCTTTAACCATCTCTGCAACCGTTTCTCCTCCAGCTTTGCCTAACCCAAGCGCAGCAACACCTGCTTTCTGAGCAATGCTACTAGCTCCTGAACTAACCTTAAAACAAAAACCAGAACCGATTTCATCTCATGATCGCTGCATTTTTTCGATAAAGATTTAGAGAGAAATATGTTTATATCTAGATACCTGGCCTTGTAATTTACTGCAAGCTGCCACAATATGTTTAGGACCAGCAAGATATCCAAGCCTCCAACCCGTCATTGCGAAAGCCTTTACATATCATATGATCAGTAAAGAAGAATTTGATCGGTCGACATTAGAAGCCAACTCAATAATAAATACTTTACCTTTGAGAAACCGTTTACTGTCAAAGTTCTTTCATACATGTCAGGCAAAGAAGCAAAGCTTGTGTGTGTTGCAGGTGCATAAATAATGTGTTCATATATTTCATCCGAAAGCACCTATAAAAGAAATGAACGAAACAGAGTTTTGTTTTCCAGCTTAAACAGTTCAGCAAAAACAAACTGACTTAAAAAGACCAAGGAGGCGTTTTATGCTATATACCAGAAGTCTTGGATGCTTAGCAATGATCCGTGCAATCTCTTCGAGCAAACTCTTGGGGTAAACAGATCCAGTAGGGTTGGAAGGAGAGCAGAGAATAAGAAGTCTAGATTTTTCAGTCAATTTAGACTCAAGATCCTTTGGATCCAACAAAAAATTGTTAGAAATCTTGGTAGGAATAACCACGGGCGTTGCATCAGCCAATCTCGCCTGTTCTGTGTAACTCACCCAATACGGTGCAGGAATTATAACCTAGTGAAATACAATTCATTGTTACAAACAAAATCACATCGAAAGAATTCAACAAAAGCTCGAAAGACACGGTTTTAATTACTTCATCTCCAGGAGAACAAACTGCAAGCACTGCTTGTAAGAGACTTTGTTTAGCTCCATTACTAACCAAGATCTGATCAGGCGCATAAGACAATCCATTCTCCTCTGAAAACAACCAGAATACAAACAATTTGACTCCGTTTCGACATAACTGATTTACAAAGCAAAAGCGTTTCTTTATACCTTTTAGCTTTCGACATATTGCTTCTCTGAGTTCTGTAATACCTGCATTTAACGTATACCTAGTAAAACCTTCTCGAATCGCGTTGATCCCAGCCTATACGAAACAATCGATTCAGAACAAACCACAGAGAGAGACAGAACATGGCAAAACCAGTAGGAGAAATGTATTAACCTCAGCTACGACTTTGGGAGTGTCGAAATCGGGTTCTCCCGCAGCTAGTCTAATAACCGGAACACCGGATTGAACAAGAGTGGCTGCAAGATCGGTTATAACCATAGTCTTGGAAGGTTTTAAGGACTGAACTCGCGGGCTAAGTGACATATCTACTGATGATGAAAGAGTCTCAGCATCATTTGGTTTGGCCATAGCGCAGATTCTAGATGACATATTCCCTGACTTACAGTACCTAACCATTACAGAGACCTAAGTCAACTACATTGACCAGTGATTGGAGCAATGATTCAGATTTCTAATCAAAAGAGTGCTCAAAAGTGACGAAATTGAATCGAAGATTAGAATAGAGACGAAACTCACGAGAAGGAGAGACGGAGGGGTTGTTGGAACCGAACTGACCCGATTGGTTTCTTTGAATCTGGGAATGATTCACCTCTGGCGGCGGCGGAGGAAATGACGGCGACTGAACTCTGAGAAGCCATTGGAGAAGTTGGGTTGGTGAGAAGAGAGATAAAGAGTCGACCTTTGAGGTGGGATTTGTAAACGAGAGAGGCGGAGAGAATGTGGGAGGAGTTGGTGGAACAATGTTAAGAAAATGAAATTAAAAATATTTTAAAATGACATTTATATATGTTCAAAATTAGCCACCAACCAACCCTTTGAATTTGCAAACCAGAGTTAGAAAGCTAGTCGCCGGCGGCTGATGATGTCACCGGGAAAGATTTTTCGTTTGTTTCATTTTATCAGTCACACACTTGTATAACTATATTATTCAATCATTAAACCCTAATCTTAATCCTAAAAATATGGGAAAATATATATCTATAGCTATAAAAAAAGTTAATATTCTTAAGGCATTAGGCATAATCTAGTTAATAGACTCCAATCTTGGGATCAAGTAAATGCCTAAAATAAGGATTATAACTTAGAAGCTTTGGAGTGAGATTGCTACGAGAATAAACAAGGATCACAACAACAGACACTCGATGCCAAACTTACTTAACTCTTAATTTAACAAGGAGAGAAGAGAAACGAACCAGGGATCAGATTCAGGAAAGCAAGTAACTAAGCAAGCTCTTTTGGAGAAGAAAAGAAAGACAAGGACAAGTTTCTCGGTTTTGGGATTTTACGTTTTAACTTTACAAAACAGGATTAAACCGAAATTGAACCGTACAAAACCTGTGCTTAATACCGTCATCTCAAATATTGAACCGTAATAAATCGACAACAATATAAAATTGATTTTGGTTCACTAAGAGGACCAGACTTTTCTCTCGGACTTGAGACACTGGAGAGACTGAATACGACCATGTCCTCTTCGCTCCATTGCTCGGGTAAACTTTTAACAAGGGTTCGAAATCGAATACACGAATATCTCGGTTTGTTCAATTACTGAAACCAATCGAATTTTTTAATCTGTTTCGATTTTCTAGTTTTAGCATTTCCGGTTTAGTTCGATTTAAATTATTCGGTTACCGTTTTTGTTTAGAATCACAGAAAAAGGTGAGATTAAGGAGGAGCGAAACATGACGAATCCACTTAATTCCACCGCCGCTAATCGCTCTAACCAGGTATGTTTTCCGGCGATAACTCATCGTCAGTTTTGATTATGTTCCGACAAAAGTGTGATTCCGTTCTGATTATCCATTTTCTCAGCCGTCTTCTGATGGAATCAGCGACGGTCAAATCACCAATGAGGAAGCTGAATCACTAATTAACAAGTAATGACTTCATCTTTTTCATGCGAATGTTTCTTCCGGATTTACTAATTGGGAAGAAGCAATGTTGCTTAAACTAAATTTGCATGCTTTAGGATTTAGTCTGCTTTTGAATGTGGTTTTCTTCACAAAATGGTTTTTTGGTTCCAAGCCTTTTCAATGTTTCATATAGGAAGAACTGTTCAGGGCACAAGCTAAAAGAAGTAACTGATAGTGACACATTCTCTGACAATGGTAAAGATGATTCAGATACCAAGAAAAGATTCCATTACCATCAGGATCAGGTATTTGTCTCATTCAATTACTACGTAAAAGACAACTTGTGCTTATACACTAAATATGAGCTTCTAGAGAAGTAGGCCTCCTTTCTGAGTGATGTTGTATGTTTGCTGTGTAGCGGAGGATGAGTTTGACATCGATTGTGGCGGTGGAGTCTCCTTCATCGAGCAACGCTCCCTCTAGAAAAACCATTGATCTTGGCCATGGAAGCGACCTCATTTACATTCAGAGGTTTCTTCCATTTCAACAATCTTGGACTTTCTTCGATTATCTCGACAAGCATATTCCTTGGACCAGGCCTACTATTCGTGTCTTTGGTCGATCTTGCCTCCAGGTTTCCCCACTTCCTCTTTCTCTGTCATTTGTTTTTGTATACATATGATCCATTGAAGCTTTATTGTGTCTCCTCGCGGGTTACATTGAGTATTGTGCAATGTGAGGAACAAAGATTGCCAGGGCCATTTCCATGCTTGGATTCAACTTGTATCTCAGAAATCTAAGTCACAATCATGTGAAGTCCTGTATAACTTGTGTTTGTGGCCTTCTAATACATATGCATTTGCCACCTGTAGCCGAGAGATACTTGTTATGTTGCAAGTAGCGGATTGACTGCGTTGGTGTACAGTGGATATCGACCTACCTCCTATTCGTGGGATGATTTCCCACCTCTCAAGGAGATTCTGGATGCTGTAAGATTGAAAACAACTATGCTATGTCCCTGTGTTCTAGTGGTTGTTTGAACTAAAACGTTTCTATTTCGTCTTGTCAGATTTACAAGGTGCTTCCTGGAAGCAGATTCAACAGCTTGCTCTTAAATAGATACAAAGGTGCCAGTGATTATGTGGCTTGGCATGCAGATGATGAAAAGATTTATGGTCCAACTCCAGAAATTGCTTCAGTCTCGTTTGGATGTGAACGTGATTTTGTGTTGAAGAAAAAGAAAGATGAAGAATCTTCCCAAGGTAATGGGACATTTGAGTCATGCTAAAGTGTTTTCCTGCATAGCCAGGAACAAGCCAACTTTTGTTTGGTGTGAACCTGCAGGGAAAACAGGAGACAGTGGACCAGCTAAGAAGAGGTTAAAGAGAAGCAGCAGAGAGGATCAACAAAGTTTGACATTGAAACATGGATCGTTGCTGGTGATGAGAGGATACACTCAAAGAGACTGGATTCATTCTGTGCCAAAGCGTGCAAAGGCAGAGGGCACTCGTATCAACCTCACATTCAGGCTTGTTTTGTAAATTGAGCATCATATGCAAGAAGGTGGGCTTGATCTTGGTCTCCATTGACATATTCTAAGCTTCTCATCTTAATTCTCTATAAACATCAATTGGTGTAGACATTTCAAGAAGCAAATTGGACGGGAAGATTGATAAGGAAGAGTGGCAAAGTCTTGTCTTGTGTAGTCCCTCTCTTAAACAACATGACGCTTTAACATCCTTGTCCCCTAGAGAAATGACTTGATCAAGTGCAAATATCACTCACAATCAGCCATACCAATCCCTGTTCATCTAAAGACATGGTAGACTCATCTAGCTAGAAACATGAAGTGTGCATAATTCACTAGTGTAGATCTTGCATCCACACTCACCCTTCATACTTGTTTTGCAAACCGAGCATCATAGAGTCGTAGACAAGGTGGGCTTGATATTCATTGACCTTTGAATAGGCTTTACGCAACCTTTTTTGGTATTTGGATAGCTTTGAATATTTCTGATACAATAAACTCTGTTTTAAAAGTAATCTAAAAAGATAGACGTTACAAAAAACAAAAAAAAAGCAACGTCCACTAAAATTTAAAACAAAAATAAAATCATTTGACAGAACATATAAAGCGAATAAATAGAAAGAAATAATAAATAAAAGATTTCTCACTCACAAACGAAATTTTCAGTTTTAGAATTTGAAAACGTTTTGATCAAAGAGAGTGTGAATCAGTGAATCAGAGAGTTATGGAAGAGGAGAGAAACAATCCGCATCATTCCACCGCCGATCTTCTTTCTTGGTCTGAGATCCGCCGTCCTGACTATTCCACCGCCGCTAATCGCTCTAACCAGGTTCGTTTTGCCGGCCAGAACTCATCACTCGTCTGATTTCGGTTTCGATTAGTGAAATTTCGTTCTGATTATCCATTTTTCTCAGCCGTCTGATGGAATGAACGATGTACTTGGCGGCGGCGGTCAGATCACTAACGCGGAAACTAAATCACTTAATACGAAGTAACCGATTTCATCTCTTTTCATGCGAATTGATTTCTATGTTGATTCTAGGTTTTGTTAAATTTATCGGATTAATATTGATTCTGGAGAAGCAATTTTACTGGTGAATTTAGTCAATGTTAAACTCGATTTGCTTGATTTAGGGTTTTGTTTGATGAATTAGGGTTTAATCTGCTTCTGAATGTACCAAGTCTCTTTTCAGTGTTTCGCATAGGAAGAACTGTTCTGGGCATAAGCTAAAAGAAATGACTGGTAGTGACATATTCTCTGATGATGGTAAATATGATCCAAATCACCAGACAAGAATCCATTACCATCAGGATCAGGTACTTGTCTCATCCATTTTTACTTTTGTTAGGAGTTAGTTGATGATAATGGTATCTTATGTAATGGTTACTGGTTCTGCAGCTGAGCCAGATATCATTCAGCGGCGAAGAGAATGCAACAACTCCCATGAATGGCAAAGATGATCCAAATCACCAGACAAGAATCCATTACCATCAAGATCAGGTACTTGTTTCATCCTCCATTGTACTCTTTTCAAGGATTCAGTTGATGGTAATGGTATTCTAAGTAATGGTTATTGGATTTGTAGAGAAGCCAGATATCTTTCAGCGGTGAAGAGAATGTGACTCCAAAGAAACCAACCACTTTAAACGAGGCTGCTAAGCAAAAGGAGTTGAGCAGGACTGTAGAAACCCAAGCAGATTCGAAGTGTAAGAAGAAACAGATATCGAACACCAAGAATAAAGCAATGAGTGGGCATGACATCTTTGCATCTCCTGAAAGCCAACCTCGCCGCTTGTTTGGTGGTGCAACACAATCAGAAGTTAAAGGAAATAAGAACACGGAGGAATCTGCACCGAGGAGCTCGCGTGCATCTGTCAAAACCTCAAACGTAAGTAGTGTCATTACATCATGATGATTTTTGGGATGGCTAGAAAACTGACCTGTTTCAATAAAAAAATTTAACAGGGGCAAAGCAGCAACAGATTGTTTAGTGAAGAACATGTTGTGAAGTCATCAAAGAAGATACATAACCAGAAGTCTCAGTTTCAGGGGCTCACAAGCAATGGTATCTTCAAATCTGATAAAATCCCTCCTGGTTATTCAGAGAAGATGCAAAGCTCAGCCAAAAAGCGGGAAATGAGCGGACACAATATATTTGCAGACGGGAAGTCGGAATATCGGGATTACTATGGTGGTGCGAGGAGACCTCCTGGTGGCGAGAGCAGCATTTCATTGGTCTAAAATAAGTCTTAAACCACAGACACTTTTTTTTTTTTTTTTTTTTGGTTTAAGACAGACACTCTTAATATGTTCATGTTTAGGATTTAGTTTTAAACAAAGTAGTTTGTGTTCGTGTGGTCTTTTTTTGTCTACGGTCTCATTTATAATGTAGAACTTCAACACAGGCTCATGTGTTCTCTTCTCTTTCTGTGCCTCTTTCTTCATCTTTTAATCATTTGAGAAGACGAAGGCAAAAAAAAATGGCTTCAAAATTCTTTTAGTATGATGTCGTTTGAATAAGATATCAAAAGTAAGTAGGCGACTCCACTGGGGATCGAACCCAGAGTCTCTGGTTTCGTAGACCAGCGCCTTATCCATTGGGCCATGGAGTCATCTCTGTCTAATTTGAGACGTTTAATTTTAAAATTGTCGCTTAATCTATCATTAATGAATGCTTTTGCCTCTTGGACTGAGTTCTCTAAAGTGATTGGAAAATAAAATTCTATTTTGTGAAAACATAGTGTACACTATATAACAATATATATAAATAAATAAAATAATGTCACTTGGCCCGTTGGCCGACAAAAACAAATATAAATAGGGTAAATTTGGTGAAAGGACCCTTTTTAAAAAGGTATAATTGGTTTATGAAGGACAAATTTGTTTGTCTTGTCTGGTTCAATCCAATCCAAAAACAATTCATATTAGTTTTGGTTTAGATTTTTATTATTTTATAGATATCTAATCCACTTGTTCTCAATTTTCTTACATAAAAATGGATTTTAGTTATTTTTCGGCCAACTCAAAAACACAAAAGAATTAAGGTGACATTTGTTTTTGTACCTTATACAACAAAAAGAGTTCATGCAAGTCTTTTGTCGTATCCACTTTCACCCACCAGGCCCATAATCTAGTTATTTTTTGTCAACAGGCCCACAATCTAGTTATAAGTAGAGAGAAACTATTTTCCTTGTTAGGCCCAAACATCGATTCACCACTAGGCCCATTAGTATGCTTAGCGAGTTACAGTCACGCGCTCTTTATTTTTGTGTTGCTCTGTTTCAGTCTTCCACGGTTCGAGAGGCTTTCATGTGTGTTCTGTTTTTTTTTCAACGGACATAATACGAGAGAAAGGGTAAAATTGACTTCTCACAAGCCGTCCTCGTCAACGTGCTCGGCGGTTTCTTAACTTTCCAAAAATAGGCTATTCTTTCTTCTTCCTCCAGCTTTCATCTTCTCTTCAAACATTTCTCCGAGGAATTTGAGAATCTGAATCCAACATTTTCGATCTTTCAAAAGAAGAAGAATGGCGTCGGTGTCACCATTAGCGAAATATAAACTGGTGTTCTTAGGAGATCAATCTGTCGGCAAAACCAGCATCATCACTCGTTTCATGTATGATAAGTTCGACACAACCTACCAGGTTAAATCTAAAACCACATCGATGATTCTGTTTCTCTGTTTTTGCTGTTTGATTTTAATTCTGTCTCATTTTTAACGTTTTTGATCATCGAAACAACATTTTTAGAGGCTCGATTTTGCCTCACTTTATCTCAACATTCATTAATCCTAGTTATTACATTATCGTCGTCAATCACGTAAATTAAAGACTACCGGTAGAATTTATCTACCACATAGATCATGTAGATACAATGCTGAATGTAAATTTCTTTTAGTTGTAGTAATCTTCACAAAATTTATACATTAGTCTCATAAATCTTTGTTTCATTCACAGGCTACTATTGGAATTGACTTCTTATCGAAAACAATGTACCTTGAAGATCGAACTGTTCGTCTGCAGCTATGGTAAGAAATGCTGTTTTTTCTAGGGCTTCTCGCAATGTAATATTCGCAATGAGGAAGCTAATAATGTGAATTTTCGTTTTTAGGGATACAGCTGGACAAGAAAGATTCAGGAGTTTAATACCAAGTTACATAAGAGATTCTTCTGTTGCAGTTGTTGTTTATGATGTAGCCAATAGACTCTCATTTCTCAACACATCCAAGTGGATAGAAGAAGTCCGTAATGAAAGAGCCGGCGATGTTATCATTGTTCTTGTCGGTAACAAGACTGATCTTGTCGAAAAACGGTATTTGATATCATAAGCCAACATTACAATTTCTCTGTTTTTTCATTTGATGAGATTGTTTTGAAGATGTTATTTTTTTCTTTTTCTTGTGAATTTTTTCAGGCAAGTTTCTATTGAGGAAGGAGATAGCAAAGGTCGTGAATACGGAGTTATGTTCATTGAGACGAGCGCGAAAGCAGGATTCAATATTAAGCCTTTGTTTCGCAAAATCGCTGCGGCATTACCGGGAATGGAATCGTATTCAAACACTAAAAATGAGGATATGGTTGATGTAAACCTGAAACCAACTTCGAATTCATCCCAAGGTGATCAACAAGGAGGAGCTTGTTCATGTTAATGACCAGAAGAAAGAAAAAGAGATGTATCTTTGTCATGAACAAGAAGAAACTTAGATCGTCCGGTTATAGATCTCAGAATGGTTCCATCAATATCATTGTCTGTCCAAATGCTATATAAAAAGAAATGTTGTGAAAGGTTAGTATTCAACTATGAACACATGTTTTTGTGAATTCTGAGTTGTTACCAACACTCTCTACATGTGATGTGACTTGTGAGTGTATCTTTATCTTAATAAGAGCAGAAAATCATTTTAGTTTTGGATAGTTTCGTGTTTAATGTTGAACTGAATGTCTAATTGACGAACGAATCATGCATGGACTGATTTGGCTGCATATAGCTTAAGGGACATTACCGGAAAATGTTGCATCACGCAACAACACAAGCACATAATCTGATTAGTATTACGCATATATGAATAAAAGTGTTGTATCGAATGCCACAACTTACCAGTACTCAAGCTAGCTTGTCTTTGCAACACCTTTTGCGTAAGCTCTAGAAAATTTACTTGACACTGACCAACTTTCGATCATGGATTCATAAACCGACAATAAGTTTCAGTTCTTGGAACTTGCCATTCTCTCAGATAAGGTAGAACCGAGATAATAATGCACATGTCTTGGCCCTATACAAAAATTAAATTGTGGATTGGAACAAGCAATGCAAATTAATAAGTTAAGACAGTTTTTAATTGTTTTCAGCAATAATCAATTATAAATTAGAAGAATAGAATTTTGGAAAAAGAAGGGAATCTAACTAATTAAAAACATGTGTCACGTATTAAAGACTCTTTTAATTCTCTCAGTCTTACAAGTGTAAAAAAATTCAACACCTTTGTAGTCATAATAAATTTATGCTTATCACAATATTTAATAATTGTAATTATTAAGTATTAACTATATATTTATAATTCATGTATGATTTTTAAAATATTGTTTATTCACTCAAATTGGTCAATTTAAAATAAATTTTAATTAAGCTCTAATTTTAGTTATATTATGGTGAAGAAATAATTATGTTTTCCTTTAATTTAATCAAAATATAAAAGGATATGGTATTCTTAAGTAATTGGATAGATTTTTGTAATTTCTCATCCGTAAAAGTTGTACATATAAGATTAAACTTCTTCTTTTGTTGGGTCAACAAAAATATAATACATTCTTATTATATTATTTTCTTATAAATAAATATTTAAATCTCTTAAATCATTTACCTTACTAGGAAATGTTTGCTAAAAATTAAACATTTACATAACTTCATGAGATAAGGTTGAAAATGATGTATTACATAAGCTTGTTCTATTATATATACAGATACAATCTCATACTGAAACATCTATTTTCATATCTAACTTCAATCAAAAACTTAATTAGGTTTTATCATGGGTTATCAAGCAGATCTAAAGCAAATAAGCTTCTTCACAGATCAATGTGGTTTTTGCAAGAAAAAGATTTGTCCAAAGCTTGATGACATCTACATGTATAAGTACGTTTTTTCATTTTTAAAAAGCATTTGATTTAGCTGTTTTATCGTAATTTATCTAAATTGTTTTTTTGTCTCGTCAATCTAGTGACACTCCCTTCTGTACGGAGGCATGTCGAGAAAAACAGCAGGAGGCTGATAAAGGGAAACATAAATTAGAGAAGATAATTGAAAAAGAAGATGAAATTAGATAAAAAGTTGAAAAGCATACTCATAACAATGTTGATTGATTTCATATATTAACATCATCCTAATTTTTATTCTTGTCAAAAAATTAGGAATGACAATAGTTTTTTCCCCCTACATTTTAGTAGTTAATATTTCCCATTTTAAAAAGTCAAACCCCATCATGTATCATATATATTGTAAGATAAGATATGGTGAAATCTTCTTGATATATGTACTAGATTTCTATGTAAGAAAAAATTTATAAAGCACATATTTTATTCTTTTGGTAAAAAATTTCAAATGTAAATGTTTGAGACCAAAAAAAAACTTTATTTTGACTAGTTGTAGATTTTTTCTTCTTTTTCCTTTTTTTTTTTTTTTTTTTTTTTTCTTTTTCCTTTTACTATCTTATTCTCTATCTTCTTTTTTAATATAAATATGGGTGTGACAGGTATGAAAAAAATAAAAAAAATTAGAATTTTTTTTTCTTCTCTCATTTTAGTTTATTTCTGAAAAAAATGAGTTAATTTGATAACAAATAAAATTTGTGTGGATTGAGAAGAATTTAGACGAAAAAAAATTCTTCAAGAGTATATACCAGTGCACACTCGTAAAATCGAACACTGTTTTGAAATAGTATTAAATTAAATTAAAAACTAGTCTATAGTATTAAATTAAAAACTAGTCTATAGTATTCTTTCGCCCAAAGAAAAAAAAAAAGAAAAAAGTTTATAGTATTAAACTAAAAACTAATCTATAATGGCATGTCGGAATTTCTTTTAATCGATATATGAAACATTGTTCAGGGTGATTTTCCAAATAGATAAATAGGGTTCGAGCTCCCGAACTTATAGCTTTTGGGCCTTCCTCGTCTTCAGTTTGGACAGCTACGTAGGATTCTATATAAAATCACAAAACTTTAGAGGCAAGTGATGTTCGTCTTGCGTTAGGACTGCTCCATTGCAAACAAGTATTGTTTATGGATATTTGTGAAATTTCTGAGTGAAACAAACATTTTCCTTGTTTTCAAATTTCAACCAAGTCTCATGGTCTGTTTTACTAATATTAGTGTTTAAAACTCTATAAAACACATCCTTAGTATTTTTCGGATTACCACATGTTTGCTTTTTGTTGAAGAAAATTTATCTCTAGTGGCTAGACATACGAACATCGAAAATTTAGCAAAACGATTTCTTTTAAATTTCATTATTTTCAAATAAAACAAAAATCTTAAAATGCTTGGATTTTTAACCATTTAAATTATCACCTTTTAGTTTTTTTTCTTTTTTTTTTCGTGTGCAAGGATTTTATTGATTAAATGCGTTTGAGTTATACAGAGCCGAAAATGAAAAAATCTTTTCGGATACAAAGCCGACGGGTACATAGAAACCCCCAGAGACATGAGGCCAAAAAAGGCGAACAAACAAAACAAGCCTTAAAAGAAAATATACAAAGATAACAGTTACAAGTAATAGGTAAAGCCTCCAAAACAACAACACTGAAAATTCTTCCCAACAAGCAGCCGATTAACACTTTCATGGAACAGGTAACAGCTACCGAAGTAATAGTTAAAGTCTCCATTTTCTTCTGTTTTATAGAAAATTTAGGTAATATTTCATATATATATATATATCACTCAGAAATTACACAAATATTCAAAAAAAATCTGAACATTGGGAGCAAACTTTTTGAAGCAAATCAGATCATAAAATTAGATAACCCGTAGTTACAAAAAAAATACTTATTGTTCTATAATATAAACTCAGCTCTAATCAGATTCCATTTGCTAATTTAACCGTATAAAGATATTTCTAATTTACAAGATTTTAAAATACGAGAATGACAGTAGGAATTAGAAAAAACTAATATAAAGCAGAAGAATATAATCGTCAACACGTGATAAAATAATAACCCAATGGATAATTTAATACTATTACAGAACCAAAACAATCAATAAGCAAAAAAAAAAGGCAAAGTCCCGGAACTTGCGTCAGAAGAATTTTGACTAGAAAGAAAAAAAATCAATTTCGACGGCCATTTTTTTCTCTCATCGTACGGATTCCTATCTCTCACTACTCAGATGCTTCCTTCTTCACTTTAATCACCCTTTTCGATTTTCGTTTTCCAGCTTTTTGATTCCTCTGTTTCACCAAGTAGACGAAGTAGAAGAAGAAGAAGAAGAAGAAAGTTTTCACCTTTACTCTAAAAGTTTCACTTTTTATGTCTGCTTTGAAGCTCTGAGATCGGAGAAAGCAATATCTATGGCGGAAGCAAGACGATTCAGCCCAGTTCATGAATTAGGTGAAGTGAAAGTTTTCTTCTTTCTGTAGTATTTGAGATATTTTTGTTTGCGTGGGTCAAATCAAATCTTTATCCGATCTATTTGGTGTGAGTATTGGTATATAGTCATCAAAGTTTCAATCTTTATCTATTGGAATCTATTCAAAAGGGCATTTTTATCCATTATTGGTGTGAGTGATGATTTGTTCTTGTTGAAAGTATATTTTATCTGAATATTCATCACTTACTTATTAGTTTACTTATCCAAGTTGATAACGAATCTATTCTAAATCATGTTCATCATTTTTAGTGGGTTACTTTTTACTTCTTTACTCTTTAAGTTTCTATGCATAATTTATGATTGTTATAGGCAGCTAAGAATATCTTGGGAAATTTAGTATCGTGTGTTGGTTATACTTTAATTAGCTGCTTCTTGTGAGGAAGTTGACTTTTTAGCTACTACATCAGAAGGTACTATAGTGTCTCTTAAAAGCTTTCTTGATGAATGATATCTTCTTAGTTGTACTAATTTTTGTGTGTCTTCTGATTGCAATAATTGTTGTCCACAGATGTTGGACAAATACTCTCAGAAGCACGACATCGATGGCTTCGTCCTCCTGAAATCTGTGAAATTTTACAGAATTACCAAAGATTTCAAATTTCTACTGAGCCACCTACTACACCATCAAGTACAGCTAAAGTTTTTCATAAACATTCAGTGTAGAATGGAACTTAAAAGTTCTAAGACTGATGTTCATGGTAAATCTCTTCCTCTTTTCAGGTGGGTCTGTTTTTATGTTTGATCGAAAGGTGCTCAGATACTTCAGGAAAGACGGTCACAATTGGAGGAAGAAAAAAGATGGAAAGACTGTGAAGGAAGCTCATGAGAGGTTGAAGGTAGTATATAAAATATGTTTCGTTTACTAAGTAGTTCTGTGAGAAGTATGGTCAATAGAGGAGCACCTTGTGATTCTTTGTGCCTATTAGTGATTTCTCTTGCTCGTGAATCTCTATGCAGGCGGGAAGCGTTGATGTTCTACATTGTTACTATGCGCATGGACAGGACAATGAAAACTTTCAAAGACGCAGTTACTGGTTGCTTCAGGAGTAAGTTTATTATAGCTTATAACTTTTACATCATTTGTTTGTGATCTTAAACTATTATGATAGATTCAACATGAAGTATAATACAAAATAGCTAATATGTCTTCGAAGCTAACAAGCACAACACCTTTACTAATTCTCTTGTTCTTTTTTTCTGTTGGTGACTAATGCAGAGAACTTTCCCACATAGTTTTTGTTCACTACCTCGAAGTTAAGGTTAGACCCATCCTATTATTTGCTAATTTCTCTGCCTCACTAGTTTTCTTTTCAAGGAAGTTGACATTCTGAGAGTGAAATTTGTAAATGAATCAGGGTAGTAGAGTTTCTACTTCTTTTAACCGGATGCAAAGGACTGAAGACGCGGCTCGGTCTCCTCAAGAAACTGGGGACGCCTTGACCAGTGAACATGATGGTTATGCTTCTTGCAGCTTCAATCAAAATGATCATAGCAATCATTCACAAACTACTGACTCAGCAAGTGTCAATGGTTTTCACTCTCCAGAACTTGAAGATGCTGAATCAGGTGCTTCTTCTTTCACAACTACCTATTGAGGATTCCTTACTTAATTGGTCTCTTATCTTATACATATTACATACATTCATTCTGCAGCATACAATCAGCATGGAAGTTCCACAGCTTACTCTCATCAAGAACTTCAGCAGCCTGCAACAGGAGGAAACCTTACTGGTTTTGATCCTTACTATCAAATCTCTTTGACGCGTAAGTTCATGGTTACCTGGTTTTACGTTCCTTTTTTCCCTATCCAGTAAAAGAATAAGTTCCAAATATCCATCTGATACCTCCAACCGGCATATGATTTCTTACCTTTTTAACAGCCAGGGATAGTTATCAAAAAGAGCTTCGCACAATCCCCGTAACTGATTCTTCAATTATGGTAGACAAAAGCAAAACTATCAACAGTCCTGGAGTAACAAATGGGTTAAAAAACAGAAAATCCATTGATTCCCAAACCTGGGAAGAGATTCTGGGAAATTGTGGTTCTGGAGTTGAAGCCTTACCTTTGCAGCCTAACAGTGAGCATGAAGTGCTGGACCAAATACTCGAAAGCTCTTTTACAATGCAAGATTTTGCTAGTCTACAAGAGTCCATGGTCAAAAGCCAGGTATACACAATTCTGATGGTATCTGGCTCAATTTCTGCATTCCTCTTCCTCAGCTGTGCTGCTTAGTGTTTTCTATGTATTCTTTGAGTATCTGAATACTCTTTCGTTTCAAACTTCTGCAGAATCAGGAGTTAAATTCAGGACTTACATCTGATCGTACCGTGTGGTTCCAAGGACAAGGTTAACACTGCACTCAGCTTATTTTGATAAAAGTTTGGAATTTATTTGTCTTTAAAAGCTAACCGTCAATTTTTTTTTTTGTATCAACTGCAGATATGGAGCTAAATGCTATAAGCAATCTAGCTTCGAATGAAAAAGCTCCATATCTATCTACGATGAAACAACATCTGTTACACGGTGCATTGGGCGAAGAAGGTCTGAAAAAGATGGACAGTTTCAATCGCTGGATGAGCAAAGAACTTGGAGATGTTGGTGTTATAGCTGATGCAAACGAGTCCTTTACTCAATCAAGTTCAAGAACCTACTGGGAAGAAGTTGAGAGTGAGGATGGGTCCAATGGTCACAACTCTAGGAGGGACATGGATGGATATGTTATGAGTCCTTCCCTCTCAAAGGAACAGCTCTTTAGCATCAATGACTTCTCTCCAAGCTGGGCTTATGTGGGTTGTGAAGTGGTGGTAAGCACTGTTGATCAATTTATCTTCTCGGGGAGTCATAAGATAGGTTTGTGCTTATTTGTTTTTGCAAATTTTTAGGTTTTTGTCACTGGAAAATTCTTAAAGACTCGGGAGGAGACTGAAATTGGCGAGTGGTCTTGCATGTTTGGGCAAACAGAAGTTCCAGCAGATGTTATATCTAATGGTATTCTCCAATGTGTTGCTCCTATGCATGAGGCTGGAAGAGTTCCCTTTTATGTAACATGTTCCAACAGATTGGCATGCAGTGAAGTGCGTGAATTCGAGTATAAGGTTGCCGAGTCTCAAGTTTTTGATAGAGAAGCAGATGATGAGTCTACTATTGACATTCTTGAGGCAAGATTTGTTAAACTGTTGTGCTCGAAATCTGAAAATACAAGCCCTGTTTCTGGGAATGACAGTGATTTGTCACAATTGAGCGAGAAGATTAGTTTACTACTTTTCGAGAACGATGACCAGTTGGATCAGATGCTCATGAATGAAATCTCCCAAGAAAATATGAAAAACAACCTTTTGCAGGAATTTCTGAAAGAAAGCTTACACTCATGGCTTTTACAAAAGATAGCAGAAGGTGGAAAAGGTCCAAGTGTTTTGGATGAAGGTGGCCAAGGTGTATTACATTTTGCAGCTTCTCTTGGTTACAACTGGGCCTTAGAACCAACAATAATCGCTGGTGTAAGCGTTGATTTTCGCGATGTAAATGGTTGGACCGCACTTCATTGGGCAGCTTTCTTTGGCAGGTGAGTAACTTCTAGAAAATGTTCAGTAGTTCATCTTCTTTTTCTTTGATTTTTGTATTTGAAACAAAGGTATTTTCATATTCAGGGAGAGGATAATTGGTTCACTCATAGCTCTTGGTGCTGCTCCTGGAACTTTAACTGACCCAAATCCAGATTTCCCATCAGGAAGCACACCTTCTGATCTAGCCTATGCTAATGGTCACAAAGGAATTGCTGGTTATCTCTCAGAATATGCCTTAAGAGCTCATGTTTCTTTGCTCAGTCTAAATGATAAAAATGCCGAAACTGTTGAGATGGCTCCTAGCCCATCCAGCTCATCATTGACAGACTCGTTGACAGCTGTACGTAACGCTACTCAGGCAGCAGCTCGGATTCATCAGGTTTTCAGGGCTCAGTCTTTCCAGAAGAAGCAACTAAAAGAATTTGGAGATAAAAAGCTTGGAATGTCGGAGGAGCGTGCTCTTTCGATGCTTGCTCCTAAAACACACAAATCAGGAAGGGCACATAGTGATGATTCCGTGCAAGCCGCTGCTATTCGGATTCAGAACAAGTTCCGAGGTTACAAGGGAAGAAAAGACTATTTGATTACCAGACAAAGAATCATCAAAATACAGGTGCATAAATGTTTTGATAAAACCAAACTAAAGGTCTTGATTCGTTTAATGTATGTCATATTCATAACGGTTTTTAACTGGCAATGGTGCAGGCTCATGTGAGAGGTTATCAGTTTAGGAAAAACTACAGAAAGATAATTTGGTCAGTGGGGGTATTAGAGAAGGTGATATTACGTTGGAGACGGAAAGGAGCTGGTTTGCGCGGGTTTAAGTCAGAAGCACTTGTTGAGAAGATGCAAGACGGAACAGAGAAAGAAGAAGATGATGATTTTTTCAAACAAGGAAGAAAGCAAACAGAGGATAGGCTACAAAAAGCTCTTGCAAGAGTGAAATCCATGGTTCAATATCCTGAAGCTAGAGATCAATACCGTAGATTGCTAAATGTTGTCAACGACATCCAAGAAAGCAAGGTAATTATACTAATACACTAACCTTAATCTCCTTAGAATCAATAAAACTAAACAATCTTGATTCTTGGTTTATAGGTTGAAAAAGCTCTTGAAAATTCAGAAGCAACTTGTTTTGATGATGATGATGATCTGATAGATATTGAAGCATTGTTGGAAGATGATGACACATTGATGTTGCCTATGTCCTCATCTTTGTGGACCAGTTAAATCACTCTCAAGCTTTGTTGTGATATTGTGTCACAGTATTATTGACTCATTAAACTTGTAAATTCTTGTGTAATCACTCTTCTCATATACTGTAACTGCATTCATGACTCTAATTTAAATGATATATATTTGAAACATAAATCAAACTTATGTAACCAAATAGTAATCTTGTCATTAAAACTGTACATGGTTATGTTCTTCGAAGAGAGAGTAAGAGAGGAGAGGTTATGTTCTTGTCAAATGACTAAAAGCTTTTTTCTCTATCTTGTTCCGAGGCTCTCGTATAACAAGATGTAGCCATGATCAGTATTACTTGAGTACTCTTGCGATGAACCGAAGAATGTTTGAACAGCAGATTCTTCAATTATTTCGACACTCTCATCATCAAAGAAGAGCCAGTGGTTATGGGATTTCACGAGGCTAACATAATGACCGTGGTTAGGTCCACTTCCGACATGAACCACGACTGCAAAGAGAGAGTACTCAATGTCCACATATTCATCCACTGTGTTGCTGAGTTTCAGTTCCAGAGGGAAGACGACTCTGTACGATAGCTTCTTGTAGCGGCCCAACTGTTCCATGTATTTGAACCGTTTCAGATGTATAACTAAGATGTGTGGCGGTTTCTTAATCTTCATTCTCTTCTGCGCTTCTTGTAAACTGCACAAAATAGCATTAAGGATCAAGGAAAGTTAGGAATTAAAGAATGAAAAGCGAAGGGTGCGGATTAAGAAATAGCAGTTTCATACCTGCAGCATTTGTCACAGAAAAACTTGTCTTCTGCATGTAGAGTCTCTGTGGAGCTGAAGTTTTTCAAACAGCTAGTTATCGAACTGTTCTGTTCAATATCAAGGCTCAGGTCTAGGAAAGTTTCATCTCTTGCTGTTACTGTCTCACACCGTAGACACCTTGTCTCGTTGGTAAGTATACCCTGTAATGAGTTTACACATGCTAAGTCACTTGAAATAACTGGAAAAACTTTATAATATGTGCTGTTTGCTCTTGTGATTGGGTTTGGTTTGGGGACAAGGAAGGAATTTAAGCTTATCCTGAAATGTTATTGATGCTTACTGCGCATCTATACTAAATGCAGCTATAAGTCGATGACCAAATACATTTTCCACATAACTAATCTGGTATCTAAATGAGGCCCAAAATGCAGTGATCGTGTCTTAGAAAAAAGATGAGCTATTTAATAAAAGCACCTAACCTGAAAAATCTTGTGCACCCAAGTAACAATTGGCTCTTTATGAACACCATTTGCCAGGGGAGCTTTCAGTACATTTGCAATCTTTTCAGGAGATGATGAAGTTTCATTGTCTGCTTTTGTGGCTTGTGTCTCTTTCTCTAAGATCTCAACAAGTTCATTTAGCAAATAATTCAGGAACTCATGTGCATCCTGCATGAGATAGTAACACAATTTACTCTACAGACATATATACTTTTCTTACAATTTGACTATCCTCATATAAGAAGAATACACAGAATACCTGATGCATATAACTCCGGAAAAGCTCATTCTGTTTCTTCAACCTTTGCACAAAGCGCTTCGGAGCGATAACTCCTGTTTTCTTCTTCTGGGAACTTATCTATGGGAAAAGGAGCAATAAAATTAGCTTCTTTGAAAAAGTGAAGACATTAGCGATTATTGATGAACATTAAGCAAACATGTTCACAAATCTGCAAAGCCATAGTTTCAACAGTGGCTAAGTAAAACAAAACCAGCATGTGTAAGAATAACCAAGCCATATAGACTTGTCAATTAAATGTTTCACCAGTCAAAACTTGTTTTGCTGTCGTAGTAGAACATATCCATCCATCAAAAGATACACAGACTAAAACCTAAACATAAGTCTTTGAAGTACAAAAATAACCTGCGAAAATAAGTCAGCCAAGCAGGTCAAGAGATTCTCCTCAGCATCAGCTTTATTATTTGCATAATGTTCAAGCAATTGTTCACGAAAGGGAGCACAAAAATAAAGAGCCTGCAAAAGAGAAAGGTTCATCAAACAAATTAGTCTATGGATGAAACTTGTTCAACTCCTGGAGACTTGTGCACAAACATAGAATGCAAAACAGACCTAAGATCAACAACCCAGTCCTGCCATAAGCTACCACATCTATAAAACCTTTTAAGAACTGATACACACTCTACATTTACTTAAAAATGAAACCTTTTGTCAATAAATCTAATTCCAAAAGCAAAACGACATGGAAACTGAAATGAGGACTCGACCTGCAAAACACTGTTACAGTAACAAGTGTTGCCGAAATTTTCGAAACCGAAGTATCGTTCTCCTTCCGGGAACTGGTCGCCGAGAGCTTTCTCGAGTTTGGACCCCGCCGCGCCCATCAGCCCTAGCCTCCGTAACACCGTTAATTTCGTTCCGATTCACACAGAAGATTCTCAGATTTCGAAAGTGTTGAAATTGGCGAAGAAGAAGAAGAAGAAGATCGATACTGAAATTTCTGTTCCTCGCGAATAATAATAAATTAATGGAACTTGTGTTTGACTATTTTAAAAGGAAAGATTAATATGATAATTAAATAAATTATCCTCTATTTTTCTGTATTTAGCGATTTTTTTACATCAAAACTATGAATTAAACTCATTTTATTTTTGAAATTAAATAAGTTTGGCTTGTATGAAGTTTATAAAATGAATTGAAATTTGGAAGTTAGATAAAAGTCAATTTTCTTTCATGTCAATGCTTCAAGAAATATATAATTTCATCTAGCTCTAAGTTAATAATTATGCATATATATATATATATATATATATTACAAGAAAAATATGTGTTGGAGAATGCCAAGTCTTAAGATTGACTTGACTAACCTTAATTTATCTACTTAGTTTTACCTTTTTTTAAACCATATTTTTGTCTTCAAGTTTTTTTTTTTTCACCAATCTTCAAGTGTTTTGGATTGTAATGTTATGGAATAATAATAAACTTTTCATAACCACAGCTAAATAAAACAAGATGACCAAAAAACAAAGACCATTAAAACTATCTAATTCTGTGATAGGGATTTTAAGAGAGAGCGAAATGTCAATTATTCTTTGGATGTCGCTATTCTGCGGTATTATTCTTTGACATTTTTCTTAAAACGATCACAAAAGAAAATCAAGAACATGTATGGCTAAATACCATTTTTATTTTATTCTTGTATTCGCGTGAGTGAGATCAATTTGTGTGTATGTTACTATGTTTAGTTACGCTGTAATTAATTTGAATAGTTTAATAGATCACTAAGATGAGTAAGGGCTAAAGAAGATTAATATTACTACTACTTTCAATCTGCAAATGGTCTTCTCTTCAACTTTGAGAGAGCGTCACGAGAATGTTGTTGTTCATATTGTTTTTCGTTCAATGTATTTTTTGTCAACCAAAGTATTTGACAATTAAAATTCAATCCAGACGGTTTGATTTTTGAACATTTCACGTGATATCTTTTGGTAATGAATTCAGAGGAGAAGCCAGCGAACCGCACGTCCGTACATGCCTATATATAGTAAGGTCATTAGCCACACGTACCTACTCATCAGAGAAGAAGTAGAACTCAAAAGGTTCCAAGAAAATATTAACAAAGCAAACTACATTTTAAGATCACTTTCTAATTTTATGGGTTCGATGGAGGCTTTAGCGATGGCGGGAGTGGATTATCAAGAATGGGGACTTAGTATTGAGGAGTGGGAGCTTCAAGAATCCGTAGTTCCGCTCCATTTGCTTGCTGATGATTTTAAAGAAGAAGAACAAGAAGAAGATCATCAAGACAATGATGATGATGATAGAGTTTTAGATGGCTTAGCGGTTAAACAATCTGTCACTCGTGACATTAGAGCTTCGGTTGGGAAATTTATTGAGCAATCTATGTCACATATGATTGTTCACCTCAAACAGCTTAAGTTCTTAACACTTCTTCTTGAGAACTTTTTGTTTACCCATGTTCTTGATTTTCTTTTGTAATCGTTTTAAGAAGTCTTTTTTTTTTGGGTCAACCAGTTTAAGAATAAGAGGTTTTGTTTTCATAAAAAGAGCGAATTAATTAACACAATGCAAGTATTTTATTTTCTCATCGCAGAAAAATGTATTGTAAGTACTTGTATTCAGTTTTGATAAATTATATAGATCTAGCATTATTTGTTCTATCAGAAAGATCAAAATTAGTACCAAAGAACAAAAGAAATATCGAATTGGAATCTGACATCTCTTTCAATAACTTAAGAAAAAAAAAAGATCAAAGCAAACTCGAATTATCAACCATATTATATACTCTGTTATATAATTTTACAAAAATATGTTGACTCTTAAAATTGGGTTCTATTTAAGATGAGGGCCAAATTAGGTTTTACTTATCATAAATTACATAAAACACACAAAAAATGTATTCGTTTTTAATAAAAAAAAAATTCTAAGAAAGATATGTATCTTAAATTAGTATGGGGAGATCATTAAACTATCCTAATTACAAGTATTTGGTGACTATGTTCTGAATGATCACATACATATGTTAATGTTTGTTATATGCATTCATGTTTATCGTTTATGTAAGAGCGCAAAAGGGGAAAGTCTTGTTTTCACGTTCCATCTTTCAAATGAAAGGATAAAAACAAAAAAACATTTTGTATCTTTAAAGTTCACGAGAATCTTGATGTTGTTACGGTTTGACCAATAAAAAAAAAAAAAACAACTTGACGTTGTTAGTTGTTACGAAGGGTTTCTATTATGAACACACCATGACGTTTGCATCCATACGTAATATCTTACGCTTATGAACTGGTACCATTTTACATTTCAAATCTCGTGTGCCACATTGAAATATTAGGTTATTGATTGGATTCAAATTTAGCTAACATAGATCTCGATAATTATTAATCTTATACTTCAATTTTTTTGTTCGCTACAGTTTGGTACATTGGGTTTGATTAATTTGCCCATGCCTAGTTCTAACCAAAAAGTTTGGATATTTTCGGATGGTTTCAAGGGGGTTTCAAGTATTTTGGATATTTTCGATTCGGGTATTTTGGATTTTTGGATTTTTTTTTCTGTTGGTTTGATTATGTTCACGCGCTGGATGAGAATAGTCAAATCTTTTTCTTCTCAACAAGGCGTTGTTGCTTTATGACAACCGGATCAAGTCTAACCCAGAAAATAGAAACGATTGGGTTTTATTTGAGGCATTATTATATTCTGATGTGGTATGTCCGGGAAAATACTGTGGCGTTTTCCAGAGGAAACTGATTGGAAGGAAGTCAAGGGTTTGGAAGATTTGCAGCAGCGACACTCTAACTCTGGTGGTGACGTGCTTCTTTTAATATCATTAAACTTTGCGCCTTCTCTGCTCAGAGGTTGACCATCTTCTGGGAAGCCCGGCGGCCTGATCACATTTTGGAGCTTTGGTATGCCGAGCTTTCTCTGACCAGACGCCATAGACCCGAGGGATGGGGGAGGTTTCAGCGAACATTGAGTGGTCCGGTGCTGTCCTCTAGCATAGTAGTGGTGCCGGCCTTAACTTGTTATATGCTGATTCTATCTATGCATGAATCCTTCCTTGTTTTTATTTTATATAGCTTGTCTTTTCTACTAGTGAGATTGATATAACTCTCATGGAATCTAAGTATTTTTCTCATTGAAACACATAATAGATCGCAACATGTTGTTATTGATTTTTGGCTCATCCCTCCAATCTTTTTGTATTAGATTACTTTTCCATTGACAATGAGAGTCTATCAAGAATGATACATGCCAATCTAATCAAAACCAAATCGGATGAACAAAGGAGAAAGGAAAGGAAAAAAATAGAACAGACATTTCAATTTCAACTCTCTCTTAGACCTAAATTCATATAGAGATTTTGTCATCAACTTTCAACCATTAACAATATTTCCAATCTATCTCTTTTATCGTCAAAAACAATCCAAGTGCAGCAGATGGCTTCTATTCAAAATGTGGACAGCATATTGTACTGCTTCAGGCCAGAATCTTCTTGGTACTGACATTCCCAAGAAGATTAAGGATATGGATAATAGTCCTTAGAGCCTGCCCAGTAATGGCTTTGGTAGTCTCGAAATCATCTCAACAATGTAACAGACAGCCCATCTCGAAATCATAATAATTTCAGGTTTGGTAGGAAACAAAAATAGTGAATTGTTTTTTTCTTCTTTTGGTAAAGAAATATCCAGTGAAATGTGATAGGTGGGCTTTGGTAGTTGGAGCACGTTTACTTCATTCTTACACGTACGTGTATATAAAGACAATTGTATCTACTATTGTTGTTACCTTACATGTTTGCCGTCCATATAAACCCATATATTCAAAGAATGCAATCTATATGCACTTTTTTTTTTATCAAACCTTGATACTTGTGTGTGAATGATTTATGCTATCTTTCTGCTTTTTTCTTTCTTTATGTCGTTGTGGATGTTGAGATCTGGTTATGGTGACTGGTGAGTATAAATGGTGAAAGAACAAACTGGAATCAAAGTTTTTCGTTGATTAGCACAAAATTGGACTAAAATAAACAAAAAAGAGATAAAAATATGTTGAAAATGTCATTTGTAAGATTTAACGTATGTAAGCTGATTAGCTGAATTACTTTTTGATAACTAAAAATAATGATCACTCATAATTTCGACATTTAAAAGATTCAACTGCTTTCTACCGATGCAACGGTTTTTGAAGTGCTATGACTCGAGATTGGTGATCAGGGCTTCCTCGCCAGTTCGTATGGGCTCTATTCTTCACTTGTCTAATGTAATCTTATTGTGTTGGATGTGTGCAAAATTGTACAACAAGAATATGCCCTCAGTTTTGCAAACTGCTATATATGCTCGGAAAACTAATAATTGCTTAGCTGAAATCATATCGTATCAAATGTTAGAATCCTGCGAATCCATCTCTTCAAACTAAACGATTGCAATTTCGACAGAAGCTTGACAATTTTTCAATGTTAATGTGCACATGTGCTTCTCGTCTCTCGAGACATATTTCCATAAAAGAAGCATGTATGTCTTCGAAACTCTGTGAAGGTAATCAATCACTCTATATATGCTTCACTTGTTCGTTTGTCGTTACAAATTGTGTTTACTGATTTAATTTGATTGGTGTTCTAAGTACTAAGAGTAAAAATGTTTACATGCACAACAACATTAATATTTTAAACCACTATTAGACTACATGCTCTGTTCGGAATCCTTAATTATCAATTTTATAACTCCTTTGTCGCAGTGTGAGGTAACAAAACTCTCAAAATTGTTTGCCTTTAGTCCATAACTACCAGCAAGGCTAGCATGTGGCATACTTCAGTATCTATTACATCTTTTTATGTAATAACTTTTCTGTTTTCTAAAAAGAGGTTTTGGGATAAATCTTCTTATCAAGAAACAATTAGCTCATTTTGAATTTTCTACAGTAGAGAAAATTATTTACTAATCACGTGCCATATCTTTCAACCTGTGTAGGTTGGTACTTGGTAGGTAAAAAGACCTAGAATAAGCGACCATATATTATTTAATTTCCGTAAGTTGGACTGTTTGGTTTTAAATCTCGTTTTGCTGCGCCGGTTAGCACAATGTTTGTTGTAGATGAAAGATATCGTGTTACGATATTATGATTTGAATACAATAATCTATAAATTAGCTCGGAAGGTCAAACGAATATAATAATATGGCAGATCAAAAGTTTGTAAAGTATATTGGAACACACAACAAAATTGTCAACTATTGGAATAAAATGTAAGATTTAAATTGTACCTTAATGAATCGGCCTATATAGGATCAGTTTTTGTATAATCAGTTAATTAAGCTGATCAGATTTGTTTTTCTTTTTGTTAGTCAGAGAATCTCAGGCCGAAGCGCAAATTAGTCCCCGTCTACGAATGATCAAGCTGCATATATTTTTTTTCTTTTTGATCAACCGTAATACTGGGAGCAAAAAAATCTGATGAAAATAAGAAACAGAGAAGCTAAAGAAAATGAAAAGATATAGGAGAAAAAACGATTTGTTTTATATTTAAAATGATTAACTACCAAAATTACAAATTAAATTATAGGTGGTTTGATTATTCCCTGATATTAGTTGGAAGACATTTCAATTTCGGATTAGACAGTGTGGTGGCCCAATTTTACATGGATCGAGAGAAGTTCTGATAAGATCCTAGTGAGGAATGAATCCCAATTTCGGCACTTGGAAGATCTGGAGTGGATATTCTCGAAATAGAGACGACACACGACTCAAAGACGAGATGATGGATTGAATGACGCCACAAAAGGATGCGGAAAAGCCTTTTGATAAGTCGAGAAAGATCAAAATTCGGCATACGAAAATGGACCCATGATCTATTTTTAAGAGAGAGTTTTTGATAAAAAGATAGATGAATTCTCATAAGAGATTACAAGAGGTTTATAAAGAAGAAGGAAGTCTTGGAACAAACTCACAAGACTACCTTGGAAAATAAAAAGAAATAAAGACTAGTTTGAAAGTTTAAAAATAACCCTTCCACTTCTTGGCTCCAAAATGACTCTTGAAATGCTATTTTCGTCACTCCTCTTGACCAGCAAATTACCCACTTGGTTTGGGCTTTTCTTGGGTTTGTGATGGTCATAAAATTGGCTGGACTTCATATATATTCCATTGGGCCAACTTCTGAATGTTATACCATAGTTTGGATCATCAAATGGGTGATTTGAATGTGAATCATTTGCCTCATTAAAAAGAAAACCCATTGGGACAAAACTTGACAAGGGAAAAAGAGTACAAATGAGACACATGCCCATTTGATGATCATGTATCAAAACCAATGAGGTTAAGATAACATCTTTCCCATACTCTTTCTCCGGTATAAGTTCATTTTCTGCTTCAAAATGCTCCTCAGGTTTAAGTTGCTCCTCTGCTTCAAGTTCTTCTTCGGCTACAAGCTCTTGATCAAATTCCAAGTCCTTTGTGCTTTCCATGATCACATCAAGTCCACTCTGTACTATTTCGGTGCGTTCTTACTAAAACTAATCGGATCACCTGATAGGTTAAAAAAATAAAATTACAAACTAGATTAGCTGGCTAGACCGTCTAAGCCAATTCATAACATTCATAATTGCAACGCAATCTTCGTCTTGCTTTTCATAGTTAAACATGCGCATCCACAAAATATTTAGGTATATTAACGTACGATAATCATGCACATGTGTATCTGTATGGACCAGGATGTATACTCGATATTGGGTATTTATCTATCAATATGTATAGACAAGCATTAATGCATGCATGCAGTTAGGTTTTTATAGTTGCTACGGTTTGATCAACGATTGTTGTTTAGTGGTGTTTATGAGTGATTTATTTGGAGTTAGGAACTAAAGTTTGAATCTCTTCCACATAGAAGTTTAGAAGATTTAAAGTAATAATATATAAGAACATGAGTTAATTCACTAATTGTCAACTGATTTTTGAGTTTGAAATTTATAAAACTTAATTAACTTACTATCAGAGAACAACTTATCAAGTAGGATATATTTATTGCTATTCTCCAAACGGACCGATAAGTATCATCATCTCGATAATATTTATTGGGATCCTAGTATCCTACATAGGAAATTAATAGAAACAACATAAAAATAAAAATAAAAATAAAAATAAAAACTATATAATATATTGTCCATTAGTATTAGTTTGAGGTTGGAGCTTATGAAACTTAACAAAAGTCTTAAATTGTAAAATTATATAACGTTACAAAATAGTAGTATTTTTTTCTGCCATGAATTCAGAAATACTATTTAAACCATACATCTAAAAAATATAAGAGCACCTCCATTGGTGTATCTTAGATGTATCTTAGGCTAATATCTTAGAATTAAATTCTGAAAAATAAATCAAAATAAATAGAAAACTAAGATTTGTTTCTTAGTTAAGATATTTTTATTAATGAAAAAAGCAGCCACATGTCATGTTTCAAAATTTTAGTTTAAATAATTGTTAAGATACAAGATTAAGAACTAATTGGTTCTTAACCATTGAGGATGATCTAACTTATCTTGGATAAAAATTTCTTCTCTCAAAAAACTACTGAACTTTATATTGAAATCCCTAGTTATATAAAAACCATATTATTAATATATTATATCATTTGATGCGTTTTCCTCTGACGAAGAATTAAAATGTACATGTTTGATTCACTTCAATACTCCTGTGATTTTATCCAAATATGAACCTCCATCCAGGAGCGGATCTAGGTGTATGGAAGATGGGACACGTGCCCTACACTAAATTATAAATATTAGCTTGTAAATATATGGAGTTTAAATGATTCAGCACAAATGGTTAAGTGTTTTCAATATTCGTCTTTCTTTACACAGGTCCGAAACTAGTTGAAGTAACTTTTTTCTTTTTTTAACTTTTTTTTTTCTTCCCCACTTTTATCAATTAAATCACTTGTATTTCTTCTTTTCATTTATGAACATTCACTTTTAACTTTCTTTTAAATTTTCTTTATTAATTGATTAAATAGTATGTCTGCTGATATATTTCTAAAATGTTTGATATATATATATACGTTTACTTTTATGTAAAAATGAATAACAAAATTATATGTACACAATTTCATAGTTTTTCCTTGGATACCTATATAAATTGTGAGAAATAAATTACAGATTTGTTGAACTACATATTCTATCACAAATTTATAGTTTAGTAACGAATAGTATATGTAATAATTTTGATAAAACAATAATATATAATAAGTAAATTAATAGTGCCTTAAACTAAATGTTTTTCTAGATAAGCAGCTGCCTCCATCAAAGAGTTTTTACATGGGGTTCTAACTTCTAAACAATCCTGTTTAAAGAATATGTTGAGAATTTACATACCACTTTTGAGAATTCTATGGATGGAGATGTGAAACTCGTTCCATATCTGGTATATCCGTCACGTGAAGCTCATGATTTTTGGATAATCGATATGTGTAGGGCCCACCACTATATTTGACATTCATATGGTTAGTAGTAAACTCCTTCCTTCTCCAACGACCAAAACATCAATTCCACGAGGCATTTTGGCAGGTGAAGTGTACCAATATTTTCATTTGTAACCAAATTTGTTTAATATATATTTTCACCCTTTTCAAATAAGTAGACTAAATATCAAAAAGATTTTTGATGATAAAACATCTTATACTTTTGCTTATCTCATTCTATTGTTTTGTACATCAATGTAATTCTGTTTATTTTGATGATTAAGTAAAACAATTATGTACTTATGGTTTCAAATTAATATATCGAAACAGATTTTTTAAACACTTACTCGACTATAAGAATTCGACACATATTTTACCAAAACAAAATCGACATATTTTTAAAAGTATCTGACACCCCTAATATCATATAATTTCAAATTTACACATTGTATAACGATATGAGATTTACATAAAATATTTTCATATATTTGTTCATTTTAAGAGTTCACACCACGGATAAATTATCGATATATAGGAAAGACTTGGCTATAACTACAAAAAGCTGAAGGGACATTTATTATTATCCCCCAAAAAAAGCAACATCATGTTCGTATTGATTATTGAATATGACATATTGTAGAGACGAATCATTTATGAAGATAAATCAAACGACCTACCAAAATAAGATATACTCAAAAGAGATATAATGTAAGTTCAATCAGTTAAAGCTACTATTATGGCTCTGTTAGATATGAGAGTAGTGCTAAGATAAAGAGACTACCAATTCATATTACCGAGAAAAAAAAAAACTGTCTTGTTAGTTTAGAGTACATATATAACACGAGGATTTTTGGCAGGTCACCAACAAAATAATTTTAAAATATATTATGAATGAATTATTATACATGATTATTATCTTTTATGTACATTTTTTGAAAGTTAGCCCTACAAAATTCAAAATATGGTGACACTCCTCACTAGAGACCAAGTTGGTCCAACTCTAGCTATACCTTCCACACTGCTTCCTCCCCCACCACAAAAGGGGTACTATCGTCATTTCACACGTACCTACCTGTAATTAATGTGACATTATAAATAACAACGTGAAAGAAGGATCCATGCAGAAACAATTAGCATATATTACAAAACACATACTAATTGTTTCTCCTTCTCCTTCTTCCTTGCAAATGGATACTTTAGCTTCAAACTCTTCGGATCTCACGACCAAGTCAAGTCTCGGAATGTCGTCGTTTACCAACATGTATCTCCTCACAACGCTTCAAGCCCTTGCGGCCCTTTGCTTCTTGATGATTCTCAACAAAATAAAGTCATCTTCACGAAACAAGAAGTTGCATCCTCTCCCGCCAGGACCCACCGGTTTTCCAATTGTTGGAATGATTCCGGCGATGCTTAAAAACCGTCCAGTTTTCCGGTGGCTCCACAGCCTCATGAAGGAGCTTAACACGGAGATAGCTTGTGTGCGTCTAGGAAACACTCACGTGATCCCTGTGACATGTCCTAAGATTGCACGTGAGATCTTCAAGCAACAAGACGCACTCTTTGCGTCAAGACCACTCACTTATGCTCAAAAGATTCTCTCTAACGGCTACAAAACCTGCGTGATCACACCGTTTGGCGAACAATTCAAGAAGATGAGGAAAGTGATCATGACAGAGATTGTTTGTCCAGCGAGACACCGTTGGCTACACGACAATAGAGCTGAGGAAACCGATCACTTGACCGCTTGGCTCTACAACATGGTTAAGAACTCTGAACCAGTCGATCTCCGTTTTGTTACGAGGCATTATTGTGGAAATGCAATCAAGAGGCTTATGTTCGGGACGAGGACGTTCTCGGAGAAAACCGAAGCCGATGGTGGACCGACTTTGGAAGATATCGAGCATATGGATGCTATGTTCGAGGGGTTAGGGTTTACGTTTGCGTTTTGTATATCGGATTATCTACCGATGCTTACGGGATTGGATCTAAACGGACATGAAAAGATTATGAGAGAATCCAGTGCAATTATGGATAAATATCACGATCCTATAATTGATGAGAGGATTAAGATGTGGAGAGAAGGTAAGAGAACTCAGATCGAAGATTTTCTAGACATTTTCATCTCTATCAAGGACGAAGCTGGCCAGCCTTTGCTTACCGCTGATGAAATCAAACCAACCATTAAGGTACATAGCTTTTTAATATACTTTTCATATGTTACATTTATACATATTTAAAAAATTAAACCAACTGTTACGTTCGATATATAATAATATATGACATAGTATTTATATATAGTATCGACGAGTAAATAGTTTGACATTCTTTGAGTTGAAATAGTGGAGATTTCTAATATTCTTTAGAAAAATATGCGTTGAAAGAGTAATATTTCACTTTTGGCAGAGAAAATGCCATAACATCTATTACAAAGTATCTTTGCTAAAAAAAACAAGGCAATCCACCAATATCCGTCAGATTCAGACGTATTTTTTGTTTAATATAAGAAAGTTAAATATGGTGAAAGCGAAACATAACGTCAAATATCCATGTTGACTCGTGAGTCATGAGTCCACTCATGGAAAAAGGGTTTGGCTTTTTTGGAGTTAAAATGGCAGAAACTTATTAGGAAGGAAATAGTGGAGACACAACATCTATAAAATAAAAGAAAAAAAAAAACTGATTGTGACTCTATTTTGCTGTCCACAAATTAAAAGAACAAAAACAATTGTCTTAGCAATTTTGGGAGAAAAGGTTAAACACCAAACAATCTATATCCAACAAAATCTTATGTGTAGCATAAAGCATGTTGACCACGAGTCCATGCATAGAACAGTAAACCGATAAGAATCTTTATCTTTTTGGTTATAAGATAAGAATCATTTATTAATTGTCAACTTGCTTAAACTAATGAAAATATTTTACATATTAATTTTATAGGAACTTGTAATGGCGGCGCCAGACAACCCATCAAACGCCGTGGAATGGGCCATTGCGGAGATGATAAACAAACCGGAGATCCTCCACAAAGCTATGGAAGAGATCGATAGAGTCGTCGGAAAAGAAAGATTCGTCCAAGAATCCGATATACCAAAACTTAACTATGTTAAAGCTATTATCCGAGAAGCTTTCCGTCTTCATCCCGTCGCCGCCTTCAACCTCCCACACGTGGCACTCTCTGATACGACCGTCGCAGGTTACCATATTCCTAAAGGAAGTCAAGTTTTACTTAGCCGTTACGGTCTTGGTCGTAACCCCAAGGTTTGGTCTGATCCACTTAGCTTCAAACCAGAAAGGCATCTCAATGAGTGTTCGGAAGTGACTTTGACGGAGAATGATCTCCGTTTTATCTCGTTTAGTACCGGAAAGAGAGGATGTGCTGCTCCGGCGTTAGGTACGGCGATAACGACCATGATGCTAGCGAGGCTTTTGCAAGGGTTTAAGTGGAAACTAGCAGGAAGTGAGACACGTGTCGAGCTTATGGAATCGAGTCATGATATGTTTCTTTCGAAGCCTTTGGTGTTGGTCGGAGAATTGAGATTGTCGGAGGACCTTTACCCAATGGTGAAGTGAGGCGACGGTGACGTACGGCGAGGATAATTCCGTATATACTATGGATAACCCAAAGTTTAGTGAATCACAAACCAAACTTTGTTCGGTTTTGGTCCTTTTGGAAACACTTGATCTGTGTTTTCTCTTGCTTTTTTCTATATGTATGTATTAATTTTGGTTTTGTTTTGATGATTAATAAGAAGGTATTCACATCGAGTATCTCTTGACAATTGTCTTTTTTTTTTTCTCGTCAATGATTGGGTCGCGACAAAATACTACATATTACCACGGCCCTATATGATTGAACTCGAATAGAAAATGACGACTTTCAGGCCATAAGCCACTTTACCATGTTTTCTTAACCTGGTTTTAGCAAAATTAGATTCAGTTCTTACAGAATAGCCTTTTCGGACAAAAATGTCCCTACAATCGAACGAATGTACAGTTAGTTAGGAAATTTTAGGTACAGAAATCTTGTTAGCTACATAGTCCGTGTTTTGTTGATTTTATCGATGCTACATTGTAAAGAAGAAGAAATTAAAGAATTAAAAAGATGCTGTTAAATAAGGTTTAACAGCTAAAACGTTTACATGAACATGACCATTAATTACCAACTCTAATTAATGCAAACTTAATTATTATATATTGTATACGTATAAGAGTGTTTTAAATAAAGAAACTTAAAAAAACAAATTCATATGAACGAAGGAGATGGTGAAGAATATTGATCTTGTTTGGTACTGGAAAGAGAGGATGTGCTTCTCTGGCCTTAGGCATGGTGATAACCACCATGATATTTGTGAGGCTTTTGCAATGCTTTAAGTGGAAATTAAACTAGCAGATTGTGAGACACTGTTGAACCAAGAATTCACACAATATATTTGTTTAAAAAAGGGAAAAGAAATCTAATCAATTCTCTTGCTGTTGATTTGGTCTAAAACTTGATTCAACGAGATTAGAGATTGCTTTGAAAACAAGTTAGGGTTTGCTAAAGAACAATAAATAATATTAAGTTTTTTTTGTATTAAGTTGCATATCCTTTGAATAGAGGACAAATTCCCTCTATTTAATTATACTACTAAAAGACGGTTCAGCGATAAACTCAACTTCCTTACTCTTCGAGTTTGAATCTTTGATTTTTGTTCGCTTCTCAGAATAGGTAGTTTTACTTTCTTACGAGTTTAGAAGTCGGTTAAGCGACCTCCCAAACGGGAAACAGGCCAAAGGCGACCTGTTATTGGGGTTTTGCTCACCAGCCCATTAACATGCTTCGTCGGGATTCTCCGGTCTTTCCGAACTGTTTAGTTTTTTTTATTTGAATCCTTCTCTGTTTAGGTCAGAGATGTTGGAGAGTGTTTAACCCTGCACTAACAAACACATGTCGAGCTTATGGAATCGAGTCTTGATATAATTCTTTCGAAGCCTTTGGTTATGGTTGGAGAATTGAGATTGTCGGACAGCCAGATGATCTTTACCCAATGGTCATCGTAAAATGTATGGCAACACACGTTGGAAGTAATGGAATTATACAAGTTATTGATTGTGAACGAAACCTATTCCAATTTTAATTAGAGTTAAAGATTGATCCATGGTATATCGTGGAACGTTATTTTTACTAAAAAATTAAAAAAAAAATATTTTAATAAACATTATCTATATATATAATCTATTCGAGAGGCATATATAATTTGGATCTTATACATTTAGCGTGTGTAAATTACGTATTATTGTATATTATTGTATGTTGTTTGTTGTATATTGGAGTATAATTGAAATTATCTATGTAGATTTTCCAAATCTCTAAATTAATAAGTCGACTATAGAAAATAAATAATGTTTGGCAATAAATATTACGAAAATAAAGAAATAATTATATTATTCGACTTTTTTTTTTTTTTTTTCAGCAATCAAATCTATTATATCATAAAAAGTTTTACAAGATATATAAACCACTCATATACAACCATTGACACAAATAAAAGAAATTGATAACAATTTCGATAAAGAAGTGGAATTGACCATGCTTGCCGATCGGAAGCCTTACAGGCTAACAGATAAAATCTGTTACGTCCCTCCTTTACATACTCATAATTGGCTATCACCATATAGATGAAACTCCAAAATGCTTTTCGCATTACTTTAGTTAAAAGAAAAACCTGAATTGTTGCTTGATATGATTCTGCTTCTTGTCTTTTGAAACTCAATATGATATGCTGGAAACACCTAACGCATCGTTGCCTATTTGTGATCTTGATTTCTCCTTTCATTGCAGTTAAATTTTCCAACAAAGAGAAAGAGAGAACATCACTATCACAGTCACTTGAGGCCATCTTCCGTCCCATCACGCTCGTGTCTTCTTTGGGTTTATACCAAAGACAATTCAATTGAATAAAACAATCTCCTTCCGGTAAAAGAGAGGCTTCCGTCCATGAAAAGTAATGAACATCATCATCCTCAAAGAAAATTGCCACCTTCATTTTAGAACCATATACTCCACATCCCATAGAATCAATAGACGAGAGCAAATATTCCAACCATGGTAATGAGTAAACATCACCATCTTTAGACAATGTTAGCGTCATAAGAAATTCAATTCGATCTAGAATTCTGATTCCATCAAGTAGATTGATTCCTCCATTGATTCCGGGATCAAAAACCCATGTAGAAACTCCATACCATTGGGTAAGAGTACATTCACCGGTTAATAGCCGGAAATTCCACCGGCAATGAACAAGCACACCGGAAACAAACTTTCTATGAAGAAAGACAACTTGGTTCCATCGGATCAACATTATAAGATGGGAGCGGCAACGGATGTGGGATGACTCTATCATATTAATCACTGAAATCCAAAAAAAATGAGAAATGAACCAAACCACGAATGGCCCCAAAAGCGTGACCAAAGTCTGATTTGGAATTGACAGGGTCAGTTCCTGAAATCCCACCGTCGCGTAGAGGCAAGTTACGTAGGTTTGACAATCTAGATTTGCCATTATTAATTACTGAAAGTATAAAATTGTACAATAATTAGAGGAAATAAAACAACTAAATGGAGAAACGACAATGGCCGACGCCGGAGAGGCCGACGCCGGAGAGGCCGACGCCGGCCGAAAATGGTGGAGAAAAGAAGGTTTTCCTGTATTGTATTGTAATAAAACAAATCATCATTGATCATATTAGAGGCGAAACACTTGTGCCCACGTGTGAAATCAACAAATATCTTAGTTTAATATTTTTATTAATTTAATTCTACTATATATATTAGATATATTTTATAGAATAACTATTTTTATCATACTAACACCAATTGCTAAACAATCTGAAGAATCCTAATTTTGCCAAAAAAATAGTTATTCCAAAATTCAAATTTAGTTCTTACCACTAACTGTGAACAATTGTTTAATATATAAACTAAAATTTAATGCATTTAAACTACAAAAATTACTTTCCTAAAATTAAATATCTATTAAAAACATTATTAAAGTTTTCCACATAAAATTAAAATAAATTATCAATACAAAATACTTTTTCAGCAATCCTCTATTGAATAAACATAAGATCATATTTTCCCCCAAAAAAATAAACATAAGATCATACAAATCAAAAAAATTGTTAATTTTCAAACAATCCAGATTTTACAAAACTATCTATAGAATAAAACAAAATACAACAATTTTATAGTTGACTGAAAAAAAAATTGTAGTCTTTATATTATTAAAGAGGATAATTGGTTGGGCTGTAGGACCTATCTACAACCTAATTTTTCTTCTACAGTAAAAATATATTACCAGTTTTTTTTGGGCTTTTGTTCAATTAGGCATATTTAAGTCCAAAAAATAATGAGAAAGCACATTTTGGGTGTGCTTACAAGGCTGGGAACTTTTTGACGTTTGAAATAACGAGTTTGCCCTCAATTTTGTTGTTGACAAACCAATCTCTTCATCGTCTTCTCCGTAGCGTCCGACCAACAACCGTCGTTTCCACCATTGGCACTTGCTTTAGCAACGCCAAAAATCCAATGAATCCAATTAAACGAGCTTTGATTAAAGAAATCTAAACCTTAAAGATAATATCTAGGGAACCCAAAAGCTCTAGTCTTTAGACAAGAATTATATAAATTATTCTTCAATTTATCAAAATTCAAAAGCAAAGGGGAAATAACTTTTCATTGAAGCTTCAAAAAAGTGATGGTCGGTTTGTACCACCGGAGATTAAAAGGGGAAATCACTTTCATAGGATGGCCAGTTTGGGCTTCACACTGCAATTTTCATTTAAGCTTCGAAATCGGAGATTCATGAAACGTTTGGCCGGAGTTTCGAGCAAAATAAAATAAAATTATAGGATCGATTAATTGACAGAGATGGTGTTGTTCAGCTAAGAAAATCACAATTCTAGAGCTGTGTAAAAGTTCTCGAGAAAAAATGTACGGTCAATGCTTTTAATTGGATTGAAACTTGTTTATGTGATTAAGGAAAATAATGTATTTTCAATAAAATGAAATTGTCTATTCTTGTTAAGGCAATGAAAAGTTCTACTTTTAGCAATGATAATCAGTAAAAGGGAGTTTTTCCTAATTGATCCATGTTTTCTAAAGCTACAATATATATATATATATATATATATATATATATAAAATTGGTTGTATATATGCCATGTAATACAGAAACCGATAGAAGCGTTGCTAAGTGTAGGATTTTTCATTTTTGACTCAAAAGTTAACTATATTATTTGCAGGAAACAATGGATTTAGATATGATTATTGCATTGCAGAATGTTCAGAACATTTTTTAGATGATGTATGCAAGCCAGTGTGTATAGACAAGGGGTACTCGGATGGAGGATGTATTGGTTTAGCACCAAATTTTAAATGTTGTTGTAAGAAATGATAGAAACCAATAATCTTTATAGTAAAACGGTGATGGTGATTTGATATCTTGTATGTTCTTCGATGAAATAAAGCTAATCTTATCTTTGATAAGCTTCAGAAGTCTTAATAATTTCACAAAAGCTTAGCATTATCGATATCCTAGAGATAAGAAGGTATAAAAAAGAGTAAAATTTATATTGAACCAAACAATTCATGGGACTGTTTTATCAGAGGATTTGGCGAGTAATGGCACCGGAACGAGTCCGTGTTTTTCTCTGGTTAGTGGTGCAGCAAGTGATCATAACTAATGTGGAAAGATATCGAAGACACTTGAGTGATACGAGGGTGTGTCAGATTTGTCAAGGCGGGGAGGAGACGATTCTACATGTTCTCCGCGACTGTCCCGCAATGGCAGGGATATGGAGCCGGTTAGTCCCTCGTGATCAAATACGACAATTCTTCACTGCTTCTTTGCTGGAGTGGATCTACAAGAACTTACGGGAACGTGGATCATGGCCGACGGTGTTTGTAATGGCAGTATGGTGGGGATGGAAATGGAGGTGTGGCAACATCTTTGGCGGGAATGGTAAGTGTAGGGACCGTGTTAAGTTTATTAAGGATTTGGCGGAGGAAGTGGCGATAGCGAATGCTTTTGTGAAGGGGAATGAGGTGCGGGTGAGTAGAGTTGAGCGGTTGGTGTCTTGGGTATCGCCGGAAGATGGTTGGGTAAAGTTGAACACGGATGGGGCTTCGCGGGGTAATCCGGGGTTTGCAACGGCGGGTGGGGTTTTACGGGATCATAATGGAGCGTGGATTGGAGGTTTTGCGGTTAATATAGGTGTTTGTTCCGCACCCTTGGCTGAGTTGTGGGGTGTCTACTATGGGTTATTCATCGCTTGGGGGAGGGGAGCTCGGCGGGTTGAATTAGAAGTAGACTCGAAGATGGTGGTTGGGTTTCTCACGACAGGGATTGCGGATTCTCATCCCTTGTCATTCCTATTACGCTTGTGCTATGACTTTTTATCGAAGGGCTGGATAGTCCGAATCTCTCATGTGTATAGGGAAGCTAATCGTCTTGCTGATGGATTAGCGAACTATGCTTTCTCGTTATCCCTAGGTTTGCATTTGTTGGAGTCTAGACCCGATGTTGTTAGTTCTATTTTGTTAGATGATGTAGCGGGGGTTTCGTACCCGAGACATGTCCAAGTGTAATTTTTTTATTTTCTTTTAATAAAACGGGAGACGCAGTCTCCCTCATTCTACCAAAAAAAAAACAATGCAGATATTTGCAAATTTTTCTTCTTTTTAGATACAGAGTATATGTAGGCATGTAGCTAAAGATACTTGATTTGGTGTGATTTTGATCATCTGGATGTAAAAGGTATGGTGATGCGTCTAGTGTTGGAGCACTTGAGGCTTTGGTTATTGGTGTTGTGGTCATTGTTAATTAGTACCAATGTGAAGCACCTTTATCGATTTCACAGGGACTGGACCATAGTGATGCTTGAGTGACGACTCTTATTCGTCGTGGTCTAAGCCGCCTCTTTATCATTTTTAGGGCTCTTTGGTCGACTAATTTTATTTTATTTTTCCCTTTCACTAGGGTTTCCTGACTTGTTAAACAAGCTTTAGCTCTCCGATTAACAGCTAACAGCTCTTTTACCACTCAGACCCTTTATTTTTTTATCCCGGCCACCTATTATTTATTTTGCTTGATTTTATTTCATTAATAAAATTTATAGGAAAAAAGAAAAAATTTAAAAATAAGAAACAAGAGGTAGGCTCTTCTAGCGAACTCCTTTCATACGTTTTCTCTCTACTCTCATCGCTTTTCTTATCTCTCTCGGAGCTCTTCCGTCGTCCACCATTGATTACGGTAAGATTCACCTTCTCCTACTCAATTTCATAACTATAGATAAATAAATCTCTGTCTTCTCTGCCTCTGTTAGTTTTTTTCTACGATTGAAACCATCAAATCAATTCAAGGTTTTACACAGTTTCTTATGCTTGTCCTGATTGTTTCGTTCCCGGAGAGGGAGAAATTACGGCTTTTGGAATCCGCCCAGAAAATTTCCCGCCCAGCTCGGATTTTGATAGAAATGTTTTGCCTTTTTGGTTTCTGTAAAATTGATATTCTTATTGTACTTTGATTGAAGTATGTGTGTTCAATTGAAATTGATGTTGTGTATTTCTTAAGTTTGAATCTTTGTGTAAGGATTGGGGGTTTAGGGTTTTGACTCATGATTGCTTTCTGCATTTTTAAAGTTAAAAAGCCAGACTTTGAGGCTTAGAGCTACTTATATTGTGTTGCAGGGAGTGTATTGAGCTAAATATGGCTATAATACAACTTGGAAGTACATGTGTTGCTCAATGGAGTATTCGTCCTCAATTTGCAGTCAGAGCTTATTATCCCAGCAGAATCGAATCAACTCGCCATCAAAAGTATGATTTTTAAGTCTCTGGATTGCATTCAGTTCTGTGGCTTTAAGCCTTTCAAGTATTTTGATTTGTTCACATTGCACATCTTAAGATTAGTCTTCGTAGAATGAAGTTTGTATTATGTGATTTCTACACTGAGAGTTTTATATATGAAATAGCATTAAAGGTTTTCCTTTTCACAACTTTTACAGTTCCAGTAGCCAAGTAAATTGTTTGGGAGCTTCAAAGTCGAGTATGTTCTCACATGGGTCATTGCCCTTCTTGTCCATGACGGGAATGTCCAGAAATATGCATCCTCCTCGCAGAGGATCTCGCTTCACTGTTAGAGCTGATGCAGTACGTGTTCCTATTTTCTTCCCTTTGCTGAATGCGTATATCTCAGCTTCACTATTTATTATGATCTTGATTGCTTTTTGTGTGATTGTGTGCAATTCTAGGATTACTATTCGGTACTCGGAGTTTCGAAAAATGCAACCAAAGCTGAGATTAAAAGCGGTATGTTTCTGTTTTTCTGTGTGTGAGAGATTCCCTTGTATATATAGATGGTTTGCATATGTTAAAATGCATGATCAAACCCGTGATGTGAATTCTTTGCTTGGCGTTTCTTTTTTTTTCTTGACTTGGTACTTTTTGGTATGACATTGATTCGCTCTTCCTTGCTCTTGTTTCAGCTTATCGGAAGCTGGCTAGGAATTACCATCCGGATGTGAACAAGTAAGTGAAAAACTTCACTTGATGACGATAGTGGATGTATATCTTGAGAATAAGAAGATAGGATCGACAGTCAAGTAGAGATAAGAAGCTTAATATCTGTTAGCCAAATGTTAGATATGCCAAAAACAAGATGACTGCAAACCTTGGATTATGTTGTTCCCCAAATTAGGGAAACCAGTTATTTTAAGAACTCATAGCCCTTAGCAAAATACAGACCGGGAAATATGAAATGCTCAGAAACCGCTTTTTTCCTTTCAAGACTGACACTTCTAAGTTAGAAAAGTGTTACCGTCTTGTTTACATGTTTATTATGTGCTTACAGGGATCCTGGCGCAGAAGAGAAATTCAAAGAAATAAGTAACGCATATGAGGTGAAATGAAACCCAGTTTCTCCTTTGTTTCTACTATGCAAGTTCGTACTTTTAGTGACTAAAGAACAAAATTGCAGGTTTTATCAGATGATGAAAAGAAATCTCTTTACGATAGGTATGGTGAGGCCGGACTTAAAGGCGCTGCTGGATTTGGCAATGGGGTACGTTGTTCAAAACACAGATGCACAGATTTATTCTTTATAGACACTCGAAGTTAACTCTCTGATCACTTCTTGGTTTGGTTTTTTGTTATTAAATTTCATTAGGATTTTAGTAATCCGTTCGATCTATTCGACTCATTATTCGAAGGCTTCGGTGGTGGGATGGGTAGAGGTTCAAGAAGCAGAGCTGTGGATGGTCAAGACGAGTATTACACGCTAATCTTAAACTTCAAAGAAGCGGTTTTCGGAATGGAGAAAGAAATAGAGATATCCCGGCTCGAGAGCTGTGGGACATGTGAAGGTTCAGGTGCAAAACCTGGAACCAAACCGACCAAATGCACCACGTGTGGCGGACAAGGCCAAGTGGTTTCAGCAGCTAGAACTCCTCTGGGCGTGTTCCAACAAGTCATGACTTGCTCGTCCTGTAATGGCACTGGAGAGATCTCGACGCCGTGTGGTACTTGCTCTGGAGACGGACGCGTGAGGAAGACAAAACGGATAAGTCTCAAAGTACCAGCCGGGGTTGATTCAGGTAGCCGGTTGAGAGTGAGAGGAGAAGGCAATGCCGGGAAGAGAGGCGGATCACCAGGCGATCTGTTTGTTGTTATAGAAGTTATCCCAGACCCGATTTTGAAACGAGACGATACAAATATTCTCTACACTTGCAAGATATCGTATATCGATGCGATTTTAGGGACGACACTGAAAGTACCAACAGTGGATGGGACAGTAGATTTGAAAGTTCCAGCTGGGACACAACCTAGCACGACGCTTGTGATGGCGAAAAAAGGAGTTCCGGTATTGAACAAGAGTAATATGAGAGGAGATCAGTTGGTGAGAGTACAAGTGGAGATACCTAAGAGATTGAGCAAAGAGGAGAAAAAACTTATTGAAGAGCTTGCTGATATGAGCAAGAACAAGACTGCTAATAGCACCAGTAGATGATTAGAAACACGAAAATTTTGACATTGAAATTATGAATCTCTCTATACATATACATTTTTCTACTCTGGCTTGTGATATTTAGAATGGCTCTTGAAAAAAGAAGAAGCAAGTGGAGGAAGATGATTATTGTTGTGGAAATGGAAGAATTTTAGAATTCATTTTTTTGTGGTTCAAATTTTTAATATGTTAGGTTTTAATAGGCTTTCAAATTGGAATTTATTAGTGATTGAATGATAAATAAAATAGTATGTAATTCCACAAAGACATTCACATTATTTTAATCATGTTCGAAGCTTCATAAACTATCAATCTACTGACAAGTGACAACAATGAAACATCATAATACCAAAAGGTTGAGAGAAGAGCAAAGATCATATGCAAGTTGTGATTTATAAAGAATATTTATTAAAGATCCCTTACTGATTCTCATTAAATAATACTTAACTCTAATGGTTCACAAGATTTCACAACCATTGTGTAATCTGGAAAATTGACTAGATTGGACCAAAAGATCTAACAAGAGAGAACACAAGAACAGTTGTTTTTAACTTCAAACTTCTTACAATGTAGTACCTCCTCCATCCGACATAAGAGATGCAGCCGCCGCAGCAGCGGTTGGCACAACCCCCGTGGAGATAGACGGTTTCGACAAGTGAACAAGCCTGAAAACACAAGGAATCATATCACTGATGAAGCTTATATCAAAGACACTATCACAGGTGCTGTAAAATATATCAGATGAACTTACGGAGCAAGAAATTCACAGAAAGATGAAACAGCAGCAGCGACTTCACTGTAATTCTCAGAAGTTGCAGGAGCAGTTACATCAACAATCTGCATACCAGGTGTTACAGGAACAGCCTCATCTATAGCATGAACTTTAGGCATCTTATTAACAGAAGATACAGAAACACTTATGTGCGCAGTCCGTTGGAAATGAAAGGCGAATCCGACTTTGAGAAGCTCATGGTCTAGTTTGTAACCGAGTGCATAGAACATACGCAAAGCATTCTTGCTTACTTTACTTTCAATCATATTTCTAACCAAAACAGAGATTTGATCAGCTCCTGCACCTCTCATCGCACCACCAACATGTTTAACCGTCCTATGGTTCTTAAATTAGCTTCCTTTGAATGAAACAAGAACATATACAACAACAACAACAACAAGAAGAAGCTGTACCATGTGGGTTCGGGTTGATCAAGATCACATAATAGCCTAACTTCTGATGACACAACTCCTGAAAAAGTGAAGATTTCACAAATGTGAATCATGTATGATTCATAGGAAGCTTCAAGTTTCTGAATTTAACAAAAGGAATTGGCTTTACCAAGATTTGGGCCGCTTCTTAAGCATAACTCATGAACTCTTAAACGTTCGCGTTGAACACCACAAAGACCTTGAAGAAGAATCTCAAGAGCTTCAACATGCTGCAAAATCCAGTAGAAAATCTAATCAAATTCTAATAAAAATTCAAGCCTAGGGTTTATCAATTGGACATCATAAGAAAGCTAAAAGCTGATCCATGAACTCGAAAAACTTGGGATTTGTTCGTCAATCAAAAAATACAAACGAACCTGTGTCTCGATGATTCCTTGAACCACACACTCCATTGACATTGAGCTATCACAAAATCTCTCAATTAAAATCGTAAATATATTCTCAACAAGACCAAATCCGAAATTGGAAAAACTAACGAAAGCTTCCTAAATCGTCCTCGGGAGCGAATCTGAGATTTTTTAACACCGGAGAATTTTAGCTAGTTACTAGAATCACTTGTGTAGTTGTTATATAGTAGTTAGCTGTAGATAAAGCAAGATGGCCTATTAGCTCAGTTGGTTAGAGCGTCGTGCTAATAACGCGAAGGTCACAGGTTCGATCCCTGTATAGGCCATTTCGTTTTTTCTTGTTGCCCCTTTTTTGGGAACTCGATCATAATAAAAACTCTAGTGCATCTCGGTCATTGATTAGTGATCACCAAATAGCCCATTAGCTTAGTTGGCCGCATGATGAGAACATAACCACCGGTTAACCGGAGTAAACCGTCATTAGTTAGGTTGAAGATAGAATTTAGTTTGTGCTATCTTTGCTAAAAAGTTCATGAACCCTAACCTAATTAGTTGGCATTTTAAGAAGTCAACTAGTTTCGATAAAGTTTATGAACATAGCAAATGATATTTATATATGGTTATTTCATCTTGGTTGTGATTACTGTAAATGTCTACTAAGTAGAATGTGTTAATTCCTTATAATTGTTGACAAGAAATATGTAGAAAATTTTGTCAAAATTATTGCGATGTTGTGTAGATTAAGTGGCCACTACATCACCACAATCCTTTAAATTATTAGATAAAAAGTTCAAAAATAAGTCAAATAACCATGTTTACGAAAAGTTTGGAGGAGAATAGGAAAAATGTAAATATATTTATTTTAGCCTCAAACAATTCTTCTCTATTTCAATAGACGAATGAATCCTCAATTTTGCATTAACTAAACCATTTTAGTTTCTTCATTCGTCAATAATATCCTCAAGTGTGTAATCATGTTAATGCTCGTCTAATATACCGGTAACTCAAACCGGCCTCATTTTAACCTACCTCACCAAATTTGTAGAGGTAGCATAATACACGGGCCAAGTTGAATATCCAAGTTGATATTTATGCTTATAATGCATCATTTATGAATTGCCAATTGTCAAATGCCAAGCATGCTTTTGTGGGAAGGCTTATGAATTGTTTACAATGATACAAGATGCAAATGTAAAACCAAATATCATCAGGATATATTAATACAAGAGTCTATGGACTTGTTTCAGAGGATGAAAAATATAAAAACAAAAAGGTGTTCAACAAAAATAGGTCAAGCTTTGGGTTGTATCCAAGTTTATGTATTAGTGATCCGAGCAAGAGAACCTATCAATGCGATACACGTGTAGCAATCATTAATCAAATCCACGTATGACGACTTTGACTACCATACACTCTAGTACTCTCTACCGTAGAGGATTACATTTTAACCCTACGATTAGTTTAATCTCTCAGTCCACCGGAGAGTGTAAAAACAGCGAGAAAATCGACGTCGTTCGATCGCCGACTGCGAGCGAAGAAGAAGATGGCTGAAGAAGAGGTTGACTACGTATTCAAGGTTGTTTTGAACGGAGATTCAGCGGTTGGGAAGTCACAGCTACGAGCTCGGTTCACAAGAGACGAATTCAGTATGGATTCCAAAGCCACAATTCGGTGTCGATTTCAATACTCGAACGCTCGTTATTGACGATAAGAACATCAAAGCTCAGATCTGGGACATCGCAGGCCAGAAACGGTACTATATCCTTCTCCGATCTTAGTTCTATCTTCTCTGATTTAACAATGGATAAAATATTGCTTCGAACTCGATGATGTTACAGTGTTGCTGTTCAATTTCGATTTTGATCTTCGTGTGTACCTGAGAGTGACCTCATTTTGACTAGAGAGTAATCGACTCTTTTAGAAGTTGGACCATTAGTGTTGGAATTGTTCGATTTTGTTCTTCGGCAACATTGTAATGTGTTGTTATAGCATTCTCCTGAAGAATCAAATTATGTAGTGATGATCACATTCACATCCAAGTGGCTAATCATTGTGCATGGCATGTTTTCTCCATTGTACATAGCAATGTGGTTGGTTTGATTAGTGACATTCTTGTTCTTTTGCTGTGAGTAGACACAGAGCTATTACATAAGCCTACTACAAAGGTGCTGTTGGTGCAATGTTAGTTTACGATATGACAATACGTGAAAGCTTTGAGCACATTCCTCAGTGGTTGGAAGAACTACGAGTGCACGCGGATAAGAACATTGTCATCATCTTGATTGGTAACAAGACGGATTTAGAGAACCAGAGATCGGTTCCTGTGGAAGATGCCAAGGAATTTGCAGAGAAGGAAGGGCTTTTTTTCCTTGAGACTTCAGCACTAAACTCCACAAATGTCGAGAACTCTTTCAACACTCTCTTGACTGAGATCTTCAACAAGGTGAACAAGAAGAATCTCGCTAAGACCACCGTGTCTTGCAGCTCACAAGTCAGTCTTCTAAGACCACCGTGTGTTGCAGCTCAATAAGTCAGTCTTCTCGATTTGGTCCATTACAGTTTAGAATAAAATAAACCATTTCATATACTTCAAAAATATTGTTTTGATTTGGTTTTTAGATAGTGAGTTTTGTGTAGTGTACGTTGATTTTTAGAACAAAATCTTTCATTTTTTTTATGTCGTTCCAACAAAAGTCATCATGATTATGCTTATATGAAAAATAATTTGGAGGTAGTAAGGGAATAGTCAAACCACAACAAAGGAGTACAATTTGAAGTTATGAAGAAGGGAGGGCTTAAGTCTCCATAGCTAGTGGACCGTCCGAATCGCCGTTGCTTCCATTTACCGAACCACCTTCTGTTTTTGGTGTTTTCTCGGCAAATCTCTCTAGCAGCTCCTGGCAATCTGCGACAGTGGCCATAACAGCCAAACTAGCCTTCCCTCTCCAGCAACTGATGGCAATTGTTGATGCATCCGCTTTCACCGGTACTTCACCTGAAGCACCAGTAAAACCATATAAATCACATCCTGCATGATCAAATTCAAATGTATATCTATGAAGACCAATCAATACGCACCATCGCTGAGAATCACCACGCAGCTTCCCATAACAAGGTCAGTTGCTTTCTGGGCCAACTGTGGATTGACAAAATCGTGAAACTTGATTGATTTGTCTTGCAGGAGAAGTTTGAAGTCTGCCATTGGAGTATAAAGTACTTGTTTGGTAATGTATGGAAGAATCACAGGTAGTCCCTCGGATGATATACGGAATGGGCACAGCGTGCTTGAACCTTCTTTTGCCGATTGTCTCTCCTGCGTTTCAATTAGTTGCAAATATTCTTAAGTTTCACTTCTGGAGCTTGTGCTTAATCAACCGAAATGATAAGTGGGGAAAAGAATTTTTTACTTACAAACATTTTGAGGCCAACAGAAGCGATCTTAAGCTGCTGCCCGACTGCAAAATTCAACTGAAGAACTTCCTTAACTGATTTTGAAACATAGTAAATCCTCTTAACGCTGCTTGTGTCGGTGTTTCTTGCCACGAGATGACCATGTAATGGAAATGATTCATCTTTGATACCGTAGAATTCCTTGATGCCATTGATTACTGTTTCATCTTTCACGAAAACAACTGGGTCAAAGCCTTTCCACTTCCCTTGCATCGGTACTTTTCTCTTGCCTCCCGCATTACTCGAATTGGCCTCTTTATCTTCCGTGATGCTTTCTCCTTCTGTGATTTTCTTCTCAGGCTCCAAGCTATCATTTTTCTCAATGTTTGAATCTGCTTCAATAACTTTCTCCACTGCACTCTCATCTGGTACACCAGCATCCACTGTAACAACAGATTCTTTACTCGGAGACTTTTCTGTCGAGTCAGTAGACTTAGCAGTTGAGTTCCTTTTCGTATTTGGTTTCTCCTGAAATTCTGTGAGTAAACTATTTATAAGTTCTACAGAACCATAGCTGTTAATGTAAGAATCTGAAGTTCACCAAGAAAAAAAGAAAGTTCACCTGGTAAGGGAGATTTTTTTTGAAGGACCGCAATGAAGAAGGCTCCGGTGTTCTGATCATGAGGTATTATCCTCATGCAACGTTCAAGTGGAAGATCAGAGACTTCCTCAGCTTGTTCTTCAGGAGTAGCATCCACCACAGAAATATCTGTTTCTTTGAGTCCATCCTCACAGCCATTAACATCACCATTCTCGTTCTTTTCCGTGGTTTCAGTTGAGTCCTTGAGGTATTTCCCAGAAGGAAACATGCTCACAAGAACTCCACCTCTCCGGTTTTGTGGAACATCTTTGTAAGAAGTAAACCACCCACCTTTATCACGCACCTAGATTTAACAAAGACAAGGAAAAAAAAGATGAGTAATCCCATTAGATTCTAGAGCTGAGGGTTTGTTCACTCGTTAATGAAGGTAGAAACCGACCTTCCATGCCTTAAGTCCTGGTCTTCGTATAAGTTCAGGAAGCTTATCGGAAACATCTAAAAGTTCAACAGAGTCTCCACACCTCCTTAGAATCTGAATTTAAGCAAGAGTTATTACACGGTTAAAGCTATAACGGGTTTCTAGTGAAAGGTGAAGAAGTTATTTGAAAATTACCTCAGCAACAACAGCTTCATCCTCCACTGGGTTCATTGAGCAGGTTGAGTATATCATCTTCCCACCAACTTTCAACAGAGATAAACCTGGACAAGACCAAACAGACATATTTACGATAGGCGGATCATTCTACAAGCAATTTCATGGAAATTAGTTGAGACATATAAGAAAGAAAAAAAGTACCTCTCATAGCAAGAATAATCTGAAGGCTATGAAGTCCATTGCCCATACCAGAGTTCCTGTACATAAACCAAAAGGAATAAGAAATTCAAGAACCAATGAAAAACAATATAATGCATTCACAACATTGCCAATAGGTAAAACATGCCAAAGGTGAAAATACCATTTGCGCCAGATATCTGGAGCCTTGCGCAGTGTACCATCACCACTGCACGGAACATCGCATAGAACACGGTCAAAGGCAAGTTGATTAATAGGCATATTTTCACTTATTCCTTTCTCAGAAGCTCGGGATTTGTTCAAACGGCAACCAGGAAACTGTTGCCCTTCATGATTTGTCACTATCAAGTTGGATGTGCACATTCTCTTTGTTTGGTGAATGAGAAGGTTAGATCTTTTAAAATCAACATCATTAGCCACCACCTGGTTATTTAGGGAAGAACAATCAAATTATCTATCTACCTAAAATCAGATTTAGAAAATAGTAGATATAAAATAGAAACACAAACCAATCCATTAGGAAGAGATCCTGGTTCTGATGCTTCATGTATAATCTCAAGCAGCTGAAATGTTTTGGAACCCGGTGCAGCACACACTACAAAGATAATAGATTAGTCTCCATTGACCTCTTACTTTCCCAAAAAGCGGATATAGTCATGGTCGTTACTTCCTTTTGCAAAGCGGGTACTTCTTCGAGCCCTTTAGAAATTTTCTAGGTCTCAAAACAATATCAAATAAAAAATTCACTCACTGTCAAGTACGAAATGATCTGGATGTACGTCTAGGAAGAGAGGAGGTACCTGCATGATTAAATTTAACAACGGTTTATAAGTTCACTTGTAACAACAAAGAAGTACTAAAGGCGGAAGCGAGTTTGAAGGTATCTTACCATGCTAACAGCTTCCTGCCTAGTAATATTTCCAACTTCATTTTCTAACTTCAGAAACTCATGAAACCTGAATAGACCACAAAGAAGAACCCATCATGTGTATAGCACAACAAACACACTAGTTCCTTAACCGTTCACAGAGTCTCTATAATTGCCTAAGTAACCTGAATAGGTCATTCTAATAATATAAAGTGACTAGAAGCATTCATATGTCAGTGAAAACGTACCTCTCAAGTGTCTGATTTTTTCTTATCTCCTTTCGAGAAAAATTAGAATGCCAAGCGAGATTCTTTGGATACCAAGGCAAGGGCTTAATAGCCTCCAATTCACCACCTTCTATGGCCTGGAAAACAAAACCAATGAGAGATACATATATAGCTTTTAAATTACAAAAGAAACAGAGACTATAAAATACAGAATTTACCTCAGCCTGAAGTGATTTCATAAAGTCATTCTCCAAGATCGATATAATCTCATCGCAAAATTGGCCACTGCAATTCATAGAAGAGGGGGAAAGAAGCATCTGGTTAGCAATTACAATATTGAGCCAATCCTAAGATATAAACTTTAACTCAACCATAAACCCTAAACCTCATTGAAACTACCAACAAATACCAAAGTGAAGAGAAAAGAAAAAGAACATTACTTGGAGTTAACCCTAAACGCAGCAGGTAAAGGCTTACGAAGAATCTCCATGAACAAATCCCACTCTTCAGCTTTCACTATCCCTTGTTTCTACAACACAAACACAAGTATTAGAATCACAATAATAACTAAATGATATCCATTATCTAAATCAAAAACCCTAAACCCCCAATAACAAGTTACTGAGAGTAGACAATGAAAATACGTAAAGACATCATAAATGAACTGTCTCAAACCAATACAGAAGCCCATGTTACCTTGTAATATTCCTCGAAGTTAGGGTTAACAGTGACAATAGGTTCCCAAGTGGGTTTTTGTTCCGGTACGGCGTTGTCGGAACCATCAACGGAAGCATCGGATTTGGGTCGTTTCCAAACATTCTCTCTGCTTTCTTTGAAATCTTTTCTCTGAGTACGACCTCTATGTCTTCCTCCTCTTCCCATTTTTCGTAGCTTCCGTCGAAGAAACCAAAAAGTTCAATATCCGCCGCCGGATTCGAAAAAATCTCTGGGAAAAAATCTACAAGAACTGAAGAAGTGAGAGCTGTTTCTTCTCCGTTTTACTTCTCAAATTTGTTCATGGCTTTTTAATTGGGCTTTAGGGTTTTGGTTTTTGGGCCGTATAAAGCCCATTAGACTGATAATTAAGGTTCTTCTCCCGGCAAATTCGCCGATGACGCGCAACGGCCGATGAACATATCGAAGGCCAAGCTTCTTCTTCTTCCTCCTCCTCTTACACCAAAACTGAATCGTTCTCTGTATTCTCATTCTCAGCGTCGTACTCGATCACTTCCTCATCACAGAGACAAACCCATAAACTGGAACTCTACTCACAGTTTCGTTCTACACAATCCTCTACTTTCATTGCTCGAAAAATGCAAACTTTTGTTACATTTGAAGCAAATTCAAGCTCAGATGATAATAAATGGTTTGATTCTGGACCCATTTGCTTCAAGCCGGTTAATTGCTTTCTGTGCATTATCGGAATCTCGATATCTCGATTACTCTGTGAAGATTCTTAAAGGTATTGAGAACCCTAACATATTCTCTTGGAATGTAACGATTAGAGGATTCTCTGAGAGTGAGAATCCTAAAGAATCGTTTTTGCTCTATAAGCAGATGCTTAGACATGGTTGTTGTGAGTCCAGACCGGATCATTTCACTTACCCTGTTTTGTTTAAGGTTTGTGCTGATCTTAGGTTGAGTAGTTTAGGTCATATGATTCTTGGGCATGTTCTTAAGCTAAGATTGGAATTGGTTAGTCATGTGCATAATGCGTCGATTCATATGTTTGCTTCTTGTGGTGATATGGAAAATGCGAGGAAGGTGTTCGATGAAAGTCCTGTGAGGGATTTGGTTTCTTGGAATTGTTTGATTAATGGGTATAAGAAGATTGGTGAGGCGGAGAAGGCGATATATGTATATAAGCTAATGGAATCTGAAGGAGTTAAGCCGGATGATGTGACGATGATTGGGTTGGTTTCTTCGTGTTCAATGTTGGGAGATTTGAATCGTGGGAAAGAGTTTTATGAATACGTAAAAGAAAATGGACTGAGAATGACGATTCCTCTTGTAAATGCTTTGATGGATATGTTCTCGAAATGCGGAGATATTCACGAGGCACGAAGGATATTTGATAACTTGGAAAAGAGAACAATTGTGTCGTGGACTACAATGATTTCAGGATATGCTAGATGTGGTTTGCTTGATGTTTCAAGGAAGCTTTTTGATGATATGGAAGAAAAAGATGTTGTACTGTGGAATGCAATGATCGGTGGATCAGTCCAAGCCAAGCGTGGTCAAGACGCTTTGGCATTGTTCCAGGAGATGCAAACAAGTAACACTAAGCCTGACGAAATCACCATGATACATTGCCTATCTGCTTGTTCTCAGCTTGGTGCTCTTGATGTTGGCATTTGGATTCATCGTTACATCGAGAAATACAGTCTTAGTCTCAATGTTGCGCTAGGAACTTCATTGGTTGACATGTACGCCAAATGTGGTAACATCTCAGAAGCTCTCAGTGTTTTTCACGGAATTCAAACAAGAAACTCGCTTACATACACAGCGATAATCGGAGGTTTAGCCCTTCATGGAGATGCATCCACTGCTATATCATACTTCAACGAAATGATTGATGCAGGGATTGCCCCAGACGAGATCACTTTCATAGGACTATTATCAGCATGTTGCCATGGTGGAATGATCCAAACAGGCCGTGATTATTTCTCTCAGATGAAGTCTAGATTCAACCTAAACCCTCAATTGAAACATTACTCTATAATGGTAGATCTGCTAGGGAGAGCCGGGCTATTAGAAGAAGCAGACAGGCTCATGGAAAGTATGCCAATGGAGGCAGATGCTGCGGTTTGGGGAGCATTATTATTCGGTTGCAGGATGCACGGTAATGTTGAGCTGGGAGAGAAAGCGGCTAAGAAACTTCTCGAACTTGATCCCAGTGATAGCGGGATCTATGTGTTGTTGGATGGCATGTATGGAGAGGCTAATATGTGGGAAGATGCAAAGAGAGCGAGGAGGATGATGAACGAGAGAGGTGTAGAGAAGATTCCTGGTTGTAGTTCCATTGAGGTTAATGGAATTGTCTGTGAGTTCATCGTTAGGGATAAATCGAGACCGGAATCTGAGAAAATTTATGATCGCTTACATTGTCTTGGAAGGCATATGAGGAGCTCGTTGAGTGTACTATTTTCGGAATATGAGATTACTAATAACTAATGGGACTGAATGAAACTGCTGAGTTTTGTATTAAGGCATCTTTGGTCTAAACTAGTATAGAAATGGGTTTGAGGGCAAAAAAAAACTCAAATGACATCTCCTGTGTATTAATTGGCCAGTTTAATAAAAACATAGTAACATTAAGAGTGTCATTTTACATTTTTCAACATGATTTATACACTGAGTTTTTTTGATTTAACATTAACCTAAAACTAATAAATTATTTATTATTTGTTAAACAGAAACAAATATATACATAATTAAAAAAAATTGTGTGAATATGTCAAAATGATACTCTTTATTAAACGGAAGGAATATTAAAAAACCCATATTTAATGAATTAAAATGTGGGTCAATATTTATTGATATCCTCTCTTCTTTTGGTAAGGATTGGTTTGGTGAACCTCAAATACAATGACCTCCATGTGCGTCCCATTTCCTGATTTCGAATTCTATAAATTTCTTAGGAAACTAGATACCTTCCGAGTCCTATGTATTAATTAATTGTGACCGTTTCTCCGAAGTGTAATAAATTTGCATACGAAAATTGACAACCTCTTTTTTTGGTTCAACCAAAAATTGACAACTAAAGATGGGGACAACATAATCTCTTAAAAACGGCAACGTATCAGTACCTTTTAGAGTTTCAGAACGCAAGGTCATGATGATGACGACTTCCGTAGTGTCAGTCACTTTTCGAGTTTCAGATAATTTCTTGTTTGATTGCTAAAAAATATGAACCAATGGCCTGAAATTGTTGCCTCCCTTTCTCACAACAATTCTCTTATCTCAAGACACCAACTCACTATAATATTTTATCCACTAAAGTGTTGTTATATAACAAAATACAAAAAATCAAAACAAAAATTGACATCTAAATTTTAAGTAAATTATGCATAATTTAGAATTATATTGCTAATCTTTTTATCTTAATTTATTAATTTTATCCTTAAATTATTAGCCGTAGAGTAACTATAGCATTGAGCACTACGACGACACTGATCACATTAAAGTATTAAACAATAAATGAATAAAAGATGCATGCTTTTTTGTAAAAAAAAATATAGTATGAATTATTTGGCCAACCAACGTGAATGTGAAGATAAGGTTTTGTATGCTTTTTACAAAGTCAAAAAGTGCCTTGACCATACGTTAGGTTTAAAATCAAGAGTTGAATAATTCACTCACAAATTCATCGTGACCTTTAAAAGCCTATCAATAAATGTGTGTTAGTTACACTATTTGATTATGAACATTGACCAGGATTAATGTTTGGTTCTAGCTAGATCATTCGCATTTCATAAATAGTACAATTTTTTCATTATTGTTATCAATAGTATTAATTATAGCATTATTTCTTGTATACGTTACATAAACAAAATTCTTGTATAAATATTTAACTAGTTGTTGAATACAATAACAAAAATCTAACTATTCATATTATACAAAAATAATCACTATTAGTATTAATGTATCTTATTAATATGGAGTAGTAATTATTTTTGTATGTTATGAATATATATTTAGATTTTTCTTAAGATGTTTTTAATAGTAATTATTTTTCATAAGATGTTTCTTATTAATGTATTTTTAGGATTTTCACACATCTTAAAAAACATATTAAAAGTTGATTAGAAATATATTATTCTTCTTGAAGTTTACACATCAATAATAACTAGTAATAAATATTGCATAGAAATTTTAAAAATGACTATCTTTTCGAATCAAAAAAATTTCCTACAAAATACAATAATAAACAAAGAGAGTAGTACTGTTCATCTAAATACTGTATAATGGATGTTTTACCAATTTTAACAATTACGTACAAAAGTTTCACACCTTTATAAAAAAAATTTGATCAATTATCCTTTTATCTTCTTTATTTTTGCCAGCTAATATACACTGCAATAATCCAAACTTAACAAACATTTAACATTACTTCAGATTCATCATTCAATAATTTCACAAACCCATAATTTTACCAAATTACTACACTAATCCCCCATTGGCACCAATTCTATAATTAGAAAATTTATTTCTTTATTTATTTATTTATTTATTTCTATTTATTAAAGAAATAAATTATAGAAATTGGAATGCCCACCACCACCAGAGACCACACTTGCACAAATTCCATCTATAAACACAAAAGCCTTTAGTATCATTCTCGAAAACCACCAAAAACCTCTTTATAACCCAACAAACAAAGTCTCTACTTCTTCTTCAATCACTGAAACACAACACCAAAAAAGAAAAAAGTATGTCTCTTCTTCCCCATCTCATCCTCTACCTAACACTTTTGACGGTGGTTGTTACTGGAGAAACTCTCCGACCAAGATTCTACAGCGAGACATGCCCTGAAGCTGAATCCATAGTAAGAAGAGAAATGAAGAAAGCAATGATCAAAGAAGCAAGAAGCGTCGCTTCCGTCATGCGTTTCCAATTTCACGACTGTTTCGTCAATGTAAACACTATAAATCTTTCTCTCTGTTCTTGATCTTTACTCTGTTTTCCTCTCTGAATTTTTCTTTGAATCATCAAATTCAGGGATGTGACGCATCTCTGTTGCTTGACGACACACCAAACATGCTTGGTGAAAAACTATCACTTTCCAACATCGATTCACTAAGATCTTTCGAAGTCGTTGACGACATTAAAGAAGCTCTAGAGAAAGCTTGTCCAGCTACTGTTTCTTGTGCCGATATCGTTATCATGGCCGCTCGTGACGCCGTTGCTCTTGTAAGTCAAAATTCAATTTCCCCGGTTTAGTGAAATCTCGGTTTTGTAATTTTGGTCTTTGAAAAAACCAGACAGGAGGACCAGATTGGGAAGTGAAGCTAGGGAGGAAAGACAGTTTAACAGCGAGTCAGCAAGATTCCGACGATATAATGCCAAGTCCAAGAGCCAACGCAACTTTCTTGATTGATCTCTTCGAAAGATTCAATCTTTCTGTAAAAGACATGGTTGCTTTATCAGGGTCACACTCAATAGGTCAAGGTCGGTGTTTTTCAATCATGTTCAGACTTTATAACCAATCCGGTTCTGGTAAACCGGATCCAGCTCTTGAACCGAGTTACCGTAAGAAGCTTGATAAGCTTTGTCCTTTGGGTGGAGATGAGAATGTGACTGGAGATCTAGATGCAACACCTCAGGTTTTTGATAATCAGTATTTCAAAGACTTGGTTTCAGGGAGAGGGTTTCTTAACTCTGATCAGACTTTGTACACGAATCTAGTGACGAGAGAGTATGTGAAGATGTTTAGTGAGGATCAAGATGAGTTCTTTAGGGCTTTTGCAGAAGGCATGGTGAAGTTGGGTGATTTGCAATCTGGGAGACCTGGTGAGATTAGGTTTAATTGTAGAGTTGTTAATAGAAGGCCTATTGATGTATTGCTTGTATCTTGAATTATCATTAGTAAAGAGAAGAAATCTTAATTATGACTTCTAAATTGATGCAAATCTTTTTAGCTACATGCCATGGATCTTGGTTCTCCAAAACTTTGATTTTGGTTTATGAATACTGGTCACTGCTAAAGCTACAATCTGGTCACACCAGTCTATAAAATAGTAAACATTATCTAATCACTGAAGTTGTTGTCCCAATAAACAAATTATGGACTGGACAAGTAGCAACATTCTAATTCTGAGGTACACACAAAGAAACTTAAATGTAAATATTCCTTGTTTCAAGGTTTCAGAATTTGCACATATACAAAATCTCGAAATAATTAAGGCACATTAAAAACCGCCGGTTCACCCGGTTATAGAGTAATCTGACCGTCCACTTTATCCGGTTTACTTTTAAACCGATTTTGTGGTCTTAGCTCATAAATGTCAAGAGTCCTTTCTTTTCTTCCCCATTGTTGAAAATCAGGTTTACAGATTCAGTGAGAGATCAGATCGCTAAAGGTTTGTGCAATTAGGGTTCTCAGATTCTCTCTTTTGTTTAACTTTGGATTCAAATCGCTAATGGTTTTTGATTTCGTTGTGTAGAAGAAAATGGATTGGCAAGGACAGAAACTGGTGGAGCAGCTGATGCAGATCTTACTGGTGATCTCCGGCGTTGTAGCGGTGGTTGTTGGCTACACAACGGAATCGTTCAGGACGATGATGCTGATCTATGCCGGTGGTGTTGTTCTCACGACTTTGGTTACTGTACCTAATTGGCCTTTCTACAATCTTCATCCTCTCAAATGGTTAGATCCGAGCGAAGCCGAGAAGCATCCCAAACCAGAAGTTGTCAGTGTTGCTTCGAAGAAGAAATTCTCTAAGAAATAGGTCTGATTCTGAATCTCTCTCTCTCTCTCTCTCTCTCTCTCTCTCAGAATTGTTTGTATGAGATATTTGTGGATCGGAATCTTAATTATGAATTGAATATTCTGGGTTGATTCTTATAATTATCTGTTTTTGCCAAAGGAATTTGCTTTTGAATCAATGGCTATGGCTGTAATCTGGCAATTTCACTGAATTGTGTAGATTATCTATCATCAGAGAGTTTTAGATGAAAAAGTCTTATGAATCACAAAAGTCTCAGTTTTTATGAAAATGGTACATAAATATCACACCATCCATTTACACTCTGTGTTAAGCTTGTGTGCAAAAACCAATGCTAGTCTTTGATGCTTTGCTCCTTCTTATTTTCTTGAGTCGAAGTAGAAATAGTTTGTGTGATTCCAAACTGTTCCGCTAGTCGCTGGTCAGAGGATTTGCACGGGTTCATATTCCGGGAGATTCGAGTCATCTGGCGAACGCGAACGCTTAAAGGTAGGTCATAGGCTTATGAAACGAAATGACAGTTGAATCAGCGAACGCGTACAGGTTTGGAATCAGAATTTGAGAGAACCAACATTTGGCAGGATGCTTGTAAATGAGCTGTGGAGAAAAAGGAGTGGTTTAGTTAGGTCAGCATTAGGAAGAAGCAGAGGATATGAAAAGTATACCTTCACCAGAAGGATGAAGCAAATTCACAAACAAAGAGAGAGCTCTCCGGAAGTAGCAATAGCCAAAATCTACATGGTATCGCAAAAAAAATACATCATGTGGATAAACAATAGAGGAAAATTCAGTGATTGTAAGAAACTAGTCAACTCTAGAGACAAAATCAAATACAAGGTATATATGACAAACGTATATCTTGAATGCTCGGCTAGTGTCATTACCAATGTGGTCAAGAAAAGAGGTTTCTGTGTGAATTGGGTAAAAGGTTGTGAACCTGAAAAACCATACAATAAGCATATTACTCTAATACTCCATAAGAGAATAGGACAAGAAAATTTGGGAAACATACGCAAGACATAACAAGTTGACTCCATAATTCTTCATTGGACATTGAGAAGTCTTTTCTGTTTGGTTTTGTCTGTTCATTTGGATCTTATTTGAGCTTCAGCCCATCAATAAATATGAAAGGGCCTGTTTAAAGCCCATCAAATAATTGTTTTACGATACCACATTTTTGTGTCCAACATTCAACACAATAAAGGTTTTGTGATTTCTCACACACAATTAATATAAAAAAAAAGTTTACAAGACTGATATATTCATGAGATAATAGACACGTTTACTAGATCCGTGTTTAACGTAGATCTTCTGTTGTCCTCTGTGTTATTCACTCATTAAGTAACTTTGTTGCATTCACTGAGACTGTGAGACATTGACCATCGAAGCATTTTTGGGGATTGACGAATATATCTATATGCTTATCCTAACTTCGATGAGATTATACATTATAGTAGTTTATACGTAAATCTAAGCATAAGTATTGATATAACAATTAAGAAAACGATAATCAATCAAGATACATAAATTTACAGAATCTGACCTAAGATACCAGTGAAAAGTGAAAACATAAAAAAATTCAATTTTGTAATTGTTTTATATGTTTATACTTTTTTCCGCAAGATAGTAAACAAAATTTGTAAGTTCTTTTTATTTTTTAAAATGCATATAAAAAAGAGGTGGAAAAGTCAAAGAAATCAACGGATAGAAAAGAGAGATATTGGCGTGGCGTGTGGGAAGCGGGAAGTGTTGATGGAGACAGCAAAGGGAAGTAGCATTCTCAAGCACGAGACATCGCCGCTCTCAGACAAATCCTCACCGGAGCGACAGCGACTCTTCTTCTTTCTTCTTTCTTCTTTTCTCTATAATGTATAGTACTTGTTAAAATACTGAATTTGCGGTGGAATTATACAACTAAATTGATAAAAATATATTGGATGTTAAAGTAAAAAAAAAAAAGTAGAAAGAATTTAATCACGTCTAACTCTTAGTAAATCTCTACATATAAAGTAAACTGGTTGTGTGCATATGTAAAGACACATGCATATGATAAAGTTTTTATCTTTTTTCTTAGCCAGCAATAAAGTTTTCTTTTTGGCCAAAAATGTTTTTTTTATTAAAAGGCCGAATTTTTTGACTTTGAATATCTGCAAACAAAAAAAGAGATAGGTCCCATTAATTGCTGACTCGTTCTATTCCCTCTGGACCACTTGCAATAACCGACACGTGCCATATACTTCGAGACAAGACAAATTATACTATACTTAGCTAATCTTTTAAGCCGATACGAGCCGTATAAGCTGTCTCCTTCAATGGGTCTTACTAATCGTATTCAATTTTTTTTAACACTTACCTAAACTTTGTGATTAATCATTTTTTTTTGTATTTTAACTTAGATTGAGTTGTATATTAAATAACAAGAAACTAAAAAAATAAATTCGATGAAAATTGACTGTGAATTAAGCAATTTAGAGAATATTTGCAACTAAGTCTAAATTTCCCAAATTAGAATTTTGAAAGTTTTCAGAGTTAAAAGTCTTGAAAGAGACCATTGGTACGATCACATCTCAAATTTTCTAATTTGATAAATTAATGTGACTGCAAAGCTGTATATCTTTATCTTTGAATAAAATATACAATCATCTTTGAAAATTTAGGACAATATGCTTTTTTAAATATTACTATATGATATTAGTTGAAATATTGAAAACGTTTCACCATCGATGCTATTGTGAGCTTTTGATTTTCTACAAGCGGGCCCTCGAAAACACGGGTGTCTAAAATATTTGGAAATCTTATTCTGCAAATAAGTACACTAAAACTGTCAAATTTTAATTTAACTATAGCATAATGCAAAATTTGTAATTAAGTAATAATCCGATTGGACGAAAATATCTTGTTAATTCTATAAATGTATTTTCTTTTTTTTTGATAAAAATTAAAGCTTTCTTCAAGAAAAAAACGAAAAAATAATCTACACAAAACTGTAACACTAAATTTAAGATTACTACCAGACTCAAATTTAGTTTTATGGTTTTAGTTATAATGTAGTTTTAAGCGGTCGATTTATACTAAAACCTCATTGGACTAGTGGTAAAATCCTTCATCTCTCATAAGGTAAATATTTTGAACCTTCCAAGCATCATTTTCTTATTTTAATTTTTAATTTTTAAATCCACTTCTAAGTTCTAACCGAACCTAAAAATCCTTCATCGCTCATATTGGGCGTGACTTCTTTCTTTGAAAATCATATTACCAGTAAACATTTGCATACACGTTGACAACTTGACATGTTGTGTTAGATTTAAGTTTCCCTTTCTTTTCAGTAACCATGCTGTTTTTTTATGTGTTAATTAGATACAAGTTTCTCAACTCTTTCTTCTTTGTTTTTTCTTGCTAGTAATAGTTTAGTGCTATTAAATAATAGTTTAGGTCTCGATAGTCTTTATACGAAAGTTACAGAATATATAAAAAAGGGTCGCTAAAAGTCTTTGCAGTAGCTAGTTAACAACGTATTTTCTTGCTGCGATTTTATATTTCATTAAATTAAGTTTGGTTAACTTAGATTTAGTCTCTTAAACCATTTCCAACGTGTTTTCCTATTTTTGTTCTAAAATAGAAGAATTCTATAACAGAAGTGGTTTTACTCCAAATTATTCCTCTAAAAAAATATTTCAATTTTTTTTTTTAGTTTAGTATTAATACTTTTGTTTTAAAAATTGCAACTTAAACCATTTACTTTAATTTTTACAAAACTTTCATATATTATGTACTTATAAGTTGCAGGTTTGGAAACAACACCACAACACCTGATTTTGTTTTTTTTTAGTTGCTTAATTGGATTCCAAAAATAAAATAGAAATGGTGGAAAATAGAGCAAATAAGATTAATATCTTTGATAAACTTTTTCTTCACAAGATTGCATAATTTTGTTCCAAAAGATATATAGCTATATCTCCATTACTTCATGTTGATTACGTACATTGTAACAAATTTAAATCAATAAATATTTAGATGTCTAAAAACACACCACAACGAATTAAACTGTCAGCATCTCTGTTGGGCTATTTTGGTTTATAAATTATAATGGGCTTCTCCAACGAAGGAATCAAATTAAGTATGAGTACTTGAGTAGATAAGATTTGTTTTCACTACTAATTAACAAGATTTGTTATGATGCGAATTTAATAACACCATGCAAAAGCATGAATCACGTAGAAACAATAGCTAGTGGATGGAATACACTTTATTGGTTCTTTTTAGGTACTAATTAACTATATAAGCCATGAAAACCTACCAAATGATCATTATAACTTTTATTTAAATAATCAAATCTAAGATGCTTTGCTATAAAAATAAGAAAAAGGGTTCATAGAGATCCTACGATTCTCAGTGTTCATTTGCCAAGAGAAAGTGAAACACATAACGCAAGTGTTCGCCACCTAAAACTTAAAGTGAATAAAAAATAACTTAACACTATAAAATCAGCAAATATAAAACATTTAAAATTACTAAAGCATATCGAAAACCAAGACACCATAAAGAAATTAATCGGTTACTTTTAAACCGGTTTTGGGTTTTATAGGTTTTTTTTTATCAACATGATATAAACTATAGAAAGATTAAAAAAAAAATTATAGAAAGAATGCATGAACCACAATCTTTGTCTAAGAATAGAGCTTTAGACTATAAGAAGAAAGAAAGGCAAGATTATTTATAACAACAAGGGTCATCAAATAAAGATAAATTCACAATGCAATATGTTCAATCAAATGCTTCAACGAGAATCAGATCATTTTTATATGACTGACGTCGAATTCAACATTCCAATTATAAAAGACTATTTCTTGGATCTATTCTACTGCTTAATTAATTTAGTGTCATTTTAGAAACTTCTATATACGATCATTTTAGAATTATACACGACACGGTTTGACAAAAATAAGGGTTCTCTTTTGGATTTTGTTATAATTAGTCAATTATGATTTTTTTAGTTGGATTAATACAATAAAACTAATTGTATGTTTTTCTATATATCGGGTAAGAACTGGTTAATTTTCGACAAAAAAAAAGTTGTAATTAATTTACTCTGAAATTTGTAAGCAAAACTCGTTTTTGACAATCGTATGATTTTATTTTCACATTAAAACCTTTAAGAAAAAAACTTTGGTTTGACATAAAAAAATGATAGTTCATAATTTGGATTGAATAAACCAAATTATGAATTATTTCTCATGCCATCAACTATTAAACTTCATTTTTAGTATTTGACACAAAAAAGAAAGAAAACAAAAATAAATCATTTAATAATATATACATATACATACATACAAAAGTATTGATCTACGTCAACAGTAGAAGAGTAGTCTGTTTTCTTCTTTTTTATATGAGGTGTCAGGAGATGACTGGATAAATAAAGTGGTGAAATGGACGGCTGTGAATAGTTAGTTTAGTTGAGCTGTCGACAATCGGAACGATAAACAAGAGGGGACCGTACACGTGCCTATCATCCTCCTCTCCTTATAGCCTTCCTGCGATGTTTATTTATTTTATTTAAACTATAATCAAATAAATATACATAAAATATATTAAAATGTAAGATTTACAAAAGTGATAGTGACAAATGGCTACGAAGAAAACGACATCTTCTTGATGCGTTTAAGGTCCCACGTCACATGGGTATGTGGACCCCCTATTTTTCTCATTTAGTTTTCGTATAAAGAAAGAAGCTACAGTGTGGGCCCTCATTTTGGCAATTTGTCAGTATACAATAAAAAGGAAATTTTATTTTATTTTATTTTATTATTATATTAGAAACATATATTATATCACAAAATTTGGAATCATATTTTTGTATTTTATTTTGAGGTGTAACAATAGAGTAGCAGACTAGAAACTATAGGATCAATCCGGTTCAATATTTTTGGGTTGTGAGACTTTCGATTTACTAATTAAGGTTAAAACCTAATGTAGAATTGATAGTTTGGTGATGAGAGAGCATCTTCTTAATCCGTTTTGCTGTATTTTTGTTTTGAGTTCTCATATTTAACTATATTTTTTGGTAGATTAGGACTTGTTCTGCTAATTCCTAATCTTTTTTTATATTGGTTGTGTCAAGATTGATGTGTATTGAAGTGAAACAAACTCTTAAACATCAATATATTTTACACAAAAATGAATAGTTTGGTACATTTCAATCTATTTAAGTATATTTCAGTTCAAAATGGATTAGTTTGTCTGGATTGAACAACTTTAGTATGCAGTCGTAACAAAGAAATCAATTTGTGTCACCATTCATTTAGTTAGAACTTAGAAACGCTTGAATTGGACAGTCAGTTGCCGAACATCTCCAATTATTTTTATTTATGTCACCACACGAATGAAGTCAACTACGTTCTTCAAATACTTTTAATCGCAATGTATAATAATCAAATTTGATAAACTTTTTTTAATATTTTTTTTGTCTACAATGGATGAACTATTTTGATATTTTAATTCATCATTAAATAATTTTGTTGTATGGCAGGGATTATTTAACAAGTGTATGTATCTAAAATTAATTAAGTATATTTATTTCGAAAACAACAATATTTTACTACAAACTATTATGATACAAATCCCAATCCTTGTTAACTACTCTTACTAGTGTGCTAGAAAAACAATTCAAGTATGGTAAAAGAAAAATGATATAAATAGTGCTAGAAAAACTGTGTAAAATTGTTAAGATGAGATTGCATCAATTTCAGAGGCTATTCATGACGTGAGAAAAGCTTCTGAATTTGTCAGAAGGTTTCATCATCTTTATTTCTGTAAAAAAATTACTTGGATAGATTCACTAAAAATGATGCTTCATGCTTCCACTTCACGTACGCGCACAATCACGACTGACGACCTTTTTCTCTAAAAAGCACCTTCATGATTTATCCTTCCCATCCACCAATTACTGTATTTTATTCCCTTATTTTATCCATGGAACAAATATATACAAAAAATGGAATCACTTTTTATTTATTTCTTGGAGTTCTTTCTTTCTTTTTTCTTGGGGGCAAGTTTCTTTCAAATCTGATTTTTTTTGTTATTATTTTCTGCTACCATATTAAATTTATACACTTTAGAGGTTCTTACACAATTTGGATTCTGATCTTATAAATTTTGATTATCTATTATCAATATGTTATCATCTACATAATTTTCTTATAATTATAGTTTTCTGGTTTATATCTATTCTTAGAATTGATGCTAAGTTACTTCTCAATATGATGTTTCACATTGGTTTGTGAACCATTATAGATTGTGCAAATTGTTTTTCTGTTTAATTTTTTTTTTTTTGAGGGTTGGCTTTTTGGATTAAAAAAACATCTTATATTATGCAAAAACATATGAAAGTTACGATGGATTAACTCTAGTACCATATGTACGTTTACTTGGACTTTAATTGCGATGGAATAACTAACAATTATGAATTATTTGATTCCTATTTGTCATTAATAATAGTGAAATGACTAAAACATACTGTCCATTTTCAATTCAACAAAATTATAAATGGCAAAGCCATCACTATACTTGACCTTCAATGGTTTAAGACTTGAAGTGGTAAGATATTCAAACTAAAATAAATATCCGATCGATTCATATATATTTCATAGTTGTTGGTCTTTCATTATTTATTTTTTTGACTTCTCCATATATATCTAAAAATGGAAAAATTACTTTAGATGCTTTCTATAAACGAAGAAAAAATAGAAGAGATATGTCGTGTCGTGGGATTAGGAAAGAAAAGATGTATATGATGTCCAATCACGTGTTCCCTTTCTCTTCTTCCTCCTTTTGTCATATTACTTTTATCCTTCAATGTTTTTCTACAACCCTAAATTCAATCCCTACTTTAACAAATTTCACTTTTTTGGCCGCAAAATCTATAGGCTATCCCATATCATACTCTAACATTGTATATAGTCATTCTAATTCGACCAGTGTTCGCCATAGACATTGTAAACCATTTGTATTATGAAACATGCATATGAACATCATTCCAAGTTAGGATTGAGCACTAAAACTTGTTATACTTTCATGTGTTATATATTTTATTATCCAATGCGTTGAGAAACTTGGATCCGTTAGATCTATTTTCTTGCTTAAATGTTATGGAACGTGTAAATGTAAAATATCCAAATCACATTCACGTGGTCTTTAATATATGAATAGTGAAATACCTAACTCAAAATATCAGAATGCTGAGTTATATTATAAAAACATATCTTATCAATCCATTTAAAAATAGGTGAAAAGCTAAATATCTGATTCAAAATAAATATCTCAATATCTTAAAAAAATAAAAAATTAAGTTGCAAACCAAACCAAAAACTATTTTTCGGATATCAAAACTTTTATCGAGTATCAACATCTCGGTTATGCATAATCTTTAAACCTACACACAAAAATATATTTGAATAAACATAAAACCAAACTAATTAGGTATTTGGTTTTGTTGTTGATTTGTAACCTGTTCGATTTCACAATCCCCTGGTTGGACCACATGCAAATTTTTCTTAGATGATCTCCGATCTATCTCCATGTTTATCTCAAAACTTTATTTTGAGTAAAACCCAAACTCCAAATTAAAATTACTCTATTTTGGAAAAAAATAAAATATAGTGATATGAGTTGGAAATGCTCTTAGAGAAAGAAAAACAGAAAGATTAGAAAAAAATCTATTACAAAAAAATTTCTACAATGAGGTCGAGATTTAGGTATTCTTTCAGAAGTAGTTAATATCGAAATCAAGTTTTTTCTTCATTTTTATTTCATTATTTTTAGTGAGTGATTATAAGTGCTAATTTGATGTAACTTTGAGTCGGGATTTCAACAATTTAGATATTCAAAATTTGAAGATAGTTGGTCCATAATGATTTAATAGTCTAAATTGATTATCTATGTTCCTCGATGTAGCATGTACTATAGTATCTCTTAGCTAGACTCTATTCCCTATCTTCGACTCTAGGTATATTGGGATATATTGTATGCGTTGAGCAAACAATTCACAACATAAATGTGTCTTTAGCCCAATCACAAGAAACCTGCTTTGTGATTAAACTATAGAAAGGTGAATAACTGAATATAAAACACAGGAAATTATATACATCGTACTGTTAAATCTAACACAGTAATGTTATAGGAAGATCTGATCATCGACATGTTTTAGTTGATCTAACAGTAAAAAAGATATAAAGAATCAAAGATGCATTAAGAATTCTAATTAATTAGAAGATTCCGGTATTATTATTATAATGATCTTATTCGAGGTGGTCCAAAGCTTTGCCGGTTTACCTTTAAGCATAATTAGTTTTCTTTAACAATCAATACACTGTTGGTTACACAAACCGAGACAACTCGAATTCGAATCAAATCAAATCTGAACAGCAAACCTAATGATAGTGTTTAAATAATAACATTATACAGTTTTGAGGAATTTAACCTCTATAATGAAGTAGTTTTTAGGTTTTTACTAATGAAGTCATTGTGTTACTACATCAATTTAAATCTGTATAATGCATATTGTTAAGAAAAAAAACTTATCACTATAAGATGCTAAGAGGTATACCCCAAATTATTTTTTACTTTTTTGAATTTAGTGTTAAATTATATTCAAAAAAATACACATTTTTACAAATAATTACCAATTACTTGAAACATTTTAAATGAGACACAACTTCTTTCACTAGTGCATAGACGCAAACCAGACTTAAATTTTGCTTGTATGCATTTCTACTCTAACACACTTCATGGTACTTAGACGGTTTCAAACATGTTTATCTATTATCTTTGCTAGCATCTCCAGATGGGAAGTTTGCTCTCCATGTCTTTTTTTTTTGTTTCGCTCATTTCTGATGGCATAAATCGCATTTTGGAAGCTGTATCTTAGCAACAACTTTTTCGTCTTGTCAATGTTTTTTCTCCAAAAATCTTCATAACCTCGTGCCAATTCTCTTGTCAAAGTTTCTCCCCCAAATAAATTATCAATCAAAGCTATAGTAAATAACAGTGGTATTGAATTATATTATAAATCTAGGTCTTATAAATCATAAAAAAACTGACGGTACAAAGTCTTGTATTATTGGCTTTTTACTATATTATGTTGAGGTTTTGGTAAGAAAATATTAAAACAAATTTCTTTTTATTTTATGATTATTTAAAATATTATTAAAACTTATTGTACAATCTATTTTTTATTTATCACATCTTTTTTTTGGTCGGATTCTTATTATCATCTTTTACCGCCTTTAAGTATATATCTTCATCTTTTATTTGTTGTCATTACTGCTAAGTTTCACCTTATATCACTAATTAAAGTATATAAGTTAGTAATTATAAATTAGTGGTACATGACAATACCTTTTTAAGCTAAATTAGATTTTATAGGTCAAATAAGACAGAATGAAATAAAAAAATTAGTTTGAACTAAATAAACCTTAATGACATGAATACTTTCCGGTAATCGAAAATGTAATAAATTGATTTATACTAAAGTTTTAATTCAAATCACAAAACAAACTACACTAAAAGTATATTTAACAGATTCAAAAAAAAAAAAAAAGTGTATAACACATCTATTTTGTTTTTTCTATCAAGAGGTTTTGGATCTGAAGTTCGGTGTGTTTTTTACCCAAACATTAGACTTAAAGCTGAGACTTTGAGGTGCATTCTCTTTGAAAAAAATCCCATAATACACTAGAACTAAATACACGAAGTCACACTGTAGTTTTATGATTCAAAAATTGATTTAAGGGTCAGAAGTGGTATAATTTAGGTTTCAAGGGTCAATTGTAATTTAAAGAGCCCATGCTGAATTTTTGCCTTTGACATGTTAACCCCTTCTCAATTTCTCTTTGATCTGATGATCCTTAATTACAAGAAGTGCACGAAAATCACTAGAGAAAAAGCATAATTACAAATTCACCCTAAATCATTATTCCCGCCCAGACTTAACCCTTCCTTAATTGCCCTTTCACCCTTCAATTTTAACTTTATTCCCATTTTGCCCTCCTCTGTTTTTTCCACAGAGAAGAAAAGAGCATCTAATCCAATCCAAAATCTCTTCCGGTGGTGTTTTCAGCTTCAATTCCAATGATCAACGGTGGAGTACCAGTGTAGAGACGGCGGTTGTTCATCGGAAAAGAATTCACAAGCTTCTTCTCCACTCAGAAAGTCCTCATGATCCTCCGTCTGCTCCATTTTCACAAACTGGAAGAAATTACCTCCTGGAACCGTCACCGGAGCCGCCACAGTGACATTAGAGCTGCTTTCTTCATTCAGCAGAGCGCTTGAATCGCTACTGTCTGAAGATCCAGCTGCGGCGGCGAATGAAGAAGCCGCCGCCTTTAATGGAAGAAGATCACGTAGATCTGTGAAACTCCGGTAATTAAGACCATCAGAATGTTCAAGAAACTGTGGAGGAGACGACGGTGCCTCTGTAATCTTCTCCGGCAACGAAACTTCTTCCTCCTTGACCGAAATATCACTCTCCGTTGTCACCGCCGCGTTGTTCTCTTCTTCTTCTTCTTCTCCTCCTCCTCCATTAAGCTTCGTTTTCAGTTTACTAATCTGCATCAAACCAAAACCATAAGTTTCAATTCTCTTGTAAATCTCAAGATTGGTAAAAAGTTTCAATTTTTTTAACTTTGAATCAACAAAAGTTTCAATCTTTTATCAAAAAGGTTGAATTTTTATACCTCTTGAAGGAGAGATTCATTGTCACGGCGGAGGGAATCAAAGTTATGACGGAGAGAATCGTACTGGGTTTTAAGAACACCGTAATCTTTCTCAAGCTGTTTTGTCTTCCACCGAGCACGACGGTTTTGAAACCAAACAGCAACTTGACGAGGTTGAAGACCAAGTTCTTGAGCTAACTTAACTTTCCTCTCAGGCTCAAGCTTATTCTCTAACTCAAAATTCTTCTCCAAAGCTTTAACTTGGTTAATGCTTAACCTTCTCTTCTTCTCCGACAAGCCCACGTGTCCTCTTTCTTCTACTATAGCTTCTTCTTCTTCCTCGTATCCTTCAAGCATCGACTGAAACTCTCTCCCACCGTATCTCCTCGGACTCTGCTCATCTGTAATTCCATAAGAAGAACAATTAGCAAACAAAGATGAGATTAATTAAAGGACTTGTTTAGAAAATTAGCTAAGTACCTGTGGAAGTTGTAGGACATAAAGAGATGAGACCACCCACTGAATCTGAACTACTTAATCTCTTCATCATCAACAATCTTTAATTACTTTCGAAATTTTTAATAACTTCTCAATTTAATGCATAGTACTTGATGATCTTTACTCTCTTAAACCCATCAAGAAAAGAGAAAACTTTGAAGGAAGAGAGAAAGAGAAATGGAGAGAAATTAAAGACAATGGAGATTCTTCTATATACAGAGAGAGAGAGGAGAGAGATTGTTGAGGTTGATGAGCGTTTTCCATATGAACAAGCTTGGTTTCACACTTTCTCTCAGTTTAAATAAACTCAAAGGTTGGGTTAGAAAGTAACCATGGTTAAGTAGATATTGTCTTGGGTGTTTTCTTTTGTAAATGATTTTTTTTTTTTTGTTAAAATAAATTTGAGGGGGTCCACCGGCTATACCCAGTTACCTCCAGGTTTCTTCCGGTATCACTGGAACTCGTGTAAGAGAAGATTAAAAAATCAATTAAAATAAAATTAATCTCAAACGGATATAATATGGCTCGGCTTATACTAATCGGCTCAGCTCCACTCAAGCTATACGTGGAAAGGAATCTCTGTGTTAAATTAATAATCTATTTTTAAAAATTGAATAATCGAGTTTTCTTTTTATTAATCTTTTGAAATTGTCTATTCACCATGTAAAAGTTATTATAACATCACAATATTGTGTTTAGAAGTTTTATAGTAGTGTGTAACAAAATTGGTTATCAGAATTATTTTGTTAAATGCTAAAATCATGAATGCTTTAGAGATATTTTTTTGACAACATTTTACAAAATATGTTTGTCTTATTCGCATGGTAATCTAATCATCATGTCTTCTTTAATTTGTTAAAGTTGTAATAATTGGATTATATGCGTTTTTTATTTTCTCTAACCCATTAAAAAATTTATAAATTAAAGTTATAGGGTGATGACTTTCGTGGCAATGCAAAAATGAGACAAGAGCTGTTGGGCCTCGATGACAGCAACAAGAGTGAGTTTTTTGCTTTCTTTTTATTTGGGTTAGGTTCTTTTGATTCTCCAAAACATATTTATATTCTCTTATATATTTGGAAAGTTTTTGGGTTTTTGGTTCTTTGATTTTTTTCACCTTATAAGTTCCTATATCCGGTATCATCCATTGATAATATAATTAGTTTGTTTTCTTTATAAAATGTAAATTATATTTTTTAGGTATAACATCATCTTAACTATAGTCAAAATAATTCTTTTGGATCGAAACTAACAACCTTAATATCAACATGAAATTGTGTTTATTTTAGAGGTGAAAATGCGCCAAACCTCTTCTTGTCTTTGGATTTCGGAGGACCATAGGTTCTGGAATGCTGACTCGCGTATGGAAAGATCCATGGATTCCCACTATCCTAGCGCGGCCTGCAAAGAGCATTCTTAACATAAGAGATTCTCTACTCTATGTCAATGATTTAATTGACCAAAACACAAATTTGTGGAAATTGGACCGTCTCCAAGCACTGATCGATCCCGTTGATATTCCACTCATTTTAGGGATTCGCCCAAGTCGTACCTACTTGAGTGATGGCTTTAGCTGGTCTCACACTAAATCCGGTAATTATACTGTTAAGTCAGGATATTGGGTCGCGAGAGATCTTTCTCGTCCTACTTGTGACCCCCCTTTTCAGGGACCAGGTGTTTCGGCACTTCAGGCACAAGTATGAAAGCTTAAAACTACGCGGAAGCTTATGCATTTCGTGTGGCAATGTATCTCGGGTTGTTTAGCCACTTGTCAAAGATTGACATATCGCCATATGGGTACAGATAAAGGTTGTCCCCGTTGCGAAGAAGTAGAAGAGACAATCAACCATCTATTGTTTCATTGTCCACCTTCGAGACAGATTTGGGCTTTATCGCCTATTCCTACCTCAGGGAATATTTTCCCTAGAAACTCTCTCTTCTATAATTTCGACTTCCTTTTTTGGCGTGACCGAGAATTTGGAATTGGAGAAAAGGTGTTGGAACTCTTTCCATGGATAATTTGGTATATCTGGAAAAGTAAAAATCGTTTTGTTTTTGAGAACTTCAGGGAACCTCCCCCTGAAACTTTGGTTTTGGCACTTCAAGAGACAGCTGTTTGGAAACAAGCAACTCTAAAAGAGGATGATTCCACTCGTCCAATCGTGTTCGTAGGTTCTTCTCAGACCCCGTCCACCTTGCTCCCTGAATGTCAACTCGATGCATCATGGCATGTAGATGACACATTGAGCGGGCATGGTTGGGTACTTGTTCGACAAGACTTGGTCATCCACCTTGGCCTTAAGAGCACTCGTCGAAATTTATCACCGCTTCATGCGGAATTTAACTCTTTGTTATAGGCAATGGAGTGCATGATCTCTATTGGTGATACTTCTGGTACTTTTGCTTCGGATTGCTCAGACTTGATTGCTATCCTTGATAACCAAGACGATTGGCTGACTTTTGCAGCGGAATTGGCTTCATATCGTTCTTTAGTTTGTTTTTTCCCTTCTTTTCGTATTAGATTTCTTTCTCGTAGTTCTAATACTCGAGCAGATTGTTTAGCTAAGAAAGCTCGGGCTCGCAATAGCCTTTTTTCCCATGTAAGCACATTGGTTCCTAAATGGCTCTCTCTAGCGGAGAGTCTCTTCCCGATAACTTAATATAAATGGTGTTTGAAGAAAAAAAAAAAAAAATGCAACAAAATCTACTCGATTTTCTATTTTGATACAATGCTCCATTCTTATAAAAAAAAATAAAAGAGGAAAACTGTAAAGTAAGGTGTAAATTTGGTGAAGAAAATCATTATCCAATCAAAAACGTTTTGTGTAATAGAAACGTAAATAAAACGAGTCAAGGCACCGACACAAGATGATCTCAATGGGGATTTGTGTTTCCACCTAATACGACATCGTATTCAATTCCTAAACGACGCCGTTCCGCTCGTGCTTACCCATAAATGGAAAAATATCTATACAACTGCCACGTCAGCACACCAAAAAATATCACCGGCGAAAAACACACACAGTGATATTCTACGGCGGTGGTTCAGTCTCTTCGAAGCTCGTCGTCTCTCTCTTCAAAACTCCGGTGAAAATGGCGTCGCTTACTCTCCGGTGCGATTCGACGCATCTTTTGCCTTCCCGGTAATCAAATTGAATTGTATTTCTCTCTGTTTCACTGAATTTGAATTGATAGTTTTTGATTAGATCTGTTTATCATTCGGAATTTGAAATTACGTTTGCTTATGATTCGATTTTGGATTCAATTGAAACACATATCTATGTATTTAGGTTTTGATGGTTATGTTGTCTTCATGGGTTTTTCAGTGATGTTGTCAAGGGAACAAAACCATTTGGAACGAGCTTGGTGTATCCTAGGATCATATCGAAGAAGTTTAATGTTAGAATGAGAGTGATACCTGAGGAAGGAGATGTGTTCTCTTCTTCTAAGAGTAATGGATCATCAATGGGGATTGAGTTACAGCCAGATTTGGTTTCGTTTGGAACATTAGCAGCTGAAATGATTCCTACAACAATGGATTCTCCTGAAGTTGAGGATGAAGAGTTTGATTTAGATCGACCTACTGATGGATTTGCGTCTATTCCTCAAGCTATTGAAGATATTCGACATGGCAAGGTTTGTAATAGTAGCATCGTGTCTGCTTACTGTCTTATTAGAAGGGGAAGGTCTTAAGTGAGAAAGCTTTGCGTTTTTCTTGCAGATGGTAGTTGTTGTAGATGATGAAGATAGAGAAAACGAAGGAGATTTGATAATGGCGGCATCTTTGGCTACACCTGAAGCTATGGCTTTTGTTGTAAAGCATGGGACTGGAATCGTGTGTGTGAGCATGAAAGGCGAAGACTTGGAGAGGTTAGAGCTTCCTTTAATGGTAACGCGTAAGGATAACGAGGAAAAACTCCGCACGGCCTTCACGGTTTCAGTGGTGAGTAAAAGTATGTTTTTCTTTGGTGTTGAGAAAACCACAAGACTCTTAGTGGTGTGTGATGAAAAGAATGTTGAAAATATTTGCCAGGACGCAAAAAAGGGAACATCCACAGGTGTCTCAGCTCGTGATAGGGCGCAAACAATATTAACCCTTGCATCAAAAGATTCAAAACCTGAAGATTTCAATCGTCCTGGTCATATTTTTCCTTTGAGATACAGAGAAGGTGGTGTTCTTAAAAGAGCAGGGCATACAGAAGCCTCTGTTGACTTGACTGTGTTGGCCGGTTTAGAACCAGTATCTGTTTTATGTGAGATTGTAGATGATGATGGTTCCATGGCTAGATTACCAAGACTCCGCCAATTCGCTCAAGAGAACAACTTGAAATTAATTTCAATCGCTGATTTAATCAGGTACAATACATTCAATTCAAGATCAGCTACTGGTGTTTGGATTAAGAACACTCAACTCCCTCTGTTACTGATGTTTTCCTCTTGATTTCTGGTAGATACCGAAGGAAAAGAGAGAGACTGGTTGAGTTTACTGCGGTTGCGCCTATACCGACAATGTGGGGACCATTCAAAGCACATTGCTTTAAGTCATTACTTGATGGAGTTGAGCACATTGCAATGGTCAAGGTAAGAATAAACCCTATTTGAAACCATGAGAGACTTCCGTTTCTTATAAACCATATTATGATTAAAATACAGGGAGAAATCGGAGATGGGAAGGATATTCTCGTGAGAGTACACGCGGAGTGTATCACAGATGATATATTCGGAAATAGCTCTGGTGGAAAACAGTTAGCGATTGCAATGAGACTGATTGAAGAAAATGGGAGAGGTGTTTTTGTCTACTTACGTGGTCCTGAAAGTAAAGGCATTGATCTAAGCCACAAGCCTCGTACTTACAACACCAATTCAGATCAAGCCGAGGGTGTTTCATTTCCCGTTGCTTCACGGGAATACGGCATTGGAGCACAAGTAATAACAAAAACATTGAATCTTTACTATGTTTACTGTTTATTTTAAAAAGCAAAAGTGTGATCAAAGATTGGTAATGCAGATTCTAAGGGATCTTGGAGTTAGAGAGATGAAGGTGATGACGAATAATCCAGCACATTACGTTGGTCTTAAAGGCTATGGTTTATCAATTTCTGGTAAGGTTCCACTCATTACTACTCCTTAAGTGTTGTTTTGACCGTTGTTTGATTACGTTAAGAGACGACACGTGTCGGCTTCTTGAGTGACTTAGTTTGTTGTTTAGTTGTGGTTTTGGCGCCTAAATCATGTGATCTGATATTGTGTTTTTTGACCTCCATAATTATCATTAGAATTATTTTAAATGGCATTTTCTCTGCAAATTTTACTTGAGAATTCGTTTTCTAGTAATCAAGTGATCGTTACTAACATTTACGTTGTGTAATTAAGAGAATTCCAGTCACGAAAAAAACAAATTTGTTTGGAATATTTTGAGAGTAACATTTATTTGTTTTTCCTTCTTTGTCAACTACTACTTATTTTAGTCTATTAATTGCATTATGAACATTAGTATAATAGTATCTATTTTTTGCCGAATTATTCTCATTTTGTCTCTAAATAATCAGTTTTTTTAAAGACAAGACCATTATTTATGTAGTACAGAAATGATAGCAACAAGATAAAAAAATTAAAACTCAAATCAATGGACTATCGAAATGGTATGTAAATTACATACAAAGCCAGAGCTAAAACCAAAAGCTTTAGCACGACTCAAAAACAAGTTCTTTTCTCTAGACCCAAGGAAAAAATAAAAGGAAAGAAACTTGAAAACAGAACTCTTATGTACGAGCATCTCCACGGGTAATCAAATCAGACTGATGATGGGACAATGAAGATACTGAGTTCTTGTCCAATATTCCCAGCTGGATCAATCAAATGGAAAGATTCAGATTCTTTCGAACCATTAACTCGTCTGAAACTAGCTCTCAAATACATCAATTCATCATCGAACCGGCCAAGTTCTTTCCCAGTCACAACTCCTGCTCCAACCACCACTTTACTAAGAGCGGTCAACGCCGTCATGTCATCCTGAGAGGGACTGCGTTTTCTCGCATAACCAACTCTTTTTCCATTGCAATACATGTTCCAAAATGGCTTTGACAAAAAAGAGTCGTCGTCTTGTTTTTCGTTGTTACGTTCTAACACTATACGCAACGCTCCTTCTCTCATTTCTCGAGCTAAAACCGTCGTTGGAACTGCTAGCTCGAGGAGAAGATCAAGGTTTGTCGATTTTCTTGGTGTTTGGATACAGAAATTGATTTTTCCTTTTCGGTATCCGAAGATTGTTCCTGTGACTGTAGATGAAGAAAGGGACGAAGAGGAGCGAAAGGAAGACGTGCGTGATTTGATGTCATTGTAGAGTTTCTTGCCTCTCAAGTTAGTGTTATCTTGTTCGAGTTCTTGGACTAATGTGCAGTTGCAAGTTGGGATTAAAAGCTGAATGAATGAGCGGAGGAGACGCCATGACCGGACTTGTTTCTGGCAGTCTACGGTTGCTACCACCGTCGATTGAAACTCCATTGAAGCTATGACTTTGCTCTTTGACATTGTTAATACTTCTGATGAAGCAAAAAACAAGAGAAAAAAAAGTGGAAAAAGATGAAGAAAAAGCAGAAGCTTGAGGATTTGGTGTTCAAGTGTTATAGGGTTTATATAGGGCGACAGAGGAGGGTTTACGTACGAGTATCTTTTTTTAGAATATTACTATTTAATTGTTTAAAATTCGCTTTTGGTTTTATTTTGATTTTTAAAATATTTATGTTTGGGTAATGAGAGGCAATTTATGAGCTCTGATTTGTAAAGTATGATGCGTGTTGGGTTTTTGTCACTCACCCTAAAAGATTCTTTCGGAATAGGTGGAACTACTATTTAGTAATTTGTATTTTTATTATTGCAATAAAGCATATAAAATTTAGATGTTAAATAATTGGGGTTTCTGAGCTTGAATAATTGTTTGACATTCGTATATATATTCACTTTTTAGGAGGAATGTTACTTGAGAATATTGAGGCCTAAATCAACTATATACATACAAACGTATTTGTAGTATCAAACTATCAATCTTGTTCATGATGGACTTAGTAATAAAAAAAACAAATATTTCATGATCGGTAAAAAGAATAAAGGAATGCAAATGTTAAACCTCTCTCAATGACTTATAATAATTTAAACTTGAAAAATGGGCAAATAAATTACAAGGTTTTTATTTTTCTATGTAAATTCGTTTGGTTTTTGATTGACACTTATATACTAAATAAGATTACAAGTATTAAACTATATACAAGTATATGAATTATACACTATCCCCTCTAATAACTCTCTATAGGAACATTAACATACAGAATTGATGCTAAAAGATATATGTTCATACGATGCGCACGCGTTTCCTTAACATCATTGATCTAGTTCATTTTATATGTGGAACTGTATACACATACGTATGAATGTGAAAACTAAACTAAACTTTTGATACCACATCTATCGAACTACGGGTGACGTTGGAGTATAATTTAAATATTAAAATAAAAAGAGAAAAAGAGAACAATAATCCAAAAAAATACAGATTGGATGAAATTATTCTCAAATAATTATACAACATTCCCGCTTTTTGCCTTTTCAACTGCTAAAAATCATTTAAAGAAAAACAAATTTTACTTATACAATAATAAAAAAGAAAGCAAACATAATATGTATATTAATAATATCCGTACGACAGAAAGAGTTGTATAATTGCATAATGATTACACCATTAGATCTCTACCACTTTCATTAGACTCCAAATTTTTCATATTAAATAAATCTGATTTCTATCTATTGGAAGATTAACAAATAAAGTTCCCACAAAATAAATACTAAAAGAATTCTCCATTTTATCTAATACTAGATTCCTCGTTACAGCTCGTGCATGTTATTTCACTAATCTTTTTCAAAAAATATTTAAAGATTGTAATTTAACTACAAATACCTCTTGCCTTTTCCAATTTCAATTACTCTAGGGTCATCAATTATATGTTGATTCTAAAACAAAAAGAAGAGAGAAGAAACAAAAATAAAGCATGAGCTATGACACTAGATATATATCTTTTTTCTTTTGGCCCTCTTGTATCTCTTATTATGTTTATAAATTTATAGTAAGTTAACAAAAACAAAAGAAGAAAAGCAAGAAATGAGCTTTTATAAATCATTTACCAAATAAAAGGAAATAATCTTTTATATTAAAATTACAACAACAACCAAAAAGTGCATTTGGGTCCAAAATCCAACAAAAAGGAAAACTAGTTTATTATGGTGTGTCTAAGCTAGCCTGGTTTCTCCACTCATGTCGTTTTGGTATTTTTCCTTCACCTTTATTTTGTTCTCTACTTGTATATATGTGCTCCATGTTAGTCATATACAAAATCATTTTATTTAATTATATATGATACTGATATATCATTTTATTTTAGAAATATCTTAACCATTAACCCGAAGAAACGATGGTCTATATATATGAAAACACTAAGAAAATGAAGAAATTCAAAACACCAAAATTCCACACTACTACATATTTTTCAAACCTACAAATCATTTTTTTCTGTGCTAAAGAATCTCATACTGAAGTTTCAAACAAATGTCCCACATTTTTGGAAGGGTTGGATAGTCTTGCTATGTACATGTAAAACATTCACAACAACCAGTAATGATTGAAACCGCAAAGCAATAACATTAAACCGTAAAAACCTTTACTAAGTTTTTTCACATATATTCATGTTAAAGTAACACTAAAGCACAACTTATTTTACCACCAATCTATCTGTAGAATACTCTAAAACACAACTTAATTTTCCACCAATTAACCAATCTGTAGAATGCTCGAAAATTTGGACTTCCCATATACACTAGTACACTACTAATCTTTTTGCACCCAAACTTTCCATATCATAACAAACAAGTACTCTCTCAAATATTTAAAATACTACTAATGTTTTGCTATGTTCGGCCAACCAATTCACTCACGACTATGACTACTAAATCTTTAGAAGGTCATCATAATGGTAACAATATTCTCATCCGGAATTTCGTGTGTCTATCAAGCACTTAACCTAAAGAGATTGATTACTTACCAAAGAAGATATGTAAATTCAAAGTTACATACATATATAGTGAAATTAATCTTATTCGTTTGAGAACTATATATATATTTATTTGTTCTTTGGTTTTATTAGTTGTTTTTTGTTTTTTTGTTAACTCAAGGTAAATTCTGAACCTATGAAAGGGCTAAGGCCTAAGAGAGAGGGAAAAAATTGAGGTGTGACATCCCATAGTCTGAACTTTTGGTCGGTAATTCCATGGGCAAACTTAGCTGTTCTTGTTCCTTGCCTTTTTACTCATCAATCATCAAGGCTTTTGTTACAATTATATTCCCTTTTAACATACATATTAATATACGTCCAAAATTATATATGATTCATATTTCATTACCTGAAAACTTGTATCAAAGACCTCACAAAACTTTTATGCCATCCTAATTAACTTTAAAAATAAATATCTTTTGTGGCGGCTATACAATTATTAACTAAATTATTTGGTATCAAAGATTAGTTTTTCGTTCACCATGACGCATGGTGTAGATACTTTAGTTAGAGAAAACAACATCGAACTACACAAAATTCATATATGAAAAAAAATCTCAAATGTAACATTTTAATTTGTTTTGTTTTGTTTATGTTGCATGTAAACAAAAGTGTGAAGTAACTTCCTAAATTCGTAGAAGGAAGAAATAAAGAAACTTAGAATCCACAAAATATGATGTTGGTGTTGGTGGTTCGATGTTGGTGTTTTTTCATTTTCTGTAACAGTTTTGAATGTGTGCGTTTTCTCTGAGTGAAGTCTTCAAGGGACGAATAGAGGCGGCGCATTGGTTTTTGTGGCATCACTTGTCCGTGAGAGATGGTTCCTGTTTTGTAATAAGAATGGTGACTAGAGGTGGTTTCTTTGGTTACCCGTAGATGCTTTTGTAACTGTCGGGTTTGTGCATTAGTCTACTGTTGTCATCGTATTTTTGCATTAGTTTGTGGAGAAGTTATAGACACCTTATCTAGAAGCTTTGAGTACTGACCTCTGTTAGGGTTTGCTCGTGGCAAATAGGATGAAATCCCAGCTTCTTGGTAACTTGAAGTTGTGGAAATCACGCAAATTTCTGAATTTGATATTTTAGAATCGATGTTTCTTCTCTCGTTTCTGTTTTAGATTTCCGTTTTTGCTAATTCTATAGTTTTTTTTTTTCTGCTACTTGTTTATCTTATAGTTCTGTCAAAATTTAATGATATAAATGTTTCACATTTTACCAAAAAAACATTAATACGGAATGAAAGATGTGCGAGTCCTCTTTTTAAGCCCACTAGAATATAATGGGCTATTTACTAACGAGCTTGTGTTGGTTGACGAACATGAGCAAGCCTCTACATGAGCAAGACAATATCAGTTCAATATATGGGCCAACGACAATTTAGGCATCCCGTATATTAAAGATGAGGATTTAACCCAAATCCTAGTTTTAAAGGTTGGATCGACTTAGTTTCGGACATGTTACTTGGAAGGGCCTGGCATGGTTACAACGACCCATCTACGCTCTTAAAATTTGTTATTGAAAAACACATAACAAAGCGAAAGTACATATAAAAGAATTATTTTGATTTATATAAAAGAATAGATATTACACCATATTGTCTCTATGTTCATCTCATCCCCAACAACAACAAGTGTCCACGTCAAAATGATAATAGTAGTAAATAACAAATATGAACGAGAAGAAGTAATTAAAATAAAACAGTAATAGAAAGCAGAGGATCCAAATCCACCAAACTCAAAAGCTCTCTAAGCCAAAACGACAGCGTATAAAGCTCCGGCAACAGCTGTTCCCACAAGGAAAGCTTTGTTAGCCCATGCGGCACTTGGTGCATCAGCAGCACCGTCTGGTCCTGGAGCTGGAGACGAAGTTGGAGTTAATCCAGCGGAAGGACCGGGAGCAGGAGCATCGGTCTGAGGAGGAGAAGCAACCGGGGATGTTGTTGGAGAAGTGGTAGGAGCTGGAGTTGGCTCGTTAACTGGAACAGGCGGTGAAGCAATTGGTGAAGGTGTTTCTGCTGTCACTGGAGGAAGCGCCGTTGGTGGAGGAGTAACGGTGGTTGGTGCTGGTGCAGGAGCTTGAGCGAGACATGAAGTGGCCAAGAAACCAAGAAAGATCAAAGCTTGCATTGCCTTAGAATTCATTTTTAGATTATCTCTTCTTTGTCTGAATCTTGAAACTCTCTCTGTTTAATGTTATAAACTCTTCTTTATTTTTGTTGATGGTGTAGAACAATGAGAGAAGAGAGCTCTATATATACGCGATGGTTGGGAAATAGTTAATAATTAATTATTGGTGTGACACTAATCATGCGAACCACATACAAAAATACAACATGGCTTAGCTTTTCAATGGCGGTTTAAAATAATTGTTGTCTTTTTTCTTTCTTAAACTTGACGTGTTTGAGTTTTTGAAGTTTTCTTGAAGAATCATCTACATGAAGGAGCACCAAACGGATACACAGATCTCTGCCACGTGTTTTCTCTTAACGATGTTAATTCTGAGATCAGTTAAGTATTGACACGTGTTATGTTTATATTGGTTTTTAGATATGATTTGACTCTGCGTAATTTGCTTTTTGGTTAACCGCGTTACAATGCCAGGCGTAAATTAACTTGAGTTTTGCCTAATGTTTCGTGGAAATAACGCGTTTACGAGTAAATAATTAACATTATACGAAAAATGGGTCATTATTTAAGTTCATATTCATATATAGTATGTCTATCAAAATTTTCAACTGTTAATTATTTTAGATGTATATTATAATCGTTTCTGTTGAAAAAAGTTATTTTATATGTTTCGTTGTAATGTGTTATCTGGACTGATTATACGAGCAAGGGCTGGCAAAAGCTGTCATATTTTCATGTTAATTAAATTAATAAATTAGTAGATCATTATAGTTATATTTATGGTTTTTATTTTGTTGCAATATTCTAGTGACAGATTACTTGGTGGCCATTATTGTTACAAACTTACAACGAAACAGTCAAGCAAACGCGCATTGTTCATATTCTACAGCTATATCATTATTACGGTGTGAAATGCTTCATTTCAATAAGAACCTACCTAACAATTATTTATATTCCTTGAATAATAAATTGTTAGACTCTTGCTTTGACCTTAATATGCATTGTATCAGTATCTTCTTCATAAGAAAATTATAAGTTGAAAACTTTTTTCCTGCCAGCTTTGACCAAATGAATATATTAAAAAGTTACCAATAAAGAAATTTTAATTAATTTGATTAGTAGTACAAGTTTGGACGAGGCCTTGGCAGGCCTCTCTTTCTAGCTTTTCGTGGATGTGGCCTAACCTCGTAACTTTTCGTATTTTATCAAGCCCAAAGTAGCTTTCCGTTATCACTTATATGAAAAAATCTAAGATCTAAGGGGAGTTATTGATTAGTATTTTAATTTATAATCTATATACATTAAAGAAAATAGAACATCTTGAAACCTCTAAATAAATACACCGTGCTTAAAAAACTTCACGAGATATTCAATTGATTTTTTTTTGTTTAGAATATTAAATAATCAATACTCCATTAGATGTCATTTACCCAAAAAAAAAAAAAAAAAACTCCATTAGATGTTATTATTGTAGATTGTACCAATAAACTCTGATATATAAGTCCAACAAAACTCCATTAGCAGTAGTGTTGGTAAGCTCCCCATATTCTTGGGCTTTAGTTTCAGAAGATTTCATGTTATCCGTCGGCTTAGTTTATGGAATTATCTTGTTAATCGCCACTTTTATATAATTTCATATATAATCTATCTTTTAGTGCAAAAAAAGTAAAAAAAATAATTTCAACGAAACTCAAGTTTGGAACCGCAATCCAATTATTTTAATCAAATCATTGACTACCGAAATATTTTTCCACCTTCAAACAATCTAAAAAGAAAAATAATTTTTTTGATCAATTCACCAACGTTATTTAGTTTATAAAACATGATAAAAGATCCTCCAAAAATATAAAACCTAGACTTTCCTTAAATTTTAAGAAGTGTACTTTTGTTCACTCAATTTATTATTTCTCTGCCAAATTCTCTATATTCTTCACACGTAATTACTATCTAGTTCTCGTCCATTTCCTTTATCATTTTCTCATTGTCTTGTAAATTGACCACTCTAATGATCTCTATTATTTCCTCTAGAATAGAGTATGATTTATCTCCAATCTATCACTCTATATATAGAGTAATCCTACAATTTTCTCTATTTTAAAGTAACATATAGAATGAGGATGGAGAGAATGTACTATATCATAGAGTTTTAGAGGACAAAATTAAAGTGGGATTGGAGATGCTAAGTATGTAAATTTGGTTCGGTTAGCTATCATAAGGGACCGAGTGCTATATGACAATGTATTATAGGTAAAAGAAGTGATATTGTCTCCTGTAGATTTAGTGTCCTTAACCGTTCATCAAATCTATGTGAATCTCAGTAGTAGGTAGTTGGGTGAAGAACGTGTGAAGTCTATACAACTCATATTACTCCTCAAACATTTTCTGATAATATATTGCATACATTGAACCTCTTTTTAAATTCAAAACATCAAAGGTATTGATCTTACATAGAAAAAAACATAGACTCTTATGTTCATGTCCCTATTGATCTTAGTCATACCTCATAATTGTCTAACAAAGAAAATCAAAGGTATCATAATTATCATCATATGTAATGTAGGGAACAAATCTGTATTTACTGGTATATATATATAACACAAAAAAAATTACCAAAGAAAAAAAAAGAGCAAAGGGAACGATACCATTAGTCCCAATACCAATCCTTGCAAAATTCAAACTCAAACAAACCGTTTATCTCACGCGCCGCCGTACTCGCCACGATCCGTCTTTGGAGACCAATTTATGGAGCCGCCGAAGGGAGATACCGTAGTGAAGACTGAGGTCCCGGTGAAGGATCCATCGCTAAGCGTCGTCGATTCGAAAACGAAGGGAGTCGAGGATGCGAACACTGAGATAGCCTTGTCCGATGAGGTTGAAATCGAGACGAAGGGAAGCGATTCGACACCGGTGAAAGCTCCGAGTCGAACATCGTCTGGATCGAAGAAATCTGTACATTGGAGCCCCGAATTGGTGTCTGGATCTCAGGAACCGGATCAGAAAGCTGCATCGTCTTCTTCGGCTGGATCTAATCCGTATATTGCTCGTTCTCCAGCTGAGACTTCAGATGCTTCGTTGAAAGGTAAGAGTGTTGTGATCGTAGCGGTGAGAATTGAGATTGTGTATTGTAGCCTTATTTACCTTTTTGTGGATCTCTCTCTGTGTCTGTGAATTGGATTCAGATACGATGGAGACTGTGAAAGGAGTGCTTGGTAGATGGGGAAAGAGGGTTGCAGAAGCAGCAAAGAAGACGGAGAGCCTTGCCGGGAACACATGGCAACACCGTAAGTTTTCGTTTTTTTTTAATATCAATTTGTAATCAAATTCAATGCTTAGAGTTCTGTGGAATCAAGAATTGTTCATAGGGTATTGTTAAAAGTAGCTTGTTCTACTCAAAGTCTACATTTTTTTAGAGAAACATAAAAGATTTTTTTTGCTGTATTATGGTTTTCTTCCTTTGTTGTATGTTGGTGTTTAGGTTAGTACTGGTTTTAGGATTGAGTAACTATCATCATATTCGATAGTGCTCAAGTGTATTTTTATGATCTTCAATTCTTTGATCTCTTTTCAACATGTTGTTGCTATAAAATGGGACGTTCTTACTGGCTTGTGTTGATAAATTTTCTTAATTACAAACAGAACACTCCCCTGAATTTCAGTCTTTAGGCAGTACATTAAAAGACAATGACCTTTGATCTTGTTGAGTTCTTGCTAAGAATAGTAAACGGACTATTTTAGTTATGGAATCATATTGTGTTGGAAGAAATATCTCGGTTTTTCTCAGGTTTATCTTCATAAATAGTTTAGAATCACAATTGTTCTACGTGGATCTCTTGCCTTCGATTTGTCTCCAGAACCAAGATTAATACCACATCTGCTCGGTATTAGAGGATGATCTTTTGATATTGTCAAGTTTGTGATCACAGTAATTAAAAAATCTCTGTCTTGGATTTGAACAAGAAGATTCTCCCAGTTTCAGTCTGTCAAACTTTGTAGCTTGACCCATGACAAGTGTTTATAAGAGAGTCGGAATAACCTTAAAGCTGTTTTTTCTCTGTGTGATGTTTGCAGTCAAGTTTTTAGTAGATTGTCTGGTAACAAATAAAATATCAGATTGAAATTAGGTGCTCTGGATTAGGTATTAGTTGCCATGTTACTTCTTTGGAACTTGGAATTTTAATGCCTTTGGTGAACATTAATCAAAAACGCCATTTGACGAATTAAGAGCTGGATATTAGTTTGACCTTCGGACATGGTCATTCGTGATGTAGTCTAAGTAGTAGGGAATTAGCTCCTAGTTTTGAGATCAAAAAGCCTTTTTGCGGACTGAAGAATTACCACTCTAATCAAGTGATGTTCTTGGTGGTTTGGTGAATGTTTGAGCAATGGAGGTGGAGGGAAAATGTCTGATGACTAGCTAAAACTATAGAAATTGGGGAATTAAGAAAGTTTACACGATTAAATTTATGTTTAGAGTGTTCATGTGTGAACTCTATAACTCATGTCTTCCTTGATTGGGTGTGTTTTAGTTGTCCGCTTCTCTAGCATATTCTATTCAGGATTCGTTTGAGTGATCTCTCTTACAATCTTCTACTTTAGTCAGTGAGAACTGCTCCAGTTTTTTTGTATTTCATATCATGTTTGAATCGATCTTCTATGTTTAGCATTGTTGGAATGGATGTTTGCGCTCAAATATAGTAGATCTTTTGTTAAAGAAGTGAAATATTGAATAGATGCTCCGGAACAGATAGAGTTGCTATATTGCTTTTAGGAACTTGGATTAGATAATACATTTGGATGAACATTAAAAAAAAAAGAAGAAACAGCCTTTGGTGAGTTAGGAGCTAGAACTGTGGATATGAGTTTCAGCTTGGGACATGGTCGTGTTATGGATAGAGATGAGTTCCTGGGTAAGTGTTTGAGTAATGGAGTTTGAGGGAAAATGTCTAATGCCTGCATTTACATAGTATGGACGTAAAGTTTGAATTTGGGTGACTGAGAAAAATAACATGATTCAATATACGTTTCAATTGTTTGTGTGTGAACTCGCAATTCATCTCTTCCTTGATTGGATGTGCTTTACTTGTTTGATTCGCTAGCATTTTCATTCAAGATCTATCTGATTGATATATCTTATAATCTTCTCTTTTTAATCAGTGAGAACTGCTCCGAGTTTTGCGGATGCTGCAATGGGAAGAATTGCACAGAGTACAAAGGTCTTTGCAGAAGGAGGATATGAGAAGATATTCCGACAAACCTTTGAGACAGATCCCGAAGAACAGTTGCTAAATTCTTTTGCATGTTACTTGTCAACATCAGCTGGCCCAGTTATGGGAGTTCTATATATATCCAGTGCCAAACTTGCTTACTGTAGTGACAACCCTCTCTCCTATAAAAACGGTGATCAAACCGAATGGAGCTATTACAAGGTAATGTGTCCTACACCTTTCATTTCAGAATTATAGCCATTTTGAAGACACCATATTATTACTTTTGTGATCATTAACTGTTCGAAATCTGTTGGCTGGTTATCTGGTCAATGCTTGAGACAATGTTTCGTTATAATTTGTTAGTAGCATCAACTAAGGAGCCTTCGTAGAGTGATTCATTTGGATAGAAAAATAATCTGGACTTGTTAACGGAATCATAAATCCATGGACTTTTTTTTTGTGATAGTAATAACATGATTGCATCAGCTTCTCATCTCTTGTTTCATCGAAACCAATCCGATACGATTGCATTTGCTTATTCATTGTAATAAGCTTTGCTACATTGATGATTGATGAACACTTTGTGTCTTCTTCTTAAATAGGTAGTAATTCCATTACATCAACTTAAAGCAGTGAATCCATCAGCGAGCATAGTCAATCCTGCAGAGAAGTACATACAGGTGATTTCGGTAGACAATCATGAGTTTTGGTTCATGGGTTTTTTAAACTACGACGGCGCTGTCACGTCTCTGCAAGATTCTTTGCAAGCCGGTGCTTTAAGGTCGGTGTGATACATAACTGGATGACTGATGACCATAAAAGCATGTTGATCTCCACCTCTTCTTGCTTAGTCATATCAGAAGACTCAAATTTTTACATTATTTTGCATTTAATCTCAATATCCTATTTACTACAGAAACTAGCTGAATTTTACAAATTTACTTTAAAATGTTTTATCTTTTGATATTTTTATGAGAAGACAGCTTAATTGCAATTTATTCAATAGCAGTTGCTTTTAGTTTCTATGTTGAAGAACTCTGAGGTAGTAGGATCAACAAATGTGAATTCAACACGTCCCAGGGACAACGGACTATTAGAACCGATTCAAATTGCTTCCACCAGTGACAACTGAAAAATATACCGAACCAGTAGATCTAAGAAACGAAATTTACTCGCACCCATGTACGAAATTGCCGCACAACTTTTGATATTTACTAATTTGCCCCAATAAAGTTCAAAATACACAACTCCTTTGACTTCTGCAAAGCATCAGCTCGAAAAGTATTTTTTTTTTTGTGTTAAAGGGTTTATCAGCTCGAAAAGTATTTCATTATCTTTTCATCGAATCAGATTCAACTTACGAATTATAAGAGCATCTGATTAGGATTTATTCCAAAGATCACTAACTAAATTCGAAATTTATTCACAGAAGTTCTAGTCACTAATTTTGTTGAAGACGATTTTTACATATTTAGAGGCGTGATAAATATTACAGACAAAAAATGAAGTTAGATTTTGTTTCGTACTTCTTCGTTAATCTAAAGAGCCAAAGTACTGTGATCTAACACTGTCGTTGTGTTTTTTTTGTTTTGTAAATTTGGCAAAAACTCCCTCCAAAAAAAAACTTAGTTGACTGAGAAAACTAAGCAAAAAGATCTCCGATCGGAATCTTCTTATTCGCCATGGATGCTCTTTCTCAGGCGATCAGTTCCGGGATCTCCGTTCCTTACAAGAACAATTCTTCTTCTCTCGTTCCTTCTCACGGACTCACCTCCTTAATCCTCCGGAAATCGAGATCTCCGGTGAATCCCTCATCACGATCTCGCGTCTCGGTGCGAGCTTCGGAGATTCAACACAGCAAAACCTCAGCTTCATCGATCGATCTCAGCGATCCAGATTGGAAATTAAAGTATGAGAAAGATTTCGAGCAACGATTCAGCATACCTCACATCACTGATGTCTTACCTGATGCTGAAGCCATTCGTTCAACGTTTTGTCTTAAGATGAGGTCAGATCACTACTTTAGCTTGAGGTACCAGATTCTGGGTTTTGGAAAATCTATTAAATTGGAGTTTTGATAATTTAGGTCTCCGACGGAAGATTTTGTTGGTGGTTACCCTTCTGATGAAGAATGGCATGGATACATTAATAACAATGATAGAGTTCTTCTCAAGGTTTAACTTCAGATTTTTATTTTTATTTTACTGAACTTTGTAAGATTGATTTGGCTTGTTTTGGAAATTAGGTTATTAGTTACTCCTCACCTACTTCTGCTGGAGCTGAGTGCCTTGATCATGACTGTTCTTGGGTTGAACAATGGTAAACATTTGGACTTTCTTTGAGTTTGGATTTGTGGTTCTTTTTTGGTTTTTGGTTATAATTGGTGTGATGGGATCTTTAGGATTCACCGTGCTGGTCCGAGGGAGAAGATATACTTCAGGCCGGAAGAAGTGAAAGCTGCGATTATCACTTGTGGTGGCCTTTGCCCTGGTCTCAATGATGTCATCAGACATGTGAGTTTGTATCTGAAACTTTGGCATTATAGAAACAGTGTGTGTGTGTGTGTGAAGTCCTACTAAAGACCTTTGATTGTTGTGTTGTATGGATACATTGCAGATTGTCATTACTCTTGAGATTTATGGTGTTAAGAACATTGTGGGGATTCCTTTCGGTTATCGAGGCTTCTCTGATAAAGATCTAACTGAAATGCCGGTATTGTTCGATTGTGCTCTTTCGAGAAAAAGGAACCCGAATCTCTGTTTCTGTTTTGGCTTATGGTTTGCTTTTTTGTGCTTTCAGTTATCAAGGAAAGTGGTTCAGAATATTCATTTATCTGGAGGAAGTTTGCTTGGAGTTTCACGTGGAGGCCCGAGTGTGAGTGAAATTGTCGACAGCATGGAGGTATCATTTAGTTTTTTTCAGTCCTTAAGGAACTTTATGAGATCACAGATTCTGAATTCTGAAAATTGAATTTACTTAGGAGAGAGGAATCAACATGCTTTTCGTGCTCGGTGGAAACGGAACTCATGCTGGCGCCAACGCTATACACAATGAGGTTCGTTACTTAACACTTGAAACTAACTAAGTGTAGTTCGTGTGAAGATATTTTTTCTTTTTCTTTTTCTTTAGTTTGTCTAGTTTGATTTACCATTCACATTCTTGCTTTCAATTCTAGTGCCGCAAAAGAAAGATAAAGGTAGCTGTAGTTGGTGTGCCAAAAACCATCGACAATGATATTTTACATATGGATAAAACTTTTGGGTTTGATACTGCTGTTGAAGAAGCTCAACGAGCAATTAACTCTGCTTACATTGAGGTAACTTTCATGTACTCTCATTTAGGATATTCACTAACATGTCTCTTTGCTTTAAGTACTTAACCATTGCTATTTGGGCCTTCTGTATTAGGCACATAGTGCTTATCATGGCATTGGCGTTGTAAAACTGATGGGTCGTAACAGTGGTTTCATTGCTATGCAAGCCTCTCTAGCAAGTGGACAAGTCGACATCTGTTTGATTCCTGAGGTACTTCTTTGTTATTATTTCAAATTCCAAAACATGATTGATGAGCTCGCTCTAAGAGATCCTATGCATCTAAAGGTTCCCTTCAATCTTCATGGGCCTAATGGTGTATTGAAGCATTTGAAGTACCTTATTGAAACAAAAGGCTCTGCTGTGATCTGTGTAGCAGAAGGAGCTGGACAGGTAACTATAATTCAACCCCAAATTAAGGAGCTATTTCCTCTACTTGAGTTCTTTGTCCAGAAGTTATATCTTTGTTTACATTTTCTTGGCATGTTGTTTCAGAATTTTCTTGAGAAAACCAATGCCAAAGATGCATCTGGAAACGCCGTACTTGGTGATTTCGGTGTGTATATTCAACAAGAGGTTAGATATAAGCAACATTTGGTTGAGACTTGAGATTTCCATAGTGTAAACTTTGTTGCTTCTTTATGATTTGACAATCTATCTTCTTCTTGTTTTGTCGAATAGACTAAGAAGTATTTCAAAGAAATAAGTACTCCAATAGATGTGAAGTATATTGATCCAACATACATGATTCGCGCTGTACGTGCAAATGCCTCGGATGGTATCCTCTGCACCGTTCTTGGACAAAACGCTGTAAGTCACTCACACACACATCTCTTCAAGTCACTCTCTCATCACTTTAGATAAGAATCTTAGAAGTAGAAACTAAAAATGTTCCGATTTGTTTTAAGTCCATTGAATTTGTTAAGCTTATGATCTTATAAAAAACAGGTTCATGGTGCGTTTGCTGGATACAGTGGAATCACGGTAGGCATAATCAACACTCACTATGCATATTTGCCAATCACTGAGGTAATTGCATATCCAAAATCAGTGGATCCTAATAGTCGAATGTGGCATCGTTGCTTGACATCAACGGGCCAACCCGATTTCATCTAAAAAGATATTATTATTCAATCACGAAACAAACTGATGATAAAAATAAGCCTTGAAATGTATAGACAGTAGCATTCTTGGTTCCTTGTTATGATGTATCAAATCATATTATTTATTTAATTTTAGTAGGAAAGTCATTGAAGTTATTTATCTTTTTTTTTGTGTGTGTGCAAATAGTGAAGTTATTTATCAATTACAAAACTTTGGTAGAGTTAAAATGTGTTCCTTAGGGCCACTTTTGTTCTTTTAATTGTTCTTTGTCTCTTCCTTCAACTTTCTCTCCTTAATCTCTCTGTTCACGCCTCTCTTACAATTCAAACTGGAAAGTGCATATAATCTAAAAAATACGATCCAAATCGATCCGAACCGGTTTTGGTTACTTAGGCCATCTTCAATGGTGAGAGCCTCCCCATGGACTCTCTACAATTATTTAATATTTTTTTTGTCAAATTATTAGAAGAGAGCTTATGTTTTGTTTTTGTTAATTTTTAAGAGTCCAATGGTAATCTCTCTAGTGGTAGTCTCTCTAAACTTTCATGTTGAAAGAATTGCCTTGATTAACTACATTGATCAAAAGTCAGCAAAATTAAGCTCAGGAAACTTAGCTAAAACTTTATTAGAAAAGAGATTCACCACAAGTGAAATTTACTAGAACAAATGAATGCATTGAATTGGACACAAAAAAACTTTTCTCTTTTGTTCGAGACATATATAATGGCCATGAAACATAGCTACATGAAGTTAGCAGAAAACTGGTATCAAAATTATTGTTTTGCAGTATTTTATGAAACAACCAAACGAACCCATCTCTAGTGATTTTTCTAACGAAAATTAGTATCCAGAGTATCCACTTAGACAGCTTTCAAAAGAAAACGATGGAGATTTAAGTGGAAACTATACTACCTAGGTCTCAATGTTACAACTTAAACAATCATCTCCATTTATAAATTTTACAGGAAAAAAAGCTTAGGATAAACAAGGATCCATACCCTTTGCAACTCTTTGACTCCAACAGTATATTTTTTCTTCTGCAATTTTGCAAGTCATAGCATGTAGTGGGTCTGCCACAGAACGTAAATGTAAAATCCCCATATGAGGGAGAAGAAGGAATCAAAGAATGCTAAGAAAGAAGGAGTCCAAAACAAAACAAAAAAAACTGGTAAGATTCCATACATAACATACAAACTTTAGATTCATATTTCCAGTAGAGAAAACATATTGAAGCATGATGGATGAACTAATTTAGCCAGGTGGTTAGCTAGATTTTCCAACTAATACGATGGCATTGCGACAAAAGCAGATCATGTAAACAACTAAATCAATCAAAGCTTAATCATCTTCCTATCTCACAACCTCCTAAACAACACCAAACAACAGCTTCACTATTCCGGAACTGCCATTTTCAATTCCCCTATACGAGAGCCTAAATTACCAACCCTAATTTTTCTAGTGAACAGGAAGAAACTCAATTCAATGTCACTGGAAGACATCAGACGGGAAAACAAAATCCATTAGATTGGAAACTCCGACGCCGCTTTTCTTGTCAGAAAGACATCCCAAATCCAGGCAACCAAGATCCATGGTGGCTTTGATCATATCTTCAAATTTATATCAGATTAGCGACGAAGATTCAGATAAGATAAGCAAAAATCTTTGCTTCAGAAAGTTCAATTGGAGAAGAGAGAAGTAGAGAGAGGAGAATATTTTTGTTTGCTTTTGTTAAAACTAAAAGAGCCAACCACGATGCGCCACGTATGGGACTCTCTCAGCTTCCAAAAACTCTGTCGAGAAAGCCGATTCTCTAACTTATTCTGTATTTTAATTTATTTATTCACTTTAAACAAGAGAGACTCAACTTTTTTCCAATAAAACCTCCCGTTGGAGGTGCTCTTAGTAAAATCAGGTTGACCTGTTAAATTCGAGTCATATCAGATATCCAAAATCCGATCGGGTATCCGCTACTCCAAAACAATTCATTACATATTATAATTTTATGTTTGATCGGATAGATTTTGGATAATTTGGCTATTTAGGATATTTCGGATAATACGATTCGAAAATCTGAATGCCTAGACCTATTGGAAACTACAAAAAGTATATAGTATTGTATTTGTGGTTCTTAACTTGTATGATCTTTCATTTTTTACCTGTTTTTAGGTAATTCATCCCTTCTTGTTTTTTTTTTGGTTTTTCCTTTTTAATTATCTTCACTGGTAACAAATTTCTAAATGATTCAGAGTTTGTGTATGCGAGATTAAAGATTGAAATTTCATATAAATTATAATTATTGAAATCTCAATAACTAGATATCATTCTACTCTCATTTTTCTTTATAGAGCTAAATTCTCAGTCGTTTCACTTAATTTAAATAATTCTTATTGTTGAGTACTAAATTTTACGAAAAGAATAATTATAACTGTGACTAAAAAACGAGAAGCAAGAAAGTGAAGGCTAACTAAAGAGAAGATGAAAACTATGCAAGTAAGTTCGAAAGGTTCCCCACACTTTTATGACTCCCTCAAAATGCACTCTCCCCCACACTTTTCACTTTTTACATGTTGACCCTTGTTCTTTTCTTTTTACCCTTTTTCCCCCATTTTACTTTTTCTCTTTTTGAGCTTTTCTATGTTTGGTATAATTTAAAGTTTTAAGAATAATATAAATCATTATACAGAGAATCTTAAATCTACAAGTGTGGATGATCAAAAGTTGATGAGATTACATAAGATAAGAATAAAATAATTACCATTACGTGTGTAATTAATGTTTGCGAGAACCAAAATCCTTCTTGTTAACATTAATTAGATGTCTAATTTTGAACTAATAGTAAAAGTTCCTGTGTTGTTTTTAAAACATGACATAAAATAACTACCTTATGGCTTAAACGTGTAGTTTTATATCTTATCCTGTATTATTTTCTTAAAAAAACAAAGCATAATATGCTATCATGGATTCCATTTCCATAATATAAGCTGACGAAAATTAATATTAGATAACTGATAAGAAAAAAGTACAGTGTCTTGTGTGTTTGAGAATATTTAACAAAATCTGAAATGACGAAATAGTTAGTTAATTGTATATTGAGAAAAAAAGACCAGGCATGCCGCATATACCAACTTACATGTACACTTGGAACTTATATATTCGTATATAGTTTATAGATATTACCGATATGTATAAATATTCCAAACACTAAAGTTAAAAAGTTGTCTGAAATCACGATGTTATGTTAAACTAGATTCGTTTCCGTTATTGTTATCAATCAAAACAAGTTTATCGTGCTAATTTGATTTAAAATTCTAATTTTAAGGTTAACGGATTTAGTACTCATGATTAACACTTTGGCATTTGTATATAGAAAATTAGATAAAATAACTTGTATATGGTTAGATTCATATACTTTATTAGTCACTGTAATTTTTATTAGTAGTAGTAGTTTGACATATCATACTTTCTATTTATTTGGATAGATGAAAAATCATATATTTTTCTCCAATTTATTATGTATTTACGTATATTATGTTTGCCTTGTTGTTTTGGAGGTAGCGCATGAGCTACCACAACGATAGAAAAGTATTATTTTTCTTATTAACGGATGCGGGACTCCCAACTCTTTGTCTTTCACTTGTAAACTATTATTAGTTTTATATTTTGAGTTAAAAACAGCTATTTGTAAATCGCTGAATTAGGTTGCTAGACACACACTAAAGAACACACCACACACAGATCCACAAGTATACATGTTACGAAAAGAGACGAGTAAAGAAATTCCAAAAACTTGCATCTATATTTTTATGTTATAACCTTTTTTAGATGAGTAGTTTTAATTTTGTTTGTAATATTCATATCAAAATATTTCTCCGCCAGCATGCATAGTGTTAAAATTTTTTTTAACCTTTTTAAAAAAGTTGTCATAATGGAAGAATAAATTAAATTTTACACACAAACATGCATATACATATTTGAAACCCCCAAGAAGATGCTCATCTCGTTTTACACCATTCTCGATCTAAGATCTAAGATTCAATTTTTATTAACTAAATCTTGTTTCTTTTATATCCATAAAACTTAAATTAACACACTTAAAGTTTACAAATAAAACAACAACAAAATCGCCGTTTAAATAACTCAATCACACTAATTAAATAAAAATATTGGTATAGTATTATTATTTGTTGAATATTAAAACTAGAAGTAAAAATGTTGTTTTAGATGAACTTAACTTAAGTACTTTGGAGTTATGTTCGTAAATGGGTGGTAATCACGTTTAGCTATATTAATTGCTTATAATAATATTGAGCTGCATCAGAATATATAAATAGTTAAATACAAAACAACAAAAGAATATAGAAATATATTATTTATGTGCATAAATAAGCGAAAAGAAGGCAGTAGATTCCCAAGGTTTCTTATGCTCAGAGATTATTATTTTTTCTGTTTTCTCAGACACGAGGAGAGAGATAGAGAGAGATGTTGACCGGTCGCACAGTCAAAACAAAAATAAATGGGCCCACTAAACTCTTTTCGGGGCCCATTGTGGTTTTCTCTTCTCCAATCCCCAAAACATGCAATTGTCTTTTAAACCAATTAAGTATTTTTGTTGTTGGGAAAATTAGATATTTTTTTTCAAAGCAAAGATAATAGTAAAAATACATAAAATTCAAGGGTTGTATTAATATGTAATAAGTTACTAACCAGTAACCAGGTAAATAGTAAGGGTTTTTAAAAATAAATTCTCTTGTATATCGTTTTAGAAATTATTTTAATTTTAAATAATGTCAATTGTACTTCTTTTTATAACTAGAAGTTCTTGAGAATAGTAAGAACTTGAATATATTTAAGGGCAAAAATAAGTTTAGTTTCAAAAAAAATATCACATGTTTTCGAATGTTCCACAAATAGCACAAATTTAGTATTATTTTTAAATTTTTTTTGGAAATGTCTTACTTAATTGTTGAAAATATTTAGGAATATCTTACTTAATTGTTGAAAAGCTTCTAAATAATTTGAATTTAAATTATAGGTACTAGAGTCATCAATATTTACAGTGTTCCAATTCAATACTACATTCACAAAAATGTAATCTCATGTCACTACGATGTGATTTAGAACAGTTTAGAAAAAATTGTATGTTCCGATAATGGAGAAAATATAGATTTTTATGTGATAAAAATTTATCGGAACAACAGTTTTTTTTAACATGATATATGCATATTTATAGGAACAACAAATTTTTTGTAAAATGGAGAGAATATAGATTTTTCTGTGATAAAAGTTTTTTTTAATATAAATTTAAAATAATCTCTACTGCATTATATGATACTTTATAACTTCTGACATATGTTAAAATAAAAGATATATACTATAGTGCATATTTGAGGACACAAAAATCATAAAATTAATTCTCTTTCTATTTCTTTTTTTTTTAATTATATCTCTGACATTATGTAGAAAAAAAAAAGTCCCTTGGAGCAAGAACAGGGATGTCTCTCATCATCATCAATAATGACTTATTAATTTTGCCGCCTTCCAAAGAGCTCTCTCTCTCTCTCTTATTTTCTTTTTTCCTTTCTCACAAAACTCTCATATTCAATCCAATTTTCAGATTGAAAATGAGAAATCAAAGAAAGAAAAAGAAAATTTATGTAGAAAAAAAAAACCAAAAAAATAAATAAGAACCTCAAATGTCATGAGTACTTGTGGTTTTGGGTTGTAAAAAGCAATGTATGACTCTTTTATTCTCTCTCATTGTTTTCTCCTCCTCTTGTTGCTGTTGTTGTTGTTGTTGTTGTTGTCTGGACTACTCTGTGAGGAATTTGTACATGACTCAACTGTTCTCTCTTCACTCCTATAGCTCAAACATGTTGCTTCCAACACTCCAACTGGACTTGCAGGTACAGCTCTTACCGCAACTCGCGCCTGCTCCTGCGATAAACTAGTTCCCCGCACATTCTCCTCCCCAGTGAGACTTCTCATCAGATTCAAACATCTCTTCACCCTCTCCTGCTAAAGGAAGACAATGATCAGATGAAATGTGTGTTCTTGAAACAGTAAAGGTTTAAGTCTTTCGCTATCATACCGAATGTTAATTACCTGTTTTACATATATGAGACTAGACAGTGCCTTTTCCTCATCAATGCATTCTGTTTCTCCTGAAATGGAAACAGACACTGCAGCAGCTGCAGCTATCTCAGAAGGCCTGAAGTCTAAGAATTCAATTGCTGCATTCAATTTTATAAACAGAAACGTATCAGCCTTCCTCATTAAACAAAGCCAAGTTAGTTGCAAATAAAGAAAGAATGTTGTTATAGCTTGCTTCTGATCAATAAATGACGCACCTTTGGTGGTGTTTAAGATGAATCTTGACGATCTATAGATCAAATTCTCCGACACGTGACCACTGATCTTGTCAACGAAATAATCAATGAAGGAGAATGGAGTTAGAGCTTGCAATCTCCAATTCAAAGTGGTGACAACCAAAAGCTCCATCCTTTTTATTGTTTTGGCCTCAAAAACAAACTTGGGATCTTCCACCTGCTCATAGGAACAACATTTCAAGATTAGTTCCACTAAAACCTCGATTTTCGACTCTTCGTAAGAAGACTGAAGCTATTAAGGACTAAATGTAAGTTGCACCTGTAAATCAACAATGTGAGGCACATCAGTTTCTTCCATTTTGGATGCTAATGATAAGCAAGACACAGCTAGTAACTGAGCAGCCCAATCCTTGTCTTTCTACGCAATCGAAAACACACAAACCGGTCATCGTATTGTCTCGAATACGATGAAACCAATCCGCAAAGACGATGCAACTTACCGGCAATTCATAGGATGTTAAGAACCGATCCAAGTAGTTCATGGATAGGCATATGCACAGATGTCCAAAATGGTAATGAGCACAAACCTGTAGAACAATTGGCATTAAAGACAAAAGAACTCAATTACTCAACAAGATCAATACCTCAATCTATAGAGAAGATTCAATTAATCTATAATAAATACATCAGAGAATGAATGAGCTATCAAACTGATCAAAGAACACACTTAAACTCAATCACAAAGCACAAAAAGAGACCAAACCAGATTTGAGGTTTGTCTTAAAACACAACACAGATCAAAGCAATCAAAAGAAGAAATCACATACCTTTAGAATCCAATCAAGAGCTTGGTTTCGAACAGACAAATCCAAATCACCAGAAAGCAATCTCTTAACATAATCAGTTCCAGGGCAAAACTCAATCTCTCTCACCAACATCTCTTTGATTCTGTCTTCACTCAAGGACGATGAAGAAGAACCCATCATCGGAATTGATCCGTTGCCGCCAAAGTTGTCGTCTTTAGCAAAAAGTTGGTGATTGTAATCAATCTCGTTCGTAAATCCGCCGCCATAGTTGATATCATCATCGTCGTTGTCAATGATCCATGACTCGCTGGTTTCACCACAAGCAAGATTCTCAGCCATGGGGTTTGGTTTGATTGTTGTGTTGTGTATTGATTGATAATAGTCTGTTTAATTCGTTTATTGGGGTGGTCTCAAAGTTTTTGAGAGCGTTCGGACAAGAAAGTGAAAACTAAGGAAGCAAAAGTCATCAAAGATGGGAGATTTCTGAGGAGGTTTTGTCTTGAGGAACTGCGATTTTCATGGCAGAGGAGAAGAGAGAGGAGAGAGAGGCTTATACAGAGGAAAGTGGGTGAGTGTGTTTTAGGGTAGAGAGGGGAGAGACCACTCCACAGACTCGAAATGGAAAATACAGAGAATATACACTAAGAACAATATGTGGAAATATAAATTATATTTAAAATTTAAATCATATTGTTATTAATAGTTTAATATCACAAGTCCTTATAAACTAAATTTAAATTGTCATAGTAAAAACGACAAAAAAAAAAAAAAAAAAAAAATTGTCATAGTAAAATTTAGAAATTACATAAAGTCAACGATAAAAAAAAAGTATTCCAAAAAAATAAGTTGGTCATAAATGTTGAAATCTCCAGAGATACTATTCCCAAAAAAGAAGACAATTCACTATTTTTTGGTTTTCATGTTCTTGTTTAGTGTTTTGTAAACTTCTGAAATTGAATCATATGCTTTATTTACTTCTATTTAGTGGATCTTTCTTTTGAGGTTAAGGTTAGGGAACCTTGTGCTATTCGCCAACATCGGTAACGTCGAGATATAAACCGAAAAAACAATAACTAATAAGATCTCAATCACTTATGATTTTGAACTAGAGTAGAATAAACTTAAAGACGCCCAACTGTTTTTACCGCTGTAGTAGATATGAAAGACTGATTGAAAGCCAAGAAAAGAAAATGTCAAAGATAGAAAGAAGAACCATCGACCAAAACTTGACCTAAAACATCGGACTACCACCACATAACCTTAGAAACAAAATATGAAATGCGGAGTTGTGGAAACATCCAACCTAAGGAAAAAAATATATAGCTAAGGCTATGTTTCTATTAAGACGAATCATTTAGTAACTTCACTTATATAAAATATTTTGTCATGTTTAAGTTAATTACAGTTTAACTAACACTATACATTTCTTTTCATTTTCATGATTTTCCGGATCGATTTATAAGTGTTAATTTGGATTCGATCGTTTAGACATCATTTTCAACATGTGTTCACATCCTTCCTCTATTCTTAAACACCTAGTTATATGGCAAAGTAATCTGATACAAAAGATATTTGCTAATAAATGATCTAATAATTTTAGAAATCTAACCCGCATAGCATGAAAATTGCTTAGTTCAAATCAAGATTTAGGTAATGTAACTCACCTTTATTAGGTTTTTAACTTTTAACTAGGTGAAGTGTTCGCGGATTTGGCCCATTCGACATTGTTATGAAGCGGTCACGATTATGAAAATTATATCCCCACTACAGAAGAAACTAAATAGGATAAACTAACTTTAGCAGTAGTCAGATGTGGATTAGACTTCACGTAAACGTACAAGTTGCGATATGAGCTCAAGCAAACATCAGATTTTAGGGTTTCCAACATATTACTTAACATATAAATTTTGGAAATTATTTTATGTGTTTTCTAGTAACAATGACAACAATTACGATATTGATTATCTAAGGAGTGGAAGTCACTGAAGAAAAATTACTAAACAACTTTATTTCCGGATTTTTTTTTTGTTTTGGGGTTTTTAGGTTCTAGAAAATAATCTCCATTTGGAATCAAAACTATCAGTTTCGTTTGGACACGCTTTTATTATCTCAACTGAGGCCATCCCACTATATTACTAAAGAAAAATACTTCTAAATCCAAGAAGGAGAGACTTCTCAAACTGAATAGATAAATTACATTCAGAATCAGAGAGCCTATAACAACTACATGCCACATCTCAGCAATACTAAACAGTTTGTTCTTTATAACCAAGGCCAAAAATTTGTCTCAGAGAACCATTTTATACTTTACTATCTCAATGATCTATGAATTCCCTACTAAGCATATCAATATCATTGCAGCATAGAAGGGTATCAATCCAATCCTTTGTGTGATTGCAAATATTCAAGACATAAACAACAATTATTTAAGTCAAGTCAAGTCAAATATGATAAGGTTTGGGTTTCTATTGAACTTAAACAATAGATTAACATGCAATACCAAATTCAAATGCAACTATACTAAGGAGAATGTAAAGAACTAAACAACTAAGCAATGAAGCAGCATGCATATCAATTGAAACTAAAGACCAAAAGTAAACAAAACAATAAACTAAAGAAAATGCAAGATTACCAGTACTAAAGAAAAACAAGGAACACAAATCAATAAAGCACTAAAGACCAGGAACACATACTTCAACTCAAAATCAAAGAAGCATAAATGATCAGACGCAAGCAAGTCGAGTTCAACAGTCGAGTAAAACAATAGAGTTTAACAACAAGCAAATAAAACGAGATTCAACAATCAAATGAAATAGAGCTATTAAGAATAGTTTAATGGGTTATAGTGGACTCCTCAATCCATGTAACTAGCTAATGATTCATGTTAAATATTTGAGTTTTTGCAATCTATTTCTTCTGCAAAATTGTTTATCTTACTTAGATCTATAGCATACTAAGTTAAACATTGAACATAGTGAACTAAATAATAGTTTTTTTTAATGTAATTTGGTTAGTTTGATTAGGTTTTCTATAGTTCGAGTTCGGTTTAAGATCAGTAAACTCGGTATATTTTCCTTTTCAATTTTGGTTATTTTACTGTTTGGTTCGGTGTTGAATTCGGAAATTTTGGCTCAGGTTCGGAGATTTCAGCTCGGTGCCCGATCCTCCAATTAATTAGAGTTATAGTGTAACGCTTATGTTCTACAGCTATGTGCTTGACCACTACTAGATCAGAATGGATCCAACGATTATTAAACTATGTAATTACTTTACCACTTGACTACAAAATTGCTGACTTTACTTTGGGTAAGAATCACGCTTGTTCCATTTTATATAAAAACACAAAAAGGTCCAAAATATTTTCTGGCACATTTTGGTAACTCTATGGTTTTGAAAGTTGTAAGCTATTCCATATTTGTGCGCAAGCCTTTGGATTTTTGTGATCTAAGCATATACGATTTTCATTGAGCAATCATGATTAATTGCCTATACTAATCTCTTAGTTGGCTATTACGCTAAACTACCCAAAATGCCTCCTCTTCCCTTCTATTTTACATTTTCCATCTAGTCAAAGACTTATCAACATAATTATAATTAGGAAAAAATCTCAAATAAAATATCCATTTTAAAACATTTTCCCAACTAAAACTTTCAATATTTTTCGTTCCATATAAAACCTTGGAATTGAAAACAATTCCTAATAAAAACCTCCAACTTTTTTTTTTCTAAAATAAAACCACCAACTAATTAATTTTCTCTAAATAAATTTTAAAGTCGTTAAATTTGAGCTCGGTTAAAGGTTAACTAATAGTAAACGTCCTTTAACGATATAATTACGAACCTTAGAATACATTTTTTTTTCTTAGGGTTTATATATGTTTTAGAAACTAAAAAACGAATGTTGTCGACGACGTTTACTATTCCGAACAGAAATATCGTTGACCATTAGTCAACTACTATTTGAATTCAAATTTAAGGGCATCTTCATCAATGAGAAACTCACAAAGTTTCTCAAAAAAAAAATTAATATTATATTCTAATTTGATTATTTGATTAAAAAAAATATTAGTTAAAAAATTGAACCAATAGTGAAAAGAGAAATGTCATGATTGGTTGTAGAGAGTATCTTAGAGTTTTTCATTTGAGAAACTTTCTATACACTCTCTCCTTTATTTTTATTATTTTTATTTATTTAATTGTGAGAAACTCTTATGAGAAATCCCTACTGAAAATGGTCTAACAACTGGAAAGTTTATTAAGACAACATTCAAGTTTACTATTTCTTAGGTATTCTTATGTCACGAAACGCTGCTTGTTCATCTTCAAAATCGCAATACAAAAGTTATTTTCATGATTATGTGATGTCCTTCATCCGACAGAGAAACTGTAGCCCATTTTACGCCTACCCACCATATTCGAAATGATTGATCAATAGAACTCAGTCCAATCAAAAGCCCATAAATATTATCTGGGCCTTTTAATTATCTCAAATAGTAAGAAACTCAGAGCCCAAACAACTAAAACCCTAGAGTCTTCCTCTATATAAATATCTCATCTTAAAGACGACAAGAGAGATCCGGCGAAAACTGAAAAACCCTATTTTTTTCTCTGCTTTATGGTTCACTCAATTTTGTGTCCTGGTTTTTTGAAACCCTAATCTCCGTTAGTATATATGTAAAGGTAATCTATAGATGTATCAGATACTGTCTCGAGGTTCTAGGGAATGTTGAATTGGTCCTGCACTCCTGCTTAGTACGTAGTCTCGTGTTCTCTCTATTCTAGATTTAAGGGGTTTTTGTGAATTTCTTGCTTAGTTATGGTTGCAATGATGAGATCTTATAATGAAATTGAAAGTGTTTACACTTCATGAACGGTCGACAAAATAGTCGAACCTGAGCGGTTAGCTGAGCAACCATACTTATCTCATTTTAAGACAAAGATTTACTCTTTCTGCTTTAGATGTTTCATTACTTGCTTAGTTCTATGTTTTGTTTTGTTTTGTTGCAAGGATGAGCAAAAATATTTTTTGAAAGCATTGTGCTTAATGAGTCAGCGACTATAATGTCGACCTGAGCGGTTAACTGAGCAACTAAAAAAAGCTGCTTCTCTAAAATTCACTTTTTACGAATAATTTTGCTGTTAATTTTTCTTTTGTTGTGAATTTTGCTATTGATATAGGTAATTGATTTAGAGTTACCAATCCCGGTCTATATGATTATAAATAAGAATGAGAGTAATATAGTTGAATCTTCGAAAGTATTTCAAGAAGTCAGCTGAGCTTTCTCGTCATCACTTATTAGTAAATATAGTCTCTATATTTTTGATGAGTGATGATTGGAAATTTCGTTGACTCATTACTCTTGATGATTCTGCTATGTTGCTGCTCATTATGTTGTATCACCTATAATCTTAAAGAAAGACATGGAACGGTATTGCTTTGATTGTGTAGTGTGGACATGTCCACTAGCGAAGACGTCGGCATTCCGTTCGAGATGAGAATTTTCAACATCAATTTTTTGTTGTTATTCTGTTAGTGACTGGTTGTTGGTTTTGATTTTGATAGATATTGGTTTGTAACATTTTGGTAAATTCCATAACAATGTGATTTGTTATTACTCTGATCTTGTATGTTTGTATTGTCTATGTCTATTATCATTGTAGTTCGTCCTACAAATATTTGCCTAGAAATTATCTTGGTCAATTTAATAGATATATAAAATTCAAGTTTGGAGTTATATTTTGGTTTAAACTTTTTACAAAAAGAATCAACCATGATATATAAATCAATGTTAATCTAGTAAAACTCAAATTCAACTTCAAAGTGTAAATCCTCTTGCCCTTATTCTTATAGGGTAACATAATCAAAATTTGTCTATTATGTTCATCTGCTTTATATGGTTTCGTATCCAATTCAAACAGTTGGTGTGATTCTTTTCCCAATTTGGTGTTAGTTCTTTATCGTTACCAAAAGTTTATGTTTGCTGAGAGTTTTGAAAGAATCGTTACTAAACATTACTCCAACAAAGCAAGAGTTTTGAAAGAATCGTTTATGTCCGTAAGAAGAGAACAATCCATATCAACGCAACGAATGAGTTGATCGAATCTGATTCTGATGACTTAAAAGAGGAATTAGGTTTGAGTCGGTAAACGTGTGGAAAGTGCGTTCTCGTAGACGCGCTTTTAGTTTATGATGCTGAAAGAAGATTCTACATAGTAACGTATGTGTGAAACTAAAGCCATCTCAATAACACGTGGGTGCTTGTTACTGATTCTTGATTTTGTCTCTCTTTTTTTTTAATGAAACTTTTTGGTTGACCTGATGTAATCTTAACGTTTTGCGATATTTCATTGTCTACAGCTTGATACATGTCTATTATTGATCTTTGATATATATATATATAGCTAGGAAAGGTCCTTCGAAATTAATTTATAGAATAATTTGAACATGTCCAAAGTTTCATGAAACTTTCATCTAATTAAAAATCATTTATCTCGTCGTATGAGGATTCAGTAAAGACATAGTAATAATCCATATATATAACAAGCAATGATAAATAATATATATCTATATATATTTCATATCAACTGTTTTATACGATTTGATATAATACCATGGTTTATACGATTTTCAAAAGAATCGGGGTTTCTTAAATTCAGTTTCATTTTTTTTTTCTATAGGTAAAAAAATCCATGTAAAAATACCTATAGTCCAATTTTTATATCGATTTATCTGGACTGTACTCTTTAACTTCCACCGTAGCAAATATATCTTGAACAATAGCTTTGGGTGGAAATAAAATATGTCGGCAAATACTAAATATTGTGTACAAACAGGCCAGACAAGGTATTCTGTATTACTGTATATATTTGCACTTCTCCACTCTGAGTTAAGTGCTCTTCATGTACTACGGAAGCGTGATACAATACAGTCTGAATTCGTTTCATGTTGAAACGGATTGCAAAGTTAGTAAAAGCCATAGATGATGAAGAACCATGGCATGCATTTGCCACAGAACTTGATTCTTTTAATCTTATACGTTTCCGTTTTAGATTCTTTTCGATTTATCATATCTCTAGGAACAATAATGTTCACGCCGACTGTTTCTCTCTTGAACTTCTATATTTTCCCATCTAAGCTCAGGTTTGAGAGTGGTTTGCATATAAGACCAACCTATTCAAACATGCTTAGTGATATATGAAGTTTTTTGTTGCTAAGAAAAAGGTGTAAAATTAGGTGGTCTCAGGGCGGATCCAGAAGAAATATTTAATGGGGGCAAAATGTTGCTAAAAGGGTTTGAAGCTATGACCTCTTGGTTTTAGTGGGGGCATTCCTTACCACTTTCCTACCTTACATACAATATTTCTATACAAATATCATCAACTATTTATATTTTGCTGGTGGCAGTTGCCCCCACCAATCACAACGTGAGTCCGCCCCTGGGTGGTCGTGGTCTAATGCTTTCTTGAACATTTATTACTTTGAATTTCAGCTCTATGTAAAAAGAATTCATCTTTGAATGAAAAACAGTTTCCGGAAGGAAAAAAAGAAGGAATATTACATAGTTCAAACTTAACATAAATATATCTAAATAATTGATGCGAAATTCGGTGGTGTGGTGCTTTCTTTTCTTGAACATTGATTACCGAAGATTTTTTATCAAAGATCTTCAATCTTTCCAAAAAATCTTTGTAAAGCATCATCTTTTTTTGACTAAAAATAAAGCTTTCAAGAAAAAGAAACGAATATTACATAGTTCAAAATTAACATAAACGAATCTAAGTATTTCACTGCCTTGAATAATGAATCAAATGAACTGTTTCTTTCTTTCTTTCTTCTCCATGAGAAGAATTATCATATCATAGATCTATTCCAACAAATGGGAAACAATTTAAAACTACTCAAATAATCAAAAGAAAATTATAACCAGAAAAAAAGAGAAGCTTATTGTCGCCACCATCATTCATCTTCTTCAACATAATTCAACTCTTGTTTTTTTCAAAAGTCATAGTCCTTGAACAACTTCTTAACTTGTTCAAGCGTAACAAACAAAACCACCGTGAACGGTGCTTGTCTCGAAACCGTCGGGATAAAACCTTTATACAAAGACATAATCCCTTCCGCTTTCACCGTTTTCAAAGCACAATCAACCGCTCCTTTATACGGCGGAGCAACTCCAGCCACCACCTTCATATTCATCACTCTCGTCTTAATCACATCAACAGGATTACTCGCAACGCTCGCAACAAACCCCGCCGCGAAACTCGCCGACACATGAGTCCCAAGCCCATCTTTCAACAACCCTTTCTCCAAAATCGTCTCTTTAACAGAATCATACGAAGCCAACTGCGATGACGTCACAAGCATTGCTCTGTTTATCGTCAAAGACGATCCTCTCCACAACGACGTAACGCCTTCACCGCGAATCATTTGCGTGATCGCGTCTAAAACGCTTTTGTAGTTTCTTCTATCAGTCAACGGTAAACGACCATCGGCTTGCATCCTCACCATCGCCACGTCAGCAGGATTCCCAACGGCGGCTCCGATTGCTCCGGCGATGGCTCCGGCACCGATTTTTTTCATTAAAGGCATCGTTTTTGTTTCCGGGTCGGTCCATTCTCCTTTGATGATGTCGTATAAACCCATACGAGTCGTTGAATACAGAGTTTGACGAAGAACGGTGGCGGAGACGCCGGAAAACAGAGCACGCATGCCTTCTTCTCTTATTAAACGAGATCCGACTCCGATTACACCAACACGTAGAGGAGGCGCGTTGACGGTGGTCGAAGTCTGAAAAGCAAGAGCTGGTCGGAGATTGGTTTGAATCGGAGCTGATTCGCCTTGAAGTTGCATTCGGACCTTGATTAGATCAAGCGGGTGGGTCGAACAACCCGCAACAATCGAAGCTATTCCTCCTTCAGCAAAACCCTTTAGACCCATTTTGAATTGTTACTTGGAGAAATCGAAAAATCAAAAGGATCGCTTTTTTTTCCGGGAAAATTGAACGAAAATTGAAAAAGGTTGGATTTTTATTTCTGTTTTTTATTTAGAGAGACCAGTTAGAATTGGAGCTGATCTCACTGGAGATTAAGAGATGAGAATGGAGACCAAAAGCTATAGAAGAAGAATGAGGAATCAGAGATCTTTGAGACATAAACAGGTTTTTTTTTGGTGTGTGTATTAATGTTTGTTATAGAGAGGGAGAGAGAAGGTGAGATTGTTTAGAGGTAGAAGACGAAGTGTGTTTAAATAAGGGAAAGAGAGAAAGAGAGGAAACGCGGAGACTTGTTGCTATTTTGCGCACAAGGAAAGAGAAATTCATCTTCCTTTAATAATTTTGTTAGTATCGTCCGACTTTCCTTTATTTTTTATTTTTGATATATTCACTAAATTATTTTTTGACTAAATATTTGGTAATTTGTTTTTAATTACGTAATTATTCAAGGAAGTTGTTTAATGCAGCTCCAAAGTAGAAGAAATAAAGGAATTTGAATATGTTTACTTTTTAACCAAAGTAGTAAAGTATATTAAATCAATAAATTTGTAATTTATGTGTGTTTAGCTGTATACAATTTATTCACAAATACTTAATAGAATATGGGAAATAATGAGTAATATTTCAGATTATCTAACAAAAGTTTTGTTAAAAAAAGAAAACGTGAAAAAGTGATCTTTTAATTTATCCCGTACGTTTTAAAATTATAACTATATTTTAAAAAAAACTTTGTTCATCTATTATATAATAACTTTTGGCATTTCAAAAAATTCATATCTATTCAGCTTAAAAGTAATGTCGTTTTCTTGATTTTGCTATTTTATATATAAGCTATTCATTTTTATTTTTTTTAGCAATATATAAGCTATTCTTCTAACATATTAATCTTTACACACACAAAAAAAGAAAGACTACATTTTCGTCCCAATTTGTTTTTTTTTTTAAAAAAATCCAAGTTAAATACCTCTTATGCAATATAGCAATCATCACTCTTGCAAATTTGTAAGCTTAATTTAATATTTCAAAAAATTGATTGTTTGGGCCAAGAGTTCTCTCACTAGAAGAGTTCTCATGCAACATGCATGTACAAGAAACGTTTAGTTCTCTGGCTTACTGGCTATGTAGCTTCTTTTTTTTTTATTGTAACGAGAAAACCTCACTTTCATCTATGTTACATTAGTAAAAAAAATCTTAATAAATTGAAAAATCAATGTTGACGCCAAAAAAGGAATTAATGGTAGTTGGTTTAAGCATCATTTTTCACTTTTTGATGTGATCGTATTCGTACCGGATTGACAGTGTTATTCATTGGTTATAGCCTTACAGAGAGAGATATTAATGGACACTTGAATTATTTTCCACCCCACCACATGGGATGCTTTCTTTGTTCTTCCTTCCATGTTTGATTATTCCTTGAAGAATTATAGATTCCTTTTCTCATCAATTGTTTGTAATTGATTTCATACGATTATGATTCTGGTGTACGTCTAATAATGGAATGCGATTATTTAATCTTGATTTTATATAAGTTGGTTTTCGTCTTGATTTAGTTTCGAACCTCTTATTTCATATACAATATCAAATAATATATTAATTAAAAAATCCATTTTTAAACTAATAGCTGAATAAATAATTATGAATATGAAAACATTATATGATATAACAATTTTTCTTACTTTTTTTTTTTTTGAATTGTTCCTTTAGTAAAAGTTAAAAGATTGTAGAATATAGAATATGGTATCAGGAACCATACTCCAGTAATATTTGAGTGTCAGAGGTCTTACTGTCTTAGAGCCATCCATTGGCGTCGTCTATATATAAAGCTCTGCTTAAAATAAAAAACAGAGATTCTTCTTGCAGCCTCAGAGAACTTACCTACCTACATTGATGCCTCTGCCACTTTGCATCTCATGAAAGTATATTCCACGTTTGTTTATTACTCATATATACAGAACTCATGCATTGTGTTGATACAAATAAGATAATTAAATACTATGCGGTGAAGCACGAGAGTAGTCGAGTCATTTGGTGTTACGATGCTAACGTTTCTCAAATTTACTAATTTTTTACTCTTTCTTCCTCTTAGAAAAAATAAGGGTGAATTAGCTGTGTAACCATTAACCAAAACCCAATTAATTTTCCTACAGTGTTATCTAAAACCCTAGTGTTTACCACGTCTCTGCTAGAAGCCTAGAAACATCTCTTTTAATTTTTCACAAGACAAATCGGTTTTATTAATTTTGTTGTTAAAGAAGACAAATCGTTTCTATGAGATTTTATTTTCACTTACTACATAATTGACTTTTCTTTTCATATAGTAAACTCGTATGCTTGTGCAATGTTGGCGTGCTCAGGCCACGCGTGCAAGGGTCTTAACTCTTAAACCGGACATTCTAATTGAAAATATAAATAGGCTTCTGAGAGCATCATTATTGGTTGTCTCTTATATTAGTTCTTAAGATTTTTTTTTGTAATTGATTACTAAAAACATCTCATTCTATCTCTTATATAAGAGATAGAATGAGATGTTCTTAACCTAAGAACTAATTTAAGAGACAAGCAATAATAATGCTCTGACTTGTCTTTCATACCACTTTTTAGTTTTCTTAGTCAATAGTATATTTTCGCACAAAAAAGTCAATAGTATATTTTGACGTCTTCTTCCAGTTTTCCATCGTGAACTATTTAATTTAACATTTGACTACTAAATAACTAACTTTTACACTATATTATATTAAAGAGATCAACATTAAGAAAAAATTCCAGCTATGTATGTTATTTTATCTACTCTAATACTCCAACAGGCATTATCAAATGATATAATACAATTAGACATTACATGGACTAATCGGATTATATTTATCACGGTGACTGACTTTTGTTTTGGAATTTATCACGGTAAGTTATCTAATATTTTTAAAAATTCAATTGTTGTTGGAAAGATAAGCGCAAGATTACTAATATAGCTAGATCCAACGGGGATAATTATTTGGTTTTTCTTTAATAAGTTCCAAATGGGAACTATGACAAAAACAAAAAAAGGTTTTAACATGATCTAATTTTCGATAAAAAAACATTGGTTTGAAGAAAATTACTATACACATGAGACATGACCTCCAATTTCTAAACTACAAGAATAGGCTACGTACTGAGTTCTTATCTGTTAGTACTTCAGAAAAGTATTTTGACATTCACTATATTAAACAAATAAGAAAGAAATACAGCTATGTGTGTTATTTTATTTTTCTCGTGTTCTGTTTTTTGGCTAGTATAATACTCTAACAGGCTTTGTCAAACTACAATGAGACATTATAAAACACTAATCTAATTATAATAATCACGGTGACCTTCCAAACGTACTCTTAACTTGTTTAATATTTTTTAAACTTTCCAACTGTTGTGGACAGATTGGTGTGCAAGATTACAATTATACACTTTTTTTTAATCCGAGTCATGTTCCAACTGGGAACTGCTATTACTATAAAAAAATCCGAGTCATTTTTTTTTTTTTTTTAAAGCTTGATCTAATTAGTTTTCCAATTTGGTTTGAAGAATTTATAATCCACATGACCTCCAAATTTCTTAACTATAAAAGAAAAAATATTTATAGGCTACTTAGTTCTTGTTATTTGACTATACGTTCGTAACAAAATGGGTTCACTTCATTATATAAAAAAATATCGCAAAATTATCATTTGTGATGTAAATTATGTTTTTCATTCGGTCTTGTACCGGCAAGAAATGAGTTATACCACCATTGACTTTATTTATTTGAAGAAAACAATTAATTACGCAACAAATAAAGAAGGAAAAATAAAATAAAATATAAATTAATTAAGCAATTAAACCACGATTTAATAAACTCCGTGTGGCCCGAAGAGGACGTTTGGGCCAAAAAGGGTCTAAAAGAGTTGACTAATGACTTTGTAGTTGTACCTCTCCCGCCAAGTAAAAGCCGTTTTAAATCTTCTTACCAAACTCACACGTGTCACCTAAGATGTCGGAGTGGCCTAGAAGTTGTTGACTCTTGACTTTTTTGATGGCTTTCCCTTTGACGAAAGACAGAAGCTCTCTCTACTGTCATTGAATGATTTACATTGGAAAACTTAGCATACCAAATTTCTTTCAATTCTCAGAATTATGAAATGGGCAATTATTCTAGCCAGACACAATCTCTAAAAGTCCTAGCTATACGGACATTACATAAAAATATGGTCTTTGGTTTTCAGTAAATTACTGCACATAACGATAAGTTATCTTGGACCATATGTGATCATATATATTGGGCCTAGTTATGGGCCTGGGCTTCATCGCCAGGGACAAGTCGTATCATTCATCTGATCATCGGTAAGGTTTCTTCTAAAATTGTTGGTGGTGTCCGTGATTTGCTCAGGTAATTGATTAAACGATAAAAAGACAAAGTTATTATTGAATTAAACGTTGATTAATAATTTTTTCAGAATGTCTCATGTAATTTGAGTTGTCTATGCAAACATTTCAGGGAATGATAATTCGTATATAATTTATATTGTTTGGTTTACAGAGATTAAGAGGAACAAGAAAGTTTGTAATCACTAGAATAAGAATAAGCTGTATATATTACAAAAACAACTGATTAAAAGAAAACAACATCAACAACAAGGATAACATCAAACGACAGTAAAAGAATAACAAACTTAGACAAAAAAAAGAATAAAAAACATTACAAGTTTACAACACATAATATGCAAACAATAGATAGATGGTATCGTGGTCATGTGTTGTGTGGCAGTAGCTAGCTATAGAGCTTAATTAGCTTCTCATTTGGAAGGTGGTGGAGTGAAGAATGGGATTGTTGGAATGCTGGTGGGAAGATTGAATGGGAAGTTGTTTGGGATAGAAATTGGGAAGTTAGGGATATTGATTTGTGGGAAGTTTGGGATATTAATGGGTTGTGCTGGGTTAGGTAAAGAAGGTATTTGTGAGCTTGGTAATGGCGGAAACGCAGTTGGCTGAGGAAGAGAAGTTGAAGGAGGAAATGGTGGCATTGTGGTTGTGGGAAGTGGTGGAAATGTTGTTGTAACCGGTGGGGTAATAGCTGGTGTTGATTGAAGAAGGTGGCGACTAGCTGAGAGACCAGTGAAAAAGCTTGTGAATGTTAATGCAATGACTAGGGATGACAACCAGTGAGCCATTTTGGGGATTAGGGGTTTGAGTTGTCACTGGAAAGAGGTTTGATTGTGAGTGATGATGGAGAGATTATGAAGGAGTTTGTGTGTATTTATAGAGGAGTTAGGGTTTTGAGGTTTGATGAGAAGTAGGTTTGAAGAAGTTTTGTTGTTGCAACTTATTTAGAGTTACTTGTTCCACAACCACAAGTAAGATTGGTCACTTCTAAGTTCTAACTAGAAACAACCATGACACATGGAGATTTCAGCTAACCTAGTTTAATGTATATGTATTATATTTTATTTAAATATTATAAAATAAAATAAATTTTCACAAATAAAAGAACTACAAAAAAGTGAGAAAAATAATTTGATAAACAAATTTAGAAAATTAGTATATCAATAAATAAATTTATAATCCGATGGTTTTGCCTTTTGGTTTGGCCTTTGTTTGAACTTCGATGAGTGACTATGTATAGCGAAAACAATTCGGTTTGTTTTTGGTTTAATTTTAAAAAATACAAGCGACAATATCTGATGAGAATAGGTGAAAAGCAAATAATATCAGTTTAATTGGAAATATTTACTTTTTTACAACTAATATTTTGTTTGGTCAACCAACAAATAGATTTAATTAATTATGGTTTATGAGCTTTTATTTGTTGCGACAGTATATATATGTTAAAATAGTGATATTGCATGGCGGAAGGTCCGGAAGCAACACATATCTCCTTTTTAATTTTTTTTTTAACAAGAATAACATGTTAATTTTTTTTTGAAATTAATAAAGAATACATATTTCTAATTTTTGCGTCAGATAGATGATTAAAGAGTGTGTGTTTTTTTTAACAAACAAGGAATACATTATACATATTTCATATTTCTCTCGACATTGTTTGTTTTTTTAAAAAATAGATTAAAGAGTCTACGAAGCTAAGTAGCTAACGAAGACTTGAAATGAGAAGAAGACGAGAATCTTTTAATATTTTTTGTTAAGCGATAATATTTTGAAAATTAATAAATATAGATTAAGGAAATAACAATAACGCAGATATCGGTAAGTCATAGAAAAAAAGAAACAACACAAACTTACATAAACATGTTTCCTAATTTGTAATGGAGTAAAATTCCTTCTTTTTTTTTTTTTTTTGATTTGGATTCCAATTAGTAAAGAACTCAATGACTATAAATAACCTTTAACCCTCTCATTATTTCTTACTATCAATTGATTAAGCTCTCGTTCCTAAGAAAGCAATAGACGAACAAGAACCCATCGAAGAACACAAATCTCTCTTTGAAGTTGTCGATAATGTTAGTACACCGTTACTTCGTCCAAGACTTTTTTGCCGTTCCGTTTCTTACAAAACAAGGATTTGGTTACCATTACTTTTGTCGTAACTCCTTTTTACATGTACGTCAAAAAGTGGTTCCTCGCTCCGGCTTGAAGAAACGACCTTCTTACCCACAAAAAGCTTATTTTAAACCGTCTAAAACCGGAAAATCTCAATCTAAACCGGATACGGTTCATGAGAAACCGATTCAAACACCGAGTGAAGAAGTAGAATTTTTTGATGGTTCCGTCACAATGTGTGCTGCTCCTTCGCCAAGACATGTACCGATTCCGATATTTTGTGGTGTAAAGATGATCAAAGAGTCTTCAAAGCTAAGCACGACTTGAATGAGAAGAAGAAGACCAATTACTCAATTAGATTTTGTTTTGTGGAGCAATTATTGTCTATTTATCTTTGTTTTTAGCAAATAATCTGTATCCACTAATCTTCACAGTACTTGACTAACAAGAAGTAAAGAGTTTTCTTATTTCCAATTGTTTTTTAATCTGATACTTTTTTCATAATTTTACAATGTTTGATGAAAAAAAACATTCAAACCTAAATTTTCTTTTTTTGGTATGAATTCAAACCTGAATTACTTTTGACGAGGACCCGACGGTATAAATAGGGTGATCTCCCAACAAACAAAAAGGGTTGTTAACTTTGACTCTCAAGAACCCTAAATTCAATTACTCTCGAGAAACCCTAACTTGTCCTTTAAACTAGTTAGAAACTTCTTGTAATAATCAAGTTTAATTGAAAAAATTTCAAACTTAGTAAAGGAAAACATGATTAAGGTAAAACAGATTAAGGAAAACAAAATAAGTGAGACCGACAGTCCTAAATCATAAAAAGGAAACATATCACAAACGGACAGACTCATGTTTCCTTTTGTTTGTATCAATTTTCTTTTATTTTCTACGAGTAAAGAACCCAACTTCTATAAATAACCTTGAACCCTCTCATTAGTCACAATTATTACTTGATCAAGCTCTCAGTAACTCGTAGAAGAATAGATAAGTCTACCATTTTCCGACCAATCATCAAATCTCTCTTGAAGATGTCGATTATTATGTTAACACACCGTTACCTCGTCAGAGAGGTTCATGCCGTTCCGTTTCTTACAAAACACGGAATTGGCTTTTACTTCTTCTCTCGTAACTCTGTTTTACATGTTCATCAAAAGGTTCATCTCTTTGTCTTGAAACGTTTTTGTTACCCACAAAAGTTTCCTTTTAAACCTTCGAAACCATCGCAAATTAAAGCTGATGTTCAGGAAACGTTATTGAAACCTTCGAAACCATCACAGTCTAAAGCTGATGTTCAGGAGACGTTATTGAAACCTTCGAAACCATCACAATCTAAAGCTGATGTTCAGGAGACGTTATTGAAATCTTCGAAACCATCACAGTCTAAAGCTGATGTTCAGGAAACGTTATTGAAACCTTCGAAACTATCGCAATCTAAAGCGAAGGTTCAGGAGAAGTCGGCTAAAGCTACGAGCACAATCAAGACACTGCAGATTCAAGAGCGAGAACTGTTTAGTGGTTCAGTCACAATGGATGCTGCTCCGTCACCAAGACACGTACCGATTCCAATATTTTGTTATAGAGAGTGAGGACCAATGAGTCTTCTAAACTATCGACAACTAGAATGAAGTAAAGAAGAAGACCAATTGTTTTGCAGAGTTTTTGTTTGGTTTTGTAAAGCAATTACATATTATGTTTTTTTGTGTGGTAATTTATTGTTCTACGTTAGTGTAGTTCAGTGTTGAATTCATAACTGTAAATTCAAGATAATAAATTGTTAACTAAAAAGTAGATATATACAGTTAAAAAAAAGTACTGTTTTAAGCAGACTCGTGAAATTAAATAACTGGATCCCATGATCTTCTACTTTAAATTTCAGAATCACAGTATCTCTATTAGTCTCTATCTCCCTCCTATATAATAAAAAAGACCATAACTACGAGTTGTTGTGTCTTGTGCGATTGCTTCTAAGGAAGGTAGTGACATAGAAAGTGTAGGTTACAGTAGCTGCGACGATACAAACTCCGATGTATGTGCACAGAGTGGTTGCACACACATATAGGTACCTGTTCCCATTTGTACACCAAACACAATCAGCAACAATCTTTTCTTTTTTTTTTAGCGAAAACCAAACTGATCCAAATCGAACTAAACCAGAAAAATCAGATTGAAAAACCGAATAAAGCAGACAGGATCAAAGACTCACTTGGGAGAGAAGACGCTCCATACAAAGAGGTGATTTCTCATGAGTAGTAAGACCACAGTATATGCGGTCAAGAGTATTGAGTTGATGCAGAGCGGAACAAGGCAAGGGAACCCGAGCTTTAGCTTCAAAATTTGTCCAAGACTCGTTTCCCGGTGAGTTGATATTGTTGAGTTTGAGTGGTTTCTAAGATTTGCACCAATGTACATGACGAGGGATAGAAGGAACAGCATGGGAGATGCATAGGTGATCATGAACATCAAGATCCCAGAGAGTATTGTAGAATGACTAGAGATTCCCTAAATAAAAAGGGTTTTGGTGAATGTGTCAGTGTTTGGGTAAAGAGTATACATACGGAAAGCGAATTAGAAACAAAGAGGAAGCACAGGACTTACGATAAAAGCACCAGCAACATCGATTGTTGCTAAAGTGTTGCTGTTTCCAAGAGCAAAGTGACCTGCCATTCCCATGTAATAGAGTGCAGTAATCTACAACAAGAAGAGAAACACCAAACCTTAAATCTTGAGCTTTTTGCGGTATAAATCACAGACAAAGAACAAAAAGAAAAACTAACCTCGACCCATTCATTAACTTGAAAATCACTAGAAGAAAGACATAAAATTGCTAAGATTTGGAGGAGCAGCAAAAGTATGGGGCCCGAGTTGATTGGTTGTTGGAGAAGTTGCTGTAGAAGACACCAGCAAAGTATGTACGCAGAGCCAATCAAATACAAGCAATCACCTACTTCAGCTAGAAAGGACTTGTCTTTGTTTAGCGCAGACCATGGCAAAACCAAAGAAGCTCCAATGGAAGATATAGATAGAAGATAATAAATAACTTTTACTGTGACAGTGGCTCCAAAACCGGTTGACAGTTCATCCTGATATCTCCCTACATGCAGCAAGACTAGGAACCCACAAGTTGAGAAACCAAATGCTAGGATGCGAACACCTTTTCTATTCGATCCTGTTCGAAAGAGAGTATATAGTCCTAGACCAATAACTAGGATTATTGAGATTAGCTGAATCCATTTCACATAACCACTGCCACCTTGCACTAGCCACTTAGAAATATCAGGAAGGTAAGTCCAGTTCACGCCCCCTTGATGCCAACCTCTCAGTAGTCTACCAGAAATAAGAAGCGAGAAGATAGAACCGAATTTAAAGTCTCTGAGAATGTTCATCCCCTTGGAAATTTTGAATGACTTCGCTGTCTTGAAGAGTAACAGAAGATGGAATGTTGATACCATGAAATGCCATATATAATGCTCTTCTTCCACCATTGAACTAGATCCCATGCTTATAACAAGTATCAAAAGAAGAGCAAAAATGAACACCTCTTCTAAATTCAACAAATTACTCAAACTGCAGACCCTATCCTTGGGCTCATGGTAAACCTCTTTGAATAAGGACAGAAAGACAGTACCACAGATGAAGCATGACAGAAGCATGGCACTCACTCCAAGACCGAGTAAGAGAACAGGTTTCTGCAAACATAGAAGAGTTTGTTAGGAATACTATAAATTTTTTACTAGATTTGGAAACTAGTGACGACTGACAATTGTTATTTTCCGAAAAGAACTTCATAGAACTCTAAGAAAAGATGTCAAAACATACCTCCGTGGTTTTGCTTGCTAACCACTCACTTGCAGTTTTCAAGAAGGTGTTATATGCATCTAAAGCTCTGCTGAAATCTTCCATGGTACTAGACGACCTATTAAAATAAAAGCCATCCGTGGAGTTAAATATAAGGAGTTCAAAGTCAAGAGGAGCACCATAAGAGAAAATCTCATAAAAATCACGCACTCTGTTGATTTCTTGGACTTCCAAATGCCATGGAGGGCAGCAGCATTCCTAAACAAGCAAATAAGTTGTTTCTCTTTATCCCCAGAACACTCACTAATATCCAAATCAAGACCCTCACAAGTTCCATCAAGGAAGCAATTGCAGGAGACGCGTGGAAACGAAGAACTTTGTATCTGTGCTAGCATAAGTCTGAGTAACTGCCATGAATTCAGTTCTAGTGCCCGTAGTTGCTCAAAATCTGAAATGATCAGACAGAGTGAAGAAAAAACAGTCAAATGCGTCCCCACAGATTCAAAACTGAAAATGCAAGAAGTCAAAAGTGGTAACCTCTTAAAGAACAGAGTGTTCCTGGGACAAGGACTCCAACATTGTTCTTTGGGATCGGCACACCAAATAGAAGAGCTAAAGTTGGCGCCAAATCTACCTACATCAGAAGAAATTTGTTGGTTTCATATCATGCATAACTCATTATCATCAACAGTTTTTCAAAAAGAGGTAGATGTTCTATGGACAGGAAAAAAGATGAATTATATCACAAAAGTTGCAGTGACTGTTCTACCTGGAAAGCTACATTATTGGTAGCTGAAGCATAGTCAGAAATATTGCTATTCAAGCCAATAAAGAGCATTAAGGAGTCAGTTTCTTCATATGACGACCCTCCGTGATTTCCATTCTCAGTCATGCCATGATCACTGACTATTATCTGTATATGTAACAAAAATAAGATTGACTCTTGACATATGAAAGTCAAATGGACCTTCAAATACGAAAAGTCACTGACCAGAAGAGTCTGTCCTTGATCATGGCTGCGATCCATCATGGCTCTTAAATGCATTGTTCTAACTATATCATCCATTTCTTTAAGTTTTGCAGGCATCAAGGGGCTAGTATAGAGAAACAAATAATAAGATGAATAAGCCATGCAACTAGTAACCTTTCTACTCACAAATGAGTTATGAAACTAACAAAGACCTGTTACGGCCGCCAGTATGTCCAACGTGATCTAAACCAAGGTAATGAAGGATCTGATAAGGGGTAGATCTAGTAAGAATAAAGCACAGAAAAGCTCAATTGATATACAAGAGGAATTTTTGTTTAAGTCAGTATATATTTTAAGGCAGAGAACAATCCATTGGCGTTAAATGAACCAGACGCCAATACTGGGGAATAAAAGAAAAAGTAAAAACTAACCAAGAGATTCCAATCATCACTGTTTAGCTCATCGGGCAAGTGTCGAGAAACATTTCTGTCTACCTGTACTGTATCTTTGACCTGTCCAAAAAAACATTTTTTGTTCAGATGACCATGATGTCGATAAGAAAAGCAATCAACAAAACCAAACATCACATTAACTCACAAAGAAACTGCTAACACCGTCATGTCTCATAAATAGCCCTGGAAATAACTTGAGCCACGTCTCATCACCGAGCATCACCATTTTCCAACCAATCCTGAAAAACTGACCTGGTAAATTTGGACCAATGTCACATAGCTTTTCTTTCAATGTTTGCAAGCATGAAAAATTTCTCATTGTTGAAAACTAATAGTTACCAAGAATATTATCATCTAAGAGAGCTTGTGTGTTAAAATTAAAAGCAACATCCAAGAAACCACCAATTGCCCCAGAAACCATTGCCTGAAAAAAACAATGAATTCTATCAACTAAGCAAGCAAATAAATTCATTTAGACTGTGATCATCCACTTAATCACAACTATACACACACCTTTAACCTCGGCATGGTAACAGTTGGAGGAGCTGCTTTAGCATGGTAACCAATAGCATCTCCATTAGCTAACAGTGACTGAGTATAAGGCATAGACTCTTTCAAAACCTTCTCTGGAGGTTTACCATCTTTCCCAAGAACGAACTCCGCAGGTAGCCCATCAATAACCTAAACTAGCATCGCTTTAACATCCTCAAAAACACTCTCTCACAAAGATCAAAATCAAAATTTTAACAAAGTGCAACATACCATTAAAATCAGTCGATCATATTTGGAAGAGATTCCAGATAACTCCTACAAATTCACCACTATCAAACTCAAAAGGGAACTTTACACATTTGTTTTTGGATTCACAAAAGAGACAAATACCTGGTACAGCAATCTCAGTTTCTCTGGATGATGAAGCTCCGATTCGTTCGAAATCAGAGAAGAATCACAGAATGGATCTCGATAGCTCTCCGAGCCACTGCCATTTCAAATAAACAAATCAATAGAGCGTAGATTCTTCTTCTTCGACTTCAAATGTTATTGATTTAGTAGTACCTGACGCCGGAGAGAGTCGGCTTGACGGGGAAGAAACCGAATACGAAAATGGAGAGGCCAATAATCTGAAGTAATATTCCGGCCACCGTAAATATCGTCAGTCTCGTACAAGTCATCGCCGCCGTCGTCATTTTCAGGATCCGGCGAGAAACTGAACCAAAATAATACTTATTTTACTCGTAAGGAAAATTTGGGCCTAATAAAAGCCCAATAATAATAAAAAGCCCATTAGGGACTCCGCTTTATGATAACGGTGACTGTAGTTTCCTTGATGTGTCAGAGAGAGTGTGTAGTGTAGGGACTGTGTAGAAAGAAAGAAGCCTAAAATGGCTAAAAGGTTAGGTGCAATGTTTCATTAGAGAGGCTTGGAACTGTTAAGGGAAAGGTCACGAGTCGTCTACTCATAAAAACTCTGACACTTTGACCAATCAAAACTCAAAGACCTCACCAGTTGTGTCACGTGCGCCTCTAAACACTATTCAATTTCAAATATAAATGATTCATGCGGTTCCAAACGCCAATTGATGGATGTTCTACCAAATTTAATCTACTTTTACCAAACCATGACAAATATGAATAAACATTACTTGATAATAATTTTGTGAGTGAACAAACTTTTTTTTTTTCGAAACCAAACCAAGCTGAAAAAAACTCAACGATTTTCTTTGTTTAAAATACGTTAGAAAGGAATATGTATTATGCCGAAATAAGTAATATCGATCAGGCCACCTCTCTTATAGTTATTCTCCTAGCAACTTTAACCACTAGAAGGTTTTGTTTTCTAGTGTTTTCTAATATACGTCATCAAAATTTTCAAAAAATACTACATTTTTGTTTTAAAAACTTCCATAATTCCATTACTCGTAGAACACAAACGCAAACCATATTAATATTTTGTTGTCAACAAAAATTTCAAATTATAATTCAACTATATTTGCTTGATTACCCAATTAGATAGAAAAGAGTTAAAGAAGAAAAGAAAAGAGTTTACAGTAAATTAACGCAAACCATAATTATATTTAACACCGTATTAATCACATCAACCATATGACTTTTTTACCGTTTGCAACTTCATAATTCATATAGTATCATAATAAATTCGCAATAATACAACACAAGAGTTTCGTCGGAAGAGTAAATAATACTCAAATAGGGGGTGAGTGATACGAGCCACATGTATTCTTGAAGGGTAGATTATTGCAAACTTGGAGTAATAAAGAGAAGAAGAATGGGTTTGTAGTAGTTGCGTGGAGTATCTTTATTTGGGTAAAACTTTAATTTAGAAATAAAATTCTGTACGGACAATGGATCGTGTCCCAATCAGATTTCTTGTGGCTGCTTCGGGTCTGGTTTTGGGTCCCTTTGAAAAATTTTAGTGGTCGACACTTTTTATTTTACTCTGGCTCGTGCCTCGAGGGTCCCTCTATTCACTGTTTCTTCGTATGAAGGTATGCTTAAACATTATTTTATTTTTAAAAACCCTTTAATTTTATTTTCTTACCTTTAATCACGGTTTTGTAAATTGCTTTTTAGTCTATGGAATGATGATTGTGGCGATTGAAATCATATGTTTGGTTCTGTTGTTGACGTTGGTGAAGTATATGTGATTTGTAATGTTGAGCTTATGTATTAAAATGTTAAATGATAAATAACCTCGTAAGAAAGTGATTTCATTTAAATTTTATTTTGAGTTACATATTCAATTGGTTTTATAAAAAAATACTTCAGTGATGATTGATACCCCCATTGTGTGTGTAATTGTTACTGGGATTGAACAAAATTTATTTGTGCATGACAAACTTTCCAAATTAGTGCATAGATTGTAATTGTATAATGGACTACATGTATCTGAGTAGATATGGTTCATTAGGTTACAAACCTCTTTTTTTAAGGACACAATTTTTCGACAAGTTATATGCCACATGATTGACTACTAAATTTTCAAAAATTATTGCACTAATGTCTTTGAAATTAACAAATTATTTTGTCATTTCCGAGTTGGATTCTTACAAACCAAGGCCGAACTCACAAACTTATTTCTTTCAGTAAAAACAAAACATTGTCCTCAGAAAAATTCTGAAATGTCATCTTCCCAAATGTTTTTACATAAATAAAAATAATATACAGTTGATATTATTTTGTTCTTTCTGAATTTTGTTATGAGGTACCATTACCATATAGTACGTAGATTTACAAAAATGAAAATACGTTGTAGCCCTTGATGTTCTTCAGGTCTTCTAGTTAGTTTTTGCAGTAAATACCAACCAATTAGTTACAAGGAGTATAAGTGAACAAAGTGAGACAACTCATTTTATGCTTCCCTATAAAAAGAAATTCCCCACTGACCCAAACACACACTTCTCTTCTCTCTCTCATCTCATTGGAGACTTATAAATCCTATTACCTCACCATATCCAATAACCACCACACACAGACCAATATCCAAAAAAAAAACTAAAACTAAAAATATAATATATATCGTTTTCTTTCCAAAAATAATCATTTAAGAAACCCCATCATCTTGATAGTATTATAAAATTAATAAACCTCTCCCTGAAAATATCTCATCCTTCACCAATCAAAACCTTCTCATGTCTTCTTCTCTCCTCGACCTTTGAGGTGGAAAATTAAATATATTCCCTTAGCTTTTTTTCTCCTTTAGTTTTCTTCTTCTTCTTGAGTTTTTTTTCTTTTGATCCTCTCTAATTTCCTTGTTGATTCATCGACTAGATCTAATTCTTCTCACAAAAGACTGAGTGTGTTCTTTCTTTCAAATCTTTCAAAAACTAGGGTTTTTACTGTCTTGAAATCATATTTATTCTTCTAAATTTAGCAAAAAGAACACGATTTACTTTCCATTTCAGTCGTCTTGTCACTCTCTCTCTCTTCTTTAAAGTCTCCCTTTTTAGCAAAAATTCTCTCTCTCACAAAATTTATTTCCTCTGGCTTCTTCTTCCTCCTCCTCCATCTCTTCTCTTTACTCTCTCTTTAATCATCTCTCATTCTTGAATCTTGATCCATCAAAATCAATCCCGTTCTCGAAAGATCCATTAAAATCAAAACCTAAGCTCTCTCTCTTGCTTCTAGGGTTTTTTTGTTCGTTGTGATGGCGAGAGAAAAGATTCAGATCAGGAAGATCGACAACGCAACGGCGAGACAAGTGACGTTTTCGAAACGAAGAAGAGGGCTTTTCAAGAAAGCTGAAGAACTCTCCGTTCTCTGCGACGCCGATGTCGCTCTCATCATCTTCTCTTCCACCGGAAAACTGTTCGAGTTCTGTAGCTCCAGGTCTTTCTTTCTCTCTCTAACTTCCCTCTCTATAGATTTCTCATAACTCATCGAAGGAATCTTGTCTAGATCCAGACAAAAAACTTTAAAGAGTTTTTAGATGTATATCTGATACATAGGAGTTTACTGTATCAATCTTTATAGGACCACTAACTATTTATATAATTAAAATAGTTGTTAGAAACATTAATCATGACCATAAATGACATATATAAAGTGTATAGTAAAACTCTGTATTTAGATAAATTAAGGTATCTAACTACGGTAATATTCAAAAAGATGTAAATCTGGATATGCATATATGTATATTATTAGTATATAAATACATGCTCTATAGTAGGTATTTGTGTCAACCATGTATAAATCTATGTATATAGATATTGTGGTATGATATGTTTAAGCCGTCAATGTCATATTTATATAGAAATATGTGGGTACCATAACATGAGGAAGTATCTATATGTGTGGATGTATAAAGCTTTCCCTTTGAAGAAGTAATCTAAAAATAATATATATATATATATGTATATGTATAGATATGTTGGAATCTTTATTAGTGTTGGGAAAAGTCATTTAGAGAGATATTATTGATATTAGGGATCTAAAATGACTTATCGTATTACAGAGATACGATTTTGGATTTTTGACCCACTAGTTATCAGCTCAGTTCCTATCTTCGGGGACATACACACTTTCACAGATAATTGTGTATATATGTAACTGAAAACGATAGTGTTAACATGAAATAATGTACATGTTTGGGATTAAATGTGTTTTGTGGATTTGGTTTGCATCTTTTGATTTTAGATTTTGGTATATTGTCGGTGTTTACATATGCACATTGTTAATATCAACAGTATAGTTGTTTATAATAAGTTATTTATTGGAATGTGTTTATATTATGAAGCATGAAGGAAGTCCTAGAGAGGCATAACTTGCAGTCAAAGAACTTGGAGAAGCTTGATCAGCCATCTCTTGAGTTACAGGTTAGCTACATTCTCGAAACGACCACACATTTTCTTTCCCGATTTCTGTAACTTGCAAAATCGAGTATTACTCCGTTGAATTACCAATATGTTTTAGATTGTTGTATTTATTGACCAAGAATCTCTTAAAACTTTGTATTAATAGGTACAAAACTTTATATTATTGCATATGATTAATTAGACTCGATCCATGTAGTAGTCATGTAGAGTAGTCCTGTGTAGAGAGTTGAGCTTTAGATCATTATGGATATGATTAAGAGCTTAAATCAATGTTTTATTCTGTTAGCTGGTTGAGAACAGTGATCACGCCCGAATGAGTAAAGAAATTGCGGACAAGAGCCACCGACTAAGGTACGTTATATATGTATATTCTATGACTTTTGAACTAACTATCATTTTCTAACTAATTTTTTTTTTGATCAACCACTATCATTTTCTAACTGTGTGTTTACATGATCATATATAGGCAAATGAGAGGAGAGGAACTTCAAGGACTTGACATTGAAGAGCTTCAGCAGCTAGAGAAGGCCCTTGAAACTGGTTTGACGCGTGTGATTGAAACAAAGGTTGTTAAGAAAATTACTTGATACCATGTATAAGTTTCTCTAAGCTTACGAGTATGCAATTTACTAATACGAGATGTGTTTGCAGAGTGACAAGATTATGAGTGAGATCAGCGAACTTCAGAAAAAGGTAATAATTAACCAAAATAACGTTTATTCTTTACTTGATGATTTCAATATTAATTTTGGCAGTTTCAAGATCCAAAATTTTCATCTTCTTCTCTTTTTTTTTGGTGTTCAGGGAATGCAATTGATGGATGAGAACAAGCGGTTGAGGCAGCAAGTATGTGTCTTACCCTCTCTGTTGATAACAAATCCCTTTCTTTTGTCTACCATTAACGTACACACCCCTAAATTTAATCCCCAGTTGTCTACAACACATATGTTTGATCATACTGTGAGATAAATGAATAAACCAAGTGATATAGCGCGATTTAAAAATGTCTTTAAAACTAAAGGTAACCATGTAGCTAGTTAGTCTCTAGGGTCCTAGAGGTCTACGAGTGTGCATGCATGGATTTGGTGCGTTTTTTCTTTTTCATCTTCATTTTGTTTTTTGAAACAGGGAACCATAAACGAATATATATCTAATTCTTGTTTGATATATAGTTTGGTCGAGGCTTCATGTCAAGATTTGCTCATTCGTAGTTAGTTGATCTCTAGAGAAATTCAAAACACATGGTGCCACTAAAAACACAAAATGCAAATACTTAGCTAGAGAACTTAATGATATGTTTTGTCTTGATTTTTGCAGGGAACGCAACTAACGGAAGAGAACGAGCGACTTGGCATGCAAGTACGTGGATATATATATAGTCTTGATTATTTTGAATTTTGTATGTTTGTTATCAGTTTAATGTTAAATTTGGAATATTTTTTTTTGGTTACGTGTAGATATGTAACAATGTGCATGCACACGGTGGTGCTGAATCGGAGAACGCTGCTGTGTACGAGGAAGGACAGTCGTCGGAGTCTATTACTAACGCCGGAAACTCTACCGGAGCGCCTGTTGACTCCGAGAGCTCCGACACTTCCCTTAGGCTCGGGTAACCAATTAATCACCCTTTCTTTTTACATTCTTTTGAGTTGATAGCTTTACATGATTTTTTTTTTGTTTTTAAATTGAGACAAAGAATATAAAAATATATACTTTAAACGACCATATACATGTATGTTGTCCATATTTATTGGCATTGCAAGATATGGATGACACAGAATCGTAAATAAATTTGGTTTATTTGTTGTATATTTGTAATTCTAACAAATAACATGTTATTTTGTATATTTTACATGATATCATGCTATTTGTTAAAATTACCTGTCATAAAAAACACCACTTATTTATGGTTTGTTTTTTGAAAATTCTGGCACAAATCTAATCATCTACAAAATCACTCTAAAAAATAAGTTATTGATTTAATGTATGGTGTTGTGCAGCTTACCGTATGGTGGTTAGAGATGGAACAATTCAAAGAAGTTGATGGAGTGAGGAGAGTAATGTAAATCTTTTTAACTCGGTAGTAACAAGAGACAATGTCTAAGTAGTGAATTCTCAAATGTTTGTGTAAGTTTCTGCCTATGGAAGAGGCTTTCATTTTTATGATTTTCACTATGTATGATCTCTCTTCACTGCATTTCTGGTTAGTAACGCTTGTCACCGATAAACTTTCTCGTTATGGAAAGTTAGAATATAAAATATTGTAGAATTTTGATTATCGATATACTCTTGGTTAGGGATCAAAAATATATTTTAGTGATGCCTCAAATAACTAATAATCATCATAGGACTCAGTCTCATTAGAAATTTTAGTGTAACAAAAGTGTGATTCGAATTCATCTTGTTGTTTTGTTGAATTTGTTGCAAAGTTTTACAAGTTTTCTCAGACCAGAGATTTCAAGTGTCTTCATTGGTGATGATTCTGGTGAATTGATGATCTTACTTGTGTGTGTGACACTTGCAATGTGTCTTGTTTGAGAAACACATTTGTAGTTTAGTTGGAGCTGTGCGGTTGGATGAGACTGAGTTCTATGATAATAAATTAGAAGCAAAGTTTCAAACCATATTCATACGATTCATTATGTTAGCAACAAGAAATATGAATATGGTTTGAAACTTTGCTTCTAATTCATCATTCGTTACACAACGTCCAAAATCTAAAAAAGTTTCAGATTTTCTCAAAATTCAGTAAATGGGCCTCTATATAATGAGGTTTGACGTTTTAGAGATACTTTGCACAAGAAAGAAGGTTCTGGTCGGATCGTTACACACCGACCTTTGACCGGTTCATCAAAACGTGTCCGGTTTTATGTTTAAACCGTCACAAAGGGGAAAAAAGTTCTTTAAGATTCAATTACTTAATGATTAAATTCTTTGCTTGCTTCAACATCTTTACAACTTTTTTATTAAACAAAACGACATTTTCACATTCCTTTATCCACTAAAATTCTTTGTCAGATTAATCTATATATACATTTTTGCAGCTATTTTAGCAAATAAATCTTAGAGTTAGATTTATTTACAACTCAATGCCATTAACATTAAATTTTTTTTCCAAAATAATTAATTTTACATTAAATTTTTAATTTAAATTGTCAATCACATTATCAATCAAATTTAATCCAAACAAACTTCACATCAATCCCTTAAAATTAGCATAAACTTCACATTAATTATTTAGACATGAAAATATTTATTTAAAGATTTAAATCTTCTAAATTTTTGCTTTTAGAGTTATTATATCATTACCTAAAAGGCAAAAAATATTAATTTTTTAAATATTATTATTTATATATTTAAACTTCATAAAACATTATTAATATTTGAATTTATAAAAAGTTTAATCTATCAAAACTAATTAACATTATTATATAATATATAAAATTAAAAAAATCTCAAAAAAAATTTCGTCATATTTTGTGATTCGAAATTTTAAGAATGAACATATATATTAACCAATTGGCGAAAAATGTGTGGGTTCAACGTCCCGCAACGACTAAAATATTTTGACAATGATTCATAAACATATTATAAATAAGATCAATATTAATAAAATAAATAGTTTTTTTTTGTGGACGGGTTTGGAAGGACGGGTTTGGCAGGACGTTACTTAGTAACAATAGTAAACTATAAAATAATTTACAAAATTTTATATATATTAATTTTAAAAAATGAATTGTCTCCGCGGTATACCGCGGGTTAAAATCTAGTTTAATTTAATAAAATCATACATTTCTGACATGTTCTGTAACGTTTGATGATTCATAAGAATCATCGGAAGAGAATCCTTCCGACTTCTCCTACCACGACGCTGGCACTATAACATTCGTGTAAACACCATTCGTACATATAAATCAAATATTGAAAATTTTGTAACAATTTTTTTTTTAATAGTCTTTAAAATATTTTTACCAAAATACTATTAAGGTAGAGAGAGAGAAAGAAGAGCGAAGTTTGCTCCCACCCATGATCGCTCTTCTCTAAGAAAGAAAGAAAAAAAAAAGAGATTCAATTGTTGCACGTTCTTTCCTCAATTCTGATTTTGATTTACAACCAAAAAAGACCTTTAAGTTTCCTTGTGGGTCTCTCTAAAAACCGAAACTTTTCTCTTTCTTTTTCTTTTCTTATTAAGATCTAGACTCTACAGAGAGAGATTGTTGGTTCACACACATATCAAAGTTACAATCTTTCTGGGAATTTGAATGAATACGATCAAAAAGAGTTGAAAAAACGAAAACTTTACGACGATGCTGCAACGAGCTGCGAGTAATGCGTATTCATGGTGGTGGGCGAGTCATATTCGAACCAAACAATCTAAATGGCTCGAACAAAACCTTCAAGGTCTCTCCTTTTGAATCCATGTCTCTTTATATAGGTGTTTGTTTCTAAAAAGTTGAGATCTTTGAGGTTTGATCTATTTTTTGTTTTGGATATGAATTTGTAGATATTGAAGAGAAGGTTCAATATGTGTTGAAGCTATTACAAGAAGATGGAGATTCGTTTGCGAAGCGTGCAGAGATGTATTATAAGAAGAGACCAGAACTCATTAGCTTCGTTGAAGAATCTTACAGAGCTTATAGAGCTTTAGCTGAACGTTATGATCATATTTCTACAGAGCTTCAAAATGCTAACACGACGATCGCCTCTGTTTTTCCTGATCAAGTTCCAAACTTTGCCATGGATGATGATATTGATATGTCTAAATTTGCTAAAAGATCGAATATTTCTGGTGCTAATGTCCCTAATGTTCCCAAACTGCCTGTTAAGGATTTGAAGAGTGCGGTTAGAGTGGCTACGAAGAAGCTTCAGCCGAGGAAATCTATGAAGTACACGGGTGGTTCTACGAATGTTGTTGTTAAGAGCTCGGGTTTGAGTAAGCCTGAGGCGATGGGGGAGATTGATAAGTTGCAGAAAGAGATTTTGGCGTTGCAGACGGAGAAGGAGTTTGTGAAGAGTTCTTATGAGATAGGTTTGTCTAAGTATTGGGAGTTTGAAAAAGGTATTAAGGAGAAACAAGAGAGGATCTGTGGTTTGCAGGATGAGTTTGGTGAGAGTGTTGCGATTGAAGACGAGGAAGCTCGGAGATTGATGACCGAGACTGCGATAAAGTCTTGTCAGGAGAAGCTAGTGGAGTTGCAGGAGAAGCAAGAGAAGTCTTATGAAGAAGCTAGAGAAGAGCATGTGAAGATTAAAGAGTCTAAAGAGAAGCTAAGATCTATGGCAAGCCAGTTTCTAGGTGATGAAAGTGTCTTTGCGAAAGACGATGGTGATGAAGTTAGAAGAACAGCAGAGTTGGATCATGAGATCAAAGAGATGTCTAGGAAGAAGAAAGAGTTGGAATCTGTTAAGGAGAAGATTAGAGAACATTTTGAGTCTGGTGCGAATTCATCGCTCAATGGGACAGATATGGCTGAGAAAGTCGATGAGCTTGTGAACAAAGTGATTAGCTTGGAGAGTGCGGTTTCCTCGCAGACTGCTTTGATACAGAGACTAAGAAACGAGACCAACGGTCTTCAGACGCAGATCAGTACTCTTGAAACAGATAAGGCGTTGTTAGCAGACGACAAGAGTGATCTGAGGAACAAGCTGAAGGAAATGGAAGAGAAACTCAAGGCATTGCAGGATTTGGACAGAAATGTTTTGGACAAGAGTAGCAATCTGCAGACACATTTTGATGACGCTTGTCATAATCTTGATAACCTCTCTGGTGGGAACCTGCATGAGGTGAAGCCAGAGAGCGAGTCTGATAACTTGGCGATTAGTATAGAACCGCAGAAAGATCTGGAAGGTGAGAAGAGGACTTTAGATATCAGTGAAGAGATAAAGGAACATCAAAAGGAAACGGGTGAGGAGAAGAAAGAAGCACCTGTGAAGAGTGTAAAATTCGAGCAGACCCGCAATGCGACAATAGCAGAAGATAGTACCATCCCAAGTACAAATCCAGACACTGTGTTGGAATCTACTGAAAAAGTAGATTCTGATTTAGAGAAGCAAGATGCATCTGATAAGACAGATTCTGTTCTTGATAATGTTTTAGAGAACCAAGCTGCATCTGATCAGACAGATTCTGTTCTTGATTCTGTTTTGGAGAAGCAAGGTGAATCTGATAAGATAGATTCTGTGCCGAGTAATGTTTCAGAGAAGGAGTCTGATATCAGTTTCAATGGTGAACAACAAGAGGATCAAAAGGAGAAAGAAGGTGAACCAGATTGGAAAGAGATGTTCATGAAGGGAATGGAGAACAGGGAAAAGCATTTGCTTACAGAGTACACAACTATTCTCAGGAACTTCAAGGATATGAAGAAAACTTTGGATGAAACCAAGACAAAGATGAAGACAGAGAATGCGACAAAAGATGATGAGATCAAGCTACTAAGAGAGAAAATGAGCCTCTTGCAGAAGGGTCTAGGAGACAGTAATGACTTGATGGAAAACCAATTGTCAAACGACGACTACTCCATCGGATTCATGGCTGCAGAAAACCAGAACATGTCCCTGGTTGAGGAGCAGTTCAGGCTGAATATTGATGAGCTTCTAGAAGAGAATTTGGATTTCTGGTTAAGGTTCAGCACAGCATTTGGACAGATACAGAGCTACGACACTTCAATCGAAGATCTACAAGCCGAGATATCAAAGCTCGAGCAGAGAAGAAAGCAAGATGGAAGCAGCACAGCCAAATATGCCCTGAGATCAGATGTTCGACCACTGTATGTACACTTAAGGGAAATAAACACAGACCTGGGGCTCTGGCTGGAGAAAGGTGCTGCCTTGAAAGAGGAACTGAAATCCAGATTCGAGTCCTTGTGTAACATACAGGATGAGATAACAAAAGCCCTCAAGTCAAGTGCTGAAGACGATGATTTCAGATTCACGAGCTATCAAGCTGCTAAATTCCAAGGTGAGGTGTTGAACATGAAGCAGGAGAACAACAAAGTGGCAGACGAGTTACAGGCCGGGTTAGATCACATTACCACGCTTCAACTCGAGGTTGATAAGACTCTAGGAAAGCTGATCGACGAGTTTGCTCTTTCGGGTTCAAAGAACAAATCTGATCTTGATCTCCAGCATTCCGATAGCCGCTCAAGAGTGCCCTTAAGGTCATTCATCTTTGGCTCCAAACAAAAGAGAGCAAAGCCATCCATATTCTCCTGCATGCATCCCTCACTATATAGAAAGATGAAGACTTCTACATAGGTAACATTTGCATATTATATACTACATACTATCCAGAGAGTTAACTGGTTCATATACTGTAATTTATCAGATTCATGGAGGATTTGATTCATTCGTGTCTTTCTTTTACCTGTATTTTCCCTGGGAGGTTAACCTCTCTTTTCTTTCGGTTTGCGAGATTGAAACAATAGTTTTTGTGTGTTGGTTATATGCTTTATGAGTTTTGTAGATTGTTCACAGTTTGTAACTGGTGAAACAAGAGGAATGTCTTCAGGCTTTTTACATTTTCTTTTTCTTCATCAAAATTGTATGTTCAGAACCATTACAAGAAATAGAGTTTGTGATTTATTGTATTTTCATAATGGTACAAAAATAAGCAATAATTCTCCACTAACCTTATGAGACTATATATACTACAGGACTGTACTAAGAGCCATTATCAGATGAGAAATAAATTATGTCATTCTGCAACAGTTATGCTTGATTATCAGTGAACAAGCTTTCATGAAAATAGACACACTAGTTCTGCAACAATCCTATAAAACTATGCTATGAATCTAAGAGCCATTATTTCTTAAAAACTGTGTAAAATCAGATTGAAAATTTCATTTAGACAGATGAGAAACCCATCATATTATTTGTCATTCTGAAACAGTTACACAAGAGTTGAAATTCAGAGAACAAGCTTCATGAACAATTTACACGAAAGAAAAGAGAGGCAAACTCAACAATTTACTGAAATATTTGATATCAAGAGTGTTATGTTTATAAACGAGATATAGTCTTTCAAGTCTCAAAAGAAATTTTAGAGACTACCTGAGCTCCTCTTCCTTTAGCCATATATAGACCTACATGGTGCATCAACTCCTGATACAAAGAAACACAACAGAAGAATAAGAAGATGAACCGATTCCAAGTGTTAATTGACAACAACAACAAAAACTAAACATGCTAATTTCAGAAGCATCAAACTTTTCACCTGAGGATGAGCCTGAGCGCCTTTGATGTCTTTCGCAACATGAAGAGGAAGGTCAAAAGTAGCACAGCCACGGGAGTACACTACCACATCTTCTACAGGAGAAAGAACACCGTGGTTTCGGGCAGAAAGTGCAGTAGCCACAAAATCAAACACACATATGTCTGTACAGATACCTACAACGACAATCTTAAGATTCCCAAAACATAGGGATGTTCAAGATTTGTTTAAAAGCAGTAAACTTGTTCAACATCAAAACTGAGCATTTTATCAAAAGAAAAACTTACAACTTTGATCTGTTTTTCCTTAACCCAATCCACAAAAACATTAGAACCATCACTCTCCATCGAACCCACAAACCCATTAATACAATCCTTTCGTCTAAGAGTGGCACAATCCTCACTTTCAAGCCATTTCAGAGCTGATTCATTATTATCAAAAGAAGAAGAAGAAATCAAGACACTGTCTCTAGTAATAGAATCAAACAAAGACACTAAGAAAGCTACACCAATACCAGGAACAAGTTCTGATTCTTCAGTTCCTATAATACAATGAGGAGGATAAGGTCTCTCCGGAATATCTGGATGATGAGAGTCAATAAACGCCAAAACCGGCCATTTCCGATCACAGAACTCTCTAGCAAGCTTTGCACTTTCCTCCACCATCTTCGATATCTGTTCATTATGCTTTGTTGGAGCCTGCCAAGTCAAACAGCTTCACTTAGGCAATATCACAAACACTTGGAAGACATTAAGAAACAAAAAAACAAACAAACAAAGTCACAATTCTTTTCACTTCGTTTACAAAACGTTTGACTTAAGCAATATCACAAATACTTGGAAGGCATTAAGAAACAAAAACAAGCAAAGTCACAATTGTTTTTTTCGAGAAATTGAACCAAACCATATTGCCGGAGCCAATTGTGCAGAAGCCATTAACAACGTCAACGATGACGAGACCAACGCTTGAGTCTCGATTCAAAATCAGAGGTTCTTCCTCATCTACTGGAATCTGCTTCTTTAGCTGATCAAATATCGTTTCATGATTCGCCATATCGATACGAGTCTAGAAAAAATTGAGAAAACTGGATCAAAAATTTGTAAAGTAATTAATATAGAGTAAACATGATCAAAAACTGGATCATGTTTTGCTTAGTCAGATAATTTTCAGATAATATAAATTTCTGTTTTAAGTATTTCGATATAATAAATAAAATTAGTATTGTTACCAATTGGGGGTGTAGCTCATATGGTAGAGCGCTCGTTTCGCATGCGAGAGGCACGGGGTTCGATTCCCCGCACCTCCATTTTGATCTCTCTGTGACTCTTACCGTCTTACGTATATACTTTTTGCCTGTTCAGATGAAAGCAGATTATGGGCTAACAAAGCGAGCCCATTAGTTAAAAAGACTTCCCAATCAGGCAGGCAATCACAAGCGAAGCCCTTCAATTTTTTTAATATTAAAGAAAAACTTTTATGCATCAAAATTTGAACTTTTATTCTATTTTATTTTGTGTTCAATTTCAATTATATTATATCAGAAATGTGTTACATGATACATAAACCATTTAAATATAATTATTACCAAAATAAAAGACCATAATTTCGATAAAAAAAAATGGTAGTAACACTTCTTCCTAAATGGAAGTTTTAGAGACAACATATGAAATCTGTTAAGTCTTTTTTTTATATACTTGGCTAACATTTTATAGATGAAATTCTCAAAGGAGTTTTGCAACACTCTTATTATACAAACATACAAATAGTTTATTTAAAATGGTTTTGGAACATGTCTTTTATAATACCCTATCAATCATTACCGATTTGTAACTATGCTTTCTTTTTCTATGGAAGATGGATAATCCAATCAAGGGGCATCGATAACATCACCATCATCAGACCATGTCTTTAGGAAGAGGAAGTTATCATGGAGATCAATTCCTCGAAAAGATTTGTCTATTGTCATATCAAATACCCAAATGACTTCTCTAAACTATAGGTTATGATAAAATTCACCGATTGTTAAGAAAGACCACCAAAAAGATTTTTAAAAAAATATTACATTACAAGTCAAACAAATCGATATATCACGAGACGAGAGACATCGCTAAGATGAATTTGTCAGAACTATCGTGTTGAGGGAAGAATTGGACAAGTCTCAATTCTGGCCCAAAAAGAGTTGACAGCTCGATTTCGACTTATAAGTCAAAGCCCGTTACAAACAAAGCCCAATCCATTGAAAATGAATGTTCTGGAGAAAGGACAGATCATCGCATTAAACAGAGGGAATTGGCCGGATTACCCTCGTCGTACGCCCTAAACAAGCGGCTATAAATAAAGAATGGAAAGAAACGTTGATGGGACGGGAATTTGGCACTAATACAGCGACAATACAACCACAAGCGAAGAAACGATTGTTGACGCCCTAATTCGACGAGCTGAAGACTCGAGGAAGGATCGCCCTGACCTCAGGATCGCCGCTCCCACTCTTCCCCGTTCTGAGATCGTTGCCCTCAACGCGTCTACCTCACTTAGCTTCCGGCTCGAACAACTTGAAGATTCTTCTTACTTCTCCAGAGATCCCATTCTTTGTACTTGTTTGATTCCTGTATCAACATATCGGTAGAAACATGTTGAATTGATAGGCCAACCAAATCAAAAATTTAAAGCAAAAGCGAAATCAAAATCTTATATGGGGTCGTTGTAGGAAAACCTTGATCATTTTGTTTGAATAAAATTTTACGCCTACCGAAGAAAACAATGATACGTCTTCCAATGAAATGCTAAACTATCAATGACTATGCACGATACTACTATAATAACGCAACCTCTTTGTCCTAGCAAAATAGATATTCGAATTTAAAAATTCGTATGCATGAACTTTTTGTGGAAAGAATCAGATCTCAAAAGTAGTCTAACTATATGTGGTGATTATGGAAACAGATCACTTATAGTAATCTGATACTATTGGGTGTCCATATGTACGGTAATACTACCACACATCTTACCGACCTAAACTTAATCTCAGCTGTTAATCGTACCTACAACATCTGTTTTCACAATCAAATAAAATAACACTATACTTGTAATGCTGTAATGTTTTAATACCTTTATTTTATCGAACGTAACCCACTCTGACCCGTTCGTATATATATCTATATGCTTGCCTATAAATGAAGATAGTCAAGAGTCGATAACTCGATATCATCAAAGTGAAAATGACAAACTTCAAAGACAACGATGGAGATGGAACCAAACTCCACGTGGTAATGTTTCCATGGTTAGCCTTTGGTCACATGGTTCCATACTTGGAGCTCTCTAAACTCATAGCTCAAAAGGGTCACAAAGTCTCTTTCATTTCCACTCCACGTAACATCGACCGTCTCCTCCCACGGTTACCGGAAAATCTCTCCTCCGTCATTAACTTCGTCAAGCTATCACTTCCCGTCGGCGACAACAAACTCCCGGAAGACGGTGAAGCTACCACAGACGTCCCTTTCGAACTCATACCTTACTTAAAAATCGCTTACGACGGGTTAAAAGTTCCGGTGACGGAGTTTCTTGAATCTTCGAAACCCGATTGGGTTCTTCAAGATTTCGCGGGGTTTTGGCTTCCTCCAATCTCTCGTCGTCTCGGAATCAAAACCGGATTCTTTAGCGCTTTCAACGGCGCGACGCTCGGTATTCTTAAACCGCCGGGGTTCGAAGAGTACCGTACTTCGCCGGCGGATTTTATGAAGCCGCCTAAGTGGGTTCCGTTTGAAACTTCGGTAGCTTTCAAGTTATTTGAATGCAGGTTCATTTTCAAAGGATTTATGGCGGAAACCACCGAAGGGAATGTTCCCGACATCCACCGTGTCGGCGGCGTAATTGACGGCTGTGACGTCATCTTCGTACGGAGCTGTTACGAGTATGAAGCGGAGTGGTTAGGACTTACACAAGAACTTCACCGGAAACCGGTTATACCGGTCGGAGTTTTGCCTCCAAAACCGGACGAAAAGTTTGAAGATACCGACACGTGGCTGTCTGTTAAAAAATGGTTGGACTCACGGAAAAGTAAGTCCATTGTCTACGTAGCTTTTGGTTCAGAAGCTAAACCGAGTCAAACGGAGCTAAATGAGATCGCTCTCGGTTTAGAGCTTTCTGGTTTACCTTTCTTTTGGGTGTTAAAGACTCGTCGTGGTCCGTGGGATACCGAACCGGTCGAGCTTCCGGAAGGATTCGAAGAGCGTACAGCGGATAGAGGGATGGTGTGGAGAGGTTGGGTTGAGCAATTGCGTACATTGAGCCATGACTCGATCGGTTTGGTTCTGACTCATCCCGGTTGGGGAACGATAATTGAAGCTATCCGGTTTGCTAAACCGATGGCAATGCTGGTTTTTGTGTATGACCAAGGATTGAATGCGAGAGTCATTGAAGAGAAGAAAATTGGGTATATGATCCCTCGAGACGAGACAGAAGGTTTCTTTACTAAAGAAAGTGTTGCGAATTCGCTAAGATTGGTAATGGTGGAAGAAGAAGGAAAGGTTTATAGAGAGAATGTGAAGGAGATGAAAGGAGTGTTTGGAGATATGGATAGACAAGATCGTTATGTGGATTCATTCTTGGAATATCTTGTTACTAATCGTTAACTTTGAGTCTTGATCCAATGGTCGGTTAATTGAGTGAAGTTGATCAAGTGTTGCAAGGATGATCATTGTATAATGTTATGATATTTTGGAATGGTCAAGTTTTCTTGAGACAAAGAAAATTAGCGTCTCATGATATTGTGGTATCAAATACTCTATCCACATGAAAAAATATAGGGTTTATTGGCAAAGTAACACTTTTTCAAAAATAATTTGTAAAGTAGATAGTTTTTTTAGAAATTAGAGATATAACATTTTTCTTACTTTTTGTGAGATAGAGAATATGTCTAATAGACTAAAAAACAAAATATATATCAAATACTATAATACCCTTTATCTTGAGAGAGAATAAAAATAATATGAGAGACCATTTATACTTTATTTTATTTGTCTTTATTTTTTTAATTTTTATTTTAGTTTTCTTAAAAAAATTTCTTAAAAAATTACGTTGACTTTTAGAGTATTTATATGTCATTAATTTAATACACAAACATTTCAAAGATCGTTTTGTACACTAACCATTATTCATTGGTGTATGTATATACCGATATTCATAAATAGAAGTAATATTGTTTTTAATATTTTACAAATATAATGATTGTATAAACCAAATATTATTACTTAATATAATGGTTTACATGATGGTGTACATAATTAAGTTAATCTTGATGGTGTACAAAATGATTGAAACTATTATGACGATTGGATAGAATGGTGTATACAACTTTTGAATGATATCATACAAGATTGGTAAACAAAGTGTACAAAACTTGGTGTACACTTACAGGGAATGTATAAATCATTATTTCAGTTAGTGGTGTACGTCATCTCGTACACCAATTTTAGTACAGTCTCATAGATCTTTAAAGCTGTACGATCATGTACACCATATTTTCAATCATCTATGTACATCATTTTGTATACTATTATACTCACTCTATCACTTCTTACGATAATATTATATGTTGATTTTTACATTATTATCGTACACTAATATTTGTACACCAGTTTTAATAATATCACGTATACTGTCGGCTGGGATTAAATAAAAAAATGCTACATATTTTTGAAATATAGCAAAATTAGTCTTTTTAGATTCACATACAAAATTTAAAAATTAATATGATTATATGGTAATTTTTTATGAAGAATTATTATTAAACAAGGTAAAAAAATTTAAGTAAAAAAAAAAAAGAGAAAAAGTAAAATTTGACTTGAATTTTGTCTTTATCTTACTACATAATAAAATAACAAAAGGTTATATAAGTCATTTACTAAAATCTCTATTAGACAAAAAGTTGTATTAGAGTGGAAAGAGAAAAGTGTCTATTTCTCCTATTTCTAAAACAACTACTTACTTTGCAAATTATTTGTAGAAAAAGTGTCTACTTTCCAACTTATCTCAAAAATATATTCATCCTCGTTACCACCATCTCTACATTCACATTTTTTTCTTCCGAGAATCCAACTTTATGTACCATGATTTTATTTTAGAAAGAAAAAAGTTGAAGTATTAAGACATATATGTTTACTGCGGTAAATTTCTAAGATTGAGATTGAGACTGCATCAATTAAAAACGAATACTGCGGTAAATTTCTTTAAACGAGGAACAAAAGTTTATGAAAAAGAGAGGGAAAACTCTAACTCAAATTTTGGTAAAAGGTAATTTAAAACTCAAATTGAATTTGAATGAGTTCAAGTTACTAGTTACTACATTTAATGTTGATTATATTTCTATTGGAAAAACTTAAAAGTTGATTGTTTATCTCGCAATCATCCTTAAACACCACACTTGCAAATGTTACAAATGCACGTGTTTGGTACTTTACCTTTAATCTGACAAAACTTTAGCGTTTGCGTTTTGAAACGCTGCATCGCAATCGCCCGAGTGAACGTTTAACAAAATCAAAATTGAAGATTGTCAATTTCCTTCTACCATTAACCTTTCCTTTTATAAAAAATTAAAAACACACTGATATAAAATCTCAGCGAAAATCGTGGTAATTTCAGAGATTCACGCGTCCTAACTAAAATCAAATCGTGTTTTTACTCTTTTTACCTCTTTCCTATTACATCAAAAACTAATCTTTTAGCGTTTAAAAAATAAAATAAAGGTTCTTTTAGCGTTTTCTCGTTCCCGCTTACTTCACTGCGACTACAACGAAGAGTCGTTTTCACTAAAAATTGTGCCGCCATGAACAACCGCCGTGGAGTAACAACCGCCGTATCGAAGCGTCGTCCAGTGATTCACGTGTTACCAGACGAGACAGCGATACGAGTAGTCTGCCACGCGTCAGTAATCGGTGGTATAATCGGTTCAAACGGTTACGTTGTTTCAAAACTCCGGCGTGAAACCGGTACTAAAATCCATTGCGAGTCTCCAGTTAACGGCTCCGACCACTGGGTTGTGTTCATCGTTGGTTCAACCGCTGTTAACCAAAGTATTCTATTGACTGATAGAGTCGGAGAATTCTCCGGCGGTGAGCACGAAGATTGGGTGACGTGTGAAGTGTCCGCCGCTCAGACGGCGTTGATTAGGGTTTTGGAAAGATCATGGGTTGTTTTAGCCGCGAAAGATGGCGGCGGAGTTGTTGATGGTGAAGATGAAGAAGCTTATTGTGGGATTTTGGCTGATCGGAATCAGATTGGTGCTGTTTTGGGTTTGGGTGGGAAAAATGTTGAGTGGATGCGGAGAAATTCCGGTGCCATGATTAGGGTTTTGCCTCCTCCGATTTGCGGCACTAAGAATGATGAACTCATTCAGGTAAAGTTGAAGTCTTTATATGATTTTTGGTTAAAAAGTTGTTAAATTTGTTTTGGTTATTTGGTTTTTGATATGTTGTGAATGTCACTTCTTTGTGTGTTGTATTAGATTACTGGTGATGTTTTGGCTGTGAAGAAGGCACTAGTTATGGTATCGAGTTATATTCAAAATAATGCACCTCTCAATGGGTATCCACCGCCGCTTAGCATCAAAGGTTATGAGTCATTATCAACTGATGGGAACTCAGAGGATCCACATTCTGAGTTTTTCCCAAATTTGCGTTCTTCTTCGTTGTCAAATGCTACAGAAATTGTTGCATCCAATAGACATTTACCGTATGATGGTGGAAATAGTACAGAACGAAAAGTTGTGTTCAAGATAATCTTTACTAGTGTTGTAGCTGGAGGTATTATTGGGAAACAAGGAACTATTATTAGAGCTCTGCAGAATGAAACAGGTGCTTCTATTTCTGTTGGAGCTCCATTGAAAGTATCTGGTGAACGAGTTGTTACTGTTTCTGCACGTGAGGTATATAGGTTTCTATTCTTCTGCTTTCTGCTACACATTTATCCGAGTTTCTTTGTTGAATGTTGACATAATCACATTCGCTTTGTTGTTTTCTTCTCCTTAGAACCTCGAGTCACGGTACTCTCATGCACAAAATGCTCTGGCTCTTGTCTTTGCAAGATCTGTTGAGATTGATGTTGAGAAAGGTCTGCGTCCGGGATTGCACAATGGTGCCATAGTGAAAACTAAGTTGTTGGTACCATCACATTTTGCTAATAGCTTCAATGGAAACGGAAACAGAGAAGCAATCATAGCAACTGGTGCTGATGTACACATTTCAGTAGGCAACCAGGTTTTAGAGTGGATCTCAGAAAATGAAGTGGTGATTGAGGTAAGTGCATGTTTTCTTGTAATCAGTGTAAGTGTTTTCTTACCCTTAGAGATGAGAACATTGCACCTTTTGATCCTCTGATTGTTTTAAGATTAAGGGAGAGTATAGTCATGTACAGAAGGCCTTGACTCATGTTTCGTCTAAATTACGGGAAAATCTATTGCCAAAGAAGGTCCTCGGAGAAATGAGAGCTAGAGTTAGTAATCCATATGAAAGTGCAGGAGGAAGAAGCCAGATTTATAATCTGCAACCATCACAACAAGTAAGTTTGTTTCTTTCCTCCAAGCTAGAGGTGATCGCAGCCATCTAATTCAATAAAACCGCAGGATGCAAGCAGGGGTGATTCTCTCTCGGTATCAGCTGCTGTACCAGACTTGAAGATGGTTAGAAGCGGTGCAGAAGTATTGAAATCAAATTCTGTAATGCACACCGAGGTCCTTAAAGAGGTGGATGAACTCAACGACTTTACACTTCCACAAAGTTTGCTGGAGGAAGACTTGACACAAGGAATGAAACAACTTCAAATGTCTAGCAATGGAGACGTCTCTTCTTTACCACCACGGTCTGTTCTTGCCAAACAGCAACGGTTCCATTTTGTTAACAATCATTCTCGTTGAATAAAACAAAGTTTCTCTTTGTTTTGAAGCAGAAGTAAAGGTGTATCTGTGAGAAAAATTACCTTGGAGTTAGCAGTTGAGAAAGATGCTCTTGGTTCACTCTATGGCAGAGATGGCACCGGTGTGGATAATCTACAACAGGTATATAAATGATACCCTCTCTTAATATATATCTTCAGATGATGCTAGACAATGATGTTGATGAGTTTTTGCAAACTTTCAGATTTCAGGAGCCAATGTGGATGTGAAGGATCCTACAGGAACTGAAGCTACAGTCTTAATCTCTGGGAATCCTGAGCAAGCCCGCACAGCGATGTCTTTGATCGAGTCAATCCTTACTGATCAATAAATGATTGCGTTTTGCAACTACTTTTGGTTGTTTCGTTTTGAGTTTACATATCCCAAAACTCCATCCATTTTTTGTGACTGGTTTTGAAAACTAGCACTTGTTGCAGTGTTGTCTAGAAGAATACAACATTTTGCCGGTTTACCAATACTGGTTTACGAATACCGGAATCAACGACAGGAAAAAAATATTTAAAATGCTTAGTTTGAAGTCATACTAATACCGGTTCCATATTAAAATGCTTAATAGGGACTACGGGCCCAATATAAAAGTGTCAAGGCCCATGTAAAACTTTACGGAGTTCAACGTTAACGGTAATACTAATAATCTTAACGGTCGTCGTCAGAGATTCAAAATTTGAACACAAAACGCAGAAAAGGAAAATCAAATAATTCCTCCGGACACGCCTTTCTCTTACCTCACTCTCTTTTATCTTTCTTTGCGTTAAGCTTTTCAATTTCTACATCTACAAAACAGAGAGACGATTTGCTTCCAAATAATTATGGATGATGTTCAGATCGATGATACTTTTCCGGTGGATCTAAATGGGGTTACGTCACTTTGTTCACCGGAGATTCCTAGTTTCGATTTCGTTAGTGATGAAACAGAGAAATTAGAGATCGGAGATACTTCCATTGATGACTGTGACGATGCATTGGGCGACTCCATGGTGTGTGATCCGAATTCAAGACTGGTTCCTACTGGTCTCACAAGAACTAATCGCACAGGTTCGATTCTCTGACTGATCTTTGGTTTTAATCTGCATTTCTTCTTCGTTTAGGAAATTTCTGGTTTTGGATCTGATTGTTTTATCCGATTAACTTGTTAAACCCTAGGATTCGGGATTTTATTCATTTCGCCTAATTCTGGGTGAAGATGGATTTAATCTGATGTTAACGAGGAGAGTTAGGTTTCTAATTCAATGTAAGTTATGTATTGAGGCATTGATTTTTGTTATTGGTGTAAGCAGATGAGACAATTATGTTCATAAATGCTGGAGGAGATGATTCAAAGGTATTAGATTCTGAATTGAATATCTCCAGAGATGACTATTTCGAAGGAGGAGATGTGTTGAGAACAGAAGAGTCTATAGTTGAAGCTGGAGACTTTCCGTTCATTTATCAGTCAGCACGTGTTGGGAACTTTTGTTACCAGTTAAACAATCTTCTTCCGGGAGAGTACTTGATCGATTTCCATTTCGCGGAGATTATTAACACCAATGGACCTAAAGGGATAAGGGTTTTCAACGTCTATGTTCAAGATGAGAAGGCAAGTAGAAACAACTGAAGATGGTGTTTTTATTTCATGTAGTTATGAATGTGAGATTGTGTAAATATTGTGTATATGCTGAAAGAAGTGTTTTTTTTTGTTGTGTTCAGGTGTTAGCTGAGTTTGATATATTCTCGGTTGTTGGCGCAAATAGGCCACTCCTGTTGGTTGACTTAAGGGTCATGGTGATGGATGATGGATTGATTAGGGTAAGGTTTGAAGGAATAAATGGAAGTCCAGTGGTTTGTGGGATTTGTCTTAGGAAAGCGCCACAGGTTTCAGGTAATGGCTCTTCTCTGTGCTTGCTTTCATATATGATTTTAAATTGTTAAGGGAATCTCAAAGTTTTCAGTTTCTAACTCATTCGTTGCATTACTTTACAGTTCCAAGGACATCACAAGATTTTATTAAGTGTGAGAATTGTGCTACCGAAATCGAGATTTCTCCTACTCGGGTACTGTTTAACTAGCCTGCTGTCATCTTTTTTCCTAAAAATATGTGTTATGGATTACCTGAGCTTCTTCTTTTATGTTGATATTTGAGCAGAAGAGACTTATGCGAGCCAAAGCTCATGACAAGTATGAGAAGAAAATAGCAGAGCTTTCTGAACGATATGAACATAAGACAAATGAGTGCCACGAAGCATGGATGTCACTGACCTCTGCCAATGAGCAACTAGAGAAAGTGATGATGGAACTCAACAATAAGATATATCAGGCACGCTCTCTAGGTAATGAACTTGTCATATATGACATGTTATATCTGACATATCAATCCAAATTTGTTACTGTTATATCTTTTTTTGACGGAGGTTTTCTTACTTGATTCGGTGCTTACTTGGAACAGACCAAACTGTGATAACACAAGCTGATTGTTTGAAGAGTATCACTAGAAAGTATGAGAATGACAAGAGACATTGGGCCACAGCAATTGATTCTCTACAGGAGAAAATAGAGGTAGCTGTCTATTTTTTCAAGTACTGTTGTATCAGAGCCTGTCTGCAAGATACATGTTCTTAAACGATTTTTTGTGGAACTTATGAAACTGTTGCTATGCAGATAATGAAAAGGGAACAATCTCAGCTATCACAGGAAGCACATGAATGCGTTGAAGGGATCCCCGAACTGTATAAAATGGTTGGTGGAGTTCAGGCACTCGGTGAGTATGTCCACTCATTAGGTTCTAAAGATGGCATTTAAAAGGAAACTCGGTGAACTAATACACTATCAACTCGTAAAAACAGTTTCACAGTGTGAAGATCTAAAGCAGAAGTACAGTGAAGAGCAAGCAAAACGAAAGGAGCTGTACAACCATATACAGGAGACGAAAGGCAATGAATTTTAACTTTCAGATTGATTTGCTTTAGCTTCTTTACATCATACTTTAATAATTTACTGATAGCATTCGTATATCAGGCAATATTAGGGTCTTTTGTCGCTGCCGCCCTTTGAATACGGAGGAGACATCAACCAAGTCTGCCACAATTGTTGACTTTGATGGAGCAAAAGATGGAGAGCTTGGTGTTATTACAGGAAATAATTCCAAGAAAAGTTTCAAGTTTGACAGAGTTTATACACCGAAAGATGGTCAAGGTAGCGTGCTATGTCATGGTCAAGTTAGATCATTAAGTTTAAATAACAGTAACAATTAACAAAGTTTCTATCTTTGTTGTGCAGTTGATGTCTTCGCCGATGCTTCTCCGATGGTTGTTTCAGTCCTAGACGGCTACAATGTTTGTATTTTTGCCTACGGACAAACAGGAACAGGAAAGACGTTTACAATGGAAGGTACTCCGCAGAACAGGGGTGTCAATTATAGAACCGTCGAGCAATTGTTTGAAGTTGCTAGAGAAAGGAGAGAGACCATTTCATATAACATATCGGTTAGTGTCCTTGAGGTCTACAATGAACAAATAAGAGACTTGTTGGCAACATCACCAGGGTCAAAGAAGTAAGAATTCTCTACCTAATTACATCATAAACAGATAGGGATTGAAACAGAAGTTGATCTTAATTGTATTTGATTTTGCTACCAAGGTTGGAGATAAAACAATCCTCTGATGGCTCTCATCACGTTCCTGGATTAGTAGAAGCAAATGTGGAAAATATAAATGAAGTCTGGAATGTGCTTCAAGCTGGGAGCAACGCAAGATCAGTTGGATCAAATAATGTGAACGAGCATAGCAGCCGCTCTCACTGGTATCATATATGCCTCTTTTGCTGTCTTGTTTGAATGTTTGCCATCACATTATGAGGGTTGTTTAATATTGTAAACCCTTACAGCATGCTCTCTATAATGGTGAAAGCAAAGAACCTGATGAATGGTGATTGCACAAAAAGCAAGCTTTGGCTTGTAGATTTAGCTGGAAGTGAGAGATTGGCAAAGACGGATGTGCAAGGTGAGCGTCTGAAGGAAGCACAAAACATCAACAGGTCACTCTCAGCTCTGGGGGATGTGATTTATGCTTTGGCAACAAAGAGTAGTCATATTCCATACAGGTTCGTTTAAACTTGCATAATTAACATATTCCATATTCCATACTCCATCTCTGTGGGGAGCTTTATACCTTGACTGCTTTAACACTTTCCAATTATGAACTTTCAGGAACTCAAAATTAACACATTTGCTTCAAGATTCACTAGGTAATAATCTTCATGACCTTTGTTTAAGTATCATCAATCCGTGATTACACTGTGCTTCTGGTAATCTAGTGTGTATGTGCAAATGATGCAGGAGGTGATTCAAAGACATTGATGTTTGTGCAAATCAGTCCATCTGAGCATGATGTGAGTGAAACTCTAAGTTCACTTAACTTTGCAACTCGTGTAAGAGGGGTTGAATTGGGTCCTGCAAGGAAGCAAGTTGATACCGGTGAGATCCAGAAGTTGAAAGCAATGGTATGGCTTATGCAAGTTTTTCTTTTTCTTCTTCTTGGATTTGCCTTTTTGAATTGTGTCACAGATTTTCATTATTGCTTCGTGTGTCACTTTCAAAGGTGGAGAAAGCAAGACAAGAAAGCCGATCTAAAGATGAATCCATAAAGAAAATGGAGGAGAACATTCAGAATCTGGAAGGTAAGAACAAAGGAAGAGACAACTCATACAGAAGTCTCCAGGAAAAAAACAAAGACCTTCAAAACCAACTTGATTCAGTCCACAACCAATCAGAAAAACAATATGCACAGCTTCAAGAGAGACTAAAGAGCAGAGATGAGATTTGTAGCAATCTTCAACAAAAGGTACCTTCTCTTTTCTTTCATTTCTGCTTAACATTTCCACGATTACCATTTTATGGCTAACAGAAATCTTTTTTCCCATTAAAGGTCAAGGAGCTAGAGTGCAAGCTACGGGAGAGACACCAATCAGATTCTGCAGCTAACAACCAGAAGGTATCTTGAGATCAATATTTATTGTTACACAAATCTCACTATACTTTGTTGAGAGTTACCAAACTTCTCAAAATGATGCCTGCAGGTTAAGGATCTTGAGAATAATTTGAAAGAATCTGAAGGAAGCTCCCTTGTGTGGCAACAGAAGGTTAAGGATTACGAGAATAAGTTGAAAGAGTCTGAAGGAAACTCTCTTGTGTGGCAACAGAAGGTTAGGAGTAGGACTGATTCAGTCTCAAACTTTTCATCTTAATATCACCATTTTGATATTCTATTCGATATGGTGTCCCAGATTAAAGAGTTGGAGATAAAACACAAAGACGAGCAGAGCCAAGAAGCAGTGTTACTACGACAAAAGGTTAGTTTCATGGATTATCTCGGGATTTTCGAGCTTCTGAATTCCTGATATCAGCAGATGTTTAAAAGAAATTGTATTGTTTGTTTGCAGATCAAAGAACTTGAGATGAGGCTAAAGGAGCAAGAGAAGCATATACAGGAAATGGCAACAACTAGAGAATTCCCTGAAGTTGCAAACGCTACGCCTAATGAAGTGAAAACTTGCTTCAAAGAAGATAACTTTGGCAATGAGAATATGGAATCCAACACCAACATCCTGAGAACATCAAACCGTCTCAAGACTAAAAGACACGATTCATTAAATCTCAATGAGATGACTAGAAAGAAGAGGGCCTCGAGAAGCGGCGAAACAGAGAACAATGGTGATGATCCTCAAATGAAGGAGAAACGGATCAGAAAATCAGACCCACCAAAAGTTTTCTCCAGAGTAGTCAGACCAACTAGAACAGCTTCTGGTTCATCAAGCCAAGTCCCTGTGGCTCAGAAGAGAGTTATTAAAAGAGAACAACAAGAAGTTCCGGTCGTGAAAGAGAGAGACTCCAAGAAGAAGATTTGGTCAAGATAAATAATATAACTCAGTACCATAGAGAAACTCTTAATCTCTTGTGGTTCTCTATATGATTCTCTGTATTAAATTGAAATATCAATACTTCTTACAGTTTTCAAAGACATGATCACATTAGTATTTCAATATCAATACACATGCATTAAACTAAATTTGCAAATCATATATACATTAATATATATAGTCTTATTACATTCATTCACATTACATTCAAATAAATAAATTTAAACCTTCTTCTACATGAAATTATTTTTAACTCTATCCAATTTATTTTCTCAAGTTCTAAAAGGACTTTCAAGACGAATATAGTCATACATAATACCTTGAAATGGTGTTCTACTTCTGGTTTGAGTTAAAAATATTGTATTATCACCAACACTTAGTAAATTTCCAGCAACGTCGATACTATACAATCTATATAATCCATGAATTCCATGTCTTGCGATCGCATTGTCCTTTCCGATAAAACCGGTTGTGAAAATCGCATCGGATTTCGGATCGTTGATTCGGATTTGTAGTTCCGAATCAGCTGCTGATGCTAGAGCTATTCGGAGTGTGTAGCGTCCGATACGGTTCACGTTTTTTAGGTTGAATATGATTTGCCATGTTGTTGGTTGGTATGTATCGTTACCAACGTTTCTATAGGATTGAAACATAAAGATAGTTAGATATATACTTTGAATAGAAGCATCTAAAAATAAGAAATTAAATAGTTATGTATGTTTTTACCTCGCCACATGTGCAAAGAACCAATCACTTCTATAATCACTTACACCGATTGTGTAGACAAGATCGTTTTGAGGGTATAAATCTGCGTAACGATCCCATAATCCATATTGCCTAAATCTGCAATAATTAGGAGTTTTGAATTTGGTCAAACTGAAAAAGGAAAAAAAGTTTAAACAAAAAATCAACCAAATTAAATTTCTGAACTTATACGAAGATATATCAAAACTAGTTTTACATGCGAAGATTATATATAGTACCAACCTGTCTTGGAGTGGGTTGACATAAAGCTTATTCATCAGTGTAGGGTAAGGATCCGGTATATAGAATTCACCTGCGGTTCGATCCGGTACACCGATTTCCCACAATGTTGGACCGTTTCTCGGCGGTTCATACACTAAAGGCCCTACATTCATCTCGCTACCTGCACACCCCAAAATAAATATAAGTATCCATATGTTTTCCAAAAGAGAGTTGAATTGAATATTTAGTGAACAGTGAGATCAAGCATGCTTCTCTAGGCTCTAGCTATGATCTAAAATGGGTTTATAATGGATAAGTGTAAATATATACCTGGCGTGATGGTAATGTTTTGCTCATACTTATAGTCTCCAATAAAACCAGACCCCCATGCGTAGAGACTATAATTGCCTGCCCTCACATTCTCTATTATGAATCTCCCTCTCCTGTCAGCTTTCGTCCAAAATTGATAACCCTTTTTGTCCCAAAAAGAAGAAAAAAATAATACACACTAACAATTAATTACAGTAGAAAGAATAATTTATACTACATTTGTATAGAGTATGAGTTTTATTAATTATTATCATACCTTTGATTCGGTTTGCCATGAACCAGCTTCACCAATTGGGGCCAAACCAACAAAAGCAAATTTTCCATATATCTTTAACCTTGACACGTAACTACAACATTGTATAATCCAAATCAAAATAAGATTAAAACAATGAATAACGTAAATATGTAAGAAAAAACAAAAATTGACAAAAATTCATGAGGGTTGTTTATTTACCTGTCTTTGATTAAGAATTGACCTTCGAGAGTTCCTCTTTGATGGCGAAGAGGATAATCTTCTGAAGTTATAAAATCATAAGGCCAGCTTTTGACTTCTGCAGCCATCTGCGACAATTAGTAACCATTTTATAGAAACATGAAATGAAAACATGTTAATATAAGGAACTATATATATAATCGTTCATGTGTTTTAAATGATATTAGAAAGTTAATAAGGAACCTGTCGTTTAGCATCTCTCCAGAGACGAAGAGTAGAATCTTTGGGAGAGACAGAGTTGAGATAAGCCAAGACAGGACCAAAAACTTTCTTCCATGGCTCTCCATTTCTATAATCCATTCTCATCTCTTTTCCCGCATAATGCGTGCTCGTAAACATCTACAAAAAACACAAATATTTTAGGGAAACAATGTTATTAACAATTTCAAAAGTATGTGTATCGTAATTAACAACTTAACGAAAGTCTTGAACAATGAGAATTAGCAATCAAAACCTAATTATTTATCAAGATTTGTAATTTAAGTTTTTTTGTTTTTTTAATGTATGATAAATGGACTCACGGAGAGTGTGATGGGTCCGGCATGAGAGGTGAGGTCTTGCTTGATGGGGCCACCAAGACGGAACTCATCGCTCGGAGTTATCATCCAAAACCCAACAGGTGGGTCTGATGAGATCCAACCATGCACATTGTTGTCTTTGTCTTCCATTGAGTACATATACTTATCATCCACCTGCGTCACACCAACATCATTCTCCCATATAAAATTAGTAGTTTCATAATTTGTGTTGTTTTAACAAAGATATAAAACCAAAACTATAGTGATGTAAATGCAATGTATCATTAGATATGGACTTATATATGGAGTATATTACAGGTATATATACCTCTCCTTTGAACATAGGGTTGCTTGGATTTGTCAAAAGAACAGCTTCTTTGTAAGCTAATGACTTAGAATTTTCTCGATCTGCCATCGATGGCATGCTTCTCTGCCGATCATCGGATATCGCCATGAAATCAAATCTGTCAAAAGTCACAAACAATTTCACTAAATGTACTAGTTTAAATTGGCATTGAAAATATAAATATAACTAGTGAAAAGCGTATAGTTACTTTTTTGGGTTGAGCTTGAAGACAATCCTGATTTGGTCCATGTCCACGTCGGGCCAACCTTCTAACCTCTCCAATATACCGTACATGTATAATCCGGACACACCACTTCGAATAATATATCTGTAGGAAAATTTTACATTCGATTATTTATTTACTTTGGAGGTCATAATTTTTAAATACACAAAATATCTATAAATTAACGATGATCTACGTACCTTTTATCTACATTTAGGGGGACCAAGGAGCCACGTCTAGAGATAGTCCACGTTCTTGTAAATGAAATTTCAATTTGTTCTTCGTTCTGAGTTATAATTTCAAATTTAGTTCCTTCTAATCTACGAAAAACACACAAATTAGAAAAAAAATAACTGTTAACTTTACATTTATAAATATCATCAGATACATCGAGTTTATTGTTTCATTATTATATGTTAAATATACTGAAAAAAGATTATTATTTAGAGTATAAAATTATATCATCATAGTATTGAAAATTTGAAATAAATATATATACGTCACGTTAAGCATAAAAAGTTATAAAATTGACTAGGAGATATATTACAAAATAAGACAAGGAGAGTCTGCAAAACTCACTTGTCAGTCTTCTGTTTCTTTTCCGGTTCATACCAGACTACGTCCCAATACCTATTTCCATAACAATACGCCAAAAGTTTTTGCAATTAGACGTTATTAAAAAGTTATGTGCCGTATGTAATTATGTTTGTCTTAATGTAACATGTTCCAAACATATAAAGAAGTTGTGTTACAAACTCGTATGTTAAAAGACTAAAAGAATCTTACCCGCGATCATCAATTTTGTCGTCCAACACATTATCGATACCATGGTATTTTATCCCAGTTATTAAGCCTTCTGGGTTCGAGAAAGTAACTTGGACAATACCATTATCAACTACCACCTTAAAACCAACAAAATTCTTATTATATTATGTATAATATATATATGGGGAAAAAATTGAATAATTCTTACCGTATCATGGCCAACTCTCCTTAGCTGAACTGTTAAGGCTGGTATGTTTTGTCCAGGCTTTGTGATGTTAAGTTTGTTTCTGTAATAGAAAAAGATTGTAGCAAAAGATAAATCAGTTAGACCAAATCCGAGAGAGAGTAGATATTTTTGGATTAGAATCTTTCATTATTTTATTTAAGTTTAAATAATATGAACCTAATTGTTAAATATAAATTTAAAAGTATTTAAAATAGCTTTAAAAAACACACTCGAGTTCTTAGCATTAAAATTACAAATTTATTGGTCCAATAGTTCTAATTAGAGTATATTATATGAAAACAAATTAATTTATTTTATTCGATTTTTTGAAATGGTTGCCTATATCCATGCAATCTAAGCAAGATAGTTTTTGGTCTACTATTCAGAGTCAAGGATCTGAAAACGAGTTATTTCATATTTGTTTGGGTTTAAAAACTTCAACATTAATACTGTAGCAGTTAAACCCAAACAAATATGAACGGTCAAATTAATTAGTTGAAGAGTGTTGAAGACGCAAAGAATAATTCCAAATGAAGGAACACAAAAATCCATCATGGTATTGAAAGGCATAAAGAACATAAAAGTACTATATAAATAAATTAAATAATTAATAATTTGTTAAAAGGAAAATATACCAAAAATATTTGTATTATGTGTGAGAGAACCGAGACGAAGACAAGTAGTTTAGAGAAAAAAGACAAGTAGGTTTTGAGCCGAAAGGTAAAAGTAACCCAATATTTTTCCAACGTTGTAATTAAGGATAAAATAAACGAAGATTGAAAGTTGAAACTTGAAAGATTAATAAACCAATTCCTTAAAACATTGTATTCTTCGTTTTTTGTTCTTTTTTCTTTTGTCGTTTAACGTTAATAGTAACTTTTTAACACATGTCTCGTGATGATCTTGGTTTCCAGATTCTCCTCTTAAGATATTTTACGTTATAAAATTTGTATGTGATGGTATATATATATATATATGTACGTGTGTTGTTAGATATAAATTCAAATTAAAAAAATTAGCCAAACATTGTCATTACCAACGAAACTTCAACTATGGTTTTGGTAAACCATTTGTCATATAGTCAAGGAAATCAAAACCATTTTCATAAAAAAAAAAAAAAAAAAAAAAATACCTTAACAAGTTAAAATGGAGATGGAATCAAGGAAACCTTAGCTTTTTCTTTTGTTTTTTGGTTATTGACCAAAATTAAAGCTAACCATTTACTTTAATCATACTTTCATCCTTAGTTTTTTTAATGGTTTAATTCATCTTAAGGCTTACAATTTTACAATTATACTCAGTGTATAGTTTCCTCAAGAACAGAAGAAAAAGACATGTGAAAAATTACAAAATAGTACACCAGATTCTGATGAAAAAAGTTAAGAACCTCTGATTGTTTGTTCCCTTTCAGTAAGTTTGACATGTGAACTTGGAAATTTAAAGCTTGTGAAATCAATTTTTGCGTTAAAAACAAAAATAAGGTAAAAAAACACTAATTAATGGGTAAAAACAACCCGACCCGACACAAAGAGAGATGGGTTAAAGAGAAAACATACTGTGATCTCTGTGAATGAACACTTTGAAGAAGAAGAAGAAGTTGTAGAAGAAAAACTTGAACAATGATCCGACCCGGCTTACTTGCCGGAGCTCCAACTTTCATCTCCACCACAATTCACTAAACTTCCGACAAAGAAACCAACCGTTAAGGTCGAGATACGTATATCAACACACCAATATACATAGACAAAGCAACCTTCTCTAAGGTTTAACTAAAAAATGCGTTTAATTAGAAGGAAAAAAATCTGCAACAAATGAAAAAACTATTCAAGTGTACCTTTAAGATTTTCTTCTGTGTTGGGTTTCTTGGGAAGATAAAATTTGGGGAATGCAGAAGAAGAAAGAAATCTTTTCCTATGAAGAAGGTAATCTCTCTCTTTGACAAAAAAGAAGAAGAAGAAGAAGGTAATCTCTATCTCTATCTTCTCTCTAAAATGCACTGATTATTCTTTTTTTAGTTCTTACAATAATCATAGGATTAGAATCTTAAGTAGCTTTATATATCTCACAGAATCTGCATTCAGATGTGTGGGGGACGTGTACATAGAATTCTGTGTCTGTATGTATATACAGAATATGTATATGTTGCATATATATCTAAATTTTTGGGCATACGTAATTGATCTAGACCATCTTAATGTTGCAGGTGTGACTTTTTGTTGCCTAACCTTTTCATCTTTAAAAAAATAATAAAATAAGGATAAAATATTAAATTAATAAAAGAGAAATATCATAAACTATTTTTCAACTAAACAAGTATTATAACTAGGTACCCTAATTATTTGCACAAAAAAAACTAGGTACTCTAACTAATACATTCATCATATAAATATATTAAAATGTAGACTTTTTTTTTGTCGAAATATTAAAATGTAGACTGTTTATCAATATTACGAGGCAAAAAAAACAACAGAAATTCGAAACGAGACTTTGCGGTAAGGAAATGGGAACATCGAACATGAATGAAAATCCGAATAGAATAGAAACTGAATAAGAGTTTTGTAATATAAGATTTGAAATAACTTATAAGTACCCTTATTACCACATAACATTTCATGACATTGGGGTAATAAATAATTTGAATATAATTTTTTTTATCCTAAATAGAATATGAGGAATATTCCTTCAAAAGAGGATTTAATTAGAACTTTGTCACAATTGGAAACACATTCCTATATGAAACGGAAATGTGTAGATGGAATCGAGACAGGACAGAACGTTTGTCCATCCTAAAGAACATTTACCAATAAACAAAAATCTACCTTCATATATATTCATGTCGAAGATTTTCAAGTTTAACCTTACCTCATTGTCCCATGCGCAAAAAGTTTCTGCTCCTTTTGTTGTCGTTTTATGATGTAATGAAACTTGTTGAACCTCTGCCTATAAATTCTTGTCAAGCTTCACATCAATGTTTTGGCATTTCATTAACTCACGATTACTGTAACGTCTAAAAGCTAACAAAAATCCGTTTGTGTATGGTATAAACTCTACATACTTGCATATTAACACAAAGTAAAAAAAGATAAAATTATTGCATTTACATATATACAATTGTATAAGACTGCCAAAATATACATCGGAAAGCTGTTTTTATTGACATCTAATGTAAATATCCAAGAAATGGCTGCCAAAACTACGTCAAATTTTTTTCTTTCAATATATAATAAATTTTGTCAATCGGTCATATCACAGAAAAAATTCGTCAATCGGTCAGAGTACGGTCAACTTTCCGTATCTTAGGCGAAGTACCAAGATTAAAATTGTAAAGAAAAGTAACAATTACCGAAATGGTACATAGATTTTCTCTTGCGACGACTTTTAAGAGAGACTCATCTATATAAATAACTAGAAAAATATTATACTGTTAAAGTCAGTGTAACCAAAACGATGACTTATGCACTGCCTGAACACCCATTCAAAAAAATAAATTAAAAGGGGGTCAAATTTCAACAAATATCCATATAACTAGATTTTTATCCGCGGTACACCGCGGGACTATATGTTTTTATACAAAAACAAAACATTTAATTGGTTTAGTAGATTAAAAATATATATAATGTAATATTTTTTTCTTTCTAAATATACAATTCTTATATATATATATATATTTAGTGTAAAATTACTATGTTTGATCATTACTGTTTAAAAATATAAAAACAATAACATACAGTTCATTAAGTTAAAATCTAAATTATAACAATAATTTAAATTTAAATTATATTTTTTTGTTAGTATTGTTTCTTTTGTATAGTGTTAAAGATAATATTATTGTATTTTGATTGTTATATTTAGGATTTCATCTGTGATATACCGTCTCGTATTACTATCGACCAAACCCGTCCTACCATTTAATCTCGTTCAGTGAAATTAAATATATCTAATGAATTTCACCCGTAGTATACCGTCTCGTATTACTTTCGATCCAAACCCGTCATACCATCTAACCCCGTTCAGTGAAATTAAATATTATTTTGTTATTTTTGTTTCAATAATATTTTAATTTAAAGATATATAATTCAAATCAATTTAAAAGATATATAATTCAACAGATATCGTAGAGTAGAAATCTCGGAAAATGTATGTTGACAGTAATTAGTTGATGAAAAAAATCTGGGATTATAGATGTGTGAATAAACCTATGTAGAATTTTTTGGAGAGATTTTTGGAAACGTTTGTTGAGCGCAATATAAAATATGGAAATTTTCAAATATGAATAATTAAAACTACTTAGATATCTTGAGAGATTTTTGGCAACTATTATTGAATATAATATCTTGTATTTAATCATTAAAAACAAATATTTAATGTCAGTGGCATACAATTGTAAATAAGTTCTTAGTAGAGGATTTATTTGTTAAAATGTCTGTAAAAATGTATATGTAGATTTATAAAGAATTATCTCTAGTCATTTATTGCCGAACTTGTAGGAAAATGGAGGGTAAACTTCTTTTTTTCTTCTTCTTCAAGTAAGTGCACACTTCTTTGGTCGATTTCAATTATACAACTTGAGAACTGTCGTCAATCATTCTAACAAAAAAAATCGACCAAATTTTGGATTTGATATTATGTTATGAACATAATCATGACACCAGTATATACTATTAAATTATAAATTTCAGTTCTACATACATTATATGTATTACTAGATCTATAAATTAGTATGAGTACAAGGATTTGGAAAAAAGGTTAACAAATCATATGATGGGTTAGTTCGTACACTATCATATTGGCCAAACAAAATGATGACATAATACCGAAATAACGATCTTAATTTGACTTCCACATTGAGATTTAAGACTGTATATCCAGACCCAAGAAGAATATTAAGAATACATTTTCCTAAGTATAGGCTATATAAAAATCGCATAATATATATGTTGACAAAAAAGTTCTATGGTAATTAGTTAATAATGAGATGATCTAACTCTACTACTTTTCAATTACTTTTCAATTACTTTTCGATAACTTTAAGTGATTTTGAGGCGTTACTGCAGTTGAAAGTTGAATGTTTCTAGCTTCCTTTTGCGAATAACTTTTCTTACACAAATTACAAATACAATTCTTGATTATATAAGTCATATACATATACAAGATACTTTTATCTACCATCTACACACGGATATAATCTCTAACCATTGGAAAAGTTCTTATAATACTATAACTATATATATCATACGTAGAAAAATATTTAAATCAAAAGAAATTGCCAAAACTAAAACTTAAATTAAAGACATCTCAACCATTTATAAAACAAATGATGGCGCATCAAGCCGACTGCCGACCCACTATATAAATACAACGATTCAAAATAGTTAAATAAACATAAGTACATAACAAACAAAGACACATTTAAATATTTGTGGCTGTAAGCAAATTAGAGATACTATAATAGTTACACGATACAAAAGATAATTAAAAAATGAAGATTAACATAAAAAGCGAAAAAGACATATGTACATTACATTATGGGTATTAATATAGTAATTACGGCAAAAATGCGTTACAACGTCGTGGTTTCGTTGGTGCATGACAAAAATTTCAAAGTAGGTTAGTTAGAATGGTGGAGAGACTATTTTATTTCCAATTTTCCTCTTTTGAAAAAAGAACAAATTCACATTTAATTTTCTTATTTCAAAAGTCAAATTTGGTTGAGTTCTTCTTTCCCCGTAACCGTAAGTTTTATGCTTTTTCAACGCATCGTAAGGTTAAAGTTGTTGAAACGCATATTTAGCTTTGAGTATGTAGTTTTATTTTTCCTTCTTCTCGTTAATGATATTCATATTAATATAGAGTTGGTTTGATATTGTTGAGCTAAGATTTTGATATTCATGGTTCTTATTCTGAGCGATTGCTTTTTTGATATATAGTAAAGCCTATCTAAACTGGTGATTCTTTTTTCATTTCAACTTTCACAAATCGCAATTTAGGGAAACTTATCCTACAAAAACTCTTTTATTTTCGTTTCTATAATAGAAATTTAAAAGATAAGATTCCTTCTTTTTCGTTCGTGTTTTTTTTGGTAAGTTGGTGAAACTTTCAAGAAGGACTTCTTTTCTGCTATAATTTCAAGAACCACAAATTTATGTTTCGTACAAGATTTTACCTAGATATTCGTCTACTGCTGTTTTAGTTAGCTTATATTCTACTAATTTCACATAAATAAAAGTGAATTATTCTAGTTATTTTGTATTGTGTTTCTTCTAAATTCGCTTGCGACTAACTCCGGTGAAGGATTAAAATAGATTGTGCTTCTAGAAAATTTATTAACGATATATAATTATAAAAGTGAAGAAGAAAAAGGACAAAGATTAGTCATGTAGATATCATTATTGAGGATTCACAAGACTTGCTTATGTCCCTTTTGCCCTTTACACATTTGTTTCTGTCTACTCTTGTAGATTCTCCACATAAATGATAACATGTGTTCTCTTGTTTCTGACATATTCTCTATTTCATTTAACATTTTTTGTTGTTGTTTCTCTGTTAATTAAGCTAATTAATAATTTGAGCGTCGGTTTCAAAAAACAACTTTTTTCTACGCATGTAAATATTGTAAACATGAATAATCAGGTTTTACAAACTTGCTAAACCTATACAAATGAAAACTTGAAAATTTGATGGAGTATGTATAGATATAATCTTCATTTTTGGTATTAAATTCAGGTTAATACTATATGCAATAAAACAAAACTACAAAAATGAAAAGTGAGTGGATCCGCAATAAAAAAAAACTAATTATTTACATACAAAAGTTATTTTGTCTCTTTGATCTCCAAAGAATCAAATTTAATCTGAAAAAAGATTTTTCTATAATCTGAAAAAGATCTAGACTTTTTCTTCTTCTAAACAGATATAAAGTATCTGGTAATGCCTAATCACAACAGTATGTTTCATAGTAGGCCTTTGGCCGGCCCGTGAGTCCAAGAAGAGGGTGTCTCCATTTGGACGATTTCTTTGTTGCGGTCCATAATTCATAAGCCGTATATTAGCATAGTTCATACTTACCCATAATTGGAATGGTATAAGTGCGGACTATTTTAGTTCCAAAAACATTTAGAAAATGTTGTGTACGAATAACTTTATTGGTTAACGCAATTCTGTATCCATATATAAGAGTTAATGTATAAAATATGGCAAATCGAAATTGTTAATGAATTCAAATATTGAACTCATGGCCAACAACCTTGGAACATTTAGTACAATTACAACCAGTGTTCAAGTTCCAAGGACTCAAATTTCAACCTTCAATTAAGTAAACTATGTAAGAACTCAGAAAATAAATGTAATTTTATGGAGTATTTGGAATTAAAAGCATCAAATGGATAATGATAAAAATGAGTTCTCTTTATGGTATGAAGTTCACGTGAAAGAGTACTAATCTCGAATGTATCTTAGTTCAGTAAACTGGTGAATCCGACAATAGTTTTGTAGCATAATATAATGACGAACGTAACATTTGTATGATAATGTTGCAAAAAATAGTTTTTCTCTTCTTCTTCTTTTTTTCAAATACCATTCAAACCTGCGAAATATAGACTTGGCCAAAAATATTATAGTACTACTTTTGTTTTCGTTGTATCGTTTTCATTGAATTTTCTTTTTCAACTCGTTTAATTACTGAATATTACTGTAATTACCGATCAAATTCATATATATTTCCAAAAAGATTAAATTAATTTTTTATTTTTATGAGAAAACCAAAACCTTTTTTAGAAGGATCAAAATGGGACATTGACGGCTGATGGTTGACATCTGGCAGGTAGATTTGTTTTTGTTTTTCTTTTTCTTTTTAGTTTCATTTTAAGGATAAACATTATCTTGTGTTGGAGACTCGAGATCTGATTGGTCGAAAGAAACCCACGTGGTCACCATGTTGTCATTTTAGGTCCCACCTAAACTCTTCGATAGCTTTAAGCCTTTAACAGTAGTGAATCTAGTGATACTAAACTTTACTAATTAGGATTTAGGAAGAACCTGAAGCGAATTCACTTAAAGCACTAGATTCAAAACTATGAAGCATAGAATAGTAATTTAATATCTGTAAGTGATAAACTTTCACATGCACTATAATAATAATAAATGATCATATTTTGGTAAAACTATGATCGAGATCCCTCAGAACTTAAATATTATAAATCCTTCTTTTGGAATCAAACTAGTGTTTCTTAGTTTATATGTAAGGCCACATTTTTTATCGAAAAAAAAAGTGAAATATATCTGAAATCTGATATGTACTTTAGAGATTTATACATTTTCACATGTATTGATCGTTTTTATATATTTGGCCAACCTATGATCGAAAGCTCAAAAACTGAATACATAAAAAAAAAAATATACATGAATCAAGAAACTTGATTTCTTGATTCTATCATTTTTTAACCTAATTTTATTTCATCGTACTTTTTTTTTTTTTTGACAATTCCCTTACTCTTAAATCTTAACTCATGTATCCTTAGAAGTTTTGCATTTTTTGGTCCGAAAAGCTTCTCCACTGGATCAGTTACCATTGGCCAAGTAAGTTTAGTATCCTCACCAACATCGAAAATCGAGATATTATTGATGCGTATTTCTTTTGAAAAGTCTCCTTTCAACAAAATTTAAGTTGTAAGGCTGAACATTATAGGTTGAAATAAAGAAATTGCTCAGGTGTACGAAATTTAAGCCGAGGACAAAGGAGCGTGCGAAAGCATCTCCTAATTGGTATCCTCAGGAACTGTTTCTGCTACTCTCACGTGTATGACTCTCACAAATTTGCATATTCCACCATATAATATACAATATATTATATATATATATATACTTACATAGTTTGATAGTTCAAACCAAATAGTTACAATATAGACGACTTGATATTAGTTGGAATTCGATGGCCATTATCATATTAATTGAAACTTTAAAACCAAACGTAAATCCATTTCTAGTTTGGTTTACTTGGAATCGACGGTACTAAAAAAAATTTGGTCTACAGATGTTGTAAGTCTCATATTGAAAACGGTAAGTCAAATAACCAAGTTATATTTTTATTAAGCATATATTGTCTGCGTAATGAGACTTAATTAGGTCATTTAGTTCATGTATAATACTGTACATAAAGTCAAGTAATTACTAGTACAGGGTAAATTAATTAAGTTCTAATTAACGAGTTTTGCTCATTCTCTTATATGCAAAAGTTCGCCTATATGGAAACTTGCAATAGATCTTAATATATTGGTAGAATGGAAATGTCCTCAACTCCTAATTTATGTGTGACACGTGTTAATAAAATCAATTTTGTATTTTGTTCTATTATAGAAAACTATCATCAGTTTTTAATATTCTCTAAAATCCATCTACCGTTTTCAAAGCTTTTTTCCCGTTATATATTTTACATAATTTTTTTGGGTAAAATGGAGATATCAAATAAAGGAAGTTTATTTGTAGTAGTATACATTTCTTCGGTTTCAGTTTTGATTCAGAAAGTTTATTTTTTCTATGTAAATACTTTATAATACTGTTCCTTCTGTCTCATGTGTTCTATGAACTATGTGTATACTGTATACATATTTTAGGTTATTAACTTGGTACGATTACTAATTAGCCCTCAAGCTGTATCGACCAACACAACGACTCAAATAGATAAAAACGAAATCCTTAATTTATTCCTCGAATACATTGTTGACTCTTACTTCCTTCTTATTTTTTTCTTTTCCTTTTCTCTCTCTCTATTCTCTTTCTCCTGATTCGTTCTTCTTCATCTTTCTTTGGCCTTGCGAAGATCTAGAAAAACCCTAGAACGCACCAAGATCTAAAGGAAGATCAAAATAGGGTTTAAATTAATGGGGAGAGGGAAGATTGTGATCCAGAAGATCGATGATTCCACGAGTAGACAAGTCACTTTCTCCAAAAGAAGAAAGGGTCTCATCAAGAAAGCTAAAGAACTTGCTATTCTCTGCGACGCCGAGGTCTGTCTCATCATTTTCTCCAACACTGACAAGCTCTATGACTTTGCCAGCTCCAGGTTTCTCTCTTCCTTTATTCAATTCTTAGATCTTTTAACATCTACATACCTATAGATCTACATCTATCTATGTATTTGTATATCTATAATAAATGGAACTATATATAGGTATGTACGTACTTATATAATATCATGTGTGGGTTCACTACAAGAATATAGGCTATTTCTCTAAGAGGGTTTGGATTAATTCAATGATTTGTGTTTGGTAGCGTGCATTTAGTCATTTGTAGTAGTATACATTTTTCTGCATCTTGTGGCGATAACGCTCTCTATATTTCTGTGTATATATACAAGGTGATAAATGTATGAGCTAAGGAAACTTAATTTTCAAAGGAAACTTAGTTTGAAAGGAGCTTAGGATGCCAAAGCAAAAGAAAACTAATTAAAGACGATGACTAGTGTAAAGATGAAAACACACACTAATTTGAAGTAGGCTCATGGCAGTGTGTGGACATGTGTGTCATTGGTTGTAAATTGTGTATGTGGCTGACAGTGTGTCTTTGCCAAATTTAGAAACATTTGAGTAGAGAAGATAGTAATTAAAGCTAAAAACAAGTATAACGTTGGAAAACTGAAAGAGTGATAAATGGGAGTGTATAAGATATCACTACAATCAATTGTGCATTTTTAAGGATATATCATACATTTGGAGATGATATATGTAAACTGATAAAAAAATTACCCATCTACTTGTATATAAGCATATAAATCTCAATATTTTGTATATATGAAACTACCCAAGAACGATAAGATGACTATGTATTTTAAACCATAAATGACTGCACAATTTATTATGACAAAATTTTGAAGTATTACATGAGAATTTTTTTTTTTCGTTTCAGATTTTCCAAATGTGAAGTATTCATATTTACTTTTGAAGATCAAATTTATCATGTGTAAAAGAATCTTATATATGTATAAATCATCGTGAATCCATTTCCTGACCTATATATATATATATATCATATTTTTCTTATGTGATAAAAATATAAAGCCTTCTTAATAATTTTAAAGATTGTGAAAAAAAATCAAGGAAGTGATGGATTTTGTTTTTCTTTTCATTAGAAAATAATTTTATTTTGCCACAAGGAAGCAAACATTATGAAATGCTTATAAGTTGAAATTCTTAAAATGAACAGTGTGAAATCTACTATTGAACGATTCAATACGGCTAAGATGGAGGAGCAAGAACTAATGAACCCTGCATCAGAAGTTAAGGTACGTATAACAGAAATCACGCAGCACATAAGAGGGGAAGGCAATTATTAGTTAATATCTTAATCATGTGTTTGTATTACTATGCTTGAGTTTGAGAGTTGATCGAGTTAGATTGTGTTGCGTGTTGTAGTTTTGGCAGAGAGAGGCTGAAACTCTAAGGCAAGAATTGCACTCATTGCAAGAAAATTATCGGTATGTATTTGTTCATAAACTACAAAACTATGAGTAATCATGTGTTTCTAACTCCAAAGTAAGAAGTACTGATCTTAATTGTATCCTTTTTGCTAAGAGTTGATCTTTTCTCACATGATTTCTAACTAAAACTTTTCTCTTTCTAATTATTTTTGTTTAAAACTGTTCAGCCAAAATTTGTGCATTTAACATAATAAGGTAACAAAATGGATGTTATGCGCCTAATATGTTTAAAACAATGTATATATACTTCATCGAGTCGATTAGAGAAAGCGGATTAATCCTAAAAAATTTGCACAATTGAGACTAACTTTAACTTTGCACTACCAGATTTAATAACCCCACACTCTATCATTTTTCTTTAAAAAAATTATTTCAAGAATGATAGATTTGGAACCAATTAGTTCATACCTAGTTTCAATGGTGTAATCTCATGAAGATTCATCCGTTCTCTTTAATCTACTCGATGAGATTAATTTTCTTTGAATTAAATTTTGTTATTTTTTGCTTTCAAGTATTTTCCGTTTAATCTACATTCTAGTACTATACTCCGGACCTCTAGCATTTTATTTCTAAAATTTTCTATGTAAACTTTTTCCTCCGGATTGTACAACCAATCACTTATGTGTTTAAGGGTAAGAAAAATATGTATATGTTGAAAACTCGACCATGATTGTTCTGTCGGACTGGTTCATTTCTGAAATTAGTCGAGCGGATTAAATTGGTTGTAGTTGGCCATGTCCGTTCTACATATATTAACTGCAGTAATGTTTTGTGATAAATCAGGCAACTAACGGGAGTGGAATTAAATGGTTTGAGCGTTAAGGAGTTACAAAACATAGAGAGTCAACTTGAAATGAGTTTACGTGGAATTCGTATGAAAAGGGTAATATATGAATGCTCTAGGCCTCTAGCTGGTTCGCATGATGCTTAAAAATTGATAATAGAGCATTGAAGTTTAAGCTAATTATTCTTTTCGAACCTTGCAGGAACAAATTTTGACCAATGAAATTAAAGAGCTAACCAGAAAGGTAAACTATATGATATAACACATGATTATTAAAAATCAGACTCGGATGTTGTTGTTTGTGTTTACATTGTAAACACACATAATTTGCAGATGTAAAATGCAAACGATATTTTTAGTTTCTTCTTCGGTTTGTGTTTGCATTTGCAATTTACAAAAAAATCTGTTCTTTGAGAAAAGATACTAAAGATGTTGTGTTTAAGTTTGAAACGCATTATTAATCAATGTTATCATTTCTAGTTTTCAGGTTCTTATAAGTGTTTTATCTTTTGCAGAGGAATCTTGTTCATCATGAAAACCTCGAATTGTCGAGAAAAGTACAAAGGATTCATCAAGAAAATGTCGAACTATACAAGAAGGTAAAATAGAAACACAAACTTCATTACTTCAAGTTGCAGCTAACAAATCCTTTAAATCAAATTAATCTCCTAGTTGAAACTAGACAAATCTCAATAATTAATTATTGAGATCGTACGTAGTTACAAAAGTGTGTTGTGGTAATGGTCTTGCATACAGGCTTATGGAACGTCGAACACAAATGGATTGGGACATCATGAGCTAGTAGATGCAGTTTATGAATCCCATGCACAGGTTAGGCTGCAGCTAAGCCAGCCTGAGCAGTCCCATTATAAGACATCTTCAAACAGCTAAGATCATATAAGAGATATATAACAAATTGTTCGTTCTTGATTATCTCAAAACCCTTTCAAATATATATACGTGCATATTATATATGAAGACTCGTTTGACTATGTCAATATATATGTTTTCATGCAGGAGTAAGTGTGAGTGTAATCATGTCGGAGAGCAAACCAAAGGTTTGATTTGTACGATATATACTTATATATGGTCTCAAGTGAAAGCAATGGAACAGCTTCTCGATTATATTCTTTTTAGCTTTCACATTTGGTTTTAAGTACATAATTAAGACATACATGAACTACATATATAATATATATTTTAACTAAAAAAATTGAGTGTGATATAGGTTGGTTTAGTATATAAGCTATACTTTACCTAAAGTAAAATCAGAGCTCACTTTTGTGTGTGTGTGTTTGTTTTTGTTAGTCATTGAGATTTTTAATAAAGGGAGATTCATTTGAGATGATTGCTTCTATAGTTTAGAGAAAATTTGCAAAACAAAAAGAGTATACTATATATTGTCGTTTCAGGTAAAACGATGCAAAAAGTCAGCCTAGAAATTAACGAAGTTACATGACCATGACCAACATATGAAAACTGCATTGTTTAACATATCTCTGAAAAGATTATGTTTTTGGTCGTATTAAAATAACAAAAACGAAGTAAAAAAAATCTCAGATGTGAAATCAAACTAAGAGGAGCTAGGAGAAGAAAAATAAACCCTAATTTCCTTGGGATGTAAATTTTCACCGGTCGTACAATATAGGATTTTATGTGATTCAAAATTTTAGTCCAAAAGTAGAGGGTTATAAGTTTCTCGGTTTGAATAAATTAATTTAGTGATTTTGATTTAGCGCTTAAATTTGATTGTAAACACAGTTCACTCTATTATATACTATTGTCCAATATTTTGCATACTGTAATCCACTTTTAACCTACAAAAATATTGATATAATTAGTCCGGTTTACTGCTAATTGAACAACCATTCAAAATTTGATTTGTTGTATAGACAATGAGTTATGCCTCATCAGAAATAATCACAACTTAAAATTATTCTAGTATGATGAAATATGTGTTCTGTTTTGTAAATATTATAGATACAACCTATAAATAGTTATACAAGTTACAACCAATGAGCATACCGAATAATTCACTTGACTTTAAAACAAACGTATCTTGAATTCAAAGATTAAAGATTGGTTGTAATAGTATATATGCACGAAGAACCAAGAATTGCTCAATTTTTAATTGATAGTGACATTTGAATAGAACGAAAAAGATTGAACACTAACTAAGCAATCTACCAAAATATTAAACCAAACCACATAATATCAAATATCTTAAATTATAAAATAGCCCCTATATTTCCTCTTTATCTCATAAAACACCCGTTTCTTCTTCTAATCTTAACTTCTTCTTCATCAATCACACATCATCTAAAAGAAAAACAACCTACGATAAAATTCAGAAACTTTTTCTCTGAGACACCAAAAAAGGAAGGTGACCCTCCTTCTCTAATCGATTGCTTAATCATTTCTGCCGTTGGATTGAATCGAAAAAGGGCGAATTATTTAAAAAGCTTCAGAATTTGAAATCGAAATCTGTGAGTACTGTTGTGTTTGTGGAAGAGAGAGTTTTGGGGTTTAATAATGGCGAAAGCTGGAGGGATCACGAACGCAGTAAACGTAGGAATCGCTGTTCAAGCAGATTGGGAGAATCGAGAATTTATCTCACATATCTCTCTTAATGTTCGTCGTCTCTTCGAATTCCTTGTTCAATTTGGTAAACCTCACTCTCTCACTTATTTCTCTGTGTTGGGTTTTGAATTCAATTGACTAATTTTGGAGTTTTCTCGATTTCGTATTTGCTAAATTTAGAAACTTTGTTTTAGAGTTTTTGTCAAAGTAAGGTTTTTGATGATTGGGAGATTTGATTTTGGTGGTTGGTTAGTGAAAAATTTCACCTTTTTAATTGTTGAGATGATCAGATTTCATTTGCATTTGTATGGTCTTAGATCCATGTGCTAAGAGAGATCTTTGTAATGATCTCTTTGATCTTCTCAGCTTCAATTCTAGCTGGTTTTAGACAATGTTGTGTGTGATGAAACTTTCTTTTATGAGCTAATTTGATTATCGAAGTCATTGATGTCTGTGAGTTTGTAATTTCTCTGTGTGTTTCAGAATCAACCACAAAGAGCAAGTTGGCTTCTTTGAATGAGAAGTTGGATCTGTTGGAACGTCGCTTGGAAATGCTGGAGGTGCAAGTAAGTACCGCGACAGCAAATCCTTCTCTGTTTGCGACGTGAAACACCGTAGACGATATCGAAATCGAAACCGAGCCTGATCCTTTGGCTTTAACAGAAGAAGTCTGTTGTTGAATGTGTACCATTGAATGATTCTTTCTTTCTTCACATAGCTGTGGTAGTAAGTAAACTAGTAGCTTAAAATATGAATCTATTCATAAATATGTGTATCTTTTTTCTGTCCATTAAGATCTCTTTTGAATGACAAGTCATTTCGTTGAACTCTTGAAGTTTTTGCTTTCTTCTGCTGTTGATTTATAAACTTTGCAGAGGTACCCTTTTCATCTTCTATGCATCGGATTTGTATATTCGTCTTTTCTCTTAAAGTGGAACACATGTAAAACGCTCTTGTTGCCCATTTTTTCTTTTTCATCAATGGAGGAAGAAAAAACCGAAAAAGCTCACATCTCTTTTCCTCCATTAGATTCTGTCTGCATTTGTGACTCACATTGTTTTTTTGAGTTCCACTCGGATTCATCGAGACCGACCTAATCGTCTCCACCCGTACGTACTATGAGATCACCCCACGGATGCCTACGATATCCAGGGGTCGCGGACCAACCATAGAACCAAGCCATTGTTGAAAATATTCTGTTTTACGTACCTAAACCACAAAGTTCTGTAGACTATGGATGATTGACCATTTTTAAAAAAATATTCTGAACTCAGTTTTTGTTTTGTCTGAATTGAGATTTGCTGTGTTGACCAAGCTTCCAAGCTTGAAGCTGCAAACAAGAGTGAGAACTGAGAAGTAAACAATGGTACTCTTATTGTCTGTTTTTCTTCCAAGAAGTTAGTTCAGAAGGAAGTAATTCTTCATTGCAACTTAAAACAGCTTTAGACATGAGTTTCCCAAGCCAAGCATGATAGAGTAGTCCCCTTGATCCGAGCCCTGAAAATACCCAGAAGTTGCAAAACTGACCAGCACCTATGAGCTGATTAACACATCCCAAGAGCGGCAGTGATCCATGGCTTGTGACAGGTGGCATTGCTCTCAAGCCCGCCCTTGCTCCCGCAAATTCCCACTTTTCTATGTCTGGATAAACTGCACTTGCTTTCGGAAGAAGCTCGTTGAGAGCTCTTGAAGCTTCCTCTGCTGGGACATCCGATGAATAATTTCTTGATTGCCATTCCCATGTGGATCCCATGTGCAGATTACGGGGTCCCTGAACCGCGAGCCACGCATCTGACAAGATCGAAGGTCCATCGTCCGGGTAACTTCCTCTGCATTACATAATTTAATAAAGAAAAGCTTTTGAACAGGAAAAAAAAACCACAAAGATAAGTAGCTGAGCTCAACATAGTAATGTGCGAGTATGCGACTACATCAACACATACTTTCTTTTTTTGGAAGGTCTCACACTAAAAAAAAACAGAGAAGAATTGTACAATTGAAAGAGGATGTAAAGTTGACATCAGAGTTGAAAAAGAATACTAGGAATGGATAACTATAGGCGCAAGGTCTCGCAATACCTGGCACTCTCGTGTAACTGCATATGAGTAATGACACCTCGGCATGTCCTTAAAGGGAGCTTTCCAGTAAGCCCTGGAAGAAAGTCTACCTTGGATCCAAGACATATTACTACTGCATCATATCCTCCTACATATAACAACACAAAAGCTGTTCATACTAAATTTCTGACCATGCGGATGAGAACCTCAGAGAAAAAGCATGGATACTATACTCTTGGATTGTTAACGGCTATCTAAATTGTGTTTACGGTCTCTAGATTTAAGTTTATCACATCAGTTTTCATGCCTGTGAAACTTGATCCAAAAGGACTAGTTGTGGTTGGAGGATGTTTCTATAAAGCTTACGCAAGTTCCAGAATTAAACAAAAATATAAGAATATAGTTCAAAATCATTCACCTTCAAGTTCAAGCACATCAGTTATAGACTTGTTCACCAAAGTTATGTTTTTCCTTCCCAGTGATGTTTTTGCTGAGCTCTGGCATGCTAGAAAGAGTGCCTAGAGAAGGGAGAAAAACTCGGTAAAGAAAAACGCAAAAGCTTGGTGCTAACATATTTGTGTTGTCTTAACCTGGAGATATCGGTGCGGATTAACATTCATAGCTCCTGGAAAATAGAAGGCGCAGTTCAAAGGCAGGTATAGATTGGGGACGAGATTTTGTGCACCATCTTTGTCAATAGTCTCTACTACACAACTAGCAAGACAGTTTCGAGCATTCTAATCGCATAAGTAATAAACAGTAAAACTACGGGTTTAGTTAATATTTCAAAGGTATCTAAGTCGAGTTCAAACTTACATCACTCATTAAATCTAAAGTCTTGGCATTTGTTGCTGGTCTCAAGATTCCCCTAAAGCAAGAAGAACTTGGTCAAACTAAAGTATCATTGAATGAACATTTCAAGTTATTAGTGTTATTGAGATTGGTACCTTCTTCGAACCATAAAATTTCCGAAACTCTCGCTAAAGTCTCTGTTCTCCGTAGATTGGTAACTAGAAGAAGCAGCTGTTTCAGCCACATTTAAGAGCTCTAAACATTCTCTCCAACACTCAGCACCATGCCAAAGTAGCTTTCCTACATAAAGTAAGAATCTTTATGAAACAATACAATAATCACCAAAGGGGACAATTTCTTCTACCTTTAGGAGAATAAGGATGGAGGAGTCCTCCAGAAACACCAGAAGCACCACCTCCTATGCCAACTTCATCATATACGTCAACACTTAATCTCAGCTCTTTTGGACTCTCCTGCAAAAACAACACATATTTTAAATTCAGAAGCAATTATCTCACAACAACACAAGAACAAAATCAAATTTAGAGATTTAACCTTAAGCAGGTGCCAGGCAACAGAGATTCCAGCAAAACCTGCACCAAGGATGGCGTACCTGGAGGAACAAGAAGAAACTCTAAAAATCACAGTGAGAAAGATAGAGAGAAACAAATGAAGAGAGCTAACCTAAGAGGAGGACGGTTGGGAAGAGAGAGAGACGCCGAAGAACAAGGGTGAAGAACAGCAGTGATCATGTCTACACGCCAATGCCTTTGGATTCCGGCAAATGCTTGTTTTGCCTGCGACGAGTTCGTTATATCGGATAACTCAGTTACCTACCACTACTGTAAAGGAACCTCTGATTCATCTAGAGGGTCTTCTTCTCAGGGACAAATATTGGTTTAGATCGGTACAAGAAAAATTCTACATGATTCTAAACCCGGTTGAGTACATTGGATTCGATAATCCGATGCGTATACTACACGTTAAAAAGTACATTGAATTTTGGTTTAGGCCTTTTCTCCAATTAGTTTATTTTCTGAGTCAGACAAGGCGTTACATTATTGTTCGCCTTTTTAGTTTTATTTTATCCATTTTCGCAAACGTTAAAACTTAAAGACACAACAAAATATATAAAACGGAGATATGATTGAGGGGCATATTTGTCATTTTCTTGTGATCGTTGATTTCGAAGTCGCTATAAGAGTATAAGTAGCAGCCTTGAAAAGTGTTGTTCATCTCTCGAAGTAAAACTTTTCTCTCAGTGATCGGATAAAATTCTCGGCGAAGAAGTGAAGTTTCCGGCGATCAGAGGTGAGTTTTCCGTTAGATCCTTATCCTAGTTGCTACTTGTGTGACTTCGTTGATTAATTTTGATCTGAATATCAAAAATCGGGTTTTAAGATTCTCCAGAGTCCTGATTTTTCTCATGCACATGATCTTCCAAAATTCATAGGGCTTATGCAATTGATTAGATAAGGATCATTTTAGGTCAAAATCTGGTAATCACGTATTGATTTACTTAGTTGTTTGCATTTTTTGATCGTTTTGAAAGGTGATATGGATAAGGAGAAGGATCATGAAGTGGAGTGGCTTGAAGCTCAGAAGATAGAAATAAGCGTTGACTTATTAGCTGCAGCGAAACAACACCTTTTGTTCCTTGAAACTGTTGATAGGAATCGATGGCTCTACGATGGTCCTGCGCTTGAAAAAGCCATCTACAGGTTAATAATATAAGTAGATTCTGTGTTTGCTTTTAGATCAGTGAATATTTCTAAGTGATTGTATGATTTTGGTGATGTTCAGGTACAATGCTTGTTGGCTTCCTTTGCTTGTTAAATACTCTGAGTCATCATCGGTTAGTGAAGGGTCTTTGGTCCCTCCTCTTGATTGTGAATGGATTTGGCATTGTCACAGGCTTAATCCGGTAAGTGAAAAACGGAATTATCGGTAGGAAAAACTTTGACTTTGTTGTTTGATGTTTGAGTGATTTCTTCATTGATGTTTATATCCAGGTGAGGTATAATTCTGACTGTGAGCAATTTTACGGGAGAGTTCTCGACAATTCTGGAGTTCTTTCTTCTGTTGATGGGAACTGCAAATTGAAAACTGAAGATTTGTGGAAAAGATTGTACCCTGATGAACCTTATGAGCTTGACTTGGATAACATAGACTTAGAGGACATCTCTGAGAAATCTTCAGCTCTTGAGAAATGCACCAAATATGATCTTGTTTCAGCTGTTAAGAGGCAGAGCCCATTTTACTACCAGGTTACTTTAAAATGATTGTTCTTCTCATCATCATAACCGGAAAATACGGAATTTTCTTCCTGATTCTGTTTCTGTGTGTTCGTTGCCACAGGTTTCGAGGTCCCATGTAAACAGTGACATTTTTCTACAAGAAGCTGTTGCTAGATATAAGGGGTTTCTCTATCTGATAAAGATGAACAGAGAAAGGTCTTTAAAAAGGTTTTGTGTTCCGACTTACGATGTTGACCTTATCTGGCACACACATCAGCTGCACCCAGTTTCTTACTGTGATGATATGGTGAAGCTCATTGGTAAAGTGTTGGAGCATGATGACACAGATTCTGACCGAGGCAAAGGTAAGAAGCTCGATACCGGTTTTTCTAAGACTACTGCACAATGGGAAGAGACATTCGGTACAAGGTACTGGAAAGCCGGTGCAATGCATAGAGGCAAGACACCTGTACCTGTCACAAATTCTCCTTATGCTTCTGATGTTTTGGTCAAAGACCCAACTGCAAAAGACGATTTCCAGAATTTAATCCAATTCCCAGAGGTGGAAGTTGTTGAGGTAGTTTTTTATCATTTTCTGTGGTTGTCTCTTCCATGTATTGAGTTTATTGCAGTTGTGTGATCCTTTTGTATCCTTCAGGTTCTCTTGGAGATTATCGGGGTTAGAAACTTACCAGATGGACATAAGGGAAAGGTCTCGGTTATGTTCAGTAAAACTCAGCCGGATTCTCTTTTCAATGCTGAACGTAGACTGACCATTTTATCCGAGGTTGGGGAAAAGCAAGTAGCTACTTTCCAGTGTGAACCTACAGGAGAGCTTGTTTTCAAACTTATTTCCTGTTCACCGTCTAAGATACCAGTTTCAAGAGAGCCTAAAAACTTGGGTTTTGCTTCTTTATCACTAAAGGAGTTTCTGTTTCCAGTTATTACTCAACTCTCTGTTGAGAAGTGGTTGGAGTTAACACCCAGTAAAGGTAGTCAAACAGATACGAAACCCATAAGCCTGCGAGTCGCTGTCTCGTTTACTCCACCAGTACGCAGTCCATCAGTCTTACACATGGTTCAATCAAGACCATCGTGCAAAGGCTCTTGCTTCTTTCCAATCATTGGAAAGTCCCGTCTTGCTAAAAGTTCAACACACATTGTTGATGAAACCCAAACAGAGGTGATCACACTTCAAATTAGGTATGACAATCTAAACAACATTCTCTTTCGAAAAATAAACGCATTTATTGATTCTGGTATGATAAAACTCAGACCAGTTATATATATGATTTTACTTTCTTACTTTGTCGTGTTTTAGGAACTCCGCTGATGGAGGAATACTTAAAGATGATCAGAGACAAGTTATGGGTGTGACAGACTCTGGTGAAACTCGCGTGCTTGCGGTTTATACTGGTAGTTTCTGGTCTTTGCTGGACTCGAAATGGTCACTTAAGCAAATAAACGCCTCCACTGCAGATAATCCGCTCTTTGAGATTTTGGGCCCTCGAGTGGTATATTCCACCATTTTATTCCAGTAAAAAGAGATGAATCTTCTTGTTTTGACAATGTAACCCAGTTCAATGATACAATGCTTTTTATTGGTTTGCAGGTGAAAATTTTCTCGGGGAGAAAGCTGGATTATGAACCAAAACACTGCGCAAACCTTAGAAGTGATCTAGATTTCATGACTCTTGTGGAATTTTCCAAGCAACATCCATATGGAAAAACTGTGGGATTGGTTGATATGAGATTTGGTTCCATTGAGGCAAGTCTGAAAGTTTGATTTAACCGGGAATGTTACTTCTTCTATATCTTGCCATGCTCATTTTGACTCTGATATTTGATATGCAGGCGAAAGAGAATTGGTTGCTTTTACCCGGAATCGTATCTGCTTTCATACTCCATACTGTTCTGAAGAAAGGAGGTTCTGAAGGCTTCAATGTCACAACCAAAGATATAAAAGAGGAAAGCAAACAGACTAAACTTGTTGCTGCGACAGAAAATAATGTGAATGCAAACTCTACGAATGTGGAGACCCAAACTGCTATTACAGCCCCTAAAAAAGGCAGCGGTTGCGGCGGTGGCTGTAGTGGTGAATGCGGAAACATGGTGAAAGCAGCTAATGCTAGCGGTTGCGGCAGTAGTTGTAGTGGAGAATGCGGAGACATGGTGAAATCAGCAGCAAATGCTAGCGGCTGCGGTAGTGGTTGTAGCGGTGAATGTGGAAATATGGTGAAAGCAGCTAACGCTAGTGGTGGTGGTTATGGGGCTAGATGCAAAGCAGCTAAAGCTAGCGGTTGCGGGGGTGGTTGCGGTGGTGGCTGCGGCGGTGGTTGCGGAGACATGGTGAAATCAGTAAATGCTAGCGGCTGTGGCGGTGGTTGTAACGGTGAATGCGGAAACATGGTGAAAGCAGCATAATCTGGTAGTTGTGGTGGTGACCTAGTAGAGAATGCGAAAATGTGGTGAACAGTAAGGTGCAAATGGAGGCGGTTGCGGTGAGGACGCCATCATGTGGCTTAATATCAAAACTGTAAATTACAAATAAAGTTGTACTTTGTTGTTTGTTTATGCAATGAATGGTTTGTTTCTGTTAATTGCCAAAGACTGTGAGGATCTGATCCGAATGACAATTTGGCATGAGCTAGAAAGTACCACACATACGATTCTCTTACAAGCTACGACTATCATGAAAACAGAAACAAAGAAGAAACATAAGACTTACGAGATTAGGTCTCAAGGCTGGCTCTACTTACTTGAGAATTCAACAATCATCAAGAAATCGTCCCTATACTTAGATGATTCCATAAACTAAGAAGAATATGTCATCCTAAAAGAACTCATTACCATTCCAAGACTCTGTATCACATGCCAAGATACAATCAGTCCATCTATGAGTGTTGCTATATGACAAAGAAATAATTGATTTTAGTGTGTCTCTTGCTCTTGCTTGTTTTTCTTTATTTTTTGTCCAAACAAATTTATTGATGTAAATGTTTGGATTTAAATTGGTAACAACTAACAACACCTTTGTTTTGGATTTTAATTGGTAATTTATTTTTTGTCACCGGTAATTTTTTTTAAATTCGGGATTTTAAACCTACAGATTCCTTTGAGTAAAGTGCTTTATATGAGAGCTGTAGTTACTCGACACGTGTCTTAATACATAGGATACCACACGTGATCTACGTATGATCGCATGTACACGATCTTTGACTTATCTTTCCTTTTATCCAATAAACACATGCTCTCTAGAGAGTGACGTTGTACATGTATACACTTGTCAGTTTTATTATCCGTCTTGCTTAAGCAGATTACTTAATCCTACGGCTATGGATAATTAGTTGTTAATTTGTTATTAGTTTAATTAAACTTTTAGTTAAAAAACGAATACAACAAAGGTGTGACCGGCATAAGCGGAAGCAGTGGGTCCAATTGTCGTCGCACTGCCCCGCAAAATCTGTTGCTCAAAGCAAAGGTTTTCTCTATTTGTTTATTTAGTTAAGTTTTTTTCTTTCTTTTTACTAAATATTACTCATTACGGATTTATAAGTTTATAATAATCTCTTCACGAGTGTAATGATTTTGTTAGTGATCACTGATCATCGGTCATCTTTTGTAATCATCTTGAATTATTATGATGCTGATTCATTTTGATTTTGCTATGTTCTTTTTTCAAGGTTCGTATATTTTGGCTTTTCAGTTAAAGATTTTCTTAAAAAAAGTTTTGTTAAATACACTTAAATAAAGATTTACAATTAGCACTTAATTTCAATAGAAATTTGAAAGTACCATATTTCAATGCAAATTATACAAACTTACTCTTTTTAGTTATTAATAAGAATATAAGATTACATAATCTCAACCAGAGATACAATCACATTTTATAAAGTTTATTCGTTGATTTATTATGACTTCTAATGTTTTTTCGCAGCTATTCTTATTTACGAACAGAAAAATCCCTTACCAACTTACTATAATACTTAAATGGCAAAATCGTAGTCCTTAAATTTAGCTATAACGGGATGAAAAAGTCATGCGTAGCTTAGCTTTTTGTTGGCCACGTCTTTCTTTAAAGCATAATGTGTAAAAGATATGATTGTGAAAGTTCACACTATATTGTGCAATGTGTAAGATCATTATATACTAATTAATTTACAGCAAATGAAAGAAAAATGCATGGAATCTTCTTACTCTTTTACCTGCGATCATTTATGTGCATAGATCATTTGGGTTTTGGTATGTTTTATAATCTAAATATCTGATAACCATCGATAACATACAAGCATCGGCAATTCAACATCCATAAGTTTCTTGATTGTCGTCATGCCGTCCAGATTGATTTTAGTAGACGATCATTTCTTACGTTGACTCTCTGCTAACTTACCTACTTGATAAAAACTACACAACATATACATCATAAGTAAATTTAGAGAGGATCTAGCATCTCTTTTATTTAGAAAGCAATGAAACTCTAGCATATATAAACCAAACTCATGATGGTATGTATAGTGGTTAAATAATTTATCATGGCTGTGGAGAACTAAAGTTCAAATTTCAATTATGACGTGAATGTTTTAAACCATGAAAATAGGGTAAATTTAATATCTATAATGTTTAACCATAATGTTTTAATCCAACATTATAAACCAAACCATACCATAATGTTTTAAACCAACATTATAATCCAACATTATATGTTTTAAACCAAACCATAATGTTTTAATCCAACATTATAAATGTTGTGAAAATTAGCTTAGGATTTGGTCAGGAATCTCCAAGAATCAAAAAATAATTGTATAAATTTGATTGGTAATATTTCGTAATTGCATAATGACTCTATTTGTATAATAAAATTTTGCAGAATGAAAAGTTGTAAAATAAAAATTTGTGTCGATTAGATACATTTGCAAAAATGCGGAATAAGATTTTATATCATAAACAAGTATATATCTACATATTTGTATAATGAATTGTTACTAGTGTTTTTAGGTGAAAACACAAATTTTCTATTTTGTTAAATGTTATGCAAATATTTTTGACTGATAATTTTTTTGTATAATTACGTTAGAAAATGTCATTCCGCTATTATTATGCATATTACCAATAAAATCAACTGTGTAACAACTAGGGGTGTCAAAATGGGTCAAAATTCATGGGTCAACTCAACTCAACTCAACCCATGAACCCTAATGGGTTGAAATTTTTGACTCAAATGAGTTGATGGGTCAAATGAGTTGATGAGTCAATTGGTTTGATGAGTAAAATGAGTTGGGTTGTAATGGGTTAATGGTTTTAGTGGTTTACCCAATTAACCCATCAAATTTTGTAAAATTGAATTAAACCAACTAAAATTTCTAAACCAATATTTAACCAACACATCTAAACCAATTTAATAAAATCATCCCCAAATTTACAAAATCAATCGTTTCTCGACCTCCACTTCGACCTATACTCTCCACCGGTCTCATCCACATCGGAGACTGACAAGACGACGAAGACTGCTTCAATTGAAGACGACGATGATGATGTGCTTGTAGTGGGTCAAAAGGGTGAGGTATGTTTCCACTGGACCCTTCTCATTTCTAACTACTTTTTCGTTTTCTTCATTCGAATTGGCGTGAAAGTTCAGATTCTGTATGCGTTAGTGTTGTTTAGCTCTTAATCATGTTCAGGATCTAACTTAAGTGATGGTAGAAGCGTATTCAATGTTGCTCTAGAGTTCTGAAGCTTGTTTATATGGTTAATTTTCACTTTATTTGAATGGCTCTACCTTTAATAGACTAGTCTTCTTCTAGTTTGTGGTACTTGAGCGATGAAGTTTGAGTTCTGGGATTAGTTACTTCTGATAGTTTTGATGTGATTGCCAAATTGTTATGTGTTTGTTTCGGTAAAGGGTTTAAGCTGAAAGAAGATATATGCTTGCCGTATTGTCATATCCTTCTCTTTGTTTTGATGTGAGCTAACAAAAATCGTATTTAGTCATATGCTTGTCGTATTGTCCAAAACAGTCTTCTTTTCTCTTTGTTTTATTGATTCTTTGACTGTGTCTATGTGATTAATTCTTGTATTTGGCTAATAACAGGTTTTATTAAGCAATCTCTAACTTGGCCTTATTTCTATGTATAGTTATTTGCAGCTGATCTTTTACAAAAAATGGACAATGAAGACGAATGTACTTATGGTGGTGAAGGTGGGCAAACATCAGCAGATACATCACAATCTAAAAGTTTAGTAAGTGCTTCTCGTTTTAAAAGAAGTAGAACATCAGATATGTGGGATTACTTTACACTAGAAGATGAGAATAACCTCGTGATTTTCCCGCCAAAAAAACGTAACCTCGTGATTTTCCCGCCAAAAAAACATGACCCCGTGATTTTCCCGTCACAAAACGTAACCTCGTAATTTTACCGTCTAAAAATGTAAACTCGTAAAAATTTCTGAATCAATAAATATCTCAAATTTAATAATAATGAATTAATGATGATGATAATTATTTATTATTGTTTTATAATAATAATTAATTAAATTATTATTTAAATGGTTAACCCATTTAACAACTCAACCCATCAAATGAAATGAGTTATGGGTTAGACCCAACTCATTTAACAAAATGAGTTGGGTCAACCCATAACTCATTTAATCATAAACTCATTTGATTATGAGTTGGGTTGGGTTGGGTTACCCATTTTGACACCCCTAGTAACAACAGAATGAATTTTGTTTATAGAGACAAAAAAACATGAAGTAATGAACATTAAAAAAAATCTTAGTAATATAATGGGTTCTCTAATATAATCTAACCTTCGAGTGAGAAAAAAATGAACATAAAAAAAAGAAACAAGAACAATAAAAAGAGTGGGAGACAAGAGGGTGATAAATGGTATAGCTACGGGACGGTGACGTATGATGTGAAAGAAAGGAAGAGCGCGGGTGATGATGGAATTAGGTGACAGGCATGTGAACAACAGTGAAGCTGCAAAGCCTGATTTGGTTGTTTCCCTTCTCTTTAAGCGTGCTTCCAACGTGTCTCTTTGATCATGACCTTCTTCTTCAAATATACAACTCTTCACTTCTATTTTCATTTGCTCTCATTTTCACATTGATTGTGTTCTTAGAATTTTGTTCCTCGTGCAATCTCCTCACTAGTTTAACTAAATAATTATACATTGATTTTTGTTGTGAGTCTACTTAAATTATGGTATCTATTATTGTACATTTCATAACTATACCACACCAAAAGTAGAGCATATTAAGCAGCCGGCAAAACAAAGTTCAATTGCTGCTTTCTTGTCTCTCTCGTATCATCACTCTCCTTTGCTAATTGCTCTCAGCCCATAATTATAAACGAGTAGAAGAATATTTAACACTCTTTTTCGTAAATTTTCATTTTTTACCACTTGTTAAATGCTCTGTCTTACTTTTTTTTTATCCATTGTAATTTTCATTGGCGGTATGCATATTTTTAGACAGACAAAATTTAAACCGATACGTGGTCCCATAACTATTGAAACTCTGATTATAATGGAAAACATATTAAATTTATAGGTATTTTAGACCACTCAGCCTCTTAAATATTGGATGGTCCCATTTCTATCTAAATCATTTTAACAACAACAAAAGAAAATATACCATAAAACAATCTGATTTGATTTTACTTATTGCTAAAACCATATAATAATTTTAATAAAATATAATAAACACACGCATGTTATTTGTGGACCTACAAAATAAAATAAAAAGAATAACAGAGACAAAAAAAAGTCATTTCAAATATATAAATCAAATTAAAATTAATAATATTTTCATGTTTTTTTAAGCTTCCTTACAAAACAGAAACCTGAAACCATGTTACCTATAACAACGACATGTATTTATTATTATTTCTCCATTAGATCTAACGACTCAGAATCACTCTCACTTACTCATTCTCAACCGTCAGATCTAACTACAGTACTCCACACCACATACGAACAAACCTAATCTATCCTTAATACCCTTACTTTTGTAGTTTATTACTAAATTTACCACTCCTTCCATGTTTTTGTTTCTCTCTTCTTCTTGATTGTTGCGCTTTTGTTAGCTTTCTCTGGTTCATTTTCCATGGACGGACCTTGACCTCTCTGCTTCCCTTCGTGCATTTTCTCTCTCTCACTATCCTCTCTCTTTCTAGTGTTTGTTTGATCCTCTGCGTACTCTGTTCTTCTTCTCTCTTCAGGTACTAGTTTCAATTTCTCTAAAAGGAACTATTGAAACCTCCTTCTCTAGTTTCAATTTTCAATCTGGGTTTGTTTGTTTGGTTCTTGTAGCTTCTTTGGATTCATTATCATTTGGGTTTAGTTTATTTTTCTCGTAAGTAAGTGATTTAGTTGTGATTCTGAATTTTAGGGAAATGCTGAAGAAGTTAGAGTAAGAAATTTTTGGTTTTTGAATGGAAAGTGATTGATTTTGGGGAAGATGAGTTCTGGGAACGATAAGGTTGAATTCTGGCTATGAAACCTAGGTTAAAGTTTCTAACTTTATCTTACTTGTTAAGCAAATCTAACCCAATTCTCATCTGAAACCCTAATTTTTCTGGGTTCTTCTTAAAATTGAGAATTTTGTTCATGCATCTATAGAAAGTGAAGATTTTTATGTAATTAGATTGATTTTGGGTTGTTCTTCTTGTTGTTGTGATGCTAAGCAGATAAAACAAGTCCTGCATATTGAAGATCTGATGTCTTATCGATTGCTAAGTGTGGATAAGGATGAACTGGTTACGTCACCTTGTTTGAAAGAACGTAACTACTTGGGTCTCTCTGATTGTTCCTCTGTTGATAGCTCAACTATTCCCAATGTTGTTGGGAAGAGCAATCTCAATTTCAAAGCTACTGAACTGAGGCTAGGTCTTCCTGAGTCTCAATCTCCTGAGAGAGAGACTGATTTCGGTTTGCTGAGTCCGAGAACACCCGATGAGAAGCTTCTCTTCCCGTTGCTACCTTCTAAAGACAATGGTTCTGCTACTACAGGGCATAAGAATGTTGTTTCTGGTAACAAGAGAGGATTTGCTGACACTTGGGATGAGTTTTCGGGTGTGAAAGGATCTGTTAGACCTGGAGGAGGAATCAACATGATGTTGTCGCCGAAAGTTAAGGATGTCTCGAAGAGTATTCAAGAAGAAAGATCTCATGCTAAGGGTGGCTTGAACAATGCACCAGCTGCCAAGTGTGTATTATATGATGATTTGTTTATGAGTTTGTTTATGAGTTTGTTTATGAGTCAAGAACGAATCTTGTGGTAATCTGTGTCTATTGTTTTGCAGGGCACAGGTTGTTGGTTGGCCTCCAATCAGATCATACCGGAAGAATACAATGGCTTCTTCTACTTCGAAGAACACTGATGAGGTTGATGGGAAACCTGGTCTTGGTGTTCTGTTTGTGAAGGTGAGCATGGATGGTGCTCCGTATCTGAGAAAGGTCGACTTGAGAACTTACACTTCCTATCAACAGTTGTCTTCTGCACTTGAGAAAATGTTCAGCTGCTTCACCCTTGGTGAGAATTTACTATGTATTTAAGCTAATCATTGATTCTACTGTAAAACAGAATGAACCAAAGAACAGTGATTTCGATTCTTGTTTGTGATCTCAGGTCAATGTGGTCTTCATGGTGCTCAAGGGAGGGAAAGAATGAGCGAGATTAAACTGAAGGATCTTCTTCATGGATCAGAATTTGTGCTTACTTATGAAGATAAAGACGGTGATTGGATGCTTGTTGGCGATGTTCCATGGGAGTAAGCTTCTTTTGGAACTCTCAGCTTTAATAACTGTGGTTTTGTTTCCGTTCAAAAGTTGAATCCTTGTTAAAACCTATTTGCAGGATATTTACTGAAACATGCCAGAAACTGAAGATCATGAAGGGTTCTGATTCTATTGGCTTAGGTAAGTTTTCCAACATCTTTCCCCCTAATCTGAATACAAACTCAATGGCTCATTTCATTGTTGATTTATTCTGTGGCAGCTCCAGGTGCAGTGGAGAAATCGAAGAACAAAGAGCGGGTTTGAAACGAAGATGCTCAAGACAAAAAAAAAACACTATGCACAGTTCCAATGTTTAAGTTTTATTTACTGATGTGTTTGAAAACTCTTTAGTCTTTTTACTAATTTGTGTTGTAAGACTTTGGATTCTCTTATTTGTGTGTGCTTGTTCAAAACAAATACATTCTTATGTGTGTGTTTCTACTTTGACCTTCAAGATATTTCGTCTCTACGCAAAATCTTGATTTGTTTATTGTTAGCACTTAGTACCAAAGTCTATAAGTGATAATTACGATAAAGAACCTTTAACCACACAAAGTGGAATCTCAAATGATGGTTATTATCTTTAAAACATGAAAGTGTGTAAATCTGGATAAGCTTTAGACTAATCGCAATAGTGTCTTCTACAATATTCTTACAGATTAAATACTAGAAGAACAAAAAAAAAATGTAACTACATATATATATTTTTTTTGTTTTCGATTTTTTTGTAACATACATATAATAACGTATAAAGAAGACTGGTGAGTAGGAAGAGTAGATAAATAAACCTCACCTTACCGAAATAGAGGGCATATCAAATACATGTGGAGCAAGAGTGGATGAGATAGAGAGAAAGGAGAACATTTATGTAGTGAGCAAAATAGAGTTTGACAAATTTATAGTCTCATACTTCTAATAGAGGTAGATGCTAACATAGCTACCCAAACGAAGGAAAGATAATAAAAGAATGTGACGCATAAAAATTTGAATTTTAGCAAACTTCTTTTGAGAATTGTGAGCTCTGTTAACTCGTATTTGTAAATTTTTTTTTTACTAACATCTAATTTTATTTATCTTTGAGCTCCAAATTTATCCACACTATTTTATTTTATAGTAAAGTTTCATAAACTAAAACCAAGATTTATTTTTGTATTTGCAATTTATGTGTTTTATTTTTCTGATATATAAAATACAATACATGTATTGCTACAAAATATATATAGTTCTCACTTTATATGAAGTTAATTTTTTTTCTTAAATGTTAGTATTCATATTCTAATTCCCTCTTCCCTACATCTAAAAGAGTATTAATTTTCTTTAGATATTCGACATCAGCTGTCAAATTAGTCTTATCAAATGGGACTCAGTGATTTGCACAAATGTAGCACTTCTAAATGAGTTTGTGGTTAGTGCACTTCATCGTTGACTTTATTTTCAAATTTGATTGTTTTGCTATTCGTAAGAACAATTATATCAGTCACAGTCATATGTCTTGTTAATGCTTTTCTTTCATATGAACCACTAATTCTTTTTTTCATTGATCAAATTAATTTTAGAGAAGCTTATGATATTTGACTTTGGTAATAATACCAATACTCAAAGAGAGTAGCGAGGCCTAAACGTTAACATATTATTTATTCATTTTTATTTTATTTTTCATAATTTTATATCAAAACATTGGTTATAAAATATATAAAGTTATAAATGTCATCTATTTGAATTTATTATATATATTCACACTTGGTTTATATGAAAACTAGAATAGTTCAGTCCTAAAAACATTTTAACAAAAAAAAACTAAATTTTTTGAAAATAGTTAATTCATAATTTACAATTTTAGTAATCAAGTATTTTTTATTTTATTTTTGATTAATGTTTTTGACTTACTGAAAATTATGTTTTGTATAAAACAAATCAGACACTTAAGCGGCTAATTTTACTTAAAATTGGGCATTCGAAGGTTCATGAACTCCTAAGCGGGTGTCTAGTCGCCGCCTAAACCGATTTATTGAACATTGAATGCTACAATGAAACTCAAAAAATCATTTTTACATAAACTAGACTTATATTTTTGTAGCTTTTATTAGTAGTGTTGTTGTGGATCACCATCCAAACTAAAACCGGTACAATACAAGTAATAAACAGGAAATATATATACTTGATTTCATATTTTCATACTAACACAAAGACATGTTACTCAAATTCCACTGTAGAAAAACTTATTATCTTCTTACTCAAATTCTACTGCTTTGTTCTCCGCCGTTGCACATTTATCTCTACATGAGTGGACAACGTTGGATTTGTATGGTTGAGTTATTAGGTTTATTGGAGGCTACTTTCATAGAGAAATGAGAACACCGATCTTCTCAATCAGTACTATTGTGAATCAAGAATGCTAGATAACGATTTCATATTAGAAAGTTTAAAGGGTATAAAATACTTTATGGTAACTAATAGAACAATGATAGAGAAGTTTGAGGTACCGATAGATGGTTATGCACTTAAATTTAACAAAATATATATAATTTGGTATTAAAATTATGTTTTTGAAAGTTTTGGTTTATAAAAAAATTTCGTTTGTGATATGTAGCTATATAAATATTGTATATATAAATTAATCGGGTGGACTTTCCAAATATCACGTAATTAACTGAAATTTTATTTTACTATCCTGATAAATAATCCATACTTTTTTTTCCGTCAAAATAATACATAGTTATGACTTATTATATTAAATAAATAATTAATGGACCACAACATAGAAATCTAATCGCCTTAACTAATATATAATCATGGATCGGTCCACAGACAGATCATATGGCTGTGTCTCCCAAAACCTTTCTTCTACTTAAGCTATGTGTTTCAGTCAAATTATTCTTATTATATACACTCCAACAAACCACTATCTTCTAATTTCTAATCCTCCTTTACTCATTGTACTCATTCTTTTAAGCATACCCATTAAAAAGAAAACATATTTTTTCTTCTAGTTTGTTCATTTCCTCCAATTAATATTCATATGTTTAAGATTGATATATACAATTTTGTTTGAAGACAGAAGAATAAGATATTAGATACGAAATGATTAACTATATTATCTAAATATTTGGTTTGACTATAGTCTATGTCTTTTTGTCTACAATTCACATATACATGTTTTTATTCGTATTTAAATTTGTTGCTCACTATCACTACAAACTAATAATTATGATTTTTATTTATTTATTAAAATTTAGGGATTTAAAATATTCTAAATTGTGTGAATAATGCATTGATTCTGCAAATGGTGGAATACGATGACTAACTAAGTTATTAGACATCCGATAACTCCATCTCATACTACATGTATATTAAGTTTTTAACAAATATAAGAGAAGGAAGTTATTAACAAATATAATTTTTGTAGGGGTACATATTTGGTGTGGCTAAAATTCATTTAAAAAAAAAATAGAATCCAGCTAATTTATATCCATAACTTTTTATTAAACAATTTTCAAATCTCATTGAAAGGTCAACAGATAGATGACTTCATTGGCAAGTCGTTCGAAATTGTAACTTCATCATGTACATAACTCTATATCAAATCCTTTCACTAACTCATGCTAAAAAATGAGATTGAATAACACATTTGATCATCTCTTCAGGTTACTGAATACATCTTAAAAATATTCTGCAACATTTGCTATGATTTCCTTACATAAAATAAAATAAAAACATTTGCTATGACTATTTAATAAGTAATAGAGTATTAGGAGAAATATTCCCAACACTATTTTTGGTTATTATCAAAACAGAATAACTTTGGGTGGGTCTTTATATACCTTAATGACGAACCAGCTGATCATAAAACGAAGCCTTATTGAATGAGGTTCCTGGCCATTGGTAAAGAAGTTCAAAATTTTGGATTAGTATTGGTGGCGCCATTATATAAAAGTAAAACCGGGAAAATATTGGATTATTTGGTTCATCTGCTAAGCACGAATTGATAATCTCCTAAGGAGGAATTGAGAAGTTTGTTTCAAAATGTTAATAGAGCTTCCTAAATATCTTAGACTACGCACTAGCATAATGCTAAGCCTGCCATAAGGCAAATGATCAACCTTCAGAGTTCAGAGATATATTATGAATCTCATCATCGATATTCAATAGACAGACAGAGTTTTCATATTTTACTTGAGTAATTGCATTTTAACTGTTGCACCTAAGTATGATTATTCACACAAAATTTAAAGCGTCGAGCACAACAATGCAATAATTTACTACCTCCACAAATACTTTGCTTGCATGAAATATGACAATAAAACGTTTGGTATTTTTAAAACGCAAGAAACCATACTAGCATAATAGTAGTCAAAGTGTGATTAGTCTATGAAAGTAGCTTAAGACTACACCAATAATATGTGTCTGGTCCTATAACATACTACAAAATAGCCAAACACGTAGGTATGCATGCAAATGTACGTTAAAAGCTGTAACAAAAACAGACAAACAAACAAAAAAAAAAGTTTGGCGAAAAAAGGTGATAGGTATCAATAACTAGTTGAGATGGGATAGAGATAAATTTTAAAAAATGGACCGACCTATTACAAACAATTTAATAAAAGTAACACAAGAGTACAGAGACTAAAACAGTAGCTATGGTTTTCTTTTGGCGTCTCTGTAATAAATTGGTTTCTGGGGATCTTCGTCCTATCTCCCATGCCATTCACTATCAATACATTTATTGATGCCTTCATTATCATCTTTCTTTTGTTTTTTTGCCGATCACTTTATTTTTTTAACTCGTACCATATTCTATAGCATTGATCCTCTTGTAGTCGTAGGTCGACTTTTGTTTTTATTTGATAGTAACACTTATGTCCTTGGTGATATGTATTTTTCAGAAATGCTTTTTCGATTTATTTAAATGTGTACCCTTTTGTCGACCAAAAAAACAAATGTGTACCCTATCTTTAGTGTTTACTTTGTAGTTTGTACAAAAATACGTTTTTATGTTCGAGCAAGTTTACTTTTGACAAAGAAATGTTATTATAATAATAATAATAATATATTGAAATATCAAAATTTTGTGTGTAAATTTATTTAATTATTTGAAAATTTCAAAAATTTCCAAAACAATACGAGTAGCTTTGCTTAAATATATCTAAAAATACACAAAATAACTAAAATATCCAAAAAAATCCTAATATTTTCTATATATAAGTATAAATATAACTAATATATACTTATATTTGAGATATGTTCGAATTTTTTGGATTTTAAAGTTTAGAACCGTTCGGGTATTTTAAAAGTTTGGTTTCGAGTTTGGATCGGATTTTTCGGATCGGGTTTTTTGGATCGGGTTCGGGTATTATGCACTGGCCTAGATAAAAGAAAGAAACCATTCATCACCTATAACATTTTTACTGCATCCACCGTTATTATCAGTATACGAACATTACCTCAGTTTCAGCATTATAGCTTAGCAATAAATAGCTGAAGAAATGTAGTTGGTATTATTGTTATAGCTTAGCTAGTGGTGGCAACATGTTTATTTTCTATTCACCAGGTGATGATGGCTTATCGGATCAAGTCTTGATTCGAACATTAAATGTTTTACATGGATCGATATATAAACAAGTTAAAATTGGCTCACATCCATAGATCGATCCCATAATCTATGCGTTTATACATTCACTGCACTGTATTAATTTAACCCAATCATATTTGCTCATCTACTACATTAAATTCTGTCAAAGTTTCAATAGTGTGTTACACAATAACGGTCAAACAACAAATGATTCTCCAATAACAACTATTTAGACAGTCAAAAATTTTAGCGTGAGACTAGACGGATCGATAGGGCATAATAGCATATATGTATAGCCCATACATTAATAACTAGACATTATTACAAAAATTTCGGTGCTAAACAAGTTTTTTTTTAATGGACCCTTTTATTAGATTACTTTAAATAAACCGATGTTAAAAATCTTGTTTACAAAAGTAATAAAATGCGGTTGGATATGAACATTTCGTGCTAAATAATCTGTTTTAACATTTTAACTTCAAAAAAATAAAAATAAATATAAAAATCAAACACATCCTTGTCTTCATGAATCGCCTCTAAATACGTAGCAAAGATTGGTCACTTTGTTGGAAAAGACACCACTTTTATCAAGTCTGAGGAATCTGTAAAGAACGTTACTTCTTGTTTGTCTTGACCAATCATACATCTTATTGTTCATACGAGTGAACGAGTGCTTCCACTTATGTAAATAGACATGTGAGACTTCTTCGTAGGTTGACATCACCTATAGTTGGATATTTTCTTGTTGGTAAGTTTTTAGATAGCCAAAATACTATTAAACATTCATAAGCAAGTGAAAATATTTATTTGAACGATTTAACTAAAATGTTGTTATGTATTTATACAAACATATATATTTTTTTATACATATACATGTTATTTTACTAAATAACGTTTTTGTCCAAAGTTTTTTTTACTGAATAACGTGTAATCAAATAAAATAATAAAAGAACAAGGGATCTCTTCTTGATAAAATATTTTGATTTCATATAAAAGTAGGTGATATCTATAAAATAAATTTACAAAATGTTTTAGTTTGTGAATGAACTTCAGAGTAAAATTGTAAAGTTAAAAGTAATTTTACAAATTTAAATAATTAGTTTAGTTATTTAGCAGATACATATAGTCAGTCTGCTATCATAGCATTTAGGTTGAAGCCTTTAAGTTTATCTTGTTCAATTTTTTATATAATATATATATATATATTTTTAATCTAGGTGGTAAACAAGCTTTATCACTTAAAAGGTTAAAATGAGTGGGGCAATAATAGATGTAGCTCATAAGTTCTATGTTGAAAAAGATTAATACCAAAAATCAATCATTTTCTTATAATCAACCATGGAGTAGAAAAGCAATTACACAAATAGAGTAACTTCTAAAATATTTACAGCTTTTTAGGTAGTCAATTACTATTAGTACTATTTCTTAATTCTCTCAATAAAATAAAATAATAAAAAATCATATAGATAATCCCAATATCCCCAATCTTCCACTATAATTGAACAAAAAAGACTCCTTTTTAAATTCAACCTCTCCCACCTTCTCTCTGCAACTCTCTCATTTTCTTAAAATCTCTTTCTCACAGAACCAAAAACCAAAATCTCAGTCTCAAACAAACAACAACAACACACGAGTCACGAGGTTGAAGAAGAAGAAGAAGAAGCAAATATGTTAAACGGCTGGAGAAGAGCTTTTTGCACTTCCATTCCCAAAGAAACTAACCAAAACGACGTCGACGACGACGGACTCGTTGGTCTCCGCCACAAATCAACCTCTCGATTCGGCTTTTTCTCAACTCCTTCTACGCCTCGTTCTGATTCCGGCACCGGAACTTACAGCCTCCGTTGCAGGACTTCAACAGCCACCGCCGTCTCCACTACTTCATCTCTTCCCGGAACTCCAAAGCTTAAGTGCAAAACCACCACCACCGGAGAAACAACTCCCAGAAACAGAAGCCTTGTCTCTCTTTTAACACCTTCTTCTTCTTCTATTTCTCCGGCGAGCTTCACTCTCCTCAAATCCAAACTCCGATTCAAGCAGAGTAGCAGTAACAAATGTGGAATCTGTTTACAGAGTGTGAAATCAGGTCAAGGTACGGCGATTTTCACGGCGGAGTGTTCTCACACGTTTCATTTTCCTTGCGTAACCTCACGCGCCGCCGCGAATCATAACCGTCTTGCTTCTTGTCCGGTTTGCGGATCCTCGCTTTTGCCTGAGATTCGAAATTACGCTAAACCGGAATCTCAAATCAAACCGGAAATTAAAAACAAGTCGTTGAGAGTTTACAACGATGACGAAGCTTTGATTTCATCTCCGATATCTCCCGCCGGATTTCACACAATACTTGAATCAGATGAGAACGAAGACTGCGAGGAGTTTACAGGATTTTCCGTTAATACTCCGTCACCTTTAACGGCGAAATTGTTAACGGATCGAAACGTGGACGTTAAGCTCTCTCCGGAATCGGCTATCGTTGCGTCGGGTAAAGGCTACGAGACTTACTCCGTCGTCATGAAGGTGAAATCGCCACCGTTTCCGACGGCGCGTGGATTTGCGCGTAGAGTGCCGGTGGATTTGGTTGCTGTTTTAGACGTAAGCGGGAGAAATTCCGGTGGGAAATTGGAGATGTTGAAACAAACGATGAGGATTGTGCTTTCGAATCTCCGGGAGATGGATCGTTTATCGATTATTGCGTTTTCGTCCAGCTCGAAACGGTTATCGCCGTTACGGAGGATGACGGCGAACGGGAGGAGATCGGCGCGAAGAATCGTAGATATCATCACCGTTCCTGGTTCTGTCTCCGGCGTCGGAATTGATTTCTCCGGTGAAGGGATGAGTGTGAACGACGCGTTGAAGAAAGCGGTTAAGGTGTTAGACGATCGCCGGCAGAAAAACCCTTTCACCGCCGTGTTCGTTTTAACGGACCGTCAAGCCCATCAAGTGGCCCAATTAGCCCATTCGAGAATCCCTATACACACCATATGGCTTAGCCACGCGATTCCCGAAGACGCGTTTGCGAGGACCATCAACGGTTATTTGAGTTTGTCGGTTCAGGATCTCGGTTTACAGCTCGGGATAGTTTCCGGGTTGGGTCAAGGAGAGATAACTTCTGTTTACTCTCTTTCCGGTCGACCCGCTTGGCTTGGAACCGGTTCAATCCGGTTAGGTGATATGTATGCGGAGGAAGAAAGAGCGTTGCTGGTTGAAATCAAATCACCGGTTAACAATTCCTTAACCGGTAGTAGATCTCACAAAATCATGACCGTTAGATCTCGTTACGTGGATCCAACAACTCAGGAATTAAGAAACCCCGAAGATCGCGCGCTTTTAATACCTACTCCTCTAACTGTCCGATCATCATCAAATCCCAACATCTCACGGCTCAGAAACCTCCACGTCAGCACTCGAGCCGTCGCGGAGTCTCGGCGGCTAATAGAGCGTAACCATTACTCCGGAGCTCATAGATTGCTGACGTCAGCTAGAGCATTGCTTGTGCAGCACGGTTTGAGCTCGAGCGATGCGTGTATACGTGGACTGGACGCAGAGATAGCTGATCTTAATAGTGTGAAAGGAAGACACGTGGCGGCATCAGAGAGTTTGGAGTCGCTTACTCCGACGTCGGCTTGGAAAGCGGCGGAGAGGTTGGCTAAAGTGGCGATGGTGAGGAAACATATGAACAGAGTCAGTGACTTGCATGGTTTCGAAAACGCTAGATTTTAGCTTTTTTATGTATTTAAATATATTTCCATATTTAGAGTAACAACTTGTGTAATAATAATCTGATACAAACAAATAGAAATGGTGCATAAATGGAGTTATATTTGGTCAAATGATAAGTTTGGATAGTTATTTTATATCATTCAGCTTTTATGCGATTTCATTTCTCACCGTAAAGTTGATTATACAATTTTGGTTAGGGAATTAGGTAGTAGGTTTTACCAAATCAATCTTAATATTTAAAATTGTATAAAGAACAAACTATATATTAAGCCACTATCATATACACTCAATACTAAAATCTTACACGCTTAGAGAAACTCGTGTAAAATGTCAATGTAAAATGAATTTTAGCAAAAAAGAAAGAAAAAGAAATCAATGTAAAATGAATTGGCCGGTGATATTTGACTGAAAACATGACTAGAGCTCTTCCATTTGTTTTGTTGTAAAATTTATACGCATTCGAAATGCTTATAACATACATTAGTCGTGTTGAACATGGTATGATCTTTTCTTTTACTTAATTAATCTCTTATGAGAACTTTTTATATATATATTTTTGTGCTTTACAATTATTATAGTGAAACTTTTTAGATAGAGCCTATATTCTATGTGTACTTCTTCGTAATGGATGTGTAGATTATAAATACTAAAATGTAGTCAAAAACAAGGGATGTAGCCTTTTCGCGGCTACACACTGATTAAATTCGTTGTATCCAATGATGGTCAACAAAATATTTTCTAAGCAATACAATAAATCAGCAATAAACAATTCTAAAGAAGCCTTATAAATATGATTGCAAATGCTAATAATTGAGTTTAGGATATCATTTTAACGGCGGAATTCTGTCTCCTTTTTGTTTGTCTCGTAGGCTTTTTACACCTCTCTTATCATTTTAACGCCGGAATTCATAGTACTATGAATCTATGATTGCTAATGAGTAATGCCACATCTCTTTTGGGAGTCGCTTGCGTTACGCACAAAATGCATCATATTTTCCCAATTGTCTAGCAATTAGCCGCAAAAGATCAATGTTTACACAAGATTCAGTAGGTATCTCGATTGATCGGTCATTATCTATAGTTTTATCCGAAATTAACTAAAGAAACTTATCAACTTCTTAGATAAATTAATGGTTGTAGAAACCCCTTGACTTAGTAGTTGATTTTGTGAACTTTTAAGACAAGATGCGAGATATGAATCATATGATTTACGCATAATTCATATATATTTTTTACATTATGGATACAAAAAGTTTAAAGTTGTTGTAGATAGATCTGTCGTTGGATGGTCTCGTGTATTCCAAACCGGTTAAATTTATCTAAATGTAAGTTTATCTTAGAAATTTTGATTAGTCAATTAGTCACATGTCTATCTCAACCAGCTTCTTGAACTACTCGAAAATAAATTGCTAAAAGATATCACTTTTGTTAAAAATACAAAACTTATATATAAGCATCGGCCTAAGTGTTATATATAAGCATCGGCCTAAGTGTTACATACTTTCATTTTATTAGCCCGACTAACGTATACCACCAACTTTTAAAAGTTTTGAATAAATTCTTGTAACTTTAGTCAAACAGAGAGAAAGAGAATAAAAGCCAAAAACAACTTTGAAAGCAAATGTTTTTGGTACGTTTAATTTGGAAAGCGATGGTGCGTTCCACTAAAGAGATGCAATAATGGTTCGCACGACTATATCTAAAAGTTCATATCATATCTAAACAAGTTCAAGATTTAGTATATACATGGACACGTATTAATTTATGTAGACCAAAAGCCAAAAAGTAGTTCACAAATTTATGTTAGTGGAGAGAGGAGAGTTTTGAAATGATCAAGAAGACAAAATGACCCTAAATACTTATCTTTAATTTAATAACTCTTTTATAATGTACTTTATCCATTAAGAATCTCAAAAAGCTCTCCAAACATAAAGAGTTTGATCCTTGGGGTTGTATTGTATTAAGTGAATGATATACCAAATTTTAAAGTGTTTTCTTTTCGAAGCACCAAAGTTTAACGTTTCCATTTTCGTATAGATAAAGATATTCGACAATCAATACTTAAAAAATGAAACATTGGTGAGTGAACGACGAATGATGGTCGTATGATGAATCGGTAAGTTCTGTCTTGGCAAGTGATCAAAGTTGGCGCGATAACGGATCTTCCTGTCATTCAAAATTCAAGACCACTAGACCAAAGACCATATGGGTATAAAAGGTTTTATTTCAAACTATAGTTTTTGTACACGAACCCAATTCAAGTTCATAAAAGAAAAGATAAGAAACATTTGTCTACTTTCTTTAGAAATGCTGCATAAGAAGTTGTAAAGCTAGTCTAAAAATATAACTGCTTACACTGCGAAGCATCAATATCTGTTGGACAATAAGGACACTTGAACGACCTTGAACCATTCCTCGACATTCTGTTGATAGACTGCTTGCAAAGGACATGACCGCAAGCCAATCTCATCGGCGGATTATCTTCGCTCGAGTGTTCTTTAGAGACAGGGCAGACAAAGACCGAGTAGAAGCGATACTCTTCAGAGAGTTCCACAGGTACAAGAAGTTGCTCCATTGTTTGCCACTCTTTTCTTTTCTCCGGCAGCACGTTCAAATACTTCAAAAACGTCGGTAAAACTTGTGAACCTGCTGCAACTGTTACACTTAAAGGACTCTCTGGTGATTCACCGAGTAGGATGCAGTATTGTCGGGTTAGTTCCTTGGCAGCGTTGGTCCACAATACAGGTGAGAGGAACTCTGAGTATGGGGATTTATTGAGGTTTCTGATCCATAAGAGAGAGCACATGAGTTTCTGTATCTCAGGGAAACAGCAGCTATCTGCTGAATACGTAGCAAAGTGTTTTCTCGCGTAGTTGATAGCTTCTTCGGAGGTTTTGTCTTTAGCTATCTCCAAAAAGTGAAGGCTGTGAAGTTTCAACTCAAGATCTGACTTTGCTTCCTTTAGCTTGTCAGAGTTTGAAGCTACCCATTTCAAAGCTGGTCCGAGATCCCGTTCTTTCATGGCTTCAAGTATCATATTCATTTCCATGAAAGCTTTAGTAACAGAAGATTCAGGCTTAACCTCACCAGTCTCGGAAATGAAACAGTCACCAACGTCGTACATGCCTTGCCTGTAGAAAAACTGAGCTAGTATCTGATGAACTGTATGAGTATCAAACTTAACGTTTCTGTAAGCCGTCGATATATCTGGATTCAGAGTTTTGTCAAGAGCTTTCGGGTATTTGGTAAGAACCCCATTTATTTCTTTCTGAGACGCTTCTAGTAGATTGATTGGAGCAATCTCCTCAAAAGTTTTCTTCAGATCAGCAACAACAGATTCATGATTATCCTCCTGTATCGTTTTCAATGCCTTGTCGATTTCTTGAGACATTTTGTCTACCACTTCATGCGTTTTGCTATAGCATAGTTTCTGCTTTTTGGTAACACGATCAAACGCATCTTTGACATTCTTTAGCTCCATTCTAAAGATAATCAACTACATGAAAGAAGGAACCAAGTATCAATAACCAAAAGAATCATATCCACAATAACCACTATAATCTCCATTAATCAACTCATTGTTCAGAGGAGTTCTTAAATCTAATCGATTCATTGCAATTCAAATTCTCATAGCATAGTAGCAGAATCAACGCATCAGATGCAACACCAAACATTTTTTCTGATTATTCATACCAAATGATCCAGGAATCGAAATATCAGACACACGGATTCGAATTTCAAACAAACCAGAGAATCTGACGATCGCGAATCAGAAATGAAGCGAAGAAGAATTCATATTAAGAAACCGTGGAGAGTCAGAGATACATAAAAGGCATCAAAGAATCTGGAAAAACATGAACCTGAAGAAGCGATGAAGATTATCGCCGGAAACGGAGAAAGATGGAATCGGAGGAAGAAGAGAAGATGAATTTGCAGATTTCTTCTTCAGTTTCTTTGAAATAATCAATCTCTCTGATCTTGAAGATGAATGAATCACAGCCGTTGGATTTGATCGGTTTCTTTTCAACAATGTAACTATTTGGGCCGAGAATATTTTTACGTGGGCCTAGTTAATTAAAATTAAATGCGACAGTTTGAGGTGTCCTCTCCAAGTTAACGAAATGTATATATGAAGAAGCTAGGTCTCTCGGCTCTCGCTAGGGGTTTCTAGGTTTATAACGTATCAACAAACAAGGATTCATTATCTCCGACTCCCAAATCAAATGATCTCATCATGGAGATATTGTCGAGATTACCTTTAAAGTCATTAGCGAGGTTTCATTGTGTGTCGAAGCTATGGGCATCAATGTTTGGTAGTCCATATTTCAAGAACTTGTTCTTGACCAGGTCATCGGCTAAGCCGCGCCTCTTATTCGCCTTAGTTGAGAAAGGCGACGTTAAAGAAGAATCATGTGGTGTGTGGAGCTTTTTCTCGTCGCTTCAGCTTGATAATTTATATGAGGAATCGTCGTCCACTCTTGTAGCAGCTGCCGAATTTCATGGGAAATTCTCTCCAAACAATCATTATGTTAACCTAAAAAAAAGTCACGTGGCTACGCCTCTGGTTTAGTCTATTTCCATGGTAGTTAATACCAGGGTGGACTTCTGATATGTAACCCCATCACAAGACATCATGCAATTTTACCGAAGCTCTATAGTTATAGACTGGCATATAGCTTTTTCGGATTTGAAGGGGACGTGGGATGTTTGATGTTTTAAACCCGTTTTGTGTAGGTAACAAAACTAGCATCACAAGATTATACCAACTTGACCAAAGGTCTGTTTAGTGATTTTGTAATGGACGTTAGGCCATCTCCAACGCTGGGCTCTGTTGAAATTTTGCAGAGTCTCTGTTGATTATTTTGATTAAAATTTAATCAAACTGAAAGAAAAACTAGAGAAGCGTTTCTGTGGAGAGAGTTTATGAGGGAATGAGAGAGGCGAACATGTGGCATACATTCATTGGTTATCTTCTTTAAACAAAAGAAAAAAATAAAAATGATTGATTTCATTTTCTTTGTTTTGCCCGAACAAATTCTTTTCTCTCTCTCCTTCTCTTTCTCTTCGCGACATTGACAAAAGAAAAATTGCTCAATCTTTGAAAAACCAGAATAATTGACGCCGGTGATTGTTTGTATTTCGCTGTGTTATCTTAGGCTTTCAACGGTGTTCACATCGGCGGAAGTTTGCTGAAATCGAAAAATAGCAAATTGGATTCGGAGAGTTATCGCCGACGCCTTCCCCAATTTAGGTATGAATCAATTCTAGTCTTTATTACGTGATTAGATGTTGTATTTGGTGGTTTAATCAAAAAAATTAGGGTTTTTGAATTGAAGAAAATTTAGGGTTCTTTTTTTAAAATTAGGGTTCTTCGTTTGTAGCAAGATTAGGGTGTTTTTTGATATATCTTGAAGCATTTTCTATAGTTTTGTATGGTCATAGATCGTTTTGGAGACATGTTGTATAGATTTATATGGTCATAGATCGTTCGATAGTTTGATTTTCTTTTTAATGTATATGTAGATGTGATTGATTGGGTTTAGTAAATGTAAACTTTGTTGTTTAATATCTGTTTATGTGATTGAATCAAATTGTAAAGTTAACTGTAAATGCTAATTGTTGTTTTTTTCTCTATGCTTTTGGTGAGTGTCAATGGCGGATGAGCAAGTGGTTGTGAGTTAAGGAGAAACTGTAAAGGAATTCGTCTATGCACTTCAATGAAGGTAAATATGTACTTGATTGATTGTTATATAGCATTGATTGTTATTTTTTTTGTGGATAGACGTTACATAGCTTTTCACTGTGATAAATGGTTTTTGACAAATGATAAAGCTTTTGATAGTGATAAATGTGAGCTTTAGACAATGATAAATGTTTGCTTGAAGTTGATTTCAACTAATAACCATAATAATGGCTTGAAGTTGATTACGACTAATAACCATAACTTTTGCTTTTAAAAATCTTTTTGCCTTAACTGAAATTATTAATGTCGAAGCAGTTTATATATAACCCAAACATCCAAAGCTACTAACTTAAACCATTCTATTCCTTAAACACATAGCTTCTCAGTTAACTTTTCTCTTCTTTAAACACATAGCTACCCTTCTTTCTACTCTAAACATCCAAAGCAACTTGTAAATGGATTCTTACAATCCATTTTCTCAAGCTTCCCGTTTTATGGACTTGTTGCAACAGTCAACAAGAAAGCCACAACAATGAGACCAATCAATATGAGGTTGGATCCTCAGAAATTCCCGTTTTTGGAACTCAACGTTGTCAAGAAAGTCATGAGAAACGTTATGCTTCTAGGGTGGCCATTGCAAGAAAGAAATGGGCAGCTAAAGAGGATATAGTACTCATTAGTGCCTGGTTAAACACTAGCAAAGACCCCGTGGTCGGAAATGAGCAAAAAGCTCCAGCTTTTTGGAAGAGGATTGCTTCTTATGTTGCAGCAAGTCCAGACCTTGATGGTGTTCCAAAGAGAGCGTCGGCTCAATGTAAGCAAAGATGGGCGAAGATGAATGAGCTAGTCATGAAGTTTGTGGGCTGTTATGCCACAACCACAAACCAAAAAGCAAGTGGGCAAACCGAGAATGATGTCATGCTCTTTGCAAATGAGCTCTTTAAAAATGATATGAAAAAGAAGTTCAGTCTAGATCATGCATGGAGGCTGCTGCGACATGACCAAAAGTGGTTAATATCTAATGCTCCTAAAGGGAAAGGAATTGCGAAAAGAAGGAAGGTTCGAGTTGGTACTCAAGCTGCAAGTTCACAGCCTATTGATCTTGAAGATGATGATGTAATGCGTCGGCCTCCGGGTGTGAAGGCTGCGAAAGCAAAAGCTAAGATGACACCAACAGTTAAAGGAGAAGAAGTGAATTCAGTTGAACACTTGACTTCTTTGTGGGATCTTAAGGAAAAAGATTGGGATCGTAAGGATAAGCAAAGCAAAAACCAAATGCTTGAAAGTCTTCTTTCAAGAACCGAACCTCTTTCAGAGTGTGACTTGGTTCTTAAGAAGAAGCTAATTGAGGAGTTGTTTTCATAAGTACCGAACCTCTTTCAAATGTTTAATTTCTTTCTAAGTACTTCTAGGATTTGTTTCAATGTCACAACAATGACATGTTTAATTTGCTTTGTCTGTTTTTATTGCAAATCACTTTGCTTATGTATGATATTGTCTTAATGTTATGTATGATATTGCTTTAATGCTTTTTATGATATTGTTTTGTCTCTTATCTTATGTCACAAGTCATATTTGGCCTTATATGTCACAAGACTTTGTTGTTAACTTTTGCAGTTTATCATCACGGGTTGGAGACAAAGATAGACAAGACACGTAACTTGCAACTCATGTTCCACTTGATGCCAAAAGAGACATATGATTTGTTTGCTTTGTTGTCTTGTTTTTAGCTTTGAGTCTATCAACAATTTAAATATGAGGTACTTTTAGACTAAATATATTTAATTAAGGTATTTTTATTCCAATAAAAAATATTAGGTATTAAACAACAAAAAATAATAGATGATTTTTTCAGGATTTTTTTGCCAAATTATTTTTTAGTTTATTATATAAAAATATTATGCTTTATTTAACATATATAAAAGATAAATAATAGAATATTTATTATATTATTTAGTAATCACAAATGATTTAAAAATGCTAAGACTGCAAAACTACTATTTTTTACGGTAAAAATGTCATTTAATCCCCCAACTTTCAAAAAATTGGCCATTTTATACATCAACTTCGTATGTGGCTGTTTAAAACATGAACTAAACGTTGACTAATTTTTAAAACATGATCTTTCATTGATCAGGCCAAAATAGACATGCCGTTATCAGTCATTAACGGAACTTCTAACGTCCGTTATCATCCGTTAACTTTATTAGTCAAGTTTCAAATTGTGGCCATTTTAAACATCAACTTCTTATGTGGCCATTTAAAACATGAACTAAACGTTGACTACCATTTAAGACATGAAAAATTCGTTTACAGGGCCAAAATAGACATGTCTTTATCAGTAGAACCTAGAAACCCGTTAATGACTGTTAATCTGTCCAAAACAACGTCGTTTGAAAATAATCGAAAGAACATAAAGATTTTTCCCATATGAAATTCCATATTAAAAAGTTTTAAGCAGAACCCAAGAACATAGTTTGATAAAGCGATAATCGCAGTGCCAGTAATTGGAAACAAATAAAGGTGTTTTCGTTTATATATTTGTTTTAAATTTTAAAAGGAATCATGGAAGCAAATTGAAGACTCATTATAAGATTGTTCGTCTTGTTTGGGCGGTTGTAGAAATAGATTTGGGGAACTAGGGTTTCATTTAGAAAACAATCCTGATTTTCTTTTGATTATTCTCAAAACAAAGTCGTTTTAGGAATACTAATAGACTCGTTAACAAGTGATAATGAATGTTATAAGTTTTTTTAATGAATGATGACAACATGTTTATTTTGGCTTGGTCAACGAATTTCTCATGTTTTAAATGGTAGTCAACGCTTAGTTCATGTTTAAAATGGCCACATATAAAGTCGATGTTTAAAATGACCACAATTTAAAACTTGACTAATAAAGTCGTTAACGGATGATAACGGACGTTAGAAGTTCCGTTAATGACTGATAACGGCATGTCTATTTTGGTATGGTCAACGAATAATCATGTTTTAAAAGTTAGTCAACGTTTAGTTCATGTTTTAAACGACCACATACGAAGTTGATGTATAAAATGACCATTTTTTGAAAGTTGGGGGATTAATTGACATTTTTCCCTATTTTTTACCACCTTTTGCAACAATAACCTTTTATGTTGTACATTTTTAAAAATACCCCTTCCCTTTAACAGAATGACCAAATTACTCTCATCTAATAGGAACATGTAATTGGAAACTGAAATTTTCTAGCCAAATTTATTTTTCCCGCAAAAAAAAAAAATTCCGCCAAATTTTTTTCCCGCCAAAAAAATTCCCATAACAATTTTTTTTTTCAGCCAAAAAAATGCTTTTAAAAATCCTTGTGAAATATTTTTAGCGGAAAATAGATTTACAAAGGATTTTAAAAGAGTTTTAAAAGATTTACTAGGGATTTAAAAGAGTTTTAAAATATCTACAAGGGATTTTAAAAAGATTTTAAAAGATTTACAAGAAATTTTAAAAATTTTTAAAAAGATTTACAATCGAACCGACCCGAACCTGATTGGACCCGAACCGAGATTTTCTATTTATTCTATTGAATCCTAGAATAATATACCCGATATACCCGTACCCGACCGGGTATTACCCAAACCCGACCTGCATACCTGAATGTCCTGCCCTACTACAAATTTTGATATACAGTATTGCTAAAACTTTATCATCGTTTTGTTATTAATATGACGCGGTTAAAAAAATATGAGAAGTCTACAAATTTTTAGACGTAGATGAGATAATAAAAAGGAAATATAACTTTTCTCTATTATTGGTATTTAGTTTTTATAAACAAAATGTTTACAAAAAAGAATAATATTTTTTTTGTAATAATAAACTCTGTAAATTGTGTACTTTTGTGATATATAAGCTTCAACTTTCTATATACTTTTTAATCTTTGTTTTTTTTTTTAATTTAAAATCTTTATATAAGCAAATATAATTTATATTCCACTCCGTTTAAAGCACCATCGATGAAAATTCCCGGTGGATTCTCGCCGGTAGGAGGAGATGTCTCAATTTTCACTCAAATCTTTTTTAGTTTTTACCAAAAATATATTAAAGTAAAAGGCAAAAAATCTTCAAATTTATTCTTACCAACCAAACAAACAAAAAGAATCCTTGCAAAATAATCATAAATTTTAAATATTTTCCCATTTAAAGAGATATGCAAGTGAGAACTTTTGAGAGGCGCAACAACAAGATGGCGCATAATAGCAAAAGACCTAATTTTGCTTCTGGGTCCTTGGATTTTCTTCCTCTTCCTCTTTATTCCCCTCAAAACCTAGGAGCCCAACGAGAGCACCCCTTTCCTCTTCTTCTATATCCCTTTTTATCTCTTCGCAGCTTTCTCTCCTCTCTCAGATCTATACTCTCTTCTCCTTCACAATCGTTCGTTTTATCCTCTCCATCGGATTCGTCAGATATCTTCGATTTCTCGTCGTTTCATCGGTTCCAGGTCAAATCCAGGTATGTCAATTGTAAAATTTCGATCAGATTCGTCGATTTCGATCAGCTTTTTCGATTTTGGATCTATTTTCTATGAAATATCAGATCTGGTGATTGTTTTACATATTTTTGGGTTGAATTCACAAGATTTTCTGGAAACGAGATCGATTAATTGAGTTTTCTGTGTTTTTATCTTAAGCTAGATCTCGATTTCTATGTTTTTGGATTGATTTGATAAGATTTTCGAGAATTTTTTGTGTTTTTGTCAAAGTTCGATCTCGATTTCTATATTTTTGGTTGAATTCACAAGACTTTCTGGAAACGAGATCGATTTTGTGAGTTTTCTTTGTTTTTAATCTCGATTTTTGGATTGATTTGAGAAGATTTTCTGAAAGCGAGATCGATGTTTTTGGGGATTTTCTTTGTTTTGTTCAATAATTCGGTCTCTGTTTTCTTATCAAAAAATTCGTTTTCCATCTCAAATCGATGTTCTTATTGATTTAATTGAGTTTTAGTTTGCAGGGATTTGATCGTTGGTAAGCTATCTTTCAGCAAACATGCATGGTTATGAAGATGTAAGCACGCTCATGAATTTTTGTTTTCAGTGATTTTGTCGAATTCAATTTAAGGTAGATAGATTTGACATTGTTCGATAATGTTATATTGCAGGACCTTGATGAGGAAGCTGGGTATGATGACTATTACAGCGGTGATGAGGATGAGTATGAAGATGAGGAAGAGGAGGATGAAGAACCTCCTAAGGAAGAATTGGAATTTCTTGAGTCACGCCAAAAGTTGAAGGAATCAATTCGGAAGAAAATGGGAAATGGAAGTGCTAATGCTCAATCTTCACAAGAGAGAAGAAGAAAACTTCCTTATAACGAGTATGTGGTGGCTAAATCACATTTTCTAATTCATTACAATGTCCTGGAATGTGTTTTGATGCTGAGCTTATTGATTTTTCTTAATGCAGCTTTGGTTCTTTCTTTGGTCCTTCACGGCCTGTTATTTCCTCAAGGGTTATACAAGAAAGCAAATCCTTGCTTGAAAACGAGCTACGTAAAATGTCGAATTCGAGCCAAACTGTATGTGCATTTGATCTTTGTTACTCTTTGTATTTTTATCATTTAAGATGTTTTTGCTGATGGAATTGTTTTTTGGGGTGCAGAAGAAAAGACCAGTTCCGACGAATGGTTCAGGCTCTAAGAATGTGTCACAAGAGAAGCGACCTAAAGTTGTGAATGAGGTGAGAAGGAAAGTTGAGACTCTTAAGGATACAAGAGACTATTCGTTTTTGTTTTCCGATGACGCGGAGCTTCCTGTTCCGAAGAAGGAATCTCTTTCACGAAGTGGCTCTTTTCCTAATTCTGGTATGTTGTGTCTTTTGAAAAATCTTTTTCGCTATTTGTGATCTTTAAGCATACCATTTTCATGAAGATAACTTATACAGGTTTTTTGCTGATGTTCAAGAGGCTCGATCTGCTCAATTATCATCGAGGCCCAAACAATCATCAGGTATCAATGGTAGAACTGCTCACAGTCCCCATCGTGAGGAGAAGAGACCTGTTTCAGCGAATGGACATTCAAGACCGTCTTCCTCGGGCAGTCAAATGAATCATTCAAGACCGTCTTCCTCTGGCAGTAAAATGAATCATTCAAGACCGGCTACCTCGGGCAGCCAAATGCCAAATTCAAGACCAGCTTCCTCTGGCAGCCAAATGCAGTCGAGAGCTGTCTCAGGCTCAGGGCGACCTGCTTCCTCAGGCAGCCAGATGCAAAATTCAAGACCACAAAATTCAAGACCAGCTTCCGCTGGTAGCCAAATGCAGCAAAGGCCTGCGTCCTCAGGCAGCCAAAGGCCTGCGTCCTCAGGCAGCCAAAGGCCTGCGTCCTCAGGCAGCCAAAGGCCAGGTTCGTCGACAAACCGTCAAGCACCTATGAGGCCACCAGGTTCAGGTTCCACAATGAATGGTCAATCAGCCAACCGGAATGGCCAACTGAATTCCAGATCAGATTCCCGAAGATCAGCTCCTGCTAAAGTGCCAGTGGATCATAGGAAACAGATGAGCAGTAGCAATGGAGTTGGTCCTGGTCGGTCAGCGACCAATGCAAGACCTTTACCTTCTAAGAGTTCATTGGAAAGAAAACCCTCAATCTCGGCGGGAAAGAGTTCTCTTCAAAGCCCTCAGAGACCGTCCTCATCAAGACCAATGTCATCTGATCCTAGGCAACGGGTAGTAGAACAGAGAAAGGTTTCTCGTGACATGGCCACACCCCGAATGATACCTAAACAATCAGCGCCTACCTCGAAACACCAGGTATCATGATCATGATCTTTCACATCTCTTTCTTTTGTCCTTCCTCTAGCCAAGGCACTAATTTGTCAAGTAATATTTACAGATGATGAGTAAACCAGCGCTCAAGAGACCTCCCTCGCGTGACATAGATCATGAAAGGAGGCTGTTGAAGAAGAAGAAGCCTGCAAGGTCAGAGGATCAAGAAGCATTCGATATGCTTAGACAGTTATTGTAAGTATTGCTCCAAACTTTCTTCCTACTCTCAAATTGTAAGTTACAATTTTCTAATTCTATTTTGTCTCCTGATACTTAAATGGGGGTTTGTGTATCAATTTTAGACCACCCAAGCGGTTTTCTCGGTATGACGATGATGACATAAACATGGAAGCAGGCTTTGAAGATATCCAAAAGGAAGAGAGACGAAGGTACATGAGTATTTTTGTTATCACACGTTTCATTTATTTGTGTTTCTTGGATATTCCTTAACGATTGAATTGGTTGTTAAATGCAGTGCGAGAATCGCAAGGGAGGAAGATGAAAGAGAACTTAAGCTCTTAGAGGAAGAAGAAAGGAGAGAAAGACTGAAAAAGAATCGGAAGCTGAGCCGTTAGAAGAATCCTTTCTCCTTTGTGTCTTTGTCTTCTTTTAGGACTTTTTTAGTGTTTTCTCATTGAAATCTCTTTGGCCGCTTGAGGCAAAAAAGAGTTTGACCTTTTTTTTGTTTTGTGTTTTCAAATTAAGGATCTTTTTTTTGTTCATGGAAATTGTACAATTAGAAATAATATCTTTTATTGGGGACACTTCAAGAAGAATCTGTTGGAAACCTTCCCAGTTAGTGAAAGCTTGATTCTCTTTTTTTTTTTTGGAGTAAAGCTAAAACCAGAGGAGGATGATAAAGAAAAAGAAACAAAGAATATTTCTTTATTCACGTGTAGAGTTCCTTTAGCTGATAAAATTTCACTTTTTATGAGTCTGATAACATGATTTTAGTGATTCTTTGTCTCTTTTATTCTTTGGCTAAACAAATTCGTTGAGAAATCAAATGGTGACCAAAGAAGAAGATTGCCTTCCTCCTGTAACGGAGACCACGTCGAGATGTTATTCTACTTCTTCTTCTACTCCCCTTGCGGAGTTAGAGACTGTCCGAAGCTTAGAAATCGTCGAATCTTCTTCCTCTCTCTCTCCCGTTTGGTATATTGTTTTCTTTACTTACTCTTTCAATTTTCTCTGTTTGTTTGCCATTGAATTCTTTCTTTTACTCACAATCCGAGGAAAAACGATGCAAAATGGAAAATTTGGGATACCGAAAACAGGAATCTGATTTATTTGTGTTCTGTTTAAGACTCTTTTTATCTCTTTGCATTGAATTCTGTATGTTCAAGATACTTAGTTTTAGTTTCTATAAAGAGTTTCTATCACATGCATCATTACCTTCTTAAATATGTTTTTCCAGGTTACTGGTGATCTTTTGTATCATTAACTTGTTAAACTACATGGATCGTGGTGCGATAGCGAGCAATGGTGTCAATGGCAGTACCAGGAGTTGTAATGATAAGGGCAAATGCACTCTTGCAACTGGAATTCAGTAAGATATTTTGATGCAATGTAGAATCAAGATGATAATTCAATATTTGAATTTTATTTATACTTTTATATCATAATGTTTTTCGTATTTCAGTCTGGAGTATTGTTCTGTTTTACTTAAAAATGGGCTTTTTTTAGGGGACATTTTAACCTAAGTAATTTCGAAGATGGTGTATTGTCATCTTCATTTATGGTTGGACTTCTTATTGCATCACCAATCTTTGCTTCATTGGCAAAAAGGTGATCAGAAAGAACTTTCATTTTTGTTATTTTTCTCTCTTCTGATTGATGTCTAAAAAACTTATTAAAGTGGTTTCGTTTGTGTTTAGTGCAGCTTCAATCCATTTAGACTTATTGGAGTAGGTTTAACTGTTTGGACTATTGCAGTTCTTGGCTGTGGCAGTTCCTTTGCCTTTTGGTTTATCGTCTTATGTCGTATGTAAGTTGTTTAGTAAACCTTATGATTGATTTTGTTTTGTTTTCGCCATATGCGAACTTTTGTCATTGGATGCAAATACTCTTATTATTACTCCTAGGTTCGTTGGTGTAGGTGAAGCTTCTTTCATTAGTCTTGCAGCTCCATTTATAGATGACAATGCTCCTCAAGAACAGGTCTCTGTTTGAATTTTGTTTTGAACTTCTTATGAAGCCAAAACGCACCATTATATTTATAAAGCTTGTTTGGTTTTTACAGAAAGCTGCATGGCTTGGACTGTTTTACATGTGTATACCAAGTGGTGTTGCTCTTGGTTATGTCTATGGCGGATACGTAAGTTATATTTAATATCAAAACACTTTTAAAAATACGAAAAACGCAATCGGTGATTCCTTCTTGATGCGTTTAGGTAGGAAAACATTTTAGTTGGCGGTATGCGTTTTGGGGTGAAGCTGTTTTAATGGCTCCATTTGCTGTTCTTGGTTTTTTAATGAAACCTTTACAGTTAAAAGGTTAAGACAAATCTTGTATTATGTTATATATTAAGCATGAACTGTTACAGATATTTGATCAGAGAAACATAGTAAACAGGGTTTCCTTCTAGTGATTCGATAAAGACGGTTAGATCAATTGAAGTAATGTCTCCATCAGTAGGTGATTTTTTTAGTCCCTCTTCTATGGTAATGTTAATGTGATCTGATTATACACTTGTGTAGTGACACTTTCCTTTTGCAGGATCAGAGACATTGAAAAACAACAATCGTCTTCAGGTTGATAATGAGATTGAGCATGACCAGTTTGAGGTCTCAATTGAAACTAGCAAGTGAGTAGATTTCATGGTATCTTTGTTTTTTTCATCTTCCATATACTTATATATACTTCAACTGTGGTAGGTCAAGTTATGCGAACGCGGTTTTCAAATCATTTACTGGCTTTGCAAAAGACATGAAAGTTCTGTATAAAGAAAAGGTCTTTGTTGTTAATGTCTTAGGTAATGTTTTCCTCTTACCACTTTTTCTATTCTTCTGCTTACACTATGTATCTTTTTTAATTGATGATACTTGCACTTGCCTTTAAACAGGTTATGTATCATACAATTTCGTTATAGGAGCATACTCATATTGGGGACCAAAGGCTGGTTATAACATTTATAAAATGGTAAAACAGTCATTCATCAAAAATTCAAAACTCTTTCTCTTGGGGGTTCCATGAAAGATTCAAGAAACTGTGTTTGTTGACAGAAAAACGCAGATATGATCTTTGGGGCAGTAACTATCATTTGTGGGATCGTTGGAACATTATCAGGAGGCTTTATACTTGATCGTGTTACTGCTACAATTCCAAATGCTTTTAAGGTAAAAAAGAGCTTTTCTTCTAGTATTTCGGATTACTCAGGTTTTTATCTTTAATCTTGGATTCAGCTCTTATCCGGAGCAACATTTCTCGGGGCGGTATTTTGCTTCACTGCATTTACCCTGAAGAGTTTATACGGTTTCATCGCTCTCTTTGCTTTAGGAGAGCTTCTTGTGTTTGCTACACAGGTAAAGAGTAAAAAATGGTTTAAACATTGAGGAGTCTTGTATTGTTGTTGTAATGTAAATTGCTTATTCAAGAACAGCTTGTGTTTCTTCCTTCAGGCTCCTGTAAACTATGTGTGTTTGCATTGTGTGAAACCAAGTTTACGACCATTATCAATGGCTATATCCACCGTCGCAATTCACATATTCGGCGATGTTCCTTCTTCGCCTCTTGTCGGTATCGTTCAGGTAAAATATCCCTTCCTAACATCTCCAATCCTGGAAAGAGAAAATAGAACCTTCGAAACCAAAATGCTACATTGTTTACACGCAGGATCATATCAACAGTTGGAGAAAAACCACACTGATTCTTACATCGATTCTGTTCTTAGCTGCTGCAATATGGTTTATAGGTAAAATAAATCTCAATTCTTTTTATTCAAATGATGAAAGCTTTCTGGTCCAAATCAAGCTTTTTGTTGCGAATTTGTGCTTTTGCAAGGGATATTCATAAACAGTGTAGATCGGTTTAATCAAGAAGAAACTGGAAGTGAGAACCCGAGGAGGCCAGAGCTATCGTCTCGAACTCCATAAATACTTTAGTAATCTATTTGTATTGAAATTTTAACAGAGTCTTGTACAGTTCCAAAACACAGTTTAACGTTTTGAAAACATGATTCCGCTATCTTCTACCATACAAAACATTCATCAAGTTCATTATATTCATTAGACAATACAAATGAAAACAAGAAAGAATCATAATGACACAGAGATAAAAGTTGGAGGCGAATCATCTATCAATAGAGCCTACGCCTACATACGGCAGCACCACAAAAGCAAGGTTTCTGCTTGATATTACCCTTAGAGTCACGTACCTGATCGAGCGCGTAATTGTAGTCGTAACAGAGTTCTTGAAGCGGAGGTATATTGTCCTGTGCGAAGAACATCACGTGAGGGATTCTAGAGTCTTCATGATCATACAAAACGTTTTGGGCGTACAGATTTGGCGAGCAGCTATGGTTTATGAACCTCCCAACATTACCCTTACTTGCTGCATCAATGGTGAATCCACTCGACTCATCACCTTCTGCCATAGATCGGCCTGCCTGTGTCCCCAGCATTAGCTCTGACATCCCTTGAGCTAAAGAGTTATCATATCTGTTACCAATATCAAAGAGATACTCGTCGTTCCCGATTCTTCTTTCTGCTTCACTATCCTCTAAAAGTTCACCAACGTATTCACATATGAAGCTACCAATAGGGATCGACTTAAGACATCTCACTCCCCAACCTCTTGACTTGGTTTTGAAGATCTCAAGCGGTAACTTGATCCCATGCTGTGTGACTCTTAGGTAGCAACTAGAAGGGCATTTGCAGAGTGGGCCACATTCATAGATAGTAGGTTTTGCACCAACAATGGCTCCATCGAAGTTGTACGGTATCTCTCCACCGTTTTTCTCCACACAAGCGCACACCCTCGCTTCAGCTTCGGTGCAGCGCGTGGTGCAACAGCATGACTTTGGAGGAACTGGTCTGCACCAATCTGGGTAAATCAGTTTAACAGTGTAGGTGAACAAAGGCGGTTTCTCGTCGTCTATTTCGTTCACAGCGCTAATGGGTGACTGCTCTTTCCCTTCTGAGATGTCAAGCTTGCATAGACCTTCCCGGTATTTTGACTTAGATTTCTTCACCTCTACCCAAGAAAGTTCAGGTTGTCCAGGTATGCGCCTAAGTTGAAACTTGAAGACATTCATACCGTGAGATCCGACTTGTTGCCAATACTTTTCCACAAGATATAATCCGTCGTAAACATAATTTCCACCTTTTGATTTATCATGAGTTGACTTATGTTTGCCTCTAATGACACGCACAGGGGTTTGTTTTTCTATGCTGGTTGCTAACGCGAGGTTTCCGGTAATAAGCTTTTGGTCTTCAGGCTCTTTCAGTTCCTCTCCCTTCTTCTTTACTTGCATCACGTTTCCGCCTTGACCAGTGTAGGTCAAGACATCCGAGTTATCCAGATGGTCGTCATACCCTCCAGAGGCTACAATACTTGTCGCAACTTTGGCCTTACCATATTTCATATAATCGATACCGGCCTGGCTTGGTTTATGTATACCAAGAATGTTCAGCTCCATCCTATATTGGAACTCATCACCAACCTCAACCCCAGGCACTTCTCCCAAAATATGCACACCAGAGTTGAGAAATTTGCCATTCCTTTTGAGAATGGTCGAAGCCTCAAAATCTATTCTAAGACCTTTACCTTTTCTCCTTTGGTCCTCAGGCTTTGCTTCATCCTCCTGCAGAATCTTTCTGCAAACGCCATGGAAAAGACGTAGAGTTTCCTTTACTTTGTTCCGACTACTATCACCGCTGCTTGAACCGCTGCTTGTCCCAACACCTAGTATCCGAAGCTGCTCAGGAGAATCCAGACTTTCCCTATCACGCCAATATAAATTCTTCTTACTCTTCTTCTTCCTAGATCCTTCACCAAACTCTCGGCTAACAACCTTCAAGGATGAATGACATGCAATTCCTTTCTTTGCCTTCTTTCTACCCGCAACAAGCCTCGGTTTTGCAACTGCAACATCTGACATTTCAATTTCTAGCGGCTGAGTTTGATCCAAATTATCCATTCCTAGACTGCTCTCATCTGCGTAAACAACGATATCCCTGACAATGTTTTCAGTTCCGCTGCTGCTGCTAACACCAGAACCCGCCACAATCTGTTCACTGTTTGAACACTCGTCTCCCGCGGTAACAGACAAGTCTCTTACCACATCACCTCCTGGCAAACAAATTCTCAGAGGCTGAACCTCCACCGGCTCAGCCATTCTGATATCACTCACGTTTTCAGAGGCATCTCTCTGCCCCAAACTCTCCTCCTCTTTAACCAAAGACTCAACAACCTTAACATCTTCAACAACATTCCCATTCTCACAAGCAATCTTCACTTCCATTGCTCTCGAACCACAACCCGGTGGAAAGTCCCTCACAGCAAAAACCTTCCGACGCTTAAACTTAAGCCCACTCATTCGATCAAGCTTGCAAACACCACCATTCTCCAAAACTGACACTCCTCGTTTCTCCACCTCACCATTGCTCTGAGACTTAACCTTTGATATCTCCGTATGTACCATCAAATTCTCCATAACTCCCATTTCCATTCACAATCTATCAACAAACAACAAAACATCATCACTATAAACAGATTGTTAAACCACAAATGTTCAATAATACGAAACTGTTTCATCCATTTTTTTTTCTTTCTCAAATCTAATTTCAGAATTCGATTTCGCAGAAACAAAAACTTAATCAAAGACGATATCTACGAAGAAACGAAGATTAAATACACAACGGAACCGAGATTAACCGATCAGATTAAAGGATAGAGAAATCAACCGGTGAAAGATCTTCGTCTGCGATCGAAAAATGGTGGAGAAGAAGATGAAGGAATCGAATTTGGTAGTAATCGGAAATTTGAGATTTCGCCAAAGTTATAAATATAGTCGAATTTTTTCGAATCAAGTGAAATTTGGGTAATTAAGAGCCAATGAACCATAAAAAGGGAAATAAAAATCAGAATTTTTTTAACGTTGATAAAAATGGAACCACATTTGGCATATATGATCATGGACACTGAGTAACGTGGATGTGGATGTGGATGTGAACGTGGTCACAATTGTGTGTTCATTTCGGAATATTCACTTTCTTTAATTAAGAAATTTGAAAATTGATAATATAAAATATTACTATAATCATATGTAAAACATATCAATGCAGAATTGTTGGAGTAAATGCTACAAAAAAGTTTGGTTTGAAAGTGATAACAGAGACGTAGCGGGTTTGATTAATGGCAAGAAACTTAATTTTTCAGTCTACAATTGGATCAGGAAACTCGAAGATGGGAATCAAGGCATTTTATGTCAAAAACATTCTCTAACCGTGATTTTATACTGATTAAAGACATTCCCCAACGATCTCTTACCATGTAATAAGATCTACTGATGTAATAGGATATGAATTTTGAGCTAGAGTGAGATGTTGTGGCAATACATCGTCAGTACCATATGCATTCTGTCACGTCATTTGAGTGGTGTGCTCATCAAATTTTAATAGTTGAAGTTACTTCTAGTGATAAGCAGCTCAATTAAGCCGCCACAAAGAATACACTGATAATCCTCAAAAATCCGAAAATGCGATTTATCTTTAAGAGAATGATGATAAAGAAGAGTCAAATCACAAACCAAGGAACAAGTAACATGTTTAATTTAGCATCATTAGCTCGATTCGGTGCATTTGATCTTCTTCTTTTTTGCCTAAAAAATTCGTTCTTTGAAGGAAAATGAGGGACAAGAAGAACTAAAGGAACTTCACTGGTACAACTAGAGTCCGAGGATGATCACCTCCTCAACTGCTGCTAATGGTTTAATGTCAACATCCATTGAGGCCTTACAACAATTTTAAACACACTTTTGTCCGATTTTACTGTTTAAAAATCGATTCTTGGTCTGAAAATCTTGTTATAAGTACGTTGTTATTGATATTGCAGTAATAAAAAGAGAATAGTAGTATCTAAATACTTTATAATAATATGAAAAATATAAAACATTAACATACTTTGATTTTTAGTAAAGTGAATTTGGAATTATTATTATTGTTTTCTGTCATTTTAATGAAAAATTAGACTCACATATTTAATCACAATTTATTTTAACCAAAAAGATGATGGCCTAGTGGTAGTACAAGTGGGTTGGTTCCCTTGTGTTCCGGATTCAATCCATCTTTTAGGATGGAGAGGCATTCTTCAAATAAGAGTGGACTAAAGGTTGATTCCAAATACGAAGGAAGATTACGGATTCTTTAAATAGGAGTGGACTAAAAGCTGATTCCAGATACGAAGGAAGATTACAGATCAAATGTCTGAAACTTTCTTGGTTTTATCAAAGAAAAAAAAAATTGACTCTACAACAAAAAAAATATGTTGGTATAAACAACACAAATGATGGTTTTCAGTTTCTTTTATTTTGTTCTATAAGAAACATAGCTGACCGGCTATACTACAGATTAAGAAAATCTCCAAACAATTATATATATATATATATACTATTTTTTTATATAGGATATTCGTTTGATGTCCAGCTCTAGAAGAGTATGAGGAGGTGTTACGGAGATGTTCGAAGAGTTATATACTATTTTAAAAAATAACTAGGTTCAAGCTTATAGTTGAGTCTAGTAATAAAATAGTCTTATTAGTTTAAACTTAAACACTTCCAAATCTATTTAAAATCCCATCTGAAATCAAATCATCGCGCAAATTCTTTTTTTTTTTTTTTTTTATCGAGCAAATTCTTGATATTGATGTAACACTTAACTTACTATATATTACTAATGATTTTGATAAAGATATTCAAATCAATGATTAAGTAACACGTTATTATTTATTTATTTATTGCATGTTCAAATTCATTCAACTCCACTAATTAATCAATTATCACCTTTAAGTTTCTAATCTTGTTTCTCTGTAGAATACAATATCTTCTTCTTTTTTTTTTGTCGTGTGTAGAATACAATATCTTTTCTTAATTAAGAATCTGAGTCCATGCATTCCCGTGTCTTCTTTTCTTATTCTTGAGGTTTGAAACTAAGACTATTTTTGACATTGTTCTTTTTGTTAAATTTTTCTTTTTTTGACGTTGTTAGGTCAAGACCTGAGAGTTAAGAGGAAACAGTACAATCATATCCAAAGCACATCCAGTAATTATAATAGGGCCACTTGACCGTACATCCATTAACCAACACATCCTGACATGCATACTGATAATAAACTAATCATATTCCCTTAAAACGTAACAAATTGCAGAAGCTTATATAATAAAAGTTTCTTTGTCTACTTCTTTTTGTTCTTTTTCGTTACCAAATTAGTGTTTGACTTCCAAAATTTACTCCTACAACAAAATTATTAGTGAGCGTTTATAAGAAAATATTAATTATGCACCAATAGATATAAATAACACATGTTAATTTCTCACGTTACACTGGATATGCGGATCCCATCAAACTATTTTTCATCATAGAGAATTGGATCTTGAACAACGAAAAAGTTCTAATTATTATACCTTAATCATGTGCATGACTGCATGTATATATTATACAAATGATTTCAAGATGCTTGATGCTTATATTTTGGGGTGAGGTAATAGAGGGATCGAGAGATTAGTTGTCTCTTGCCTGTCATTTCTCCAATAGATTATTAGACTAACTCACGTGCTTTTTATTTTGAAAGGCTGATTATTTCAACACTTCCAACAAAACTTTATGAGTACGTATATATAAAATAAATTAATGAGTTTTCTTAACCTAGATTACCATGGTTGCACAAGACACTAGACCCTCAAAAGAGTCAGCTGTGTCTCTCTCAATAACTATTCGCAAGCACTTTATTTTCTTAAGAGTATAAATTTTGCAAATATATATCTAATTAAAGGGGTCTATATTTCAATTATATTCTTATATGTGTAACTCATTGGAAATAACATGCTTCTGTGTTAATATTACCAGTGTATGGTAAAAAATAAAATAGAATGAGCGATATACTGAAAAATCTAGTGATGATTTCTATGTATCTAGTGATAGAATAGACGAGAACTATTTTTCCAACGAAAACGTAACTCATTAGTTCATATGTTTTCTTTTCTTTTCTAAAAGAAATAATCTTAATTATTTATGTGCATATGTGTGTGTGTGTTATTTATAGATAAGCCCTAGCCAATCACATTCTAAATATGTATTATATTAGAAAGTCTTATATATATGTTTATATAGATCATAATTTTTCTTTCTTTCTGAAATGTAATTTTGATAAAGTGATTGTACATTTTGGTTTCTTTTCTACCTACCCATTAAAATTGACAAGTTGTAAGTTGTAACAATGTCATAACCAATAGTTGATACCTCAGAAACATGTCATAACCAATAGTCCAATACTATATCAAATACAAAAACAAATCAAGGGAAGATCTTGGGTTGGCGCAATACTAACAAGTAACAAGTGAGAAAAAAAAGTAATGAAAGAAAATACATTTTTCTATATATATGAACAATGATTGAACCCACCATATATTGAGGATGAATGCAAATTCTTTGTTTATTTCTGATTAGCGACCGTTGTTTAAAATGAACAAGATATAATTGTTTGAATACATTCTTGTTGGCAATATATAGGGAAGATTTAAGAAGATGATATTATTAGGTATTCATGAAGATTTCGTAATCTTTTCTTAACCCTACATCAATATTAGTATTAAACCAAAGATCAAGGGAATAATATCTTATCAAAATGGAGAAAGATTATTTCTTAACTAGTTGATTGATGTGAACAAAATAAAATAAAAACTAGTTGATTAATCATACACAATTACAAATTATATACAGTATGTATCTTTGGTGGAATCTAGCTCCCCTCAAGCCCTCTAAGGATCCTTCATCACTGAAGACTCTTTTACGATCTGACTCTCCCTTTCTGTTTTGTTTTGTTTGTATATATTATGTGTTTATTTGTGTATATATAATATGTCTATTTGTCTTATAAAATCAAATATTTTAAACTAATTTTTCTTGTTAATAGAAGTAAAAATAAAAAAATAAAAATAAATTATAACTAGCAATTTTCATTACAAGATAAAAATCTTATTTCATAGGGTCAAATTCGTTGGTAAATCTTCAGAAATGTGCTTTCAGATGGATTTCCGAAGGATTATTGTCATTAGCTTAAAGTGGTCAAAAATCCATGTATTTCGAAATATCTTTGAAAATTTCCGAGAGTTTTTCGAAAAACTAATATTTCCGACGGTTTTTGAAGAGATTTTCGAGAAACAATGCTTTTGAGGGATTTCCAGAAAAAATAAAATTAGAAGAATTTCTAAGAAACAAATTTGTCCAGGAGATTTTCGAAAGACAAATATTTCCAAGAAATATATTATTTAAATTCTTAGAAAATTCGCACAATTATCATTATTCGATCCTAAATATTCATATTTAGTAATAGATACACATTGGCATCAAAATCTTTGAGAGTATTATCAGTATCAATCAATCTAATGTATTATTATTTTTAATTAATATTATCAACCAGTATCTATTTGTATTTGATTGCCTTTCACGCCTGCACATAAAATTCAGAGTCGTCGTATATATGTATAAAAATATAATCGTGTTTAGCCATTAGCACATGAGCAAGTCCAAATCTCCCTCTCTCTCTCTCTATCTATCTCTCTATAGAAGGTAAACTTCAACTTCATCTTTCTTAGACTGCTTAAATTTCTCAAATTCTTGTAAAGCTTTTGGAATTCAAGAAATATTAATGTTATATAATTTCATTTTCTTGGGTTAATAGTTTCCTCATATGATTACCAATTTTCAGATTTTTTAACTAAGAAGCTAGCGATCATGGCCACAGCGATGAACGTTTTCTCTACCAAATGGTCCTCCGAATTGGTATATTTCTATACACACATACATACATATTTATGTGTGCCTCTCTTTCCTCATATGATTTTGTATATATATAAAATCTATATTCATGTTCTTTTAACCTACTTTTTCTTAGGCAAATTTCACGAATCTTTATTATTTGCTTTTCGTATAGGATATAGAAGAATATAGTATCATCCACCAATTCCACATGAACTCACTCGTCGGAGATGTTCCACAGTCTCTCTCATCTCTTGATGATACCACCACTTGTTATAACCTTGATGCTTCTTGTAATAAAAGTTTGGTAGAAGAAAGACCTTCAAAGATCCTCAAGACCACTCACATATCACCAAACTTACATCCTTTTTCTTCTTCTAATCCTCCTCCTCCAAAGCACCAGCCCTCTTCTAGGATTCTTTCTTTTGAAAAGACAGGTTTACATGTTATGAATCACAACTCTCCAAACTTAATATTTAGCCCCAAGGACGAAGAAATTGGATTACCAGAGCATAAGAAAGCCGAGCTGATAATAAGAGGGACAAAGAGAGCTCAATCCTTGACTCGAAGCCAATCAAATGCTCAAGATCACATACTGGCAGAGAGAAAACGGAGAGAGAAGCTTACTCAAAGATTTGTAGCTCTTTCCGCGCTAATTCCTGGCCTAAAGAAGGTACACATATGTAAAAATAAATCTTCTCTTCTTCTTCTTGTTTAATAAAGAGGCGCATACCAACCAAATGATAGTGTAGTCTTTTCTTAAATAATTCTATTTTGCTAGGCAAGAAACCAATTTTCATGGACAGTATTCACTCTTTTCTTATACCCACAATGAAAGTTTTGACTTCAGATCTCCCGGTTATGAGACTAAATTATTTGACCAGGACCGACTTTGTGAAACTCGAAATATACTAAAACAAATCCTCTATATATAAGAATTATTACTTTTTTACAAATCATTTGCAGTTCCGGCTTGAAGGTTTTTCATTTCGATTAAATATAAATATATTTACATGCTATATATTGAAATATGCATCTATGTCATTATAGATGGACAAGGCTTCTGTGTTGGGAGATGCAATAAAGCATATAAAGTACCTCCAAGAGAGTGTGAAAGAGTATGAGGAACAAAAGAAGGAAAAGACAATGGAATCAGTGGTTCTTGTAAAGAAGTCTAGTCTGGTTTTAGATGAAAATCATCAACCATCATCATCATCTTCCTCAGATGGAAATCGCAATAGCTCGAGCTCAAATCTTCCAGAAATAGAAGTTAGGGTTTCAGGAAAAGATGTTCTTATTAAGATCCTATGCGAGAAGCAAAAGGGTAATGTGATCAAGATTATGGGGGAGATTGAAAAGCTTGGTTTGTCTATCACCAACAGCAATGTCTTGCCCTTTGGACCCACTTTTGACATCTCTATTATCGCTCAGGTAACTATATATTTTCTCATATAAGCTACAACATAACTTTATTCTAGTATTCAACATAAATATATATATCGTGTGACAACATAAATCAATTCTATAGATAATGTACATGTTTCAGAATTAGTATGACTTTGGACTTAAATATTCTAGTATTCGAAAATTCTAATGATATAGTTTATTCTTTGCAGAAGAATAACAATTTTGATATGAAAATCGAGGATGTTGTGAAGAACTTGAGTTTTGGCTTATCAAAGCTCACTTAATTGGTTTCACGTTACATACATATACACATTCATCATCGATTTCTCCGATCGAAGAATCCAAAATCAGTTTTTCCATGAAAGTGGTTTTTTAGTTGTTAAGTTTGTTGTATGGAGATTCTTAAGTCATTTAAAGATCCTTGTTCTTGTGTTGTTAAGTGTGCTTTAAGATGCATATCATCAAATGTTTAGTAATTATTTCTCTCCAGTTTCATTTGGGACGGAATTTTTTTCGCAGTTGTTGGATATATATTTCCTGCGATGTAAAGCATTTCGTTAGTTTAATAAACGTCCGATATGTTTCTTTGTATTTTGATAAGCTTTTCTGTCAATTATAGTCACTACGATATATTTATATGATAATTACTGTTAAAATGGTTGAGTAGTTTACTGTTTACGATAATATTTGTCTTTCAAACCATCTATGTTTGATATATTATGGAATTTACAGGTGAATAACGAAAGAACTGAATAAACTAAACGAGAGAAATTTTTCGTATAATACTTATGAAAGGCTAAAAAAAACTAGTTTTAATAAATTAATCACATTTTTTTAACACGATAGTGGTATACGATATAGTGAAAACACAAAATTAAATAAATATTTTGAATGGTAATTATAAGTAACGGAATCACGTTTTCAAAACGTGAACTAGTTGTGTATACATTCAAACCCTATATAGATGACATTGTAGGAAAGATTACGAAAATGCCTTCTGTGAAATATAGGAAGATTATATCAATGTAAATGTATATAAAATCAAACTCAAACAAAAAAAAAAACTCTTCAATCTTAACTAAAGTATGTATATACTCCATAGAGTTTGATATATCGCAAACGGAAATTTTAATAAACTGTTATAATCAGGTTTAATTAGGACGCATTTGGATTCAGTCTTTTTCATTAAAAATATTTTGGTCAGTTCACGAGCATTTTGTCAAAACCGTGTAATGACTTATGAGTTATGTCTATGTGATAAAATGTGTATTAAAAGTGAAAATAAAATCAATTTTTCATGCAATACTTTTTCAGTCGCACCTTTTCATTTGCTAATCATTATGTTTTTTAAATTTATTTAATTAAATATAGTCAAAAGTAACGTTTTAAAACGAGGACCGAAATTAGAAACCTTCAGTTGGCTAGATTTAAGAAAAAAGTCATAAAGCAGACAACTTTTACCAAAGCATGAAGGAGTGTTTGAGATTCTATACGTATATTAATCTATTGAAATTTTTTAGTTTTATGTATGAGAAAATTCACACATTATCAGAATGTACATATACATATATAGCTTTCTAGAAACTATAGCAATTGAATCCAAAGAAAAAACTATAATCGTAAAACAAAAACAAAAACAAAAAATATTTAATTGAATTGAAAACGTGGGAGTAGACCTCAATTTTATAAGTAATTAAACTAATTTCCACTCCCCATGATTTAGTTCACATCTTACGGAAAAAAGTAAAAAGCAAAAGTTATAGTTATAGTGGAAATTCCTTAAAAACAGGCGACCAAAGCAATGCATGAGCCATGAGTTATTTAATTGAATTAAAAACGTGGCATTTTCCTTATTCTATTGGAAACTCGTTTCACGGAGGTCAAACAAATGTGAAAACCAAAAGTGTTCTTTGGAGTTTTGTTTTGTCTTCGTCAGGTCCAAAAAGTCCAACCAAAATGCCTAGAAGGTCACATAAACTTAAGTACCTAACAGGCTAACAGCAATCTTAATTACATGATATTTTGTTTCTGGACCATAATTGTCCTTAATGATGGGAAGAGAAAGGCTACTGGTATATTTCTGAAACTAGTAGGGGTATTAGATAAGAAATAACGCTTATACTATATATAATTTACATTTGTTAGAATTTTTTTATCTAACTTGGTTTTGGGTTTTGATGGAAAATATCTTATTAAATTATAGTAGGAGCTCGCTTATAAGAATTTTGTTTTGTTGTCTTCTCTCTTCTCGCTTTGAAGAAATTCAACATATGATAAACTAAAAAAATTAGTACGTAGTCTATAATTATAATAACTCATTTTTGTTTTTGATATTATATGAAGAATTCAAATAATTACGGATCCAGTGGCTAACCAATAACACTAACAATTTTCATACCTAAAATCTATTTTTTTTGTATATAAAATAGAATAATATAAATGGTTAGTTCCCAACTATTAGAATTATGGACGAAGGAAAAAGACAAAATTGGAAGGCCCCTTAACAGTGAGTTTGATTAGGACGACAATAATAAAATGAAAATGATTGGTCCTATCCAAACTCATTGACGAAATAGTGTGTTAATGTAATAATATGATATATAAAAAAGAAAAAGGAAAAGAGAGTGTGTGAGTAAAAGATTGGTCGTCAGCTGGATTTATGATATTTCGGCGGCATATCCCGTCCCCACCGCACCACCAACCGGAAGGACCATGGCATGGATACACATTTGTCTCACTTTATATCATAAATAAAAAAATATTATATGTTATCCAGATTTCGTATCCAAAATTTTCTAACAAAATCTCCATTTTATAATTCTACTGACCTTTTTAAAAGGCACTGTTGTGACTTCATTTCAAGAGATACGTACCAAATCTTTATTATCAAATATATCGTGACGATAGACATGTACACACATATAATTGTAGTACGCATTACTACGGAAAGAATATTCCAAGAGCTTACCAATTCCATGCCGCATACATTGGCGTTTATCCTAAGTTAGACTTAGGATTCCTAACGTTCCGAATTTGCGTTGGAGAGCAAGTTCCTGATCTGCTTACGGAAAAATATATTCAAACTCAAATTGCGAATGCCGAGACCATTTCAATTTTTGGGTTTTTGTCGAAGGGATGATGAGCAAATTAAAGCTAGTCCACCTTTTTAATAAAATTGCTTGTGAAGAAGAAACAATTAGGTCCAATATTACTAGAGACAAAGGCAATTTATAATTTTAATATTTTTGGTACTGTTTAAAAAAAACTATCAGTACCAATTGAACAATTTCTAATTTTGATATTTATAATTTAGTTAAAAATATGTTTGTCATATTAATTCTTTTTTTGCTCATATTAATTCATTATCCAGTTTTTTAGTCATTACATTTTTATTTTTTTTTTGTTTAGTCATTACATTGAATTAGTCGAATCAGTACATAATCGTTTCATCAGAGAACTAGTGAATTAAACCGACCCAGACTAATTGGAAGCCTTAATTTTGGATCTTATATTGTAGGCATATTAACTTTTTAATTTTCTTACATAAATCCTTCATATGAAATGTTTGTTTTTAAATGGCCATGGCCCAGAACCATTGCATTTTTGGGCTGGATAGTGGATGTATATGTGAATTCGTCATCATACCAACCTGGTCTGGCCTCTTATTAGTGCAGTTAAGACTAAATAACCCGTTTGGTAGGGAGTAGGGACATTTATTATGTCTGGGGTCGTTATCGCCTTATCGGAATCAAATTGAGTTTAAAGACAAAACAGTATGATCGATTAATTATCAAACACAACTTGTTTATAAATGTATAGATGTCGACATCCACATGGTATCATAACTTCTTCTGCAACATATCCCTCGATATCATATCCACCATTAATCTAATTTATTGCAGTATAACGAGTCGAGATATGTTCATGAATTTTCAAACTCATTAAAAAATTGTTGTAATTTTTTGTTTCGTAAGTAAATTTTGTTTTTTTTCTCTTTCAATTTAACAATGTAATTTTCTGGATGAAAAATTTGCAAACGGTATAAAACTTAACATTTCATATGATTTTTTTTTGGATAAAATTACAATTAAAATAATAAATAAAAGATAATAAAGTATAACTTTTGTATATTTTCCTTTATAAAAAGTAATGAGGTTGTTAGATGGACGGGAAGACGGGGACGAGGCTTTACAGAGTTTTTCTATATCCTTGTTGTTTCCGAGTGGGAATAAGCTCAACACCAAAAACACGTGCTTATTTTATTTACACGTCTCTCTTCTCTTACTTTTTTTTTTTGGGTCCATAACACGTAGTTTTTTTTTTTTCAAATTCATAACACGTATATGAATCTCAGACCACTAGAAGCCAACAAATTATACGATCATTATAGACAATAATGAGAAGACTTCTAGTTTCGATCATAATATGTTTAGTTTATACATATACGTCACGTTTTATGCATTATATACACAATCTGGTCAACATAATTATGGAGTGGAGAAAATAATTTAAGCCGCGTCTCGTTGTCGAATATATAGTAAGAATACCTGAAAACACTTTCTATTCATAAACCCTTTACGACAAAACAATAAAGACGTCTCTCGATTTATCTTTGTCTTAATCAGGAAACTATTTGACATTTCTTTATCGATTATTACTTCATATTCGGGTATGGATGAAGATTTTTTCTTACCCGATTTCTCACTAGTAGACATTGATTTCGACTTTAATATTTACGAAGAAAATAATTTATCACCTGATGAATCTTTATCAAATTCACGAAGAGCTGATCAATCGTCAAAGTTTGATCATCAAATGCATTTTGAGTGCCTCAGAGAGAAGCCAAAGGCAGCGGTGAAGCCTATGATGAAGATCAACAACAAGCAACAACTGATTTCTTTTGATTTCTCTAGTAATGTTATTTCTTCTCCAGCCGCGGAGGAGATCATTATGGATAAATTGGTTGGTCGTGGAACCAAAAGAAAAACATGTTCTCATGGCACAAGATCTCCGGTTCTTGCGAAAGAACATGTTTTAGCCGAGAGAAAGCGCCGTGAGAAGCTTTCTGAAAAATTCATTGCTCTTTCAGCTCTCCTTCCCGGGCTTAAGAAGGTATTGCAAATTTAAATTGTAAATTATCGATAAATTTGTTATATATTTAACTATAGATATTTTCATAGTGAAGAAAAAATAATAATTCATCAGTGTCAATTGGTTTTGAGAATACAAAACTATCTTGTGGTTTTTTAGGCGGACAAGGTAACGATTCTTGATGACGCGATCTCGCGTATGAAACAACTCCAAGAACAACTAAGAACGCTCAAGGAAGAAAAAGAAGCAACGAGACAAATGGAATCCATGATTCTTGTAAAGAAATCTAAAGTGTTTTTCGACGAGGAACCTAACCTATCATGTTCTCCTTCAGTTCATATTGAATTCGATCAAGCATTACCAGAAATCGAAGCGAAAATTTCTCAAAATGACATTCTCATCCGAATCCTTTGCGAGAAAAGCAAAGGGTGCATGATCAACATACTAAACACAATTGAAAACTTTCAATTGCGCATTGAAAATAGCATCGTATTGCCATTCGGAGACTCGACTCTCGACATCACAGTCCTTGCACAGGTGATCATTAATAACTATATATATATGCAATACTAAAATGGATAACTCGTAGTTCATCCAATATAATATTGATGTATTAATGAAACTGATAATCTACAATTATGCTTTCTTAACTTTTTGTGTGGCAGATGGATAAAGATTTTTCGATGAGTATACTTAAGGATCTTGTACGGAACCTGAGACTCGCAATGGTTTAGGTCTTCTTTCAAGTTTTAGTAACCTGAGACTGTACATTGACACAATCGTTTCGTGGATTTGCTATCGTTTTCTTCTTGAGATTTTTTCACACGTGCCCACATGTTTGATGTGTTTTTTTAGCAAAGCTATTTCCGATAACGACCGTTGAGAATTAATTTAGATGTAACATTTTTTGTTTGTTAATAATGAATTTAAAATATAACAGAATTGTTTTTTTATTAAGTGGCAGAAATAAATGTGGCCTTATCCGCTGTCCAAAAAAAAAAAACAAATGTGGCCTTATCCTTAGCATGGTCGTAATGCCTTCTGACTTGTTAAAGTATTTTGTAATTATTGACAAACCCTCTTCAATTCTTAATGAAATTCACATTCATGTCAACAAGAAACATATTGTAGAAAGCAAACCTTTTAACCAATCAAAAAAAAAAAAAAAAAGGAAAAGAAGATTGCTTGACATTAAAAAGATATTGTAGAAAGCAAAATTACATCGAAGGTCAATGTTACAAAATTCTGAAATATTTACGAAAAAATAGTAGGGCATGAAAATGGATTAAAAGAATTAACTTAATTATCTATAGTTTTGCCCCAATAAAGATATACAATTATAGTTTTCGTAATTTATTTTGAAAGTTTCAGTAGTTAGCAAATTCAACAACTTAGCTACATTTGCTTTCGACAAAAAAAAAAGCTACATTTGCTCAAAAAAAAATGACGCTAAATTCAACCAAATTTATTACTATTTACCAATAACTATTTAGAAGTCATAGGGCAAGGGCAGTATCGGAGGGACGTGACCAAATAATAATTGCCGCACGACGCGGTACGATTAAAAGCCAATTCAAAACCTTTGAGTACCACCTAACAAAATCATTTCTTGGATACGTTTATACTCACCCCAAATCTGGGATACTAATCAATTATAAAGTTAAGATAAAGATTTTTAATAAAAATAATAATTCAGCGCATCGATTAAGAATAAAATTACAATAAATTAAGCTTATTAAAATTTCTTTCTTATTTCTTGATTTCCGATATAAATAGTCACACGATCAAGGGTCAGCTATAGCTTGATAACATTTAACTTTGTGATCTTCGGATTGACACATGTCTTATCTCTGTTAATAACGCTTTTAAATGGCTCATATACCAAAATGTTTTGCCTAATTACTTCTCTTAATAAGTTTCGAATTTAAAAACTCCCTTCATATCGAGAAAGGAGTGATCACATGAATCACATGTACTATATATCACGTGATCAATTCAATCCGTTAAAAGTTTTTTTTTCCTTCCGTCAACAACTTGTCTTTTGCCACAAACAAAAAAGTTAAAGGATAGTCAACCACTGTGAATACCTCACAATAATTAATTACTATATATTTTATGGTTTCCATCTCTTTGAATATCGACACGAACATGTTACTTCAGCTTCCATTGTCTTGGATTTTGATTAGTGAATAATCGTAGAGGTTTTGACATAACCACAAGAGCATGTGTGCCATAATATGCTTGATTAATGATAGTTTTCCCTGATTCACCTTAATTATATTGTCTAATTTGCTATTATAGTATCATTCAGAGCATGCAGATGAAAAAACTAAATTCGGTGGGAAAAGAAGAAGTCAATTTCACGGGACACTAGTTTGTAATCAAAATTGTTATATTTAATGAAAAAAACACTCTCGGGACGATTTAACTCTAAAGTCTCTAACCACTGCAGTTGAAAGTTTATCAAAAGCGTGGCCATATGTATACATGAGAAATCACGTGTTTGCTCTATTACGTAGTCAACATCACCTTTAAATATCATTGTTATTGATAACTTAAGGAATTAATCAATCGTCGTTCAAACATTGCATTATGTAAGTAAATGCATTTGTAACCATTCATCTACATTTTAAAAGCGTTTTTTTTTTTTTGTCGAAATACATTTTAAAAGCGTTAAGACTTGAGAGAGTAGTCTTAATCAATTGTTAGGTATAAATTTTTTTCCAGAATTGATAACGAACATCCATAATACAAAAAAAAAATTAGAAATTCGGATTTTCCTTATTAGAAATATTTACTAACGAACATTCATAAAACCATAACCACAGTTTTAAACTTGTGGAGATGATTTTTGTTTTTTTCATGTATATAGAAAAATTATTTGAAGGTTCAGTTTTTTAACAACATAAATTATAAACAAAAAAAAAAGTCCAGATGGTGATAGCGTGGTATAATACTAGCATAACCACAACTTAGATTACAATCTACAAATCATGTTCAATCTGACGAGTTTCAAAAATACCCAAAAGTTTTTGTTGGAAACAAATTAAGAGTGAACTGAAAATCTTTCTTTGATAATGTGGAGTTTATGTACTCCATTAAATTATTCAAACGATCCTTGTAGTGAGAAGGTTCATTCGATATTTGTTTATCATCATAAATCTCCGCAATTAATATGTAGACAATAACAATAAATAAAATTTGTAAGGAGTAACATGGAGGGTGGAGATCATTAACTGATATAAACTATAAAGGCTTTAATAAAATGGATCTCAATCTTTTCCAGAAAGAATAGCATCTTAAAGGTGGATATATCATGAAATCATTTTTACTCAATTTTGTTATATATTATTCACGAACCATTTAAATTATTTGTATTAAATAATTCAGATAAAGAGTAAAGTAATGACATGTACGAGTACTACTAATTAATCTGGTGTTTGCCTGTTTGTATATTCGTACAGATCTCAAATTGTTATTTCTTTTTTGAATTATAATTAATCAAGACGTATAACTAATACTCTCTCTGTTCATCTTAATATGCATTGCAATATGGTGCTTACACAAAAAAAAAAAAAGCATTGCAATATGGGAAAAAATTATTTATTATCCACATAAACACTGTTGGTGATAAATATTTGTTATGTATAGTAACATTGTATGCTTGAGGTACACTGAACCACATTTTTTTCAATTCACCAATTAATGATGTGAATAAAGACATCAAGACAAAAAGAAAAAAAAAACAGAAAAAAAGACATCAAGACTTCATTGAGCCCGTAACCAAAATTATCAAAACAATTATTATCCCTTCATATATGGATGTAAGTTGTATGGAAAATGATTACATTCACAACAAATGTGTTTTTTGTTTTGTTTTTTGGCAATGCATATTGTAAATTTAATTACGAATGGCATGACACATGGATGATATTTAAACAAACCACTATATCACATATGTTGTCGCTATAAAAAATATTTATTATTGGGTTAATCGATCCCAGGTCCTAGAATTAGTTTTGATCTCTTTGCTATATATAAGAACAATCGGTATATTATAATAAGAATGCATTGACCTAAAAAATACTATTAATAATAATATTAATGCAATAATGAGGCAAAACAATTAATCACACATGATTCACGAGGATAGGAAAATGGTTCCAGAGACAACTTCACAAAGAGTGATTATTATGGTATTTATTGTATTTTAATTATTAAAAAAAAAGGAAATTAACAGCAAAATCTATATTGTAAACTCACTTTACGTAGAAAAACTTCTTCGATATAATATTATGGCTTTGATTGGTAGGTTATGAGGACGTGGAAAACATAGATTAAAAGGCAATTCTAAAAAAGACCACTAAAATGATTTTGTTCGGAAAATACCATTTAGTATTTTTGATTATTTTTTTCAAAAATACTACTAAAAGATTTTTTCCTAAATACCACAAAACTAAAACTAAATATAAAATTTTCAGAATTAAATCCTAAATCCTGAAAAATAACCTTTAAAATTAAACCCTAATCCCAAAATACTAAATTCAAACCCAAAATTTTAAATTTTAAACCCCTAAAAATCATTTTTAGTGTTTGTGTTATTCTTACTAACCGCAATCCGTCTCATAACCAGTTAAGCATATAGGATATTTTACAAATTCCTATGCAATGTGAAATATAGTTGACTATTTGTATTCTGGAATCTTTTATATCATGGTTGAATTTTTAAATTAATTAGTAAAAAATAATTCTTAAAAGTGTTTTTTGGAAAAATATTGATTTTGCTAAAGTTTTTTGGAACAATCATGAATCTGCGCTGCTGTATTAATAACTTAATTAGTAATTCTATACACAAACTCAATTATAGATCTTCGATTCACAAAGAAGCACGGAAATTAAGATTGTGTATAGAACTAATCTTAATTTCATAAGTAACTAATTTATAATTAAGTTATAATTTATTCACAATCTCAATTATAAATTTGACTCAATTATAACTTAAATATTTCACCATTTATTTAATCACAGTTAATTATTATTTTTTAATTTGTCCAGACAGATTCAACGGGAGCCTCGTATTATTGCATAAACAAGTAGGAGTTATATAAACATAGTATTTTTCAACCTCTACTGGCTTTAGAATATAAATATCCAATTATCATCTATATGATAAGCGTAAAATCTATTCTACGTCACGAAGGATTGGATTTTATTGGAGTTTTCTTATAATAAAACTAATGATTTTGGACATTGATAAGCAAATTCGGATCTGTAGTGGGACCAAGTTACTTGCAATAACACGTGGGGAGTTGAGTTCAAATCTTTATATGTTGATCATTTGATGTGTTGGCACGATCAGTGGTTTTGTTTTATTTTTTGAACAAGCATCATCAGTGTTTAAAATAGTGAACATGATAACTTACTTATATCATTAGGGGTAAATATTAGCTATCAACTATCAAGTACGAGCTAATCATAAAATGATATATGAACTTTAGACCCATAATATGATATCTTCAAGACTACTTAAAACCTCAATTTTCTGAAATATACTATGCAAATACCCAAAACACTTAAACTAACAGAGCATTTACATATCCTCTTTTGCATCTGCATTTTTTTTTTTTTTTCTAATTTTGAGCATCGAAAGATCTTCGAAAATAACTTTTTATGCTCCTAACGATCGATTTTGACAATTTTCTTCGTGGTCTATTTAAATACTGCACAAACTATCACAATTTTGTCTAATAAAAAAACTTACAATATTTATCATTGTTTTCTTCCAGTTTATCCATATGTCATATGCTTTATCTACATTTAATCTAATTCGTCCACGTGATGGGCTGTGGTTTTTTTTTTTCTTACCTAAAGTCATAGACTCACAAATCTATATTTCTATCAAGATGGATACATTTATGGTACGAATCACATGATTTTGATCTTTAATTAAAGTCTTGTTAGTTTTCCAATGCCAGATCTCATCGCATCGGTGGCTACTCAAATCCCCACCTATTAATACCAATTTCAACCAAAACAATTCCCACATTTAATTATTTTCAGGACCTTTAATTTACTAAAATTTATTATTGCTAAACCTACCGGATCGGGTAAACGGATATGCGATTCGTCAGCCAAATTCATATAACAATTATAAACCATATGCTCTTTTTCCATGCAGATATTAATTGTATACTGCAAAATAATGATTATAAAAAACAAAATCATATAGATCCACTATAAAGAGTTCACTCGACCACATTCACATAACAAAACAAAATCATACATACTCCAGAACAAAGGAAAATTTAAAATATATCTCCTTATATACTCCTAAAGTTTTCTTTCCTTTAGCTTCTTGTTTAGTTTTATTCTTTCAACATTAACTTTTTTTTACTCTCTTGTCAAAAGAGAAAAAGAGTTCTTGTAATGGATGATTCAAGCTTTATGGATTTGATGATCGACACTGACGAGTATCTGATCGATGACTGGGAATCCGATTTCCCGATATGCGGGGAAACTAACACCAACCCCGGTTCCGAGTCTGGATCTGGAACCGGGTTTGAGTTGCTAGCAGAAAGACCAACGAAGCAAATGAAAACCAACAACAACATGAATTCAACATCTTCTTCTCCGTCGTCTTCTTCTTCTTCTGGTTCTCGCACGTCACAAGTGATCTCATTTGGGTCTCCAGACACGAAAACCAACCCGGTCGAGACATCTTTGAACTTCTCCAACCAAGTAAGCATGGATCAGAAAGTGGGGTCGAAAAGAAAAGATTGTGTTAACAATGGAGGAAGAAGAGAACCACATCTATTGAAAGAACATGTTTTGGCTGAACGAAAACGTCGACAAAAGCTCAACGAGCGTTTGATTGCTCTCTCTGCTCTTCTTCCTGGCCTCAAAAAGGTCAACATCTATAAACCATCTCTTTCTGATTGTACTTTAACTATTTGTGTTTGGTTTAATATTTATTATATAGTATATTCTTTTATAAATAACCCACCAGAACCGTAAATATATATTCGGAAAAAGAAACTCATTTTTCTTTAAATGTAAATGTAAACTCCAACCTCAACAAACATAAGAAAATCTTGTTCTTATTTACATTTTGAAAATGAAAATCTGTTTTTTTTCTTAAACGTTTTTTTTCTCGTAAAAATCGTGTTTAATATGATAGGCTTGTAATTTGTTTGTATGTGGATGCCACTACTCATAAAATCCGGATGGTGACACAATGTTCTCTAGTAAATATTGTACTAAATGTTTTTTTTTTTTTTGTGTGTGTGTGTGTAGACGGACAAGGCAACAGTTCTTGAAGATGCCATCAAACATTTGAAACAACTTCAAGAGCGGGTAAAGAAGCTGGAGGAGGAGCGAGTGGTGACCAAGAAAATGGATCAATCAATTATATTGGTGAAGAGATCTCAAGTGTATTTAGATGATGATTCTTCATCTTATTCTTCTACTTGCTCTGCTGCGTCTCCTCTGTCTTCTTCTTCGGACGAAGTTTCGATCTTCAAACAAACAATGCCTATGATCGAAGCCCGAGTTTCAGACAGAGATTTGTTGATTAGAGTCCATTGTGAGAAGAACAAAGGGTGTATGATTAAGATCTTAAGTTCCTTGGAGAAGTTTCGTCTTGAAGTAGTCAATAGCTTCACTTTACCATTTGGAAATTCAACTCTCGTTATAACCATTCTCACTAAGGTATGTTATCAATCTTCTAATATTTTTTTATTTATCATATTCTATCTTTTTTTATATATTATCATTTACTGTTGATTTTTATGTATTAATGTGATTTTTAAATCTAATTTGCAGATGGACAACAAATTTTCTCGACCAGTTGAAGAAGTGGTGAAGAACATAAGAGTTGCGTTAGCTGAATAATATTTTAAAAAACGTTTATGTGAATTTCGCAGTGGTTAAACGTGTTAGATTTGGTCTCCAATTTTGACCAGATCACTCGGTTTAGTTGAATAATGAGTAGTTGGATAATAAAACCAGATATATGCACGAAATATGGGATTTTGTCGTTTGTTGAGTGCAAAAGCTGGATTGGTGTGTGTACCTAATTATGGCTGTATCATTGGTTTTGATACTTTGATATATATTTTTCCCCAATATCATTGGGTTGGTTCAATAATGAAGTACCTAAGTGTTCATTAATTTTATTGGCTTCATGTTAATTACTTTTTGATTATACTTAATCTGTAAATCTTTAACTGAGAACGAGAAATCTATGCTAACTATATTGGGACTTCATGCTGCTATAAACAAATTTCATTAGAAATTCTTTTTGTGTTCTTATAAAAGTTTTGAGTTCAGTTGACCTCTATGGGCTCTTATAAATTTTTATTTACTTGTATTTTGAAATAAAAATGGTTACTATAGTTACAAATTTGCTTATTGATCTCAGTGTTCAAGATTTATATTATAAATTGTGAGATATGATTTTCTCCCATTCCCATTTTGATTGGTCGACCAAATGCCTTGTTTTTAAAGGTTATGTAAGTATTACTTAACAATATTTTCGTCCTAAATCTTCCACTTTTTTTTCAACTACACATTGATTAGAGATTCATTTTTTGATTGGTAGCCCAATCAAAAAGAGAAGAGTTTACATAAGAATTATCAGAACTTAAAGATTTAGAAGTCTTAGCTAAATAATCAATTTGAAAATTACAAGAGCGAGGAATATTAGAAAACGAGAAAAAAAAACTTAACTTGGAGCGAACCAAACTCATCTAGGATTTTGAAAAAGCGGGACATTTCTGATGAGATTGCAATATAGAGAAAGTAATTCTACACAATCTATTTCGAAAACATGACAATTTACATTTTTTGAGAGAATATTCTTAATACAATCCTCCATTTCTTTTTACAATGAAAAATTGAATCATTGCTTATTTTCAACATTAATCACACATTAATTTTAATCTTATTATTTTATTTTATACTTATCTTCTATATCAATCTTTAGTATTGATAAATTTTATTAATTGAAATTTATTTTTTATTTTTAAATTTTATATACCTTTTCACATTGTAAACAGTGCTTAATTAATCAACGAATGAGCTGTTAAAAGAAAATGATAAACAAGATTATTTTAAAATAGATTTAATACTTTAAGAAATATATGTCTAGTATTTTCAAATATTTAAACCAAATTTTCTTTCACTAAACAAATTTTTTTATAAGACCTACAAATGGTATCTATTTTGTATACAAAATAGACACAATTGTGACCCCACTAAGAAATAGACATATAGAAAAGTTAATACTTGTAGAATAGTTTGTCTTTTTGCTATAAAAATATTAAAATACAATAGCGACCCCTTTAAAAACAGTGGTTAGAGGAGGCACTAGTTGTAGTTATAAATTTTGAAACAATTTATTGTGTCTTGCGAGTGGGCTAAAAATTAAAATTCCCCCATTAGACAGTGATAGGAAAAATATTTAAGACATAAGTTGACTAACAATAAATGTCATTTAAAGAAAAAATAATGGGTGGGGAAATCGTTAATTTTTAATCAACAAAATTGTAGTGATCTTACTTCCATCGGGGATTCTTCTAGAAATATACTGAGAAATGTTGACAGGAAACAAATTGAGTGTAACGCTCCGACCATCACCGTATGTGGTCTTCTATACTATTTCTCAGTTCGTAGACTTCAACATCGTCTGATAACAATTTTAAAAAGTTGTTTATTGTCTAAATATGTATCAGAAATTACTTCTAAGCAAGTCACTCATTCTAAAAGTGCTCCAGCTCAAATACGTTTAATTATAGAGTTTTAACACGATGTTTAACCCCAAAAATAATTAAGTGTAGTTTAGTAACATTGATAAATAAAATAATTCTTTTAATCTTTCTTTATGTACAACCATATTTCTAAAATTAGGGATGTTACATTTAGGTTTCTTTTTTTCCTTGCTAGAATGTAATAATCCATAATAATAATAATGATTTAGATTCTAATCTTTCAATTATAATATATACAAGTGGTCCCATGGTAAAAAGAAAAAACATGGAAGCATAAATCATAAAAGCAATTTCAGTCCACTACTCAATATTAACACAAAGGCTAATGAATTTAGACAAAGTGATGACGATATCATATTTAATTTCCAAATCCATTGTTCGAAATGAGAGTGCGAAAGCTAAGTGGAAAAAGCCAAAATTACCAAAACTCTTAGCACTAGAAACCTTTCACTGGAGGCCCAAGATTGAGCCGTCAACTTCACATTTACGTTCATCTTGACATTTTAAAACGGCTGTCAATTTCCATCACGAAAAAAGTGTGTATATGTGTATTGAAGTCTCACTTCGAGTATGTTTTTTTTGTTGTTATGTGATTCTATCGAGTTAGTATTGTTTGCTATTGGCGCATACATCTTTGTGGACCGGAGACAATAGCAGGCTAATTAGTCATTTTCCAACGTGTTTCGAACTGGAGACCCGGCACATGAGCTACAACCTTTAACCACGTGAGTATCTTGTGCTGGTTGGTTATCGAGTTATTGTTAGGTTTTGGAGTCTTCTAAGATTTATGTGAAACCAGTATCATTAAAAGTGATAGCAATAAAAAAAGATGAAACAGATTTACGTAGCAGTATATTATTATGATAGTCTTATTAAACTTGGTTTCTTCTTCCTTTTTCCCCTTCAAAATTCAAATCAAAGTCTTTGTAAATTTGTTACGTACAAACTAAATATTGGAGTATAAATTATTATGTGAAAGTGTGGACATCGGAAATTTGTAATATGTTTGCATTACATGACCTAAGGGCTGAGATAATCAATTATAATATATTGTTCATGATCGTATCGTAACACCCTTTTCTATAAATAAAAAAAGGTTACGTACGGCATACGACACTTATTAAGCTTTGATATAAATAAAAATATTTGAAGAGAAACCTTAGAAAGTAGTTTACCTAAACTACTACTTCTTTAACTATCCAAACCCACTTGAAGTAAACTTAATAAATATCTCACAAGATCATCTTAGTCTAAGAGATCTTAAACTCTCAACCAACATCTTAAAACATCGTACAGTAATAGCATAACCACTAACACCTAAATCCTAAGAACAACCGTAGATAGCCTAAAAGCGTAAGAAGTTACTTAGATGAACTCAAATGACAGGTATGAGGTATCCCGAATGACCTTGATCATCTTTTCCGCGATGCAAACTTATTTACTTCCCAACAATAGCCTTCTAAAGATGCTCTCATGAGCAAGAACAAAAAGATGAAAACCAACAAAAAAAAAACACACCAAGAAGATGAGAAAAAATGTTGCAAGATTATTGCTCTGTTCTCACTTTTATAGCCCAACTACATAAATCATAAACGTTCTTGTATCTAAGAACAAAGTGGTTCGATGGAACGATAAAACAATCGAAGATTTTACCTAAAGGAGATGAGTTTCTTGAACCTTTAAGATTGGATCCAAGAAGACCGCAAGAGCTTTTATTGTGAGGCATTATTCTTATTCCAAAACTCTGACTATTCCAAAACCATCGCTTAAGTGTGTTTATTCACGATCGAGTCTCTTTATTTCTTCGCAAAGGTAACACCTTTATGAATACTTACTGAAAGCTCTTTCTTTGCCTTCTCTAATCCCATCCTGATCAATTAGCAAAAAGAAAGGGCGGAAAAACGATATGAACATACAAACATGTCGAAGTAAATTCAAGATGTCAGATCGATCAAGATTTTAACTTTTACCTCTCATATTCGTTCAATGGTCCAAGGCCGTACACTTCATCGATCCCACATCGTCCCAGACGCACCTTCGATGCGAAGAAGGGAAGCTCAGTCACCTGTATGAGGAATAAGACAAAGTCCATATGTTCATCTTTTAGGGTTAAGAGATCTTTTATAGATACAATATTGTACAGTTGAATTAAAGGACTGTACATGGGATGCCACATATGCGCACTCAACGATGTTTGCATCACCTCGTAGACCCCTGAGGCAAGCATCTGCAAACTCCACTGCTGCATATGCCTGTATTTTATCATTTAACAGATTGAGATATCAATCAAATTCCCAGCTTTGTCATACAACTCCCATGTTACAACAAAAGACCTACCATGGATAGTGTTGCAGAACCTGCTCCAGCTTTAGCCTGCAAAATGATTTAAACGGTAAATGCACCGCTTAATTCGAAGTTCAAAACAAAGAAAGCTGAAAGATTAGTTTATACCTCAACAACTTCAGTGCCACCGTTTTGGATGCGGTCTGTGAGATATTCAATCTCTTTTTGAGTGAACGAGCAAGGAGGTTTCACCTGTAGCCAACATAATGATGAGAATATTATATCTGCTTCAAACAAACATAATGATGAGAATCATCTGATCTCAAACCTGCGAAAGCAGTGGTAAAATCGTAACTCCTGCGTGTCCTCCAACAACCGGAACTTCAACTTCACGGGGATCAAGACTCATTACTTCCGCCTATTCAACCCCATAAATGCAAAGAAGAAGATAGTTGAGTTCTAATGGACAATACTAAACACCATTCTAAGACCAAATAATGAGTGCATACCACAAAGGTATTAGCTCTAACAACATCAAGCATAGTGACACCCATGAGTTTCTTTGGATCAAAGGTTCCAGCTTTCTTGAAAACCTCAGCTGCGATTGGCACCGTGGAGTTCACCGGATTACTGATTATATTCACAATTGCTTTAGGACAACATTTAGCTATAGCTTCAGAGAGTGTCCTCACAATCCCAGCATTAATGTTAAACAGATCATCCCTCGTCATCCCTGGTTTCCTCGGAACACCAGCAGGTATGATCACTAAATCCATACCCGTAAGTGCTTCCTCTAACTGCGGCTGCCCGAGAAATCCACGAACCTAAAACAAAGTTTTCCAAAAACATTCACAACAATCTCTATATGATCTTAACAACAACAATCATCACTAGTGCTCTACAACATCTAAAGTACTAGTTTTTAAGCTCATGTATATGATCTTTAAGCTCATTTCTCTATTTCAACAACAACAATCATCACTATTGATCAATTTTATTAGCTCTAAAACATCTAAAGTAGTAATTTTGGAATCGAAAACCGGAGAATTTAGAACTTACAACGGCACTAGTATCCATATGACTAATATCAGCAGTAACACCAGGAGCATTAGCAACATCATAGAGATGAAGAACCGAAACCAAAGGATTCATCTTCATCAACATCGCAAGAGGTTGTCCAATTCCACCAGCTGCTCCAAGTATCGCCACTTTGAATCCGGGTGATCCACCTTTTGCCCGACAAGCCACCCGATTCAAACCTGACCCGTCAGCAATCTAAATCCAAATCATCGAAATCAGATCAACCCAAAAAAAAAAGAATCAAACTTCGATCACCAAATTGGTTTAAGAATCAGAGAATTCAACGAAATTTGAACCTGATTATGAAGATTAGGAGGATTGAGATGAGCAGAGATTCTCGCGATACGTTGGTTTGGATCCATGGCTGCTTAAAGCTTTGTTCTTTAACAACGAAATTGAGGTCTGATTAAGCGATCACGGTGAAGAATCGGTAAAAGGGTACGAAGAGATTTATATAATAGAGAGATAGTGATAAAGATGACGTCAAAATGGATCCATGTATTGGGAAGTGTGGCAAGAGAACAGAGAGAGCTTATCTGTCGTTTCTCCGAAGTGTGGAAGACGGTACGACATTTCCGGTATAAATTCCGGTACAGTTCAAGTCAAACCATACCTTTTAAACTTATAATTTTATTTTAAAACAATTTTGTTAAAATCTTTTACTGCTTAACTACAGTCAAATTATGTGCATTATGTTCAGAACGGTACGATATTTCCGGTATAAATTCCAGTACAGTTCAAGTCAAACCATACCTTTTAAACTTATAATTTTATTCTAAAACAATTTTGTTAAAATCTTTTACAGCTTAGCTACAGTCAAATTATGTGCATTATGTTCAGGACGGTACGACATTTCCGGTATAAATTCCGGTACAGTTCAAGTCAAACCATACCTTTTAAACTTATAATTTTATTCTAAAACAATTTTGTTAAAATCTTTTACTGCTTAGCTACAGTCAAATTATGTGCATTATGTTCAGAACGGTACGATATTTCCGGTATAAATTCCGGTACAGTTTAAGTCAAACCATACCTTTTAAACTTATAATTTTATTCTAAAACAATTTTGTTAAAATCTTTTACAGCTTAGCTACAGTCAAATTATGTGCATTATGTTCAGGACGGTACGACATTTCCGGTATAAATTCCGGTACAGTTCAAGTCAAACCATACCTTTTAAACTTATAATTTTATTCTAAAACAATTTTGTTAAAATCTTTTACAGCTTAGCTACAATCAAATTATATGCATTATGTTCAGGACGGTACGACATTTCCGGTATAAATTCCGGTACAGTTCAAGTCAAACCATACCTTTTAAACTTATAATTTTATTCTAAAACAATTTTGTTAAAATCTTTTACTGCTTAGCTACAGTCAAATTATGTGCATTATGTTCAGAACGGTACGATATTTCCGGTATAAATTCCGGTACAGTTCAAGTCAAACCATACCTTTTAAACTTATAATTTTATTCTAAAACAATTTTGTTAAAATCTTTTACAGCTTAGCTACAGTCAAATTATGTGCATTATGTTCAGGACGGTACGACATTTCCGGTATAAATTCCGGTACAGTTCAAGTCAAACAATACCTTTTAAACTTATAATTTTATTCTAAAACAATTTTGTTAAAATCTTTTACTGCTTAGCTACAATCAAATTATGTGCATTATGTTCAGGACGGCCCTTAAATATGTTGGGCCACAAGCTAACATTTTTAATGGGCTTATAAGCTACTTCAAAAAAAAAAAAAAAAAAAATAGAAGAGGGAAAAAATTGGGAAAAAATAAATCTTCTCAATTACTCTTTGTCATTTTTCCAATCAAGAATAATTTGTTCACCAACAATATTCTTCTCAATTTTTTTTACTTTCAGTAAAAACAACTAAAAATTTCCTCTCATAAATACATGGTATACAATTTTCTTCTACTTTTTTCTTCTCGTTTCTTCTCTTTTTTTTCTTTTCTTTTACATGGTATACAAACCAGTCACACTCATAGACTCTTTCAAATTCTTTCTTATTCACTTAACTTGGTTCTAACACTAAGCTTAGGCATTTACAGTACAAAGCTTAGAAAATATAACTTATAGTATTTTTTAAGATATTTTACAACCACAATTTTATTCGACCCACTCATAACCATAACTTTATTTAACACACTCTTATTCACATATTAATTTATTGTTTTATCTTGACATATTTTGTACCGGGTACTTGAGTTTCAATTCGGATACGAGCCGAAAAGGAGGTAAAAGCCAGGTAACAAGTAAATTTGCCCAATCTTAGTAGATGTCTCGTTTTTGCACTCATGAGTAAAATCTCTAAATTTGGGATAGTCAAATATCTAGAGCCATATAGTTTCTTCCTACGATTTAAATACAATTTGTTCATATATAGTTTCTTAGACGAGGTTTATGTAGGAATGGCCTTCGTTCTTGATGTTGGTAGATAAACTCTCATCTCTTTTCTTTTAAAGTTCTTTGCTTGTTATATCCTAAAACCGAGTATCTGACATGTATAATATTACTCAGTTTTGGCTAGCCAATTGTCATGTTGGGTACCTATTTTATCATTTACTGTTGAAGAAACAAAAAAAAACGATGTATAGTTCTATTTAAGAATATAAGCCAACTCTAGCTATAACACCGTAAGATCCATCATCCATGTCTCTTAAAATTGAAGTGCATGTACTTTGATCATATTGAGGGCTTTTATGATAATATTTACGGGGGTTTTAACGTCATAATATAAAAAAGGTTGAGGCGATTCGTTTATAATTGAAACAAATAATAAACCTACAAAATCTTTCTCGGTTTTCTCCATCTTAACGTCATATATTTAATGTTTGTCATTGATTTTATACATCCGAGAATATTCTAATGACATTACAGAAATATTTCAAAATTACCTCAACCTTTTTTTATTGAGCTGGTCGTTTGTTACACATTTTGACATTATACTGACCGATCCAAACAATTATTTTCCAATGAATTTTACTTTCTATCTAATCAAGAGACAATCAAGGTCTTTAATTATACGGGGCATATCCCCATTTCTGCTGCAAATGCGAAATCACAGATAAACATAAGACAAAACCAACCCATGATACTCAAAACCGACACATTCTGTTTTCAATGACATATATTTTGGATACCAAAAGCTAAACAGATCGAATCTCTCAACTAAAATAATCAAATAAAATCCAAAAAGGAAGATTAACTTTTAATCGCCTGTCTTAAAAATATTAAAAGTTAATCGTCTGTCTAAAATCCTACCTAATCAGTATTTTGAAACACAAAAGGTTTTTCATCATTCTATATTCTTAAAGCGAAATACGAACTTAGTTTTACCATCAAAACAATTGTATTTTTTGTTTGAAATACTCAAAATATTTTTATGAAAAACTATTTATTTAGATTCAACTCTAATATCTTTATATCATTTTATTAAAAAATTATGAGCATTTATAAAATTAATAACAATTTTGTTTTTGGTAAATGGCAAGATCGAGTTCATTGACATGTAAATTATTTTTAAATCTTATCTTTTTTTTTTTTTGGTAGAGTTTTAAATCTTATCTTTGATATCTAATCTTTATTGTATTAGCTTTATCTTTAAACAATTTTTTTTGAGAATTCTCTTACAAAAAATATTAGCATGAAAGAATGGCAGGTTTACCTTTTCTTTACAGATTAGCTCCACAATGTGAGATTTTTTAATTAATACAAAAGTTGAACGAAATACCAAAATATGTGAGTCAATATGCGTAATTGATTGACTCACATTGCTTGACATTAGTTTATGAAATGTAATTAATCTATTGATTTTAGTCCAAGATTTTTCAAAATCTATAGTCATTTGAGTACTTCCTTAATTGTTACATTTCACTAGGATTGCTTTCCAAATATTCAACTTTCAGATTCTTACATCAATATGTTGAAAAAGCTACACCAGTAAAACTAGTTTCATGGGCTAACTGATAAATCTCACAATAGATTTTAGTTTATATAGTAAAATATATATTTTATAAATCTTTTAAATGTGCACACAAAAAAATCTTTTAAATGTGAATTTACAGCTAAATTTTTTTAAAAACATTTGCTGTAATATTCAGAAGTGTAATTTTAAATTAAAACCTAGCTAGTAAAGTAATAGTCTACACGATTTTAATTTCCTTTTATCCACTTCAACGTAATATTAAAAATTCGCAATGTTTCCATTATTACGTAACTTTCTAAACTCGTTTCATATAATTTCCAAAATTGGTTCGTAAATCATATCAAGAAATTGATTTGATTCTCCACTATATATTATTAATAATCTCTTTTGACCAGTTTTAGCTAAAACTATAATACTAAGAAGCCAAAGATGAATCATCGTCTCGCCGGAATAATTAGCCCACTTGGCCACATTACTACAGATCCAATTCGTTCCTCCTCCGTGAACCCTTCGTCTCCGGTTTACTACAAAACCATTGTTAACCATTTCAAATCTCAAACCGGTAACCACGTTTCACCTGGGCTTACCAATCAAGAGATCTCAGCCGTTGAATCCTCTCATGGTTTCTCTTTCCCTCTTGATCTCCGTTCGATTCTCCAAACCGGTCTTCCGGTTGGTACCAATTTTCCCAATTGGCGAACCGGGTCGAACCGGAATAATCTTCTTCTCCCTCTTCTTAATCTGTCTCAACACGTCGTCAGAAATGGATTCTGGGTCGATTCTTGGGGGATCCGACCCGGAAATGACGCGGAGGCTTTGTCACTCGTGAAGAAATTGATTGAGATCGCTCCGGTACTCGTCCCTGTATACGGCGATTTTTACGTCCCTTCGACGACGCCAAATTTGGCGGGAAATCCAGTTTTCCAAATCGACGGCGACGGAGTTAGGGAATTGAGTTGCGACGTAGTCGGATTTCTCAAGGGAATCGGTCGATCAGAAACGCCGACGGAGGATCGACGACGAAGGAGACGACCACGGAGAGTGGAGTTTTGGAGCGATGTGGCGGAGGGATGGAGATTTGTGGTGGCGCGTGATTACACGCGCGATTGGTGGAGCGCGTTAGGTTTTGAGGGGTTAACGGCGTGTTTGGACGACGCGTTTTGGAAGCTGAGGGAAGCAGGATGGACGGAAGATGATGTTCGCGATATGATGATGATGGACAGCGTAGATCAAAACACGTGTATCCAGCAGCAAACGCAAACGCAATCGCGGGATGTGGTGTACGCGTTTGGCGATGAGGGAATGAACGAAAGAGATAGAGACACGTGTACAGAGGACGAGGATCATCAGAAAGGCGAAGTAACGACGTTGAGGCATTTGTTGCTTTATGATCGTTTGATGAGCTAAATATTCATCTAGTTGGGATATTATAGTTCTTGTAAATTGGTAAATTGTGTTAGATGAAAATTATTTTCTCGATACTTTTTTTTCATGACATTTTGTTTCGTGGATTTAGGAGATTGATATTGAGTATGATTATCATAAATCTTTTTCTATCATATACTAGTAAAAATTCTGGATTTTTGAATATTTTTTTGGCTATATTATATGCTGCAATGTTATCGATCTTAAAGCAGAAGTTGTTTAACAAAAATCTTTATTTTCATGAGATAATGAAGTTTCAAGAATTTGTTTAAAGACAAAAAATCATGTGTTCGGTACAAAAGAAAAGCTATAACTTATGCTCTGGGAATGACAACAACCCTTAATATGTTCAAAAAAAAAGATTACAACAAATTACAATGACACAAATTGAATTCGTAAAACTCTCTACTAAACAACATCGAATGAGAGAATTTGAGCAACCATTGTAAGATTTACTCAGCCGCAACACTCTCATTGCTCCCTCCATTTCCAGAATCCGGTAAAGTTTCAAGATCGGTGCGAACATCTTTGACTTCTTGAGGAAGATTAGTATCCGAAGAAGAATCAGATTGTTCTTGAGTTACCTCTGTTTCACCATTCTTGTTGCTTTCCTCCTTCTCTGATGTTTCCTCTGATTGCTTTTGTTCAGTATCTGAAACGCTATTTTCTTTGCTAGATTCACTTGTGTCTTCGTCAGTCTTCTTCTCGTTTTCCTCAACCTGTTCTTTCTTCTCACTCTCGGTGTTTACATTTTCCTGTGATTCGTTGGACGATGACTCTTCTTTCTCTTTTGTCTCGGTTTCTTTCTCTTTAGTTTCCTCTTGCGATGCAGACTCTTCTTTTTCAATCTTCTCGTTTTCTTTCTCTTTAGTTTCCTCTTGCGGTGCAGACTCTTCTTTCTCAATCTTCTCGTTTTCTTTCTCTTTAGTTTCCTCTTGAGAAGAAGACTCTTCTTTCTCCTTTGTCTCAGTTTCATTTTCTTTAGATTCTTCTTGCGATGAAGCCTCTTCTTTCTCAATCTTCTCATTCTCTTTGTCTTTAGTTTCCTCTTGAGACGAAGACTCTTCGTTATCCTTTGTCTCGGTTTCCTTTTCTTCGGTTTTCTCTTGGGAAGAAGACTCTTCTTTCTCCTTTGTCTCGTCTTCTTTTTCTTTAGTTTCCTCTAGGAACGAAGACTCTATTTTCTCAGTTTCCTTGTCTTCGTTTTTCTCTTGAGAAGAAGACTCTACTTTCTCCTTTGCTTCGGTTTCTTTGTCCATAGTTTCCTCTTGCGATGAAGACTCTTCTTTCTCCTTTGTCTCAGTTTCTCTGTCTTTACTTTCCTCTTGAGACGAAGATTCTTCCTTATCCTTTGTCTCACTTTCCTTGCCTTTACTCTCCTCTTGAGATGACACTTCAGAAGTTTCTTGAGAACCTCCGTCTCCAGAACCCGTGGATTTACCGGTCACAGAGGACTCACCGTTAGAATCATTGAACTCCTTCTCCAACAACTCATTCTTCTCCATAGATTCACCCTCAGATTTTATTCCCTCCAAGGAATCCGATTCATGACCTGAAGACGAACCAGTACTCTTCTCATCACTACTGCTTTCCCCATTATCTGTTGTGTTAGGCAAAACACTCTTGATAACAGAATCTTCCACTTCTTCAGTCTTTATACCCGACTTGTCTTCCACTTTCTCACTGTTCTCCGACTCACTAGTCTTCTCCTCAGACTCATGAACTACCTCACTAGAAGCATCATCTCCCTTGTAATTATTCTCTCTTGCCTCTTCAATATTCGCTTTCTCATCTATATCTTTCTCTTTACTCTCCTCGCTCTCGTCTATACCTCTGTTTTCTTTCTTCTCTTCAACCTCACTCTCTTCGCTACTACCATTGTCTTTCTTCTCTTCAACCTCACTCTCTTCGGTACCACTCTTCTCCCTACTCTCTTCAGTACCGCCATTGTCTTTCTTCTCTTCAACCTCACTCTCTTCACTACCACTCTTCTCGTTCTCTTCGGTACCGCCATTTTCTTTCCTCTCCTCAACCTCACTCTCTTCGGTACCACTCTTCTCATTCTCTTCAGTACCACCATTGTCTTTCCTCTCCTCAACCTCACTTTCCTCTGTCCCACTCTTCTCATTCTCTTCAGTACCGCCATTGTCTTTCCTCTCCTCAACCTCACTTTCCTCTGTCCCACTCTTCTCATTCTCTTCCGTACCACCGCCATTATCCCTCTTCTCTTCAACCTCACTCTCCTCTACACCGCCACTGTCTTTCTTCTCCTCAATCTCACTATTCGAATCCTCATTAGACACAATCCCTTCACTTTCCTTCTCCTTATTCTCTTCACCTCCTTCAACAATCTCATTCTCCTTATCATCACCATTACCCGAATTAAAACTCTCAACAACATTCTTACTTCCTTCATCCTCAGCTTCATCTACCTCAACAACACGAGGGATAAGATCTTTCCTACCAAGCTTGACAACTTTATCAACACCACCAACAACAATCTTTGCACTTTCCTCAAACTGAGCTTTCTTCTCATGAGAATGCTTAACTTGATAAAGCAACCATATCCCAACACTAAGCAACAAAGTCAATTGAATACAATGCTTCACCTTGAAACCCTTTGATCTCTGTCCTCTTCTCGGTGATGATCTAAACATATTTCCTCAATACCTATTCCAACAAATTAATCAATACCCAATTCTCAGATCTCAATACCAAATTCCATCAGATAAAGAACATTACATTAAATGCACAATGATTGGGAAACAGATCTAAGCAAATAATACATAAAAATAGGAACTTTACCAGGAAAGGCAAATCAAGAGAGCTTTTTTATTTCTGGGAAAACAGAAAGATGAACAATTTTTGCAAAAAGGAACGATTTTGAGTTTTGGGATCTAGAGAGAGAGAGAGAAGTGTTCCCGTTAAACTGCCATTAAAATCGTGCGTCCCTTCAATTGGAATCAAAGCAAATTGCAGAGAAAAATTAGTTTTTTAAATTAAGAGAGAGCTTAACACTTGGAAGATGACATGTGAATCTGTTTAAACGTCGTCGTTATTAAGACACCGACAGTTTGTAACGACGTCGTATCGTATCCTCTAAGGAATGGTTATTATGGGCCTATCAGAAAACATTAAGTCAACTATGGATCCATCAATCATCTTTTAGGTCAATAACTATGGGTTCATTCAAAATTTCATTAAAAATGTTTTATTTAAGTTAGAAACTTAGAATTTTAAGAACAACAAAAATAGGTAAAAGTTATTACTTATTAATTTAATATTTGTAATAAGTTATTTGACAAAAAAAATAAACAACAAATCCAAGGACATTTGGATTCATGATTTTATAAAATTTATATTGGTAGTGTGAGCTTGCTTAAACATCTCTGTTTTTTTTTCCTATGTGAACTCGTACAACTAAAAGTGATATTGATGATCAATCAAAGATAAGTAATAATCCTAATCATTATTAATCCATCACTGCAAGATTAGCAGCAAACGTTTCAACGGCACAGTCCTGTGATTTTCAAACAGAAGATAAAAGCTAGAGGACTGCAAACCAAAACACTTGTCTTGATCTGAAACTTCTTGTTATAATGTGGTCAATTAGTCTATTGAGGAGTTTTACAAAAATATATATGTTAAGAACATTACGCTTCTTGTTAATAAGGATTCATTTGGTCTAAGATCTTGAACTATCATTTGCCAAACATGCTTTCGGTAAACTGTTGATAAACACAGACCCATGCAAATCCATAAAAATGGCGTCGAACAAATCTTTAACACTCTGCTTCACTCCCACAAGATCACTGTCAGAACTGTAGAGGAAATGTTTCTCGGATCTCCCTTTGCTCCCTTTGTTTGTCTTAAAAACCAGTAACACCAAGTGTAAAGATTCTCGGAATAATCTGAACAATGTGGAGTAGAAATGTTTGTAAAAAGTATTGTCACATTAAGCTAAGTCATTTCCAAGAAGCTCTGAAAAGCAAATTTGGGATATGAAAGTCCTAAAGTTTATCACCAGCAAATATATCAACAACGCAGCCTTGTAATGCCAAAACAGAGGAATGAAGCACAAGATCCTTCATTTTTCGACCACCTTTGGCCCTTATCATTCATGAGAGATAGAGTCATGAAATTTGACTTGCATTACACGTTCAGCTGATCAAAGATATATACTAATTTTGTACTGTTCCGCAAGCTAGAAATGAAACAAATTAAATTTAAGTTCATTAGGCTTCGTCAGCGCGCTATGTATCATCCTCAAATCCATCTTCATATCTCACAGACAAGCTATACATATCTAAAATATTCAATAAGCGTCGAGACTCTGTAATCTATTTTCTTGTTGAAGTAACCTACATACATAGGAACAAGTGAAGGTTGCAGGGTTGTCTGCTTTATATAAAAACTAAAATCCGTTTAGTGAATCTCTTAGCTAACACATTTATAATTCTTATAATATAGTGAAAAAGATAGTCCAAAAATCAAAATAGAACTTGTAAATATCCAATAAGTTGCATTGAAGTTTTAATATGGTTGCTCTTGAATTTGTGTTACTGACTAGTTGAAGAGAGCTCGACTCGATCCTCAGGCTGCTAAATTTTTTTTGGTTGTGATGTAAAAGATTATTTGGATTGCTAAATTTTCTGCAGTCTAAGGAGATGAGACATTGATCAAACGAAGATTAAATGTTAGAATATTTGATTAGAATCGTTATGAATTTGGTTCTCTACTTAATAGTATTTGTCTATTTTGGAAATCGATTCGAATATTTATTTGCATAATGACATGACCAATTAATTTATATATTGGTCTGTCATCGCGTACAAAGCAGCTGGTCTAATTTGATATTAAATCCATGAGTGTTTTCAATAAAGCAAACGACTAATAATATTTCTAAGTGAACCATATAAAATATAGACCAGTTGTTTTTTAGTTCGCCGTTGTGCTATACCAAATCTAAGCTTGGTGATCAAATATTATTCCTGTTCTTTGAAAAAACGTTCGAAACAAGAAGTCGACAAACCGACAATTGAACTAGCAATTGACACATGTATTATGCTGTTCTAAATAAGCTAATTTGCGTACGTGCACACGTAAACGAATTCTATCAATCATTAATAGGGATTATTTAATCACCAACACAATAATTACTAGCGTTACCAATCACTTAAAATAAATGTAATCTAATGATATTAGTACACATATATAGGACTAGGAGACGGTGTAATCGTTGCTGAACCTGACCCGGTGGTAGTTTTTTTTTGGTATGTTGTGGACCATGGACCGGCCCTATGGTCTATTTCCTCATACAACGATTGGTAATTTAAGGGTTAACATATATATATATATATATACAAAATTATGATCACTTCAACGTTTTTTTTTGTCATGTTAAATACATGGAAAATAGAAGATAAATATTTTTTACCTTTTCTAATGCGAAGTTCAAATAGACTTAACCTATGCAAAGTATGAAGTTAGTTACTTTTAGTAAATCAACATAAAATAACATCAATTTTGTGTAAAGAAATTTTGACATAAATTTTCTGCATATATCCCAGAAGTTTAATAAACTAGGTAGCTGCGTAGATATCTCACTATCAAGCTCTAGGGCCAACCGGCCAAGTATGGAGTTGCATGTGACATATGATGATGTACGTAGACCGTAGTGAAATTGAAGGATTCATCAATATAAATATTATCATGTATAGAATAAATGTAGGTACTATATGAAAAACAGAAAATGCATATACATAACCTTTTTTTCCATAGCATATATATATATATATATATATATATATAAAACTCAATATCTTCATAAGATGGTACGTGAGAAAATTTCGAAGAGAAAATCACGTGAAGCATGTCCCACCTTAACACCATTAAGATAGAGCATCTTGCAACTTCTTGCGACTTCACGGTACTTCTCTTCTAAATTTAATGCTCGTTATTTCATTCTTATTATGTGTGTTTATTGAATATTGGTGTTATTGTAAATATCATTTTTCTTTTTTCAACAGCAATATAATACAGTATGGGACTATTATTGATTTTACTATTTTCATCAAATCTTTTGAATTTATCATCTTTATTAAAATCTTACGAATTTATCATTTTTAACACTTAAAAATATATATATTTAGATATATAACTACAACCGCTAAGCTCATACACAACAAATAAAACGTATGTTAAATCACATTTCTGTGAAAATAGTAAAATTCGCAAACTATTAAAAAAAGGACAAATACACAAATCTCTTCCATAAATTAGCAAATCCATAATTGTTTCATATAATATCTTTATTTGTTAATCAACTCCTTTTTGTCGTTTTCAATTTATATATGCATTATTTTGAAATGGTAATCGACTAATAACATACCAAGGATGATAGTACAAATCATTATAAGCTCTGATTCTTTGTTACTAGCTTTATATTGTTAATTAGTTTATTAGCAATTTAGCATCATGCTTTTTTATTGTTATAAAACTCGGCGACTTGTAAGACGAGTAGGTTACTCAACAAACAAAACTTCTCGAAAATCTATATTCAGATGAATAACTCAAACCCTAATTAATTATTCTCTGTTCACAGTTTCTGGATTTTATATATTTTAGCCGACGGACCCTAACTACAATGACTAAAATATTGCTCATATTTACTCCTTTTTGTTAGAATATTTATTCTATTATTGTGACCATTAAATCTTTTTATAAAAGGTATATATTGAGTACACACAATAAAGTATTAGAAAGGTTAGTACTATTCATCTTGTTGTTCGTGTGATCTTTGTATTTATATATTTTTTAAAAACAAAACTCTTGCTAATTATAAAAATTTCATTAAAAGTGATGCATCAATACACGTGAGCTAACCTCCAAACCCCACACCCTTTTTCTCTCTCGCTTAAAATCCTTCACACCCAATTTCCATTTTTTTGTTTGAATTTTCCCTTTGGATAATCCATAAGTATAATATTTTGAGTAAAAGAATTACTATCACATCAAATTAATGCTTCTGATTACACAACTCAATTTTGGATTTACTCAAAAGAGAAAAGTTTGGTGCTACTAAAATTATAAACCCTTTTAAAAGTTGTGGCTTTCCCATCTGCTTAGTATTCCCATATAACTTTTTATTTATTGGTGGGAAAACATAGTTTCCATCAATTTTTCTTTCCGTTTTTGGATTCAAGAGTTCAAATACAAATCAAGTTGATACCACTGCCTTGTTTAGATGAATGATGAATCTAATATAAAAGAACTTTGTTTGTTATGATATAGTCTTAATTATCAGATGTTTTCACATGATATAATATAAGATTCTTTCTTTTTGTAGCAATAATCCAATGAACCTTATACAAGCTTGAAATGTCATATAATATAATAGGAAAGATCAAACGAAAACTGCATTAGATGTTTAATGTGATGTAAAACATGACCTACCATTATATTACATAGATGTCGTATTTTAGCGTATAAAGTTTTAACTTTTAGATTGAGATTTGTAATTTAGTATTCTTGTAGCTTATCACCACCACATCCATTGAGTCCCATTTAAATATGATATTATACGTTATATATTTTATCTTTTTATTTTTTTATGAACAATACAGCCCCTTAAGATCTAAACACAAAATGATGAAAGTAATCATCGGCTGATCATTAGTATGCATGAAAAATTCCCATGTATAATTATATTGTTAAATAGTTTTTCATTTATTACAAACATGATTTACTTGACTAAAATTGAAGGTGAGAAAATAAGATGTATAAATTAAAGTGAAGACTATTTTACCTTTTTCTACAAATAAAATAATAATTACAAACTATTCTTTTTCTCAAACCAGCAATCCCACTGAAAAACAAAGTGGGAATTGTAGAAGAGACCATCTATACGCATCTTACCCTTTCTAACATAGTTTTTGTGTTCTTCCTACTAGTTAAAATGCCACCCAAAAAAAAAAGAAAATTAATATTTTAAGTAATAAAATTAAACGAATTACTACTATTCAACAAGCTGCAGATGGGTTAGTAAAAGGGTTGAAGAAGTGAGGCTTTGAGGAGATAGAGAAAGCTCCTTTGGCCGTACTTCCATCTACAATCACCGCGGTAGCCCCGCTGCCGCCACCTCCTCCTCCATTACCCCCGCCGCCGCCGCCGATTCTCTCACAAGAAGGACACTTCGTTAGAGTCGATGCAGGCATGTGCATGTAAAAGGGCTGAGTCAATTTTAGGGTTTTGAGTTCTTGAATCTCTTTCTGAAGTCTTATGTTCTCATCTGCTAATGTTTCACAACACTTCTTCAAAAACTCACAATCTACTTCTGTTTGCTTCAGCTTTGTCCTGCTCATTCATTAAATAAAATAAATAATTAAATATATATAACCGAAAGAAAAATCATATCACCTAAAAAATAGAAAATATTTTCACCTACAAAATTTTCTGACTATTAAAGAAATTTTGACACATGAAAAAATCAAATATTCTGATAATTTATAATATAATTTTTTTTACCTGGCTCTTCTATTTTGAAACCATACTTCAACTTGTCTAGGCCTTAGATTCAGCTGTCTAGCCAGAACTTGCTTTTGTTTCTGTAAATAAAATATAACAACAAAGAATCTGATTGGATAAGAATTATCAAAAGTGATTAGTAACGTATAATAAAAAAGAATTAGGATTAAGGATATGTAGTTACGGGATTAAGGGTGCTATGATCCTTGAAGCTTTCCTCAAGAAGAGCAGATTGTTGTTTCGTAAGCCTAAGTTTTTTTCTAGCACTAATACCTTCTTCATCTTCATGGTAATCACTTATAACTCTCTCCGTCATCTCTTCCTCCTCCGGCGACTCTTCGCCACCGTCTCTCTCTCTTTTCACCACCCTCCCGCTTGAGAAAGAAGAGACTCCGCTGTGAGATGACGTCTGACGGCATAGCTGGTCAGCTCCGGTCACCACGGTAACCGAGGGATCGCCCGAGAGGCATAGAGTCAACGACGGCTCGAGCTTGTAAACGGAGGATTGTCTGATGGTACTATTGTAATTATTTGGAATTGGTGAGGGACCTAATCCAAGAACAAGACCTGTGTTGCATGTATCATCAAAACCCATCTGAGTCGAAATGAAAAAAATATGCCTTTAAAATTTATCTATCTTTGAGATTTCGAGAGGAAAAGGAAATGAGTTTAGAAGATAATGGGAGGAGATGAAGCCAATGGGGCTTCTTAAGAAGGAGAAGAAAAGTATTTTTTTTATTTTATATTTTTAAGAAATTGATGGGTGGGTGGATGGCTAATAGTTATTAATCAAAGGAATGATTTATATTATTTTAAAGAAATGATTTTATTTTCTTGGTAATTCTTTTCCTGAAAGAAAAAAAAAATAATGTGGGAAATTATGATGGCACAATTCTCTCTACTTTTATTTTTCTTACTTGCAAAGGTTGACCAAATGAGCATCTCACTTGGCACTTGCTACTATTCTTCCCACTAATAAGAGAAAAGTTCCCGAAAAAGTTCAATGATTTTATATTTGGTAGAAGATGGAATTATCGTATCATGAATATAAATTAAATATTATATTTAAAGCTTTCTCCATTCTTTTTCTGGTATCATTGGGTTCAGTCGGCATCGGTATTTTAGATTTTTATATCATGAATATTTTTATCATGAAGCGTACGTTATTGTAGACAAAAAAAAAAAAAAGAGACGAAATTAGTATGAATAGTAATTAGAAAGTGATTAAGAGGTGCCTTTAAATAACGGACCACAAGACAGTTTTACTTTTACCCACTAATTTTCAGCCTCCTTTTCCTTATCATAGAAACACATTGGCCCTTGATGTTTTATTCATTTATTTAATTATGTATTATATATTTTAGTTATTTTTTTTCTTCGTATACATATGGATAGTGATCCCCACCATCTTGTTTAGGTTTGGTTCTCTTGATGTCATTCACCAATTAATTTAGTACTTTTTGGAAAGAGTTAGGCTTAGGCATATACTTTATTTTCGAAATTTTTTAAACAAGGTGATTCATCCGTACCAATAACTCGTTACATCCATAATTAGTCTCGAGCTTTAACTCACAGTTATCTATATAGATTACAAAGTATTTCCTAGAGTTTTATAATATATCATATCGCGCTTTCTCTTTCAAGATAAACTGATGTACCAATAAAACATATAAGAGAAAAAAGGAAGTAAAATCATTTTGAAACTAAAGTGTACGAATATATTTATATATTAGGGTAAAATACTAAAATAAGAACAACTATATATATAAATGTCACTATACCATGATAACAAATGTTACTGATTTATACCATGCATGGTGTTAAAAGCCGGAATTCAAACTATTATATTTTGAGCAGTCATTACATCACAAATTAAGACTCGGTCAAGCTATATCGCTAGATATAATCAAAAGTCTTAAGTCCGTAGTTAGGTTTATTTTACCCGATTTTTATTCAAATTGCAATATGTGGTCGAAACAGTTGTAAAAAATGGGTGCTCACCTTTTAAATCACTTTTTGTTTGGTTACCTGACGTAACATTAGAATTATCAAGAGAACACACAAAGGAGAAGTACAATAAAAGTGGGTAGAAACTAAAAAAATGATATGGGTGAATACGATTCGTCAACAATAACCTAAAATCTTTGGAGTAATGGATTAAGAAAGTTTATGTGTAACGTTTCATTAGGTTTGGTCTCAGCTTTGTTATTTGTTTTGGCACTTCCCAATAATGAATTTGTCGGCTATACTCGTCCAAGTAAAGTTTTTTTTTTTTTTTGTCGACCGTCCAAGTAAAGTTAGGTTACCCATCTTATACATATTATTATTATCATTATTTTTAATCCTTAATTATTTTTTCATTTATAATCTACTCTTATATATATATATGTATATATATATATATCTTTCTTATTTTTTAATTAATGCATTTTCTTAACGAAATTCTGTTTTACCCCCTAATTCTGCTAGTAGCACACACACGATATTAATGCTTCAATCAATGAAAAATACCAATTATAACTTAATGTGATTTTTCAGTTCATATCATTGTATAACATTTGACTTTTTCTAGGTACGACGAGTTATCAATATGCTAGGAAATTAAGAATGATGAAAGTTCGTGGATAATCTTATATTAATTATAAATTGATTTTTTTTTGAGGAATATTAATTAAATTGATAAAAAGTAGAATAGTTCATCAATTTTAACTATAAACTTTAATATGGTGTCGCACCGTGGAATTGGTGCTCATTGCTACTTGATTAGACTATTTTTCTAATAGAATATTAGTATAATCTGACTTTGACATTGTGCAAATATTCATGAATTTAGCTCACATTATGTATATAATATAGAAATATATATTTGTATTTGTCAACAATATTTTATTTTCTTGTAAGCCAGAAGAATTCAAACCAAAGTCCAAAACTCAAAATAGTTCTTCAAACATGTAAACAACTTTCTGAATTTTGCGGTCTATTTTGTTCTTAAAACTAAAACATTTATTTATATCTTATATGGTGGTGCATATGGAAAATTTAAATTAATTAGTTATGTCACTAATTATTTCTGTTATTTTGATGGACCAGTTTACGTACGCGTGTAAATAAATATGTCCGATAAAGAAAAAAATAACGAGTGACTTATTGAAAAATAGTTTCTTTTTTTTTTTAACTATGGAAAAATAGTTTATTAATTAGTATCATATGAATGAAGATAAATACGAAAAAGAAAACTTTCAAACATGCATGTATGATTGCATAGTAATATTAAATTAGTAAGAAACTATCAAGTGCTAATAAATCTGGTTTCTCATTATGAAGGGTTGGTCCCTGGCCGCCAGACCAGTCTCGGGAGGAGAAGGTGTGGCAAACTTGTTTCCACGACGACACATACATTGTTTATCATAAATTAATCTTTTTCAATTACATTTAATTAATTAATCAAAATCCTAATGTTGAACTTAGGTGTTAAACTTAAAAAAAAAATTCTTGAACCAATCATTTGATATTTTAATTTCATGAATAAGACGACAAAAATTGGCTCGGACCAATATTATTTGCAAATGATTTAGGCGATGTTCCAAATAAACCAGACGCCAAATTTAGTTTGTTTTTATTTTATTTTTAATATTGTTTTTTATAATATATAAACGGTAGCTCATATTTTACTCCACCATCAAATTTAAACGATATAAGCTGATGAATAAATATAGTATATTCAAGATATGTACTAGCTAGATATATCTATGTCTTTTGATCATCTATAATATTCACCAGGAGATTTACCGATTTTCCAACGAATTATCTAAGACATACAATTTTTTAATTAGAAGTACATAGACCATGACAATATATAGATCAAATCAAATCATGATCTGCAATATTTACATAATAATATGAAATATGAATCACCTATTTATACTAGAAGAAAGTTTTTGGAAAACATATCCTTTATATACTAATTGAGAAACACTCTTGATAAAAAATATTATCTCTACATATAAATTATACGGTATAATTAATTACAATGTTGATGTGTCACACTCATAGAAATTCTCAAGAAATTTAATTAATTAGATGACATATATGTAATATTGGTCATACTTAATTTTACATATTTATTTTCAACAATTAAAGTTTCATATTCTCAAAGGGAATTAATTAACAAGAGTATATATATATATATATTGATGAAATAAGTGATAAAATATACCACACAAAAAGAAACCTAGAATTATAGATAAAATATTATTAGTGTCAAATTTTAGTAGCAAAAACAAATAAATGAAAAAATTGTTGTCAGAAAACACCAATAACACGATAAATTACTTACTAAATTTGAGCGAAAACAAGAATGAAATAGACTATCTTTTAAATCTTTTTTCTATTATCTTTAGAGTTTGGACTGGTAATGATACCCAACACAACATTTTTTCGTCGGCATGAATACATGAACAATATTATTAGAAAAACATTGACTTTGGAGAAAAGCTAGGTAACAATAAAGTAATAAGGATGTTTTTTTAGATAAACAAACCCATAACATAATGAAGTTGACCCACAACCACAAGTCGCATTTTTTTCAGATAGTTCAGATGATTGGTAACAATTAAATTAAAAACCACATCTTTCTTTTTTTTCGAACAGCCATCAAACCTCATCCGCTACAACAATAACGAAGACTAAACAATTAAAATCATAACAAATAACAGATTAATTATAGAAGGAAAAATGGAATGTTCATTAACACTAACTCTTACGCTGGATCAAAGATTATATTTAATTTCAATGATTAGAGGTTTCCGATCCGACGTAATTTAGTTTTGGTGACAAGAGTAAAAAGAAAACTCTTAGGTCGTTTTGTTTAGCTTGTACTAATCTAAACTAAATTTCTTTGATTTTAATTATGTAATCAATCTAAAAATTTTCGGTTTGGATCACATTAATATATTATTATTTGAAAAACAAAATAAAGAAACAGAGAAAGTGGTGGTTCACATGTCATCAACGATAAGCACATGATACATCCATGAAATCATGTCATCAACAATACGCACATCCATGAAATCATGTCATCCCTCACAAACATCTTATCCACACGACACGAGAGAAGGGAAGCAGTTCCAAAACAGTATCTTTGTCAGTTATATTCGACACGTGTCAGATTTAGACAGATCCAAACATTTAGGTCCCACCAATGATTTGCTATAATGGAGTCTCTCTGGTTATGATTCTACCATAGATGTAATAAATCATGATAATGACGACTTTGATGACAATTAAGCCACTCATTTTCAGACTTTAATATGTTAGTTTCATCTGATCAAAATAAAATAAAATATGTTAGTTTCACACTATCGTCCGCGTGACCGTTTTGCGACAACAAATTTGCGACTACTTAAAATAGTTTCAAATTAGTATCAAAGGTCGAGTTTGCAACTATTCTATGAATATTTCGGTAGTCACAAAATTCTTGTAATCTATCCTCGAAAACTTTAAGGGAATTTCTCTGGAGATTTCAAGGAAAAGGAGCTGTGTTTAATGGTACAATTTCATGTGAATCAACCCATTGCTCCGTAAAAAAAGTAATTTAGAGATCATGATGTTACAGTTGCAGAAGTTTGCTTATTAGCTTTGGTCTCCAAGCATATATGGATCACAAGTTGAATTATCCTATCTATCCTTTCTCTGCTTTGTGGAATGCCCCTTATTTTCATGTTTTAAATTTATAGATCTTGGATTTCTTCTACTTTGTACTTGTAACCAGTTTGCTCGGATGAATGAATGAAATCTTGTTTGCACAAAAATATAAAAAAATACATATATATATTTTAGTCTTGTTGTTGTGATGGGTCAGTCTTAAACAAGAGACCACAAGTGAAATCTAGCCCTCAATCAGCCGAGCAAAAACTTATGCTTTCATGTAGTGGAGATGGCTGCGAGTTATGAAAAACTTCTCATCTTGGGAAGGTATTTTATGAATTATGTGGGAGCCTATATTGATATGCATGAGAAGAGGAGAAACCATGAACCAGAATAGAAGAGCTTGCCCCACCCATGAGTAAATATTTCATAGTAGCCTCATTAGATCGTACATCTTTCTTGGTATATCTAGATAATAGGTAGGAGTATAAATTGAAACATTTTGGAGCTACAAAGATAGTTATTAGATCGTTAGGAAGAATGTGTTCTACGAAGTGATCCCATGTCCCTACTTACAAACCTCAAGTGATGTTAAGGAAGACGAAGGGAAAATAGAGGTATGTATGAAGACTAAGAGGATAGCTGGTCTAAAGAACCTTCCTTACCAATATCGCCAAGCTAGAGAAACCAAGGTTGGTTGGTGCTTTGAACTATGTCTCTTGCTCTCTCTTTCACCCATTCAGACGGTGAATTGTAGAGCTACTAAAAACGTTTTTCGAGTCTCCTAGAGTGGCGCATTGAACATTAGAAAATAATGGTGCTTATGAGTCAAAAGAAGGCGTAGAAGCCTACGAACCGTAAGGATCGGGGTGTGACCATGTGTAATTCTCAAACTAATATATACCTAACAATCAATAACCGTCATCATCAGTAAAATATGTTTTCTAATGTTAATTTATCTATTATCTACATATAGCTGCAGATTTGAAATATACTAATCAAAATTAAATAAACAATTAGGAAATAATAGGAAAAATATGTGGTTCATCAAAAGTTTCTATTTTACTTTTAGTTTCTAACTAATTTATAGGCATTTTTCATGGATGACGTTTATATTTTTAGACAAAGCAATTCTTTATACAGCAATTATATGATGCATACTATATATTGCTAAAAAAAAAGTTACAATAAATGAAAATGGCTAAATCTGCAAATGAGATTGGTTTCATCACTTGCCTGGTAGTTTTCTTAGTGTTAACAGGTATACATTCTGAAAACAACTCTCCGTGTTTGAATTTCTAATTTGTGCACAAGAAATTCTAACCAGTGCATATTATTTTCAAATAAACTCACAACCTTTAACATATTATACGTAACTCAATAACTAATTGTAACTGCCAAACACAAGAAAAAAACTTTTCTGGCATTTGGAATTGCATAAAAAAAAACTTTATTTTAATAAACAAAAATGCTCTCTTTTTCAAAAATTTAATTGGATATATACATTTTTTAATTTTATATATAATATTCTGTTGTAAACATAAAAATCAACAATCAAACCAAAATATTTAATGAATTATATAAATATATATATATATATATATATATATATATGTAATATCTTTCTATCAAGTTATAATTAAGACAATATATGCATTTTTTAATCAAGAGTATTTGAATAATTCTTACATATTGATTAATAATGTTATAGGACAATCGAATGGAATGTCGAATGGAATGCCTCGGACGGTGCCATGCATAGAAGGTCGAATCTTATGGAATAGGACTCTTCCTTGTAGTTCCATACTGTGTGGAGATCATTGCGTTCCACACGGTTATAGAGCCGGCACATGTGACATTGTCAACGATAGGGCAATATGCAAATGTTCTCGTTGCAGATGATCCGACTCCTACGAAGAATACTATTATTTCCTATTATCATCCATCAATAATTAAAATGTCAAAACGACTTTGTAATAATGTGCAACAATATCTATCATTATAATCATCCAATAATAATTAAAAGTCAAAAAGTCAAAAAAAACTTAGTAGTAACGTGTTTCTAGGATAAAATTACAAATTGAATTCTAAAATAACACTGTCTAGTAATCACCTTTTTCCCGCTAAAATATAAAAATCATACATAAAGTGAAATTAAAGACTTTACAAAGAGAAAAAATCTACAATTGAGCAATCTTGACAAAAAAAAAAGGACAAAAAAAAAGTTACAATACATTAGTAAACGGAATGATATGAGAAAGGTTAAAGAATCCAGAGCACCATTAGCGCACGCCAATGCCTTCTAAGCCTTCTCGAAGAGATGAAGTTTCACAGGTCACGATCCACCATTTTGAAATGGATACGGGAGCAAGCCTTAGGGAATTATGGAGGACATTATTTTGCTGACGCCACATGTTATACACTTACCAGTTTGAAAGTATTGATAAAACGATGATGAAGAGAAATCTCTTTATTGAATATTTCAGCTTAAGGTTTACAATGACAGAGAAGGGTTTATATATGAACCCCAAAATAGTGAGACAATAGGTCACACGTCATTAGCTACACATCACAACAGAGGAACAAAGAGGATGAAATTTGTTATGAAGGGACAGTTGATGAGCTGTGAATCCCGTACGTTGATGCGCTGAAAATTGAGGAATCTTGTTACCGTTGCAAGGTAGAGAAGATTTGAGGTTAATGGGCTTGACACTTTGACTGAGGCCCAAAGTATTGTTGAGTGTTGCAGGTCCATTCGCAAAAAGCAAAGCTTCTGATTGTAGAGGAGGTTCTCTCTGATTCACACAATTGAGCTACAACTTTTCTAAGCAGAGAAGGAGCGGAGGAAGAGGATCGTGAGGTCCAAGAAAGCAATTCTGCCCAAGACCAAACCAACTTCTGTCGAGAGCACAACCTGTGGAAAACCATACGTTAAACGCGTAGGCAAGCGATTTAGGTGACTTATCCACATGTTAAACGCGTGCTTAGGAACTGCGCCTTAGAACCAAACCGAAGCAGTCCACAATTTTTGAGTGCTTCTCGGTCTAAGCGCTTCCCAAGTCTTGGCTGCAGAAAAACCATGACAAACAACATCATCAATGCACCACAAGTAAGAGTTCTTAGCCAAATCAAAAGACGGGGTAGGTAAGGTACTAAGATGATCAAGAATGGCTAAAGCCGGAACAAATCTTGACAAAGGGAGTCACCATCCATTCTCGATAAGCATCAGCGACACTTGAGTGGATTGGAATTCTTAGAAGCCTAGAACCAAAGTCGCCCATATATACACTTAATCAACGGACCAAGAGAAGACTAGCTGTCAAACCAAAAGGAAGGTTTAAGATACCCAATATCTAAATCTCTTAGAGATCACCTACATAAACTACTTAATAATTTCTCTTAATCCAAACTCTCAACATTGCCATTAACAAAAATTGAAATTCTATTTCAATGTTATCGTTAAATGAAATTGCAATTGTAATTGCACTTAATTTATCCGGGGTTTTCGATCTTTCTTGATTGTTTAACAAAACTTTTATATTTGTCTTTGATTGCCCATGCCTTTATTTTTTCAGTGAATTTTCAAACGCTTTAAGCCAACTTGATGAATTTATTTGTTGCCAACTTAACCAACCTTATAAGTTATAAGTTTGGGTATAAAAGCATATTATGTGAATTGTTTGGTTGTTTTGGTTGTTTTTCTATCTGGCCACCATCAGTAATAATATTTTTTAAAATATATATATGTTAATATTATCTAATATTTTCATATTTTGAAATATACTAATCAAAATTAACTAAAAATAGGAAATAATAGGAAAAATATGTGATCCATCAAAAACAATTTTTTTTTTTAGTTTCTAACTAATTTATAGGCATTTTTCATGGATATCCTATTTTTTTAGGAAAAAGAAATTCTTTATATACAACAACTATATGATGCTTACATGCATGTATATAACTGGAAAAGACAAACAAGTTACAGATGAAAATGGCTAAAGCTGCAGCTACGAATGATTTTGGTTTCATCACTTGCTTGGTGATTTTCTTGGTGTTAGCAGGTATACAATATGATGTTCGAACCTTGCCAAAGTGAGATTTTGTTGGTTGTGTTTTAATTTCTAACTAGTGCATATTATTTCAAATAAAATCATAATTGTGAATATCTTTTACGTAACTCAATAACTAATTGTAAATTCAAAACACAAGAAAAAAAAAACTTTCTGTGCGTTTAGAATTTGCATAAAAGCTTTGAAATTTTTTGTTAAAAAAAAACAAAAATTGTTGACAAAAAAAATAAAATTGCTCCGTTTTTCAAAATTTTAATTTAATATTTTTTTAAATATTTCTATATATATAATTCACTTTTAATCATAAAACCAAAGTGATTTTTGAAAGATATTATATATATATACGATCAGTTTATTTTTTGAAAATATCTTATAATTAAGAGAAATATATTGTCAAGAAGCCTTAGTAGTTGTAAAGGTTTTCTTGTTGATATCATTCGATGGCAAAGTGCCTTATATTATACACAAGCTAAGTATCTAATTGACCTAATACAATAAACTGACTCATATATGTCGTTCATATATGTTGACATACTCATATATATATATATGCATTTTTAATTAAAAGTATTTGAATAATTCTTACATATTGATTAATAATATTATAGGAATATCAAATGGAATGAGAATGACTCAGAAGGTGTCGTGTATAGAAGGTCGAACCTTATGGGCGAGGCCTCCTAAGTTTTTTTATTGTAGTTCTACTCTATGTGAAGATAATTGCATTAATACTGGTGCTTATAGAGGCGGCACATGTGACATGGAGGACGAAGTGGCAATATGCAGATGTCATCGTTGTAAAAAGATAATATAGTTATTTATTTATCATCAATAACTAAAAAGCGAAAACGACTTTGTAATAACATGCAACAATATCTTTAACTATTATCATCCTTTTTTTTTTTTTGTTAAAGGGTTTAACTATTATCATCCATTAATAATAAACATTCAAAAAGACTTAGCTGTTTTTTTATTTTGGTAATGTACAAAGGGTGGAATTCCCCTGGATTTATTAAAATAAAAATAAAAACATAGTACAAACCAATCTGTTGTGGATACGCAATTCCAACGACATCATCTCTCAATTGTGAATCAACAACAATAACAAAAAAAAGAACAACAACAGAATGAACAAAAACAAAAGCGTGAAAACCTAGAAATTTTGAAATCCATCAATTTTAGACTTACATGTAGTAACGTGTTTCTCGCTTTCTAGGATAAAATATCTTTAAACTGACGATATTTTTGGCCTTCCTGACATGGACGGAACTATGTTGGTGAAGATGTTGTGTTGATTGAGTTTTAGAAGCTATCTAAATATGTCATGAGATTGCTGCTGATACAAGAAGTGATGTGATAAATGAGACAGAGAAACATAGATGGAATCGTCATAGATGTCTCATTGATGGTGTAACAGTTCATACAAAGTCATTGGGCAGAACTAACAAAAGTAATGAAGTATTGCTTGATGCAGATGCTAGTAAAGCAAAACAAAAGTAGTACTTCGTGAAAGTGCTAACAAAATGATTAACAAAATGCAGAAAATATGTTGTATTAAATAAAAAAATCGCATCCAAATATTTCGGAGGATGTATCAGACGTCTGAAGCAGTTCTTGTACTAGTTCCGACATTATTCTATTTTTTTTTTTTAATACCAAGAAGTTTTTTTTAATACAGGAAATAGTACATGAAGCTGAGTTGTGTGACTTCTTCGAGAGTTGGAGTACAAAAGTTTGGGACCGACTTGGACAAGGAAGAGAAACCAAATCCAAAAAATACTTGGACTAAGAGCAAATCCAGTGATTAATTTCTAAGTAAAGTTTTTATATATTTTTTTATTGATAAATTTGGATAGTTTTGTATTTTAGAGATTTTTTAGAGTTTTTGAAAATTTTATGGTTCATTGGTGGAATCTTTAAGTGGGTTTTTAAAACAAAAAAATTTGAAAAAGGGAAAAACTGAATCTACATGAGAATAACTGTTGCTGGATAAGCTTAAAGGAAGAGAAAACATTTTTAATCATTGTTTGCATATGCCATTGGCTTCACATCCGGGTAAGGATGTATAATCAACAATATCAGAAAATTAGAAGAGTTTTAGAGAGAAGCCAAGAAACTCTTATATGAGTATGGTTCGAAGAATGGAATTGGTGAACCAAGTCGTCGATGATTTGGCTCTTCTCTCCCGATTTCATGTTCGATACACCGGAGATCAAATCGATTCGAATCGCCGGCCGTCGGACAAAACAAAAAAGTGAAAAACGAGAGGAAAAAGGAAAACATGAGTGTTGTGATTTTTTTTGTTTTCCGACGACTCACAGTCGACCACGTCGCCGTCTAAAAACCCATCCAAAAAACCTAATATTGGGATGGATCCTAATTATTTAGTTGGGTTTTCATTTAATTTTGGACTTTTAATTAGCTAGAAACCCATTAGAAACCCATTAAAAACTGCCGATGGACTTGCTCTAAGAAGTCTTCAACGGTTTTCTAAAATCTAGGATCAGAGTAAGCACGTTGCATTTCCATTTTTTTACACTCTCTCTCGTGATAAAAAAAATTACAGAATCACTTGCAATGTGTGGGAAACAAAAAAAAAGAACTTCAAAACAAAAACCGGACTATCGTTCCTCAGCCTCACGGTCGTGAAACGATAGTCGGAAAACCCAGTTAGAGACATTTGACATCGTCTTCTTCCTCGAACCGTTTAGTCTTTCGCTTTTACTCTTTTGGCATCTTCTACTTGAGTTTTCATCATCAACCAACATCTTCAATCTCTTTAAAGCAAGCTTTAATGTCTCATCAATCATGTTCGCGAAACAAACTCTAAACCAACCCGGTTCTTCACAATGGCACGACGAACCAGGAGAGATGTTGAGCTTCACTTCGTAAACAATCTTCTTCCAAAGATCCATTTCCGCTTCGAACGTTTTAGATCTAAGGAGAGGTCTCATGTCGACCCAACAAAAGAGTCCCGCATTACTCTTCAGACATTTGATCCCGATGGCCTCTAGACCCAACACGAGCTTTCTCTGTCTGTTCTTGAGCCGTTTTTGGTTCTCTCTAAGGTAGTTCTTAGTGAACTTCTTGTCAGATAATAATGAGGATAGTAGGTATTGTGTCTGGGAGGAGACAAGGCCGAAACTTGACATTTTTGTAGCGGCAGAGATGACATCTTTGTCATTGGAGTAAATGGCTCCAACTCTAAAACCAGGGAGGCCTAGATCTTTAGATAAGCTACAAACAATGTGGACTCGGTTCAAAACATCGGTGTTTTCGAGTTGATTATTTTTTAGAATCTCCATGACGCTGATGAATTCTGAAGAGTTGAATACTGTGCCCGAATATATCTCGTCACTTACTAAATGTATATTCTTATTCTTGGTGATGAAATCAAATAGAATGTTGAGTTCGGTTTGGGTTGTTGTCGTACCCAAAGGGTTAGATGGGTTGGTGATGAGTATTCCTTTGACGTTTAGGTCAAGCTTCTTGGCTTGCTCGTAGGCTTCTTCGAGTGCAAGTTTCGTTATGCGAAACCCGTTAGTACTTGAGCTTTGGATTGGTACAATCTCAACCCCGGTTCGCCATTTTAGATCCCTATCAAACCTGAAGTACAAAAATAAACATGAGTTTTAGTTAAGTCAAGTTCGTAGGAATGATGGAAATTTTACGTGTAAGCAAACAGTGGACTAACCCTGGATAATATGGCGTGGGAAGCAAGAAAGCGTCACCGGGATCTGCAAGACAAAACATTAGAGTCTCGTTTGCGGAAGTGGCTCCAGCAGTGAGCACAAGGTTGTTTGAATCAAAAGAAACTCGATTTCCTCTATTTTCTGACATGAAATCAGCAAAGGCCTGAAAATCATTCGAGCAAGATCAGCAACCTACAAATAAATTTGATAAATACAATTAATAATCTTACATTTTTGAAGGAAGAGAGGCCATGGTAGTCTTGAAAGAGAGCGAGTTCCCGGAAAACAGACTGGCCATCTCTCTTGAAACAGGCTGCGTCTGTGTTTTGTGCAAGCCATGACTCTAGTAGATCAAAGCATAGCTACAGAAATCCAATAAAATTAAACATACTTTAAATTAGTCTCTCTGTCATGATATACATAAGTATATATATATCACATGCTGTTGAATAATATTTGTTTACCTGATTTTCCGCAAGACCCATCTGGATAATGCCTTGAGGGTTCTTGGTAACGTCGTAAGGATTCTTCTCGTACTCTTCCCAACCAAGGAAATACGAAGAGACTTGGCCATGGCTGTTGCATGTAGCTTTTCTTGACAATTGAACCATTTCTTTTGTTCTTGTTTTTTTTTTTTTAATAAAAGGCTCAACAATAAATTGAAAACTCTAGAACTAGAGAAAGAGTTGTCAGACAGGCTGAGAGAGATCGAGCGCGTTGTTGTTGATAAGCTACGAGAAGTCTAAGAATGAATGCATGTTTATTATATAGTTTCATGCTACGCCAAAATACACAAAGGACGGGGATTCTAATTATTTTCATTATCCGATTTACCAACATGGGTTTTCTTTTGATTGTTTTTTGTTTTAGTGATTTATTTTTATTTTTTTTTGGGCAAAAAGTTTTAGTGATTCTAAAATTTAGATATAAACCGAGTTTATTTTGCCAATAAATAGCATTTTAATTAATCTATTAAATTCAAGTATGAATTACGAGTTTCATTTTCTTAATGTTTTGACATATGAATTAATTAGATCAAATTAGTATAGGAAAAAAGTGGAAGCGATGGAGAAATGAGGACGCTATACCGACAGGAAATCTCCATGTAAAATAGCTGCTTGTATACAAATATTAAATAATGTGACCCACAGAAAAAAAAAGTATACACAGAAAAGAAAAAGCGAAACATGTCAATGTTTCAACTTGGGGACTATTTTGGAGGGTGTATCATGTTGGTCCACGTTTCTCCCCCGATGCTAACCCTCTTTTGTATTCTATGTCGGCTAATTTTTTCAACGTTTTAAAACTTTTTACTGTTATTAAATATAACACAAACATAAATAATATTATTTATTATATGTAATGATCTTACGAAGAAGTAAGTAAGAGATAAAAGAGAGAGTGGAAGTGGACGAGAGAACAATATAACACTTCACTCTTCATTACTCTCTCTCGTACGCTTTACAACATCGGACTCACATATATATAGAAGATTATATGATAGGATAAGATAGAAATAGGATAGACTACACTTAGATTTTGGAAGCAAATCACTTAGAGACAAAGTAATTAAATTGGATAAAGAGATAAGATCAAAGTGATAGATTATCACTTGAATAATTATCCATTTATAACATCTACAAAATTTTCCATACGTTTTATTACTTTTTCTTGTCCCCATATGATGTTTTTGGTAGTTAAACTAGATTATAATTCATATTTAAGTAAATAGCTAGTTTCAAACGGGTAAATATTAAGTTAAAACTCACATCCTCTATGATATCAATGGCTATATAATATGAGGGAAGATTTGAAAAGTAACAGAAATACATATACTACGACAATGCTTACTTTGATATGATCATTTTCAAAGCTTAACAACACCAAGTGAGTGCTCACAGTTAAGACAAACATGTCATTTACGAGGTATGCTTTCCGCTAATTAACATATGTTTTTTGTGGCTTAAATATGAACAATTAATTACTACTATAATCTACAACTCCTTAATGCATTTCCAATATAAATATGGCTGTAAAGATGTTCACACAAACTAAAGAAAAATTTCTAATACACGCCTAAATAATAAAGTGTCGTTGTTACAAAACATTCTTTTATTTATAAACGGTATTCAAAAATAAATTCAGAATTTTTATAAAATAAGTCCAGATATTTTACCTCCCAAACAATAAATTGGCTTTTGGACTTCCAACATATTACTTGTTTATTGATTATAAGAAGGAACAAACTATATATTTCTAATCAAAGCGATATTGGAATCCTAAAACGATAAATATTTCAAAACAAAAATTTATTCAAAAATGATAATATTTATTGTGAAACATATTAATCATTACATAAACATTAAGTTTCATCGACCGAATATTTTTCGGTAGTTAGCCGTCCCGACTTTTCGGATATTTTGTCCGACATCACCGGCTCCAGTAGTGGTGTTGGTTGGCTCTAGTCCGGCAGCGTCTTGTTCACATAACCGGCATTGGCTGGCTCTTGGGTTCTCTCGTCGATGTAGATCGACTTTTCTTCTGTTTTTTTTTTTAATTTTCATGTTTTGCTTTTAATAATTCTCATATGAGACATATTGGTGATAGAGTGAAAGCAATCTCGCTTTCTAATGCTTCTTATCCGATCTGTTTTCTTTTGAGTTTTGATTTATAGAAATCTTTGCAGAGATTTGAGAATGAAATTGAAGAAAAGAAGTGGATTCCGTTGCTAATTATCATAGCATTAAGCTGTTGTATCTTTAACATGAGCCTCGATTGCTTTTTATTGGTGAGAAAACAAAAAGATCCATGTTCGATGAGACTATCGACGGTGATTCTTTCACCGGAATCGGTGCCCGGACTGCAAGGATGAAATCGGTTCGCTTTAGAGTACTCATCTGACACGTGTATTAATATATCGACATGTGGTTTGGATAGAGTCAAACTGTAGTTTCTTCTTCTGTGAAAGACTCTCTGTTGGCTTATTTGGGCCTAAATCGTTTCTGTAATCGCGGGGCTTTTCTTTAAGCCTTGACTACCTTGTTTAATACAATATTTCTCTTGAGACAAAAAAAAAATTACATAAACATTAATATCTACCATTTATATACATTATTATGTTTTTAGATTGCAACAGCTTATTAAGCTTTTCTGTCCATAGATTTGTCTCTCTGCTCTGCATGTATAAAAATGTGCATGTTACTTAATTCTTGTTATATTTACAATGATGATTAATATTTAAGATCAAGAGGGTCCATATGAAAATGAGTGACAACTAAGATGACGTTCACGTTCTCTTGGTCCTCGCATATAGCCTAGGAGCTATGGACCAACTCTTGCTTCACCTCTTCCATAACGTAGGACCCTTCTCCAATTTTACAATACTTGCCTTCTTTTGTCTTTTACTATCTAATACAACAAAAACAGAATTGAGTTGGTTTTGTCGTCACAAGCACATTTTCCAAATTCTGACCAACAAGATATATCATACTTGTAGCTCAAGATTATCAAAGTATTAACATCTTTGAAATTTCCTTTGACTCGTGAAACAAATACATTAGACCATTGTAAGGGTTTGTTTAGAGGTCATATGAATATAGTAACAATGTTATATAATTAAATACTAAATCTTGGATGTTAATGTTAAATTTTGTACATAGCACTATAGCTAAGGACGATTTATTGAGTTATAAAAGCTTGTAATAATAAATATGGTTTCTTAGAGCTTTGTATAGTGACAAGGCTTCGATGTATCTGTCTTCCTTTTTGGCTCTTGTTTTTAACAACTTGCAAATTTGGTCGATCGATTGATAACTACATTGTCTTCACATTCGAAAAGTCAACGAAAATAACGCATTTCTAAAACCTTACCATTTGCAAAATTTAAAGAAGCCATTTGACACTATAACAACATCTTTCGAATCAGTAGGACTAACAATATTCAAGTGAAAAAACTACACCTACACATGATATGTTCAATTTCGATTCCATTAGAGCCTTAAATTTGTCTGCATAGAGAGATGACAAAGTGGGGTCAATTTTAAGAATACAAAGAGTATACACAACATTGAAGCATGGAGTGTTGTTGGTCTGAATTGGATCTTACGACTGAAACAGGACATTTTAAAAACATTGCAATAAATATGAACTTTGCACAAGCGTTACCAACAACACAATCTCTAGCCTTGCTTTGAAAGCTCTTCTGCTTTAGATTTTTGTTGCAACTTGTTAACCCAATAATTATTTGGAATTTATTGATTTTGTTTCTGTACCATATCTAGAGATCAATTTAGCCTATAACACGACCTCATCGATTCCAAGTATTGATGATGTTGGAAATAGAATAGGGCTTCGAGCTGCACTTTAAAGCCCTTAATATTTTGTTTTAAATAGGAATTTCTGCAAAAAAAAAAAAAAAAAAAAAAAAAAAAAAAAAAAAAAAAAAAAAATCAGGAAATCGTAACTTTACTATTTATTTTTAAAAAATGCAGGTCAATTCCGCAAAGTTAAAAGTAATCCGTTAAATAATCGTTTTCATTACCTGTCAAGTTCTTAAAATTTTAAAAATTATATATCAAATCAAAGTCTTGCCGACATGAAATCTAAATTTACCTTTATAATATTAAAAATCTTGTGTATATGACTGTGAAAATGTTTAAGGAGAAATTTGTGGAACATACGGATATGTAAGAGAGGTTACGATGGTGTTCGAAAGTGAGAGATTAATATATTGTAGAAGTAGAATGAAAATTTTATCGGGTTTTTCCACAGTTATGTGACTAATATCGCAGGACATATATATGATGAGACTGATCACCATGCTGAAAGACAGTTAACAACACCGGAACTAATTCTACAAGGTCCAAAAAGATGTTAGGATATACAAAATATACAGCTTCCCATTGATGCACTTTCAAGGCTCTTTGCTCACAGTCATATATACTTAAGGAGCTATGTTTACACTGGTTCCTAAGCTATCTAGCCTAAACACCCACATGATTAGCATCAAGCAACTAAGATATTAGATTAAAAGTTACAACATTTGCCTGCATAGATCATTTAATGTATGTAACTCTTGATGCATCATTAAGGAGGAGCACGGTATATGGCAGGGATTGTACGAGGGAAGAACATTTGTCTAACTCCCTCTGCTTTAATTATTGGAAAGATGATGCTTGAAGCACTCTGTGAAAAAGAAAAATATCAAAGATCAAACTTCTTTGCGATGTTGTGTATATACCACAATGGGAAGAGCCACATACCGAGATTATCCTAGCTCCAAGCCAAAAGCTCTCAATCGAAGGAAATGGTAGCATTAAACGACAAACAGCGTAGATCGCCACAGCAAAGAAGTGGAGAACTAAACTCAGAGGACGAGGGTTTAAACCAGAGAGCAATGCAACTGGACCAGATGAGAAAACACCTCCAAGGCTAAGATAGTCGAAGCAAGCTTCACGCATTTCCGTTCTTGCTTCATCTGAAGATGCTAAAAAGACCTTATACAACGCATCCGCCAATGTATTAATGGTGGAAGCTACAGGCTGTTGCAAGGCGACACATAAGTCCACTAATCAAAACATAAAGAAGCGTTTACTTTTAACTAAAGAGATGCTTACTTTTCGTAGTGTGTAAAAGGATTCAATATACTTAGACAAAGCTTCTTTGTCATTAAGGTTGCGAATTGGCCTTAGAAGATCACGGAGTACAACTATATCCGCCAATGCAACGGTCATCCCACCACCGGTTAAAGGATGTCTCATGTTGAATGCATCACCAAGAAGAAGAGCTCCAGGAGTAGGAATCGGATCAGCTGGCATGCTTCGGTTTGGCATGGTTCTGATATTACCTTTCTCAACAGCGGTGATGAATGCTTCACGGACCTTGGTTGGTACTTGAGGCGCAACCCGTGTTTTCAGATACTTTGCCATTTCACCATTTGCAATGGGAGGAAGTTTTTGACCCGGTACATCTACTAAGCAACGGACTTCAGAACTGCTGATGGGATACATTAAGATGGGTGATGGGTCACCGAGAACAACGTGCCCGTGATTTGCAAATGGAAGTTCACAGTTCTCCAAGACAAGACCCACAAAAGTAGATGGCACATCCACCTTAGGTTTGCAAAGAGAGCGACGCAAGTTGGAGAAACAACCATCACATACAATTGTGAGAGGAGCAAATGATCTAAACTCATTGCCCTCTTTTGTTCTGTATCGAACCCCTTTAATTGTCCCGTGTTCTTCAAGCAACGACGTAACCGTTCCTTGTTCCAATCGTACACTGATTCACAAACAAACCGTTAGAGTCAAGCTGGATTCAATTAAAGAAACAATCAATATAAAGATTACTTTGAAAGAGTAAGGGCTTTTTCTCGCATTCTCTGTACAAATCTCCCATTATGGAAACTTCTCCCGGCTACATCCGAATCAAACGTTTCCAAGGGGTAAGCAAGTTTAGTATGCTTCCCATCTTTAAAGAGAACATAACCAAGAACTCGTTGAGCATCAATCTTCTTCACACAATCTACAATCACAAAACGCAACTATAGAACAAAAATCGATTCCAAGTATATATATATATAACAGTTTAAGCTCATTAGTTAGTCTCTACCTTCAAGTCCAAGTTCTATTAACTTCAAATAACCACCAGGTTGAAGCAATTCACCAACGATTCTGTCTTGCTCAGAAAAATCTCTTTCTATAACGTGCACTCTTCTTCCTTCCTTCAATAACCACACAAAGGCCAAAATTTCAGACAAGAACTTACGTCTCCAACACACAAAAATCAGACAAGTATATATCTCCAATGTTCCGGGAACTAATATCACATCATTTTTGTGATCTTATTACAAAAAATATAATCAAAAACAAATTATATTACAAAATAAATGTTAAAATTTATTGAAATGAATTTAGAAAAATAAATTTTCATGAATAAATTTGGAGAAATGCAAAAATCAAAAATTGAGATTATAGACTTGCCTTGCCGAGAGTATGAGCAAGAGCGGAACCGGCGACACCAGCTCCGACGATGATCACATCAGTGCCAGAATCAACCTCCGTTTCAAGATTTTTGGATACGGTATCGTTTTGGGAAACGACGAGTCCACGATTCTTCTTATTCTTATTACTACTCCGACGCAAAATGTAGAGAAGCAGAAACGTAAATAGAGAAGCTATAAATTGATCCAACGCAATCTTCGCCGGTTTCATCATCACCGTGGAGTTCACGGCGGAGAGTTTGAGTGTCTGCGCCGCCGTTGCTTTCCATCGGCGAATGTAGGTGGCTCCGGTGGTGAATCGACGAGTAGAGAGAGAGAATCGAGAAGAGGGGCGATGATTTGTGTAGAGAAGCGAAGATCTAAGAGTTGATTGAAATCTTGGAAGGTTCCTGATTACGAATGGTTTCATAATTTTTTGTTTAGTTTAAGACAAACGAATATTGCTAGATCAAATATCTAGAACCGAACTAAAACCGAGAAAAGAAAAATTCTGAATTGACTCCAAACCGATAAATTATTCCAAAGGATTATAGACTTTTATACTCAAAATATCGGAATAAAATCCGAATAGATATCCAATATAATAATTATATTTAAATTTGATGTAGTCTAGTTATCCAAAAACTAAAACCATAAACTTAGGAAAGTAATTACTTTTATATTTAAAAAAAAAAAAAAATCGAAGTTTTAGTTTTTTATAAAAAAAAATTACTATTTTTAAATTATTTTTTAATATTCCAGGTACTTGAAATCGAACCGAATCTGGAGAGATCCGGATCAATCAAGTCCAGAAAAAACCAAACCAAATAATTGATTGGATCTTAAATCTTTATATCCAAAGTACTTGAAATCAAATGGATCTACTCGAAACCAAACTGAATTTCTGTTTAGTAGTAGTAGCTAGTGATGGGAGTGTAACATTATTGTATTTTTGAGTAATAATAAATTTTCTTTTGAATGAAAAAATAACAAAATAGTTTGTTAATTTTATCAAATGTATATTCTTAATCCCATAAATAATCTAATAGAGCAAAAACTTGCAGTTTATACCTTTAAGGTTTTGAATTCTTATAATAAAACGTTTAGTTGTCAATATTGCTACTTTTAACCTTTAAATGGTTATTGTGTTCAGGGTTCCACAAAATTAACTGACAAATTGATTATGTTAACAAAAGATATTCATTTTTGTTATAAATATTGATATGACTCTAATAATTATTTTTCTTTTAGTAAACTTTTAATATCTATTAAATTTTATATTTATGACTAATAAGATATTTGATAAAAAAAAATCATAAGATATTTTATAAATCAACAAAAATATAAAAACATTTTTGTTTTGGGTAATAATTATATTTTAAACTGTTAATAAAAATTCCATTACTAATAAAAAAATATTCTAATATAAGTTAACAGTATTTTTTGTTTTTACGTTGTCAACTTAACGTAGTAAATATTTCTATTGTTTAATTCCAAACCATTAGCTATTAGCTTAAAGGCAAGTGTTTTTTTTCTTCTTCTGTTTGTCTTAGAAAGAACTAGTATGGTTTGGGTTCATATGAGGTGGGTATCAGGTTATCACGTGCATGGTTTTAGTATAGTTTGGATCCAGCTCCCATCCTAGACTTCTAGGCACCTTTAATATTTGATTACGACGAAAAGGCTTATGTGAATCGAAAAGCCCAACTTCTTAATTTCAAAGCAAATTAAAAAAAAAAAAATCATTTTAACCTTTTTGGAAAATAGAAAGGTAAGGTGAATTTGAATTTCTGAACATTTGATACGAATGCAAAACTCAAGATGCACATTTTTCAAAGTAATGCCCCTAGAATTGTTTGCAAAATCTGCTGTCTAAAATTTTTTTGCTAGGATCGAACCGATTTTCGATTGGGATAGACACGAATTATAAATCATATTCTAATATCATATTAGATTATAGACTTCCGATTCAAAACTTATTGGCAAAAAATGAACTGACTCATATAATTTATATAACCATTAAAATCTTATCTAATTTCTGATTTAAGGTTTCAAATACAAATTATTCATAACCTAATTGATATGAGTTTCACTAGCGATGAATATGATGTACTTATGTACTTATGTTACATAAGGGATAAGGCCATTTGAAAAAAAAAAGTTGTAATAAAACTTAAACCCAAGAGATAGGATTGAAAAACATAAATGGCCCATGTAACTATAATCAGCTGGGGTACATTGGAGAACACCATTAGACAGTCCAAATACAATTGGGAACCACGTGAATCTGATAGATATTTGATACTCAACTCAATACTATATTTATTATTTCAATACGACAATCTCATTCTCTAACTTCTTTCATACTAAAATCTCACTTAAAGTATACCCCATCTTTCCCTTTGCAACGTTTGGTAAAAATGCATACCATAACAAATTTTAGAGCAAAAAGCAAAAAGCAAATGAAAATTCCTTTCTTAGGGTTTGAAGTTGAAACTAGAGAGACATGTCTCACGTGGTGTCCACATGTCTTTTATCTTAAAAAGTTCATTGTTTGCTTCCTCTATAATTATTTTTCTCATATCACAAAAGTAACCACAAAATTATTAAAATCTTAAATAATACATAAATCAAAATAAAATCATACGTAGAGCATCTGATTATAGTTTTCATTTCTTTGTAGTAACATGTCCGAGATCTTGATTGTGTTTTCGGTACCATTCTTTGTCTCCACCCAAAGCTATATCATATCTCTCACTCCCACAATTATTACTTTTTGTTATTATTAAATAATAAATATCCTTTCTCCAAAATAATAAAAATAATATCTAGAGTATAAAATAAAATAAAAAAACTTAGCCTCGTTCTTCTCCCTCTGTCTCTCTCTCTCTCTCGGTTCTCTTCTTCACTGAGCTCAAAGCGATTACCTCCCATGGGAAAAATCTCTGAAGTGATTATTTAGCACTACTTTTTCTTTGTCTCCTTCTGAATCCATTTTTTATGGATCTTGGAGTTCGTGTTTCTGGTCATGAAACCGTTTCTTCTCCGGGTCAAACTGAACTCGGATCTGGTTTCAGTAACAAGCAAGAAAGATCCGGTTTCGATGGTGAAGATTGCTGGAGAAGTTCAAAGCTCTCACGAACATCAACTGATGGATTCTCTTCTTCCCCTGCCTCTGCTAAAACGCTGTCGTTTCATCAAGGCATCCCTTTACTGAGATCTACCACTATTAATGATCCTCGTAAAGGACAAGAACACATGCTTAGCTTCTCTTCTGCTTCAGGCAAATCAGATGTCTCACCTTATCTTCAGTACTGTAGAAACTCAGGTCTGAACTGTAAAAACAACTAAAGTACTCTGCTTTTTTTTTTTACTTTCTTGAAAATCAGTATATGGCTTTTGCTTAGAGTTAGATTACAGAAATGGGTTTTGATTAGAGTTTGATTTAGTGAAGTCTTGATTTTGGAATATTGGTTTTGTTGTGGTGTCAGGATATGGTTTAGGAGGAATGATGAACACAAGCAACATGCATGGAAACTTGTTGACAGGAGTAAAAGGACCTTTTTCATTGACTCAGTGGGCAGAGCTAGAGCAACAGGCGTTGATCTATAAGTATATCACAGCCAATGTCCCTGTTCCATCTAGTTTACTTCTCTCTCTCAAGAAATCTTTTTTCCCTTATGGTTCCTTGCCTCCTAATTCTTGTAAGTTCTCTTCCTTATCTTTTGTTTTCAAAGATTTGAGATTATTGATCAATAGTTTTGATTCCTTTTATCTCCAATACATTAGCCAAGAATTAACTTTATACTATCTTTTTTAGTGTATAGTCCTTTGGAACATTGAATCTTGTATGGATTGGTGGTGGGTTTATTAAAGATTCTTGCTTTGTTAGGGGAATGGTGTTTTTATGAGATCTTGAGAGATTTTTTTGTTTTGTGTGATTATGAAGTTGGATGGGGCTCTTTTCATCTGGGCTTTTCCGGTGGTAACATGGATCCCGAGCCAGGGAGATGTCGCCGGACAGATGGAAAGAAATGGCGGTGCTCGAGGGACGCTGTTCCCGATCAAAAGTACTGTGAACGACATATTAACAGAGGCCGCCATCGTTCAAGAAAGCCTGTGGAAGGCCAAAATGGCCACAATACTAATGCTGCCGCCGCTGCTTCTGCTGCTGCCGCTTCTACCGCTGCTGCTGTGTCCAAAGCGGCAGCGGGGACTTCAGCTGTTGCGATGCGTGGATCAGATAATAACAATAGCCTTGCCGCTGCTGTTGGAACACAACATCATACCAATAATCAATCTACAGATTCTTTGGCTAACAGGTGAAAACGTTTAACATCTCTTGCCTTTTTGATATAACTTATCTGCATATTCTTAAGTTTTTAATGTTCATACCTTTTTCAACTTTTAAATACTTCTTTGCCCTATGAGTAAGTAGTAGACCCACCAATTCATTATTACTACATCTTTTATGATTGTGACCACTCCTTATTAATATGAGGCTTAGGATTCCATATATTTGGATTTTTTTGCTTTAATGAACTGTTTACTCTCCTTTTCTTGATGATTCAATGATGTAACAAATTAACAAGAAATCTTAATGGTTGTTTGTTGCATTGCAGAGTTCAAAATTCTCGAGGGGCTTCGGTTTTTCCTGCCACGATGAACTTACAGTCGAAGGAAACTCATCCGAAACAAAGCAATAATCCCTTTGAATTCGGACTCATCTCTTCTGATTCGTTACTTAATCCGTCGCATAAACAAGCCTCGTATGCAACCTCTTCCAAAGGCTTTGGATCGTATCTTGACTTCGGCAACCAAGCCAAGCACGCGGGGAATCACAACAATGTCGATTCTTGGCCCGAAGAGCTGAAATCGGATTGGACTCAGCTCTCAATGTCAATCCCTATGGCTCCATCTTCCCCTGTTCAAGATAAACTTGCACTCTCACCTTTAAGGTTATCGCGTGAGTTTGACCCCGCGATCCACATGGGATTAGGCGTCAACACCGAGTTTCTTGACCCCGGGAAAAAGACGAATAACTGGATACCAATCTCCTGGGGTAATAACAACTCCATGGGAGGTCCACTCGGCGAGGTACTAAACAGCACGACCAATAGTCCCAAGTTTGGTTCCTCTCCAACAGGCGTCTTGCAAAAGTCGACATTTGGTTCTCTTTCTAACAGCAGCTCGGCAAGCAGCACCATCATTGGCGATAACAACAATAAGAACGGTGATGGAAAAGATCCGCTTGGCCCGACCACGCTGATGAATACTTCTGCTACTGCTCCTTCTCTGTGAAACTGAAAAAAAAAAACTAAGGACAATTGCGAAAACAAAAACACTCTGTTTTTCTCTGTTTCTGGTTTTTCTTACTTGATGCATTGTTGTTTCTGTTGCTGTTTTCTTTCTATATAAAGCAAGAAGAAACTAAAGGAGAGATGTGTGTTTTTTTCTTCATAATCTTTGTTCTTTGTTTTTCCTCTTATTTGTTCTCAATCATCAAATTCTTGATTTTATTGTTCCTCTTATAGCCGTTGAGCTAAATCCCTGGTTTTAAGAAGTCTATGTACACAATGTTCTAAAACTGAAAAATATACAAATTTTTACTTTTTTCACTAACCACAAAATTAAAACCAAGTGTTAGTGTCACAAAATTTGTGATCCTTGAGAGATTTTGACGAGAGGTTTCCTAGTTGCAGACAAGAGGCAACATTGTTTGTGGATTGGACATAGAACACTTCTTCAAAACAACTGTCTCCAACTTTAGTTTTTTTTTTTTTTTTTTTGGGTTCTGTTTCTCCACTTTTGGGTCCCTGTAACTACTTTTTGCTCTTCTCTCTCTAACCCTACCTTTCACTTATTCCTGTTTTTGTTTTTCTTCAAGAAAAAATGAAATTGATTATAAAGAGTGGAGGAGGACCAATCTCTCAATGTATGGATGGTCCATAACGTTTTTAATTTGGATTTTTTTGTGTAATTTTTGGAGATTTTATTCTAACACGTGGCATGTGTGGGACGATCCAGACACTTCCACTTGCACTAGACACGACAATTCTTACCGAATAAATATCTTCACTAGATGCAAGATGCTTCAAGACTCAAGAGTACAGTATTAGATATAGTTTGGAGTACATAACCTTGTTGCTTTCATATGATAAATTTAGTGTTAGATCATTAACAATCTTTTCCCAAAATGGTTAATGGTTAATGGTTAATGGTTAATAGTTTTGCATATATTTTAAACAAATAATACGTTATTCAAATTTGCATATATTTTTCTAACTATACTTAATTCCGTCTACGTACTTGATAAAAAAAAGGCTTGTAGGAAGAATCTTGCGGTCTGTCTACTTGAGGAATAAGAAGGAATCAAAGAGGAAACAAGCTGAACATGGGAATTGGGAAGTCTGTGAAAGACTCTGGTTGACGTAGAGGTTTCATTCCAACCCTCAAAGCCGACGACTCCAACTTGATGCAGAAGGTTTTAAATACATGATAGGGTGGTAGTCGTCAACAAGAGTAGTTGATTAGGCTTATATCTTTTAGCCCACTCACTAATGGGCCTTGATAAATATGATTAGAGAGGCCCAAGTACGAAACAACAGCAAAAAAAAAACGAAGTCCATCATCTAAAGTAACACTCATATTCTCATTTACACATAAGAGTGATCAAAAGAGACACAGAAATAAAAATACTTCGCTTTTATCTAATTTTTTTTTTCCGTTCTAAACTTTTTTTTTTCTATTTTTTTTTCTTTCAAATCATATGATGATGATTGATGATCAATGATGGATTCAGCTGAAGCTGTCTGAAAATCAAAATCTGCCTCATCTCCAAGAATCTCCGTCTGAGAATCTCTTGTTCCGACAAAAGCTGATTGTTGTCCGTACACATTAATGCGATGTTGTACAAAACAATTCGAAGCCGGTTTGCGAGTTCCCGGTTTTCTAAACCGAGACGATTTGCTTCGTCTTTTAAATTATCAATGTGTCTTTGTTTACGCATCCTCGACCGCTTCGCTGATTCTCGGTTTGATTCCATCCGTTTGCGTTTACGGTCGTCAGTCACCTGCAAAACCGACCGGTTCAATTTGTTCCGGTTATGATTCGTGGCGTTACTTCGGATTTTCGTGTTTTTTGAGTCCAATTCGTCGGATTGAGGACTCGGTACGCCGTGGAAAAGGTTGGAATCATCAGAACCGGAGTTAGTTTTGATGGAACCGATACACGATTCGTCAAAACCGTTAAAATCGGTGTTAATTTTGACAGAACCGGCATCGGATTCACCAGAACAAGGACTCGGTACGACCGGTTCGAGATGGATTGTAGAGAAGAGATCGGAGCAGTTCAATTCCCAAGGAGTGAATCCGGTCTGGAAATCCGATAATTGGTTAACCAAACCCGGTTCAGTAAAGGTAAAGGCCGGTACAGTAGACATCATAATGACCGGTTTAAAATTGTTTAATTAGAGAGAAGAGAGAGAAGAGAAGGAGAAAAGGGAAGCATTGATTTGAAGGAGACTGGAATTTAAAGGAAAATTGGTAAGGGTATTTTGGTAATTTTTGAAATACTATGTATGACCGTATTTTATACGTATAACGACTTTTGAGTCATGTGGCACTATGTGGGGTTGGTATTATTTTTCAAGACCCAACTTTTATGATTTATATGAAAGTAGAAAAATATTTTGTGGGACACCAATAGCCAATAGGACTCGTTTAAGGTCACTTTCTGAAAATAAAAAAGTGATTAAAATTGTTAAACCAAATGTTTGTTATAGCTTAGTGATGAAGAAACAGTCCATATTTAACACATGCATTGTCCATTCATCTAATTTGTCGCCATTGTATTCAAATCTAGATTTACAACAGAACAAAGAAAAAGAGAGAAGTTCAAATAAATAAAATAAATTTGAGGCTCAAAAAAATGAATATGGTGTCGTTGGTCGATTGATTTATATGTGTAGTTGGTGTAATTAGTGGTTGGACATGAAACAACTAACATAAAATTCAATCACAACGTTCGTTTTTGGTTTTTATTTCAATCAAAATTTATCTGATTTTAACTAAATCCAGCTTTTTATTTCATATTGGTTCGTATCAAAAATGTTTTTTTCTTTTCCACAAAATGTTTGAGTAAGTTGTTTATATGATTTTAGTATTTGAAAGGTACTTAGAGAATCTATATATTAGTTGGTACCTGGTGTAACTACCAAACTAAAAATAAATACCGAATACTGATATATTTTCTCAATATGTTATTTTTTGTGTGTTTTTTATCAATCGTGATAAAGTAATTTCAAAATTAATTGGAATTAAACAAAATATTTATGTTTAACGAAAAGCTATTTAAGAACGAAAGAGAATCTTATTTATCTAACAAATAAATAAAAGAAAAAATAATCTTATCAATGAATAATACGTCCAACAACAAATTAATGATTTTTAAATACATTTTTGTGCTCTAAATTTTCGGTTAGTTAGTTTATTCGAAATAAGAAGATAATAAAGAAGAGAAAAACTATAGCAACGGCCACATGCCAAATCTTCAAAAGTAGTAAAGCAGAAATATATTTAGAAAACTTTTATTATATGGTTTGGTAGCATGTTAAATCAAACTTTAATCGCATAAAGATGTATCATTCAAATGCTTCCCACATTATCTTTTTAGTTTTAATAATCACAACTTCTCTTTTATTAAATATATATATTGTTGCTATTATAGAATATAAGTAGGTGATTCTACGTATTTTTTAACGCATCAAGATTTACTATTGTCTAGCCCAATTTGTTATTGAAATATCAAATCGTGTAAATCTTGTTCAGAAACTTGCGTGGGCTCGAATTTGGATGTAGGGAGATAAAACTGGCATTAGGCTAGCTAATAGGCAAAAATAAAACAAAAAATAAGAAAGACTGAAATAAATGATATCATCAGTTCATGATTTGATTTGATTTTCATGCTCTAATGCTAAATATTTTTTCTTGTGTCATTTTGATGAATTAGAGATGTCCATCTTTATTTTAAAATCGTACATTGACGCAAAATCTTCGCTAAAATAAAGAAAATATAAAAGTGGCACTGAAAATGTTAATAACTTTATTATTTGGTTTAAAATTGGTCTTCCAACCTAGATAAAATAATTTTATATAAATAATTTTTCTCTAATTGAAAGATCCTATGTAAACTAAACTGAATAAATACACACACATGGTTCTCACTCGAAGAAAACTCTTGGTCAGATTTTGGTTCACCATTCACTAAAATCTCTGGGTTGAGTCTATAAGTCTTTCAAATCCAACAAAAACAACATTCTCCAAAGAAATTAAAAGTAACTTTTTAGTAGATCTTAAAAATATGTCCTCACAATTTCGTTATAACATATGTATGTATACAACCTTTTATAAATCATAAATCAACTTAAACCACAATGATAAGTACAACAAATTTATCCAAAGATATGATACTCATATAATATAAACATTGTATATGCATTTGTTGAGATATGATATATCATATATGTATATGTCATATTTGATATTCATAAAAAAAAAAAGTATAGTATGATAATCACAATCAATATACTTTGTGCCCTCATTGAAAGCTAAATGTTAAGATCATCAAGCTTTGATGATCTTGATTACAACCATGTTTTATTATTGTTAAGCAAAAGACCAAAATTTTTAATATCAAGTTTTCACCACCGTCACAAAGCGATCCTTTATGGTAAACTTCTATTTAACTCTAAAAATGTTGATGGTGTCCTTGGTTTCATCAGCGATAGTTTTGGTTAGTCTTAATGTTTCCTAAGTTAACATCGGTGTTATCTCTCCACGATCTTTGTTGGAAGACAAACCAACGTCCCACATCAAAAAATTAGAAAATAACATTCTAGTATATAATTACTTACATGAAAAGTCAACTAAAGCGTAAACATAGAAAACACTATCATAAAGTGCTATTAATATCTGTTTTTCGTATAGTGATTCAAGTCCAACTCAAAATTAGTTTGAGGTCTTTCGGGAAAATGTCCAAAAACAAATCCGTGCGAGCTTGAAATTTTTGTATAAAGTAGACAAGTTTACTTGGGTTTCGGGAGCCAACAATCTTGCCTTCAAACAACTTATTTGTAGTAGAGTTTTTGGTCGCTTTATATTGTCGCTAGCGATAATTTTCTGATCAAGCTTTACATCTTTGCTGGAGATTCAAATATCCAGTAGTTATCTTGAGTTTCACAAGAGAGAATTACACAAGTGTGTCAAAGACTAGCTATAGTAATTTTCGACTAGCTCACTCTTGAATCTCTTTTATTACAAACTAGGTAATTACCCGCTATATTACAAGAAAACACGGGTTTTCAAACTACAACATTAGTAGCAATATACTCGTTAAAGTAGAAGTCGACTATATTACGAGTAATAGCCTTAGTCGCTAATCCAGAGTCGCTAAACAAAATAGTCGTAACTTTAGTCGCTAAATGACCACTACGATACGACTAATACCCGCTGTCATAACATTAGTCATATTGTAGTCGTAAAATATAACGACTGAGTTACGATTGAATCACATAAATAACGAGTATCGTAGAGACTCCTCTGCGATTATTTAGCGACCACCTAGATGAAAAAAAATTAATAAAATAAGTAGAATAAAATGAAAGTAGTGCTTGGTACATTATTATGATTTTTATTTATTGAATGTTTTTGAGAAAATTCATTTAAGAGTGAGATTAATGGAGAATTTAACACAACAAAAGACTTTTGATTTTTTCTCAATTAGTTTTGCTAGTTGAACCAATCCAACAAGTTAACTCACAAACCAATCAATAATTTCTTATTTTATTTTATTTTTATGAAGTTTGGTGCATTAATTTATAGAAGCAACGAGACATGCATGGCTATGTCCTAGCGAACATAGAGTAGTAGTTTATACAAGTATACCAAAGCTAAACCAGTCTCGTGAACTATATATATACGTCAACACCGAAACTTTGGAAATGTATAATACTTGTATAGTTAGTCTCTGTGTCTGATATTAAATTGTACATAAATTTCTTTATGATTACAGTTTTTTTTTCCCCCGATTTATTTGACACGGTTTGGGTTATATATATGATTAGTCACACACCGACTTGTAATATACTCTCCAATACACGCTTTTAAATTTGGTGCGTTCCAAACGGATGATAAGAACACCATGTCACACTAATCGGGTAGGGACGTCCACTAACCATATTGACAGTTGTATCAACTACAACTACACCATATATAACGGTAGATCCATTGCATTCGTGTGGAATCTATAGTGTTTATATTTGCATATATCATGTCAAATGATATTTTGCTAATGTAGGTAGGTGACGCCATAGAACTTTTGAATATATTAATATGGAATCAATGCTTTTAAGAAGTGGATGGTGATTATCATTTATCACTCTATCATCCCACGTTTCATACACGCTGCGACTTATATTTTGATTTACTTTTCTTATGGGTTTGGTCCAATTCCACCGCTAAACACTATGCACAAGTGCAAACAAATATTTAATTAAATTCAACTTCCGATTTAATCGGTCATTCAAATGAGACTAATGAGTCCACCAAACTCCACAATTAGATACCCATAAATAAAATAGAAAATTCGAGGTTATCAACGTGCGATAAGATCCACTTTTTGGGTTATATAATAACTAAATAAATGAACAAAACAAAAATAGATTTGACTAAAATTTGGCTATAAATAAATTTGAGTTTCAAAGAAGCCAAACCCGTCAACACATCTTCTTTAAGCATCTCTCTCCCTTCAAAGAAAATATCACAAAAATGGCAAACGTCTCCGCTTTGCTCACCATAGCTCTTCTCCTTTGCTCCACGCTAATGTGCACTGCCCGCCCCGAACCGGCCATCTCCATCTCTATCACGACTGCTGCCGATCCATGTAACATGGTTAGTCTGATTCACATGCCATGCATGAATCAATTTCCATATATAAACACAAAATAACCAATATCAGAGCTTCTAAATTTTTAAAAATATTTAACACATCGAATAGGTTTAATAAATTTTTTGTAATGTATGATGATTACTTTGGCAGGAGAAGAAGATAGAAGGAAAATTAGATGACATGCATATGGTAGACGAAAACTGTGGTGCAGACGACGAAGATTGCTTAATGAGGAGGACTTTGGTCGCTCATACTGATTACATCTATACCCAGAAGAAGAAGCATCCTTGATTTTCACTTACTCATTTCTAACAAACTTTTGCTCAAGATTATGTAATTTATGTCATCCTTAATTAGTATTTGTCACATACAAGATCAAGATAGTTATGATTGTGATTATTTATATGTATTTTGGATGATATATTGTAGAACTAGAAGTTTGACAATAAAAAGTTTATAGTGTCGTTGTATGTTTAAGAAGTTTGACAATAAAAACTTTATAGTGTTGTTGCATATATGTGTTGAAAACTCATTAAAAACACACACACACATGAAGTACGCGTATATTTATAAATAAACTATAAAATTGAGAGTGGATTCATGGAATCTTTTTTATTGAAAATACATGTTGGCTTGTTTGATTAGTTGAGAGACTGCTAAACATTTATTTCATATAACTAGCAAAGATCGATATATCGTCGTGTACACAAAAGTACTACTGTATATGTTTGATCGAATCTGAAGAACCAAATTTATATTTTCAGACTGATTGTGTATATGGTCTCGTAATATACAATCATATGATAATTAGCCATCACTAATGTAGTCATGTCTTTATGCTGAAAGAGTGTAGAGACTCTGCCGTCATAATGCAGCTGTTAACTACGAGAGCGAAGCTAAATATTTTTGAAAAGCTCCCACTTCAATCGAACGGAGGGAAAAACCTCTTGCGCATGGAATAGAGTAGTCAACAATCATTTGTAATTGTAATAGAAAAAACTAGTTTAATTAGAAATTGAGCATCAAATTTAAACAGCTCTGTAAAATTTTCTAATTGTAATAAGAAATTTTTGTTATATCTGTCTTAAAATATACACCAAAGGTAGACACAATATCTCCTACAAGTGCACATTCAACTTCTAGATATAGACAAAGTTCCAAACTTATAATAAGTTTTTTTGCAAAGTTATTGGTTATAATTAAGTTTAATTGGTTTATCAATGGGTAAAGTATACAGTAAACTGATTAAACCTAGCTATGTGGGTTATAGATCTCGAACTATTTACTCGAAGTACATTAAGTTATAGAACTTTCATTTCGGAGAAAATAAGGATAAAACTTTTATTTTATAGACATATGAACTAGAGTTAAAATATATGAGCTCTATCTACTGATACTTTTTATGAGAAAATAGACCTTTTTTCTAAAATTATCTTTGATGAAAATTTTGTTTGGTACTCCAACATGTGTACAAAAGTTGCGCTAGATCAAAACATATGTAAGTAACACAACTTATGACATTCTTGATTGCAAAATTAGTTAAAATCTAGTTGTTTTTATATTATTGTTGACACAAAAAAAAATGTCAGCATATGAAAGCCTCCGTCTGAAGCAGAAGGAACGACTCTGGTCTAAAACTCTAAAAACCCTATCTTCTTCGTTCTAAACCCAAAACACACACAAAACAAAATGGTGCTACTTCTCCGATATCGATCCTTAACGATAAATCTCACTCCTCTAATACCCAAATCTCAAAAATTCCACACTCTCCAATCATTTCGTAACCCTAATTTCATCTCCATCCCAAAAATCTCAGCCTCCACGAACAATCCAACAACAACAACGAATCGGTCGATCTCCGACGCGACTAAATTCGCTAAGTCAGTGTTATTCATACCTCCTGGTGTAGAGATTGAGGAACTAACAGATGATATGGTTCTTCCGGGTTCAAATATCGTAATCGGACCTTTTGCGGGTCATTCACAAATCAAAGAAGTTGAATTTGTTAAAAGTAGTGCTCGTGCTAGAGATTGTCCTAAAGATGATCGTCCTGAGATTGCGATTTTGGGTCGTTCTAATGTTGGCAAGTCTTCGCTTATCAATTGTTTGGTTCGTAAGAAAGAAGTTGCTCTTACTTCTAAGAAACCTGGTTTGTGTTTTTATTCCTTTCAATTTGGTTATAAAAATCGAACCTTTTAAGTTTTGGAAATCTGAAAGTTTGGATTTTTATTTGGTGAAACAGGGAAGACTCAGCTTATAAATCACTTCTTGGTGAATAAGAGTTGGTACATTGTGGATTTGCCTGGTTATGGGTATGTGTTTTGATCTCTTGCTTTTGGATAAAACAATCAGTTTTCTTTGGCTAAATTTGGTATATTTCAGTTCATTTTGGTAAAATTTAGGATAAGAGTTCGGTATTTTTGGTTTGGTAGTTCGATTGGCTTAGTTCTGAACTGGTACATTTGGATAAAATTTCAGTTTAGTATAGTCTATTAGTAATTTTACTTAAACTTAGAATTAAGTTTTGGTAAATTTAGTAAGGTGGTTCCGAACCGAACCGGTTGAGTTGGCTAACTCGGTTTGAACTGATACATAGTGGATTTGGATATGTATTTGTTGATATCTTGCTTTCAGATAAACGTTATTATTGTTTGATGTTGAGAATATATTTGCAGATTTGCTAAAGTTTCAGATGCTGCGAAAACAGATTGGTCTGCGTTTACTAAAGGTTACTTCTTGAATAGAGACAGTCTTGTTTGTGTTCTACTTCTCATCGATGCAAGTGTTCCTCCTCAGAAGATTGATCTTGATTGTGCTAATTGGCTTGGTCGCAACAATGTATGTGGTACCAATTCTGGCTTTTGTGTGTTCAGTGAAATGTTGCTTTGAGGACTTGTTAAATGACGTTTTTCGATGATTTTTCAGGTACCGATGACTTTCGTGTTTACGAAATGCGATAAAATGAAAGCAACGAAAGGGAAAAGACCTGATGAGAACATTAAAGCTTTCCAACAAATCATTAGAGAGAATTTTAAAGTACATCCTCCTTGGATTTTGACGAGTAGTGTATCTGGTTTAGGCAGAGACGAGCTTCTTCTTCACATGTCGCAGCTGAGAAACTACTGGGATCAATAGGTAGCGCGTAAATTTCGTAAACAAATGTTCGAAAAGGTCGGTTTTGAATCATTGGTTATATCAAATTGTAGTTTTGTAATGTAACAGTAACTTTTGTATTTAAAGATAAGATCATAAAGTGTTACTACTACAGTTCTAATTCTGATGAAACAAATTCATGAATTGCCGAAAAATTGGCAAGAATAGCTTCTTTCTTGCTACCATCTTGATAGATTAGCAGGACTAAGCAGAGGGAAAGCTTCCCAGAACCGAGATGACGAAGGTGAAAGATCAAACGCGAACGGATTATCCTTAGCTGTTGTTGTATCATCAGAAATCTTGACTGGTTTAGCTTCAACTTGATGTACCTCTTGCTCAACGTCTTCTGCACCAGTTAGCCTCTGAACTAACTCCTTGAAGTTAACAGGCTCGACTCTGTAAACTTTAGGATGCATCCTCTGAGGCAAGCCCGTTACGGGTTTTTTCCATGGCTTTGCCGGTTGCTTACGGGTCGAATGAAGTGAGGAGTTATGAGAGAAACATGGTTGTGAAGTAGCTTCCATGACGATCAGAAGTTTCTGTAATACACAAATGATTTGAAGCGAAGTGTCTTACCTTGATGGCTTTGTGTGTACACATATAAGTATTTATAAGTGTGTGGACGGCATTATTATGTCAACGTTTTGAAGCGTGTAAGTCATTTTGGGTTTTATGATCTTCTTTTGCGGCTTACTTGGTTTTTGACTTTTAAGTGAAATGAATGGGAACGAGATGGGATGATTCATGGAATTGAAATGTCAACGTGGGTGTGCTAACTATTTTTATTTTCTTGTTTATTTAAATGTTAGGTGAAAAGCAATGAGTACATTTTTGGATTAACGTAGTTTTTGTTAAAAAATAATCTAGATGACATGGCAACGGTGTCATTAGTAACATGGCATTCATGTCATCATTATCATCAAATATGTGGTATCTAACGTCAGCAGAATATATAATTTTGCATATAATTTGATAAATTAGGTATGTAATTTAATTTTATTTAAAAGATTAAGTATATATTAACGCATAAGAAATTATTAGATATAAATTAAACATTTGAACTTTGGTTGGGTGGTATGAAATAAGGTTGTGCCTTAATTAGTTACCTTCCGTTAGGATCCTGAAAACTGTTTAGGTCCACAACTACACAATATAACAAGCAAACAAAACTTTTGCTTCCGAGTGTCAGAGTAAAAGCAATAATGTAAAGAGATATCTCGATAAGTGATGAGACTCAATTATCCGCATAGAAAAAAAAAATATGTATAACGGAGAAAGATATCCTATCTACAAACCTTGAATATCACTTTCCATACAATGCAAACATTTTAGAAATTGTTACATTTACCCAAAAATGATATATTAAACTTATCAAATCTATCACAATTGTGATCTACATGTTTTTAAGTAAAAGAAAACATTTGGTTTTTGACATATTATATCTTAAACTAAATATAAATTAATCTCGAAGCCGCGGCTAAAAAATCGAGTTTTTCCCACTTAAAGCGAAGAATATAGCTAAAAGTGACGGCTAACATTTGGATATGTCGGTTTCTTCCGTCATTCGTAGTTTGGCTCGGTCCATGACCTCGGTCTCACCCCAAGTTGGATATACAACACCATCTCCATTGCCTTAAAGACATTGCTTTCATCCAAAACCTTGTTCCACACCCCACTCACTACGCAGTAATTGTTGTTATACGGTGCTCGGTGATGATTCATGTGATGTATCCGTGAAACAAGAAGCCCAATGTCTTGCAACCCAACCACAAGAGGTGGAAGCTTGCTCTTCGTTCCATGAGCCCAAGCATGGAACAACTGACAAAACAATACACAAAATGCAAACATGCTTACAAAGCCATGAACCACATGGTCATCAAAAGCAAGGTCTAGTGGGAGAACTATCAAGGTTGTGCCTCGAGCCATAAAATGTAGATTGTTTGCAAATTGCCGTTTGGTGATTGTCCATGGACACTTGTGATGATCTTGAGAGTCTTCGATATGGATTCCTACTAGAGGCGTAGACTCATCACCGTAGTTATCGGTGGCCCAGTGGTACACACCAGAACCTAGATCTGCTAAGATATACCCGGCGAAACCGGCTAAAGATGGTTCGAGCCAGAGATGAGAACCAAATGCTCCAATGATTGATTTGGAAAAAGAGACAAACACGGTGGTGCAGCCAGCTGCAACCCATAACCGGTGAGTCCATGTAGATTGTAGAGTTGGGTCGTTGGAGAGAGGAGGATTCACAAGTCGTTGCTCAACAACAAGCTTCATCTCATGGTTAGGCTGAGAGTTGGTGGTGGAAGTGACACGGAGAAACGATGGACGGTGGCTTCTTGGGATGTTGTTTGTGATGGGATTTAGAGTGTATTTGGTTTGAAGAGATGTAGCCATTGAAGCAGAGTATGTGATGTCTGAAAAGATATATCAAGTTTCTTGTTTTTTTTTCCAAAGCTAAATAAAACAAGGATATGTTTTTTTTTGTGACAGGATAAAAAAATCATTTAAAAGAGATAATTTTGACCAAAGAAAGTAAGAGAGTATTGAGATAATAACATTCAAAGAAAATCTCAAAAAATTTGGATTAATTTATGAAGTTACCAACTAAAACCTAACATTAAAAAGTATTATTAAACCCAAAATTACTCGTTAATACAGATTTCTATATATATTTATTTTTTCTTTAGAGAAAACTTTAGGAATAAAAAAACATTTACTTGGAGATGCGTTAAAACAAAAATAAAATATTCACTTGGTTTAGAGATATGAATTGGGTATATAATCAAGGAAATATCAACCACCATCAAAGGAACCAAATCACCAAAAGCATATAGAGTTCTTCATAACCACACACACACATATTAGGATGACAAGCTAATCCAATACATTATCTCTGGTTTTGATTAGGAAGAAGATTTTAAATGCATTTTCCAAGAATCCCATAAATAAGTTCAAGTGCCACCAAAGGCGTTTTATTACAAACCATAAAATAGAAGATTACAAACACAAAAGAGGTTCGTGTATAACTCATATGACATATTTCATTACAAACATAAATGTTTCCCATATAATTGGAGAAATTGTGAGAGATGTGTTCAACAAGTACTTACGGTGACTACTCTACTTGTTTCCACAACACTTAGTTCGTGAACCACAATAATATGTCCAATCACCAATCTCACTCAGCATAAATTACTATGGAAAAAACAAATTCTTAAAATTACCTCTAATTATTGTTTACTTTATCTCGTTTGCCCTACATACTACAATAATATTTCAATCAAATAAACCAATAATCATTGAATTATTCAAAAAGATTCCGCATTATAAACCTTTCACTTCATGGATTATAATAATCAACTCATTATAAAAGCACATCTAAAGAGTTTATAAAACAACAAAACACAATTATTTCACCAAGGCTCATCAGGATAATCGAACGGTACAGGTTGAAGAGGGGAAGTCTTGCCTAGATCCGAGTGTACGAAACCATATTTACGCATCACTTGATTATCAGCGAAATTAATGGCTTTGATCATCCCATTCCAACACGTGTCACCATCGTACATCTTGTTATGATCACCACTACAAGGTTGACATCCCGTAAAATGCGTCACGAACGGTCTCCGTTTGCTTCCTTTCCCGCCTCTTTCTCCTTTTAAAAACCGTTCCTCACGAAACGCAGCGTATCGTTCGCTCACTTTCTCTGCGTGTCGTCTACGCAACGTGGCGTCTTCTCTTTCCATCTCCAGATACCGTTCCGTTACGTTGGATAAACCCGGTACGATCTCTAACCAATATCCTTCGAAATAAAAGTCTCCTTCGAGGTATATCTTTGGATAATACACTTCTCTGTGTTTGTAGAGTAAGTAAAGCAGAGCCGTTTGATCATCTGACTCTGGGAAGAGTTTGTCTTTGAATATTGACCGTTGGATTTGTCCCCATTTTGCGTACTCTGGACTCACTGGTCCCATACCTGCATGAGATAAATCAAAATTTTGGTTAATTTGATTCAGATTCAGTTATTTTCTAAACCAACCAATAAGAGGAAACATGACATTCAGTTACTGGTTCGGTTAAAAACCTCGAACCGAGCTAAATTGAACCGAGATTACCAAATTTTTGTCATAATTTATCGAAAATTATTGCATTATGTCAAAAATGCACCAATATCATTGAAATATAGTGTAATTTAACTGAAATTAACAGAATTTTGATCATTTTTATATAAATTTAGTCGAAAATATTGAAAGATACCGAAATATTACCTTAAATCGAACCAAATTCGTCTTTTATAAACCAAACCGAGCTAAATTTAACTGAAATGAAACCGAAATTCTAAATTCTCATCTTAAACCGAACCATAATTGGTTTAAAAATATCTAAACCAAACCAGACAATGCCTACTTATTAGGGTTTTAAACTATTTTTAAAAAGACAAAACAATAAGAGGGCCCATACCTGTCCACGTGTCAATGAGTTCCATAGACCACTGACAATTCCTAATGAGAAAAACTCCGGCGTTTAACGCCGTCCAGCTCCGATCATTATAAATCACTCCCGGCCAACCATGAACAACAAGATTATGCTCCTTATACCGTCGCCACGGCGGCGTAAAATCCATATCCGTAAACAAAGCATCAGAATCAACCCACCAGATCCACTCCGCCTCAGGATGAGCAATCATCGCCGCTTTAACCGCCGGAAGTTTCGCCCAATAAGAATTCATCTTCGGATGAAGAAGAGCGTTACTATAGAATATATCATGACCATGGATCCGACAATAATCAACTTTGTTCTTAAAAAATCGAAGCAACAAATGATCTCCGATTGGGTTTTTACACGGCGCAGATTGTGATCCTGTTACCATAACCGTACGATTCTCAGCTCCGGGGATAAACGAAGGGTGTAGATTTAACCAACGTCTTCGTTTCTCGTCCCAGTTTTTAACCGGTTTTTCGATTGTGTAGGTTAGATCCGGGTCGTCGTAGTAAACCGGGTCGGTTGGATCTTGGCTCATATCGATTCCTGAAGAACATTTGTTGGAGGATTCTTCGTTTTTCACGGTGAGATTTGGGGAGATTGAAGAGAAGGAGAAGAAAGACCAGACGAGGATTAGTGACATGAAAGCTCCGCCAAGGAAGAGAACGACGTCGGAGATACATACAACCGGTCTGGTTCTTGTTCCGGCGTATTTTGCCATTGGAGATGATTGGTAATGTGATGATGATGTCTCAGGCGAGACCATTAACAGAATCTTAGAGATGATTACAAAAAATTCAAAATTTTGGGAACTTTGTTGTATAAAGGCAATAACTTATTTTTTTGTTTTTCTATATGTAACATTAATGTCCCATTAATCACTCGCTCGATATATTACTTTATTTGTATCAGATTTTTATTTGACGTAATTGTGTTTGTGAAAAGTAAATGTTGTCAAAAAATTGAAATTGAAGTGTACTCACATTAATAGTTTTCGTGTTTCGATTGGTAGGTTTATAACTGCTAGAGATAAGGTTTTTATATGTCAGAATTGTCATGTGATAGTGCTTTTGTTCTGGTAGAGAAACTTGAACAACGTGAGTGTGACGAACCGGACCGGTTTGTTTCACCGACACTGATTGTAAAATAAGATTGGTGTTGGTTTCTACGTGTCGGTAAGCCGGTGTTCCGGTTAAGCAAGGGCACGTGAGTTTGCTGCGATAATTTTAGGGTGCAGAAGATTACTATCTCACCCGCAATTTCAGCTTTTAATGTTGAAAATTGCACTGCTTTAAGTTTATTTTATTTTATTTTATTTGAGTTGGGTGTTTTATAATTGAAAATAACTACTATATTGGACCGATATACTAAAGAAAAACTCTAAAAGCTAGCTTAAGAAATTTTATATTGATGACAGTCACGAAGAGCGCATCTTTATGCCCATCACAATTAATGAGGAGGCACAATATACGAAGCCATTATACAAAAATATTTAATATTCAATTTCGGTAAAGATTAAAACTTAGTATATGATTAAAGCTACTCAAACCGACAAACATTTACATAGTCCAAGCCTTTAACGTGGATCAGGATTAGATCTTAAGAAGAGTCAGATTGAATCTATGTCATGAATATGTATATAGTACGTAGTTATATCCCTAATGCATAGTCATAGGCATTTGATATCATAAAAGTATAACACAGATCGTATAGAATTATAAACACTAACTAATAACTTTAACGTCACGATCCTACTTTTTTTATATTTCCTAGAAAAGGATGATAATTAGCCATGTTCATCAACGCTAGTAAATACCGACAATAGATAGGTTGACAAAATCGTGAAGAATATGACGCAAGTATAGTTTTCGGAAACACTAACATAAAAAAACTGTCGCCCAAAAGTACCAGTAATAGTACCAATTCACTTGCCTTAGTTACCATTATCAAAAAACCGTGGTATTGTCATCTGTGATTATGCAATTGGATAATGTTGATATTCTACAAGAGTTAGCGAGTCTAGCAAGTTCTCATATTGGAGACGGGTTTTTGTTTCCGTTTGCATGCAACCTAGATTTTTTTAATAGTAAAATGTGGTATTTATATTTATATTTAAAAAAATATTATTTTGTCTAAAGAAAATCAAATATGGAGCTATATATGATATCTGATTCGGAAAACTTTTTTTTTTTTGTATGAAAGTTACGTTTATACCGTTTTCATACAGAATTTTAGGAAAAATGATAGAAGAAAAAGACTGAAAACTATAAGAAAGGAAACAAAGCAAAGAAAAACGGAAAATGCTTTACCAAAACATGTCATTATTGTTTCTAAGAGAGAGAATCTTTTAAAAGAAACGACTATAAAGAGATTCCATTACGCACACCTGACACCACCAACTCCAAGGCAGGCACCAACCATTGAGAAAATAACAAATTGTAACTTTTGCCTTTCTTAACTCATTTGGTTTAGCATTTGGAAGGAAGTGATAATCGCGAGGTTTGAGATATTTATATCCAAAAGACGCGATATAGTCTCTTCTTGGGTTTTGTATTTGTTCCTTAGTTCTTTGCTTCGACATCCGATATTCATATAGCACAATCAAATCAAACAGGCTTAGATTTTCTAGCAAAAGTAACGTTAACCTTTGGTTAAAGGTTGTCTTCGGTTATTGAATAAACCAACTGAGATCTCGGTTAACTTGAACTGAACTGGGATTGGTGGCATTAGAGTTTTTAGATGGATTTTGGATAGTATATGGGCTCGACTCTAGAAGCTGGGCCAAGTTGGTTATAACTTGCAACATAATTGGGAAGAATATCAGTTGGACTACACTTCACTATTAGTGATGAGTAGAAAAATATTGGTTTAGTACAGTTTTTACGTTGGTTAGATCAAGAGTTAATTGTTGGTGTAGATTAGAGATCAAGGTCATTAGAAATTGAACATGGATCCCTAATCTTTATAACAAAATATAATTAAGAGATCAATTTTCAAGCTCTAGTTACTTTTTTCTATTTTTCTTATCTTTATCAAATGAAACCATATAGTAGATTGTTTTTGTTTGGAATGCGTTTTCAATATTAGTCCAATTATATTTTTTAGTCCAATTAACCAACAAAATGTCTGTAATATTAGACCCCAAAAAAAGGGGAAATACATTTTTATTAAATACAAAAGTTTTTTAAATTATTAAACTACATGAATTTAGATATTTGTAACTTATAAGTATTCCATAATTATCCGATGGTAGAAAAATCATATGAGATTCTATTTTCATCTAATCATCTGGCTTTCAAATAGACACCCATTATCACAATAACCATCCAAATTGAATCTCTTATCGCTCTATTATCTCATTACACATTTTCTTATAATTTTCTCATATTCTCTTTTTTTGTCTAATTATAATTATTTGTTTCATTGATTTATCACAAGAGTCTTCGAACAAGAGAAAGAAAAAGAATCCCATTTTTTAATACTAAAGTCAATCACCTATCATTTGATTTTGATCTTGTACAAAATAAATGGCAAATTGCAGAACTCCACGACCGTGCGTTGGCAAGCTCAGCCGCGGCGTGGTTTGGGAAAACTCCGATTTTCGGTCTGAACCTCCAGGTTCTTGGGGATGTCCGAAGCAAATGAGACACAATCACGTGTCTTCTTCGACAACGGAGCATCAACGACGAAGCTGGACCAACGCTAACGGTAAAGAAACAAAGAGCCATTCCAATTTTGCAGACTCTGGTGGGATTGTTGCGGTGGAGGAAGCGGAGTTAGTGGCAGTGTTGAGGGAGGCTCATCCGTACGTGAATTTACATAGAGACAGTAAATTTGTCGTTATGTTGTCGGCTGAGCTACTTGACTCCGGTTCGACCCTCGACGGCATTCTCAAGGTCATTACTATTTACTCTTTTCACATTACTAGATTCCAAAAAAGACAAAACGCGTGACTCGTGAGCAAGAAATGCATCACTCAAATAATTTCTAAAATAATATCATAGTAATGACTAATAATACTTTATACATACCACAATGTTGTCCTCAGTTTTTTTATACCGTTATTAATTATTCCCATATCGTGTGTAGTAGTGTTTTCTAATCATTACATTTTTCTTTTGGGCATCGTATTATTACTTGAATTATTGTACTCAAAGTAGGAATATTGTTGACCCAAAAGAAAACGAATAGTATATAACACGTTTGCAATGCATTTCACTGCTTTACGAAATTAACCAATCCGAAAATGGTAATAATTCAAATTCAACATCAAAGGTGGGCCGTGACGTTGTATATTTTTTGCAAGTCTCTTGTCTCTGCTCCTGAACAGAGACAAAGTGCAAATACCGGTTCACGAGTGTCAATCAAACCGACAATTTAACCATGCTCAATTTTTCAAGAACCGAAATTAAATACACGCGTCCACCGTCCCACACTAAGCTCCTTCGTCCGAATACTTTTCTTCTTCCTCCACCGATCATCCGCCATTGTTACCCAATTTTGCTCTGAATTCTATTAAATCTCATCGGAATTATTCAAATTCCTTCCATAAATTTCGAAATGACAGAGCGTGGAGCTATGGTGGTATCGTCTTCTACCTGTTACGTTCCTTTTCGATGTCCTCAAGCAAGAAAAGATTTTGCTTTCGTCGAGCCGAGTAAGAAGCTAAACCCTAATCGTGTATTGATAAAGCCTCCGGTTTACACGTATTCTCCGGCACTGACGGCGGCGAAATGTAACATTTTTGATTACGCGGAAACTGGTGAGAATTTGGTCGGCGATAAGCAATTTGTGCGGTGGTTTCGTGAAGCTTGGCCTTATTTGTGGGCTCATCGTAGCTGTACCTTCGTCGTTACTATCTCCGGCGATGTCTTAGACGGCCCTTATTGTGATCTCGTTTTAAAGGCACATACTTATTCTTTATCGTTCAGTGTTTGGTTTATGCACGCAAGGTGTTTGATTGTTTGTCTTGCTTTAAACTTGAACATGTAATTTGTATTTCTATAGTGCGTATCGTCTTATTGATTCATCTGCAACTATGTAGCTTTGAGTGTGCGAGAGGAAGCTAGTTTATGACCAGTGTGCTTTAGATTTACATTCTTGTTCAGAGGATTCCAAAGTGAAATCATTATAACATGTGTGCAGGACATAGCATTTCTTCATCATCTGGGCATTAAGTTTGTTCTAGTTCCTGGAACTCAAGTGCAAATCGACCAGCTTCTAGCTGAGAGAGGTCAGAAAAAATTAACCTTGCCACTTGTCTTCTTATTGGCTTGTTTAGATATATATGAAGTTGCAACCTTATTGTGAAAAATAGGGAATGGTTTGTCATCAGTTAGTGATGCCGAAGTTGCAACCTTATTGTGATAAATATGAATATTTGAGCTTGTTCAGATGGAGCCTAAAGGTGTGTGAGTTTCAGGACGCGAGCCTACATATGTAGGTCGTTACAGAGTCACAGACTCAGCATCTCTTCAGGCTGCTAAGGAAGCTGCGGGAGCAATATCTGTAATGATTGAGGCCAAACTATCTCCCGGACCTTCTATTTACAATATACGCCGACATGGTGATAGTAGTCGTTTGCATGAAACAGGCGTTAGGGTCGATACTGGTAACTTCTTTGCAGCAAAGGTGAGTTTTTCACTTTGTTGATATGTTAGGTTGGATGTAGATTCTTGTCATGTTCGATCTAATTAATTGTCATGGCAGAGAAGAGGTGTTGTTGATGGTGTTGATTTTGGAGCAACTGGTTTAGTGAAGAAGATAGATGTAGATCGAATCCGTGAGAGGCTTGATAGTGGTTCTGTAGTTTTATTGAGGAACTTGGGCCATTCCAGCACCGGAGAAGTCTTAAATTGCAAGTATGCTCTCTTTATTGGTAATAATTTACTTGCTAAATCTTGACGACATTAGGTTTTTGTCACCCTGATATTGGGACATTACTTCTACACTGCAGTACCTATGAGGTTGCTACAGCATGTGCTTTAGCTATAGGAGCAGATAAGCTTATTTGCATAATGGATGGTCCAGTTCTTGATGAGAATGGACATCTTGTTCGGTTCTTGACTCTTCAGGAAGCAGATACATTAGTCAGAAAACGGGCACAGCAAAGCGAGATCGCTGCCAATTACGTGAAGGCTGTTGGGGATGGAGGCATAAGTAGTTTTCCTGAACCTCTTGGTTACAATGGTATGGTGACGACTCCCAACAATCATATTGGGAGACCGATTTGGGAAAAACTCAGTCCGACCTTTCAGAATGGTGTTGGATTTGACAACGGAAATGGGTTGTGGTCTGGGGAGCAAGGTTTTGCTATTGGCGGTGAGGAGAGAATTAGCCGTTTGAATGGATATCTCTCTGAACTGGCTGCAGCAGCGTTCGTTTGCAGAGTGAGTCCTTGAGCTAACCCTTGTGCCTCTTTTTTACATCCAGCTCTGATTCGTTGATTTGTTGAAGGGTGGTGTCAAAAGAGTTCACTTATTGGATGGTACTATAAGTGGAGTGCTATTGTTGGAGCTTTTCAAAAGAGATGGAATGGGGACTATGGTGGCAAGGTATACACAACTGTTTTCACTTTCGAATCATGCAAAGTTTTGATTTTTCTTACAAAACTATGGACCATTCTTGTCACAGTGATGTATATGAAGGAAACCGGGAGGCGAAAGTGGAAGATCTTGCTGGAATAAGACAAATAATCAAACCCCTGGAAGAATCTGGGGCTTTAGTTCGTAGAACTGATGAGGAGGTTTGCCTTTTAGCCATATCACTAGCTTAGATTCTACTTCTTTTTGTTTAGGTGTTAGCATCAAAGGATAATTGGTTTTTGGTATTCAGCTTCTGCGAGCTTTGGATTCGTTTGTGGTTGTGGAAAGGGAAGGACATATTATCGCTTGCGCGGCTTTGTTCCCTTTCTTTGAAGAAAAATGTGGAGAAGTTGCAGCTATCGCAGTTGCATCAGATTGCCGTGGACAAGGCCAGGGAGATAAATTGCTCGGTATAATCACAAAACTTTTGAGCATTGTGTTTCGAATCTACTGGTAAGAAAAACCCCGGTTTCTTGACTGTGAAATTTTGCAGATTACATTGAGAAGAAAGCGTCAGCTCTTGGACTTGAGATGCTATTTCTGCTGACAACGAGAACCGCGGACTGGTTTGTGAGACGCGGGTTTCAGGAATGTCCAATCGAGATGATACCAGAGGCAAGACGGGAAAGAATCAATCTTTCGAGGAGATCAAAGTATTACATGAAGAAGCTGTTGCCAGACAGGAGTGGAATTTCTGTTGTTCGAACATTTCAGTATGATTCTTGAGAGTGTCCAGAAGCAGAAAATTCAAACATAGAGCAAATAAAATGTAATTGACACAGAAACATTTAGCTGAATCTCTAAGATTCTGCTGAGTTTTGAATCAATATTTTCAGGAACAGTGAACGAGACAAATGTCTTTCCAACGCTATAGTGGCATCTATCGATCGCTTTGAGCTTCTCCACGAACGATTCCTTTGCTTCCGTCTTCTCCTATGTTGTCTTGATCTCGTGCAGAGACCGTCGTCTACTCTTTGTATTGAATACACTTTGCCTTCAACTGCTTTGTCTTCTGTTTGGTTCAACTTATATAAATGCGAACCTATAAAATGAAAACAATTCTGTGTGATATTGTGAAGAAGAAATAGTTTGATCAGAATCCTCAAAGCCGACAAGAATCCGTCGAAATCGCGGTTTGACTTCCCGGAGAATTTTCCAGATAACAAGAAAGAAAGTACACTTTCCTGGAAAGAAAAACAAAATCATAAACATAACTTTTGAGCTCGTTCAAATTGAATCAGTTCACAAAACAAACCCACATTCACTTGAAACTCACCAAGTGATTGACGCAAGCTTGGTTTTAATTTCTTCTTTCGTCAGTTTACAATCCGATGCAGCTAATATTGCAGCAGTAGAATATTAATATACAATCAAATTTATCACTTATACTGTATATGATCCCAATTCTAAATGTGATCAGCAAAGCTCTATTATTGGTAGTATATATGTGTATATTCATTAGTGGAGACTGGAGAGTGGGTGAGTAAAATAAACGATATGACTAGTACCTCGCAAAACATGACGAAACCTCTATTATTACAAAGATCCTTGTTTCCTATATGAGGACTTTAATTTTTGATTTATTAAGGTATTAATTCATCCAAAGTTATTTTAAAGATCCTCAATTTTTTTTTTTTTTTTTTTTGGTAGTTAGATCCTCAATATATAACCTACTCCTTTTCTTTTGTCGAAAATATAACCTACTCCTACATTTGACGTCAGGAAACCTCTATTATTGATAATATATGGTCCTACATATGACTATAGTACAATAAAACGCCATCAAACGTCTATTATTGGTAATTAATTAAGTAATTAACTTCTTTTTTTTGGGATAAAAATTAAAGATCCTTGTTTCCTAAGATGACTCGATCTTTAGAAACTAAGAGAGAATGAAACTAACACTAAAATTCCTACAAAAAAAAAATGAAATCAACACCAAAATTGCTGCTTTTACTTCTGTTTATCATAAATCATCATGTTGATTCGGGCTCTATCGTCAAGTTTCTTCCCGGCTTTGAAGGCCCTCTTCCTTTCGAACTCGAAACCGGGTTTGTTAAATCTCTCTTTTAAAAATAATGTGTTTTGAGTTTGGAGTTATAAGTATTTAGTCCTTCTTCTGAATGAAGGTACATTGGTATTGGTGAGGAAGAGGATGTGCAATTGTTCTACTACTTTATAAAGTCTGAGAGAAATCCAAAAGAAGACCCTCTTCTTCTCTGGTTAAGTGGAGGACCTGGGTGTTCTTCTATCACTGGCCTTCTTTTCGAGAATGGTAATCTTCTTCTTTTTTTTGCTCTTGCTCTAAGGATTATTTTCAAAGGCTTGCTTAAAGTGGGTTAAAAATATATTAGGACCCTTGGCTTTGAAGTCCAAGGTTTACAATGGAAGTGTCCCTTCTTTGGTCTCCACTACATATTCGTGGACAAAGGTAGAAGAAAGTATGTTCATATGTTAATGAAAAAACACAATGATCTATCAATATTTTTTGATTATTTATTCAGACGGCGAACATAATATTCTTGGATCAGCCTATTGGAGCTGGCTTCTCCTACTCAAGAATCCCACTTATTGATACGCCTAGTGACACAGGCGAAGTTAAGAATATCCATGAGTTTCTCCAAAAGGTAAAAAACGTAACTTAATTTGTCATCTCAAAGCACTTATCTGTTTTACTATTTTTTTTTATTATTATACTAGATAAGGTACATCTAAATAGGTGTTGTAAGATATATAAATTTTATCGATATTATTTGATTTTTGAATAGTAAAGCAGTAATTTATACATTAAAAAAATATTTTAACCGTCACATATAATTCTAAAATTATAAAGATGGTGTTCAATTTCTCGTCTCCAAAGTTTTGATTTAATATATTATTTTTCAAAAAAAATAAATTTTGATAATAGTGAAAAAGGTATATTGCGTATTATTTTTGATTGTATATGATTATTCTGCATTTCTAGGATATGAAAGATAAAGTTACAATAATCAGCAACTTTGAGGACTGTTTTGCATAAAATCCATTAATTTACTTCCCAAATTAAACACCAACCTAAAAGAGTTTTTTTTTTTTTTCCAGTGGTTAAGCAAGCATCCACAGTTTTCTTCCAATCCTTTCTATGCTAGCGGAGATTCTTATTCCGGTATGATTGTTCCAGCCCTCGTTCAAGAAATTTCGAAAGGTATCTTTGTATACTTCTCTTTGAATATCGTTTAGCGTATTATCTCCTACTTTAAAATAACGTAGACACTATATATGATGCAGGAAATTATATATGTTGCAAACCTCCTATAAATCTACAGGTAGTTGATCTTTAAATGCTCGTGGTAATATCCGAAGAATATTGATTATTAAAAAGTTCTGATCAAATATTATTCGGATAGTTTTTTGTACACTAGAAATTGATAGTTATGTACCGACAAACTAAAAGAGATAGATAGTTGTGTTATATACATAATATAATTCTTTTGCTAAGTTGATAATTATATGTATTCTTACCAAAATCAGGGCTATATACTCGGGAACCCAATAACATATTTTGAAGTCGACCAAAACTATCGCATTCCATTTTCTCATGGAATGGCACTTATTTCAGATGAACTATACGAGGTATGGAATATATGGAATGCTCAATTAGTAAAAAATGTCGTTTGAGAGTTTTATATTCGACTAGTCTAGTTATCCATGACATATTTCAAAACTCTAAATGATATAACAATTTATGTTTTATTCTTGTTTTAACAGTCAATTAGGAGAGACTGCAAAGGAAATTATTTCAACGTGGATCCACGTAACACAAAATGTTTGAAACTTGTTGAAGAATACCATAAGGTACACACTCTGAGATATGGTCAATGTTCGGTCACTTATCACATAGTGATTATTTTTTTTTCCCACCTCACATAGTGATCATCTAATTCAAATTTTGCTTTTTTTTCCTTAAACTTATAGTGTACCGACGAACTAAATGAATTCAATATATTATCACCAGATTGCGACACGACATCTCCTGATTGCTTTGTAAGTAATATATCTTTCTCCATATAGTGACAAAAGATCAGAGTATTTTATATGCTTATTTTGTCTAAGGCAACAAAACAAATTGTCATTAAAATACTACTTCCTACTCCAAGAAACGTAGTTTCAAGGTTGCTTGTGCAGTTATATCCATATTATCTCCTTGGCTACTGGATCAACGACGAGAGCGTTCGCGATGCTCTTCATGTTAATAAGGTATACGATTATTATTTTAAAATCTGAAATATTTATAATGCGTGATGATAATAAAGAAAATAAACCTAAAAATGTAAAATATGGACGCTTTATGAATACAGAGCAGTATTGGAAAATGGGAGCGATGTACTTATCAAAATAGAATCCCATACAACAAAGACATCAATAACAGCATACCATACCATATGAATAACAGTATTAGTGGCTACCGATCTCTCATCTACAGGTAAGAGTTAGATACCTATATCTAATGTCATAAGAACCTGATCAAAATATTCATTATCAGTGACATCGAGCCAAACCAAATCGAATGAAACCAAAATTTGTTCTTATTTTTACTTTGAGACCGAAAAAGGAAACCAAAACTGGTTTAGTGAAATGAATAGAAAAAAACTAAACCGAATAAACAAGAATTTACTACAATTTTAGGCACATCCATATTACGTAAATACCAAATTTACCAAAAATGTTTTGTTAAGTATCATATAGCCAAAGTCCAAAGATATTGACTCTACCTGTTCACTCTCAAAGGGTAGTTACGTCTAGAGTGAGAAATTGACCCGCAATCCACTAGAAGCAAAATCAAATTACCAGTAGATTTTATTTGGTTTAGTTCTCTCAAATATATAAAAATAATAATATTGAAACCAAAACCTTAATCCATAGTGTGCATTCCTATACGTACAAATTGTAAGAAAATATAATATTGTCGCGGTTATGATGAACAGTGGTGATCATGATTTGGTGGTTCCTTTCCTTGCAACTCAAGCCTGGATAAAATCTCTAAATTACTCCATCATTCATGAATGGAGACCTTGGATGATTAAAGATCAAATCGCTGGGTATATAATATATTTTTGTGTTGTAGGTTTCTCTTGTTCATTCATTTTCTCATCGTATCTCAAAGCTTATAAAACTCCCCAAAAAATCACTCATGCCATTTTTTTTCTTAACAGATACACGAGAACTTATTCCAATAAGATGACATTTGCTACTGTCAAAGCAAGTCTTCTTTCAAAAACATTTATATTAGTCATTTCATTAAATCAAAATTATTATATTTTGTAATTGTTTTGTGTGTTTTCATTACAGGGAAGTGGGCACACAGCAGAGTATAAACCAAACGAGACTTTTATCATGTTTCAAAGGTGGATTAGTGGTCATGACCTTTAACTTAAAGGCTTTAAGTATTTGGAATACCCTCTTTTTGTTTATATTATTGAAAAATACCCTTTCTTTATTTCTCTTTCAAAAACTATTTTTAAATATGTAAAATTACTTGAATGACCTTACCTAAATTTAATAACAATTAATATAAAATATTTATATTTAATATCAAATCAATTTATTGGTAATAATTAAAAATTTCATTTTTACAAAGTTCTTATATAACTAAAAATTCCAAACTTTATTATCTCTACAGTATTTTTTTTTAAGTAAATTTTCATTCTGACAAGAAATATTGTTCATAAAAATTTAATTGGATCGGGTTATATTTAACACGACTCTTCCACAAATATTTTTGCTTAAAAGTCGGATACAAATATTACCAAAATTGGATTGTGTCTACTAATTATGTTTCTATATTTTATAATAACAATATGTAGAAGATTTGGTTCTGATTTAAATTTATGATTCTCTTTTCATATTTGTTTGATATTTTTTTAACTACTTTGAAGAATCATATAGTATATAAACTTCCAAAAACCCCAATTTTTCTGTATATATTATGATTCACAATTTTAAAAACGGTACTATATTACCCAATTAATGAAAAAATATGTTCAACGTCACACATCATCTATAATGTTTAGACAATGATTCAAAAGTCACATTATAAATAAGATCAAAGTAAATCCAAGTCCAAATGAGCATGAACCTTCACTTAACAAGCATTAAAATTTACAAGTTTGTATACGGGTTAGTTTAGGTTTTAGTTAAACTGTTTCATTTTACCATAAATATTAAGATAGATATATTTGGAAGCAATAGAAAGTTTATAATATTATGAACATATAAAAATAAAAAATTACACGGGAAAAATTATATTGAGGGACGAGGTTTTATGATGGCTTAACGGAACTGGTTTTGAAGCAACATTAATATAAATTTTAAAATATCATTAACCTGTTTCTCCAATATGGGACATATTAAAATCAATCAAATTTTAATAATATTATGAATATTTGAACATATTAAAAAAGAGAGCACATGACAAATTATAATGCGAGACGTGTTATATGGCAGGACACTTTTAAATTAATAAAAATTTTAAATATCATTAACTACATTTCAATAAGAGTTAAACTCTCATATATTATTTTTTAACACAGTGATAACTAGACATATCGAATCAACCTGATTTAAATACGATTGTATAAATAAAAATTATTTTGTGGTATACCATTGCTTAATAATAATTGTAAACTATAAATTTAAATTTCTTATAAAATAATACTATTATAAAATTTTATATAGAACACATAATCATTAAATATTTATAAATTACTATTTTTAACAAATAAATCGTCCCCGCAAAAATTAATTAACGTGTTTTTGGAAGAAGAATAAAAGCAAAAAAAACACCTCTAAATGAACTTTGAGACTGATTAGGTGGGATAGGTTAGTGAGGGATTAGGTGAATCAATCAACGTGTTAAATGAGTAAATGACGCTGTCCTTTTCGATAGATTAACTTTCTTTTGTTTTGTTCTCGTTTGTTAGATGTTTATGGTATTAAGAAGTAAATGCTTCTTGTGAAACCGATAAATGTTTCTTCACTGAAACACCCTTAAATGGACGAAGGAAAAACAAAACAAAGAAGTACATGCTTCTTATAATCTTATGAAACCGATAAAACCAAAAGAAAATTATACTCCTTCAGAAAAATGATTTCCTGAGTTTTTCACCAAAATTAAGGAAATAATAAATGGTGCATTAATTAATTATTTGTGTAAAATCTTGTAATTTTTAGTAGTTTTTTACTCCGCTTCTATTCAAAAGTAAAATAAAAATAAAAATGCACCCTTAAATATACTTTTAAATTCAGTTTTGTTTTTAAAAAAAAAAAGTAAAATCTGCTTTAAATATACTATAAGGAATCAATCTTTTTGATACAAGAATAAAATCTCAGAAAAATCATTTTTTATATACAAGGGAGTAATTAATTATTATTAGCTCGATTTTAGTGGAATTCGTCTTCACGATATTCTCTTAATTAATATCATTTTTTTCTGACACCTGTTCGTCTTGGCTGTCTTGTGACTTATTTCTTGTAGTGAATAATTGGATTTGTTCTCTTGATGACTTGTTTTTTGTAGTTATTCTACTTATAATTAGCTATTTTATTTTCTTCTGACACATGTGCTTCACCTAACCAATCTCCAAGATCATAATAAGGGCGTTTTAGTGCACAACTATTAACGCAAGAGACCAAGGAAAAAAAAAACAGATACTTCATTTTGAGTTCTTGAATACTTGTTTTATCTTGTTTTCGTTTTTTACAATTTGGGAAAGGAAATGGAGCCAACGTTCCATGCTTTTATGTTTCCCTGGTTTGCTTTTGGTCATATGATTCCTTTTCTACATCTTGCAAACAAACTAGCTGAGAAAGGTCATCAAATCACTTTCTTGCTACCTAAGAAAGCCCAAAAACAGTTGGAACATCACAATCTGTTCCCAGACAGTATTGTCTTTCACCCTCTCACAATCCCTCATGTCAATGGCCTCCCTGCTGGTGCTGAGACAACCTCGGATATCTCAATCTCGATGGACAACTTACTGTCGGAAGCCTTGGATCTCACTCGCGATCAGGTTGAAGCTGCGGTTCGTGCTCTGAGACCGGACTTGATCTTTTTTGATTTTGCTCATTGGATTCCAGAAATTGCCAAAGAGCATATGATCAAGAGTGTGAGTTACATGATAGTATCTGCAACAACAATAGCTTATACATTTGCCCCTGGTGGTGTATTAGGTGTTCCCCCACCAGGTTATCCTTCATCAAAGGTGTTGTACCGTGAAAACGATGCTCATGCCTTAGCAACCTTATCTATCTTCTACAAGAGACTTTATCATCAGATCACTACAGGTTTTAAGAGCTGTGACATCATTGCATTGAGGACATGTAATGAAATCGAAGGTAAATTCTGCGACTATATATCAAGTCAATACCATAAGAAGGTTCTCTTGACTGGTCCAATGCTCCCTGAGCAAGACACAAGTAAACCACTAGAAGAACAGTTGAGTCATTTTCTGAGCAGGTTCCCACCGAGGTCAGTGGTGTTTTGTGCACTTGGTAGCCAGATCGTTCTTGAAAAGGATCAATTCCAAGAACTCTGCTTAGGGATGGAGCTGACAGGTTTACCGTTTCTTATAGCGGTAAAGCCACCGAGAGGATCATCGACGGTCGAAGAAGGGTTACCAGAAGGGTTCCAGGAGCGGGTGAAAGGGCGTGGTGTGGTTTGGGGAGGATGGGTGCAACAACCATTGATATTGGATCATCCGTCAATAGGCTGCTTTGTGAACCATTGTGGTCCGGGAACAATATGGGAGTGTCTTATGACTGATTGTCAAATGGTTTTGCTTCCATTTTTAGGTGATCAAGTTCTCTTCACAAGATTGATGACCGAGGAATTCAAGGTGTCTGTAGAAGTGTCGAGAGAAAAAACAGGATGGTTTTCAAAGGAGAGCTTGAGCGATGCGATCAAGTCTGTGATGGATAAAGATAGCGACCTCGGAAAGCTAGTGAGGAGTAACCACGCCAAATTGAAGGAGACTCTTGGTAGTCATGGATTATTAACTGGTTACGTGGATAAATTTGTAGAGGAATTGCAAGAGTATTTGATTTGACCAATGTTGTTGATTCTCACTTATTTTGGTAATTAATTCTGAAATTATTTGTTTTGTATGATTGGAGACAAATAAATTGCAAGAGTTCTCATAAGTCCGGCTAAATTTCCAATGACTTTGAACACTATAAAAAGTGCATTTCTATGTCAAAATCGAATTTAATTTGAATGAGAAATAAGGGTCCAAAGTGGTTAGTTTGGAAGAGCTTATAATTCTTGTAATTTTACAAATGAGTAAATGTCCCACCTTGGAAGCATGGATTTTTTTTTATTTTTCCACTAGTGACACCATGGAGTACGAGATGGATGAGTATGATGCAAAAGTACACAAGAACTTGTCATTGTTGCTATCAAGTTATACAAATGTAAGTTTTCAAACAATTTATAATACTTTCTGAAGTTAATTTTAAAAACCTTTAAAATCTTATCACAACCTTAACCTTCTAAAAACCTTTTATAGATTTTACAAATTGTTTAAAAGTTTTGAAAGGTTCTTACAAAGATTCTAAAATGTTTTTAAGACCTTGTAAAATCTTGAGATTATATTGTTCAAAATGCCATTTAATTTGTTGGTCCAAAATATGTGGATATGCCAATTATTGAATTGGCTTGTGGATTTGCCATTCTTGGTGGGTTGGAAAGACGGTTTTTACCTTTAGGGAGATGGGCAGGAGTTGTGAGTTCAAACGGTTTTTGGGAAATAAGTGGATTAGATTACAAGTTCTTATAAGTTGTGGACAATAAACAATCTATTAGTTACATATTTATTTAGAAAAGAGTAGTGACTTTTAATTTTGGTAAAACTAAATTAACGATCGAAAAAAATGGGGGAGGAAATATGTGTTCCATCAAATTTATACTTTTTCTTCATCTCTAACTAATTTATAGGCATTTTTTATGGACTACATTATCTTCTCGTTTTTTAGAAAACAAAATCTTTATATACAACAGTTAGATGATTTTTCTACATATGTAAAGCATTCAATCAAAAAGAAGAAATTAAAAGTGAAAATGGCTAAAAGTGTAAATGCTACTGGTTTCATCACTTATATGGTGATTTTCTTGATTTTAACAGGTATACATTATGATATATGAAATCTCTTTAATTTGTGTTTGATTTTCTGACTAATATGTATTCATTAATGTTTCCTATACACTGCAGTAGGAATATCAAGAGTAAAGGCTAAGAAGCCACCATGTCTAGAAGGCCGAACCGCATATGTGTCACCTGGTCCTTGTAGTAACAGTCTATGCACACAAGATTGCAGGCCTGCTGGTTATCACACTGGCAAATGTAAAGTTGAGTGGTCAACACCAATTTGTAAATGTTATGGATGCAGAAAGGTGTAGACTCGGCAGATCTTATGTGCAATAATATTATTCAGTATCATGTTTTTTTGGAGCTGTATCAATAATAACAAGTCAAAAGGACTTTGTAGTAACGTGCTTCTCGAATCCAGTTATAAATTCCAAAATCCATCACTTTGTTGTTGACTAGATCCACCAAATGTTTTGCATTCACCTTCAAAACACTCACATTGCCATTAACAAAGCTTGAATTTTTCTCGCTGAAAAAACGAAACTCCCATTGTAGTTGTGCTCAATCCATTACTTCGCAAACATCTAGTCATTTTTTTCTCAGGAAAATTGTTGAACCAAGGATTCACACAATAGATTTGTTTAAAAGAGGAAAACAAATCTAGTAATTTCTCTTCATTAGGTATTTCATACAAGACTCAATTATAAAGGGGATTCTAATCCCTTGTGAAACAGATTAGAGTTTTGATCAAGAACAGAGAAAGAATTAAGGTTTTTAGAAGGTATAGCTGCATCCATGATGGATTGCCTACGTACCCTGTGAAGGAATCAAGCCATTCGTAGTTCTCACTAGGTATAAAGTTATGTGTTTCTTCTGAGTATCAAAAGATCTTCCTTTTGTGAAGTCCCTGAGGCGCTTTATATAGGCCGTTAAACCGCCTCCCTAGCGATATTCTCGTAAGATTTCCATTTATCCTTAAGTCGGTTCTGGAGGATAATCGTATTAAAGATATTTTCTTTATTCTTCGGAGGCTTCAGAAGGATTTCTTGATCCGACATTATCTTCAAACATTCTCCTTTATCATTTCCGAAAGTCCCATAAAAGATCTTATTTTACCGGAAATGATCCTTTGAGAATGAATGGTTTTTACAAGTCTTTGCCTCAGGTGTTCTTCACGGCTCGGTGGTCGTTTGAGAGGTGGCTTCGAGCAAACGGTATGTACCGGTTCGGGGCGCGCTTGATGACTGTCCATTAAGCTCAGTTGGCTGTCTCCAAAGCCGATATATATGTTTCCCGCACCGTTTTCACGATTGGCTCGGGCTGTGTTCATAGGATTAACATCCGAGCCATTTTACGAAGTCTCTCCAGGACGGTTGATCGAATAAGGTCCCAAGGTGCTTTGTTCTAGGCTAGGGGCCAATCATATGTTTAACCATGAGGTGATTGTTATTCTTAGACTGTTTGGCTCGGTCTTGCTTGTGGGGGAATCCGACCCCAACAAAAATAATGATCACTACTTAACTAGCACAAAAGGATAAGCTACATAGCCTACATAGTGTGGTCAAAAACACAATCTACTAATTAATCATATTTATTTCATTAATTAAGTCTTTATTGGTAATTAGAACATTCCTAAAGAAGGATTTCACAACATTAAATATGGAATGCTGATTGAATATAATCAGGGATTAACTTTAAATGCATGCGGTTTTGGAGGATGTGTTTGGGTGTAGATGTAATCAAGGTGAGCATCCGACGTCGTTTTCATCAAACATTCTTCTGTTTCGCACTTCGTCTCCATCTCCTTCAAACAAACAAAACAAATTTGTTAAATTCTACTTCATTTCCTTCAAACATTTCATTATGTTTCACAAGCATTTAGTTTAGTTTGGTTTGTTAGAAAAGCCAGAACCAAACTCTCCATAGATGCAATATTCTTCGACTACTATAAAATTTAACTTATTTAGATTTGTAAAACTAGTAAGAGTTTTACGCAATCATTTCAAAATTGTTTAAACGTAAAACTCGAACATAAAAGAATAAGTAGATGATAACATGTAACTTGATGGTTCGTGCTAGTGAATATAATTAGGGATTAACTTTAGGTGCACGCGGAGGAGGATTTTGGGTATAGATGTAATCGAGGTGAGCATCCGATGTCGTTTTCATCAAACACTCATCGGTTTCACAGTTCTTCTCTATCTCCTTCATACAATTAAAAGAATTTTTATTAATTTATAACCATATAGATAATTAAATGTAATTCATTAAAATGGTCTCTTCGAAATTAAACATTCAACAATTTGGTTTTGCTAGAATGAGTATTTACCGTTGATTTGCTCTGGAGAGTCGAGTCCGGACGAGCCACTGAAGCAAGAACCACGGAGCTAAGTAAAACTGCTGCAACGATAAGAATGTTAATCTTTGACATAATATCTTCTTCCTCAATAATCCTTTCTCTCTTTCTTTTTTTTTGGTTTGTAATATATAGAGAGATTGTTACAGGAGAAGAATCAAATTACAAGGCAAAATTAGGTAAGACTTTTGGAGCAAGATAGTTTTCCTTTTGGAATAAGATTTGTTTCCTTTTAAAATTAAATTTCCAAAACATTTTATTTTTGTTACTCATTACTCATTAGACAATCTTTCCACGTCTCTCTTGTTGCATGTTTGTAACGCTTACTTATAGAAATGAATATTCCTTACTTTGTTACAAGAAAAACAAATCCTTAGTTGACTTCCATTAGCTATTTAATGTTGAGGAAATGCTTTTGACTTAGTTAAAACCTTAATATATACCTTGCATATAAAAATCACTGATCCTTTGATTATAGAGAAATTCTTAAGATAACATTAAAACAAATTTTATTGACAATTCTACCACACACTTCATAAATTTCCAAAATATCATTAATTCACACAATATTAAGGTGGTATTTAAGAGATTTTTCTTTTATTTGAGGCGATTTTGATATTTTCTATTTTTCTATTTTCATTGATTTGATGTATAGTTACTATTTAAAGTCTTATTTGTGAAATTTTACAAATGTTGGAAAAAAGCATTTTATGGTGCTATATTTGTCAATTTCCCTTGATTATATATCCTTTTGAAAAGTAATGTTTTTTTTATGTGTGTGTATTCATGAACCTTGGAAAAACTACAAATCAGATCATGGTTTGTTTTAGGTGAAAAATTTAGAACACAGTTACGCAAGAAAGATATCGGTAAATTTTTGTTTCTTTGAATCGAAATTAATCAAAAAGTATTTTCCATTATATAACAACAACTAATCTCTGTTTTTTTTTTTTTTTTTTAACAACTAATCTCTTATCAAAATGACACTACAGAATCACGATTGTAAATCTTTAAAAGGCAGTCTGAAAAATATTCATGAGGATGAGATTTTATTCATTCATGGTTGTAAGTAATCATTATGTAAAGTTTAGGATAAGGACGTTCAAAATCATATAAAAAAACTCTACGAATAAAGTTTATAGTCTATCATATTGATTCATATTTCATAGAAAGTTACTGGAAAACATTACACAAGTATTCTCGATTTTTACGAGTTTGTTTAGTAGTCGCAAAATTTTATTTTACTTTTGAGTATACGAACCCATAAGCTGATTTTCTTTCCAAGTTCCAATAATGATATCATAGTGTACTCTTCATGAATGTTTCAAGCATATAATTATAACGTTCATAAGTAATATTCTACTGCATGTTTGTTATTATAAATTAACTAATAATCGAACGTATGAGTTTTGATTGAGATTGTTGTGCTCACGAAATGAAGGACTCGGTCAATTCTAAAGCTTAAAATAAGAAGCTCAGATCTTAAAACTCGCTTTCGTCTTCGTCCTCCATTTAAGTTTGCGATTCTTTTGCTCTTCTTTCTCTCTCACATTTTTGTCCCAAAACAATAAAAAGAAACAATAATAGAAAGTGTTACAGAAAAAGAAAGAAAACTATCATTGAAGTTGGGAAGGAGAAATGGAGAGTTACCTCAACTCGAATTTCGACGTTAAGGCGAAGCATTCGTCGGAGGAAGTGCTAGAAAAATGGCGGAATCTTTGCAGTGTCGTCAAGAACCCGAAACGTCGGTTTCGATTCACTGCCAATCTCTCCAAACGTTACGAAGCTGCTGCCATGCGCCGCACCAACCAGGTCCTCCTTCTTTTTATGTCTCTTGATCAGCACCTACCTTGTATAGCAATCTAACTTCTAAAGCCGTTTACCTAATATTTTCCCTCCCAAATTATTTGAAAATTTTCAATGTATATATAGGAGAAATTAAGGATTGCAGTTCTCGTGTCAAAAGCCGCATTTCAATTTATCTCTGGTGAGTTATTAATCTGAGAAAAAGGAAACTTCAAATCTTAATTTTTGCATTTCTGTAAGAAAGTGTTCTGTTCTTGATTTCAAAAAATGTGGTTTTTTTTTTTTTAGGTGTTTCTCCAAGTGACTACAAGGTGCCTGAGGAAGTTAAAGCAGCAGGCTTTGACATTTGTGCAGACGAGTTAGGATCAATAGTGGAAGGTCATGATGTGAAGAAGCTCAAGTTCCATGGTGGTGTTGATGGTCTTTCAGGTAAGCTCAAGGCATGTCCCAATGCTGGTCTCTCAACAGGTGAACCTGAGCAGTTAAGCAAACGACAAGAGCTTTTCGGAATCAATAAGTTTGCAGAGAGTGAATTACGAAGTTTCTGGGTGTTTGTTTGGGAAGCACTTCAAGATATGACTCTTATGATTCTTGGTGTTTGTGCTTTCGTCTCTTTGATTGTTGGGATTGCAACTGAAGGATGGCCTCAAGGATCGCATGATGGTCTTGGCATTGTTGCTAGTATTCTTTTAGTTGTGTTTGTGACAGCAACTAGTGACTATAGACAATCTTTGCAGTTCCGGGATTTGGATAAAGAGAAGAAGAAGATCACGGTTCAAGTTACGCGAAACGGGTTTAGACAAAAGATGTCTATATATGATTTGCTCCCTGGAGATGTTGTTCATCTTGCTATCGGAGATCAAGTCCCTGCAGATGGTCTTTTCCTCTCGGGATTCTCTGTTGTTATCGATGAATCGAGTTTAACTGGAGAGAGTGAGCCTGTGATGGTGACTGCACAGAACCCTTTCCTTCTCTCTGGAACCAAAGTTCAAGATGGGTCATGTAAGATGTTGGTTACAACAGTTGGGATGAGAACTCAATGGGGAAAGTTAATGGCAACACTTAGTGAAGGAGGAGATGACGAAACTCCGTTGCAGGTGAAACTTAATGGAGTTGCAACCATCATTGGGAAAATTGGTCTTTCCTTCGCTATTGTTACCTTTGCGGTTTTGGTACAAGGAATGTTTATGAGGAAGCTTTCATTAGGCCCTCATTGGTGGTGGTCCGGAGATGATGCATTAGAGCTTTTGGAGTATTTTGCTATTGCTGTCACAATTGTTGTTGTTGCGGTTCCTGAAGGTTTACCATTAGCTGTCACACTTAGTCTCGCGTTTGCGATGAAGAAGATGATGAACGATAAAGCGCTTGTTCGCCATTTAGCAGCTTGTGAGACAATGGGATCTGCAACTACCATTTGTAGTGACAAGACTGGTACATTAACAACAAATCACATGACTGTTGTGAAATCTTGCATTTGTATGAATGTTCAAGATGTAGCTAGCAAAAGTTCTAGTTTACAATCTGATATCCCTGAAGCTGCCTTGAAACTACTTCTCCAGTTGATTTTTAATAATACCGGTGGAGAAGTTGTTGTGAACGAACGTGGCAAGACTGAGATATTGGGGACACCAACAGAGACTGCTATATTGGAGTTAGGACTATCTCTTGGAGGTAAGTTTCAAGAAGAGAGACAATCTAACAAAGTTATTAAAGTTGAGCCTTTTAACTCAACAAAGAAAAGAATGGGAGTAGTCATTGAGCTGCCTGAAGGAGGACGCATTCGCGCTCACACGAAAGGAGCTTCAGAGATAGTTTTAGCGGCTTGTGATAAAGTCATCAACTCAAGTGGTGAAGTTGTTCCGCTTGATGATGAATCCATCAAGTTCTTGAATGTTACAATCGATGAGTTTGCAAATGAAGCTCTTCGTACTCTTTGCCTTGCTTATATGGATATCGAAAGCGGGTTTTCGGCTGATGAAGGTATTCCGGAAAAAGGGTTTACATGCATAGGGATTGTTGGTATCAAAGACCCTGTTCGTCCTGGAGTTCGGGAGTCCGTGGAACTTTGTCGCCGTGCGGGTATTATGGTGAGAATGGTTACAGGAGATAACATTAACACCGCAAAGGCTATTGCTAGAGAATGTGGAATTCTCACTGATGATGGTATAGCAATTGAAGGTCCTGTGTTTAGAGAGAAGAACCAAGAAGAGATGCTTGAACTCATTCCCAAGATTCAGGTAACTTTTCAAGATTTAGATATTTTTTGCTTTCTTGATAAGTCTTTAAACCATAACTTTTTTTTTTCTTGACAGGTCATGGCTCGTTCTTCCCCAATGGACAAGCATACACTGGTGAAGCAGTTGAGGACTACTTTTGATGAAGTTGTTGCTGTGACTGGCGACGGGACAAACGATGCACCAGCGCTCCACGAGGCTGACATAGGATTAGCAATGGGCATTGCCGGGACTGAAGTGAGTATCATATATCCAAATAAGTCTAATGTTATTATGCAAACGACTCAAACATTTTTTTAAACTCTTTTAGGTAGCGAAAGAGATTGCGGATGTCATCATTCTCGACGATAACTTCAGCACAATCGTCACCGTAGCGAAATGGGGACGTTCTGTTTACATTAACATTCAGAAATTTGTGCAGTTTCAACTAACAGTCAATGTTGTTGCCCTTATTGTTAACTTCTCTTCAGCTTGCTTGACTGGTAAGTTAAAGAAATTAGCTGATTCTGTTTTTATTCAAATTTTCATTTTTTTACAATTATATTGTCTTCGTTTCTATCTTTACTTTTGTTTCTAAATTAATTCACAGGAAGTGCTCCTCTAACTGCTGTTCAACTGCTTTGGGTTAACATGATCATGGACACACTTGGAGCTCTTGCTCTAGCTACAGAACCTCCGAACAACGAGCTGATGAAACGTATGCCTGTTGGAAGAAGAGGGAATTTCATTACCAATGCGATGTGGAGAAACATCTTAGGACAAGCTGTGTATCAATTTATTATCATATGGATTCTACAGGCCAAAGGGAAGTCCATGTTTGGTCTTGTTGGTTCTGACTCTACTCTCGTATTGAACACACTTATCTTCAACTGCTTTGTATTCTGCCAGGTAATTTATAACAATCATAAGTTATACTCAAAACACTTAAAAGTGTTAACCTACACTTGTAGATTTTATGGTATGACTAACTTTTGGGTGGTTTGTTCTTAATGTTTCAGGTTTTCAATGAAGTAAGCTCGCGGGAGATGGAAGAGATCGATGTTTTCAAAGGCATACTCGACAACTATGTTTTCGTGGTTGTTATTGGTGCAACAGTTTTCTTTCAGATCATAATCATTGAGTTCTTGGGCACATTTGCAAGCACCACACCTCTTACAATAGTTCAATGGTTCTTCAGCATTTTCGTTGGCTTCTTGGGTATGCCGATCGCTGCTGGCTTGAAGAAAATACCCGTGTGATCGAAGACACAATGCTGATAACAATCTTTCTCTTATATAACAGAAGTTCCTATTGACACATTGCAAATTTTTCACAAAGCTTGCATTTTTGCAATTTTTTCCTTTTTGATATTGTTGACTAAGTTTGAGTTAAATAGGCTAAGGAGAATTAATATACTCATCCATTTTTTTTTGTTTCTATGTTCTTGAAATGAATCCATCTTGTCAAAAAATCAAAAACAAAAACTTGGACTAGTACGAGAATTGCAAAGATATATGATTGAAGTGATCATTAAAGAACATAGAAGAAAGTGGACCATACTGTATTTATAATCCTAAGAGTGATCATGTGGCTTTTCTTGGGGGAGCCTTAATTGTGATCCACTATCAAAAAGATTCCATTCGAATTCTGTGGATCTTAGTTGTGGTTGAAACATAATTCTGAAAATGACTAGAGTTATGAACAAGCCCCTTTTAAAATACAAGGCAAAAAAGTTAGCGACTTTCATACAAATCAGATACTTCCCATCACAAATCATCAACGAAAAATCCAAGAAAACAGTTAACTCTCAAAGAATATCCTGATTAATTTATTTAAATAAAATTATAATAGAAATGAGTAAAACTACTGTTTAAATTTATATTATTAATTAATTATAATACAAAAGCAACATGACATATATTAAATAAAAAAATGCAATGACCGACCAAAAAATACAATGACATAAAAATACATACTTAGTACCAACATTGAAAATGCAAAATCAAGATTTGACAATACTACGAAATTGTAGAAGTGTAGATAAAATTAGATGTGTAGTGATTCCAGTTCCCAAATTCTTTGATATTTTTGTTAATTCCAAATTTCTTTAATATTGATGTACCAAAATAGTAAGTGATTCCAACTTCTTCAATATTGCTGCAAGGCTGCATGCACCGAAATAGTAAGTGATTCCAAATTTGTTTCCAAAATAGTTATTGTCAAAACCAACCCCGTGTAAGGTTTGGAGGTACACACAAAAAATCTACTCGACGTGGAGCGACCAGTGATCATTGAATCAAAAATGCAACCTACCCACTATTGTTTTGGTAACTAACTATATTAGATCATTTTTACCATAAAATGGATTTCGAAATTAACAGAGAAAATGAGAACTTTTTCACCCAAGTTGCTGCTTCTTCTTTTACTTGTTTTAAGACATCATGCTGAATCTGGCTCTATCGTCAAGTTTCTTCCCGGTTTTGAAGGCCCTCTTCCTTTCGAACTTGAAACCGGGTTTGTATAATTTTCTCTTTTTTTCCTTATCAATCCAAATATGTGTTTTAGTTCGTCGGGTAATCATAATGGAGTGAAGAGAGATATTTGAAGAATTGTGTATTGTTCTCATAATAATGAAGGTTATGCACTTATGCTTATGATACATATATTCTTATAGCAGAAATATTTCTTAGAGTTATACAAAAATTTCTTAATATATTCACACAATATTTATGATACCTTTTGACATCTTCTATAAATCATTTTTCTGAATAAAGGTACATCGGTATTGGTGAAGAAGAAGGATATTGAATTTGAGAAAAGGAATTGATCATGGACACACTTGTATTCTGCATGTGATAGTTTTAATCAATATACCTTTAGGGATTCTGAATATCAAACTAATAAATCATGAAAAGAATATCATTTCGTTTATGTTAAAGGGGTTCTGAAAAGAATACCATTTTAGATATTTTTCAAAACTCCTTAAAAGCTTACTTATGCACCACGGCTTATGCAGGGCTACCACAGTACACTAGCTAAATATTGGGCCAATGACGAGAGGGTACGTGAAGCTCTTCAAATAAGAAAGGTATATGACATTAATTTTGTCGAGGGAAATAAATAATGTCAATATCATTTAAAGATCAATGACACATCATCATTAGAGAGCATATGAAAAGTTAATATATGTTCAACCATTACTTGCATATTAAATCAGTTAATATGAATTTATTGATATAAAAAGTCACAAAACAAAAACATATAATATTTTTTTTGAATCTAATCCAAAAATATTTAAAATGTAAAAAATAATAATACAAGATTTTAATTTATTTTACATCTTCATTTCTTTTCTAAATGTTTTAATTATCATTCTTGCCATCTCTTTTATACTTCAATTTATATTAATTAGTTAGTTACAATGTATATTTATTGTATAGGTTCGAGGAATTTGAAGTATTTTCTATTGTATATGGTATAAGATACCAAAGGACACAAGTCTAATCGCATGTGCTCTTCTCGTTTGGTTAAAAATCGCTGTGATTGTTTTTTTACTAAAAATCAAGCTAGATGTCATATTAGGAACTATATGTTAATAACTTCATATTGCGGCCATTGTTACGTAGGTGTTGGAAATAGACATTTTTGTTATACAATCACTAGACATTTTTCTTCTTCATCTTTTTTTTTTTTGACTTACATGAATATAACTTATAAGTTCTTACTTCATAAATTAGGGTCATAAGAGTGAGCAGATGTTGTTTGATATAACTGGATATCTTCTATATATGATTACAGGGAAGTATAGGAAAATGGATACGATGTAATTCGAATATACATTACGATGACGACATTATTAGCAGCATACCATATCATATGAATAACAGCATCAACGGATACCGATCTCTTATTTACAGGTTTGATTAAAATTACATTTTAAAGAATCGATCTAGTTCTCTATACAAACTATGCGGTTTTTGGTAAACAGTGGTGATCACGATATGGAGGTACCTTTCCTTGCAACTGAAGCTTGGATAAGATCTCTTAATTATCCTATTATTGATGATTGGAGGCCTTGGATAATAAACAATCAGATTGCTGGGTGAATAATTTTTACAATTTTTTTTTTTGCTTCTTTATTCATTAACTCAGTCGAATCATGAGCTCATTAGTCATTTTGAAATCCCTCTTACGATTTTCTTGGACAGATACACGATGACCTATGCCAATAAGATGACATATGCTACTATCAAGGCAAGTTTTTTTTTTTGTTCTTACTCTTAATGTTTTTTATTACACAAATCATTTTGTTTCTCAGTAACTGTTTTGAGGGGTTTACTATAGGGAGGTGGACACACTGCAGAGTATAAACCAGCGGAGAGCTTTATCATGTTCCAACGATGGATCAGTGGCCAGCCTCTGTAATAATAAGAGATGATGATGCCCTATGCCAATGAAAAAGAAATATTTGTAGCATCAACTTTTATATATATATATATATATATATATATATATGTTTACAATTTAATCTACTACAATATTGTAAAAGAAGATCATCTTTAAGAAATAAAAATATTTTTAAAATGGGCTCTCAACAAAACAAAACTGTGTAAGTCCAAACGTCTCATAAATAATTAATCATAATATTCATGTCTCCAATCAAATAAACCTGAGGGAGATGGAAGAGATCGATGTTTCCAAAGGCATACTCGACAACTATGCTTTCGATTTTATCAAAAAAAAACTATATTTTTGTGGATGTTATAAGTTTTCTTTCAGATCATAATCATTGAGTTCTTGGGCACATTTGCAAGCACCACACCTCTTACAATAGTCCAATGTTTCTTGAGCATATTTGGCTTCTTGGGCATGCCGATCGCTGCGGGCTAGAAGAAAATACCCGTGTGATCGAAGACACAATGCCGATAACAACCTTGCTCTTGTAGGACATAAATTCCTTGACACATGCAAAAGTTTTACAAAGCTTTTGCCTTTTTGTATATCCCCTTTTTATTTTACATTGTTGACCAAATTTGAGTCAAATAGGCTAATGACAATTAATCTACTCATCAATTCTTTTTTCTTTGTTCTTGAAATGAATCCATTTTATCAAGAATGAAAACAAAAATTTGAACTAAACCGAGACTTGCCGAAAAACGGTTAAGTCATCATTAATAAACAACGCAGGAAGTGGATCATATTTTTTTTTTTTTAAATGTAAAATTTATTCATCAAAAAAGATCATAGTTACAATTAGTCTGTTCATTTCGTCGCCGCGGGTACCTGCGGCCACTAAACAAACAGACTATATATGCATCTATGATCATCTTAATGTCTTTGATGAGTTTGGCTTGGTATTTCGGTAATTCACCGTGTCTCCACTGGTTTTGTTCTCGTCAGATTGTGTAGATAGTGGCTTGAAAGGCGTATCGCAAAATGAAACAATGGGTGCGACTAATACTAGAATCTGAGATTGCTTTAAGGATATCACCAAACTGGTACGTGTCAGTTGCTGAGATATCCCATGAGTGAGCTTGTACCAAATCTGAGACGTGACATTACATGAGAAGAAGAGGTGATCACGATAAGAAAGTGGATCGTATTGTATTTTTTTATTCCATCCTCTAAAAAAGGGTCAAATGATCATTAAAGAACACCGAAAAAAATGGATCATATTGTATTTTATATACCAACCTCTTGATATTTTAATCGTTTGACTCTTTTTTTTTTTTTTTTTGGCAAATTGCCATCATCGCCTAAGATAACCAGTTTTCCAATTTTTAAAACAATTATTATACTATCTTTCCGTCGATAAGTTGTAGTTTGTCAGATATTTTGAATTGCAAATCTTGTTTAGTTAACAAAGTCATAAACTACTTTTCTCAAAATCATCTCTTCATTCCTTAGATCCATTATAAAAGTAGAGCGTGTAACATGAAGTAGTTGTGTGCGTGTAACACGAAACAGCTACGTAACACAAGAAGATGTTGATTATAAACTAATAGTCTTGGGATTATAATCTTTTATTAATTTATCGATATACTAATTGTTCTAAAAAAATAATTTAGGATCGAAGAAATATATAAATTTATTAAGGTATTAATTCATCCAATATGATTTCAAAGATCCTCAATATAACCTACTCCTACATGTGACTATTCAACAAAACGTCTGGAAACCTCTATTATTGATAATATATGGTCCTACATATGACTATTCAATAAAACGCCAGCAAGCCTCAATTATTGGTAATTAATTAACTAATTGAACTCTACATGTGATAATTATCTTTTTTTTTTTTTTTTGGATTAAAGATATAAAGATCCTTGTATCCTAAGATGACTCAATCTTTAGAAACTAAGAGAGAATGGAATTAACACTAAAATTGCTGGTTCTGCTTCTGTTTATCTTAAATCATCATGTTGGTTCTGGCTCTATCGTCAAGTTTCTTCCCGGTTTTGAAGGCCCTCTTCCTTTCGAACTTGAAACCGGGTTTGTTAGTTCTCTCTTTTGCAACAATGTGTTTTGAGTTTGGAGTTTGTAATTAGTCATTCTTTTGACTAAAGGTACATTGGTATTGGTGAGGAAGAGGAAGTGCAATTGTTCTATTATTTCATCAAATCTGAGAGAAATCCAAAAGAAGACCCTCTTCTTCTCTGGTTAAGTGGAGGACCTGGATGTTCTTCTATCACTGGCCTTCTTTTCCAGAATGGTAAATCTCTATTTTTTGCTCTTGCTTTAAGGATTATTTTCAAAGGATTGCTTAAAGTGGGTTAAAAAAAAATTAAGACCTTGGTTTCTTGATTTCTTAGGACCTTTGGCTTTGAAGTCCGAGGTTTACAATGGAAGTGTTCCTTCTTTGGTCTCTACTACATATTCGTGGACTAAGGTAGAAGAAAGTATGTTCATATGTTAAATTGTTAATGACAAAACACAATGATCTATCAAATTTTTTGATTATTTATTCAGACGGCGAACATAATATTCTTGGATCAACCTGTTGGAGCTGGCTTCTCCTACTCAAGAGCTCCACTTATTGATACACCTACTGACACAGGAGAAGTTAAGAGGATTCATGAGTTTCTCCAAAAGGTAAACACGTAACTTAATTTGTCATCTCAAAGCATTTGTCATTTTGTCTCTTTGCATTAACGCGCTTGTGTATGTTGTAATTCGTGAATACTTAATAATCCCTTCGTTCGGTACGGTTTAATATTTTTAACACAAATTAATAAAAAATTAAATTATTTGTTTTACTACCTTTTATTAATATGTTTTACAAAAAAAATCATTAGTTAACAAAGATATATATTTTATTATAAATCTATATTGAAAATCTAAAACGTTACTTTTTGTGAAACAAATTTTAAGTTAGAAAAGGACACTTCAGCTAAAATGTATTTGAACTCACTAAAACATTTTGTTTCGTTTAGCCTTCAAATCTTCCCAAATTATTTTAACACCAACCTTAAGAATTTTTTTTTGTTCCTTTTTAGTGGCTAAGCAAGCATCCACAGTTTTCTTCCAACCATTTTTATGCTGGCGGAGATTCTTATTCCGGTATGATTGTTCCGGCCCTCGTTCAAGAAATCTCGAAAGGTATCATCACATACTTTTATTTGAATATCGTTTAACCGTGCTCTTTAAAATAACACACTATGATGCAGGAAATTATATATGTTGCAACCCTCCTATAAATCTAAAGGTAATTGCAATTTAAATGCTCTTTGTAATTTCGTAAGTATATTGATTTTTAAAAAGTTTCGATCAACTAAAAATCACTAGGATATTTTTTTGTACACTAGAAACTGATAGTTATGTGTCGACAAAATAAAAGAGATTGATAATTGTGTATATATATAATATGTTTTTGTTAAGTTGATAATTAATATTATTCTTACCAAAAACAGGGTTATGTACTCGGGAACCCGATAACGCACGAAGACGACCCAAACTATCGCATTCCATTTTCTCATGGAATGGCACTAATTTCAGATGAACTATACGAGGTATGAAATATGTGGCATGCTTAAATTCGACTAGTCTTGTTATCCTTGGCATTTTTCACAACTCTTTTTAATGTTAAAAACATTTTCTTATTAAAAAAAAGTCAATTAGGGAAGCCTGCAAAGGAAATTATTTCAATGTGGATCCACGAAACACAAAATGTTTGAAACTTGTCGAGGAATTTCATAAGGTACACATTGCACACTTTGAAATTTGGTCGATGTTCAGTAATTTATCAGATAGTGAACATCTAACTCAGATTTGTTTTTAATAAACTTACAGTGTACCGACAAACTAAATGAATTCCATATACTATCACCAGATTGCGACACGGCATCTCCTGATTGCTATGTAAGTAATATGTCTTTTCTCCACCTAGTGACTCTTGTAAAAGGGTTGGAAAATGAATTGATGAAGAAACATTTTTTCTTTTTCAACTACACATTAAGTAAAATACCGCTCCATGATTAAGTCAACAAAAAAAATTGCATTTTATATAACTTCCAAGAAACATACTTTTAAGGTTGCTTTTGCAGTTATATCCATTTTATCTCATTAGCTTTTGGGCCAATGACGAGAGCGTCCGCGATGCTCTTCATGTTAATAAGGTATATGCCATTAATAATGTGTGATGATAAAAAAGAAAAGAAGCCTTAAAATCTAAACTATGGCCGATTGATGATTACAGAGGAGTATTGGAAAATGGGAGCGATGTAACTATCTGAGTAAACCATACAACAAAGACATCAAGAGCAGCGTACCATACCATATGAATAACAGTGTTAGTGGCTACCGATCTCTCATCTACAGGTAAGAGTTAGATACCTATATCTAAATTATTAAGAACCTGATCAAAAATTTCCTAATTAGAGACTCAAGCAAAACCAAATTAAATCAAACCAAAATTTGTTATTATTTTACTTTTAAACCCGAAAAAAGGAAACAAAAATGAATAGACAAGAATTTATTAAAAATATATAGGCATATCCATATTACGTAGAAATTTAATTTACGTAAATTATTATGTATTTATGTTTTGCAATTATTATTATTTTATTTTTTTGTGTAAACGCAATTATTTAACTTAAAACAACCTAAACAAACCGAATTACATCATGGTGAAACGAAACAAACCAAATTACAGATGGATTTTATTTTGTTTTACTTTCTCTTAATTCAATATAAAAAATCGATACATTAATCCACAGTGTCCATTCATACATACAAAATTTAAGAGATTCCAATATTTTGCGCGGTTGATGGTGAACAGTGGTGATCATGATTTGGTGGTTCCTTTCCTTGCAACACAAGCCTGGATAAAATCTCTAAATTACTCTATCATTGATGAATGGAGACCTTGGATGATTAGAGATCAAATCACTGGGTATATATATTTTTTTGTGTTTTTGGGTTTTCTTGTTCTTTCATTTTCTCATCGTATCACAAGCTTATAAAGCTCCGGTAAAAATCATTCATCCTTTTTTTTTAATTGACAGATACACGAGAACTTATTCCAATAAGATGACATTTGCTACTGTCAAAGCAAGTCTTCTTGTCTCAATTTAACATTTCTATTTGTCGTTTAATTAAAAAGTATTTTCTAATTTGTTTTAAGCGTTTTGATTGTAGGGAAGTGGGCACACAGCGGAGAATAAACCACAAGAGAGTTTTATCATGTTTCGAAGGTGGATTAATGGCCAACCTTTGTAAAAATTACAATTATGAATTATCTACTATGTGAGCTATTTGTTCCTGAGGAGGTTTAGAACTCTACCACTAGTTCGACATGCTATAGTTACCAATAAATGAGGTCTTATTTGGGTCTAGGGAGACTACAGGCCAAAGACTTGGAACTTCTTGGTTTATTGTTATATGTTGTTAGGTAACATTTTTGTGTTATTCATAGATTTTACCTTTTGGTACTTTTATCTTCTCACAGATTATATTGTTCTGTGTTGTGCTGTTATTTTTTACAATTAAACTTAGATTTTTAATAAATTCTTTTTTGTCTCAAATTTAATAAGTTATATACCTATCTCCATTTTACTCAACAATATTTTTTAGATGAATAAAATATTTCTGATTGTGTTTTTTTATCTTTGCGCGCATTTAGTACTTTTTCTGTATTGAAATGTAAAATTATATTAACAAAAAAAACTGACTTTGCATTTAGTATCACTTTTAGAGGATTGAATTTGATATCCAAATCATATCAATATTTAGGTAAAGATGTGGCGAGGATAAGAACAAAATAATAAGAGCCATAAAACCAACGCCCCTACCTTATCCATTATTCATGCTGTTGGGGATTTTGATCTTATGTCAAAAGTGTATAATGGTATACAGTGAGGGAGAGCGACGCATGCAACATTATAAAATATCTATTTTCATAACCAACCCGATATGGCTGCTCCACAAAAGAAACCAGGCCTACGTAACGTGGAGCTACTTTGTAATTATAAAGATTTATTGTTTCCCATAAACTGGTTAAATGATTTTAGAAACTAAAGTAAAATGAGCTTGACACTAGAGTTTCTGCTTCTTCTGATTGTACTTATCTTGAGTCACCATGCTCATTCTGGCTCTATTGTCAAATTCCTTCCTGGTTTTGAAGGCCCCCTTCCTTTTGAACTCGAAACCGGGTTTGTAATATCTCTCTTCTTTTTCAGCAATTCAATTATGTGTTTGGTTTCAATTTACTAATCAGTAATTTTCTCAATGAAGGTACATTGGTATTGGTGAGGAAGAGGAAGTGCAATTATTCTACTATTTCATCAAATCTGAGAAGAATCCAGAAGAAGACCCTCTTCTTCTATGGTTAAGTGGAGGACCTGGATGTTCCTCTCTTACTGGCCTTCTTTTTGAGAATGGTATATCTATAATATTTCGCTAAGCATTACTAGAATAACTTGTTTAAAGCCGGGGGAAATAAATAGGACCGGTGGCTTTGAAGTTCGAGGTTTACAATGGAAGTGTTCCATCTTTGGTCTCTACTACATATTCATGGACAAAGGTAAAAGTATGTTCAAATGTCGATCACAAACCCAATTATCTATTCTTGATCTTATTAAGAAGGACCTCCTTTTTTTAAGATGGCGAACATAATATTCTTGGATCAGCCAGTTGGATCTGGCTTCTCCTATTCAAGAACTCCACTTGTTGATAAAATTAGTGACACTGGTGAAGTTAAGAGGATTTATGAGTTTCTTCAAAAGGTAATAACAAAACGTTTATTTTCTTGTTGAAGCATAATTCTTTTTCTTTTGCATTAAGATCTTGTGTATATGTTGTAATTCTCTTAGTATAAACCAATTGATTGCTAGTGGATTCGGATACCGATCTCGGCGAGATACAGAATTAATAACACTGATTAACCAAACTCATTAGAACCCTCCCGTTAATTTCATTACTTGCCAAGATATTCAAGAATTTTTATTCAAACAAGGTTTTAAACGATTGTAGTGTTTATTGGTATCCTACGAGCGGTTAGCTCTTTAATAGAAAGTCTATCTTTTGGTTTGTGCAGTGGTTAAGCAAACATCAACAATTTTTTTCCAACCCTTTTTACGTTGGTGGAGATTCTTATTCAGGTATGATTGTTCCACCCCTAGTTCAAGAAATCGGAAAAGGTATGTTCGTTAATTCATATCAATCAATCCCCATACACTTTTCTTGGAATATTGTTTAATTGTCTGTCTCTCAATAATTAACAATATATACAATGATGCAGGAAATTATCAAATAAATCTACAGGTTGTAGATATTTATTTGTTTCTTATATTTTGTTATTTAAAAAAATATTGAAGATTAATAGTAATATGTTCTTACGAAAATAGGGTTATATCCTCGGAAACCCGATAACAGATACTGAATCTGAACAAAACTATCAGATTCCATATGCTCATGGAATGGCATTAATCTCTGATGAACTATACAAGGTATGAAATAGTAATCATGCTTAAATTTTTTTCTTTTTTTCTTTTTGACACCAGATAGTTTTATATTTGACGAGTCCAGTCTTGTTTTGATTGAGTTTATAGTCAAAAGTGTTGGATGCATAAATATTGGTTTTAATTAAAATATATTGTTGTACCTTTTACATAGAATAAGTAAAAATATGTCTCATTTGTTTGTTTTCTTTTCTTTTATAGGACTATACAAGTGTTCAAATTTGATTGGATGAAATATTGTTTTAAACTTATGAAAAAATCAAAGTCTTTAAAGTTCTTAAACCAATCACCCCTAACCTTAGTGTTTCTTAAGCCTTAAATGATAGCAATGTTTCAATACTTCTTCTTACAGTCAATGGAGAGAATCTGCAAAGGAAATTATGTGAAAGTGGATTCACTTAACACAAAATGCTATAAACTAATCAAAGATTATCAAAAGGTACACATTACGGAATGTTGTTGTTATTGATCAGAACTCAATTTGATAATGATCATCACTAATTCAGATTTCTTGGGTTATTTTCAGTGTATTCATAAACTGAATAAGTATCATATATTATTACCTGACTGCGATATAACATCTCCTGATTGCTTTGTAAGTAATACTTTTTTCCTCCATCTAGTGACCCATATAAAAGGATTGGGAAAAATATCCAGCTTTTATGATATTCCTAAAAATATTAAAGAGGTTGCTTTTGCAGTTATATAGGTATACTCTCATAACCTTTTGGGCCAACAACAAGAGCGTTCGCGAAGCTCTGCAAGTCAATAAGGTATATGCCAATTTTAGTTTAAGATCAAAAGTGATCTATTATTTTATAGGAGACTATGTAAATGGGTTCGACGTGATCTATTATGTTTTGCAACTTTATATATAAGTTGTAAAGGTAAAGCCATTCCACAGTTAATACGAAATAACATTTGGCCAATGGCCTCCAATTCTCTAAAAATTTGAAGGAGATAATAAATTCTTTAGTTTCATGTAGCTCATTCTAAATAACATAATTATAGAAATTTGAGTTACGGGTTGATCTTTGTGGTATTTAGAGTGAGAAAACACAAGGGGTTTTACGATAAAACATGGACTTCCAATAATTGAGTAATCAAATTCATAAAACAAAATATAGAACAATTGTTCATTTAAAAACATTTAGAGTAAATTTTCTTAAGATACCTATTTGAAGTGTAAGAGTTTTTTTATATAAGAATTGAAGATTGTCATCCAAACTCATGGATCATATGTCATTGACGATTCTAGTTTTTGCATCTACGGATTTTTTTTTCAACTTTATTGTTGATAAAACCTTATATTTTTTGGAGTATCTGACAAAAAAAAATATTGAGTGATTTGGATATCTTATCCATCAAAAGAAAATAAGTTAGAAACGTTGGTTTTGAAAACTAAAATTTTGTGAAAAAAACAAAAATTTGTTTTAAGACTATTTTTCTTTTTTTGCTAAATGACGATGATGTTTATTTCTTTAGATATTTGTGTGTTTTATTTCTAAAACGGCTCAGAATCCATCAGTTATAGTATCTCTATACATAAATTTTAAAATCTTAATGAAGATCTAAAATTGCAGGGAAGTATAGGAAAATGGGTACAATGTAACTATAAAAATATTTCCTACAATTACGATATCAAGAGCAGCGTCGCATACCATATGAAGAATAGTATTGATGGCTACCGATCTCTTATCTACAAGTAAGTGTTAAATCTAAATTTTTAAGAACAGGAAGTGTTCTATATACAACCAGAAGTAGGGGTGTACAAATTTTTCAAAACCAGAGAGATCAGAATTGAATTGAACTAACCAGAATTTGTTTTTAAAAAAAGCAAAAACCGAAACTGATTGTAGTGTGTATACCAAACTAAAACAAATGCAACCAAAATTTATTAGACCTATATATAATTGTTTTTTCATATATACATAGTAAATATAAACATATGCATATTACGTAAATAATATATATATATATATAAAACTTAAATCAAAATACAAAACAAATCGTAGCCAAACCAGATTACAAGTGGTTTTTATTTATCTTCAGTTTCAATTAACTATATTAAAAAGCAAACCCAAGTAAAATCATGAATCGACTTGCCGACTCCTACCAACTAGGTTCAAGAGATTATAACATTTGTGAGGTTTATGGTGAACAGTGGTGACCATGATATGATGGTGCCTTTCCTTGCAACTCAAGCCTGGATAAGATCTCTCAATTATTCCATCACTGATGATTGGAAGCCTTGGATGATAAACGATCAAATTGCTGGGTATATATATGTTTTTCTGTTTCTCTTGTTCATTCATTTTCTAGTCGTATCACACACTTATCAAACTCACATAAAAATCATTCTTGCCTTTGTTTCTTGACAGATACACGAGAAGTTATTCCAATAAGATGACATTTGCTACTATCAAAGCAAGTCTTCTTGTGTCAACTTAATATTTGTATTGTCCTTAGACTGCAATAAAAAAGACTTTGTTTTAATTGTTTTGAGTTTGTTTTATTTATTTTTTTGTTAAAGGGAAGTGGACACACAGCAGAGTATAAACCAAAAGAGACCTCTATCATGTTCAAAAGATGGATCAGTGCCCAGCCTTTGTAAAAGAGGATGATGGTCTTTGCGTATGTAGAATAAAACTATGTAACATAAAAAATGTTTGTATACAATATAATCATCTACTTGGTAATTAAGTACTACCGCTACACGTGATTTTTTGTTTTGATGTAGACTACTGAATCCCTTGCCTGCTTGAATTCAAAATTTTAATTTGTACGACGGACTGTTCACTCATACATACCGATGGTGATTTTAGGGGTTGGTATTTTCATATTCTGTTTGGTTAATCTGGTTTTTGTAAACCAATGTAAATCTCCCAGACCGATCTTACCAGTAACACCCACAATTCTCTCGGACATGTGAGATCCAACCCTATCCGACCGTATATACGCCATGTTCAGAAGGTTGTAAAGACTTGTTTACCAATTCTATAAATTATCGTATGATATTTTTATATGTTTTCACACGGTTTTGACAATTATTTTTTGGAAGATCACCTATTCTGAAATTGCTGCAGTCCAAACACGTTTAAATGTATAATTTGTTTCAAAATAGTTGACCAAAAAATAAATGTGATTTGGCGATATAAGTGACAAAATCAATTCTTTTAAAACGGGTAAATGTAATTTTGGTTTTCTTATCGTTTTATTCAAACAAAATTCATTGTATAACTCGTGAAAAAGGTATATGTAAGTTTATGTTGTATGACGAGAAAAATCACACGACGTCAATATGTGAATGCAAGATCTGCACTTTAAATTTTGTTATAAGATCTAGGGATATGGTCTAGATTCTCATCGTATGAGCCTAATGATTTTAGGATTGAAGTAATCGACGATTTGGATTTGTATTAACGAACTGAAAAATGAGAGTACAAAAGAGATCTCTTTAGACATGACAAATTTTTTTTGTTGAGTATTTTTCTGACTAAACATTACACCCAAAAAACATAAGTATTCTTTCTGGCTGTAACCATACGTTTTTCTTCATGTCTCCCCTTCTCCTTTTAAACGTACTAGTTCGCAGTTCAAACACCACCTCGATCTTCGATTACATTTTAATTGAGAAGGACAAATATTTTATTTTATTTTTTGGGTTTTAAATTTTAAAGATAGGACTGGCTAGATGGTTAAGGTTGTGACAAAATTTTCTTAATGTTGAGGAGAACATTTTCGTTACAAATTAAGATAATCAGATAAATATGTGGTGATTTGCAACTTCCGTACCTTATCATTATTCATGGTGTTGGTGGACTATTCCCGAAGTTTTAGCGACAAACGCAACTCCCGTACCTTATCATCACTAATATAATATGATTTTGAATTTATGGATAAGTCTAGTGACATATATAGTGCAAATGGTTGTCTCAAATAAAGAAGCTGAAAGAATTGAAACAATATTCAACTAGTCTTTTATCATTTGAGATGAAAAAGTTGAAAAACATTATTCAACTTAAAAATTGAAAAAATAGCAAGTTATAAAGAAAAGTTGTTCAACTTGTTCACTACAATTTGAATGATATTGAATGATATTCAATCCTAAATGATTTTTATTCCATTCAATTTTAGGCAACCATTCGTACCCATACAGAAAGCAACATATATGATACTGATTGACAAAACCACTTCGAAATGGTTGCTCCACACAAACAAGAATATGAGAAGGGCCTACACAACGATATTAATTACTGTTAATTTTTGTTTTTGTCTGCCTGCATTTAGAATATGGACAATATCTCTTCCCGGAATTTGCCATACAATCACAACAATTAAAGCAGCGTACCATACCATCTAAATAACAGCATTAATGGCTACCAATCTCTTATTTTTTAGGTTAGAGTTTAGATCTACTTTTTAAAACCTGATTAGCTTGTTCCCTCTACAACTATAATTAGGGGTGGACGAAATTTTCGTCAGGGAAATAAAACCAAATTGAATCAAACAGAAATAAAACCTATATACGTTTTAAAAATTGGTTTAATTATTTGATCGCTTGTCTGTTTGTTCTCTGAAGTTTAGTTTATACAACCAACATTGATATGTGTATTTTAAGGGATGATCATTTTCAGTTCTGTTTGGTTAATCCGGTTTTAGTAAAGCTGTTATTACCAAACTCTTACAAAAGTAATTCCGTTTTTTTTTTTGTTTTTTTTTTATTCTCGGTTTAAAATTCGTGAGCAAGTTATACATAGGTTGATGACACAAAACATGATATGGTGCTGATGGAACTAAAGTTTCCATGCTAGTTAGATCAGCAAAACGCATCAACCATAAACTATAAATGGCCAAGATTATGTCACAAACATCCAGGTACATAATTCAGAATAAACTTTTTATTACAAATTTTACGTCCTAACAAGTAACAAGTAACAGAGAGCTCAAAAAAAAAATATGCATACAGTTATCGACATGGCTATTTTGTATCACTTTTAAGGATTTCACGTAAACAACGTCCAGGTACATGATTCAGAATTCTACACTACCCTTTGTTTGAGGAAGCGACACATGCTTAATGCTTTTGGCCTTTTGCCAAGTGTATCAAGAATGGTATAAACTACAAGTTGACAATATATTTTAGGCGAATGATTTCAATGGTGGTAGTACTGGGACGATACACTTGTAACATTTCAAACAATGCAGTGACAACACAACAGAACACAACACAACACAACATATTTTCCTTTGATCTTGAGACCATGCATCAATTGCAGCTATCATCTTTTCCACATACTCAGATCTAGACAACCAAGATAAGTAATCTCTATTTAAATAAACAAGCATAATGTAGAAAAAGTTATCCAGAAACAACAACTCTAGTCACATATAAAATTTGGCATGGCCTCTGTAGAAGATAGCAAGAATGCTTCATTTCACTATTGCATCAAGGACACAAAAGTTAGTTTAAAAAAAAAAAAGGAGAAGATAATGTCAAACATATACGTGTGCAGATAGACACCATGCTTCATGTCATTATTGCATTTTTCTTCCCTCACAGCCCATCACCAAAGACCAAGAACACACACAAAAAACTTGTTTTAATGCGATTTTAATGTATTTCTCTTTACACAATCTTACTATTTTTTTTTTATATAAAACAGAACAAATTAGTAAGTTTATTATTTGTGAGGGTGTTTGATTTTAATTACATACCATATTAATAATTTTTGCTTGGGCCTGGACCACCCAAGTGTAAAGGATTATGAACAAAATCAAGAGCATTAAAAGCAACGTCCCTACCTTATCCGTGTTTGGTGATATTATCAAATTTTTGCAAAAGCAACGTACCCATCTTATCATTATTTTATAAAGATCCTATGTCTATCCGTAAATGGACTAATCTTTAGACACACAGAGAATATAATGAGTTTGAAAATAAAGTTTCTGCTTCTGCTTGTCTTGTATCATCATGTTGATTCTGCCTCTATCGTCAAGTTTCTTCCTGGTTTTGAAGGCCCTCTTCCTTTCGAACTTGAAACCGGGTTTGTAATTTTTTTTTTTTTTAACCAATGCATTTATTTGTGTATGTAAACAAGCATTCTTCTTAATGAAGGTACATTGGTATTGGTGAGGACGAGAATGTGCAATTTTTCTACTATTTCATCAAATCTGAAAACAATCCAAAAGAAGATCCTCTTCTTATATGGTTAAATGGAGGACCTGGATGTTCTTGTCTTGGTGGTATTATTTTTGAGAACGGTAAATCTTATAATAATAAATTTTTAATATATAATATATATATATCTATATATGTATTTATTTATTTATTTTTTCTTCTTTCGCTAAGCACTACTTTCACCGAGTTATTTAAATTGGTAAAAAAACAAAAATTTAGGACCGGTGGGTTTGAAGTTTGAGGTGTTCAACGGAAGTGCTCCTTCTTTGTTCTCTACTACATATTCATGGACAAAGGTAGCCAATAGTATGTTCATCTGTCTATCACAAACCAAATGATACATTCTTCATCCTTGAAATTTTGTGTCAATTAAAAAAGCAAAAATAAGAAAGAAAAAAAAAAACAAATTTGTGTCAATTTCTCAGATGGCAAACATTATATTCTTGGATCAGCCAGTAGGATCTGGCTTCTCCTACTCAAAAACTCCAATTGATAAAACTGGTGACATAAGTGAAGTAAAGAGGACCCATGAGTTTCTTCAAAAGGTAATAAGAGAAACTTGAAAACGTGTCTTAAAAGCATTTTTCTCTATTTGCATTGAATTTCTTGTGAATGTTGGAATTCTCTTGGTGTAAAGTTATCATCTTATTTAATGTCCAAGTGTTCCAAGCTTAACACATTCTAATTTTTTATTTGAACCAAGCGGTTGAGGTGTTTTTTAAAAATTCTGCGTATACGATTGTCTCATTGATTATAACATCCACATCTCGACTGCATTTTTTTTGTTTTTTTTTTGTAGTGGCTAAGCAGGCATCCACAATATTTCTCCAACCCTTTATATGTAGTTGGAGATTCTTATTCCGGTATGATTGTCCCGGCCCTCGTTCAAGAAATCTCACAAGGTATGGTTTTATCATATCAGTCAATTAAAGTCCACTTTTCTTCGAATATCATTTAATCCATTTTGTTACTTTTAAACAATATCGACAACGGTGCAGGAAATTATATATGTTGCGAACCTCCTATAAATCTACAGGTCATTGATCTTTGATTTACTTCTTGTATCATACATAATTTTTCGAACAATAAATATTGATAGTAAAATATATTTTCTTACCAAAACAAAAACAGGGTTATATGCTTGGAAACCCTGTAACATATATGGACTTTGAACAAAACTTCCGCATTCCATATGCTTATGGTATGGGATTAATCTCCGACGAAATCTATGAGGTATGAAATAAGGCATGCTTATATTGTCACTAGAGAGTTTAAATATTTGACGAATCGATATACTACAAGAAAAACATTGATTTCTTATAGCCAAAAACGTCGGAAAATGGTAAGAAACAGGTTATTTCTACAATTTTCCTACGAAAAATATTGGTAGTAAATGTTCCATAGGAAATAAATATTGGTAGGAATTTGGTAGGAAATGTCTCGAGAGTCTTGCTCTGAGTTTTACTTATATGGTAGCAAATGTCTCGCGAGTCTTGCTCTGAGTTTTGCTTATATTGTATCCTATAATAACATGATTGAAACTTGCCATTTCGAAGCCTCAAACGAAATAATACTGTTCGAAACTTTCATCAAAAATAATAATAATAATTTTTTTTTTTTTTTTCAAAGAATAATAATAATTGTTCAAAACTCTTTTGTTGCAGCCAATGAAGAGAATCTGCAACGGAAATTATTACAATGTGGATCCATCTAACACACAATGTTTGAAACTTACTGAAGAATATCATAAGGTACATCACACTCAGAAATTTGGTCGATACTTTTATTTATTTATTGTTCTTTTATATATCATTACTAATTCCGATTTTTGTTTATCCACAGTGCACTGCCAAAATAAATATCCATCACATATTAACACCAGATTGCGATGTAACCAATGTAACATCTCCTGATTGTTATGTAAGTAATATCTCTTTCCTCCAAAAATAATTTTTTGACAGATTTTGAAAACCTATTTATGTAAAGTACCTCAGCTGCAACCATCTATTTAGTTATAAAAACTAAGAACGTACTAAAAATGGATGAAATCAAATGTAAAACTATGTGTGGATATATTTTGACATTTCAAAGAAACATATTTACAAGGTTGCTTTTGCAGTATTATCCATATCATCTCATTGAATGTTGGGCTAACGACGAGAGCGTTCGCGAAGCTCTTCATATTGAAAAGGTATATGCCAAGTTTAAATTTAAGATTATTGATCAAGGAAGTTTCTAAATTTAAATTAAGGACGATCTATGATTACAGGGTAGTAAAGGAAAATGGGCGCGATGTAATCGGACTATTCCATACAATCACGACATTGTAAGCAGCATACCATATCACATGAATAACAGCATCAGTGGATACCGATCTCTTATTTACAGGTTTGATTTAAAATTACTTATCAATTTTAACTCAAATCAGCTCTTAGGTTAGAGTTAAACCTGAATCTTATTTTTAAGAGCTGGTTTTATACAACTACAAGTAGGATTGGGCAAAATTTTATAAGCTGATAGATCGAAAGTTTAGTAAAGTTTAATATTTAAAATTTCCTTGTTCAAAAAAGCACATACAAGGAACAAATATAATAGTACTACATAAATATCAAATTTATTCAAACTATTATATATTTATATATAATTATTTTTCAAACGACAACCGAAAACAAGAGAATTTTTTCAAACTGAACCAAACCCGAATGGAACTACAAATGGTTTTTTTTTTTTTTTGGATATAGTTTCTGTAAAAACATAAAACCTAATGGATCATACCGAAACCAAAATTGTAATCTGAGGTTTTATACAACTTGTCTGATTTATGGTGAACAGTGGTGATCACGACATCGCGGTCCCTTTTCTTGCAACTCAAGCCTGGATAAGATCTCTCAATTACTCCCCCATTCATAACTGGAGGCCATGGATGATAAACAATCAAATCGCTGGGTAATATATATCTATTTTTCCTGTTTTATATATGTCTCTCTTGTTTATTCATATTTGTAGTCATATCACAAACTTATGAACTCACGTAAAAATCATTTTTTTTTTACAGATACACGAGAGCTTATTCCAATAAGATGACATTTGCTACTATCAAAGCAAGTGTTATTATTTCAGTTTAAACATTTTTTTGTGTCACTACATTACAATGAAAGTGTGTTTATTAATTTTTTTTTTTTTACTGTTTGGATTATAGGGAGGTGGACACACGGCAGAGTATAGACCAAACGAGACCTTTATCATGTTCCAAAGGTGGATCAGTGGCCAACCCCTGTAACAAAAGGCTTATGACCTTCACCTATAATTATCTACCAACTAATATCCACGTTAAGCGCAGTTGTTTGTGTTGAAATGTTTTTGTTGTTTGCTTTGTTGCATTCTTTTGTGCTTTATGTTACAATTTTATGTGTTTTATGTACTACAGTTCATTATTGTGCGTTGTGCAATTCCTTTTACATTTAACTAGGGACTAACCCGGGCTAGCCCCGGTATATTTCCTAACTATACGTGCAAGAAAATGATGTTCTATTTAACATTTCAGTTTAACTTATATGGTACAAGTAATTGTTTAATTTTATCTATCCAAATATTTTTCATTGTAAATTTTTTTTTCAATACATCTTTTTAATTATTAATGTGTATAGTATTTTCTCAATTATACTTCTCTCGTAATTTGTTTTACGATGTTAATTGAACATCGTTCTATAATAACGAATTTGCCACACTTTTTTTGGTATTGACAAAATTTCCTCAAATAGCTTGGTATTGACATTTGCCCCACATCTTTTATAATTTACGAATATGCCCCACGTCTTTTCATATTAACGATTTTGCTACATATCTGTTGGTCTTAACGATTTTGCCCCACATTTATTGGTATTAATGAATTTCCCTCACAGCTTTTGGTATTTGCAAATTTGTTCCCATCTTTTCGTATTTGCAAATATGTCCCACACTTTTCGAATTTACAAAGTTACCCAACATCTGCTGGTATTTTGCAAATGCTTTCGTCATTTCCAGTTATCGAATTAGGCTATTGATGTTGATTCATTCTATCTGAAATTGAGTTTAAAATATTCTTCTTTTTCACCTAAATTAAAAAAAAAAAAAAAAAAAAACTTATAGCAGGTTGAACCTAGAGATTTGATGTTATGAAACCACCAATTCTTAAATTAAATATAGAGATCTTTTTCCATAGTTGAACTTGCCCTACCAAAAAAGAGGAAGAAGATTTTGAATTGTTTATCCTTTATAGAATCAATGTTTGAACTCGAAAAAATTGAATGATATGTCAAGTTCTTGTCTGACATTAACTACAACACTCTCATTGTGTTGACTAAAGCTTGAAGATAGCTTGAGTAACAAGCTAAAGGATTTGTATTTAGGAAGTTTGCCTAAATGCTTTTATGTGTATTTTCCTAATAGGTTTAGGAAGTTTTCTTGTTATTCTCTTATATAAGGAGATACCAATGTGTGGTATAACTTATGAGTTTGAGAAAGAGAGATTGAGAACTTTAGGGGGTGTTATGGGTTTATTGATTTGTAAGGAATTGGAAATCCAAACAAAAATCATTTGTTATTCAATGATTGATTTTAAAATTCGAATTAAAATCATGTGTTATTGATTCGATGATTTATAAATACTAGTTAAAATCCTTTGTTATTCGTTTAGTCATTTGTTTTTGGATTTGAGAATACAAATTATGTTTTAAATAGAATTAAATGGATTTGAAAGAGAAAAATAGAAGGATTCAAATCCATGGGTAAACACATGTTATTTCAAAATCCATATATCTTGATTTCATAATTAATAGAGATTATCAAATTCTATATAGATTTACAAATCAATAAACCAATAACACCCTTAGTTTTCAGTTATTTTTTAAAGCTAGTAATAAAGAGAGTTATTCTTTGTTAATCTTGTGTTCTTAATCTTAGCTTAGTCAATACATTGCACCTCCATTGTTAATGGTCTTAAGAAATAATGAAGCCACTTTATTTAACTAAATTAAAATGACCAGTTATATAACTGATTGTTTCGTTAATTTAATTTCGACGCAAATTCAGATGCATTTTTTTATGGAGTAGATGAATTTCAAAGATTTATTATGGGAGCAAAAATCTAGGTTTAAAGTGGAAGTATATAAACCACTTTGAACGTTTTAATCATATTTTCCTTTTTTACAACCTCAACAAATCGTCTTGTCAAAAGAATGCAGAATAAATTAGTTTTTTTTTTTTTTGTTTGGGCAGCGGAAAACTTTGGACCGAATGAGGGTTAACAACAAAAGAAAAACGAGAGCGTTAGCTTGTCCATGATTGATCAATGGTGTTGGTGATTCGCTCTAATTTTAGCCACAAAAGCAATGTCCCTACATTACTAAATTTGTGGCAAGTGTAATGATAGATATATCATATAAAATTATAAACCAATGTAAAAACAAACGATTAAATACTTGATGTGATGGTTGCTGCACCAACCACGTGACTCCCCGAAATGGTTGTTCCACACAAGCAAATTTGAAGAGAGCCTACTCAACGTTAAGCGACTTGTAAAAATAACAAAAGGGCAGTCTAACTTTCCTTTTCTAATGATTATAAATATCCTTTTTCCGTAAAAAGAAATTAAAAGAAAATGGGTTCGACACTAAAGCATCTGCTTTTGCTTCTACTTGTTTTGATTCGTCATGTTGATTCTGCTGCTATAGTCAAGTCTCTTCCTGGTTTAGAAGGCCGTCTTCCTTTCGAACTCGAAACCGGGTTTGTAAAATGTCTCGTCCTTTTTACCAATGAAACTATGTGTTGTGAGGTCCGAGTTTAGTGATAAGCCATTCTTATGAATGAAGGTACATTGGTATTGGAGAGGAAGAGGACATACAATTGTTCTACTATTTCATCAAATCTGAGAACAATCCAAAAGAAGACCCTCTTCTTCTATGGTTAGATGGAGGACCTGGATGTTCTTCTCTCGGTGGCCTTCTTTTTGAGAACGGTAAATCTCGAATATTTGTTCTTTAGCTAAGCATTATTGTCAATAAGTTGTGTTAAATGAGGCAAATAAATATTTAGGACCGGTGGCTTTGAAGTCTGCGGTTTACAATGGAAGTAATCCTTCTTTGTTCTCCACTACATATTCATGGACAAAGGTAGCATTAAGTATATATGTTCATATTGGATCACAAACCCCAATAATCTATTCTTAATCATTTTAAACTTGGATCTTTTTCTTAGATGGCAAACATAATATACTTGGATCAGCCAGTTGGATCTGGTTTCTCTTACTCAAGAACTCCAATTGGAAAATCTAGTGACACAAGTGAAGTTAAGAGGATCCATGAGTTTCTTCAAAAGGTAATAAGACAAAACTAGGTGTCTCTTTAAAGCACCTGCATTTGTGCCTTGAAGCTCTTGTGTATGTAGATGGTAGTAGTTCTCTTGGTATATAATTATCGATTAATATTGGGCCGAACTAAGCTAAAAGCTTCGCTTGTCTTCTTTTAGGGTCCAACCGACCAGTATATATTCATATGAAAAGATATATAGATGTTACTTGATATTCTACCTGCAATTAGCTCAATTAAAACACAATCATCCAAAGCATGTATATTTTCTTTTGTGCAGTGGCTAAGCAAGCATCCACAGTTTTTCTCCAACCCTTTTTACGTCACCGGAGATTCTTACTCTGGTATGATTGTTCCGGCCCTCGTTCAAGAAATCTCTAAAGGTATGTTTTTTTTTATGATCAATTGATCCCCCAAACATTTTTCTTTTAATATCCTTTCCCAATTTAACAATATAAACATTATGGTGCAGGAAATTATATATGTTGCAAACATCTTATAAATCTACAGGTCATTGATATTTAGTTACTTCTGATATTTGGTATATTTTTCCAAATTTCCAAAACTAAATATTCTTAGTTTTATCTTTTTTTAAACAAAAGCAGGGTTACGTGCTCGGAAACCCGATAACATATGCTGAACATGAGAAAAACTATCGTATTCCATTTTCTCATGGAATGTCATTAATCTCTGATGAACTCTATGAGGTAAGAAATTTATGCAACACTTAATTCGTTATCTTTTCACTAAAGAGTTTTCTATTTGACGAGTAGAATATGGCCCTGATTTTTACCTTCAGATTATATATTAATATCCTTTACAATCCGGATCTAAGCTTGACATTTCTTGAAGCCTCAAATGATATAACAATGATCAAAAAAATTGCAGTCACTGAAGAGAAACTGCAAAGGAAATTATGAAAATGTGGATCCACGTAACACAAAATGTGTGAGACTTGTTGAAGAATACCATAAGGTACACACTGATTTGGTCCATGTTTTTTTTTCCCCTTGGTAATAAATATCATCACTAATTCAGATTTTTGTTTTGTTTTGTTTATGGACAGTGCACTGACAAAATAAATACGCAACATATATTAATACCAGATTGCGATAAAAAAGGACATGGAATAACATCTCCTGATTGCTATGTAAGTTTTATATATTTCCTCCATCTACTGATTTTTATTTGTTTCTACATTTGTTCATCTTTAAATAGAGACAAATTTACGCAACATGTCCAATATGTACAAATGGAAAAATAATGGACCGATAGATATAGTTCACACATTAAAAATTGTCATTTTTATGATACTTCAAAGAACATTTATACAAGGTTGCTTTTGCAGTATTATCTGTATTTTCTTATTGAATGTTGGGCCAACAACGAGAGAGTTCGTGAAGCTCTTCATGTTACTAAGGTATAGACTAAGTTGAATTAAGATCTTTTAACTAAATATTTCAGATCATTGACGAAATGTGATGATATGAAGAAGTTTTTCAAAATCTAAATTATTGACTACTTATAAGTACAGGGGACTAAAGGACAATGGCAGCGATGTAATTGGACTATTCCATACGATAACAACATCATAAGCAGCGTACCATATCATATGGATAACAGCATCAATGGATATCGATCTCTTATTTACAGGTTTGAGTTAACATTACCTTTCAAGAAACATTACTTATTCAAGAATTTAACCCAAAAAAAACAAATTACTTTTCAAAAACTTATCTTCTACCCTATACAAGTAGGAGTGGGCCAAATTCTAATAACAGAGAGAAAAGGTAAACAGATTTTAGTGTAATCGAACTATATTGAACCAAATAAACCAAAAATTATTAAAAGTTTGTTTACATACAGGTTAAATATAAATATATATATATATATTTAAATAGACACACACATAATACTTATATTATATTTATTAAATCATTTTATGTTTATATTGTTAATTCTAACCAAATGTCTGTAAAGATTCTCAAACAAAGCCTAAAGGTTGCCAGTTTGAGTGTCACTTGGGAATGAACCATATAAAATGTCTTGGTCCCTCGTTTAGAAGGATGTACGGGCCTATGCCCAAAATCTCTTAGTAATTTAAAAAAATATATATATATATATATATCATAAATTCTACTTTTCTAACTACAACTAAACTAAATCAAATTTGAATCAAACAAACCAAACACCATATATTATTTTATCCGGTTTAAGTTTCTATAAAATCGAAGATTTATATATCAAACCGGTAACAAAACCGTAAACTAGTTTGGCTACAAGATTCAAGAGATTAAAAAATTTGTATGGTTTATGGTGAACAGTGGTGATCATGACATCACAATGCCTTTCCAAGCAACTCAAGCCTGGATAAAATCTCTAAATTACTCCATCGTTGATGACTGGAGGCCTTGGATGATAAACGATCAAATCGCTGGGTATAGATATTCTTTCTTGTTTTAGGTTTCTCTTGTTCATTCATTTTCTTATCAAAACTCATGTAAAAATCATTTTTGCCTTTTTGTCTTGACAGATACACGAGAACTTATTCCAATAAGATGACATTTGCTACTGTCAAAGCAAGTCTTTTAACTTAACATTTTTTCTGTCATTGCATTACAAATTTACAATGAAAGTGTTTATTAAATTCTTTTTCCTGTTTGGATTATAGGGAGGTGGACACACGGCAGAGTATCTACCAAACGAGAGTTCCATCATGTTCCAAAGGTGGATCAGTGGCCAACCTTTGTAATAGAAGGCCTCTTTTAGAGGCTTATTGCCTGTACGTATTACATATATTAATATTCACGCTACGCGCAATTCTTTTGTTTTGAGATGTTTACAGAAAATAGGATAAAAAGTTTGTCCTTGACATTTTGCCTTCCTCAGGATTACTATTTGGTATCAAGGAATCATTTCAAACTGATGTTAATAACCCTGAACCAACTATTTTACTCATACCCTTTTTCACCAGAGATGTAGCCGATGTAAACCTACTTCACTCGTAAGATGTTGATGAGATCTTTAATGGATCTATTCGGTATATTTCTGTTAACATCAGCCTTGAAACCTTAGCAAAAACATAACTACGATTCCACCTTCTGACTCGCCTTGAGACATATGATTACATGCCTCCAACCACTAAAGCTATTTTTGTTGCTCATTCGAATTTCACCAAAACTTTACCACAGCATTGCTGAGCTTCATCATGAACAAATCGTCTTGTCAAAAGAATCAACAACATTGATTTTTTGACAAATTCTGAAACTTTGGTATTTTTGGCATTTTTTCCTTTGTTTACAACTTTTTTTTGGGCAAAACCTTTTTTACAACTTAAACAAATCTTCCTTCTTGTCAAAATAAAGACGAATAAATCAGTTTTTTTTTTCTGGTTTTCATCACAAAAATAAATAAATAAATAAAAACAAAAAAACGAGTGAGTTAAGTTGTCCATGATTGATGCATGGTATTGGTGATTCGCTCAGATTTTAGCCACAAAAGCAATGTCCCTACATTATTCATTATGTGTAAGAAAAATTGCTAAAAATATCTTTTCAAAACTATCCTTTTTTAATTATGTTCTTTGCTTTTGCCATTTTCGTTTATACCTTTTTTAATTTTTAATGATCATTTTACACATATTTTAAAAATATTTTAGGTTAACAAATGAAATATTGATTTTTCCCGCGAAAAATATTCCGAATATAATTTTTCCACCAAAACAAAATTTCCCTCCAAATTGTTTTACTGCAAATTTTTTTTTGGCGGAGAATATATTTACAAAGGTTTTTAAAGGATATACAAGGATTTAAAAACCTTTGTAATTCTTTTTAAAACTCTTCTAAATCTTTTTATAACTATTTTTAATGGTTAACAAGAGTTTTGAAATGGTTCCAAAATATATACAAATTTTTAAAAATATTTACAATTTTTTTTAGATTTAAAAATCATTTACCATTTTTTTAAATACTTTATAAGATTTTTAAAAAGATTTACAAAGGTTTTTAAAATCCTTGTAAATCCTTTAAAAACTCTTGTAAATCATTTTAAAAGTTTTTATAAAGGTTTTCAAAGATTTTAAAAGATTTTAAAATATTTACAAATGTTTAAAGTATTTACATGTGTATTGAAAGACTTTATACCAAAAGGTTTTAAAATGATTGACAAGTTGTTTTTAACAACTTTTAAAATGCTTTAAAAACTTTAAAATGATTTTTTAAGAGTTTTTGAACGACTTACAAAGGTTCTTAAACGATTTACAAGGATTTTTAAAGGATTTTTAAATGCAAATTTGGCGGGGAATAAAATTTTGCAGAAAAATTTTTTGGCGGGAAAAAAGAAATTTTGGCGCCAAATGTTATTCACATTCTACTTACATGTTCTGATTAGATGAAGGGTAATTTGGTAATTTTCTTCAAAAAAATAGCTATTTTTAAAAATGACCAACAGAAAATTATATTGTTGCAAAAGGGTATTAGAAAAAAGGTATTTTGTAAATCTCCTAATTTATAAAAAGAAATTCTTACGAATGTCCTTCAAATTTTACCTTTATTTTATACTATCGTTCTCTGTAATATATTTTTATTTATATTATTTTAAAATTTTTAATGATCATTTTACTCCTATTTATAAATGTGTTAGGTTAACAAAATGAAATATTGATTTTTCTAACCAAAAATATTCTAACGCTAATTTCACCCCAAAAAAATCAGAAATTTCAAATAATAATTTTCTCCAAAAAACTATTTTTGGCGAGAAATGGATTTACAAGGATTTTTCAAGGATTTACAAGAGTTTTAAAGGACTTTCAAACCTTTGTAATTTTTTGTTAAAATTCGGTAAAAACTCTTGTATATCATTTAAAAATTTTTTAATGCTAAATATTTTTTCGCGAAAAAATTACAGTTTTTAATTTTATATTTTTTTTTAGATAAAAGATAATTTAGTCATTTTGGTTATGGAAAGAGATAGTTTTAAAAATGAACAATGTAATAGAGTATTTTTGCAAAAAAAACATTGATATTTTTTATTTTACAAATCCATCAATTAAAATTTAAAAATATAACATAACTAAAAACAAAATAAATGCTTGGGCTCCGAAAACTTGGACCAGTTACTGGATAAATCAATTAATCATTTGGGCCCCGAAACTTTGGACTAGCCAATCGTTAAGGATCGATTTTAAGACTTTGTGGAAAGTGTAATGATTATATGAATACAAACAATATACTAACACTGAATTCTTTTAGTCACGTGGTTGAAAAGATGTTTATTTATATTTTGTATTAATGTTCGATTTTGACAGAAAAAATTGTCATTTAATCTACCAACTTCCAAAATTGTAAACTGTTTTATACATCAGATTCATATGTACCAAAACTTAAACGTTGATCAGCTGTTTGAAACATGAGAATACGTTAAGCAGACAAAAAAATATACTGTTATTTAGGTATAAACATTCAGATTTGATTCGAATTATGTTCGAATTTATTTGGATACAAATAATTCAGATACAAGAGTTTTTGCCCGTAGTTCTAGCGAGCCTTTATATATCCAACGAAAAAAGATTTTTAAAAAATGAGGACAATGTAATAGACAACGAAGGATTTTAAGAAGAAAAAAAAACAATGTATTAATTGTACATTAATATTGTAGATGCTACGTGATGGTGTGGCACACAAAACTATTTAATTTTATTTTTTTTAATATTGTCAAAACCAATATTTATTGATCTGAGAGGGCCTACTGAAGGTGGAAGGTCTACGGAATTAGCAAAAACAATATAAATATTTGATACATAAAGATCCCTTTTCTTTCGCTGAAAGGACTCAAATCTTTAGAAACGAAAAGAGAATGAGTTTGATACTAAAGTTTATGCTTCTTATTCTACTTGTCTCGAGTCATCATGTTCGTTCTGGCTCCATCGTCAAGTTTCTTCCTGGTTTTAAAGGCCCTCTTCCTTTCGAACTTGAAACCGGGTTTGTAATATGTCTCTTTTTTTTTAACCAACCAATGCAATTATGTGTTGTGAGTTTGGAGTTAGTAATTAGTCATTTCTTATTAATGAAGGTACATTGGTATTGGTGAGGAAGAGAATGTACAATTTTTCTACTATTTCATCAAATCAGATAAGAACCCACAAGAAGATCCTCTTATTATATGGTTAAATGGAGGGCCTGGATGTTCTTGTCTCAGTGGTCTTTTCTTTGAGAACGGTAAACCTATAATATTTCTTCTTCACTACGTATTATTTTCAGTGACTTGTTTAAAACGAAAAAAAAAAAAAAAATAGGACCTTTGGCTTTGAAGAACAAGGTTTACAATGGAAGTGTCCCTTCTTTGGTCTCTACTACATATTCATGGACAAAGGTAGCATAAAGTACGTTCATAATGGATCACAAACCCAATGATTTGTTCTTGATCTTTAAAAGTTTTGGATCATATTCTCAGACAGCAAACATAATATTCTTGGATCAGCCTGTGGGATCTGGCTTCTCTTACTCAAAAACTCCAATTGAAAGAACTAGTGACACAAGTGAAGTTAAGAAGATCCATGAGTTTCTTCAAAAGGTAATAAAACAAAGTTAAGTATCTTTTTGAAGCATTTGTTTTTGGGCCTCTAAGCATGTGTATTTCTCGTGTGTGAAGTTATTGATTGATAATGGATATCGGGATATGGATCTCGGCCACATGTAGACTTAACTACGCCAGTTTTCGTGACTTGTGAAAACCACCCCGTCTCATTTAAATTTAACACATTTTGAATTTTATTTAAATTAAGGATAATATAATTTAGGAGTTTATTAGTAGTTCCCCCAACAAAAAAAACAAGAAAAAAAAAGATTAGCTTATCAATTAAAATCTAGAGCTTTTTGTATTGCAGTGGCTAATCAAGCATCCACAATTTTTGTCCAACCCGTTTTACGTTGTTGGAGATTCTTATTCGGGCATGATTGTTCCCGCCCTCGTTCACGAAATCTCAAAAGGTACGATCTTATATCATATCAACCAATACCCTTACGCTTTTCTTTATATTTTTCCCTCATGTTTTAACAACATAGATACTATGATGCAGGGAATTATATATGTTGCAACCCTCCTATAAATCTTCAGGTCATTGATATTCACTTGTTATATTATGTATATTTTTCGAATACTTAAATTTGTTTTTGCCAAAACAGGGTTATGTGCTTGGAAACCCGATAACACATATTGAATTTGAACAAAACTTTCGTATTCCATATGCTCATGGAATGTCGTTAATCTCTGATGAACTCTACGAGGTATGAAATCATCTATGCCATGCTTAATTTGCTTCTTTTTTTTTTTAAGAATCGACTTATATTTTATCCTTCACTAACCAGATCTAACCATACCATTTTTCAAAGCCTCAAATAATATAAAAATGTTCAAAACTCTGTTTTTCAGTCATTGAAGAGAATCTGCAAGGGAAATTATTTCAGTGTGGATCCAAGTAACAAAAAATGTTTGAAGCTTGTTGAAGAATACCATAAGGTACACATTAAAAATTTGTCAATTTTTTTTTTTTTTTGCTTGGTAATTAATATAATCACTAATTCAGATTTTGTTTTTTTATTTATTTACAAGTGTACTGACAACATAAATAGCCATCATACATTAATAGCAAATTGCGATGACTCAAATACACAACACATATCTCCTGATTGCTATGTAAGTAATTCCTTTTTCCTATCTGATTACGCTCCTATTTGCATTAACTTATAGAAAGCTTACAAAGATAATCAAAATTTAAAACAAACATCCGTTTAAGATCGAGTAACAAAAATGAAGATGATGATATATGTTGTGCTGAAGATAGTAACTAAGTATATGGATATCATTTTTATAAATTTTCATGATTGAAGCTACTGGTATATAATTAAGAAAACAAATGAGTTGTTATAATCATCTTTAAAAAAAAAACGGAGGAAATATATGACTATTTTTGGAAAGGATTAGAGTGTTTATATCATTTTTAAAATCTAGACATGCGCTTGTTTCTACATTTATTAGTTGATAGTAAAATATGGAAAAATTATAGTATCATCCTCTTACAGACAAATTTAGGCGACTAGTATGATGAATTTTTTTGATTAAATTATCAAAATTTGTAATAACTTTATGCTCAAAGTCCTAAGGTTACACAATCTTTTTACTTATGAGTTGACATACGTTTATTTCGATGATTTCGATTAACATACGTTTATTTCGATTAATATTTTACCAAATTTAAAATTTTATTTTATGATATTTCAAAGAAACATATTTACTAGGTTGCTTTTGCAGTATTATCCATATCATCTGGTTGAATGTTGGGCCAACAACGAGAGTGTTCGCGAAGCTCTTCATGTTGATAAGGTAAAAGCCAACTTTATTTTAAGATTGTTGATAAAGCGTGAAACTATATAGAACATGTTTATTTAACAAAAAATTAACAACTACGTACGTACAGAGAACATTTTTAAAACCTAAATTATATATTGTTACAGGGGAGTATAGGAGAATGGATACGAGATCATCGGGGTATTCCATACAAAAGCGACATTAGAAGCAGCATACCTTACCATATGAATAACAGCATCAATGGCTACCGATCTCTTATCTTCAGGTTAGAATTAAATTTACTTTTAAAAGAACTGATCGTATACCCCTATACAAACTACGATATGGGTGCACAAAGAAACAATTACAACAAAGGAAAAAAAAAGAGAAAAAAATATATTCATAACCAGAGATATCTGACCAAGAATACAATGAAACCAGTAAAGTTTTACAAAACTATCGTTAAAAACATAAAACAAAGACGGAAACAGATTTTAGTGTACTTGAGCTAAACTAAAGCGAATGAACCAAATTTTATATTACGTAAACATAAATTTACAAAAACCTTTATAGATTTGTAAACTACGATCAAACCAAGTCCAAACTGAAAACCAAACCCAAAGTTATATGCGTTGCATCAAACCGAACTGAAACCAAATCAAAGTATAAATGGTTTTTTTTTTTTTTTGGTTTTAGTTTTGTATAGAACTAATTTGTACGGTTTATGGTGAACAGTGGTGATCATGACATCACAATGCCTTTCCAAGCAACTCAAGCCTGGATAAAATCTCTAAATTACTCCATCATTGATGACTGGAGGCCTTGGATGATAAAAGGTCAAATCGCTGGGTAATATATTTATATATACACACTTTTTGTTGTAGATCTCTCTTGTTCGAACAAACCTCGCAAACTCACATAAGAATCATTTTCTTGCAGATACACGAGAACTTATTCCAATAAGATGACATTTGCTACTGTCAAAGCAAGTCTTAATTGTTTCAGCTTAACATTTTTATTTTCATTGCATTTCCATTTGAAAAATTGTATTATAATTTTGTTTTGATTACAGGGAGGTGGACACACGGCAGAGTATCTACCAGAAGAGAGTTCTATCATGTTCCAAAGGTGGATAAGTGGGCAGCCTTTGTAATAAAGACTCGTGAGTTTTAGTCTTTTACGTATGAAAAATAAAAGTACTTACCATGAAATGTTTGTAATAGATGCTAATGGCTTTTGTCAGCTTTATGTCCTTTGTCTCCTTGTCATAACTTTCTCGATTTGTACGTGATACTAAATAAGTTGGAATGAGAAGTTTCTGTTAATGAATCTCACTTTTGCGAATGATATACTGTACCATACTTGAATCATTCTATTTGACTTTACTCGATCCTTATATACTAGTAAGTTTCATGGGTGTCATACAAAATTCGTTAAAATTAATGGATTAGTCCATGTTTCAAGTGTAATAGCTAGAGCCATACTTCGATATATTGTAACGTTGTTTCCTTCTTCAACTCTGATTTCGATACAAGAAAACTTTAAACAGATGTATCACTTCTTGTAATACTTCACGTCTGTTACTTGAACACGATAAACAGCTGTATCTCAGCAGTTTCTAATACTCGGTTCTAACACCAACATAGTCTACACAAACTCCAGTCACAACTTGATATACATGTACATTAGTAATAAACTAATAATCGATTAATTTAAGTTAAGCTCTATTAAAAAAAGGATCTGTGGAAAGCAAACATTTAGTAGTTTGGGCTTTCTAATTTCAATAGACGAAAAAAGAGTACCGAAAAGCAAAATGGTAATTTGGGCATGGTCCGGCCCATTTTATACAGACATGAAAGTAAATAGGGAAAAAAAAAACTCGATTATCAGAGCCAGGTTTCGATCCTGGGACCTGTGGGTTATGGGCCCACCACGCTTCCGCTGCGCCACTCTGATTTTTTGATAGATGAGTCATTCTTTATATATATAAAAGAGATTGAAAGATAACATCAAAATATAGACCAATAAAATTACAGATAAAATATATTACAAAAAATCCAAAAGTTCTTGGAAATAGATAGAGAACTATCCATAATCGCTTAACTTTATTTGTTGTTCTAAGAAAATATATAAATGATTCAAAAAAAAAAAAAAATTAATTCGTTTTCTAAATCCAATATATTTAAACATAACTGAATAAAAGTGCCATACCGTAATACATACCCTTTTTAAAATTGAAACATTTAAACTATTTTATTTTGTTTTTAAACTAATTATAAAAACATTTACCATATCATTTAAACTAATTTGGTGATTATGAAAAAGAAAAACCGAAATTCATATAGATAATTACAAATACGAACGTACCGTTCATGTTCGTACCGTTCATAATTTGACAACATATAATACATTTTTATTGTCTATGCGTAATCATCATACCATTCTTCATCATTAGCATCCAAATATTCTTCTTCATCATCATCTTTTTTATCTGATCCAAGCGATTCGACCGGGCGAGAAAGGTTTGGAATGGTTCTTGCCTCACCAACTATCTTCATAATCTCCTCTACTCTTTGAGGAGAAAAATTAATAAGATTAACATTCCTTTGGTAATAGATTGCTTGTGCTGGCTCCTTTAATTCTCTTGGCAAATTCTTTAGGAACCATGCATGACTCTTAATCTCTTTAAGCGTACTTCTCTATAATAGTTACAAAACAACAACAGTTTAAGAAGAATAAGTTGATTAGCAGATAAACAATAAGGTTAAAATATATCTCTATACTTACATGTAACGGATTGTGCACAAAAAAAAAAAAAAAAAACTTACATGTAACGGATTGGCAACAAATATACGAGATAGTAACTTTCTGCAGTCTTCGGATATGTGAACATATCCTGGAATCTTGTAGTTTACGGCCATTATTTTCTGCATTTTCAAACCCAAAAATGACATATGAGTGTGTGATTATATACGAATCACTTTGTTTATTTGATTATATATAAAAGACCTGAACAGTTTTTCGGAAATTGCGAGGGTCTTTAGGGTCTTCGAATGGATAAGCTCCTACCAACATAACATAGAGGGCCACTCCACAAGACCACACATCAACTGACTGTAGAAAGATATATAAATCAAACAATCTCAAGTTATATTCTAAATCTGTAATCAATAATCATCGTCATTTTTATAGTTTCTTCCGACAAGGAGTAGAACATGTAAAGTTCGAATTCAGGTTGTTAGATAGTTTTTTTGTATGAATTTGGGATTTAAAAATAGGAATTTCGATTATTATATTTTTACAAAATTACGTTTGGTTTATTTTGTTATACTTTGTTTTCTTGGATTTAATTTTTGTTTGCGAATAAACAAAACATTATTTTAACCAAACTAAATCTTAAACTTTAGATATATCATTTTCTAACTAGAAAGAAACCCTGACCAACCTTTGATAAGATTTCTTTTTGAATATAAATCATCCCTCCCAAAAGATTAAAATAGGGGAACAAAATTTAACATCTTTCGGAGGATCGATTTTTTGCTATTAGACTACCACACATTTGGTAGTATGTTTTGCATTTAGCTCCCAGATTAATTAGCGGTCGATTCGAAACGGACAAGTGTCCTCTTAGGAAAGTGATAAATATAATTTAAAAGGTAAACACCACGAAATTGTGCATGCATGTTACTTGCGAAAACAAATATTAAGTTGACTAATGAACATTTTGATGACGTTGGTTATTTGACAGTGGCCATTTAATTTGAATAGATATTGGATAAAGTCGATGTATATAGTAATTAGTATAGAAGATTAGTAACAAATGTCATGTGAGTGGATAAGTGAGGCAAGCTTTTGTCGTTTACTACTCTTTTCCACGAATTATGGTTTTATAACTATTGAAAGTGGAATGTCCACCTAAAAAACTATTGAAAGTGGAATTATATGAATCACTTGTAAATATCTTCGTTACGGGGTAAAATAAACACAAATATCTTATTTACTACGATTAAATAATGGAAACTAGTGATGTATGTAATAATTTAAATACCTTTCCGTCGTATTCCGATCGACAAAAAACTTCCGGTGCTATATATGCCGGAGTTCCCACCGTTGATTTTGGGTTGGAGTGCAGAACAGAAGACTGTATACAAAATTTAGAAATTATTATCCATTCAGAAATTTAGATTATGTTACAAAAATTAGAAGAAAAAAATGGAATTTACTAAAAGAACAAAAAAAAAACCTTTGAGTAGCCAAAATCACAAATTTTTAAACGTGGTGCTGGGCTTCCATCAAGCAATGTGTTTTCTAATTTCAGATCTCTATGGCATATTTGCTGCAAAATAATTTGTTTCATTAATAAAACACATCACACACACAACTAATTACATACAACTTGAGTTGCATCAAAAAAAAAAAAAACGTTACCAATGCATGTAAGTAATGGACTCCACAAATGAGTTGTTGAAAGAAATATCTTGCCTGCATGTAGAAATAATAAATTAATTGAAATAAATGAACTTTTAACGAATAAAAAATGTGGTGACGAAAATTATCATTTATTGTCCATTAAAATGCTGTTGTTCTTTTTTTGCTAAAAGTGAAATGCATGTTAAAGACAAGAAAAAAAGAATTTCATTTCCAAACCTCAGCTTCGCTAAATCGACCCACGCTAGATATCCGCTCGAACAGTTCTCCTCCAGCTGCATACTCCATTACTATTCCAAGATGTGTCGGAGTTAAAACAACCTAAATCATCAACACACCAAGTTTCAATATTTTTTTATTCGCATCAAAAGTGTCAAATTTGGTGTAGTTTCCGACTACTATGGTTTGAATATTGAACATGTCGAAAAAAATCATTGGATCGAATAGTCAAAAATGGATAAATTTTAGGAGATAAATTTTTTCAATATATGAACTCAGAAATTTAAGTAAAGGAGCTAATTAAGATGCTCATCCTTAATAACTTGCCTCTTTAAACCGAACAATATTCGGATGGTTGAGAGCTCTATGATTGATTATTTCTCTTGCAACGTTCTCATCTATCTGCATCAGGCAACCAGTTTGGTAACAACATGAAAGTTCTTAGTATAAGAGGAAAGAACAAACAAACAAAACTAAAAGAAAACAGAAAGAAAAAAAATGGACCTTGTAGCCTCGATCGATGAATTTGACAGCCACAAGCTCGTTTGTTTGCTTATTACGCATAAGCCGAGCCAATCCGAAATTACCAAATCCTAAATCCTTCACCATCTCATACTTCTCCATAGCTACCACTTTTGTTTTTGTTCTCACTTCCCTAAAATGGTCCTTTATTATTTTTTTTTTCTTTTTGATGAATCTTCTCGTCCAAAATATCTGTAGAGACTAGATATATATATATATATATATATATAGAGAGAGAGAGAGAGTAGTGACTAAGAAGGATGTTGTTTAGTTTGTCTCTTAATAAAAGTTATTAAATCTCTCTCACACACACACAAAAAAAAAAAAAAAGTGATTTAGTTTACACGTAGCAAACATGACGAATACTTGAATAAAAATGTTGAAAGAGCTTTTCAGGATACGAATGGACATTTCTCGTATCTAACAATTCTTTCTTAACCATTTTTACCTCTACAAGTATCACTTTTACTATTTCTTGTATGGGTTTAAAGATACTCAAACTGTTGAAATTTACCTCTCAAGCAAGATTAGGTCATTGGATTGTGGGTTTGAGTTTTGAATATCCTGCATACGCGTCACCGTTTAGGTGAACGTTGGACCAATATCTGCTTGGAGAACCCCTTACAAAGGAGGAACCGAAGAGACAAGAAGAGCAAGCCATTCATGTCCCTCTACCAAATCCATTGTCTAAGAAATGAGAAGTATGAGCCTGTAAATGTGAACGATCAAGATCTTGTGAGTGAGATTTTAGGAGATGTCTTGGCTGGAATTTAGTCTGTACAAGAGAAAATTTAAACATGATCTAATACAAAGAAACCCGAACCAGATGATGCAATAAAACTTTACGATTGATTTATAAACCTCTTTTTGTGATAACTTTATTTCTTATGCAGATAATATGAGTCTATACTTACAAAATTTATAATTAATCATTCAACACTGATGATTTTAAGTCTCAGTAAGAATTTATAATTTTTTTGAAATTTAACTTGATTTTTTTTCTATTTCACAGTTTTCATATGGACAAGCAATTAAATTACATCAAACATTTAGGGGACTATTTTTTGCCCTTCAAATGCTGTTTCACTTAAACTAATGAAATTTTCATTTTAAAGTCAGTTTCTTTCAAAGTCAAAACTTATAAATGATAGTTATGAAGTGAGGAATTGTCATCTTGCGGCTCGACGGTTGGTGTAAAAGGCTTCTATCTGCGGCGGAAGTTGACTTGGGGTCACTATATACTTGCAAAGAGATTAGCGGCGGATCCGATGGATCCTAGATGGCTAGTGACCCCAACAATAATGTACTTGTGAGAGTTTGTCTTCGAGTTTCATGAATAAGAAGAGAAGGCAAGAGAAGACTCTCAAGGAATCAGAAGGTTTGATTCAAAGTTAGAAAACTTCAGGCCCATACGCAAGAAGCCCATCTCGTACAAGTCGTTGAAGAGGAAGCACGCCTGCAGCATTGTTTCCTTTTAAAGGTTTGTGTCGTTCTGTCCTTTGTAGAAGTGTTCGAACAAAACAGGAAAAACAGGGGACAAAGAATCAAAGATGCAGAGAGTAGATGAGATGGAATGGCGTGTTTGGTTGAATGTAGTTAATGAGTTGTGTATGTACAAGCTCCAGTAAGAGCCAACTGTATATAAGGACTGATTCTAGTGGATTCCGGGACAACAAGTTTCCCGGCGTGAGTAGGGTTTCACACTGAGACCTGAACACGTAAAAACTCTCTCTTGCACTTTACTTTCTCTGCAATTTCTCTGTTTCTACTCTGCTTCAAGTCTTTCTTTCTAAGTTTCTTTCACACGAGTGTAATGGAGAGAAAGAGAGGGGTTTATGGTGATAAAGGTCGCTACTTTAACACCCAAAATCTCCACAGTACTTTTGTCACTATCTGAATTAAACTTGGTTCTTATAACATGCTAAATTTCACAGGCTTCTGACTACAACCAATTGAGTATTACTCTAGGTCCCTTTACACTGCGATGAAACTCGAGAAGAGATCGAAAACTCAATAACTTACTAAGTAAATAGCGTAAAATATACAAAACGACTATCAACCATTAGTGTAAGAGAGTTTTGGGCTTCCATAATCTCTCCATAGCATCTTTAAAGTACGATTACTTCAATGGATATATTTTGCTTGTAATGTTATTAAATTATCGTCTCGCAGGATCAGATAAAACTCTTATGACCCCAAGAACATCTTACAAGGTTCATGACTACATACCCGTATAAATTTTCATCACTCAAAAAATACAACTTATTATTGCACACCATAAACAATGTGAAAACTATATCCATCACTTAAACAAGAAATGGATATCTTCATTATGTTGGCTTTTGATTCTTTTTCCTTTTCCTTACATATACGATTAACTCTCTGGATGTACTAGAAGTATCTTCCACTTCAACTATTTCTTTACCATGTGACACATTTTGAGTCTTCTCCATTTTCTTCAAAAGAACCAACATCAATCTCAATCAATACCAACATTATCATCTTCAAAAAAAAAAAACTATCTTTATACAAACCTTCTTATTTAAGCGCTGTCTAGACATTAACTCATAGAATTTCCGCATCATCATCTCTTCTTCCACCTATAAACACAAATGTATGTAAGATTGATTTCTTGCTCATATTATTCATATCAAAAGTACACAAAGTTTCATCAAACAAACCTCAAGTGTTTGGAGTTCTTGAGTCATCGTTTTACGAGTTTCTAAAAGCAATTCAGTTTGCTTCTCCAAATGGCTGTTGATGTGCTAACAACGGTAAATCATTATACGCAATGCACACACGAAAAATAAGCGTAAAACTGAAAACAAAGACGCACTTTAATAAATCGTCGGTATATTCAGGATCCATGCTCCACAAATTGATCAACTTCAACTTTATACTGATCTTGTGCTGATCACAAGTGGATCAAAATGTCATGAGAATATAATAGATAAAAATTACGTACAAAGCACAGTTTGATTAAGAAAAAGGAGAGTCTTTTATCATTGATTCATTCACACACATATCACTAGAGAAGATATGATTCTAATAATCTAAAGGGTATGATCACAAATTCGAACAGTTAACAGCAAAAACATAATTAAAGAACCAAACAAAAAAAAAAAAGCAGATTTAGAGAAAGAATATCTTAGTTAGACAATTCGTCGAGCAACTGGTGTGCATAGTCTCGTGCCTATCAAATTTTTCACAATGCCACGATACTTAAATCAGAAACAATCAATTACGTCTAATATATAGATAAATCATCAAAAAGGAAGTTCTTTTACGTACCCTTTCGTCAAATTTAACGATTCTTATAACTTTCACCACCATAAACACTTGACGATTCTCTTCTTCTCTCTCTCAATCTCACCCAAAATCAAGTCCTCTCTTCTACAATGGAGTTGACTGGGCTAATGGGCCGGTGTGACTAGGCTAATGGGCCGGTCTATTGTGACCCAAAGAGAACAACAAAGATAAATAAAGTTTCGATTTTTATGTTTATCAGCTCTATGTGCTTCTCATTAGATGAGAGACTTTCGCTAATATTTTATGTGTTTGTTTTGTTTTTTGAATGCAGAAGTCCATAAACTTTATATACTAGCGTAAGAATATCCTAACTTAACATTCTAATAAACATAACACTTATATAGGTTGAACTACACTTGGTATTTGATATTTGTAGTTGTAATTTTCTTTTAGGGTTCTTTGAACCACTCCACGATTTTGATCCTTGATTAAATTTTAAAGTATGTTGAAAAGTAGAAAATATGTGTATCGAGAAACGATCTCTGACTTCTCTGATGTTATGCTTTCACTAACCATCTTTATAGAAAACATACAAAAAGATTTGATTCGTTTTGTCCTTTGAATAAATGTTACCAAGAAATTCTGATTACCGCAGGAAAGATGCAACTTTTGGATTCGGGTTTATATTTTAACATAACAAATTTACAACACAATGGGCAACCAAAAAGAGGAGTTCATGTGCCAAGCACTTAGAAAAAAAGAAAAAAAAAAAAAAAACAAGCGTGGTGTTTGGGTTTTCGAGCCTTGAGAGGTTGGTGGGTGTGTTGTTGTGAATCTCTAAGTTTTCTCTGTAAATTATATATTTGTTTACATGTATATAAAACAATGTTTCTTTTTAAAGTGACCCTTTTAAGCTTTCTTGAAAACAAGATTGTGCATAGATCTCTTCTAAGATCCTTAGCTTTGTTTTCTCTTTTGTGTCTAAAGATCTTGAAAGTCTTGTGTGCAATAACTTATTAAAGAGATAGAAAAAAATGAAGTTTATGAAACTTGGAACCAAACCTGATTCATTTCTGTCTAAAGGAGACAATGTTAGGTTTGTAGAAAACAAATATTTACCTCTATGTATTTCTCTGATTATGCTTAAGCAATGTTTTTTCTAAAACTGATATTATTTTTATTGGCTCTTAGGTATGTAACAAATGAGTTAGAAACAGAGATCATCATCATCATCGGCAATGTCAAGTTCTATCTGCATAAGGTATGAAACAAACTCTAGCTTTTAAAACATCAAAGAAGAAGCAAAGTTTTTATGTTTTTGTGTGTTTTTCAGTTCCCATTGCTGTCGAAAAGCGGATTCTTGCAGAAACACATAGCAACATCAAAAAATGAAGAGGAGAAGAAGAACCAAATTGATGAGATTGACATATCAGAGATTCCTGGTGGTTCTGTTGCTTTTGAGATTTGTGTCAAGTTCTGTTACGGCATCACGGTTACTTTAAACGCTTACAATGTGGTTGCGGTTCGTTGCGCGGCTGAGTTCTTGGAGATGAATGAAACGTTTGAGAAAAGCAATCTCGTTTACAAGATTGATGTTTTCTTGAACTCAACCATCTTCCGTAGTTGGAAAGATTCTATCATTGTTCTTCAGACCACAAAAGATCTCTTGTCTGATGACTCAGAGGAGCTCGTGAAGCGTTGTCTCGGCTCTATTGCTTCTACTGCTTCGATAGACACCTCGAAAGTCAAATGGTCTTATACTTACAACAGGAAGAAGAAGCTTGAGAAAGTGAGAAAACCAGAAGATGGTGTTCCAAAAGACTGGTGGGTGGAAGATTTATGCGAGCTTCACATCGATTTGTATAAACAAGCCATCAAAGCAATCAAGAACCGAGGTAAAGTCCCGAGTAACGTTATTGGAGAAGCATTACATGCTTATGCAATAAGAAGAATAGCTGGTTTTAGCAAAGAGTCCATGCAACTCATTGATAGATCTTTGATTAATACAATCATAGAGCTTCTCCCGGATGAGAAAGGAAACATTTCCTCTAGCTTCTTGACCAAGCTACATCGAGCATCGATCTTTCTTGGATGTGAAGAAACCGTGAAAGAAAAGTTAAAGAAAAGAGTCAGCGAGCAGCTTGAAGAGACAACAGTGAATGATATCTTAATGTATGATTTGGATATGGTGCAGAGCCTAGTGAAGGAGTTTATGAACCGTGATCCGAAAACTCACTCGAAAGTATCCGTGGCAAAGCTCATTGATGGATACTTAGCTGAGAAATCAAGAGATCCTAATCTCCCTCTTCAGAACTTCCTCTCTCTCGCTGAGACACTCTCTAGCTTCCCAAGACACTCTCACGACGTGTTATATCGCGCAATTGACATGTTTCTAAAGGTAAAACAAGATTCAAATCCTCTGTTTTTCATAACGTTTCTTGATTTGTTAATAATTTGGAAAATTTTCAGGAACATTCGGGGATTAGCAAGAGCGAGAAGAAGAGAGTATGCGGGCTAATGGATTGTAGGAAACTATCCGCGGAAGCGTGTGAACATGCGGTACAGAACGAACGTTTGCCAATGCGGGTGATTGTGCAAGTTCTCTTCTTTGAACAGATTAGAGCCAATGGTTCATCAACAGGATATAGCACTCCTGAGCTTACCACTACTACTCTAAACACTGAGGATGATGAATGGGACCATGAGAAAGAGTTTTGATTGAATCTTTCTTATTTTGTTTCTTCAACACCATCTTTGAGTTTTACTGGTAGTTTTCATTTTCCTAAATTAGAAAACATTTGGTGCTTGACCTTTGTAATTGGGCCAAGTTTTAATGGGCTTTGTGTTCGGCTTGAAGCCTTTCTCATCTCGAATTTTAAATGAGAATAAAAATCAGAGCAAATTTTGCATTCATTTGTCTCGTTGATGATGGTAATTTCACTAATTTGGGAAATAAAATCACAAACTTGTAGTCAAACAATAATGGAAAAATTTGGAAATAAGAAAAATAAAAAAAATCTGATAGAGAAAGTTGAATAATATTCCTTTCCTTAAATATAAATTAATTATGTCATTTTGAGTTATAAAACTAAAATTCTCTAGGGTCAACAAAAATAGAATCGCCAGGTGGCGATTTAGTCCAATCACCAACAGAACCATCACTATAATCTTCTCCAAGCCGTTTAATACACCACAAATCCTCAGCGCACGATAGCACTTTCCAATGCGGTATCCCTCGCCGGAGCGGCTCTTCGCCGGCGACTTCTGCCGCCACCACGCCGCATCCTCCTTCCTTTGCCAAATTATGTGCATGGTCACACAATGCCTTCACCATTTTCTCCGCGCGTGGTCCTTCTCCGCCGATTCCGTACATAAAATGCAGCCCAAACGGCCGGAAAACCGCCGGGATCGACGGTATTTTCAAAAACGGTAGAGTTTTATCAACCATGCGCGTCGCTTTTGAAACCACGCGCCTCAATCTCGACGCGCCGCGAACTTCTAATCTAAACGAGTCTTTACAATTCCACACGCTTAAAACCGCCCACGAGTCCGGTGGATACTCCAAGAACTTAGCCGAACCGGGCCATGACCTAGACCCGGATCCGTAACAACTGCCACGTGGAACCGCGACGAATGTTCCTAACGAGAGTTTGTTATTCAAAACAGAGTCAATGTCGCGAGGGAAAAACTCGGTTGTGCTAAACCGAAGCCGGTATAGTAACTCAGCATCAGACGGTTCAAGCTTAATTACGGTAACCCGACGAGAAATGTTGACCCGGTGTGCGTAAACCGGGTTAACCAAAATAGACGGTGTACGAAACTCGGCGTAACCACATTTTCCGGTGAAAAGATTGACGGAAGCGTGATTGTCGTTTTCAGTTGCAAAATAGGAATATTCAGCCCCGTTTTGACTAAACCAATCTTCCATAGCCTTCACGAGCTTAAACCCTATCCCTTGTCTCCTGAAGTAATTAATTAAAAAAAAACGTGATTAGTTTAAGCGTTAATTACTCGTGATTGGTTTAGCGTTAAATGCGTGAGATTTAATTAAAACGTACCGGTGTGTAGGAGAAACGCGGAGACCCAAAATGTAAGCGAGTTTAGTGTAAAGTGGTTTGGTAATAACGACATCGTTTTGGGATTTGTTATGAGTTAAATCAAGTCTTTTGGTGGTGATACCACATGTAACGGTTTTGATACATCCCCGAATCATTCCAACTAACTCTTTCTTCTCTTTCGGACCAATCTCAGCCACCTATTACAAATTCCAATTTTAAGTTAAAACCTTCTTTTTATTTAATAGTTAACAATAATAATAACAATAAAATATTAATAATAATAATAATAATAATAATAATAATAAAGCTTTTGGGTTAGTTAGTTCATGTAATTGCTCTTTATATAAAGAAACGGGTTTTTAATATCTTCGGTTTGAGTTGTAACCAGCATGAGGCAAGAAGGTGAATGTCGTTTCACTTATCATTTTTTAATTAATTAACTATAAAACAAAACAAAACAAACCATTTTTTATTTTGATAAACAAACACAATCTTTTTTTTGTAAGTTAATAATTCGTATATTTGCTTCGTCATTATGAAAAGAAATAAGATTTCTCACTAATTAGTGATAAAATATATTTTGGTTAACAACTTAAATTTAGAAAACTGTATTTTTTTATATATTTTAAGATTTAGGTGTTATGAGTAATTTACCAGCATGAGGTAAGAAGGTGAATGTCGGACACGGCAAATAGGGTCACCTAAGAGATCGGTGAAGAGAGAAAGTTTTCCGGCTGGGCCAACTTCGCACCGCCGTTCAACATCTTCTACAGTGGCTAAGTCTTTACTTGGGTCGTATTCTCTAACCTCCACAAGCACCGTCATATTCTCTGTTTTCTAATTCCTCTAATAACTAAAAACAGAGGAGATTGAGAGAGCGAAAGAGAGAGAGAGAGAGATATGGAGAAATGAGAATAAAGTGTGAAGTAGTAGCTTAGGGTTTTATATAGAGGAAAAGAAGTGAGACTGTTGCAATAAGAAGTCAGCAGATTTTCCGAGGACATAGGATTTTTTTTTTAATATAAATATAACGTGAGGTATAAGCAAAGAACACAGAAGCTATGATGTGAATCTAATGTTTAAGCTATACGAGCTAAGATTTTTTAAAAATACAAATAATAAGATTTTTAAAAGGTTTTGAAAATGACTCTTGGTATTATTTTCGGCTGCCATTTTAGTTATGAATAACAAATTAAATAGTTCTATCATTGGAGAGAGTTAATAGGACCCAATATTAATTCCCTATTAATTATGCTCATTTTTCGCAATGTTCATTTTTTGGAATATACTGTTTTATTTTATATAGTGAATTTTTCAGTAAACAAATGAACGAATCTAGAGGGAATTGATTTCATGAGATCATGCACAGAGGAAAAAAGAATTTGGAATGATCAGATTAGTAGTATCAATACAATAATCTAATAGTGGAGGGCTGAGTTAATTATTCTTACTTATTTTCCCCGTTTAATAAAATGATTATTTTTGTTCTTTAAACAATTGTTTAGTTAGGAATTTTATACAAAGATATCAGAGAACAACTCAATATGGAATTAGAATAATTTTAAATGAAATAGAAAAATAATTATTTGTCGATGCTATGAAGTGAGAATATTAATGGGTGATTAAGACGAGCATTGATATGGAACTTGCTCAGAAAAGAGACGTGGAAAGTGTGAGTGAGAAGTGGAAATGGCGGCTTATGGTTTCTCTCACTCTCTTTTCATTTTCTCTTTGTTAATTTTATTTGTTCATAATTATCCGTTTTTGCATGAACGTATGTATAATTGTTACTCTTACCTTACCTCTAATCATTTGCTCTAAGTCATTGTTATTGATAGGCCTAGTTATTGACACGGCATCATAAATGAGCCGTTATGTTAATAAAATACATATATGAATACGAAAGGAGATGCAAAAACTCAACCCCCAAAAGAAGAAATATGAAACAGAATCGTTTTGTATTTATACTACTTATCATTATACGAAAGTTAACATTTTTGTGTTGACAAAAAATAATTAAACATTTAACTAACAACAATAATTTGTAAAACGAGTCATTGGCTGCTTATTAAACACTACATATATGTAAATCGTTGCAGTAAAATGTAATCGTATATCACTAGACACTAGTCTTACTCTTATCATCAATCTTAAAAGTGGTTAAAAGTAGTAGAAACAAAATAGTATCATTGATTTATTTGTGTATTAATATCTTTTACTTTTTCTTACGTTAGTAAGAAAAACATGACCATGTATATATAATATACTCGAATTTGCGTCTCCTTGAATTTTCATGTTTTGAAACGGACAGGAAAGGTTACATAAAAAAGAAAGGGACAAGAAAAACTTCATGACTTGAATAAAGGATATGTATCACGACAACATTATAGTTGGCAATATAAAACAATTGATATGTTCGACTCATTAACTAGTTGAAAAATTCCCCTTTTATAAAGTTAGGCTACTCCAATCACACAATTAATCATTTTTTAAAAATCGCTTGGTAATATTCACCTAATGAAATCGGATCAGAATGATGGAATTGTAATCGAGAATTATTAGCAAAACAAAATCGAATAAATGAATATATCGTATGAAAGTGCGTTTGGCAATTGGCATGGCCCCCATTTGTTTCCATAACAATCTTAAGACTTTTTAATCAAACTCTTCTAAAAGTTCAATAAAATTAGCAAGTGTGTTACTAAAGAACCTAATTATTCCGTCAAATTTCAAAATAAGTATGTCGCCTTAATTAGTCAATTGATGTGTATATCATCTAGATGCTTATAGACATAAATAATTTGGATTCGATTATATTTAATCTGTCTATTCATGGGATCAAGCATTTTTTTTCTCCCACAGGATTGTCTAATCGTAGATTCCCACCCTTTCAAAATAATAAGATACTACCAATTTACGTATATCCTAATATCCATCACATATTAGTTACTGTGAATATATGATCGTTATTCCCATTTCGTATAGAAATTTAAAACAATATCTGAATATCGACCATCTCTATCTAACATAAAGATATATTTATATTACTCAAAAACGCAAAATGTCGAACCAAGCAAGACTTGAGAGGCATTCAAATGGAAAAATGGGGTTTTCATAAACACAGGATTGTCGTGAACTTTTGTTATTATATAGTTGTACCAAATATTTTCTTAGTTATTTCCATTTGGAATTATTCTTTGATGAGGTGAGTAGTATTAAGTTATTTATAAAAATTGACACTAAACTAATAATTCAGATCAAAATGTAGATTTTTCCTTTGTAAAATACAACCATCTCAATTTGAATATGATGTGTCATCTATAGTCAATGATGTACATGACAAAAGCGCTTACGTCATAGGATTCAGAATAAACTAAAAAGAGAGACGAAGAAAGGCACTAATCTAAGGCAAATATAACGGTGCGTAGTTTCAGATATATCTTCCCATCTTACCTTATAATGTTCTCCACCGTCACATTCGTGTATGCTAGAAATTTAGTGTTCCTTTCTTAGTTTTTGTTCAAGAAACTTATAACTTCTTTAGAGTTGCTAGTGTTGAGATTGAGTCTTCGAATTAGGTTTCGCAAAAGAACTATATTTGTAGACTTATACGTATTCTTGATCCTTTCACGATTTCAAAGTAAAAAGAAAAAACAGAAACAGAAATTAAAAAGTTTGAGGAAAGTGACTTTAGTCAAGTATTAAACGGTTCATATTTTCGGGTTTTTACATCAAAGTTCTATTCCAGCAAATTGTGTTATCAATCAAGATGTCTTAAAAAAAATAAATACAAATCCGTTTTAGTGATTCGAGTTAACTTTCACCGAACTTAGTTTAGCTCGAACACTCTATTTTACCTAGAGTCTTTAGGACCTTCTTCTTCTACGAGATAAAGAGATAGTCTTCCCGAAACATAGTCTATCATGAACTTATTATGTCGTGTTAGATAAAAACTATATATTTTTTGTAGGTTCAATTTCTTTTTGTCATAATATATTTCAAATTACAAGATTAAAAAGTATGGTTTCCGGTTTGTTTTGAATTTATTTACTTATTTTCTGTTAAAAATACTTTTAGATAAATATATACATATAAACTAAAAATTCTGTACAAATTTTCAAATAAAATTTCTTAATTCCGTTTAGAATGAACTAAGTCGGTTTAACGGCATAATACACTTTCATATGTTTTTTTTTTTTTTTTTTTTTTTTGTTGAAAACACTTTCTTAGGTTCATGTATGAATACAGCATTCGTGGTTGGGTTGTCTAATATAAAATCCATGAGATTAGTGTATATAAATTAGGTTTGAATTTTTAAAACATAACATAAGCCATGGACCACATCGTATGACGCAAAATGTCGAGTGATTAGCAGACAGATTAGTGTTTTCCGGTCCAGTTTGTAGAATTCAAACATACATATCATTTCTTGTTATGATTTTAATATATGTACCTATGATTAATTGTAACGAATTTCAAACATACAAATTCCACGACAAATTCCTCGAGATCGGCATTGAAACGATCTTGATCTAATCCAATATTATTTTGATGATCCGTACGGTACATTATCACGTCCTTTTTTTTTATACGTAAAAATCATTTTCTTACATCGGCTAATTACGAATTACTGAACAGTCAAAAATAATCTTAATATGCAACAGAGCAAGTTAAAAATAACTAGAATTTAACGAATTGATTTTTGGCCTATCTAATTAATGTCGTTAACTAGTGGAGGGAGTGACATTGGATTAGTTCTGAAGTTTTCTAAAGTGTATTTTTGTTTTTTAAACAGCAAAGTTCAGAATTATATAAATAAATACATACTAATTTTCTTAGAATCTTTTTTTTATATAAATATTACATGTGAAAAATCTACCTAAATGGCTATTCAGTGTTTTAACAATAACTATTTTTCCTCCATTGACATGTAATATGCGTTTAAATTGGTTGAAACAAAGATACTAACACAAACTATAGTAGAGAAGTCATTGAAATTTTTTAAGCTTCCATCTTGTAATTTCCAATTTCATTTTCACACAACTAAAATACTTAATATCAATATAAAATTCATTATTGCTCCCGCTATTCCAAAATACTTGATATATATCATTTATTATTTATTTAAACACAATTCAACCAATATAAACAAACTACAAACTATAAATAGTAAAAGAAACCCTTTATCAAAAGTAAAAATAAATAAAATTTGTATAGAAAGATGAGAATATCACTTAATTTGAAAAAGAGAATTATCTAAAACATCATTTTTATAAAAACAAAACAGAGGGAGTATATGAAAGATTAGTAATCAAGAACAACGCTGACATGTACCCAAATTCTTGTCCAAGATATAAAGGCTCCAACCACAAATATATGAAGAAAAAAAAAAAATTTTGTTTTAGAGCTATAAATTTATAATTTAAAGTTAAAAAGAAAAGATTTCTTAGCATAATTTTATAAATATATAATTCATTATCTTTATTTTGTCAATAGATAAATACTTTACAGTTAGATCTTCAAAAATTGACCATAAAAGAATCTGACTACAAAGTAGAAGGTATTATGCCAACACTTTGATTATAATATGCAACTATATGATAGACACGAGAGTAATACAGTACATTTATACGACATTCTTGATACTCATGCATACAAATTTCAGAACAAACAGGTCAGTATGAATTTGAATTGAAGAAATTAACTGTTGCTTACGATTACGACATAAGAATCTTTATGAAATCATCGAGGATCCATAAACCATGTGATCTTTATTGATTATTAACCTATAGATTGACTTAAGAATGTACTTAGCTTGTAAACCCTAATCTTGTTATACCTTAATTTATTCAGCATATCATAACGAGGAGGAGGCCAAGACCAGTCAAGCCACGAGCCAAAGTTTTTTTTAGTTATTACTCACTGAATTAAAAGTAGACCTAGACAAAAATGACTAATATGCCCGTGATACGTCTCTTAGTTGTGAAAATGAGGTCCAGCTGTGAATGTTGGAGGGGGACAAAGCGGCGAGGGGAAGAGACAAAATCGTGTTGTCGTGTAGGAGAAACGTAACGAGATAATTAGTTGCTAAGGTTATGTCCAATCAAACAATGAAGTGGGTTTAGGTTACGGTCGGAGTGACTTATTATATGCATGAGATATCGTCGTAATATCGATGTAATTATCTTCTTCTTCATTTTTTCCAACGTTTGATAAATTTGAAAAAGTCTTTAAACTAGTTAGAAACACAAATGAAGAGTAATAGATTGAGAAGTTTAGTTCTGAATGGGACTGCTTGTTGACAATGATTACAGTATGTTTGTATAAGTCAATTTGAGAGCAACCGAAAGTTTTTATGGTTGGGTAAACTATGCATGAAATATGAAAACGCCATTTCAACCGCGTTTTCGAAATGATGATATCAAAACAATATTAATGTAAACCACGTATTTCTCACAATTATTTCGAATTTTAGACTAAGGTATTTAACTTCATACAATGATTAGTTTTTCAAAATCATTTGACTACTATATCAACAAATACTTGTATTATGGTAAACTTAATTAAATGGTAAGTTTTTTCATGTGGATTTATATCTAAAATCTAGGCATCATTTCTTTTACAAATACTCACTAGTTACTCATAATTAACCACAATAAATGTTATAATGACAAACTAATCATTTTTCTTACATGTCTAAATACACAGTTACATGAAAGTTTCTGGTATATAAAAGTAATTTAAAAATATCTTTTACAAATTGTTTATGATTAGATAGAAAAAGAGAGGAGACCATATTCATGTGTAATAAAGTCTAGCACTACAACCAAAACCATTTAATTGGCATGTGTTTATGTGTGCTAAAGTATGTTAATTTAAAATTATTTTTACAAGAAAAGCAGGTAATTAATTTAGTTAAATGTAATATTTGTGGTGAGGGCAGATTCCGACACATAGGCTAAGGCCTTAGCTCGTCCGGATCCCGGAGATTATGCACCTTGTCCCCATATACGCCTCTGATTGACTCATGAATCTTGCTTGTCTAGTGTCTACTACAGTATTACATGTAGTTAATTATACAAACTTATACATATTCACGATATGTCACTAGTTTAAGAGTTTTTTTTTTTTTTTTTTTTTTTTTTTTTTTTTAAGAGTGTTCAATCAAACTATACTGACATAATCTAATCCAAACCGAGTCAAAATAATCAATCTAAAAGCCGAACCATATATTCGTTTACGTAATTAAAAAATATATTTAAACGATCAAATCTGAACAAGAACTAAACGAAAAACAAAAGAATAAACCAATAAAAAACCTAGTTTTCTTAAAATGATAGATTTGATTGAAACTAGAATATGAACAAAAACAAAAATTCGTAACAAACTATTCATAATAAATTATATTATCTTTTGTAAGCTATATTAATAAAATAAAACAATATCAAAACTTCAAAATTTGAAGAAAAACTTACTGAAATTTGCCTTAATTAAACACCTTCACCTTGTGACCTCCATGTTAGTTATTTTAAAATATAATTGTACTTTTTGTTTTGTACATTATCAAAAGAGTTCTGTGCTTGAAATGACTTGAGACTATAGTACTTAAATATCTATCTACTCAGAGATATTGCTTTCAGCATATATTTCAACCTAAATATTATCTCGTAATTTTAGTATCTGAGAGTTTTGTGGTGGGGAGATAAATATGAGACGCAAAGCAAACTAGTGGATAGGAACGAGAGACAAAACAAAAGGGCATTAAATAGATGCTACAAAAGCTTTTTGATAGGGTTGTAGCTAGATATATATTTAACCTTGCAAGAAAAATCTGTTATATTAAAGTACCATCAATTCAGATTATTATTGAATCGTTATTTGTTACTGTCTCCAACCATCTTTTAAAAACCAATTCATCATTCAGATTTGCGATTAGAATGTAAGATTTACCGAAGTAAGTGAATAGATTATTATTATTTGGTGCAAAAGTGAATGGATTATTAAAAACCAGTTTCTGTATGTTCAAAAAGACGAAATCGCTCTACTAAGATATATGGACTTAGAATGATGACGTACGATTCAACTGCGGATGAAATGCGATGCGGTTCTAATAGTAATGAAAAAATATATATACACATATATGTAGATATTTGATATCTCATCTGTCTTGGCTAAGGACGATAAAAAGAGAGAAACATGGAAGTGAGACATGGAGCGTTGTCTACTGCTAATGAGAATGAGGTCATCATAGCTTCTGCCATTTCATCACTCTCGTCTTGTCAAATCAACGCCATTCATTATCATCATGATTCATACGCATCCCATGCATGGCAGACATAAGAATCAACTCTCTTTCTTGATGACTTATTTAGATAATCTTTGTTTTAACATGTCGTAACCATGTTTTATGATGAAATTTACGGAACATGGACACATTAATATTAACATTACATTAATTTACGTGTCAATGAGAGATATATAAAACGTTTAGGAACAACTAATAATGTAGGGTAAGAATGGCAGCAATGTCATTATGTAATATCTACGACTAGTGACCTACGTATAAGCACATCAAAGTACTCTAATTAAGTTTTTTAATCAACCGACGTCGACAAAAAAATATTGTGTCCCGATATGCATTCCTAAAACCACACAAGTTCATATGTATATATACTAAAAAATTTCCGGAAGGTAGATTATATAAACATTGTAATGTGAACCTGTTGATTCATCAGAAGTAACATCGGTCTAAATATCGGTCGGTTAAATATGAGTCACATATTATTGTACGTGGGTTTGAGTCACATCGATGTTCATAAAAAGATTTTGATTTACTCTTACCAAATTGTAATATGATTCGTTAGGTCTTAAACTCCACAACTTGAACAAAAGTATCTTTACATACTTTCCACTCAAGATAGAACTAAAAACTAAAAAATAGTAGGGAAGTGTGAAGTGTGCACACTGCACACGATTGTACACGAGTACGGTGGTTATATAGAGTTTGATTGATTCAAAAAGATGATTTGTGATTTTACGTACATGTATAATGTATTATCAGTGGATAATTTCAATTCAAATCTAGAAAAATTTTGAAACTGTAGATTTCTTACTCAAGTAAAGTTACAAACATACATGCTAGACGATCATTGTTCTCATTTGCCCTGCATGCTTCCTTTGATCACGTGTTATTAGTTCACCATGAATCTACGACATTATACAGAAATTATTCAAATGATAGAATGACACGTTCAAGATCCGATGATCCCATATCTAAATATGAAAAATGTAACGTTTCAATATAAAAACAGGAATGAAAAACAGAAAAATCTTTTTTATTTTTTTTTGGCCAGAATGAGAAAATCTTTATCACACGAAACTGATTATCTAAAGCATTCCAACAGAATACATCATTCAATAATCTCATTTACTCATACGCGTGAAATCTCACTTTGGATTAAGGTGTCAAAACTCAAAAGATAATCTTAATTCACAAGACTGCACACCGGTTATCAAACGTTTTTAATCGTTTCCAAAGTAAATATTTATTTCTCTTTTGGTGGATGATTTTCTCCAATAATTTGAAAAAAATAACTGATTGATGGATCATGGATGCATATATATACTGAAAATCTTGCACAATTATTAGTTATATATTTCCATATTTGGTTTCATATGTTTTAGACACAGCAATATCTTTGCGTGTGCGTAATTCACAAAATTTTAAGAGATGAGTAATTTTTTTAAGGCATCATTTTCAACAAGAAAGAAAGAGACAGACAGCTATATTGTAAACTAATATAGGATGATTGCATAATCATTTGGACAAAGGGAACCAGAGAGATTAAACTAAACTTAAAAGATATAAGACAGATAGGTCGAGGTTGTTCCACAGACACAGTACTCAAGATCGGATTACGTGCTTAATGTCCCCTAATCACTATTTGGATTAGATTAGAGATTCTTGTGCTTTCTTATGTCTACAGTTATATATCTAACTGACCGACCATCACTCTCTACTCCCGATGCGAGCTTCTTCTACCTTCCACGGAGCTGTCAAAACGGGCTAACTAAAACCGGCAAGCCAAACCAACCTGTCCCGCTCAAGAATATGAAATTTTCCAGAAAATTAAAAATGAGAAGAAAAGAAAGAAAAACCTTTTGAAACCCGTCTTGTGGATATTTTTTTTTATATAATAAAATTCAAATGAGTTGAATGAAACACTGAGAAAGAGCAAAACAGTAACACACGCACACTTGAGAGAATGAAACAATGACAGATCGATTTATAACAAATTTGAATCCGTAAAGAAATGAAAAATCAGAAGATTGAACAAGCAAATGTTTTCGAGATCACTGGCTGCGCGGCGTACGGCTGCTCTCTGCATTTCTAATCGGATAGAAATATGGATGCGCCTGTAAAAATCCATCATATTCTCTACTATCACTTATCTGTAATTATAAGAGAAAATCTTTAGAAAGATATTAAAGAAAAATTGTTGCTTACCATTGCTTCTTTAGCTGTTGGCCTTTCTTGGTGATCATATCTCAGCAACTTGTCCACAAAATCAACAGCCTTCATTAACCAAAAAGTATATGAAAACAAATGAGTCATGTTCGTCCAAAAAATCCGGTGTTTTGGTCTTAACATGAAGGCTTCATAATTGTATAGAGAAAAGTTAAGTGTTGTACCTCAGGAACTGCTAAGTGCTGGTTTTCAGAATTGATGAACTTTGTCCATGGCTTCCGGCTATGTCTATATAAAATCAAGAGTGCATAATTTAATGTTCTGAAATGATAAGGCGCAAAACTGGAGTTTTTAGAGTTTTTCATAACTTTTTAAACCGGATTACCTGCCCACGAGGGATGTTAGATTAGGGTCCAACTCTATACGGTATTTGTTTAGGTAGGCGTTGAGTTCATCTGTGCCAAGCACCTGCCATAGTTATAAATACATAGAATCGTATTTTTAGCTATAACTTGGAGGAATGTAAAATCTGTTCAGAGGAGACGAGACATGATGAAAGCTTTTGTAATGTTACCTTCGCAATTTTGACCAATTGATCATAGTTGTCATGGCCATAAAAGAACGGCTCCTTGCGGAATATCTGCAAACAGTAGAGTATACAATATTCACCACTTAACTAACTTAAGGAATGGTAAAATAACCAAAATGTACTGTCGAATTCTTGTCATTCCATTACAGCTTAAACCAAGTTAACTAAATTCTAGCTTAAAACGCTTACCATTCCAGCAAACATACACCCAAGACTCCATAGGTCTAAGGAATAATCATAGTCCTGTAAATCCACCAGCAGCTCTGGACCCTTAAAGTACCTGCTCATCAAATATGAAGTGAGAAATGATAATAGTATACATCAGCTAGACGAAGTTAGATAATATGTTTCAACTAATCTCAAGAGCTCAATGCATGCAATCTTCAACATTTCTTATCTAGACTCTCTATGAGCAGAAATTTAGCAACTGCAACAAATAGAATCTTGCAGAGGAGAGATTAGCAGATAGCCAAAAGGAACTACCTTGAAGCAACACGGACATTGTATTCTTTCCCAGGATGATAGAATTCTGCCAAACCCCAGTCAATTAAACGAAGTTTTCGCTGCTCGTGATCAATCATGACATTATGTGGTTTCACATCTCTGTGCATGATTCCACGTGAATGGCAGAAATCCAACGCCTGCATAAATGTTAAAAAGAAACAACAAACAGCATCAGAAACAAATTCGTACCCTTTATAACTGAAGGCTAGTGGATTCAAAAGTCAAGTAAGGTAAACAACAGTGTATGACGCTATACATCTATGATATATCTACCGATTACTTTTGCCAATTGCCAAAGCCGCAAAGAAAATCATGGTCTACAATTCAGGAAACTGAATAATTACCTTTAGAAGTTCAAAAATGTAATATCGAACATCATAGTCTGAGAGAGTTGGATAGAGAACTTTGAAATCTTTATTGTTCACATGTTCAAATATCAAGCTGGGCGTCTTAGACTGCTGATCTCTAACAATGTCGAGCAATTTTACAATATTAGGCCCACCGCAGAGGTTCTGCAGAATCTTAATCTCTCTCTTAATCTGCGTCAAGGAGAAGCAAAATATGTTAGAGAATAATTCAAACCAAGTGAAGGGCCAGAAACACACTTCATTCTGAGCACAATTGAGATAAAAACAAGCAAGCGGCTGTATCTACTCACCTTCTTCTTCTTCACAGGCTTCAAAATCTTGATAACACATTTCTCGTTATCAGTAGCATGAATGCCTTCAAAGACCTCACTGTATTTTCCCCTTCCTACCTTCCTCACCACCTCATAATCATCCTGTACACTGCGGCATCAATGAAGCTAACTCAAACACTAATACACCAAACAGTAACAACACCATACAAACTCAAGATATCAATTCAACAATCTAGTTCACATAGACCAGCAATTTTCAAGAGATTATATACAAACAAAACAGATACCAATACAAACAAATCAGATACCAATTCTGCATTACTTACGAGATTATATCATCAATCAAAAATATGAAACGAAACCCTAAATCTACATTCCACATTGATTCCAGAACAACCAATCCCAAACCAATCTATAACCAAAGGCAAACATCTAGAAATCGACGTAATTAGGTTTAATTAGAGAAGAATCTGAAGATATACCCCCATTGAACAGCAAGGGACTCGTAATCCCAATAGTCCTTAGGTCTAACAACGTTGACATCAGCGTAAACCCTAGCTTTCGACGGCGCACCGGCACGCCGGATAGATTTACCGATCTTCTGAGCCAGCGTTTCTGATTTTTCTTTCACGCGCGATTGCTGTTGTTGCTGATGTTGTTGTTGTTGATTCCGGAGATGTTGACGGTAAAGAGAAGCGCTGGATGCGAAACGACGGAGATTGTCCTGGAGCGAAGAGAGAAGAAGATTCCTCTTCGCCGGAGACGACGAAGAGAAGGAGAGGAGAGAGAAGAGATTGTTGTTGGCGGCGGAAGCGTTGCGAAGAGAGGAGATTGTGAATCCAGTACAAGGCCTTAAGGCCATTAATGTCTTTTTTTAACTCTTATTCAGAAAATGAAAAGTGAAGGTAACGAATTTGCTTTATTTCTCTCCTTTCTTTTTCTTTGGCTTCTCTTCGAAACGATGTCGTTTAAACAATTCGGTCCGGTTATAGTGTGATTGAAATCGATCCGATTGGGTTTGTTTCGGTTCGAGTGTGGTTGAATCGGTTCGATTTGGTTTAGGTGGTTTTTGGGTATCAGAGATTCTTCTTCAACCTTTTTCTAATCCTGCACAACGCACTTCTTCTGTTGTCATCATCATCGTCCACTTGAAACAAACCTGACGATCAAAGAGAAGATTGCGATCGCAAATTTCTCCATTTTTTCAGATCGAAATTGATGTCGAAAGCTAGGGTTTATACAGATGTTAACGTTGTTCGTCCTAAAGAGTATTGGGACTACGAGTCTCTCGTTGTTCAATGGGGGTAAAACTTCTAGCTTTAGAATTTTTCTTTGATGAATTTACGATTTTTGACTTCTTTTTGATAAATTTTCGGTGGAATTTGATTGATTTGTTGCCAAATCGAATTCGAAATCAGAGAAATTGGAATTTTTTAGGGTTTGGACTTAGGTCTCTTGAAGACACTTTGTTTTAAGTATCTATTAGCAAATATTGGATTTTGAAATTCAACAGTGTGAGATTCTTAAATACTTTTGTGTGATTCTTCAGTCATCAAGATGATTATGAGGTTGTGAGAAAAGTTGGTAGAGGAAAATACAGTGAAGTTTTCGAAGGCAAAAACGTCAATACGAATGAGCGTTGCGTTATCAAGATCCTCAAACCCGTAAAAAAGAAGAAGGTGATCAGTTAGTAGAACTCATTTCTGATGAATTTGCATACATAAAGATGGCTAATTTTGCTGAAACTTGATGTTATGCAGATAAAGAGAGAGATCAAAATACTTCAGAACCTATGTGGTGGACCAAATATTGTTAAGCTGTATGATATTGTTAGAGATGAGCACTCCAAAACACCTAGCTTGGTATTTGAGTTTGTCAACAGTGTGGACTTTAAAGTATTGTATCCAACATTGACTGATTACGATATCCGGTACTATATTTATGAGCTTCTGAAGGTAATGTATCGGTATTTACCATAAATGACTTTTACCGTACATACAAATGTTTATCGTGGAATCCAGAGCTGATGTTATTGCATTTCAGGCATTGGATTTCTGTCACTCTCAAGGAATAATGCATAGGGATGTTAAGCCTCATAATGTCATGATAGATCATCAGCTGCGTAAACTTCGTCTGATAGATTGGGGCCTTGCTGAGTTTTACCATCCCGGAAAAGAGTATAATGTTCGCGTGGCCTCGAGGTAATATCCGATACCACAGCTTAATTCCACCTGTCTTGGCAAGCCTAAGAGGGTCATTCGTAGATGCCAATGATTGAAACTTTTAGCTGTGCAATCAAAGCTTCTTGTAGTTGTTAAATGCATTAGACTAAAAACCTGTGAATTAATTGCCAGATACTTCAAGGGTCCCGAGCTTTTAGTTGATCTACAGGATTATGACTATTCTTTAGACATGTGGAGTCTTGGTTGCATGTTTGCTGGCATGGTGAGAACTAATAATCCCCTCACTCTTCTCTCTAGCTTCAATGCTGAAGCTATTGCAAGCATTTGAATTTCCGAATGGTAGTCGTTAATACTTTGCTGTTGCTTATTCACTTGTCAAATATTGATGCTGCAGATATTCCGTAAGGAACCGTTCTTTTATGGCCATGATAATCATGATCAACTTGTCAAAATTGCCAAGGTATATTGCTAGTCTATGACTTATTGGCATAAAATTACATTGTAAACTTAAATCCATGTATATGATTTCTGATTGAAACGTGTGCATAGGTGTTGGGAACCAATGAGTTAGATCATTACCTAAACAAATATCAGCTAGATCTTGACCCTCAACTGGAAGCACTTGTTGGAAGGTTTTATTCCATCCCTGAATCTCTCTGTCTTTAAAAGTCAAAATTGTTGCTGTTCTCAACTCTGGCTCAGTTAATTTTATACCAATGAGTTAAAACCTGAAGTCACTCTTATTTGTAGACATGTCCCCAAACCATGGTCCAAGTTTATCAACGCGGACAACCAACATTTGGTCTCACCTGAGGTACTACTCTTTTTCGAAAAACATAGTTTTGCTTCGTTCTGGGTGTATTGACTCATTGTATACATCTTTAGGCAATTGATTTTCTCGATAAGCTTCTTCAGTATGATCATCAAGACAGATTAACCGCAAGAGAAGCCATGGTAAAAATCCTCTTCATGTGCACACATCTTTTGATTTTGTTTTACCCGATGATCTTCATGTGCACACATCTTTTGATTTTGTTTTACCCGATGATCAAGTCAAACTTATAATCTCTGGTTTCTCTATTGATCTATAGGATCATCCATACTTCGCTCAAGTTAAAGCCGCAGAGAGCAGCAGACTACGAACTCAGTAAAACCGAAGCTTGATTGATGATGCTTACTACTATTTTTCAACCAAAAACTTTGTAATGATTTTGTTGTATCAAAATTGTGGTAATCTTTACTTTCATAGAAACATAATCAACAGCGAAAAGAAGCCAACTTATATTAAAAAAAAAGGTTCCACACAAAGCTTCATTATATAATCATAGCAAGAGACTTATTGTTGAAACAAGTAGAGAGAAATAGAAACCATAAAATTTGTCGAGACTTTGATACAAACATAGGAAAGATGAGGATCCATACGTTATACATTGGAATCCTTTATAGTTGAGATAATAGCTTTCATCACTTCTTGAGGTGAGGGAAACAAGCGACAACATCGGCTTTCGGATGCTTCGCCTCCGCGTGCTCCCTGCATTTCACTTCCGATGTCGTGCAGATGAATGTTTGCATACAAACCTTGCACTATATAAACACACACATCAACAAATAACAAGTTAATATAACACAAAGCTTCAGGATCAACAAGAAATAACAAGTTCATTAACACAAAGCTTCAGGATCAACAAGAAATTGTGCATCAACATGAGACAATTAAACTTACGTTTCATGACTACATAAACAATTCCAAAGGACTAATAATAATTGGATTCTTATTAAGAAAAGCTGATTCTAGTAACCAATAATTGTAATATTTCGATGATTTCGAAGACGATGATATAAAGTAATAAGTGATCACCTGAATCGACATAGCTTTCTTGTTAGCTTCCAATTGGCTACCTATAAGAGAGATCAAATACAAAAATCATTAAGAAACACGATTTTACGGCTAAAATCTCCATCTTTGAAATTGACTAAAAACCCCTAAAATTGAATCTGGTTGTTACCTTTTCCTGCAGCCTTAGCCTTCTCCAAGTTTTTGGCACGAGCCATGGCTGATTTCTGTGCGTTTCCTCCACCCATCTTTCTGATCGATTAGAAGAAGAACTCAAACCCTAATTTTTCAGAAGAGGAAGAAGAGAAAAATACGAAATGGAATTTTTATGCCGACTCTAATGTGAAAAGATTTATATGAGAAAGAAAAAAACGATGCCACTTGATTCTTTTTCTGTAATGTCCACTTACATTTAATTCGCCTACTCACCAATCACCTAAAGTTATTTTGGATTCTAGATAATTCAACATAATGGGCCTTCGGACTTATTATCCATTTAAGGCCCGTTAAAACAAGAACCTTTAACGTTTAAACGACTGAGGTTTTTTTTTTTTTTTTGGTCTGAATAAATCAGTTGACCAACACACAAATATGTTTTCAATCTAAACCAAGAAAAAGATTCTTTTTTGCTAATTGATAACCTGTACAGTTTATCTTATTCAAAGGAATTGAGACACTCACTCATTCATGCAAAATGATAGGATTAATATTATTCAGGGAGTGAGTGGTTTATATTGTTAACTTCTAAAAAAACTAAAACAAAACAGAATTTACAATTAAAAAATTAAAAATAAAGGAAAATTATTTTTTTGTTGTTTTAGGACAGACTCTAGTAAATGTCAATTTTATTAGGTCTCTATAAGCTATAACCTACACGATTTATCTTCTTCAAAAAAAATGAGTCACTCACTCACACAAAATATGACCGCTTTTTATTGATTGCACGAGCTAACTACTACCTTGTCTATTGAGTATAAGAGAGCAAATGATGGTATAGCAATGAACATCGAGATGATACTAAGAAAGATTGTCCGAAGAATCTCGATAGTAGTTCGAGCTATCAAACTTTAGAGGTTTAACTCACACTAACGCTCGTTTAGTAGACAACTCGTCAGTCAATTGATTTCACCCGGCGAATGAGTGGTTTCTATTGTTAACTTCTAGAAGAATTCATTTTGATTTTTTCTAGATGATTCCGTAATTTTGACATCTAACATATGATTTCATCATATTCTTTTCGGCCAAAACATGATTCAGAAATTTTAACATAAATTCAAATTGGGCAAAAAATCAAAATTTGGAAATGATTATTTTGTAATTTCTGTTTTAAATTATTATTGTGTTTTGATGCATATGCTATAAATTTTATCTCAAAATTATGGCTTCTTGAAATCTGGATTTGAGAATCTTGCATATTTCATGTTAAACCTTGAAAAATATGCAACATCATGAATCCTCATTATCCATTAGTTCTCATAAAATCTTATCTATTTTACTGAAATTTCCTAAGTATTTGAAAGAAAAACCTACAAAATCATAATTTTCATCAACATCATGATAATTTGGATTTCGCACCAAATTCGAATTATCTTGAAAATTGAACTCCATAATCTTCTAGTATTTCCATTGGTCTCACAAAATCGTTGTGGCCAAGATAATGTTTTAGGATCGAAGAGTAATTAAAAGAGCGATAAATATTTTCTTAAAAAGATCTAAGAGAGATTCAAATATCTAAAAAATCAATTTTTCATATTTGATATACATCTTTGGCGATTAGTTGCGTTGTGGTGAATTCAAACATCTAGAAACAACCAACGTTAAATCTTTGCTATGAACTTGAATTTTTTTGTTGCACACACATATAAGAAAGAAAAAAAAAAGACTAAAAAACATGTTCAAAAAAATGTGAAAGGCGATGTCAATGGTCAAGAAATATTATACAAAAACAAATTGTAACAAAATTTTGTGTAGCTTACTTCAACTTAAGACTATTTTTTGGGTGGGATAGTTATTGGGCCTTTTGGCCTGATAATAATATTGGGCTTCATTTCTTTTTGTGCACCACTTACATCAGTCAAGATCTCAAATTCTCTCCGACGTAATTGAGTTTTTTTGTTTGTTCTTTTACTTCTTTCTCCGGCTGATTTACCGGTGAATTTTGGATCGATGGGTGTCGTTATTGAGACCTTTATTTGGGAACCAAGCTCAAGCTTCTTCATCTTCTTCTTCGTTTCCACATTTTTATCGATATCTCTGTTTCCTTACTTGGCCAAAAACAGAACTTTTGGTAGCTTTGATCATTCTATTTCCTCTTCTTTCGCTCGGTTCCAGAGATGGTTTCTAGCTATCTACACTCTCTCTTCAGGTACATCATTAGATTTCTTCAGTTGGGTCTACAGATTTTTATCTGTATCTATGGTGCTTTCAATTTCTGGTTTCGAAAGCTTTCAACTTTTGCCTTTTCTCGTCTATCAAAATGGATCCTTTGCTACAATTTGAATTCTTTGATTGGAATGTGGCAGTGATGGAAGGTTTATTGTCAGTGTATGGAGAATTGGAGTTAACAACTTATGGCTTAAGTAAAGAATCAATGGTGTTTTATCTCTGTGTTGGTTATTCGACCGCTCTTGTTCTTGGTCCTGTACTTGGTGTGGTTTCTGATCTCATGTAAGTAGCTTTTAGTAAAATGTTGATCAAAGTGTTTTCATTTTGTGCTAGTAATGATAAATACCGAAACTTTTGTAGAGGTCAGAAGAAAATTTGTCTACTCTATTGTGTCTTGCACCTTATTGTTGGTGTGTGGAAGAGGATTACAATGAGTCCTAGTGCTTGGTTTGCAAATGTTTTTCTCTCCCTTGCTGGTCTTGTATATTCATTTGGGTTTGAGACTTGGCTTGTTGTGGAACATGAAAAGGTATATGGATTGGTCATTGCATTTGAGTTTTTATTATTAGATAATCAATGTTCTGATTTTGTAATGATGTTCTGTGTCTTGTATCTTTGTAGCAAAGTCAGAGGAATGACTCGTTAAATGAGACATTCTGGTTGATGACTTTTCTTGAGTCTGCATCTTTAATTGGAGGTCAAGTTCTTGCAAATTGGCTTGTGGGTGAAAATGTTCAGGATGGGATTGCATTATCTGCTACGGCGTCTCTGCTCTTGTCTGTTGTGACTATTATTTGTATTGTCCAGACTGCAAAAGAGCCGTTGAAGACCCTTCCGTTTAGGGATTATTCCACAGCTTTCTATGCGTATGTTCTTGGTGGTAAGATTTTGTCTTCATCTATTCAGTTAAAATTCCTGAAAGAGTATACGCTAATCTTAGCTTGTTAATGTGATCAGACAAAAGAATATGGTTTCTGGGAACTTCACAAGCCTGTCTTCAGTTTTCCACTGCAGTCTTTTGGATTCTGTGGGCACCAACAATAGTGGTATGATTAAGCTTCCTAATATAATATTTGCAGTTGCTTGAACCAAATTTTATATTTCAGAAATCAAATTAGCAATGATGGTTACTGTCATTTGATGTTTAGGACCTCCAGTGATTCCCTAATTGGCCTTTAGATGATAAAATTATTGGTATTTATTTCTCGACAATGGAATGATTAAAATGAGTTATGTTTGTTTAGGCTGATGGGCGTGAAGTGAATCTGGGATTGATATATCCATGTTTCTTGGGTTCAAGAATGCTTGGGAGTACTGTATTCCCATGGCTAATGAGTGGACAATCATTGCTCCGGCTTGAAGATTGCTTAGTCTACATATACGCACTACTTGGGATAGTGTTTTCTATAGTAGCCTATGATTATCAGGTAACTTATTTGCTTGTTTCACAAAAGTGTACCAGTGAAAAACTTATTTGCTTCATATGGAAGGCCTCACGCATAAAAGACCATATCCTGCAGGAAATCCGAATCTTAGTAGTACTTTTCTGCTTATTTCATGGCTTTGCTGGACTGGCACTTCCTTTGCTTGCAAGATTAAGAACAATGTAATGCTCTTATATATTTTTCCTTATTATTCATCAGAGACATTCTTTGTTAGTAGAAGAACCTTTCTTCTCTGTTGTAACGGACTGTTATCTTTATTTATAGGTATGTACCAAATGAATTGCGTGGAGGGATGATAAGCCTCTCTCAAGTTCCAGCCAATGCAGCTATTTTGTTTTTCTTAATCCAGGTTTGTGCTATCAAAAACACAATTGTTAACCTATTTTGCTTCTGTTTCTGTTACCTTACCGATCTTAATATTGCAGAGAGGCTACTCTAACAAGATCGAGAACTCAACAATGATGGCTCTTGGTGCCATTTCTTTATTCACTGCATCTGGTTGTATATATATGTTGAGACGATGGGGAAAGTCACCACACCATGATTGGCACAAATTATGATCCTGAGTAACTCGTGGTCTCTGGTTATGATACTTATGCGGAAGCAGGACAAGGCAAAACGAAGATAAATCTACTGGAAACTCAAGTTGGTCTATGATCTTGTGTTAATGGTCTCGCTTCGATTTTGTAGCAGCATGAAGTGAGGAAACACAAAACCTTGGAAGTTCAAAGATGCAATGAAAGCAGTATAAGAGGTTTGATTATTAGTTTAAGAGGATTCTATTATTTTAAATGATTGTTTGATTCATGTCTTATTAAGATCATCTCCTTTGGACCTTTTAGGCATTATTGTTTTACTAGTAAATATGAATGAAATTTTTACAAGTTACAAGTCAAATCTGAATTATCTTCAATCATATGTTTGGTCTCTTATCCATTTGGTGGCAACCCATTTCTCACCCTTGATAACAGGACAGCTTCCATGTAGAGATGTCTGCAACAACAAACCCAAAATTCTGAGAAAGATCAAACATTTTATGTCTTAAATGAGGTTTTTGATTGTCAGGAACACTAACTTGATCGATCGTTCCATTTGGAAACAAATTGTAGAAGAAAATGGCGTCTCCTTGTCGCGGCTTTACTTTCAGACCAACACACTTCTCATAATCATATCTTCCATTCATATTTCTCCCATTCTGCTTCCACAAAACCATTCTGTTTTACAACTCAAAATCCCAACCATGTTAAATCGAAAGAAAGAAACAATGATTACCTCGAATGGGAACATCGTCTCTCCACCTTCTTCGACACTCGATAAGAACAATAGGAAAGTCACGACCTGCATTCATATGTTGAGCCATGAGTGGAGGATCAACAGATGGTAGTTTTGAATCAACTTTAATAAAATCCGAAGCAAGAAAACGAAGTTAGGTTGCTTACTTACCCTTTGGCTTATTAGGGGACCATACTCTGCTGAATGGAAAGCATCATAATGTGAATCATACTTCTGGCCAAGCTGATACCTCAAGATGTTGAATGACTGGAGAATAAACACAAGAAGGTCTTATTAATATATTCATAAGTAGGTCTTATTGATCATATATGCATTGGTTTTGTATTGCTTACTTCGTAATAATCTTTGGGGAATCTTGTGGCTAAAGCTATTTTCTCTTCGATGGCAGCTAAAACCCCGGATTCGTCTTCATCGGTGTGCTGATGAAGACTCCGGTACTGCATTTGAAAATGTTTAGTTTCTTGTAATGGTCATTGATCTACTAAGGCTATCCATTTTCAAGAATTGAGTCTTATGTAAGTTTTCTTTAACCTTGTTCTAACGTTTTGAGTGGTTTCTGCGGTTTCACCTTTCCTTAAAGCAAGCGTAGAAGGCTTAAGCTTAGGCTTTGCCATATCGATAACGGCTTCACATTGTTGTTTCGTTGCGAAATTCGGCAAGTAAAAAACTCGAGGATTCCAGCTTAAACCCTGATCATTCCACATCAAAACATGTACCAATCCTTGTGAATCTGATGAATCTAAAGTTATGAGAGTTCTCTTTATATTGTTGTAGATTTGAGAAGTAACTGACATGAAAAGGAATGTTAGAGACAGAAGAACCATGATCCAAAGAATCAGTTTCATCGTTAACAGATCTTCTTGTTGTCGGAATCTCACTGAAACTAATTCCCTGTAGAAAACAGAGGAAACAGAGTTCTTAAAGGTCTTCAACGGAACTCGATGATCGAAGATTTTAAGAGAGAAAGAGATAAAGAACCTGAGAGAAAAGATTGAAGAAACAGAAACCGAAGATGGCCAAGAAGAAGCAACACGCAATGAAAACGTACGGAAACACTAACTTCTTCTCTTTGCCATATGATCTCATCTTGACGAAGATTTTCTTCCTTCGTGTGGAGACTTAGAATCAGCGGGAATTTGAATTCTGAAACAGAGAAAAAGAGAGAGAGAGTTAAAAAGAGAGTTACCAAAGTAGAAGATGTGTTTGACAGAATCTAACCAAAACTTTGTGTTTTTTTTCTTTTTTCTTTTACAAAGCAAGTCATTTCCAGACTTATTAGATACGTTTAAATTGTGTGCTATGAACAGAAGACAAAAAGAAAGGTATAATTAATACTAAAAGACTAGGATTTAACCCGTGGTATACCACAGGGCAAATATTTTATTTATATATATAATAATCTTAAATTTTACGATTTTAAATTTAGTATTAAAATTATATAATTTTATATTAATATTGTAAAAAAAAAATTAGTGATGATAGAATAATAAATAAAGATTTAACCCGTGTTATATCAATGCAAACCCGTCGCACTATATAACTCGTCTCATAATATTTTAATATCTTTTTATAAGGATAAATATTAATAATATTTTATAAAGTTAAAATATATCAATAATAATATACCATTAATGCTAATAGATCTCTTTAAAAAAGAATATTAGTGTGTAGTACATTTTAGATTTGGAAAGATTTAAATGATTGTTGTGATATATTTATTTTAATTCTAAATTTTAGTAACAAAATTGATTTATATTTAGATTTGAGAAGAAATTTGTTAAAATATTAAATGCTAATGGCATTGGATGGTAAATAAATCTCAACTTGAGGATTTATTTCATAAAAGTGCTGCAAAAATGTATATGTAGATTTTTTAATACCTTATGTTGAACTCTTGAATTAACCAAAACTGGTTAATATATTGGGATAACATTGCATTGAAATTCTTGTACTAATAAATATTGGGACACATTGAATTAATAATTTAGTATGTTCTTTCTTTTTTAACCTTCTTTTTTTTTCCTAACAAACATACAGTAGTACATTTTAAATTGATTACATTTAAAAAATATTAATGCAGTGATTCACTTACTGTAGGTGCCAATAAAAATTTAAAAGAACAGTTACAATCTCTCCCTTTTGCGTTACCAAACCAGATCTTTTCCAGGTTTTAGGTCATCACAAACGGCCAACACAACATTTTGATCAAATACTCAACTATAAAAAAAAGACGAAGCATTACAAATCCGAATGACCAGAAACCTTAATTTAACAAACATTCAAATTGTGTGACCTCATACCACGTTGACTGTCCTTTAGCTTACGGGCTCTATCGAGAAGTCGTATTAGTCTAGTGATAAAAGAGTGATGAAGTTCACTTGAGGCCTTGAGGGGTGGTGTTTGACTGTTGAAGCTCACTTGAGGGACTTGAGCTGTGCTGTTTGGCTGCTGAAGAGTTCACTTCCTCTGCTCTCATAGATCTTAACTTTTCTAACACAACCCAAATCACAGTAAACATTATCTTGGTACTTGAATACCGAAATGTCCGTACAACGTACATGACATACAGAGCAAAACGGTCGAGTGTTACCATCGTTAAGAGCAATTTCAATCTCTCCTTCTTTTCCGACAAAATGTTGGGGTTTAATGTACATGTCATTTCCCAATAAACATTTCAGATGGAGAGTGACTCTACAAGAGTCACATGTATAGAACCACTCGCTCGCATCTAGTTTTGATTCACAAATCTCACACCAGTATTGACCACTTGTTGTTCCTTTTTCTCCATAGCAAAGTGTGAGTGGATGGCTATCGTGCTTGTAGTGTGCTACACTTGGCAAAGTAGCACATTCAACTCCCAGAAAGGAGTCGCAGATCAAACACTCTAAGTACTTTCTTGAACACGCATTACTACAACCCATGCATGCTCCTTTGGTCAAATTGATGTAGATGGGGTGATTTGGATGGCTCTCATGGACTGATGTATCAGGAAGGAAAGCACACTTGACATCTACCTGAAAGTCACAAAATTCTACGTTGCAACTGTACACGAAACCCGTACTATGTCGGCGACAAGCACTGCAAGCAAACATGCCTTCAACAGAATAACCATCAACGTAAAGCTGAAGAGAGGGGTCACTTTTGTTAAGGATAAGTGGATGCTTGTGTAGCGGATGATGTTGTATGCGAGGAAGACATGCACATGCTTCGTGAAGAACAAAGTCGCAGTCCAAACAAGTGTAAAAAGTATCATAAATCGATATTGGAAAGCAGCACGCCTTACAAAACTTTTTTTCACCGCGATGGCTACCCTTCCCTTGGAGTTTTAGATGACATGAATGAGTGAAATGATGTATCGTCTCCTCATCAATTCTTACGAATGGTTCGATAACTTCTTCTGGTTCTTCAGGCACATCTTCGAGATCTTTGCCGTCCCACACGTTTTTATTCGTTGCACATTTGGAATGTGCACCATAACAACATCCCTTAATGCAAGAATAATGTCCGTAGCTAATGTCGATGGTTTTACGACAAACTCCACAAGAAAAATCACCGGAAATAAGAGAGGAAATGAGAGACAGGCGGTGTTGGTGGCGGGTGATCTTAATGACACGAGGTAGATTAATACAAGCTCTATGAACCATGTAGTTACAAGGAAGACAAGCGTAAACTGGATCATGAGCGTCATTGAGAGACAACCCACAAACATCACAAGGTAAAGGGATTCGTCTAGGAAAAAGAGTGAGAATGTGGCTGTGGCTTTTTAGGTGAGTGATAGTGAGAGGTGGTGGCTTTATCGTACAAGTGAAATTGAGGCTGAAGTTGCAAACAGAACAATGATAGTATATATCTTCAAAACGTTTCTGACAACATTTGCATTTTCCATAATATATATCTGATAGATCGTTATCGTCATCATCATCATCATCGTCATCATCATCAAGATCAACATCATCATCATCATCATCTTCAACATCAAAAAAAGGACTAAAAAAACGAGCACGACGACGAAGAAGACGACGACGACCACCAAACTCATCATCACTGTCAAAAGAACCTTCTGAATCAGAGGACGACGATTCTCCCCATTCTTGAGGTATCTTAGAGGTGTCAAAATTAGGATCTAAGGAGATGAGGGTGAGTGGGTGAGAAAGGTGAAGAGGGTGTTTCATCTGCTGTGGTAAGACGTGACAACCTCTATGGAATTCCAAATTGCAAAGAGGACAAAAGTAATAGTACCTTTTTCCCTCCAAGTGTTTGCCTTTGCATCCGAAGCATTCAGAGAGTTGAGACTGACTTAGTAAACGGCGGCGTTGGAGCTTGTGCGGTTCAACTGGATCGGAGAAAGGGCAAAGGTGTTTAGTTGGTGGCCGTTGCTGCTGCGTGTTGCCGCCATTGCCAAACCTTTGCCTTACAGATCGAATGTTATGTCTAGATCGCAGCTTGTCCAAGCGGCGGCGGAACCTGTTTAAGGGAAGCTTCTTCCGCAGTGAAGCCATATGGGTTTGTGTTTGTTTACAATTGGATAAAGAAGCAGCCAATTTTATCATTTTGTACAATCCATTTTAGACTTGAGGCTCTCACGTTGAGACTCATTTTGATTCAACTATTCGATGCTTCCAGTTCCAGCTGTAGTTTTGTTTTTTTAACGCGCTTTAGTTTACGAAGGGCCGAGGGCCAATAATTTGGCTATATTTTCGATTATACAAAGACAACCACTCCTTATTCTTCTATTTAATTGATAATATTTAGCTGTAAATATCATACTAATATTATTTGAATAATGACTATTCAATATAAGGTAATAAATGACTAGATCATGATCGTTCTCTTGAATGAGTTAGTGAATAAGACGTTTGGTGAGAAGTGTTGACATACAAAATGAAGATAATTTTGTTCGTGTTTTTTCATGATGCATTGTCATTCATCTACCATTCATCGAATTTATTTTATCACATATATATGAATCAGAAAAAGAAAATAAATTTTTTCAGGTAGATGGAATGTCCAATATAAATTTATTGAATATTAGTATTATATATTGTAATAGTGAAATTTTGTATAATATTTCTGTGATCATATAACTTTATATAATTATTATATTTTTAGAAATAAATGATAAAATTATAAAGATAGGCTTTCTTGCACAAAACGTCAAAAACAATCGTATAAAACTTAAAAACTTTTAATGTTTTTTTGTTTTTTTTTTTTTAAATTGCAGATGCTTCTAGGACCCTAGTTTAGATAACGTAAATCTTAACATAAAAGTCACGTATATCGAGAAGCTTACTAATTGCCACCGGTATACCGCACGTGTCAGAAATATACGAGCTATACGTGAGCTATATAAGCAGCAAGTGTAAACCTCTCACGGGCAAGCATTTAGCAAAACGCATAACAAGATGGAGGATCAGAAAAAGCCACCAACGACCGAGCAAGAAGTGAAAGAAGTTAAAAACGACGACCTCGAGTCTATCAAGACCCCATACTTGGACTATGATAACTTGGAAGATTACAAGATGAAAGGTTACGGAGCACAAGGCCACCAAGAGCCTAAACTCGGTATGGGAGGTGGAGCCACCGATGCTCCCACTCCTTCAGGCGGTCTTGGACGCGGTGGAGGCGCTGCATCGACGGATCTTTCTTCTACCGATGCGATTAACCGTCAGGGCGTTCCGTGAAAAACTTTATTATAGGATCGTCAACAAACACAAAGGGTAGCTTCGCTTGTCTAATAACTGATCAAGTTTCGGTTCTTTAACGTGTTTCAAAAAACAAAAAAAAAAACACTTGTAATGCAAGTTTTTTTTTTTTCGTGTAGAGTTTAATGCTAAATAATTCTCAAGTTTGAAATGATATCATACCAAATAAATAGGAACAGTTTTAGGACCTGTTTCGTACTTCAATTTTCTCATTTCATATCCATTCATATAGTTTTTTTTTTTTTATAGTTAAAGAGATACGAACCTAATCACCATCTTCAACTCTATTCGTAGTTGTAGATTAAGGAGCTCTTCCAAGAGATTCATTCTATAACTTCTTTTACATCTTGGAGTACTATGTAACAACCCTTTTTACACTTCCAAAGAGTCCACACTACTTCTATTTTTAATTTATTTTTTCGTCAAACACTAAGGTTTTCCGTTAGAGATTTAGAGTCATTTATAAACCACGGAAAAGCAGAATACTATGTCAACAATAATTTAAGATTTTTTCTCAAATATTTACATGGAAAAGCAGAATACTATGTCAACAATAATTAAGTTTTTTTCTCTAGCTTCTATATCTGAACCTCCAAGGCATGTTACACTCCTCCTAATTATGTAGAATTGGTTGCTGCTAGTTCAACCATATATCTTCCACAATTAATTATAAATGCCGCTCCTCTGATTTTCTCACCAATTAAAGAAGAATCACTAAATTAACATGTTCTAGTCTCAAAAAAAAAAAACATGTAATAGTCTCAAGGATGTTCTAAATGAAAAGGCTCAATAAAACCAAATAATGAATCATCACAAAAGCTATGTCAACGAAGACAAAATGCAAGTGTGGATATTTTTCAGAAACTGCGTAAAACACCGTGAAAATCATCTTCTTCTTTTTTTTTTTTTTGGTCAAACTCTCTACAGAGTTTATCAAGTGATTTTTACCGGTACCTGTTTTTCCTTGTTTGGTTCAACTCAATTATTCGCCTTAAACCCACTTTAAGAAAAGCCCACTGAAAAGCCTACTTTAAAATTCAACCAAAAGGCCCATAAGTACTACAGCCGACATCAGCAGACAACAAGCCACGTCGATCTCGAGGAACCGCGTAATTAACGTGTCGGAATCACACGAGCCACCGTGTACTAGATAGCTCCATAAAAGCAGACACATCTCATGAAGCAGAACCTAAAACCTTTAATAGCAAACGAAAAATAAAAAAGAAGAAACTAACAAAACAAAAAAAAAAATGGAGGCCGGGAAAACACCACCGACGACGACAACAACGACGGAGAAGAAAACGGAGCAAGTGAAAGACAACGACTTGCCGACCGATAGCCCTTACATGGCGACGGGTACTTTGGAAGATTACAAATTGAAAGCTTATGGAGCCGAAGGTCACCAAGAGCCTACTCCTGGTCTTGGAGGTGGCTCCACCGATGCTCCTACTCCTTCTGGCGACGCACCCGCCGCCACTACCACCGATGCGAAAGCTCCGTGAAAAAAAAGAAAGACTATAATAATGAACGGGTTTTGTGGATCGTCGGAAAACAAACCCATAATTGTAGTATGTTCAATAACTGATCCAGCTTCGTTTCTTAACGTTTTTATGGTTTAATTAAAAATGTATTTGCGTCTAATGCTGAATGCTAAAGTTCGAGTTTCGTATCAAATGAAGTTGTAACGATTTAATAATTAATGTGAAGCTTATTTCTTTTTGATAATGACCAATGTTATCTAGTTTTATCTCCGTCGATCATATAACTTAATTTATTAATTTAGTATTTCATCAAAATTGAAATAAAAAAAATCGAATTGAAATTATTTAGTTCTTGGTCACAAAGCCAACTTTGGTATTCAATCCAAATATCCGATCTTGGGTTTTTGTTTGGAATTTTATGAATAGTACTATCCAAAATAAGAACATTATCTGTTGAATAATTGATGCGTTTTGGGTTTTTTACAATAATATTAGATCGATACTTTCTATTAGAAACAAAATCATTATCTATTCCCGATCATACTAGAGCGTCTTAATTAATTAATATTCTAAAGAGCCGGTGATCATCATGATGTGTGATGATGCCAAGCGAAGTCGGTGGCTTTGTGACTTTATGGTACGAACGAATATTTTGTTGAAGGGGATATTTTATTTGCCCACGTACACGTGGTTGGTGATAGCCAGATCTTGGACTTAATCTCAATATGATATGTGTGTGCCTCACAAATTATATGTAGTCAACCGATAAAGTATATATATAAATTAATCAGAAACATATATTTATTAGTTAAATTAATTAAAAATTTATAGATTTTTTTATAAAATAAAATAAGTTTAGATTAGTGTATATGGTTGCTACGTGCTACTGATTGATTCAGTTCTCTGATTACAAAACATTGTGTGTATAGCAAAAATTAATTCAGTTTGAAATTAAATGGCCATCTTTAGATGTTATGTTTGTATACTTTGGTTTGGGTCGATTAAATCAGCTTTTTACGAGGCATGTGGCTCATCTGTTATTGGACCAGGATTTTTTCCATTGGGCGTGGTCTCGCAAATACCCATCGACAACGATTTTTTCCATAACCCTTTGAAACATAACATGGATAAAGCTGGCACAGTGAACCATAAAAGTATCATGTTGAGTTGGTTCGGTTCGGACCAATCGGTTATTAATTGCATGTAACCAAAAAAAAGCATGAACAAATAAACTTAACACTGTTTTGTAAAAAGTCATATGTATGTACAATGCTTGTAAAATGATTTGTTCTTCTCAGGACCACAAAAATAAAAATAATGGCATCATCGACACGCCGCTGCTCTCGGTGGTAATTTCCATTTGTCATTGTCTCCACAATGGCATATCCACTTCCAAAAATTAAACGGTTACAAAAATGGATTTATACTAAGACTAAAGTAACTTGTATATGCAATGTATAGTATGTAGTGTAACTGTGTAAGTAGTATCATATGGTTATATATACATTATGTGGTTTGATATCCGATCCGATCGATTCATACTTTTGTTTTAATTATGGAAAAATGCATGCAAAGTATTACTTGTCCACCATTGTGATTATAGAGTTGAACAAAGTAAGACTAATATTTCCCAAACAAAAACATAAGCAATCTCGTTAGAAAAACAAATCTCAAAATAAGAATATCACTGAAAAGAAATTTTTGTTTTCGTATGCGTGTCCATAGCGGTGACGGTGATGGTGGCTGAGATGGGACCATCACCGGAATATGCCAACTCTCCAGCTGTTTATCCGTCTAGCAAACAAAAACAAAAAATGCCGTAGAAAACCAAAATTAGGAAACAACCAAAGATATTGGGCCCAATGCCAGACTGGGCCTAGCTCAAATATTACAACAACCACACATAATTTTTATACTCTGCTCCAACGGCTACTAATCACCGTAGGTCCCTTCAACGGTCCAGATCTCTCAAATATTTTCTCCTATATACAACATGCAAAGATACATACACTCGAGCATTCTTCACTCAACACTCACTTTTTCTCTAATTCCTTAATTCTCTCAACTAATTACAAATTATGACTCGCAATATTCTCTTGACGGTTACATTGATCTGCATTGTTTTCATCACCGTCGGTGGCCAATCTCCGGCCACCGCACCGATCCATTCTCCTTCTACATCTCCTCATAAGCCTAAACCCACATCTCCCGCCATTTCTCCAGCTGCTCCAACGCCGGAATCCACGGAGGCTCCGGCGAAGACTCCGGTAGAAGCACCTGTAGAGGCTCCTCCTTCTCCTACACCTGCTTCTACACCTCAGATCTCTCCGCCCGCTCCTTCACCGGAGGCTGATACTCCTTCAGCTCCGGAGATTGCACCTTCAGCTGATGTTCCGGCTCCAGCTCTGACAAAACATAAGAAGAAGACAAAGAAGCATAAGACCGCTCCGGCTCCTGGACCAGCTTCGGAGCTTTTAAGCCCGCCTGCTCCGCCCGGAGAAGCTCCTGGTCCTGGACCAAGCGATGCTTTCTCTCCTGCCGCTGACGATCAGGTAAATAATATATGATTTAACCTAAACAATATGGTAAATTAATTTAGGTAATATGTAAAAATATCACTTAAGTAAAAACAAATGTAAATTAGTCCCATCTTTTGACTATAGTTTAGGTTATTCGTTATAATTTAAAAATGTCTGAAATCACAATTTTTTTGTTAGATTTGATTCTTTCTAGTTTCTAGAACTTAAAATTTCGAATTATTTTACTGCAGAGCGGAGCACAAAGAATAAGTGTTGTGATACAAATGGTGGGAGCTGCGGCAATCGCATGGTCTCTACTTGTTCTAGCCTTCTAATAAATTTTTGTTCTTCTTTTTTTTTTTTTTTTTTTTCAATTCTTAATTTTATTTATTTTATATCTTTTTTGATCCTCTCCCATTTGTCTCATGTATTACAGCTCACATTTTGTATTCAGCATTTTGATATATTATTTGTCTTTTATGTATACAAATAATAATTTTAATACATGCTATTTTCTGCAAAATTACTGTTCTCAATTTTGCTAATTATCACATCAATGGTAAAATATTTTCACTCATTTCATATTCACAGCTACACTGTCTTATGAAATCAGAAAGAAAAAAAAAAAAATTCTATTCCAAATCAAAGTTTATTATGAGAATCAATAGAAAATTAAAGAATACAGAGAACCAACAAAAAATCTTGAGTACGAAAAAATTATTTGCAGAAGAGACCTCTTTTGTACAAAATCACTACTTTGGTCACAAGACAAAACATAAAAATAGGCACTGAGAGACCAGAATCTGTGCATCATCAACATCATCATCATCATCATCATCCATCATCAGCCACGCCCAGCGTTTCCATGCCGTTGGTTTCTGAAGTAACTGAGCAACGCCTGTGCCTGACAAGTTACAAGATTTTCTCCAAATAAAGAACTCTTCAAAACAATCAAAGTCATGAGTGTGGCTACTTAAATTAAGAGGAACATGATATATTAGTTATAAAGTTTGTACCTTTTCTCTAGCTCTAGGAGTACCAGACTGTGAGAGAGCGACGAGTGGAGGAACGGCGCCTTCTTGAAGAACCATGTTGCAGAACCGACCACTGTTGGTTGAAAGTTGAAGAAGAGCTGCTGCTGCGTTTTCTTTCCCTCTAGCTGAACCCAACTCAACGACTTCAACAAGAAGAGGGATTCCGCCTTCTTGACCAATCGCGTTTCTTCCTTCCGGAATTGTAGCTAGATTTGCCAAAACAGCAACTGCTTTATCCACCATCCCAGCTGCTGGGTCCATCAGATCAATAAGATATCTCACAGCACCTGATTGCACGATCATCGCCTTGTTTTCTTGATGTATCGATAGATTAAACAAGGCAGTAGCAGCGTCTTTCTTACCCCGAGGGGTACCGTTACCGAGAAGATCTACAAGAGGCCCGATTGCACCCGACTGACCAATCTTAATCTTGTTTTCTTCTATTACAGAGAGGCTGAAGAGAGTAGCAGCTGAATTCTCCTTGGCTTCAGAGCTCCCATTTTCAAGCACGTGAATGAGCGGCTCAATTGCACCAGCATCAGCAATTGCTTTTTTGTTGTTGTCATTGATAGATAAGTTGAGAAGTGCGGTAACAGCGTTTTCCTGTGTAGCTGAGTCAGTTGAGTAAAGTAGTTCCACCAATAAGACGATTGCTCCAGAGTTCCCAATGACTATCCGATTATCCATGTTGTGCTTGGCTAGCAACCTTAGTTCTGCGGTTGCTTGTCTCTGAGTATCCAATGAGCTGCTTTTCAACTCCTCCACCAACTTCTTAACTTGAGTTTCGACCTCAGAAAGATCACGTCTTGTCTCATTCGAAGGCGCTGAAACAATCCTTGAACCGAGTCTCTCTGATGGACGTCGCCAAAATTGACCACGGGTACGTCTATCCATGAATTTTGGGGAAAAATCAGACAAATCTCGGCGAGTAGCTGCTGAAGTGGTTGCAGCAAGAGGCCCTGATCTAATTTCTCCTGAAGCATCACTGCTGTAAGGTGTAGCATGAGCTGATTCTTCTGAATTCTCATTCGCATCTGCCCTTGGAAACTCCTCATTGGAAACAGTGCTAGTAGCAGAAGGGGACCTATGATGGTGGTTCTCAGATGTTTGTCCATTTTCTACTGAGCCTCGTGTAGTTGAAGATACAGATGACCTACCAGGTGCATCTGTCCTCAGTTCTCGAGAATCGTTTGATCTATCTTCAAAATCATTTAGTGATCCCCTCCTGGCGTCCAAACCGTAACCATTTCCAGATATACCCGGTGAAGAAGCACCCAAGGCAGAAGCAGGACGTGAAGGAGAAGCACCTTCTCTTTCAGTTGCTCGGCTTGAGAACGAGGGCTTACCGGTTTCACTTGAAGAAGCATCCCAATCATGTGACTTGTTGCTAACTTTACGAGCAGAAACATCAGCACCCGTGCTAGGAATGGAGTCTGTACATGATAAAAGAGGAGAAAGCTCATTTAAACTTGTTGATTTATTGGGATCAGGCAGCTTGACATCGTTTGTCTCACACCAGTTAGCGATTAAGGCCTTCACGGTGTAATTGGGTATTAGAGTAGTGTGAGTCAGGGTCTGTCGAGTCTTGGGACACACTTTTAAACCCAAATCAATCCATCTCTTGATAAACGCCTTTTCATATGTTTGTCCTGATGACACAATCACTGGATCAGTCATTACTTCAAGTGACAGAGGGCAAAAGAAGTCGGCAAGAATGGCGACACTAGAAGTCTGAGTCTGTTTGATCAGAAGAAGACGTTCATGCATGCGGTTTACAATAACAATCAGTTGGTCAAGGAACTCGACTTCTGCATTATTCTCAGACTGCTCAGCCATCTCTTTCTGCCTCTCTAGAGCAACAGCTTCAATCAGAATCTCCTGGTTTGATCTAAGACCAGTGTTCTCTCCAATTTTCACCAAGATCTCAGGGCTAGGTCCAACACCATCTCTCTGATCCCTCAAAGCACCGTCAATGACAGAAGATATTTCTTCATAACTAAGATGCTTAATCTTCTCTAGACATTGCTGCAATTACGAATATTTGTAAATTAACCATTCGTATCTCCTGCAATTTGATTCAATCGCTAATGTGGACAACACAACAAAACATAAAGCAGTCAGCATCACTACGATCAACCCCTTCCACAAAATTCAGTAACTGATCCAATTTAATTTCCAACCTAAAGCTAATGTTCTGAACAGACCACATATCTATAGCATATAAATTGATACAAATTTCCTCTAAATGTAAAGAGAAGGTACCTCAAGAGAAGCTGGGCTTAGCTCATCAGGTAGATGGTTCTTAGAAGACATGAGAAACTGAAAAGTATCCACAATGGTGTCCCGCATCTTTGGTAGCAAAGATTCAATTTGAAGAACCTAGACGTAGATATTAAGAGGCTATCATCAACGAAATGATTTATCAGTAACCAAAACTCAAGCAAGAGTGCAGAATAACACAATGGTCACTAATTTGATCTTAAAACCGTCACGGATTCAAGCTAAAGGCAAAAGAAAACTTCCGAACAATCATAAAGCAAACTAATCTATGCATATGTTAAAACTCTATATAGCTAAGATACAACCTGAGACGAGAAGAGAAGTTTAGGGACTTACGAAATAGACTTTACTAGAGAAAGCTTGCCAACTCCTGAAAAGATCAATGGATTGATCAACATCCTGAGTCAATTCTTCAAATGCTTTACCAAGTTTCTCATCAAAAACAAAATCAGAGGTAACAACAACATCTGCTATAGGCTTCAACACTCTCAATAACTCTTCAACTCTCTTATAGTACTTCTCAAACGGGTCTAAATCAATATGTTTAGAAGATGACAGATTTAGAAACGACGAGATACTTCTGAGAAGAACTTCCATTTCCACCCTGAAAAAGCAACAAAATTTGAAACTTCAGATCAAAAGGGTTCACGAATTAACTTGCTACGAATCGAACAATCACCAAAAGGTACGAACTTTATGGAATCCAAAACTTTTCTCTTGAAGAAAATTCAAATTCAAATGTAACCCATGAGGAGAAAAATCCTGAAATCTTACGAAATTGATCAAATGGGTGTCTCGGAAATGTAATGAGCAAGAGCTTTGACGAAGAGAGGTTAGAGAATTGGAACAGAGAAAAAAGGGGTAAAATTGAAAACCCTAAGTGAGATAGATAGATAGATCGAAACTATACGAGAGAAAGAGAGAAGAAAGAAACAAACATGCACGTGAAGAAGAAGGGAAATCAATCTTTCTCGGTCTTGCAGATTATAGTTGAGAGCACGTAAAACGCAAATCTTCTTCTTCTTCTCCGTGTATTATTATTTCTGATTAGCCAAAGAAGAAGGAAAAAAAAAAGATTCGACGAGTTGTTTGGGTCTGCAATTGGTCAGATCGAAATTTGCTGGCGTTTTAAGCCGTTCTAAGCCGTTTCGGACATTGTTTTGTCAGCTTGGTCTCCTCCACTTTGTGTTTTGTCTTTTTTTTTTTTTTCCTTCAGGAAACTTACAAAAATCAATCTTTTGATAGAAACTTTTAAAATATACAAATCAACCCTTAGATTACAAAAAAATACATATATTTTAACTAATTGTCTAAATGTTATCTAATAACATAAATTATGTATATTGAACAATTGCATACTAACGACACTCTAGTAACAAATCAATATATATATGTGTGTTTTGTCTACGTTATTTGATTATTGACTTCTTCTATATTGTTAGATCATAGAAATATAACAAGGTGAGTATATAAATATAATCATATATGAGGTGTGATTGTTCTTTTTTTATTATTATAGAATGTTTGATTGTTCTACCCACACTTTTTAACTATAAATTGTCTCTCAAATCATATGAAACTTTTTACTAAAATCTTACGATAAAATCCCAGTTTTCCAATAACATGAGATTTGAAAATTTTATAAATTATCAACTGAATAACCACAGATTTGGAATGTTTTGATAAATACTAGATTTCAATGAGACTGGATTTTAAAACATTTCAGAAAATGATGACCAGTCCAGTAAGGTGAGATTGTTTTTATGGAATAAATCATCCCAAATTACTAATCCAGTATGTCCCTTAAATGTAAAAGTTGAACGTTGAATGAGCTTTTTTCCAGAACAGCACCAAATATTATTGAAACAAAATATTCCTTTAATAAGATGCCAAAACAGGAAGAAAATTAAAGCATGAGCAAAACACTTTGTATAAATAAGCATCTTTTATCTTTATATATATATCACCCCTAAAACTAAAGAACAAATAAATCTTAAAAAAAAGTTCACAATGAATTGTTTTTCTTATTTTTTCCTTGTTATTATATTATGTGCAGGATTGAATAATGCGAAATTCAACGAAAAAAACTCCGTAATTTTTAAGAGTTCTCTTGGTCCGAAAAAACTTCTCAGGATTCATTGTACATCAGAACACGACGACACCGACTACGTTTACCTGAGACATGGACAAACTTACGCATTCAGTTTTCATGATAGTGTCTTGAAAACTATATTTGATTGTGAGTTAAAGCAAGGAAGTAGTTATTATAATTACAACTTTTATGCAAGATTTAGGGCATATAAAGGTGGAGGTCTGATAGTTCACTACGGTAAAAAGAACTTTTGGGATGCTAGAGAAGATGGTATTTACTTCACACATGGTAAAGAAACACCTAAATTAGAGTATAAATGGATCCCCGGGGATCCCTCTATGAGAGTGGAGAGCCCCCTATGAGAGCAAATAATGTATTAATCATCTAGGTTTAACTACAATTTTATATCTTATGTTCTTGAATAAATCTATTGAATAAAATTTTATAATCGATTAAGATAGTTCATGTTGTTGGCTATACATCTCTAAATTTGAGATGTGTTATCATATATTGTGTTATACATCGTGAAGCTGTTTTTTTTTCTTTTAAATATATTATAGTTTCGAATTTAAAAAAAAAACATTAATAGCATAGGCTATAATCTAGTTATTAAGTTTTTTTTTTGTTTTTGGGACAAAACTAGTTATTATTATTAAGTTAAATCCATTACAACAAACATCATTAGCAAATGATGAAAGATCTTATTAATTATTATCTCCAGGACCTATCTACTGATACATAGAAGAGCCTTCTTCAACAAAACTAGAGCTGCTTTATAACAACAACACATATAATACAAAAGAGAAAGCTAGAACTCATGATCCTAAGGATTACAAGACATAGCTACTACACTATTTTGTTTGGCCCACTCTCAATGACTAGACTCCGCTTTAAATCGCCAAGGAGTGAAAGTGATCATGCCACGAGCAATGAGATAGATGATGAATGCACCATACGAAGCTGTGAACACAGTCACAAAAACCGGTATAGACTATGCCATGACCTCATTGGAGAAGAACTCCAACAATAGATAACCGTTGATCATTATTACGAGCGCAGCAACAAGCCACGCGATTGTTTGCACAACTAGGTGAATCGAGCTTAATTATAAAGCGATCTTTAACGAATGTAGTAAAAGAGTTTGAAAGAAATCGACAAACCTTGTACAAAGGAACGATCATGAAGCTACCATGATTTGTTCCTTGGAGACCAAACACAATAATGGAATCAGTGCAAATGGGATTTGAATGGACTAAGCACGTTAAGCCACTCGTTTAAGACATCGAGTGTAGCTTCCAATGAATCAAACACTAGAGTAACATTAACAGTTGGAATGATAACTCAATTTCGTGTGATCAAAGTAGTAGTTTTAAGTTTAAATAGGGCGTTTTTTATTTTAAGAAACAAAAAAAAAAAAAAACTTTAAACAAAAGTAGTATGACCACTCACAGCAACATTTAGTAATCCAACAAACGGAAAAAAAGACATCGTTTAGCTCTTTTAATCCGAGCTAATCCTTCAGAGCCCCCAAGTTATAAAAAGACAACATTTTCTCGGCAAACTATAAAAATAAAAGATAGTACCACAGCTCACTTAAGACAATTAACTCTCAGATTCAAGCAAAAAGTTTATTTGATAAATGATTCAAACTGTCGTACGTACAATCTCAACATGAACTTTACCGTTGAATTGCATAGCTCTTTACATGTGTCCTTCCGATTAAGTTGAAACGAACCTTCTTATATCTCTTTTGGAAACTGTGAAATCAGACTCAGACCTTGTTTGTTTTTCATCCAAATGATTCATCCAAATGCAGATGAAAAATGATGTTTGTTTTTTATAATTTAACAAGTATTTGGATGGATCATCTGGATGATACATCTGAATGAGTTTCTAAATTTAGACAAATTTATGAAATTCATTTAGATGAATTTGATTGAAGCATTTGGATGAAGATGGTTTATTCAAAAATAACAAAAGACAGATATACCCTTATTTATAATCATAAATTAAATCATGTTATTTTCTATAGATTTCTTAATTAATATTTTTAAAATTACATATTGAAACAAGAAAAACCGCAAAATCATATTTTCCCGCCAAAACCACAAAATCATTTTTTTGCCAAAAACGTAAAATCATGTTTCCCGCCAAAACCGCAAAATAATGTTTTTCCCACCAAAACCGCAAAATCATGGATTTTCCGCCAAAACCGCAAAATAATGTTTTCCCGCCAAAACCGCAAAATCATGGTTTTCCCGCCAAAACCGCAAAATCATGTTTTTCCCACCAAAACCGCAAAATCATGTTTTTCCCGTCAAAATCGTAAAATCATGTTTTCCCGCCAAAACCATAAATCATGTTTTCGCAAATCCGTAAAATCATGTTTTCTCGCCAAAACCCCAAACTCATGTTTTCCCGCCAACATCGCAAAATCGTATTTTATCGCCAAAACCGTAAAATCGTGTATTCTCAGCAAAATCATAAAATCATATTTTCCCGCCAATATGTTTAGTATTGATAATGGGTAATGATGTTGAATAATTGTTATTTGTCAAAATGAAAGCATGAACATTTTTATCTAAACGAGAATGTGGATGAACTACAAAATGATCAAACAAATAAAGATCCATTTAAATGCATCATGTAGATTAAATTGCAAATAATGAAACAAACATCATTCAAATGTATGATTTAAATGAATCATGTAAGTCGATCATCTGAATGGAAATGATGAAACAAACAGGGCCTCATTGACATTGAAAACCTTCTTGTAGCATCAGAATCATCAGCTGATTTAGGTATCTCTTGTTTCGCGTGACCTTGTTATTTAGAAGGGGCTCTATTAAGCAGTTTGGACGAATCAGATTTTTCAAGATTACGTCTTTAACCCTTCCTTTTCTTATACTATCATTGTCACCCGAGCTTGATGAGTCACAAATCTTGTATGATTGCCTTGCCACAATAATCCTTATAATGTAAAACATCATTAAAAAGCCATCAGGTCTTTACAATAAATCTTATCGTCCACAAAAACAATAATTTGCCAATTAATGGAAGAAATTCTAACTGAAGAATCAACTGTACAACCTGTCAATTAAGAAACATAATTTAAGAAACATATCTCTTTTTTTGTCTGAATTAGAATTCAAGTCAATTTAAGAAACATATCTCTTTTTCAGTTTTTTTGTCTCAATTAGAATTCAAGTCAATTTAAGAAACATACACCTCGTAAAAGTTGAACGTTGAATGAGTTTTCCCAAAATAGCACCAAAATATCATCTTTTATCTTCTTCTTCTTTTTTTTTCTAAACATCTTTTATCTTATATATATATAGCCCCTAAAACAAAAGAACAAGTAAATCTAAGAAACAATGAATTGTTTTTCGTTTTCTTTTATTATTATTGTGTTATGTGCAGGATCGAGTAATGCGAAGTTCAGAGAAAAAAATTCTGTAGTTTTTAAAAATTCTCTTGGTGTGAAAAACGTTCTCAAGATTCATTGTACATCAAAAGACGACGACCTAGGCTACCACTATTTGAGACCTGGAGTACAAATCTACGAATTTCGTTTTCATGATAGTGTTTTGAAAACTAAATTTGATTGTGAGTTATGGCAGGGACGTGGTCCTACTTACAAGTTTTATGCAAATTTTAGGGCATATAAAAGTGGCGGTCTGATAGCTCACTACGGTAAAAAGAATATTTGGGAAGCTAGAGAAGATGGTATTTACTTCACACATGGTAAAGAAATTCCTAAATTAGAGTATAAATGGAGCCCCATAGGAAAGCCTCCTAGCCCTTAAGAGAGCATAAATTGTGTTAATCATGTATGTCTTAACTATAATAATATATCTTATGTTCTTCAATGAATCTATTGAATGAAAATTTATAATCGCATAATTTTTTTGTTACTGTTGGTGGATTTAGAATACTTTCTTTTGAATCTGAATATGATGTAAATGTTTTAAAATTTATTATTATCATGAAATATAAATTACACTTATTTGGAGCTCGTTCATATAAAATGCAGAATAAACATGATTTTAATTTTACATATTCTAGATAGGTAGAATACCAAAAAATTAGTAAATGAGTTTATGGGTTGACTCAACTTATTTGATGGGTCAACCCATAAACTCATTTAATTTGATGGATTAATTGATTAATAACTAGATTAAAACTGGCGATATACGGAGAAATAATTTTTATAAAGTTATTTTGTTTTAATATAAATATGATTGAAAGAAATTTAAAAGGCTCTTAGATTTGATATTTTGCGTTTGCTTAGATTTTATTAACTTTTACTCTTTTGTCAATGTATTAAGTTTTACATTAATAAACACATTTTATATATTTACTTTTACAAAATAAATTGTTGATATAAACTCACAATGGTTTGTTAATAAACATTCCCACATAATATAGTTCAAATACATATAAACAAGTTTTTTCAAATGAAAGGCCATAAAGGCCATGATTGTCTGAAAATTCGATTGATGTAAAGATTTTTAGGATATGTACCATCTCCATTTCTAAGGTTTTAAAGAGTTATAAACATTATAATTCATATATTTAAAATTAAGAAAACGTTTATAATATTATAAATATTTGAACATATAAACGGTTATACTGTAAGATAAGTTTGTATCAAAATACATTTTTCCAAAATCCCCTAAGTAATATTTGTTCTTCCATATATGTAATCAGACATATATATATATATACATAAAACATGCCAATATCTATGGATTTATCTCTTGGCTAATTCACCTCACTTATCTTAGTAGATTTTGTGTGTTTTGTTTGGTCCATAATTTTCATTCAAATTAAGTCTCAGACTCAGTCAAAAGAGGAGCAAATACAATCCAAATAAAGGGAAAATATAAGGTAACAAGGCAAGAAATGCCTAACAATATTTCAAAAGAAGATAAACTAGGGATAAATGCAAGATACAACACAAAGGAAGCTAAGCGAGATTGAAACAAGTCGATCCCAATGACTTCATGAGAGACTGCATCCAGTGCAATCCGCAAACTATTGGGCTTCCCAAGCCCATTTCAACTCCCATTTACTATGATATTGTTTTCTTTGGGTCTACATGCTCAAACCTGCAAGGATTTGTTATTGGGATCCTTCCCAAAAGATCTCTTACTAGTTGGAGTTGGACTTGGCTTATATATTAGAAACTTATTTTCTAAACTTCAGATGTGGGACGTTGGTTTGTACCCAACAATCTCCCCTTCAAACCAAGGACCACGAACATGGGCGTCCCCTTCAGAGAAACCTTGGGACCATGACTCGACACCTTCTTATTTGTGAGGTTCTCTTGAGGTATCCTTCTTATCGTGTTACATGGTAGGCTTCTCCCACACCGATTATACAGTCCAAGCCCTAGGTCCATTTTTTTCAACCCACGTTCAACACCATTTATTAGGCTTTCCAAGCCCATTCCAACTCCCCTTTAGTATAATATTGTCCTTTTTGAATCTACATGCTCAAATCCGCAAGGATTTGTTATTGATCTCCTTCCCAAAATGTCTCTTACTAGTTGAAGTTGAACTTGCTTATATATGGGAAACTATTTTCTAAACTTCAAATGTGGGACGTTGGTTTGTACCCAAAACAAACCACTCCAAACAAGAGGGAAGACAAAGAGGCAATGAATGCCAAGATGAGCAAGACTGCACTTCCCAAAATACATTAACAAAAACATAGATGCCAATGTAATAGATCGGGACAAAGCCCTTAATAATATACCATATTAGAACAAGTAGATTTTGTGTTTATCTATGGAAATTTTGGTTCCATCATTTTACCTTGTGTATCGAATTTGCCCTGACTATATCCACAATATGTACTTTAAAGTATTTGAGAATCCTTGAAACTGTGAAACTCTGATCGGACGATTAAATGTACACTTTTGGGAATGTTCCCCAAAGTTTCTTTTGATCTGTGTCAACATTGGTTTAGATGTGAACATATTCTTATTAATTCTCGTCTCTGGGACCTAACTACTGATACATAGAAGAGCCTTCTTCAACAAAACCAGAGCTGCTTTATAACAACAACACATATAATACAAGAGAGAAAGCTAAGAACTCATGATCCTAAGGATTACAAGACATAGCTACTACGCTTACACTGTCTTGTTTGGTCCAGTCTCAATGACTAGACTCCGCTTTGAACGGCCAAGGAGTGAAAGTGATGCCACGAGCAATGAGGTAGAGGATGAATGCACCATAAGAAGCTGTGAACAGTGTCACAAAACCGGTATAGACTATGCCACTAACCTCATTGGAGAAGAACTCCAACAAAAGATAACCGTTGATCATTATCACGAGCGCAGCAACAAGCCACGCGATTGTCTGCACAACAAGGTGAGATCGAGCTTAATAAAGCGATCTTTAAAGAATGTTAGTAAAAGAGTTTGAACGAAATTGACAAACCTTGTACAAAGGACCAATCTTGAAGCTACCCATGATTTGTTCCTTGGAGACCAAACAAAGTAAGGGAATGAGTGCAAAGGGGATTTGAATGGACTGAAGCACGTTAAGCCACTCGTTTAAGACATCGAGTGTAGCTTCCGATGAATCAAACACTAGCGCAACGATAATAGTTGGAATGATAGCGCAGCTTCGTGTGATCAAAGCTCTCAACCATTTCTTCATTTTGAAATTAAGAAACCCGCCCATTATGAACTGTCCCGCATATGTACCGGTAATAGTGCTGCTTTGGCCAGCAGCTAATAGCCCGATCGCCCAAATGTATAGTATCGGGAACACACCGCCTCCATATTTCTCCTGAAGATACTGTCCCGCGTTAACCAAACCGATGCTATTGGCGAGGTCAGTATTATAAAACCCTTTGGCGAAAACAGTTGTGACAAACAGATTGATCAAAAAGGAGATGAAAAGAGCAATTGTGGATTCTATTGTGTAGTAGTTTAGCGCTTCTTGGACTCGGTATTTCTGTCGTTTATCGACTTCTCTAGATTGAACAAGAGCTGAGTGAAGAAACACATTGTGTGGCATTATAATGCAACCCACAACTCCAACTGCTTTCTGTATCGTTCTTGAACTCAGTTTCGGTACCAAAATCCCTGCAACAAGAGAAATCTAACTTCTTCAGAACTTAAAAAGTTAAAAGACTGTTCCATTAAGAAAATGATAAAGAGAAGAAAGAAAGCCTAACCAATGAGAAGCTCAGAGCCACTTGGCTTAGCTTGACCAAACATCCAAGCGAATGAGACTCCCATTGTAGCGATAAGAACTGCAAACACAGCCTCGAGCTTCCTTATTCCGTAGTTCTCAAGAAACAAGAAGACGAAACTGTGACCAAAACACATACATATGAATCAATGAGATACATAACACCAAAAACTCACACCGAAAGATGAAATTCCACGAGACATTAACACAGCTAATCAATTAACACATAATAATTTGAGCAATCCATAGAATAGATTAGCTAAATTACAATTAGAACCATAAACACTCACTAGAGTTTCCTGATTCCAACAAAAAGACCAAAACTTTGAGCAAAACACACATATGAATCAATGACCAAATGAGCACATAGTGACAAAAATTCATGTGTAAAGATGAAATTAACACAGCTAATGGTTAACTAACACCAAATTCAAACAATCCATAGATTAGATTAGCTAAACTGCTATTAGAACCATAAACCAAAAAGACAAAACTGGGACCAAACACAGACAAATGAAACAATAACACAAGAAGACACATGTCTAAAAATTGAGAATTTACCAATCAAGAGCAGTAATAACAACACCAGCCCAAAGAGGCAAAATCCCATTACTCAAAATCTTGATAGCAATAGCACTACCAATAACTTCTTGAATATCAGATCCAATCAAAGCCAATTCAGCCATAACCCACAAAACCATTCTTGCCCAAGTAGGATACTCATCACGACAAAGCTCAGCTAAGTGACGACCTGTCGCAACACCAAGCCTAGCCGACAAAAGCTGAACCAAAAGACCCATTGCTGTTGCCCACATGAGAAGCCATAACAAAGAGTACCCAGCAACCGCACCGGCTTGAAGATCTCCTTCGAGATTCCCTGGATCTAAAAACGCAATGCTCATTAAAAACCCAGGTCCGGTGAATAACCATAGCTTCTTCCATGAGAACGGTGGTGCGCCGCCGCATCCGACGCCGTGTTCTAGATCGTCCTCCTCTTCGTTTCTTACGATATGTACCTTCTCTGTTTCATCGTACGCTGTTTCTTCTTCTTCTTCCTCGTTGATTAGAAGTGGCTCGTTGTTCTCGAGTTGTGGCATTTTTTTTGGATTCTCTGTTTCAGTTTCGGGTTTTGTTGTTTTCGAGGTTTTAGTTTAACACGTTATTCTTACTTGCTTTTGCTTTTTATAGGGAAGTTCTGTTTCTCTTAGTACAAGATAAAGTATAAACACAAACTTTCAAAAGAATCTTAATCACTTTATATTTTTCTAATAATTTAGGGGGAAATAAGATAGGGTTTTATTTGGTGGAGGTAATTCGGATAATCACTCATAAACAAATAAATAAAATTTTGATGTGTAAATGGAATTTGGAAAAGTAAATTCAAATTTCTCTTTTCTAGTTTAGTTTTGTTTGTTTTTCTGGGACAGATTTTACATTTAATTCGCTTATTTACTTACGGACACATTTTTTCACTATCTTTTTTTTTTTAAATAGAGAATTTTTGTAGAATTTCTTTGGACTAATAATTAGGTTTATAATTTTATCGAGCGTTCATCAACATGTAGATTATATAGGAAGCTTCACACTTCACAGTGTTCATGCATCACGTATACCTTCGTTTGTGGCCTCGTGTGTTAAAAATAAAAATGTCTATCGTAGTCCATAGATATGTATAGTGTAAATAGAATCCTTTTCAAAATATTAAATAGATTCGATAAATTTATCATTTTTAGTATAATTAGATCATTTTTTGTGATAAAGTAACATGCGAAAATATTTGTTTTTAAACTTTGTTTTGCTTCAAACATGAATAAACTATATATAAACTGTTTGTTGAATTTATTAATATATTGTAACTAATGTTAAGATTTTTAATATAATTATTTATATTTCTGTCTTCTTAAAATATTTCTATACTATTTAGGAGTATTGTTTCCTCGAACAGTATATATCAAAATCAAAAAGCATGTATAGGGAATAAAAAAGCAAATAAAGAAATAAACAGGTGGTGTGTATCATGCGAAATAAATGGTCCACTTAGGTTGATGACCTGGCGAGATCGAAAGAACCATGGGGATGATGCCATGTCATGCAATAGTGGGAACCAAGCCTGATATTAAACATGGTTGGCTCGTGGATACACGTCTCTCACCTCCGATATTCTCTTCTTTTTTTTTTCTTGGTAAATTTGCAAAAGATATCCATCCTTTCACCAATTTTTTGTAAATTATTCTTTACACATAATTATAAAAAACAATCTTTTAGTGCAACTTCTATTGTCAACAACTATGTTAAAGTTACAAAGTTTAGAAATGGATGGCACATAGATTACAAATATAATGTTATATGGATATAGTATACCTTTTGTGCTAAATTATCTATTTAATTGTTCAAAGTACCTGAATTATAAGAGAAACAAAAAACAAGTACATATTTAATGTTTTCATTAAATGATAATAAAAGATATCTTATTAAAATATGTATATACTAGATTTTCACCCGCGGTATACCGCGGAGACAATTTATACTTTAAAATTAGTATATATAAAAGTTTACAATTTGTAACTATCTATGTAACTATCTATAAAATATTTTTATTTTCTAGTTAAGAATTGTTATTAAGTAACGTCCTGCCAAACCCGTTCCGCCAACCCGTCCCGTTTTATTTTATTAATGTTGATCTTATTTATCATATGTTTATGAATCATTTATTTTTAAAATTATCTAGTAATTAAATGCTATCAAATATCTCTACGGTTTGATGATTATAATTGAATTGTAATAGTCATGCAGAAAAACAATATCAATAATGATAATTTTGTAGTAATTAAATGATATTAAATATTTTGAAAGTTTTATTTTAGTAACCAATCGTGTAGTTAATGTAGAGAGATTTTAGGGAAATTGTTAAATATCAAATATTTAATTCGAAATTTTTTTTTCTAATTATCAAAAACAAATATTAAAATCCAGTGGCAACCATTGTAAATAAGTTTCAACTACAAGATTTATTTCACAAAATGGCTGCAAAAATGTATATATAGATATGTATAGTTAATGTTTGCATGCTCATCAAAATGCATTGTGAAAAGAGGTGAACATGCCCGTGTAGTTTGTTATCTTTACCAATTCATCAGAATTCTAAACAACGCAAACTTTTATATAGGTTCACTATATTAAACAACAAGTAGAAATCAAAGATAAAAATTAAAAAGTCAAGGATAGATAATCTTTACTTGATTTCCATAAAAAAGTATGCATTTCTATGTACCAAACAGTATTTTTTTCTTTTGAATATAATTTTGCATTAAATTCAAAAAAACAAATTCTAAAAGATTATTACGTGTTTATCATCTCATTTTAAAGAAGTCTGCTCATTTTATTTGTTGATGTTTCCGGGTTATTTTTTTTTGGAAAATGATAACAACATAATTTTTTCTCTCGAAATATTTAGTTGACATAGTTGTTCGTATTTTTTTCTCTATTTTTACGGACCATTTTGAGTATTTTTTTTTTTGAATAAATACATGTATATGTAATGGGCTTTATTTAGAATGAATGGCAGACGACCAAAAGAAAAACAGATGGCACAACTTTCAAAGAGCAATCTACATTTCCCAGGCTGCGCGAAGATATTATCCTATCTTATGTTTCACTTTTCAGCGCAGAAGAAATATGAATCTCTAAAAACGTAAAACTCCATTTACTAAAAAACAAGAACACTTTTGGAAGTATGAAAAAACATATACGCTTGCTTGAAGAAGCAAATAAATTTGATATTTATCCGTGAAGATGTATGTACGATGTATATGGAGTATAATGGACATAGGAAACATCACATTGTCGAATCATCCGTGAAGATGTATATACATCAATTCAGACTCAGTTTAACTTTAAAATAATTTGACAAAAAACATAACATGATATGTGTAACCATGTATGTAGAATTAGATTATATAGAAACTTCGTCTGAGGTTCGCTTTGTGTTTCAAAAATCGGAATCAAAAGCTATGAAAAAGCATGTATCCACGCACGAACCAAAACATGTTTAATATGGCCCCTCTGAAAAACACTTTTTAATTTTGAAAAAACAATAACAGGCTTTTAAAATATTGTGGCCTAAACATATTAGAATTGACAAAATATTTGGCCCCCAGAAACACTTAAAAATATAGTGGCCCTAAACCCATAGCCCGTGGTAAATTTACTGTTGATATTATGGATGATTGGTAATTGGGGATTTTAACTCGCTTGTCATATACAAGTACTTTTAAAAAAAACTACTTTAGAAATATCTCATTAATTTCAATTACACAGAGTCTCTGATCCAGCTACTTTACCAGTAGGTCTCTCAAAATCTATCAGGAAAGGAAGCAGCAAGCAAGACCATCAATCTCAACATTCAGGATCTGCCTCTTGATATTATCCAAATCAGAGACTTGTCACATATGATCGAGTCATGATTCTGATAGGCACTTGTTTTTTGTTTTCCTTTTTTTGTTGATTAAAATTAAAATGAATTCGATGTGTTTAAAGCTTTGTCCTAAAAACATTCATGAGCTCTATTACGAGACATTCAACCTCTCGAAGACATTATTCATGAGATGTTTTTTCTACTCTATGCCTAATGGAAATTCTATAATTATCAGTTGCTGAAAAAAATGCAGACTATGCAAATTCGCTAAGATTAACGTATCTTTTATATCCACGTAACATATATTGAACAGAGAGATAATCAAGATCGATTGTACATGGAATAATAGTAGAGCTTGTTATGAACAATTAATTGTCTAAACCGTAACAAACCAGAACTTTACAAGTAAACCACAACAAACCGAAATTCATAATCTCATATAGCAATTGACCGGCTCGGACGTTAAATTAGGCCATATTTCTTTTTCTTAACCGACTATAATCGAAAATATATAGCTAGCTAGGGTTTCTCTAGGTCTTAATACATAAGTTTTCAACAAATCTATTTCTTCGTTCGATCGCAAAATCATGAATTCATCATCTCCCATATCGATTGATCTCATCGCTGAGATATTGTCGAGAGTGCCTTCAAAGTCAGTCGCCAGGTTTCGTTGTGTGTCGAAGCCATGGGCATCAATGATACGTCGTCCATATTTCACGGAGTTGTTCTTGACCAGGTCATCGCCTAAGCCGTGCATCTTATTCGCCACGGTAGCAGACGGTGTGTGGAGCTTCTTCTCGTTGCCTCAGTATCCATATGAAAAGTCCTCGTCGGCTTCTGTAGCAGCATCAGCCAAATTTCATGTGAAGTTCCCTCCAAACAATATGCGCATCGGTCATAATAGTGATCGACGATATTTTTCATATGGTTACACCTCTGGTTTGATCTATTTATATGGTGATTCGTCCGACGATAGATCTGTGATATGTAACCCCTACACAGGAGAGTATGCAATCTTACCTTATTTGCAACGTTACAGAAAGACGTATAGCTTTTTGGTGTTTGAACCGATTGAGAAGCAATTCAAGATATTGTTCATGGCTTATCTATCTGGTGATCGTGATCATAAAATCCTTACAGTAGGAACTGGAAATATGAAGTGGAGAACCATAAGATGTTCCTTGAGATATGAAATTGTGAGTGAAGGGGTATCCATTAATGGGGTATTGTATTACTTAGGCGAAACGTCCGCTTGGGATAATAAAGATTATGATTTAAAGTATGATTATGCGATAGTTTGCTTTGATATTAGGTCTGAAAAATTCATTTTTTTTGAGATAGAAAGGTTTTGTAGATTGATAAACTATAAGGGTAAATTAGCGGTAATTTATTTCGAGGATGATGTCAACTATCAATCGTGTCTTTATCGTAAGAAGAATTATGTAGAACCTGATGCCATTAATAAGTTGAATGTGTGGGTTCTAGAGGATGTAGAGAAACAGGAATGGTAGAAATATGCCTACACTTGGACCGATGATATATTCTTTCGTCGTCGTGAGGTTTCCGTTGCTCCAACGACTGCTGCTTGGGGTGACATAGTCTTTTCGATGTGTGAGTATACTCCTGGACAACCATTTTATGTTTTCTACTTCAATCCCGAAAAGAGCACTCTCCAACGTGTTGAAATCCAAGGTTTTGGTGAAGGCGTTTGTAGCGTTTACACCTTTGTAGACGACGTAGAAGATCTTAATGTTAAGGATTTAAAAATACTCAAGCCATCCAATGCTCCATTTGAGAAGACAGAAGATTCAGAATATGAAGAAGAATATGAAGAAGAAGATGGAGACGATGGTTGGTCTTAGGTGAAAGCAATGTGCATGTCTTTATTTCTGCGTTTAATTCTTTTGGTCAACATTAGATATCTATTCGTTTATGCTCTTTTCGTTTTGAATATTTTAATAAAGTAAGTTTTATTTCAAATCAAGTGTTCGTCATTAACATCGACGCTTAGTACATTTGCTTCGTTTCCAATTGGTGAGGATTCGTTTATCTTCGGTTTGAATCAAAGATCGTGTACAACTTTGTTTCCTGTTTTTATGTTTTTCGGCTAAATAACTTAAATTGTTTATTAATTAGAAATCAGACAAAGGAGGGACAGAGTGGAAAAAACATTGATGGGGTAAACATCCGTACACCGAACTTATTGTACGACTCACAAATCCTAACACAAACCAAAATCTTCTCAACGACGACGTTCTGGTGACCAATGTGGCAAAGCTGGGCTGAAGTGTGTAGATACAACCCTTGAGTCAAGAAGCTCCATTATTGGCGTGAAACTCACACACCTCGGCACCTTGTACTGATTGATCGATGCGCCTCTGGAGATGGCATAGTCCATGAGCTCCTCGAACGTTCCATTCTTCACAACACGTATCTCGAGTGGTCCTATCGACTTATCCGCAACCCGACTTTGTCTATACACAGAGTTCAACGACTCCTCCATTTCCAAGCAGCACCGAGCCATGACTTCGTCATTTGGAGGATTGGTTTGATCCTTCACTAGAAGCTCCCAGTAAATGACATAATGGCCAGGTATAGTCTTCGTCTCTGCATAGCTCGTGTACTCGATAACACGAGTTCCTTGCTCTCCAAGTAAGAGCGATGCGTTCTCAACCGCGCTTTGGAGCTCAGCTTCATCGGTTTTATCCGACTCAATGCTAAGCAAAACGTTCTTCCTCCGCACAAACTTGAACTGTGGAGCGGAATTGTAGAATCCAGTCACCTGAAGAATATCACCAACTCTATAACGGTTAAGCCCAGCATAGGTTGTGATCACAAGCTCGTACTCTTTCCCGACCTCGACATCAGCTAGCTCCACAAGTTCGGATTTTTCGGTTGGGACTTCATGATGAGGGAGAAACTCGAAGTATGCCATGTTTGGCATAATGGTATAAGAAACCTCAGAAGGTTTACACATTGGTTTCAAGTTGATCCCAAAGTAACTCTCGGACGATGCATACATCGTGCAAGCCATCGGTAACCCGCCGCTATAGTACTCAAGCATCGGGATATACTGAGCCATGGCTCCAGTAACGATGACGTCAAGGTACTTAGTGTTAGGCCAAATCTTAGTAATAATACCTTCCCAACTATTGTCTTGACCACATACCGAAGTTATGAAATCAGCCAGTTCTTGGTCCGGTTTGGTCAAGATCTTGGACATGCTCTCTTTAATGGCCGGGTCAGAGATTCTTGAACTTAAGGTACCGGTGGAGATATCGTCGGCGAGTTCTTTCCAATTGGTTTGAAGGAATCCAATGGCACGGAGGAGACCAGAAGCGAAGACGGCGCCGAGACGGAGGACTTCGTGACGCATAAGGAGACCACAAAGCATCTGCGTGTACATGCTTTGGGATGAGTCTGGACAAAGGATGGCTTCGTTAGGGCTCGTGTACACGTTGTACGGATCGTTAGGACGTCTCTTGAATTGTTCGCTTTTGTAATAACTCGTGAGCACCGGACGTGCTGGTAATCCACCGGGAGTCTTCGATTCCGTCTTCACGAACAAAAAATATAGAGCCTTGCCTTTGTCTAATCCGGGCACGTAGCTGTAACAAGAAAAGAAAAAACTATTAGTTATTGTAAGATCATCTTTTTAATTATTTAGGTAATTAATCCAAGGCTAGCTATCAAAAAAGAAAAAAAAAATGTTACGTTATTGCGATAGTGAAATAACATTTTAAAGGATGTACGTAATTGACAAAAAAAATCTGACAAAATATGAACTAAAGCAAAACACATGTTAATTAGATCTTTTGAAATTAAGTAAATATATATGATTTGGTTTATATTTTAGTGTTAATTTTTTAAATTTCAAGAATTAGGGTTTAAGGTTTCTGATTTATGGTTTAAACCTCAGCATTTAGTCTTCACGTTTTAAATTTAGAATGTAGAGTCCAAAGTTCAGATTTAAAATATTTTTGCTAAAATTTTAATATAAATTAGATTAATTCATAATTTTTCCAATTTTAACGTATTAATCTTGGCACGTAGATATTACTACAAAATAGAAGTTAATTGCAAATTAAATAACTGTAACTTACAGATTCATCACAGGCATGAGAAGACTGTATAAAAGCTGACGTCGGTCCATGTCTTCATCAATGGTTGGCATCAACTTCCTTTCACCAGCTGATGTCCCAGAGCTGGATACAAAACAAGATTAATCCACAATTATAGATGATTAACTCTGTCTAAGAGTCTAAGATAACATAATATACATTTTGGGTTAAGTATATACCTTGTGAGGAACTCTGTGATGGGGTAAGAAGACAAGATCATTGACCGGTCACCATTGGCAATACGTTGAATCTCCGGTTTAAGATCATCGTAGATAACCACCGGAACTTTGGTCTTAAATGTTTTACGGTCAGTGAATCCCTTGAGACCAAACCGTTTCAGGTACTCAGTGTCCGAGTTACGACTAAGTATCTCTCTAATCACTTTCTTCTGAACGAAATCGACGTTACGTGTCATCTCCTCAATGAACCTTAGAGCCTTCACGTCCTTAGTGGACGGTGAGTGCATCATCGGAGATCGCAGAGCTGAATCAACGGTCATGATTAAAATGGTATTTGTAAGTGATAATATTAGACTTTGTGTTTGATGATGAGGAGATATTGAAACTCGACGAGTATGGGGTTGTATTTATAGTGGCAAGAAGGAGAAAACCAACGTCAGCCAAATTCCACGTCGACATAAAAGTGGGCTCGGTTTGTTATCGTTAGACCGAGACAGGGGACAAGAGGGACCGCGGTCACGTAATCTTTGGCTAGTTTTGGGCAGACATGTGGGACTGATATGTCTGCGCCACGTTGGCATGTTACTTTGATTGGGCAATTTATTGTCATGACCGTAGCAGCTAGGCGTCAGCCCGTACGTACCACGCGGTTCCCTTTTATTTGGCTTGTGACTCTGCCTGTCACCGATAGCGACGGTCAATACTCAATACTAAAAGCTTTTTTTCTTTTGATTCCTTTTTAATCAGTGGTAATGACATTTTCAATTTGACTTATCAGAATTAAGAAGACTTGGTTAGTTGAATTAGAGTATGTGTGTGAAGGGATCATGTTGTTGTTCCCGGAGCCTAAGTAATTCTTTCCATGCATTGACATTAGTTCATTGGATGTAATAACATAAAAATAAATTTTCAATTTAAATTTGTAATTATTAATAAAAGTATGTGTTTTTTTCTCTCATAATCCGGAATTCTGTATATAAAATAAAGACTAATCATGAAACATGTGAGAGGCCAAAATGTTCTAGTGATTTAAAACGTCCACAATGATCAATTATTATTGAAATTGCAATAGAAAAACTCGAACATGTTTGGAATATTCCACATCTGAAGTTGATATTAAACCTAGAAAACATTTAAAATATGTGTCGTTCATTTCTTTTTAGTTAATTTTGAGTAATAAATTCATGACTATAGCACAAATTTGATCCAAATAGAATTGTCCCAATAGAGTGTTGTAGTTTTAGAATGAGGTTATGTTCGAGATAAATAGGAAAAGTAATCTCAAAAGGGTATGTTAGGATTCTGAAATCACAAACTGATTTAATGGGACCTAAATATTAAAAATATATAGAAAAGACACACATATCAATCCACCATGATCTTCCAATCCCATAATAAATATTTCGACGACTACAAAAATAACCACAAGTTGGTTAAAACTATATATACTTATACAATTACAGCTTAATCTTTTTAAGAGCAAAGCTTCCATAAAATTTTAGATGCTCCATCACTCCGGGTCATGCATATTTATCTTTCCGAAGGATCATGGGACGTTAGCCTAACAACCAAACCAAAGCAATAGTATACAATTAGCAACTTTGAGATTCTGCGTATATGTTTATAAAATCATTTTCGAAAACATTTTTATGCATTTCATAATTTAAATGTATGGAATAATTAAGATTCATATGTATGATTCACATTTTCTTTAGGCACCATGTATGATGTATGATTCACATATATATCGCATAATAATGCAGGGGGTAAGACGTTTGTCCTATGAATTGAAAGGTCGTGGTACGACTACTAGTGGGTACTCCTATTTATTGATAACTAAAACTAATTCTTGATTTGGAAGAACTAACTCTAAAGCAATTAAAGGCATGCATGGGACATTTCGTTTTGCTCGATCGTGCCTGTACCCACTCCAACTTGACAGTACTATTTAATTCTAGGGTTTTTGCTTTTTGTTTTTTTTCTTCTGAAAGAGCAAGAGGTTCAATTTTTAATGTATATTATGTATTAAAATTATATTTTATTTAAATTGGTAAATAGGAAAAACAATAAATATATTGAAAGAAATAGAAAATTATTAGGTTGCTTTAAAGTTTATGAAAATTTAAAATATTCAGCACATAGCAATTTAAAAATATTTGAGGACGATTATAGAAGGAATTAACGCGCAAAGTGATGAAGGCAGAAAAAAGGAAAATCCAAGCCAACTGATAATGTAGCTCTTATACATTTTTTTTGGCGATGTGTTAAAGAGATTGGTCTTACGATACCAGTAATAAATAATAAGATATAAAAATTAATACGGTGGTATCTTGGTAAGAAAAATCAATAATATACATCACATAGATGAAAATATGAAAAGCATATACATTTGTATCCTTTTGCTTTATATACAAAAAAATCAGAATTATGATATTAATATTATTCAAATATTATATTATTTGATATCTTGGAGGTATCCGAAGATAATATTCAGTCATGGCGATCAGTTGACATGTAAGCCTTAAAATAAAGACTAAATAAGATTACTGGTATACATAATACTAATAGAAAAAGAGAATATACGACCTAAAACAATAATTATTGAATATGTAATTGATAAAAAGACGGTATGCATATGAATATGACCTAATGAGAGAAAGAAAACAAATTGAGGAAGTGACTGGTCGCACGGGTCATGCCTTATCTTTGATTAGACATTTAGGGGAACACTTGGACCATTTCAACAATTTTCTAGTATGTCCATATCACTATTCTTTCTTCTTCTTTTTAATAATTAAATACCACTATTCCTTAGTATTGCATACGTTAATTGAAATAGTTATTTCCTCCCACTTGTCTGTTATTTTACTTGAATAGGTTAGAAATTCGTTACTAATTTTCTTGGTCTAAATAATACAGTATATTATCTTTGTCTAATTGAGCTCATTACTCGATGTTAAATGGTATTATGTAAAACTAAAACCAAATTATCTATAAAAGTTTTTTTGTTTTGTTGATTAGAAGAAACTATTTCAAAATTCAAAGACGAAGCTGCGTTCGGAGAGATATATTTTACGAGTTGTGAATCAACTTTCAATATCAAGCATGGAAAAGGCATGGCCACTAATTATTGCAAAAATAAAAGAAAAGAAAGAATGGCCACTATAATCCGACAGATATTTTCTTTAGAATCTTAAGCAATTCAAGTATGTTCCATAACTTTTTAATAAATAGTACAAAATTAACTCCATTGCTGTTTTGATTACATTCATAGGGAAATGATGAATGGTTCAAGGTTTGCGTTAATTCGGTCGAAGATTTTGAGAGAGAATTTGGATACGTAGAATTATGTTTTCTTTATATTGATTCAAAATGCTAAAACAATATATATACCATTTCATACCCAAGTTAACCGAATGTTTAACCCAAAAATTGTTTTCTAGATAAACAATAATTCTATAGCTGTATATTATTATTATTATTATTATTTATTTTTTCTCAACCATGCGATTAAATAACATTAAGAAATCTTGACTAAGTGCCTGCTAGTTTGGAGGAGAGTATTATACAATTAACATCCGCAATTGTTATTTGATTATAATATTTAAATATCAAGAAATTAAAGAAAGATAAAAGAGCATTATTTTCTTTATATACTTCAAAAGTTCAAAGTGATGTTTCTTCTAAATAATTCGAAGATTGGATGTTGTAATTATCTTTTTGTCATTAACATTATTATTATTAGTAGTTAGTAGACAGGTGCACGTTTAATGTTTGTTGACTTGTTGTCAATAATAGTCTTTAAGACCACTGTTGATATCTCCATGCGCAAGACAACGTAAATTAATTATCTTAAATCTGTCAATTTGAAATAAAGAAAATATTTTAGAACTCCCTTATTTTATTTTGGTGCAAAAATATTGTAGAACTCCCTTATTAACATTCCTTTTAAATGTATTTGAATGAAATTCATCCTTTCAAGTTTTTTTTTTTTTTTTGCACCAAGCTCCTTTAAAGTTGTTAAAATGTTTTAGTTCTTACACAATTTTTCGTTTTAAGTTAAAAATTACATGCTCTATTGTTTCCGGAAATTTTAGGAAAACAACGAACGATAGAATTTTTGTGAAAGATTCCGTATAAAAGATCGTGAAACATACATTTCGACATCTTACTAAATTTAAAGATAGACCTCCGTCCTAGTCTATAGACATGTACATCTTTATTTACAAAAGAAACAATTAGTCCTAGTTATTGATATTCCTAAGTATCTATTTTATCATCGGTCCTACAAACACACAGAAATATATACACACTTTGCATTGATTTGCCACTAAGAATTTCCAAATTGAGGATAATTTTAATTAAAATAATTAGGATTTTCGGGAATCTTTAAAATTGAAGATTAATCTTATTTAGCTTGGCATACGCAGAAAAAAGACTAAGCATTGTAATAGAAAAGACAAAGCATGATGACTTTATAGGCAAACACTGTCTTTGTTCTTTCTTTACCTTTGTCTTTCCATTACCGTTCTCCTTTTTATTTGGATGTGAACTTTGACGTGTGCTTGTGCTTTTATTTTCGACGACATGTGAGCTTGTGTTAGATAAATAAAATCTTTGATGTGATATATTTTAGATAACCGGGAATTTAACAAATAATTCGAAAGTAATCATCGGGGTTTTTGATATAACCGAACACAATTTTCGTTTAATTCGTATACATGACTAAGCATTATCAATGTCACAACAAACAAACTAGAACCCTTAATATTTTTTGTTTTTTTGTTAAGTCGAACTCTAATTATAGAGAACCGTAAATCACTAACCAATGGACTACAAAAAATTCTCTGACGTTTATGTGTACTTTTGTCAATGTTAACCAAAAAACCAAAATTGTGGGACAAAAATATACTTCAGTACTGTTTTTATTTAAATTGTTATATATATATAATCTGGCATTGCATTGATAAACCAATAATTTATTGTATGTTCGTATTCACGAAAAAGATACTTTAATATGTGTCTATTTTAACGAAAAGAAACTTTTATGAGGGTTTGTATTAATAAACAAAAACATAGATCGTGTGTAAAAACATCTTTGTATAATGTGTCTGTTTCCTCTTTTTCGTTTTCTTTTTCTTTTTATGGAGGTGGCCAAATTATCCATCAGCCACTAGTCAAGTTGGCTATGTATAAACGAAAAAGAAAACATGTCGTGTACGTATATTAGCATGGAATGAATTATTTGATTTTAATTTTCCTTTTTAAACTGTTAAAATAAATTGGAATAATAAACAGTAGAGATTAAACACCCATTACTGTTCTTAAGACAATTCTATTAAATAAATAATGTTTTAAGGCTTTGATCTGCCAAAGTTTTAACACAATGATTCGGAATCGGTAACTCAATGTTTTCGATGTCTAAACGTTAGATTAGTTGGTTAGATATTTGAGCAATTTTGAAAACATAACTTGCAACATACTAAAATGTTACAAATTATAACTCAAAAAAATTGTCTGACAATAACTAGATTTTGCTATCCCTTATATTACTCGAACTTCCTTAAAAATATTTTACCCATTTCTTCTACAACATATGTGGATTTAGTGATTGATTTGTTTTCTATACAAAATTTGTATGCTCTTTATTCGGTTTGATTATCGCTTTGTCCAATAGAACAAAATCAGTTGGCTACAACAACTTGAAGATGTGATTTATTTCTCTACATAATTTACTAAAAACAGTAGAGATTCTCATTTAAACGAGGACCACGACATGCTTGTTCGTCTTATTATACGTATCCCTAACTTTACACAGTAGCATTTCGCAAATACGTATACGAAACCACTTTCAGATAAGGTTGGCTCAAGTCTGTGTATTGATTAATAATTCTTGTCTATCCACGAAAAGTCCTAACATTGAAAAGCATGGTGGTAGGTTTAATCTAATCGTTTAAAAATTTAATTTAATCCGTATTATTTAATACGAGGGGACATATTTCAATCCGTCCGTGACATGGAATCTATATTCAAAATTCAATCTATGATTAAATGACGAATACTTATAGATTTCATTTGAAAAATTATAGTTTACAAACGACGATCCGTAGCATTATTTTTGTTGGTGCTTTATTTTTTCTCTTTTTATTTTTTCAGCAAGTGATGTTTGGCTATTACATTTCGTATTTTTCATTCAAATAAAGTTTTTGTATTGCATGCAAAATATGATAAACTACCATGTGCAGAAGAAAAATGGGATTCATTCACTCAAACATTAAAACAAAATTAGTAAACTTTGAAAAAAAAATGCTTTTTTTGGTAAACCAACATCAAACTGACTAAGATTTTTGGTTTATTAATTTAAGCTAATGTTGTGGTTATGTACCTATTTCTGTATTTCATTGTAATTCGGCGTATGTGTAGGGTTATTAAATGTAGATTAAAAAACCACCATCTTTTTTTTGTTGATAAAATTAGTATTATGAGCTAAATCGAAATAAAGTTAAAAAAAGATGAAATCGAAATATTTGAAATTACTGTGTATGTATACGATATATATAACAAGTAGTACAATAATAAAAGTTGAATGAGTTCGGTGAATGTTAGGGCTGAATTTGGCTGGAGCAGTATAAAACATTTTTGTTCAGTCGTTTTCGTTGTCGGGAGGAAATGACCCAAAAACAATGATGTGTCTCTACTATTTATCAGAGACGTCTTAGTTCAATGCTCAATTATTTTTTGGTCACTTCTTATTCTACACGTGTGTTTATGTTTTACACATGTGTGTTTAATGTACTCATTCTTCTGACTTCTGATCAGTTTCAACAATTCAACTCCCAGTGAGAGTAATATTTGATCTATAATTTTGTGTATTTTGATTTCAGAGTATTTTTAAGTATTAGAAAAACTAGCAAATTTTATATCTTCATCGAGTTTATTGTAATCACCATTCAACATTTATGAGCGAATCGTTTCAATCTAACAATACTTATTCAGCCCGATCCGTTTCGTTTTTCTTTTTCTTTTTGGTGATTAAAGGAAACAGTAACTAACGATCCATTTGTTATGTGTTGATTCTGTCACCATTTAGGTTCTAACTATTGCAATACAATATAGACGAGACATAAAAACAAAAGATAGAGGGATAACTATTTTTAAGTGAAGTTCATCGAAACGTCACATGGCTATGGTTGGAAAGGGGACACAGAGTCGTAGCTTTAGCTTTGAATTCAAAAACGCAATTAGTATGTTCCTTCTTCTTGCATGATGCCTATCACTTTTTCTTTCACTTCTTTATTCTCTATTCTAGGTTTTGTCTCTATCTTTTTGTTTTTCTTACTTAAAATTTTATGAAATATCTTACTTACTTGTTCCATTCTTTTTTTTTGGTCAAAGTCTTTGATCCCTATGTCTCAAGCAAATCTTTGTAGACTCTATCTTAGGTTAAAAATGAAACCAAACACATTAAAAAAAAACAAAAATAGAGGAATAAGATATATTGGTTTTCTTTATCGAAAAATATATAAGTTCTTTTTTTTTTCTCTAGTCTGAGCAAAAAGGTGATAAAATTGAATCAAACGTCAAACAAAATGAAACGTTAAAGAAAACATGTTTTTCTTATGATAATATAAGAACAACATGAAATCTGTGAGAGATGGGCCTCAACCATGTTTTTACCTGGGCCTAAAATAGGTTAATATGACACACTGGGCTCAAGTTGAATAGGCCTGTTACGGTTGGTTTTAATTGCGTTTTCTGTTTTTAAGTTTTTGTCTTCTGCTAAAAGGCTTTTTTTTTTTCCTCAGGTTTGACGTGTTATACTGTATATAGTTCCGAGAGAGATAGAGAGATCAAGAAAAAGAAGGATATTGGCTAGATATAGAAAAGTTCGAGTCTTCGTTTAGAGAGTGTTCCTTTGATTTTTCTTATTATGTTCATTGTATCCTCTTTTGCTTTCAGATATAACATAAAGAACGCACCGGTAAAACATAGTGTAAGCTTTTGATTGATTGGTAACAAGTCCGGGAACTTGTTAGAGACACCGTGTCAAGGTTCAATCACAGAGTGGAGATCAAAGCAATCATTTTTTTTTTCTTTTGAAAAAAAAAAAAAAAAAAAAGATCAAAGCAATCATGCGATAAAAAGTTTTCAAAACCCTTGCAAACTCAGTTGCTTAATATTCACGAAAGTAGTTCTAGTTATCCAACACATCTCCTTAGCTAATTGATAAAAAAATACTGGCAGTACCAAACGTTTTGAAGATTTTTCTTTGCATTGCTCACTTTTGTATTACACTTCAAATTATTGATGATATGTGGAGCCAATTCTTTCAGATCTCTTCATTGACTAGACGACCGGACTGCACGGCGATAGACAAATGTTATAAGTAAAAGTTTATTGTTTGTTTCTTTGGTTGGTTTCTTGGTTACAGAAACCAGCTAGATCCTTTGTATATATCTATTGGGACAAATAACTAAATGAAATTATCAATTGTCACATGCATTGATTTCCAAATTATTATTGTTTTTTTTTTTGCATTGGTTTCCGAATTAGGTTCAACAAAGCTAGATACGGAACAAAACAAATGGATCAATAATAACCAGAAAAAGTAAGATGTATCATTTAATTTCATTACCCACACGACAGAGACACATCACCAGTTTCTATGGCACGCAGGCCCTTGTATTAATTTATACATATGTAATAGGAACAAAATCAAGAATCAAGTATTCCAAAAGAAGAAGAAGAAATACTTTCTCAATTTTCTCTAATGGCTCTGATAACCTTACTTGAAGTCTCAATTTCTTTACTCTTTTTCTCCTTCCTTTACGGATATTTCTTGATTAGCAAGAAACCTCACCGTTCGTTTCTCACCAACTGGCCATTTCTCGGTATGCTTCCGGGTTTACTCGTGGAGATCCCTCGTGTTTACGACTTTGTAACCGAGCTTCTCGAGGCCTCAAACTTAACTTATCCTTTCAAAGGTCCGTGTTTTGGGGGCCTTGACATGTTGATCACCGTTGATCCGGCTAATATCCATCACATCATGAGCTCAAACTTCGCGAATTACCCGAAAGGAACCGAGTTCAAGAAGATATTCGATGTTTTGGGAGATGGGATTTTCAACGCGGATTCGGAGTTATGGAAAGATCTGAGGAAATCAGCTCAAAGCATGATGACTCATCAAGATTTTCAAAGGTTTACACTAAGAACAATCATGAGTAAGCTAGAGAAAGGGCTTGTCCCACTTCTTGATTACGTTGCTGAAAAGAAACAAGTCGTTGACTTACAAGATGTGTTCCAAAGATTTACGTTCGACACTTCGTTTGTTTTAGCGACCGGGGTTGACCCGGGTTGTCTCTCGACTGAAATGCCGCAAATCGAGTTTGCTAGAGCTTTAGACGAAGCAGAGGAAGCAATTTTCTTCAGGCATGTGAAGCCAGAGATTGTTTGGAAGATGCAGAGGTTTATTGGGTTTGGAGATGAGTTGAAAATGAAGAAAGCTCACTCGACATTCGACCGAGTTTGCTCTAAATGCATAGCTTCTAAGAGAGATGAAATAACCAATGGGGTTATAAACATTGACTCTTCTTCTAAAGATTTGTTGATGTGCTACATGAATGTGGATACAATTTGTCATACAACCAAGTACAAGTTGTTGAATCCAAGTGATGACAAATTCCTTAGAGACATGATCTTAAGCTTCATGTTAGCTGGTAGAGACACCACAAGCTCTGCTCTCACTTGGTTCTTTTGGCTTCTCTCTAAGAACCCAAAAGCCATAACCAAGATTCGTCAAGAAATCAACACACAACTATCTCCAAGAACCAATGATTTTGATTCATTCAATGCTCAAGAGTTAAACAAGTTGGTGTATGTACATGGAGCATTGTGTGAAGCCCTTAGGCTATATCCACCGGTTCCATTTCAGCACAAGTCTCCTACAAAATCCGACGTTCTTCCAAGTGGACACAGAGTCGATGCGAGTTCGAAGATTGTGTTCTGTCTTTACTCATTAGGGAGAATGAAATCAGTTTGGGGAGAAGATGCATCGGAATTTAAACCGGAGAGATGGATTTCAGAGAGTGGAAGGTTGATTCACGTGCCTTCTTTTAAGTTCTTATCGTTTAATGCCGGTCCAAGGACTTGTTTGGGGAAAGAAGTGGCTATGACACAGATGAAGACAGTGGCTGTGAAAATTATACAAAACTATGAGATAAAGGTCGTTGAAGGACACAAGATCGAGCCAGTTCCTTCTATTATTCTTCACATGAAGCATGGTCTTAAAGTTACAGTCACTAAGAGATCTAATTTGCTCTGAATATTATGCATTACTATTGTACTACATTTAGTATGAAAATAATTATTAGAATTTTACAAAATACTTGAATAAGAGGGGTAATGTTTACAATAAAATTAATATTTACTCTTCTTAGAATACTAGGAGGCTTCCATAGTTTAAGAATAGTCGAATGTTACATTTCTCTTTAGATTCATCCAAATTTTCTCGAATTCACAACAATCTATATTTTTTTTTTCTTTTCAATTTTTAATCTTTTGCTCTTATCGCTTCTGCTCCTTGTATATACGAAACAACATTAGTAACGTTCGATTATACCTACTCTAGCTAACTAAGTAAGGATCATAAGTTTTTGTAAAACATTAGTATATAACGTTACTAACTACTCTGTTATATACACCGTGAATCTCCATATAGTGTAATACTAATGTTGACTTATTAGTGTTGACTTTACAACATGTCTTTTCGTTTTGGTGTAAATACTAATGTTGACTTATTACACATGTTTATTTGTAATTAGCTGCATGAGACGTTACGAAACATATCTTTAGTGACAGGTGGGATAATGATTTCCCATGATAACACCAAAACTTGAACTTCTTTTTTTCATCATCATGTTCCACGTAAACTCTCGCTTTCGTTATAAATTAAGCTATAACTTCGAACTCCCATGTTCAGTTCAACACATTTACAAGTTCTTCGATCTAATGGAAACCCATTTCCTAATTTTATCTCTCGCCTTCCTCTTTTTCATTTCTCTTAAACTTTTGTTTGGTAAACGGCATAGCAAGTTTAACCTACCACCAAGTCCGGCTAGGCCACTTCCGTTTATTGGACACCTTCACCTCCTAAAACAGCCGCTTCACCGCACATTCCTCTCATTCTCTCAATCACTAGGTGATGCCCCGATTTTCTCCCTCCGCCTCGGAAACCATCTCACGGTTGTTGTCTCTTCCTACTCCATCGCTGAAGAATGTTTTACAAAAAACGACATTGTTTTGGCCAATAGGCCAAAGTTCATTCTCGGGAAACACATTGAGTACAACTTCACCACTATGACCAGTGCGCCTTATGGTGACCATTGGCGAAACCTACGCCGTATCGGCACCCTGGAGATCTTTTCGTCACACAAGCTCAACGGCTTTTTATCTGTCCGTAAAGATGAGATCCGACACTTGTTATTGCGCCTCTCAAAAAACTCGCAACATGTATGTGAGCTTCTTCTACATATCAAAACATTTTACTTAGCCAGAAAATATTATAACCTATTGATTTGTGATAGTGCCGTCACTGTTTCATTATATAGGTTTATACTTGGCCATGTGCATGTGCAAAATGTAGATTGTAGACGCCAAAAATATTCTATACCAAATGAAGATTGTGAAGTATGATTTTGAAAGTTTGAGGATTAATCATTTGTTTATGTGATTATAATTAAAATCAGGGTTTTGCAAAGGTTGAGATGAGACAATTGTTTTATGATTTGACTATCAACAACATTCTTCGAATGGTGGCTGGGAAACGATTTTATGGAGAGGGGACAGAACAAGATGAAGTTGCGCGGCGAGTGACACAACTGATTGACGAGATTGTGTACAGGGCTGGCGTTGGGAATGCAGCCGATTATATACCGATTTTGCGTTGGATCACAGATTTTGAGAAAGGGGTCAAGGAGTTGGCGAGTCGGGTCGATGAGTTTTTGCAGAGTCTGGTGGATGAGAGACGTGTGCATAAACAAAAGGGTAACACTATGATGGATCACTTGCTTTCTCTCCAAGAAACTCAGCCTGATTACTATACAGATGTCACTCTTAAAGGAATCATAATTGTAAGTTTGAGGAATTCATATACTATATGTAACAACACTAATCAAACTTTATGATAGCTTATTATTGATTTTAAGTTTACAGGTTATGATACTTGCCGGGACTGAAACATTAGCAGGGACTTTAGAATGGGCGATGCTTAATTTGTTGAACCATCCAGAAGTATTAGAGAAAGCGAGGACCGAAATCGATACCGAAGTCGGTTTTGACCGGTTAATGGATGAAGCTGATACTAAAAATCTGCCTTATCTCCAATGGATTGTGTTGGAGACCTTACGTCTTTACCCGGTAGCTCCAACAAATATTCCACACATGACGTCAGATGATTGCATATTGGCAGGATACGACGTTCCACGTGGGTCGATGTTATTGGTGAACGTATGGTCCATGCATAGAGACCCGTCTATATGGGAAGCCCCAGAAATGTTCAAGCCAGAGAGGTTCAAAAATGAAAAGCTTAATCAGAAGTTGTTGTCGTTTGGGTTTGGACGACGAGCTTGTCCCGGGGTTGGCCTAGCTCATCGGTTAATGAGCTTGGCTCTTGGATCGATGGTTCAGTGTTTCGAATGGCAGAGAATTGGTGAAGAATATGTAGACACTAGAGAAGAACCTATGGCCATGATGCGTCCTGCGACACCGTTGCTAGCCATGTGTAAAGCTCGTCCCATTGTCCATAAGTTTCTCGATGCTTTTGCTTGAAGTGTAACTCTTCTTTCCTTGACTTGGGAATAAAATATGTAGTAAAAAAACTTATCATGTCAAAAAATCTAATAGTATAGACTGACCGTTTACTAGGTCAGTGTTGGGGAGCCAAAGGTAAAAAGATTAGAGAGTGATTGTTTCTCACGGGACAAAAGACGATGACTTCAAAAGTCAACTCCAGTCTTCTTTCTTTTTGTTCCACCAATAATTTCAATTCTCTATTTCTCCTTCAATCTCATCTTCTTCCTCAATCCAGTCTTCACATAGACCACACATGTTTTTTCATCCATTGACCTCAAAGACTTGACTTTCTCTCTTTCTCCTTCTCTGCATCAAAGCTATGGAGAATTTCTGTTTTCAAGACTCTGTTTCTCTATTTATCACGATCATGGTTCTTGTTCTTCTCCCCCGTCTCAGTCTTTCTGATACTTCGACGTACACCCGTCCTGAGAATTTTTACGTCAACTGTGGATCGGATTCTAATGTATTTTATGGTGGCCAGACCTTCGTCGGAGATACCAACTCGAGTACTAACTCAGTTTCCTTCACCAACAAAGGAACTGAAGTCATCAACGACCAATCGTCCGTTGCGCCTGAAATATACCGGACGGTTAGGATATTTAGACACCCTTCTTCTTACAAGTTCAAACTTGATTCTCTGGGTCTGCACTTTGTGCGTCTCCATTTCTCTGTTGTGTTTTCTCGGGCAGATCTTTTAACTGCTCGGTTCACTGTCTCTGCTACCTCTGGTTCTAATCATCACTTGAAAAGTTTCTCGCCTCAGAATCTCACTAATACCCCACGAGTTGAAGAGTTTCTCCTGATGATGAACTCGCTGGAGTTCGAAATTCGATTTGTGCCCGATCATTCCTCTTTAGCTCTCATCAATGCCATCGAAGTGTTCTCTGCTCCTGATGACCTCGAAATCCCATCAGCTTCCGATAAGAATCTGCATACGATTTACAGATTAAACGTAGGAGGCGAGAAAATCACTCCGGATAATGATACCTTGGGACGAACTTGGCTGCCTGACGATGATGACTTTCTCTACCGAAAAGATTCAGCGAGGAACATTAATTCAACACAAACGCCTAACTACGTGGGAGGGTTAAGTTCAGCCACGGACTCCACTGCTCCTGATTTCGTCTACAAGACAGCTAAAGCAATGAACCGTAGCTCGAATGAGCAGGTGGGGATGTTGATGAATGTTACATGGTCGTTCAAGGTCAAAAGTAACCATAGACACTTCATCAGGATTCATTTTTCTGATATTTTGAGCAACTTATCAAACTCCGACTCCGATTTCTATCTCTTTGTAAATGGGTATTGGCGAGTAGATGTAAAGCCTTCAGAGCAGCCTAGGTTGGCGAGTCCGTTTTTTAAGGATGTCGTGAATGTCTCTGATGGTTCTGGACTCTTGAATATCAGTATAGGTACCAAGGAGGCCAATAAGGATGCTGGTTTTCTGAATGGTCTGGAGATGATGGAGGTTTTGAGTAAATCTGGTTCTGATTATTCAAATAGAAGCAGTTCCCGGGTTCACATCATCACTGGTTGTGCTGTTGCTGCTGCTGCTGCATCAGCTTTGGTCTTCAGTTTGCTGTTTATGGTATTCTTGAAGCGGAGGAGATCGAAGAAGACTAAGCCAGAGGTTGAGGGCACTGTATGGTCTCCTTTGCCATTGCACAGAGGTGGGAGTTCAGACAATAGACCTATCTCTCAATACCACAACTCCCCATTACGCAACCTACACTTAGGCTTAACGATTCCCTTCACAGACATTCTAAGCGCTACAAACAACTTCGACGAGCAGTTGTTGATCGGGAAAGGCGGGTTTGGCTACGTTTACAAAGCTATTCTTCCCGATGGAACCAAAGCCGCTATCAAACGAGGCAAAACCGGCTCAGGACAAGGGATCTTAGAGTTTCAAACCGAGATTCAAGTCCTCTCAAGAATCCGACATAGACACCTCGTCTCGCTAACGGGATACTGCGAAGAAAACTCCGAAATGATCCTCGTCTACGAGTTTATGGAGAAAGGTACACTCAAAGAACATCTATACGGCTCGAATCTACCTTCATTAACATGGAAACAAAGACTAGAGATATGCATTGGAGCAGCTAGAGGTTTAGATTATCTCCACAGTAGTGGCTCAGAAGGAGCAATCATTCACAGAGACGTCAAATCAACAAACATATTACTAGACGAGCACAATATAGCAAAAGTCGCAGATTTCGGATTATCGAAAATTCATAATCAAGATGAAAGCAATATCAGCATAAACATCAAAGGAACATTCGGTTACTTGGATCCAGAATATCTCCAAACACATAAATTAACAGAGAAATCAGATGTTTACGCATTCGGAGTCGTCCTCCTCGAGGTACTGTTCGCGAGACCAGCTATAGATCCTTATCTTCCTCACGAAGAAGTGAATCTATCGGAATGGGTGATGTTCTGCAAATCAAAAGGTACAATCGATGAGATCTTAGATCCGAGTTTGATAGGTCAAATTGAGACGAATTCGTTGAAGAAATTCATGGAAATTGCTGAGAAATGTTTGAAAGAGTATGGAGATGAGAGACCGAGTATGAGGGATGTGATTTGGGATCTTGAGTATGTTCTTCAGCTACAGATGATGACGAATCGTCGAGAGGCTCATGAAGAAGATAGTACGGCGATTAATTCCGGTGGTTCGTTGGTTGCTCCGAGGTTGATGGTGAGTGATTCGTTTAGTACGAACTCGATATTTCAGAATGGTGATGAATCGAAGAACAGATTTGGATTTACAGATTCATCGGAGACTCGAGTTTTTTCGCAGTTGAAGATCTCTGATGCAAGATGATGAAATCTTTCGCAATTGTGTGTAAAATTATAATTTTTTCGAAATGTGAAGTTTCTAGCAGTATCTGGTTCAATTTCAAAATTTAATATCCGGTTATTTCCGGTTAATAGATAATCACAGTCCGTCTATAGGGTATTTCGAAGGCTAAACACTATTTTGGTGTTAAAATTACATCATTTTTAACGATTTTGATGTCGTTGATGAACAAGTCCAAATTACGAGCGAGGGATCCACCAGGCGCCATCGCCGATCTCGTCGCTTGCTTCAACTCCGCCGCTCTCCTCCTCATATCCGCAGCGTCGGTACCCTTTGTCACGGCGTCAATGCATCTCTCCACCTCAGCAACCTTAAGCTCTCCATCGACGACATCGTTCTTCATCCGTACTCCGATTCCAAACACATCAACAAGCAATCTCGCGTCAAGCGGCTGATCAAACCAAGTCGGATACGCCACCATCGGAACACCACTCACCACCGTCTCGATCGTCGAGTTCCATCCACAATGAGTGACAAAACAAGAGATCGCCATATGGCATAGTATCTTCTCTTGTTGACCCCATTCAATAACAACTCCTTGACCTTCTTCAACCATATCTTCCAAAACGTCAACGTTTTCGGCCTTCTCCTTTGGCCGTATCACCCATAGAAATGGAACTCCTCTGTTTTTTAATGCTGTCGCTATGGTCTCGACTTGATTCTCTGATGATTTGAGTATGCTTCCGAAAGATATGTAAAAACTGAAGACCTAACTTGTTTGTCAAGCCACTCCATACAATAATCATCAGCTTTCCACATATCTAGGCTTTTCCCATCTAAGATTTTGTCCTCATCAGCTCCCAAAAGAAATGGAGAAACAAGAGGACCAATTGGGATAATAGGTTTTAAATCAAACATCGATTCAATTATAACCGATTCGAGTTCATAAAATGAATTAGCCAAAACCCATTTAACATCTTTCAAGCATTCGACGAATTCCGCCATTAGTGTATTGAAGATAGCACCGTGAGAAGGTAACATCAATGTCGGGAGATCTCGGACTTCTAAAAACGGTAAGCCTGGTAACTCCACTTTTTGATTAGGATCTTCGAGATCGGGGAAAGAGTTTGTCTTCATGTAGTAACGGTAATAAACTGAGAAACCTGCACAAGCTTCAATCCAGAGGATTGCACAAGGAATGTTATGAGCAGCTGCAACAGCTGGAACCCATGGAGTAAAAGGCACAGAGATGATGCAATCAAATCTCTTTCCTTCGATTATTTTCGAAAAGTTATTGGCTCCGACTTTTCTCAATGACTCTGTGAGAGGTTCGTGGTCTCTTGGATCGTCTTTAGGCAGACCATCAGAGAAGAACACAAGATCCACCAGGCTATGGGGTTCATCGGTGGATGAGAGGAGGTCACGGGCTGATTCAATGGTGGCGAGAGTGAAGTGTAGGTTGGTTCGTGCGAGATGTTTGGCGAATTTGAGCATTGGATTTAGGTGACCTTGGAACGGTAATGCTACCATTAGAACGTGTGTTTCTTGACCCTCAATACTTCCCATTTTTTTTGTATAGACTTTTAGTAGTAATAATTCTTTTTAATAGTAATTTAGAGGTATTAGACTTGAATTTCGTATAAAAATTATGAGTTTTAATCTTAGTGGTATATATAACAATTGTTCTTCAACAATATTAAGTGAGATTTTTGTAATATATCATTATGATTTGCTAACCCAATATATAATGGTCAACAGATTTAAAATTATGATTTTCTATATTCTTGTAAAATTGTTGTGGCAAGAAATCATGTTCTTACCAATTTCTAGCATAATTATGTCAACAGCCAGCTGCAAAGTTATCTTATTAACTAAAATTTTATATAATACAGAAGTGTGAACTTGTTTCAAATTAGTTAAAAAGAGTGTATATTGAGTACAATTTTCTAATGATATTTAATAAAAAAACATTGTGTTAAAATTTTAAGAGATTTTGTCATGTGATTATTATTATTCCTTATATATATATTATCCTTTATATATTAATTGAGAAACATTCTTAATAAAAACTTACTCTTATATGTTATTAATGAAAATGTCATGCTGACATGTTGTGTTCGTAGAGATTTGTAATCTATTTCATTCATTGTCTAACATTTACTAGAATATTAACAGATTTTCTATTAGTATTATTTATACATATCTCACACAAATAATAAAAATAAAAAAGAGATCACATTTAAATTGATAACATATGCAATTAAGGAATGCACTTTGTTGTTTTTCAATCAATTTACGGGTAAAACTAACTCTGATACTAAAAATCTCTGCTTCAATAAAATAATAAAATATAGTACATGTTTTTTGTTACGAAACAAGTTTCGGATTCTGAATAGTGATGATACAATAAATTTGTAGTTAACTACAATGTATTTATTTAATCATTATTTTACCCCGCACATTTTGACCTCTCATTTTTTTTGTGTTGCCTATTTTCCTAACTTAGCTGAATTCTTGAACTCAAAGATCTTGAATAGCTCTATGCTACTTGTGCTGGCCAATCTGAATTTATTAATAATGTTTGATATATATTACACGTGTTTAATTGCATGGGACGTGAATATATCTTTAGTAACGGGTGGGATAAACTCCATGACAATACCAAAATTTGAACTCTCGCGCTTACGTTATAAACTAAGCTATAACTTCTAACCCCCCATGCATGTTTCAATTCAACACATTTACAAATTCTTAGATCTAAATATGGAAACCTATTTCCTACTTTTATCTCTCGCCTTCTTCCTTTTCATTTCTGTTAAACTTTTGTTTGGTAAACGGCTTAGCAAGTTTAACCTACCACCAAGTCCGGCTAGGCCCCTGCCGTTGATTGGACACCTTCACCTCCTGAAACTCCCGCTTCACCGCACATTCCTCTCTTTCTCTCAATCCTTAGGTGGCGCCCCAATTTTCTGCCTCCGCCTCGGAAACCGTCTCACGGTTGTAGTCTCTTCATACTCCATCGCTGAAGAATGTTTTACAAAAAACGACATTGTTTTCGCCAATAGGCCAGAGTTAATTCTCGGGAAACATATTGAGTACAACTCCACCACTATGACTAGTGCGCCTTATGGTGACCACTGGCGAAACTTGCGCCGCATTGCTACCCTGGAGATCTTCGCATCACATAAGCTCAACGGCTTCTTATCTGTCCGTAAGGATGAGATCCGTCAGTTGCTACTACGTCTCTCCAAAAACTCGAGACATGTTTGTGAGCTTCTACATATCTTTACATTATCTAAATATCTATAACCTAAACCCTAACCCCGGCAATGTGTATATGCACATGGTAAATTACTCCGAAAGGAGAAATTTTCTTTTTATATACAGTCTTAATAAATATAAGGGTTTCATGCAAAAAAAACTCAAAGTCGTTCATTTTTTCAATTTTAGCCTTTACATCCAAAAAATACAAAATAATCATATGAAATCCTTTTTTGCTATTGTTAAATTTTAAAATTTTGGTATTAATATATCAAATCGAAGCTTTCGAGATGAGGAGTTTAACTATATCTTCAGAATTTTTAAAAACAAATGTATGTGATCGGAAAAACGTTTACAATATATGTAAAATTACAATAATGAGCTATATTGCGTATTATTTTGGATTTCATCTGATTATTTCGTATTTTTAGACGTATAGAGTAAAATTGTAAAAATAGATGATTTTGAGGTTTTTTGTTTTGCACAAAACCCAAAAAAAAGATTGAGAAGTATGAAAATGTAAATTTGAGAATAATTCATTTTTTATGTTATTATAAAATCAGGGGTTTGCGAAGGTGGAGATGAGACATTTGCTTTTTGAGTTGACTATCAATAACGTTTTTAGAATGGTAGCCGGGAAACGATTTTATGGTGAGGGCACAGAGCAAGACGAAGTTGCGCAGCAAGTGAGACATCTGATGGACGAGATTGTGACCAGCGCTGGCGCCGGGAATGCAGCCGACTATTTACCAATCATGCGTTGGTTCACAAATTTTGAGAAACGCGTCAAGAATTTAGCGATTCGTATCGATAAGTTTTTGCAGAGTCTTGTGGATGAGAAACGTGCGGATAAAGAAAAGGGTACCACTATGATAGATCACTTGCTTTCTCTCCAAGAATCTCAGCCTGATTACTATACAGATGTCACTCTTAAAGGAATTATAATTGTAAGTATTAAGGAATCCATATAGATAGTCTATATGTAAGAACAATAATCAAACTTTATGTTGGCGAATTATTGATTTTGATTTTGAATTTACAGGTAATGATAATTGCTGGATCTGAAACAATAGCATGGACTTTAGAATGGGCGATGCTGAATGTGTTGAACCATCCAGAAGTATTAAAGAAAGCTAGGACCGAAATCGATACGAAAATCGGTTTTGACCGGTTAATGGATGAAGCTGATACTAAAAATCTGCCTTATCTCCAATGGATTGTGTTGGAGACCTTACGTCTTCACCCGGCAGCTCCAACAAATGTTCCACATAGTACGTCAGAGGATTGCATGTTGGCAGGATATGATGTTCCACGTGGTTCGATGTTATTGGTGAACATATGGTCCATGCATAGAGACCCGTCTATATGGGAAGACCCAGAAATGTTCAAGCCAGAGAGGTTCAAAAATGAAAAGCTAAATCAAAAGTTGTTGTCGTTTGGGATGGGACGACGAGCCTGTCCCGGGTATGGCCTAGCTCATCGGGTAGTGAGCTTGACTCTTGGATCGATGGTTCAGTGTTTCGAATGGCAGAGAATTGGACAAGAATATGTTGACAATAGTGAAGACAAAACTGTGGTCTTGATGCGTCCTACGACACCGTTGCTAGCCATGTGTAAAGCTCGTCCCATTGTCCATGAGATTCTTGATGCTTTTGCTTGAAGTTTAACTCTCCTTTCTTTGTCTTTTGGAAAATTAATTAAAAAAAATACATGTACCCTTTACATGAGTTCACATAATACTCATGGGTTCTTTTAGAATAATTGTCTTTCCTGAACCACAAGTACGACACATTTTTTTTTTGTTGGTATCAAAAGAAAATACAAAACTGTAAAAATAAACAAAATTCAGTTAACCTAATTTAAATCAAAACAAAATTCAAGCAAAACAAACCCTAATATGATTAACCATAACCGTTTGTAAACCAAAGAGAATACATAACTGTCCTTTTATAATCTTCAATCAATTTGAGGAAAAAAAAATCCTAGAGACGTCATTTAATTAAGTGATTCAAGTATAAGCGATTTTCCCTTTACATTATTAGAATATCGGTTTCAACCCAGAAGCAATTTGCAAATTATATTTAAGTTCATGTTCAATTTTTTATGTTGGATCCCTAATACGTCTTTTACAGGTAGTTTTTTTTAGTTGTTGATATCTATATGTTTAAGCATGGGTCGACATACCAACTATTGGATCGGACCGGTTTTGAATCTGGTGAACATATATAGATCGAGCTCTGATACTATATTACAATATATGAATTTTTAACTCAAAACTATTTGGTAATGAATGGATTGGTCTATATCTTGTATATGCCACTTAAAGCATCCTCATTGGTGAAAGTGGAACACTCTTTTGAGTGTCTTAAAACTAAGTCTTAAAAGGTATTAAGTGTCTTTGGAAAGACATTCATCTCTTCTTGGTTCTTTAAATTCTTTTTATTGTTATTTTATATTTAAAGATCTTCTATTTTTATAACCAATGGAGATGGTCTTAAGATTATGCTCAACTTCTGGTGGGATATTATTATCCCAAATAGAAAGTCATATGTGGCTTGATTTCAAATTCAATAAGCTCATAAATCACTCCCAGCTTAATTTTTGTTGGGTAAGGAAGATATATTCATTTGTATCTGGTTAGGACACAGTTTAGTGAATAAATTACCTTATGATGTATAATAAGTTATAGTACAAGTTAATCATGTAAATCCTAACAATAGATCACCTACAGATGAAGAAACCATGATGAGTCGAGTTTGAGCTACCTTTCTTAGTGGATTTTTGAACACATTCAAGTCAAGACTCAAAGTTTTGTTTGGAACATGAACTCGTAAATTTTGTAGTGGCCTTTACAATTTTTAAGCTCTTCCGTTCACAAAGTTGAGAGCTTAAACGATAAAAAACTTAAAAATTTTAAAAAAAGTTGGGAGGGAGAAACTTGAAAATTAAAAAAAGTTAAGAGTTCTCTCTTATGAATGAAAGCAACAAACGATAAAAAAAACACAAGAGTGTTTTGGTGATCTTCAAGGCTTCAAGGACGAATAAGAGGCTGATTTTGTCGTGGCTGCTTTAAAACTTCGGAGGCTCTTGGAGACACAGTGAAAGCACACCATTTTTAAGGTTTTAGAATGAGTATTTATAAGTCTTGGAGTCCAAAAAGTCAGTTTAGAGTTTTTTAACATTAAAAACTTAGAATTTTGGTAAGTTGTAGAGACGAAATCTTCTGAACCGGCCACGAGGGCTATGAACGGTCCCACGGGTAAGCTTCACACCAGTCACGTTAGCTGTTCCCGGTCCCAGGAGGTGGTTCGTGACAGGTCACATGACAGTTCTTCCTTCAATCGGGCATTAAAAATCACAAGTTTATCGTATGAATCTGATTCAACTTTGCTACAGATATTGACTCTTCCAAATTTTCACTGCCTCCAAAATCTCTTGATTTGACGCTCGGCAAGATTTTCAACGGATGTGAAACTTAGGAAACTCCAAAACTGTCTTTAAACAAATTTTTGTCATTTTTTGAACCATTTTTATACTAAAACAGTAAAACCTGTAAAAGCTTCTTGACACTGAAAATACTCAAAAATTATCCTTTTAATTTTGAAATCATTCCAAATACCTCTTAAAACACTAGAAAAGGATAGCTAAAATGGGTGAACATACGATGATATCAGTTTGTACAGTCACAAATCGTGTACGTACATCAATTTTGTAAACAACCAAATCATCGGTTACTTTAAAATTTTGGCAAAAATTGGTTGGGATTCATGTGAAGTTACATTACAAAAAAAAAAAAATAAAAAAAATAAAAAAAAAAAGTTTCATTACCATCTCTACTCGCAGGACACCAGAGATAATCACGCCGAAATTAATTTCACCCAAATTCTTCTCGCAGGAATCTACCGAGAGTCACGCCTTAAGATTCTCAATTTAACCTCTCATTTCTTTGTTTTATATTGCTAATTTTCATAACTTAGCTGAATTCTTGTACTCAAATATCTTGTATAGCTGGTTATGCTACTTGTGCTGGAGGATCCAAATTTATTCTTAATGTTGATATATTACATGAGACGTGAACAGATCTTCAGTGACGGGTGGGGATAATGTCATCATTTTCATGGCAACACCAAAATGTGAACATCTTGTTTTCATCATCATGCTCCACGTGAACTCTCGCTTACGTTATAAACTAAGCTATAACTTCTAACCCCCATGCATGATTTTTTTGTTAAAGTACCCCATGCATGTTTCAATTCAACACTTGTTTAATTTCATTTGCATGAGACGTGAACATAACTTTAGTGACGTATGGGGTGAATTCCATGACAACGCCAAAATTTGAGCTCTAGCTTACGTTATAAACTAAGCTATAACTTCTAACCACCATACATGTTTCAGTTTTGTGGTTAAAAAAAAAAAAAAAAGGGAAATGGCGATTACTCAATTTTGTGTATGAGAAATAATTGTTGAAAGCAATGTTATTTGCTCAATTACGTACAGTGGAATCAAATACAATTACAAATACAAATCTTCTAACAAGGTGGATTATGCTTTTTCAATCGTTTTACTTTTCTTGCGTCACTAGTTAGACAATGTGGATTACTTCTAACAAGGTGGATTATGCTTCTAACAAGGTGGATTATGCTTTTTCAATCCACCTTGATTACTTCTAACAAGGTGGATTATGCTTCTAACTAGGTGGATTACTGCTAACAAGGTGGATTACTTCCAACAAGGTGGATTATGCTTCTAACAAGGTGAATTATGCTTCTGGATTATGCTTTTTCAATCATTTTACTTATTTACGCAAGTTAGACAAGGATCATCATTGATTTTTTGTCGACGTCGGAGTCTTATATTCTTTTTTTTTTGTGTGGTCAAAAAGATTAGGCAGCGATCATCTTTTTTTTTTTAATTAATGAATTGATTAGAACTTTGGGTTCTTTTTTTCAGTACCGTTTTGATCTCACCTCTTCGTTGTTTATCGGTATTCTTCGTGAATAACGATATTATCAACAACCTTCGTTGAACGGCCATTCTTTGGAATCAACGGTTTTTGAGTTAAGAACCCACTATTTGGTTCCAAAGAATGGTTTGTGAGTTATCGTTAAAATTTTAATCTCTTAATCATTTTTTGTTTTTAAACTCCAATTTAAGAACCCGCTATTTGGTTCGATTAAAAAAATTAGTGAATCAGATAAAAATTATAATTGGAGTTTTTTCATATATTTTAAAAAATTGAATCATTCTTTTACATTGTTCTCCTAAAATTACAGGGAATCTTTTTTCTTTAATGTAAAATTACCGAGAATCTTTTTTTCTTTTAATGTAGAATCATCCGGCAGAGAATCTTTGTTGCCACGTTCCCTATGAGTTATCTTAGCTTATGAGAGTGTTAGAGACAAATGTTTCATGAGATGCCATATGGAAGAATTCATGCACATGCAATAAATGCATTGTTTAACCAAAAAAAAGAAAGAAAGAACAAAGCATTGTTGCATGGGTTCGTTTACATAATGGAATTCTATAAAGAAGAAGCAAACAAAGCTATCAACTAATTCATTACAAATAGAGACATATCATTAAAAGGTGTATGCTCCATATGATACTTGTCTTTTAATCTCTTATAAGCTTAGCCATAGGGGATACTATGTTGGCTTGGTTTCTCCGTACTATCACTCTAGAAATGAATGAATGCCTTTATTTAACGGCAACCAACACATTATACACAAGCAAACAATATCTGACAGAGAAGATGTATGTGATGGTACAAGTAGAGAAATTACTCCATAGAAAAATTTGAACCTTGGTTAGACTAAGGAGATGTGTTAAGTAGATATATAACGATTTGAAATTTGTGTATTTAAATACAGATAATAATTCACTGTAAGAAAACTAACAGAAATCATTAAGGTATAATTCATAGTTATTTAAAAACTTATTTATAATGGTGAAAAGAAATACTTAAACCAAATTAACTCAGCAAAAGATAAGGACATATAAAACAAACATATATATATTTAATTTTATGAGAAATCTTTTGTTTTTGTACGATTACAAAATATATAGTGATTTTGTTTGGTATTATAATATGTTGTAAACACAACGCTAAACTCAGATCAACTTCTGTGTTTATTGCAAATTTTAAGAACTACTAGATTTTAACCCGCGATATACCGCGGAAACAACTTATTTTTTAAATTAGTATATAAAAAAGTTTGCAAATTAAATCTATTTATTTTTATTTTATAGTTTACAATTGTTATTAAGTAACGTCCTACCAAACCCGTCTCGCCAAATCCGTCCCGTAAAAAAAACCGCGGTACACTACAAATTTAAATATATAATTAAAATAAATATTTTACGGGATTGCAATTGTATTTTGGTTTGTCAAAACAAATATTTGTTTAAAATAGTTGCCAAAATCTAGTTCAAATTTTGGAGAAAAAAGATTTATTGGATAGATAAAGAATGTATTTAGGTGGGTTTTGCTCATTTTAAGGGATTGCAATTATATTTTTGTTTGTCAAACATTTTTTGTTTTAAATAGTTGCTGAATATATTTGGAATATTTTTAGTTTGTTAATCAATTTATTGCTGGAAAAAAATCAATAATTAAAAGTTAATGGCAGCCATTGTTAATGTATATATAGATAGTTGGTGTTTGTTATGAATAATTAGAACAAATTTTTTTATAGAAAAAAATAATTTAAAAGAAACTTATTGTTTTCATTATAATCCCGAGATGTCAAAACCAAATTTTGTTGGCATTAAAATATTTTAAATTAAGATATTGTTATATAAATATCATGCAACAGCCCAAAATTTTAGTATATAAATTATATATTATATTTTAAATATTTATTGATTTATATTATACAAATAAAGTATCATTTATGTTATTCATAAATTTAGAGATATAGATTTATGGTTTATACTATATAAAATGAATATATGTTTATATTATCTAATATCCACTTAAAAATTACAGTACATTCATTATAATTAAATCTTATATTGAAGCTATACTATTTGAATGAAATATTTAATTTTGAATAATAAGACTAGTTTATGAAATTCATAATGTCTGGAAAGAAAGATAATTATAAGAGTCAAGGTGTTTGGAAAGAAGGGTAGTAATAGTATTAGTTAAAATGTTTGAAAATAAGAATAGTAGAAAAATAAATTAATTTCAAATACAAGTAAAAACCGTGGATTTGACATATAAGTATAAATAATTTTTCTTTAAATAAGATTCGGTTTTCAAATTTAGTGCGGATTTTCATTCTCTTGTAATTATACACTTGTTTGTAATTAGTTAATTTAAGATTTAAAAGAAAATCATATGCACATTAACCAAGTTACTTAATCAGCGTTCCCACTTCCTACCAAAAAAAAAAGAGTTACTAATCAGCGCCACACACATGTAACGTAATTAAGATATATTAATCCTAACACGGTATGAACAATTTGACAGATAAGGTCTAAAGCAAAAACAAACCTGTGGTCACATGCTCTAAGTCGTTCATGAATCTTTGATCATGTATGTCTATAAATACCTTCGATTCTATCGACATTTTAGCCAAACTTTTGACGTGATCCACTAGCAACAAAGTTTATACCATGAAAACCTTGACATTTTTTGGACCAAAATATGGAACTCAAGTCTCTCTTCTTTCTCCGAATGTGGTGAGCAAACTCTCTCGCTTTCCACTGACATCATTTGCTCGTAAGCCTACAAAGCCGGTATGTGTGAAGACTACGGATTGTGACCTTGTTGAAAGTCAGCGTACGTTTAACAAGTTTCCACGTTCGGACTGGGGTGATCATTTCCTTCGTCTTCCCTTCAATGTCTCAGTGAGTTCATTACACACATATATATATAGGATTGGTGCAGGAGATATTATATTAACAAGCTGGATTCTTATAGGATATGGATATGCTTACAATAGAGATGAACGCACTAAAGTCTACAATAAGGAAGATGCTTATGTATTCACAAGACGTGGAGGAGACAAAGGAGAGAATTCTTATAATATATTTGCTGGTTGCACTTGGTATGGCATACCACTTCGAGGATGAGATAGATGATAATCTGAAACACGGCTTCGAAAATATAGAGACCACTATGGCCGGTGAAAATGACTTGTCCACGGTTTCGGTCATGTTTTGGGTTTCAGGACATATGGATATAACTTGTCTTCCGGTAAGGAGTATCATTGTATCAAGCTAGGCTTCTTATTGATGTATTCTATACTACTTGTCTCCTTTAAATAATGGTCTATTTTGTAAACAGATATGTTTAGGAGATTTAAAGGGGAGGATGGAAAGTTTGAAGAATGTCATACAAAAGATGTCAAAGGTCTGCTAAGTTTGTATGAAGCCGCACAATTGGGTACAAGCACTGAAGATATTTTGGACGAAGCGATGAGTTTCTCGTCGAGTCACTTGGAGTGTTTAGCAGGTGGAACGTGCCCGCCTCATATCTCAAGGCTTATACAAAATGAGCTTTACATGCCTCAGCACCACAATGCTGAAATATTATTCGCAAGCGAATACATTTCCTTCTATAAACAAGAAGATGTTCACAACAAAGTCCTACTCGAGTTCGCCAAGCTCAATTTCAAGTTCCTTCAACTCCATTGGATTCACGAGCTGAAAATTCTCACCAAGTAGACTACTTACTGTATCAGTCGCTTCTAACAATGTTTTCATGGATTAATTACAATCGGCCGCTCTAATATATGTTTTGCAGATGGTGGAATGATCAAGATCTTTTATCTAAGCTCCCACCTTACTTTAGAGACAGAATGGTGGAGTGCCATTTATATGCAGTGATTTATTATTTCGAGCCACAATATTCATTTGGCAGAATCATGTTGGCTAAGTTATTGGTACTCTTGACCGTTGTCGATGATACGTGCGACAGATATGGTTCTGTTCCTGAGGTTGCAAAGCTTCTTGATTGTGTCGAAAGGTAATATGCTATACATATAATACGTAAGCTTAATTAATGACTTATCATCTTCGTATGTGTTAGTCTTTGAGAGAACTTCAATGAAAAGAAGAAGTAGAATAAAATCTGTTATTTCTCTCACAATATATGTTGATTACCTTTGGAACCTATTTATGATTTTATATAGGAGAGGGTTCTGGTTTACTTAATGTAATTACAATAAATTTCTGGTTTTACTTAAACCATTCAATAGACCAATATCCAATAGTATGTACGTGCAGATGGGATCCAGAACTTGGGGAGAGTCTGCCAGATTATCTGAAAACCGTCTTCAAGTTTACTTTGGATGTTTTTGAAGATTGTGAACGAGCGGGGAAGAGTGAAGAAGGACTAAGCTTCAATGTCGATGGTGCATTAGCCGAGGTAATACATAATAGTGTTATTGATATAATAACATCTTATATTGGCAAAACAAATAACAACATATCTATTTTAAAAATGTATAACATTCTATTAATGGAAACTAATTTATGTAAAATTACATGTTATTCTACATTCCATTTATAACATTTTATGACTCGGAAACTTTTTACAGAACATTCAAAATCGGCCCATTGCCATTATTAACTCACGAATCTTTTGATAATATGATAGCAGAAACAGAATATTCATTTAAATTCGCATGTGCTCCTAATAATGCAGTTCACGATACTCCAGCGAACCCACCTTAACTTTGCCGAGTGGGCAGCGGCAGAAAAAGTGCCAACAGTTGAAGAGTATTTGGAGGTTGGGGGCGTAGCGGTCACAATGTATGCAACTATAGCATTGGGACTTCTCGGGTTAGGACCGAAGGCTAGGGAACACGGTTATGAGTGGCTAAAATCTAGACCAAAACTCGTTCACGATTTGGCAACAAAAGGTCGTCTGATGAATGACATGGGAGGCTTCAAGGTACATATATACGACTCATATTGTTTCAAAATTATTCTTTTGGCTACGTAAATATGAATGGTATGAAACAGGATGACATTGGTCGAGGTTTTCTCGCAAACGTAGTCAACTATTATATGAAGGAATATGGAACTACCGAAGAGGAAACATATAAGGAGTTTCATAAAATAGTTAGAGACCTCGAGAAGTCGGTGAACTCGGAGTTCTTGAAGATAAATAAAGGAGTGCCTCGCGAAATCCTATCTCGGGCCCTTAATTGTGGGAAAATGATCGATGTTACTTACAGATCCGGTGACGGGTACACTCGGCCCAGAGGAAAATTCACAGAGTATGTCGAATCATTGTTTGTCGAGCACATGGATGCTCCTGTGATGCAGTATGCATCTTCTTCTACCTTATGAGCTTTATTGAACATGTAATATGCACATCTAATGCCAATAAACAGGTCAATTAAGCATAAAATATCTTTCAAATTTAGGTCATGAAGCATGATAGATCAAAGAAAAACATACGTCCCAAAACAGATACATAACATCTTACTAAAAAATCCAACACACAACATTTAGACACTTTCTTCTCACAATGATTTCATTAAGGACAAAATCAATTGGATAGTACATTCGTTGGGGAAATGTAAGGGTACGTACCCTATATATTGGTTAAAAGTTTAACCTAAGGCTAAAAGTATATATCTACAACTCTATTTTTTCCTCTAAACTTTATTATAGAGTAATATTCTCTCTAATCTTATTCTATATTTTACTCTAGAATAGAGTAAAAAAAAAAAGAGAATTGTTCTATACATAGTGGATTGTATTGGTGCAAGACCTTGAAGGCTTGAAGTTATAAGGATTTACAAACTCTCGGTGATTCATAAAAAGGAAACACAAGAAGCAGAGCATACGATACATATATTTTGTTGTGCAGCTTTATTTCAGATCGACTAGCTAGTAGTACCTATTATACAAGTATGGTATAACCATAGTTAAGGATGTCTAAGCAGCGCAAGTGGCACAGGTGCAGCCCTCACCACAAGTGCAACCCTTAGCAGAGGTTTGAGTTTGAGTCTTGGGGCAGTTGCAAGGGTTACAGCCACAGTGCTCCCCACATGGACACGTGTTGTGCTCTTGATCCCCACCAGATGCTTCGCTCATCATCTTGCACCTTCATGGAATGGAACAACGTTTTTAAGATCACATAATATCAATTTTATGGATCATATATATAAAAAACTAACCTGCAAGATTCGCCACCGGGACATGGAGAAGGGCAGCCACAACGATCGTTGCAGCTAGCGCTTGCACTTCCTTTGCCTGTGTCTGCCATTTTTTGTTTTCTCTTCCTTTTTTTTATCTCACTAGCTCATCCTTTTTACATTTCATATAGATAAGAATACTGAGCGATGCAAGAGAATTGAATACGTGGCCTCTATGTAGGTAACATGTGTCATGTGACAACTTCTCCTCTATCCCGAGTCGTGACGAAGCATGTTCGGTTGGGACAAAGAAATAGAATACTGAAAATTTTACAATTTTATTTTGGTCAAAGAAATGGTTTCCAAAAAAGAAAAAAAAAAGAATTAGATAAAGCTGAATTGTTTTTGGTATGCTCTAAAATCTCCTCTTTTATAAGCCCTTCTCAAGACCCTAGTTTTGTTACTTTACTTTTGGACTATGTCTATAGCTGTCAAATGGTCCGTCCAGGGACCATTGGGCGTGTTCGTATGGACAGTTTTTTCTATGGGCCAAGTTGGACGGTCCATAATGGACAATGGTCCGAAAAATGTCCATGACCAATAAAAATCATGTCCATATGGGCAAGCCCATGTATAACCCATTTTATTATTGATAAATTAAAAATCATGATTTTAAAGAATTGTGTTTTTGCATTTTGCATTTTTCCGACAAAACGGTAAAATTGTGTTTTTCTTACCAATACAATAAAATCACGATTTTGGCGGAAAAATTCTGAAATTGTTTTTTCCCGCCAAAACGGTAGAATCGTAAAATTGTTTTTTCCCGCCAAAACGGAGAATTGTGTTTTCTCACCAAAACTGTAAAATTGTGTTTTTCGCCAATATAATAAAATCACGATTTTGGCAGAAAAATTGCGTTTTCCCGCCAAAACCGTAAAATCGGAGAATTGCGTTTTCCCGTCGAAACTGTAAAATTGTGTTCTCGCCAATATAATAAAATCCCGTTTTAGAGGAAATTTGCGGAATTACGTTTTTCCGTCAAAATCGTAAAATCGGAGAATTGTATTTTTCCCTCAATTCATGCCCATGGGCAGCCCATTGTCCATATGGTCAAGCCCATATTATCCGCGGACAAAACTGGTCATATGCCCAATTGGACCATTTGTTTTATGGTCCGGAATATAGCCCGTCCATATGCATTTGGACTGGGCAAGCCCATGGACCGTCTGTCCAATTGACAGCTCTAACTATGTCAGGTGTCAGCACTAAAGATTAAATAGCACCAAATATCTCTTTACATTAGAACTTGATTGATAGTAGCTAAATAGCTAAGGACATGGTCTTTTGATCAACATAAAAAAGGTCTACCATCACCTGTGAATAGTGATGATGTGTTGTGTTATGAGGTTGATCGATTTTATTGTACTATTAAACTTTTCTTATTAGGGTTTTCATATGTTACAAAAGAGCACATTTTTTAGTTGTGCATGGAACATTTAGAAAACTTTAGAAGCATTGGACCGGCCCTATAGTAATTTCAAGTTAAAGTGCTCAGTCTAAAGATAACTAATTCTAAAACAGAAACAGAGTTACAAATTGAAAAACAACAAAAATTCAAGTGATTGGGATATCACTAATGAACGAGTCTAAATTCTGAGCGGAAGATCCACCAGGTGACATCGCCGATCTTGCGGCGTGCTTCAGCTCCGTCGCTCTCCTCCTCATATCCGCGGCGGCAGGTCCCTCTGTCACGGCCTCAATGCATCTCTCCACCTCTGCAACCTTAAGCTCTCCATCGATAGCGTCGTTCTTCATCCTTACTCCGATTCCAAACACATCCACAAGCAGTCTCGCATCAAGCGGCTGATCTATCCAAGTCGGATACGCCACCACGGGAACACCAGTCACCACCGTCTCGATCGTCGAGTTCCATCCACAATGCGTGATGAAGCAAGAAATCGCCATGTGGCTCAATATCTTTTCTTGTTGACCCCATTCAGTTACAACCCCTTTACCTTCTTTAACCATCTCCTGCAAAACCTGGACGTTTTCGCCTTTCTCCTTCGGCCGTATCACCCAAAGAAATGGAACTCCTCTGTTTTTTAATGCCGTTGCTATGGTCTCAACTTGATTCTCCAATGATTTGAGTATGCTTCCGAAAGATATGTAAACAACTGAAGACCTAGCTTGCTTGTCAAGCCACTCCATACAATAATCATCAACTTTCCACATATCTAGGGTTTTTTCTTCATCATTTCCCAACAGGAATGGAGAAACAAGAGGACCAATTGGGATTATAGGTTTTAAATCAGACATAGACTCGATGATCTCTGATTCGAGTTCGTAAAACGAGTTAACCAAAACCCATTTCACATCTTTCAAACAATCTGCAAATTCCGCCATTAGGGTATTGACATTAGCTCCTTGAGAAGGTAACATCAATGACGGGAGATCTCGGACTTCCAACAATGGTAAAGCTGGTAACTCCACTGTTTGATTCAGATCTTCAAGGTCGGGGAAAGGATTTGTCTTCATGTAATAACGGTAATAAACAGAAAAAGCTCCACAAGCTTGGATCCAGAGGATTGCACAAGGAATGTTATGTGCAGCTGCAACAGCTGGAACCCAGGGAGTAAAAGGCACAGAGATGATGCAATCAAATCTCTTTTCTTCGATGATTTTTGACAAGTTCTTGGCTCCATCTTTTTTCAATGACTTTGCGAGAGTGTCGGGATCTCTTGGATCGTCTTTAGGTAGACCGTCTGAGAAGAAAGCGAGGTCCACCGGTCTATGAGGTTCGTCAGCGGTGGAAGAGAGGAGGTCACGGGCTTGCTCAGTGGTGGCGAGAGTGAAGTGTAGATTGGTTCGTGCGAGATGTTTTGCGAATTTGAGCATTGGATTGAGATGACCTTGGAATGCTAATGCTACCATTAGGACATGTGTTTCTTGACCCTCATTACTTCCCATTATTAGGGATAGTAATAGTAATAAATTTAGAGGTATTATGAGCTCTAGTTGTTGTGGTATATATAACAATGGTTGTTCAACAATATATTTTGCATAATTAATTAATATGAAGTGGGATTTGGTAATAAATGTATCTATTGTAATTGTAAGTGATAACCCAATAAATGTTGGTCAATAAATTCAAAATTAATTATGTGTTTCTATATTATTGTACAATTGTTATAAAAAACAATTAGGCTCTTACCAATTCTAGTATGGTTATGGTTATGAAGGTTTCCGTAATGGATGATTATTATTGATTCACAGTGACAAGAATATATACACGTACAGGAGAGTTATTGTCAATATCTACTTTACATAAAAGAGAGATTAGAAAGAATAATTAGAATATATGATTGAGACTGATTAGAATATGTGATTGATCAATCATTTCCTATGATTGATCCTTGATAATGGTCAGCTAGCTAGTTACAAATTTTATTATATTAACAAAAAGATTATATATTAGTGTTAAACATTATATATTTTCTAATTATATTTAGAAAATGTTTGATAATATTTCAAATTAAATAAATCTAATAATAATTTATAATATCCTCAACAAAAGAAGATTAAAAAAACAATGGAAAAAACTAAACTGGAATCAATAAGGAATTAATTAGAATAATACACAAAAGTGTTAGAATATATAGTCTAATTGTCAAGAAATATACAATTTTAATTTGGTCAATATCGACACAAAGAAATAGGTAATGAAGCATGAGGTATTGATCGAATAAAAAACAATTGGTCCAGAGTCCATTCATCAGTTTGGTTTTCTAACAATTGATAGTGGTTATATCAAACCTTGTATTCATACATTTTGTACTAGTTGAAGTAAAGAGTTAGGCGATTGTGATATCACTAATGAACAAGTCTAAATTCCGTGTCGAAGATCCACCAGGTGCCAACGCCAATCTCGCCACGCGCTTTAGCTCCGCCGCTCTCCTTCTTATATCCACGGCAGCGGGTCCCTCCGTCACGGCCTCAATGCATCTTTCTACTTCTTCGACCTTAAGCTCGCCATCGACACTGTCATTCCTCATCCTTACTCCGATTCCAAACACATCAACAAGCAACCGCGCGTCAATGGGCTGATCCGTCCAGCTAGGGTACGCTACCACAGGAACACCAGCCACCACCGTCTCCATAGTCGAGTTCCAGCCGCAATGCGTGACAAAACAAGAGATTGCCTCGTGGCTCAAAATCTTCTCTTGTGGACTCCACTCGAGAACAACCCCTTGTCCTTCTTTCACCATCTCCTGCAAAACAGCAACGTTTTGGGCTTTCTCCTTTGGCCTTATCACCCAAAGAAATGGAAGTCCTCTGTTCTTCAGCGCCTTCGCTATGGTCTCGACCTGATTCTCCAATGTTTCGAGCATACTTCCGAAAGATATGTACACAACAGAAGACCTAGCTTGCTTGTCAAGCCACTCCATACAACAATCATCAGATTTACAAAAATCTAGGTTTTTACCGTCTAGGGTTTCCTCCTCACCATCGCCCAACAGAAATGGAGAAACCAGAGGACCAATTGGAATTACAGGTTTTAAATCAGCCATCGATTCGATTATCTCTGATTCGAGTTCATAGAATGAATTAACCAAAACCCATTTCACATACCTCAAACAATCTGCAAATTCCGCCATTAGATTATAGAAGTGAGCACCACCAGAAGGTAACATAAACGATGGAAGATCTCGAACTTCCAACAATGGTAAAGCTGGTAACTCCACCGTTTGATTCAGATCTTCAAGATCAGGGAAAGAGTTTGTCTTCATGTAGTAACGGTAATAAACCGAGTAAGCTCCACAAGCTTGGATCCAAAGTATTGCACAAGAGATGTTATGAGAGGCTGCAACAGCTGGAACCCATGGAGTAAAAGGCGAAGAGATGATACAAGAGTATCTCTTTTCTTCGATGATTTTAGACAAGTTCATGGCTCCGACTTTATTCAATGACTTCAAAAGAGTTTCAGGGGCCTTTGGATCTTCTTTAGGTAGACCATCGGAGAAGAACACGAGGTCCACCGGATAACGAGGTTTTTCTACGGTGGAGAGGAGATCACGGGCTGACTCAATAGTGGCGAGATTGATGTGTAGGTTCTTTGATGATAACGAGAGATGTTTTGCGAGTTTGAGCATTGGATTGATGTGACCTTGGAATGGTAGTGTTACCATTAGGACATGTGTTTCTTGACCCTCACTACTGCCCATTATTTTTTATTTTTTTCACTAATAGTTTAGATTTTCATGAAACTTTGAGTCATATATAATAGCAATGGTGGTTTGATGAGAGATTTTGCTTAATGAAGACATAAAATTAGATTATGGTAAGAAAATCTGTCTATAGTAATGGCTAACCCAGTCAACTGTTAGCAAGTAGATTCTTTAGTATCCACCTTTTCACCAAGTATGTTCATCTATTGGTCATCGGGTCAGTTACAATTTTTATCTTATTATTAACTAAAAATTGTTTATTAGTGTGACACTTGACCGTTACAATGATCAACTTTTGTATGTGTCAAAAATTTCACAAGATTTTCACATCTGTTTAGTATTGTTTCTTTATTTATAAAATCATTTTTATAGTAAAAAAGTATGAAACATAGAATTAAATTTGAAATAAAGTTTGGTCAACGATAAGATATCCAAAATAAATAAGGAATAAAAAGAAAAGTGTTTAAGTGGCATGTACCAAACCGAATGTTAATTTGCTAGAATGTATAAATAGCCCAAACATATATTCCATTTGTTCCTTTTTATTTGATTGTTTAGAAAAATGCACATATTAAGAAAACATATTAATGTTGATTTTAAATGTATTATTTTTTGTATTTTACAGTTTCCTATAATTTTAAATCAATGATATTCAATCATTTTTATTAAAGTTTACAATTCATTGATAATAATTAATAAATATTACATAGAAAATTTAAAACATCGATCTTTTTGAAATATTTTTCTTAAAAAATCAAACAAAAAGGAACATAGGGAATAGGTGAGTCTCGTGTTTTTTTATGTACCATCCAACTCAGATCTCATTTTCGGTAATTTCTAATCTACAGGTTTATTTTCTTTTATAACCAAAACCAATGAATGTGAAAATATAAAGAAAATTTTACAATGTACTTAAAAAGAAAAGTCCTCCATACACATATTCGTCGTCATACATTAAGTTCCACTAAACGATTTTTAAGGATGGTTTTGAGAAAAAAAATACACACACAAAGGTTGAAATATCAACAATCTGATACTTCGCTCATGAACATTTCAAAGAAGGCTACTTTGAATGGAAATAACAACAACGTGAGAAACAAGAAAAGTACATAGATAGATTGGTGGGGCCTGAAATTTTGTAACATCAATCAAGTTTGATGCCCACCCAACAATTTTAATTTTCAACTAAAAACTACTTCGACCGTTAATTTGGTAGAAGTAGTGAATTTAGTATTCTTTCAAATTAACGGTCGAAGTAGTGAAAATGGTTATGAAAAATTATGTAACTATTTAGATCATCAAATATATGTTTGTGGTAATCAATCCTTAGAAAACTCTTATCATAAAACATTTTTGAGTTAATGTCATCTACAGTGATTATAGTATACTTGAAGGAAGGTGAGGACATTAGGTTTTGTCACAATATTATATAGATAAACATAAAATACCATACTAGATTTGAATTCCACACATAGTTTATGGTCTACAACTAAAAGTCTATTCCAAACAATCAGAGACAAAATTAAAATCATTTAATTTCTTCAGCCAAATAACTAATCTCCATTCCTCGTTGATGGCTTTATATGTTCGCAAATTATATTTTTAAAAAGAAATTGGAAGACCAAGAACAAGAAGCAACCTCAGTATTTTCCCAGGAAGGAGCCTAAAATTCAAATCTCACGTCTTGTTGAATTTTAAGCTTATGAAGTCAAAAACTGAAAATGTCAAACTTTTCTTCTTCTTCAAGGCTCTTCACTTTACTATATATTCTAACTCCCAAGTCCACAAACTACTCACAACAAATTTAGTCATCTCATAAATTAGGGAACACAAGAAAAATAAAATAAAAAACATTTTTGTTTTTACTACTCAAAAATACCACTCAAAGAAAATGATGATGAACAAAGTTGTTTTGGGTTCGTTTCTGTTTTTCATGTTGGTGAGTTCGAATTTTGTGGTGGAGGCTCGTCCTTTGGGTTTAACGAAGGCTGAAGAGAACCTCGTGGCTAAGTTCTTCGATGGTTTGTCACTTGGGGCGATTAAGGAGTCGGGTCCTAGCTCTGGTGGTGAGGGTCATCGGTTCGTGGACCGGACTGAGACGCTTGAATATGGTAAGCATTCAGGTCCCAGCACGAGTGGACCCGGTCACTAAGTTCCCGACCGAACCAGTTAATGTGGCTGCTTTGGTCTAGCTCCGGAAATTGATTGCTTTGTTTAGTTTTTTTTCAGATTAATTATTCAGATTTTTCTTTTTATGCTTAGAACTTGGGAAAATCAAGAATTGGAAGAACCTCATTTGTTCTCTGTAGGAATATTCTTTTGTTAACTTATTGAAATTCATTTGATAATAATGTACAATGTAATATATATTGTAATTAATTTATTATTCTGATTATGTGAATGAATAACTGGATATTCATGTTTTTAATGAGTTTCAATAACAACATAGTTAAGCTCCAAATCCACAAAGCAAAAAGAAGCGACTTAACTTTAACCTTCTTCTGAGTGATAATCACCTAAGCTTACCTCTTTAACAGCTACATCCACTTCAACTTTAACCAAGAAATCGCGATTTCCGTGGAAATTGAAGTTAACCAATTCTTTAGATAGTTTCTGAAGGATGTTGTTCCGGATGGAGCTGTGGAAATTTGGCTTGGACAACAAGTTATACACATATCTAGTGCATATTTCTTCTCCATTATATAGGTAAACATTAGGAGCCTTACGTGCAAAGCAATTGAACCCATTTATGGACATCATCAAGCAGGAATTGATGCAAGTGTGACTCCTTGTTGTATTGTATGCCAAATTGTGAAAAGGAAGCATTAGTTGTAGCAGCTGCTATGGAGAAAGGTACCATACATCCTATTGGAAGGTATTTGCTTGTCAAACATCAGTAATCTTACACCGCTTGATAGTTATTAACACAATCAAACTCTTTCTTTTTTGCAGAGCCACAGTATTGGGAAGGACCTCCCTTGTGCTTTGAGTATTTCCCCGGTAGAGGCCTTACTGCTACAGTTAGTTGTATTGAGGTGATCTGTTCTACACTCTGTATCATTCATTGAATATCTATATATGATGTTGTCTCTCACACTATAACCTTTACTGCGATGCTATAGTCGGTAACCGAAGGTAACAAACTACGGAAATCGTCACTTGGTTCAGTAGAATTCATTACTTCACTCTTCGAATCGCAAGACCAGTCTAGAGAGATCAAGAATGCTGTAAACTCCTCTTTGTATGGAAATGACTTTGTTCATGCTCTTCTTTCACTTTATCAAAAGGTAACATTGATTCACCTCGAGGACCAGCCTCATCAACCCTTTTATAGACCAATTTCATTAAATCTAAGACATGTCATGATCAAAATCAATACATTTATTCAGTTTTTTTTTCGAATGAATCAAATCTCAAATCATGAAATTGGCTCTTTCTCTGCATTTGCTACACAATTCTTCTCTTTTCTCACTCACTACTCGATCCTACCTAATCCAATAAACTCTCTAAACCCTACATTACGACCATTAGTTCCTTGCACCATACACGAACTTGCTCCTCCTCCAGCTCCTCCGCCGTTTCCTAGCTGTAAATCCGCCATGTAACTCCTAACCTCCGTCTTAATCATCTCCTGCACCACCGTCATAAAATCTCCACCAAGTCCAGAAATCTCTCTTTCCTTCTCTTCTTCTTCTTCTCTCTTCACCGGAAACAACTCCGGTGGAGTTGTTGACTCATTGACCCAAGGCAAAGACAACCTCAAACAAGTCATCGGATCTTTCTCCTCCTCCTCCGGCGATGATGACTCAATCACCACTCCACCAGCTCTCGCCGTCGGTTTAAAAACATGACAAGAAGAAGAAACCGGTAAAACAGATCCACTAGATTGCGATTGCTCGCTGACGTCAGATCCCGTTGGACTTAACGCCGTCACCACAACAACTCCTCCTCCACCACTCGCCCTCCGTTTTAACGGTTTTTCATCAGTTAAATTACCATCATACCCTCCATTACCACCGAAATCACAACTCTGCCCTTCCTCTCCTCCGCCGCCTCCGCCGCTACATTTCCGCTTCAGCGTTGAGTTCCAGTGATTCTTAATCGCGTTATCAGTGCGACCATTGAGAAGCCGTGCAATCGTCGCCCACTTGTTACCAAACCGAGCGTGCGCTAGTATAATCGTATCATCTTCCTCCGCCGTGAATCCACGGTGCTCTACCTCCGGAGAAAGCTGATTACACCAACGGAGACGGCAAGATTTACCGGAACGTCCAGGGATTGATTTGCTTATCAGAGACCAGTTCCTTGGTCCGTGCTTCTGAACCAACGATTGTAACAGATCGTCTTCTTCAGGACTCCATGGTCCTTTGATCCGATCCATTTCTTTCCGGGTCGAACCAGACATCGCTCGGATCTTCTTTTTAATTTAAAACTAATCAAATCGTTTAAAACGCGTTTCTATTGTTTGGGGATTTTGGAAAAGAACGAAACGATTTTTGTTGAGAGGATAAGTATGAAGAGGAGAGAGTATTTATACGAGGTGTGATGGTTAGAGAGGTCACCGGTTCTACCGGTAATTTTTTATCGTTAGTTAACAACAACTTAATTTTTTCGTAACTGTAAATTGGATTATTTACGTGCATAATTATGTTTTCAACTGAATCAAATTGAAATAAGTTAACTGACACCAAATTAAATATGTAAGTATATGCCGTTTTGTTTTATTATTTTAAAATCCAGAAAACTGAAATTTAGTTTGAACCAAACAAAATAAACTCTAAACTAAAATTTATTAAAATATATACTATTAAACAAATTATTATGTAATGTTTTTTTAATGAATGTTAAATTATAACTAAACATGTACTGTATTTCTAACTATAACTAAACAAAGATATTAAACTAAAATCAAATCATATTACATCAAATTATAAATGCAAACCTTTTTCAAAAAATAAATTCAAATTAAAAATTCTTATATATTGTAGTTATGTAAAACTATTTAGAAAAACTACATATTTAAGTAATTTTGCGTAATTTCTAAATTGGATTAGTTATGAAGAAGATGTAACGTGAGTAGTCTGATACGTATTTGAATATTTAAAAGAGAAAGAAAAAAGCACGTCAGGGAGTGGCGGTGCGATTGGGGGAAATGCGTCTGAGAGAGTGAGGCTAAAATAAAGAGAGAATCTTTCCAAGAAAACGGTTGGGGATTTGGGAAACAGCTGTTAGTGGGGACAGCTGTCAACGAAATATGTAACTGTGTGTGATAGAGAGAGTACATTTTGTGGTACTTGAGAGCGTTTCACAGGTGGATCGTTTTTTTATTTAATTTAAATCATTTCGTTTTTAAGTTATTTCCTTTTTTAATTATCTTTTCTTTTTGCATTTTGAAGGTTACATTCTTTGTTTTTCCTTTGCATATCAGTGTTGGTATGGTCGAATTTTTGAAGATTTCTATTTAAACGTAATTAGATGCACATTAATTATCGTTGTCGTATCTAAAAACGTATTTAAGTTTTTTCGGTCGTTTTATTTGTCGGATTATAAAATCTTTAGTTTAGGTTGTGAAAGATTGACTCTTATCAAGACCGTCTTTACCCCATGGCAAATTAGGCAAATGCCATGGATCTATTACTGATTTTAAAAACAATCATAAGCATAAAAGGCCCAATTTTCTTAAAACAAAATTTTATTAAGAGATTTTAGTTTTTATTTTTATTTTGGCAAAGGCTCAATTATAGCTTGAGACGGGACTGTTTCTTATATCGATAGAAAGTAATTAATGTTATCTTTGGTTTGATCGCATATACTTAATAAATTTTATCCGTAGTTATTTCAAAATAAAGGATTTATTGATTCTGAAGACTAATGTTTTTTAAAGGGTTTGTGTTTAGTTGCTTATGATTTTAGTTGTTGGGTTCGGTCTCTTTCGATTTAAGTTTAAAAACTTTTGTTGGTATTTTCATTAGATTTAGAAAAAATTACGTTTTCCTTCGACTTTAATTATAAAATCATATATGTCGTGTGTCGTTTTAGTTTTTCTTTTTTGAACGTTGTATTTTGTATTGGTTTCACAACAAATTTAAGAATATTTTTATTTTTTATTTTGTTGTGTGAAAACACATTTTGTTTTCAATTTAAAAGCACTGAAACACAAACGTCGCTTTTTTCGAAATTGTATTTTGCGTATTGAATTGACGTATCTATACATATTAGAAACGTATAAGTAAAGTATCCATACTTATTGAGTGATTCCAGTTTCTTCTGTTTTTGTTTTTGATTTTCTGATTAAAAGAAAAATAAAACGAAGATAAGGATGACGTTAAAAGTGGTTTAGGTTTTTTGTTGGATTCTTCAGAGACTTTTCTGACTAAAGAAGCCAGCCTGTATGCCAATATTATTACTACTTTTTATATACAAAAATCAGTTATTTTGGATATTCAAAAAGATACTAATAAGATTCTTACGTAAATCGAAAACGACAGGATAGATCGATTAGAGTTTTGAGAGCCTATCGTTACTATTCATTGTTTGATATAAGCTAGTTTAACATGTCTAAAAGATTTATGTTGAAGTAAAGTTCATTTCCTTTGTCGTTTTATTTGTTGTCAACATGATACTCATATACAAAGGAATACGTTAAACCGTACATCAGCCGTGTACCGCACAAAAAACGTCGCCTGCACATGTTCCAATGCCAACATGAACCTTGTCGTGAGCTTCCTCATTCTCTTCTTTCAAGTTATAGTTAGATAAGGTAAGAGATATCGAAAAGAGTTCTTAAGATTCTGTTTAATTATCGAAGCCAAATTTTATAGATTAAACAAGAAGGTGTCATTAATGGAGATACGGTATGAGATTTTCCCTTATTGGTCCATCGTATCTACTACCAAATTCTTCCTTCCCATAATTGTATATACTATTACCACTAATCATTTATGTAGTTGGTATTTTCTTATTCAAATTAAATATTAATGACATTGACCGAGTAACATGTATAAGTGTATGTGTGGTCCGCAATCGTACTTGTATATCTCATTTACTAACTCTGCATCCCTTCACGTGAGATTTGATTAATGTTTCTCTCATTATCCTGATACCCTACACGTTTTCTGAATAAATCTACGAACATGAAGTGGTATGCATTGGAAATTTTTAGGCGTATGAGTGTTTTTTCCCCCATTATATGATATGTATCTCAATGTGCTTTTGTTTTTTTATGATTTTCAACTATAGTAGTTTTTCATGATAATCAATATGCTCTGTCCCTTGATGTATCATACAAGTATTACTTTGTGATGTAGTGAATGTAATACATTATTAAGTGGTACGTCCATCAAAGTATTATAAAACAATAGTTTTTTCCTTTAAGAAAGTACAACTTTTCATTACGAATTTTGAGGGAGAATGTATTGTAACTCAATTCTTAAAATTATATTCTTTCACGAGAAAGGAAATTATTCCGTTCGGTCTGTGTCAATTCCATTATATATACTCACATCGAGACGTAATATCTACTTTTGTCGAGAGAAAAGCATGTGACTGCCGGAACAAAAAAAGCATGTGACCATATATCTCTCAGTTCCTTGTAAAGCTATCTCTCGAAATGAGTTTATTTAAAAGTATTCAAAAGTTCTTTGTTCAGGTTCAATGTATGTGTGAGCATATTCCTTTGGCAATTGATATCTATTAAACCAAAGTCGGAAATTTTTGTAAGGATATTGAAATATTGTCTCAAGTATTTCGTTATCAGAAACCTTAATAGATATCGATCCAAGTTAACGAAGAAGATGTAACAAAACTAGATCATTGGGTGTTCTACAGTTCCCCATTAAACGAGAGAAGATACAAATGTAAATTCACGAGGCATTAGAAGTCAAAGAGACAGCTAATTCATTTGTATGGTTACACTTTGCAATTGAATGCAGGTTGTCGTCAAGTCAACTCGATAATATAGGTGAGATTTTGTTTTCGATTAGTATCATTATGTCATTTATAAAGTCAAACAAAAAACTATATTACTAGTTACATAATTTTGCCTATCTAGCTATTATATATTCACATTTAAATTGAATCTTTATATTTTACGTATTTAAAAAGAAAAACATTTCGCAGCCGTTTGATCAGATCAGTGCACGTGCGTCTTGTTTCCTACCGGTCAGGCAGAACAAAGAAAAATGATATGTGAGTAACCCAAAGTCTTAAACTTTCGTAGTTGGGTACTTGGGTTCTATGTGAAACTTGGTCCACTCATATTTTTTCTTCCGTTTAATAAGTACGTCGTATGTATGATATGAGTATATGACCCATTTATAGTTTCTTTAGATATAGGCCCATATGTGAGTACCTCGAGGACTATAACTAAGGTTTAATCGTTGATATAAGATAATATATAAAAAAAATTACTTCTTCTCATTCAAAAGGGATTCCTAATCAAAACTTAGTAACTCATGCATTTGAATTTTAATAATGGTCAATATAAAAGAAAATTTGATCTAAAAGAATTTGTGGCGTATTGAAAAAAAAAAAAAAAAAAAAGAACAACTATTACAAAGGTTTTTTGTCACGTCATTATGAAAAAGTATAGACTTCAATTTAAAACTATTTGGCCATAAACTGAAAAGTGCATATCCATCATACACTAGTGTTGAATCATCTTCACTTCTAATGCGTGATATTCTAACAACTCGTTTCTTCATGCCGTTCTAATGTGAGATGTGAGGGACTACTGTTTTATTTCAGTTGTTGTGCTTTGTTCCACGTTTAGTGAATGCACACCCTGACAAAAAAAAAAAAAAAAACAGATAGATATTGTTTTAATGATATTAGAATAATAAAGTTGGATCTAAAATACTACATTTGAAAAGAAATGTTTTATGTTTCGTGAATCCGTGTTATAAATTAGTGTTGGAAGGTTTTTGATGATACTTGGAAAATATTTAAATTAATGTTGGAAACTTTTGTTTTACTTCATAGAGAAGAAAAAAAAAAGTTTCTGTAAACGAAAATGTCTAAAAGAAAATCTGCATTCACACATATTTTGGGCTCTCACGTGTTTGTGAATTTAATATATTTGACTACACGATCTTTCAACGTATGAAAAAGTTTTATACTACTATTTTCGTTTGAGTGGGAAATAAACAAATGATAGCTACAGTTATCTATATGGTATAATTTTACACTTTTATAACTAATAATGATGAGTGATGACAATCGAGTGTCGGATATAACAGGCCAACAAGTGGAATGGACTTATGTAACTTTTTAATCACGGGATTAAATCACGTAACCCAATGTCCTAATTGGTATTTAATTTTGATTATCTCGATGCTACATATTGTCATAGGACTCATATCTTTGATCACGTGCCGCTACCAATCCAGACATTTTAGTATACAAAAAAAAAGAAGATACAAACTTAAGATATGGAATATATATCAGAACTATCAGTTTTAGACTTTAATAATTCGAATTGAATAACTACGATCAATATATAAATTGGCAAATAGATTGGTCAATTGTAGTGCAAGAAATTTGTGAACTTTATTACAGTACGAAGAGAGTAAGAGAAGCAAGATCCGGTTTTTAGGCAACAAGTAACATTTTTGAGTTCAGAGAGTTTGCTTCTTACTTTAAGTTACGTCACTACAAAAGCCAAGTTCCTACTTCTTAGGTCTAAAGTCAATTTTCGAATATTCAGAAAAATTGTACTCTACTAGATCGAATAGTTTTCACCGGTGAAACGATATATAAATGAAGACTACAATATTTTTTAATTTTTTTAAGCGTATGAGTTCTAGACCTTTGGCACGTAAATTTCTCCGGTACCTGGGACCAATCGTTGATAATATCACGTTTAAGATTTAATCATCCATCCCAAGTAGAGTTGAACTAGTAACCTTGAGCACTTTTTCTCGAGACAACTAAACCATCATCCACTTAGTGCAATAAAGCGTCATTCTTTTTTTTCTTTTCAAAAATTCGTATTTAATTTTAATTTATTAAAAATATTTCTTTTGTTTTAAATTGGGACAGAATTATCATTTAACATATTTAAAATTTATATTTTTAATTAAAAATAGGGTAAAATATATTTTTCAAACAAAAATTCAAAAATAGGGCAATTTTCAAAATCATCCATTCTTAAATCTAAAGTCGGCTACAGTCTTTTCGTTGTTTTGTTGCTAATTTCAATTTATATACATGCAAATTACAAAATATAATAGTTTTTGGGGGATAATTATCTTCTTGCGCCTTTTTATTAAATTAATATGCTCATATAGCAGTTCTTACAATTAATATAACTAGGGTTTTAAATTTCAATATCGAGTTGACAAAATGAATTGTTTACAAGTTTTTTTCTTTTCAATATGCATTGTTCATCACGTATTCGTAGTGATGCAAAAACAAACTATAAATTATAATTGCACTAGTGAGATTAGCAAGAAGTGTTATAAATTAGAATAAACGGAACTATCAAACTGTGTTATGTACACCATTTATTTTTGTTAAAGAATATGTGTAGTAGTTAGAAAACTGATCAAATTAAACTGAAAATTCACATTACGGAGATCAAGTTACATTGTCTATTGATGAAAAAAACAAAATAAATCCAAATGGCACTAAAAGTTGTAGAAATTGAAAGAAGAAAATAGATTTTTGTCTAGGAATAAAAGTCAAAATGGGAAAGACAAAAAAAAGAGAGGCAAATAAGCAGTGATGGAGCTAAAGCAACGCTTTACTCTTTTAATTATGAATTATTTGATTTGACCTCCACTCGCCTGGCTTTTTTTGGTTGTTCTTTATAGAAAAGTAAAATAACACAATTAGCACATAACATGAGTTATCGAGAAACCAATTCTCTTTGTGGTGTTTTAGTTAATTTCTATAACTTATGAAACCATTTTCTCAGTTTATCATGATAATTGATCCTCTATTTAAAACCCTAAAGTTTATATTTTGTTTGTTCAAACACAGTCGGTACTCAAAATAGATGAAACATAAATTTGATTTTATTTCTAAACCACTTGGAAAAACATATACTATTATTCTTCTCATGCAAAGGACCCCATTATAAAACTAACATGGCTTTTACTATTGGATTCACTGTAGTGATTAAGGGTGTATCACCAACTGTTTTGAATTTTTGTCAACTTAATTAGTTATTAATTAAGAAGTGGGTAAAGCTAACATACCAACCTTTTACTACACAATTATCTTAAAAAATCCTTAAATTTATAAGAATAGAAGAAAGCTAAAACGAATAAGGAAAAAGAACAGCAATCGAGTGAAATGATGAACATATTCAACTCCCACCATTTTGTTTATATGGATGAGTTCCAAAATTTTGGGGCATACATTCTCTAACAGTATTGAGATATTTCAATAATAGTATTTGCATAATGAAAAGTAATATTGATCATTTCAGAAGATTATATGCTCTTTTTATTTAACTATTACGAGATACATGGTTTTATTTTGTAACATGTTATTTTTACCAAATAAAATTTGTTAATTGTTTTACTCATATCATTAAGCTATTTTCAATGGAATCTAATATATTGGACGTGTGACATTATCTTATATTTTCTGTAATTATTTAGCATGTTAAATATTGATTTTTAGTATATTCATGTATGGTAATAACAAACAATTATATTGAAAGAGTCGTATACTCGTATGTATGACTGTTTATATCGTAATCGTATATACTGCAAGTTAAATTCAACAACTGTAATTACTAATTAGATAAAATCAAATATCTGTCGGGCGTAACATGCGACCCAACAAACGTCATGTGAATATTTTAATTCTTCTATTAGTTTGTTAACCTAATCGTGATTGGGTATTCATATAAATACACATTTTCATATAAATACACTTTGTATATGGTAAGTTATCATTTTATACAAAAAACCAAAGAATGTTTTCTTCTCTATTATATCATCATATCCCATAATTATGGGAACCCAAAAAAAAAAAAAATTGGACCCTCCATTATAAATATAAACTATTGTCATATAAATTTTAGACATAACTGATTTTGTCATAAAGAAATTGAAAGGAGAATCTCCGTGACGGTTGGATATAGCAATAATAACAACTCTTAATAATCATAGCAACAAGCAAATAAAAGCAGCACATGGAAGCCATTTGCGCAAGGATAATTCTTGTAAGAACACATTACCTAAAAGCTAATAATAATGAGAAAAACAGCAGAAATATTCGAAACCATATTAAAAAAGAATGAAACATTTCTTAAATAAACCTAAACTAGATTCGATTTTGCATGTTTGATCCACTTGATGTATGAACAAAAGAAACATAAAACAGTAAGCAAAAGTCAAGGATCTAATGTAAAGTCATAAGGAAAAAAACTAAATTTAAACAAGTTGTAACTGCAGATCATGTTATGTCTTTTAACTAGTAAATCCTACGACCAATTAGATTAGAGCAACCAATTCTTTTATGATTTTGATTTTTGAGAGCCAATTTTTATTTGTATTGAAAATAATAGTTATATTTTTCACTCCTATAAATTTATTTTCTACTAATGAAATTGTTGTTTATAAAAGTATTCTGTGTGTAATAGTCTATAAAAAATATAGTACAATTTTACACATTTTTAAAAGTTAATATTTTTGATATTTTGTATAGTAAATACAAAAAATACCACCACACAATACATTGATGATTCGAAGTTTCGAACCACCATTTTCATTGAATCAGCTCTAATATTAAAAAAAAATGATTTTTTTGATAAAATATATAAAGAATGTTAGTTTTGTTAAACCAATATATCATAAATACGATAGTATATATTTTTGTATTTTATTGAGCTTGTAATCAGTACATGGATGCGAATCCGAGTGACGTTGATATTGGTACAAACTACAAAGTATAGTAGTCTAAGTATATGTCCATATATATATAATAAATCTGTTATATTCAATGATTAATGAAACCTGGAAACTGGAAGTGCAAAAATGCATTGATTACTTTAATCGAAAAGAAAAACAAAATGCATTGATTATAGTATTTATAAAACTGCAGATTTTGCAGAGAGCAGGAAACAGAGAGGTTTGGTTTTGCGTTGCGTGAGCTGTTTCCTCTTTAACTCTCTCTTCTTCTACCTCTTGACCCTCTCTCTCTCTCTCTGGTGATGCGGTTTCTTCCTTGGAAGCCATGAAAACACAATCAGCTTCACCGTTCTTCTTCGTCTCCTTCTTCTTCTTCTTCTTCTTCTTCTCTTCTCTGTTTCTTCTCTCCTCTGCTTTAAACTCTGATGGAGTTCTCTTACTGAGTTTCAAATACTCTGTTCTTCTTGATCCTCTCTCTTTATTACAATCATGGAACTACGACCACGACAATCCTTGTTCATGGCGAGGTGTGTTGTGTAATAACGATTCAAGAGTTGTTACTTTATCTCTCCCAAACTCTAACCTCGTTGGTTCGATTCCTTCCGATCTGGGTTTCCTCCAAAACCTCCAAAGTCTTAATCTTTCCAATAATTCACTCAATGGGTCATTACCGGTTGAGTTTTTCGCCGCCGATAAGCTCCGGTTTCTTGATTTATCAAATAACTTGATCTCCGGCGAGATCCCTGTATCAATCGGAGGTTTACACAACCTCCAGACGTTAAATCTCTCCGATAACATCTTCACCGGGAAACTACCAGCTAACTTAGCGTCTCTTGGAAGCTTAACGGAGGTTTCTCTGAAGAACAACTACTTCTCCGGCGAGTTTCCCGGCGGCGGATGGAGATCGGTTCAGTATCTAGACATTTCTTCAAATCTAATCAACGGTTCACTCCCACCTGATTTCTCCGGCGACAATCTCCGATACCTGAATGTCTCGTATAACCAAATCTCCGGAGAGATTCCTCCGAATGTTGGTGCCGGTTTTCCTCAAAACGCCACCGTTGATTTCTCCTTCAACAATTTAACCGGTTCAATCCCAGATTCTCCGGTTTACCTTAACCAGAAATCAATTTCGTTTTCCGGAAACCCGGGTTTATGCGGAGGTCCGACCCGAAACCCGTGTCCCATTCCTTCATCTCCGGCCACCGTCTCGCCACCAACCTCTACACCTGCACTCGCAGCTATACCTAAATCAATCGGGTCTAATCGAGAAACCGAACCGAACAACAACTCAAATCCTCGAACCGGGTTAAGACCAGGAGTTATAATCGGAATCATAGTCGGAGATATCGCCGGAATCGGAATCCTCGCTCTTATCTTCTTCTACGTTTATAAATACAAAAACAACAAGACAGTGGAGAAGAAGAACAATCATAGCCTAGAAGCTCATGAAGCTAAAGACACAACTTCGTTATCACCATCATCATCAACAACTACATCTTCTTCATCTCCAGAACAATCAAGCAGATTTGCAAAATGGTCATGTCTCCGTAAGAATCAAGAAACCGATGAAACCGAAGAAGAAGACGAAGAAAATCAACGGTCAGGAGAGATTGGAGAGAATAAGAAAGGGACTTTAGTAACCATTGATGGAGGAGAGAAAGAGCTTGAAGTTGAAACTTTGCTTAAGGCTTCTGCTTACATTTTAGGAGCCACTGGTTCGAGTATAATGTACAAGACTGTTCTTGAGGACGGTACGGTTCTCGCGGTTCGTCGGTTAGGTGAGAATGGTTTGAGTCAACAACGCCGGTTTAAAGACTTTGAGGCACATATTCGAGCTATTGGTAAATTGGTTCACCCGAATTTGGTACGTCTTCGTGGATTCTATTGGGGCACCGACGAGAAATTGGTCATTTACGATTTTGTTCCTAACGGCAGTCTCGTCAACGCCCGTTACAGTGAGTCAAAATCATCTCTTTCACATTTCAATCTTTTTCCTCGCTTTATGATAAAGGCACATGTTAGCATAAGATCAAGTCGCACGCTAGCATCACCAGGGTTTTGCTACTGTGTTCATATTAGTTGGTAGTAGTTAAATTACACCTGTATTAATAAAGTCAACGGCTGGTCAAATTTTGATTCTTTGTGCTATTGGACAGGGAAAGGAGGGTCTTCGCCGTGCCATTTACCGTGGGAGACTCGGCTCAAGATAGTAAAAGGTTTGGCTCGTGGGCTTGCTTACCTCCACGACAAGAAACATGTGCACGGTAACTTGAAGCCTAGTAACATACTCTTGGGCCAAGATATGGAGCCCAAGATCGGAGATTTCGGGCTCGAAAGGCTTCTCGCCGGGGATACTAGCTATAACCGAGCTAGTGGATCATCTCGGATTTTCAGTAGCAAGCGATTGACAGCATCCTCGCGTGAATTTGGTACCATCGGGCCCACACCGAGCCCAAGTCCAAGCTCCGTTGGGCCCATATCTCCCTATTGCGCACCCGAGTCGCTCCGCAATCTCAAACCAAACCCGAAATGGGATGTGTTTGGGTTTGGAGTGATCCTCCTCGAGCTGCTCACGGGAAAAATAGTGTCGATAGACGAGGTGGGGGTAGGAAATGGGCTGACCGTAGAGGACGGGAACCGGGCGCTAATAATGGCTGATGTAGCGATCCGCTCCGAATTGGAAGGCAAAGAGGACTTTTTACTTGGCCTTTTCAAATTGGGATATAGTTGTGCATCTCAAATTCCACAAAAGAGACCGACCATGAAAGAGGCGTTAGTAGTGTTTGAAAGATATCCTATTAGCTCATCGGCTAAGAGTCCATCGTACCATTACGGACACTATTAACGTTTGATCTTACACTAACTCTAGTCTCTAAGCGTTTCTCTATGGCCAAAGTATATACACATGATGCAAATTGTTCTTTCTTGTTGTTTGTCCACTTGAGTTTTTATATATGATTCTTTAGGATACTACCACTAGGTTAGCTTGGTTTGTAATCGTTTTTTGTTTAATTTAGTGTAAGTTCGGTTTGTGTTGGAGACTTGGAGTTGGCTCCCATATACTTAAATCTTCAAACATAAGTTAATGTGTTATACTATATTTTCAACCAGTAGACCAATCATATAAATCGTTTAATAATTTCTGAACCACTAAACCCGCAAGTAAACCGATAGATTGATCGTATAATTTCAACCGGTTCGGATAGTAAATAGTAGATCTTCCGTAAACCGGATATGATCTGATCTGATCTCCCAAAAAGTCCCAAATCCAAATCTACGAATCTCCGTCTCCTCCGTCGCATTTTCCGAGGTAGAGAGAGAGATCAAACCAAAGAGACACAGAGAGAGTATCCACCGATGGAATCCGCAGCAACGGCTGTTGTACCTCCGGCAGCCGCCGCCACCACCGCCACCGCCACCGATGATAATCTCCAATCAAGCGACTCATCATCTCCCGCCGACGCCGTTAACCGATTGATCCACGCCTTTTCGCAGCGACAACAACATCTTCTCGACAAAACGGTTCCTCACGTTCTCTATCGATGGATCGCATGTCTCTGTGTTGTATTGATCTACATCGTTCGTGTTTACTTTGTGGAAGGCTTCTACATCATCACTTACGCCATCGGCATCTACCTTTTGAATCTCATCATTGCTTTTCTATCTCCTCAAGAAGATCCCGAAGCTTCTCTCACTTCCGGTGGTTCTCTTCCTACTCGGAGATCCGATGAGTATCGTCCTTTCGTTCGCCGTCTCCCTGAGTTCAAATTCTGGTTCGTCTCTTTGATTCTGTATTATTGATTTTGTTAGATCTGATATAGGGTTTTAGTAGTGAAATTGAGCATAGCGTTATTGGTTTGATTCACTTTATCGATTGAGACTTGAGAGGATGACGAAGCTTGATGACTTACTTGTTAAGGAATTCAACTATTGTAGACTTTGATATAGTTAGATTACGTAGATCTGATCTAGGGTTTTAGTAGCGTTATTGGTTTGATTGCAGATGAATTCATGACTGAATCGTTAGATCAGATGATTGATAATGATGTTTGATGACTTACTTGTTGAGGAATTCAATTATTGTGGACTTTGATGTAGCTAGATTGATTCAATTCTGCAGAGAAACTACATTTTTAGCAAGATTTAGAACCAAATTTAGAAGAGATCGACAAGATTCACTTTGTGAAGCCTTTGTATGAATTCTTTTTAGGTTTATCAATCTAGAATGTGATGAAGTCTCGATTTGATGTCCTTTGGATTTTTTGATGTGGAATGTTGTGTGTGTGTTTTTTGCCATGAAGGTTATCGATCATAAGGGCTTTCATCATCGGATTTATGATGACGTTCTTCGAGGTGTTTGATGTACCTGTATTCTGGCCAATACTTCTCTTCTACTGGGTGATGTTGTTTTTCCTTACGATGAGGAAACAGATACAGCATATGATCAAATACAGATATGTCCCTTTCTCTTTTGGGAAAAAGGTGTGTGTTTCTTTTTCTTTCCTTCCTTCACAGAACTGACTCTAACGTCTGAACAAGTTGAGTAAGTTTTCTAACTTCATCCTCGGTTTGTTTTTCCCTTGCAGCAGTATGGAAAGAAACCGGCTCCAACAGAGAGCAGTGAATGATCAATCAAAACTGTTCAGGTCAGCAATTTTACAGTCTTTTGAGAGAAGTAGCATTTGAAAAGGTCGGTCTTTTGTTCTCTTTTGATGGCCTATATCTTTGTTAGGGATGAAGTAGAGATAGACATATTTTGCTCTTTTATCATCCTGACTATTTTACTGGTTTCACCTGAACTCAATGTACAATCTTATTTTTTTACATCCTTTTTTCAGTGAGAAAATAATGTTTCATACTTGACCCTTTTGTAATCATCATGGTGGAAAACTAAAGACTAATCAGTAATCACTGTCCGGTTCTATCGATGTTCATGGATTGTGTCCTAGTTATTTAAGAACATGGAAATTGCGATATGCTTGGTATTCATGAATGTTCACTGAGTTCTTCCTGATTCTATAATGTGTTTTTTTTCTTTCAAGTGTTAGTTTTGATAGATACAATGTTTCATTAAAAATGAATGGTACTATACAACTCCAAATCTCACGAACAACTACCATAGTTAGCAAAGTATATAGTCATTCACAACATATGACGATTGAGATTTGAGATAATATGTCAAGTAGGAAACTGTTTACTTCAGTTTCCTTAATGGTTGGTAAAGTTTCATATGTGAAGTTCATAATCTATCTAGTCTCTCTACAAAGGTGTGATTTCATAAACCCGGAAAACAAGAAATGGCAACCAAGATTTGATGATATTGTCATTTTGCTTTCCGCAATCGTCGTACTCTGATTTTGAGTAAAAATAAGTAATCCAGTTTTGGTCATTTTAACGGCCCAATAGCAATCACTGCAAGTCTGATTTTGAATTTGTAACAATAAATTAGGATACTCTAAAATACACAGATACGGAATTGACCAAGTAGATATCCTAGTCTATCAATAATTTCCTTTTTCTTTAAACATTTAACATGAAATCGGTGAGAATATTCTTAAATCATAACTAACCATATTTGCCTATTTAATAAATACTATAAAACCCTGTTGCGGCCATTCACAATTGACAATACACCAAGAAGAAAAGAAAAAAAAAAACATATGACGACGATGCCAAATGTTCCAGAGGTTTTGGAAGAGGAGATTTTGTTCCCTGAGTTTCAGTCTACAAAGAATCCATAACGATGACTTCGTTTTTCGGTCGTTAAATTAGGTAAATATTTTTGACCATATCGAAATACAAAGTCATCCACATTTAGATGTGGTCAAAAATATCTACCTGATTAATGGACGGAATGACAAAGTCATTCTTGTGGATTCCTTGGAAATTGAATGTCAAGGAACAGATGTTCTAATTGATAACTAGAGTTGTCCTCTATGAGGAGATATAGCTTACGTCATTAGATAATGGTCCATTTGTTAAGGAGGTATGAAAAAACAAATCATTCATGTATTTCAAAACCAGGACCTTATTCAATGCATCAGTTTAAGCAATCTTAAACATATATATTACAAAATCAGATGATAAATGAAAAGTCATATTAAGGAAAATTCTGAAGGCTTTAACCTCAAACGTGATGTTATACTTTCCATCTTTATTCCGCATCCTCAAATATGATTGGGACGAGTGACGTCTCTGCACCTTCACTCAGAAGTAGTAGGGAATTCTTAGTTTATTATGAATGCCCTTCAAAGTAAGAATTGGAGTTTATGGAAGCTCATTTGATTCGCAGAATATATGTTGATAAAAAAAAAGAAAAGAGAGTGTTGGGTCAAAATTATAGGCTATTGAGTTGTGTCCACTAAGCTAGTTTTCTTGCTTGCTCATGTATTTTGGGCCGAGTTTTCAATCAGTAGTTATCCACATATATTTCGGGATCACATAATTATTTGGATATGATACTTCATGAAACATTTGTGAGCCAGGGGTATCAAAATAGATAATTTAATTCGATCCAAACCCATATGGGTTCGAGGTTTTATTAAACAGGTTTGATTCAACCTATTTATTTATATGGGTTTAATTTACATATTCAAACCCAAAACTATAAAATCTATTGGTTATAGATTATATCAATATATGGATCCTATAAATAAATATACAAAAAAATCCGAAATTATAATTAGAAAACCAACAAAAAATTTCAAATAACAAATTAAAAATATTTAAATAGAAAAGCATCCTAAAATGTTAAAACCACATAACCAAAAGAAAAATATTTGTTACATATATATTATTATTTATATATATATTGTTTTTTACTTTTTAATTCTTAGTAAAAAAGATAAAGTAACATTTATTTTAGATATTTTACATATTTAACTCCAAAGAAAAGAAAATATATTATATTTTTAGTTTAAGCAATGATCTAAAAGAGATTTAAAAAAAAAAAAGTAATAAATTGTTGTAGAAACCGAAGGAAGATGTAGTTTTAGCAAGAAACTGAAAGGATAACTCATGAGTTTATTGTTAAAACTAAATATATATATTAGTTTATCTTAAATTAGCATAACCGAAAGAGATATTTTATAGTGATTTTACGAACATACTTAAAAATACATAAGTAGAGAAATCAAATAAAATATAACAAATATGGTAGGTACAAAAGGAATAGAATACGGTGTTAACTAATTATGTAAAAAACAATTGACATAAAAATTGAATGGTAAACAACATAATAAGTATAGTGTGAGTGAGTGTAATAAATTATTTTTGACTATTTTTTATTGTCTATAACATTTGCTGTGACTGAAACAATTATTTAGAATAAAATTGAGAAAAAAACACATGTCTGTATATTTTTCAAATATTCCCAAACAATAATAATAATCACACACTTGAATACACCCAAATGAATGACTTACAAATACACACGCATATGGATCTAATCATTTCTCCATTTCTTTGTCGAATTTAGATCTCATCTTTTAGAAATCTGTTTTTATCAAAAGGTTTGAAAATGGGAACTTTAAATGCGTTCAAAATAATGCGCACACTAAATGCCTCTCCCTAGGTATATCTCACTCAAAGCCTGAAAGCTACCCATCCTCATTCGTTTTCTTCTTAAATTTATTTATAGGAATCTGAATACATTTTAAAACACGATTTTGGTGACGGAATACAACTGTTTCATTAAAATCATGAACTAAAACTATGTTTAAGAATAATCTATGATCAAAATATAGATGAAGAGGAAATGATATATATAGCGAAGGAACTTTCGGTGATAGGGCAAAAGAAACACGTTTCTGGGAGGAATAAATGGTTTCGTCAGCTTTCGTCTTTGACTTTGAGTGTCTCTTCAGTCAAGTCAAGTTTTGTGTGTACTTTGTTTTTCATTCTCAAGTCTCTCTCCTCGATTAAATTAAAATCGTGGTCACATCTACGAATCTAACTGTGTGAATGTCTCGTCGTGATCTGGTTAACTAAAGGTTGAATATTTTTACCCTAATAAAGGTTCTTTTTTCCAAGCTTCTACACTAACTTTTCTTTTTAATTAAAAACAAAATTGAACTAGTTTATGATTTCATTTGTGTATATTATTTTACGTATAGACCATGTCACCATGCTATTTTTGTTATATATCATCGTATCAGTGTTTGTTATTTGTTATGGTTATTGTGGACCATTGGCCAAACATATATGCATTGTTTCAATCATGTTGAAGGTCTAATCTACAATAACACTCTCTTGGATAATTTTTCACACAAAAAATAAAATGTAGAAAAAGATGATCACATGAGTACTGATTATGGTTTTAACTTTTTTTTTTTTGGTATCAATGTTAAGTATTTATACCATTTTCGAAGTTATGACAGAAGTTACACGGAATACATGTAGCGGAAAAATAAATCTACAGAAAGCACAGACAAAAACAAACAGTAATAGTGGTTAACGTTAACTAAAAGCGGAAACAAGAGAAAAAACACCGATTCCGAGAAGCTAAACTCAGAAATTTGCGTGATTTCCACAACTCGAAGATACCAAAGAGTTGGAGTCCCATCGTAGTTGCCACGAGCAAACTTTAGCAGAAGCCCGTCCACAAAACCTCTTAATAAAGCGCCTACAGCTTCTCCGCAAACTAACGCAAAAACGCAAAGACAACAGAGGACTAAAACACAAATCCGACGGTTACAGGGATAACCAAAGAAACTACCTTCAGTCACCATTCCTATCAAAACAATAGGAACCATCTCCCACGGATAAATGATGCCTCGAAGACCAACGCGCCGCCTCTATTCTTCCCTTAAGACTCCACTCCGACATGACGCATAACATCACTGTTGTCTAAGTACAAAACAACAACAACAAAAGACACCACAAGCTCCAACTTCGAGCAAAAACGATGAAGAATCGAGGAGGCTTTACGAAGAGCAGAAAAAACAAAACTAAGGCGATGCACCACCTGATTTCTAGATCGGAGAAGAATCCCGTCGCTAGGAGGTCCAACGAACCCAAACGTCTCATCAAGAGCCACAACCACCGCAGAAAGGAGAAACCCACCACGCACCACCAACTAGAGACGATGGGCAATCGAAATCTGAAACAAAACGATGGAGCACGAGAGGAGGAGAAACATCAAAGACAACAAAGAGGGAGGAGGAGGAGCCCTCCCCGTTCGCCGGCAAGGAGTGCCGCAAACGGAGAGGCGGAGGAGGCAGATCGCCGACATTATGATTTAAACTTAATTTGTAACAAGAAATTACTCTAAAATGATATCGGCATAGATATTGTATTAGACTTCATTTTTAACAAATATGGTTGTACAACAACCAACCTAAACCATGATTAGTGAAGAAGAAGCAATAAAAGTAGAGTAAATAAAGCCCAAAGAATTAATGAACAAAAATAACAAAGAGGATGTTGACGAAAAGTCAACTCCACTAAGCTGGCGACGACAAAAACTTCTGCGATTTAAGTTAAATTTGTTGGGTCCTACTTCGAAACCAGATCATACGGCTGACGACGAAAGTTTGACTCGATCCTCTCTCTTCTTTTTCGTCCGTTATGACTCTTATCATCACACCTATCTTGATTTGTCTCTCCATAAAAATAAAAAATAAAACATTTTCTTTTTCATTCATCTTAACAACATGTATTTTATCAAGTTTAATTACAATAGTGTCGACGAAAAGAACAAGAAAAATGCCGACAAAAAAAAAAATACTAGAACAAGAAAAATTAGAATAATGTCGAAAAGCGATTAAGTTAGTGGTTTAGCCGTTTGTTCATCTTCTAGCCTAATAGTTTGGACATCTCTTTCTTTAGTGGAGTAAAAAATGAGTCTAATGTACTAATTAAACCAGAATAGAGATAATTTCATCCTAATACAAATTACTAGATTATATACGAAGTAGTAATACTTCATTTGTTCTAAAAACTTTTTTGAAAAAAATAAAGTTTTTTCGATGAAATGTATAATTGGTTAATCAGAGTAAAAATATGTACAAAAGTGTTTAACTGTGTCTAAACGGATGACTAGCAGTTTAATAAGGAGTTTTGGACAGCTTTAATCACTATAGTTGTAAGAAAACAAGATGTGAGTTTGTAAGTTCTCTCACAAAGTTTTTTTCCAAAGCTCTTTCAAAAACATTGAATTGTAGGCATTACAAATGTTTTGGTGCTTAAATGAATTGTATCAAAAATTGTTGGTGTTACAAATTGTTACAACAACTCATCTAATAAAGACTTGATTCTTCTATCTCGACAAAAGATTAGAGTTTGCCAAAGCTCATGGGATAGTGGTGTATAGTAAAATAAAATAAAATGTATTGAGTTCTCTTGGTTTTTAAGTAAAGAACATGTATGCAAATATGCTCGTAAACGTTTTAAAAATAGTGATGATCAAGACTTATCACTACCGTTGCAACAAACACGTGAAGGTTGAATCCTCTAATTTTGTACAAACTTTGACTTTTCGAATCTAACAAAAAAAGAAAAAGTTGACTCTTAACAACAAAAATTGAATAGTAAAAAAGACTATTTATGAACATAGGAAAAGTCTAAACCGTGACACATTAGTCAGTCACCTACCATACAAATTACATCACTTTAAATACCAAATTTTTTATTCATTTTTGTTCTCTTATTTACTTTAGTCCTCTCGAATCCCATAAAGTCCACAACTCTCTCCTTGTAGAGAGAGAGATTTTATGGCGGTGGAGCTCATGACTCGGAATTACATCTCCGGCGTCGGAGCTGATAGCTTCGCCGTTCAAGAAGCAGCTGCTTCAGGACTCAAAAGTATCGAAAATTTCATCGGTTTAATGTCTCGTGATAGCTTTAACTCTGATCAGCCATCTTCTTCTTCCGCCTCCGCCTCCGCCTCCGCCGCCGCAGATCTTGAATCAGCTCGTAACACAACGGCGGACGCGGCTGTTTCAAAGTTTAAAAGAGTCATATCTCTCTTAGATCGAACTCGAACCGGACACGCCCGGTTTAGACGTGCTCCGGTTCATGTTATTTCTCCGGTTCTTTTACAAGAAGAACCAAAAACGACGCCGTTTCAGTCTCCTCTTCCTCCTCCGCCGCAAATGATCCGAAAAGGTTCGTTTTCTTCATCGATGAAAACGATTGATTTCTCATCTCTCTCCTCTGTAACAACGGAATCAGACAACCAGAAGAAGATTCATCATCATCAACGTCCCTCTGAAACGGCGCCGTTTGCGTCTCAAACTCAAAGCCTCTCCACGACGGTCTCGTCTTTCTCAAAATCAACAAAGAGAAAATGTAACTCTGAGAATCTTCTCACCGGAAAATGCGCTTCCGCTTCTTCCTCCGGTCGTTGTCATTGCTCGAAGAAAAGGTAAATTTTTATTAGATTTGGTATTTAGATTCGACCCAACTATAAAAGTTCATAGATTTGGTATCTAAAAATTGTTTCTTTTGTTTGCTCTGTTTTTTCAGAAAGATAAAACAGAGGAGAATAATTAGGGTTCCGGCGATAAGTGCAAAAATGTCCGATGTACCACCGGACGATTATTCATGGAGGAAATACGGACAAAAACCAATTAAAGGATCTCCACATCCAAGGTAAACTATAAAAAGTACAATTTTCAATTACAGTATCTTAATAAAAATCGAAACTTTATGGTGAAATTGATTGTGCTCTGTTTCTTGATATTGTGAAAACAGAGGATATTATAAGTGTAGTAGCGTAAGAGGTTGTCCAGCACGTAAACATGTTGAGAGAGCAGCTGATGATTCGTCCATGTTGATTGTTACTTATGAAGGAGATCATAATCATTCTCTCTCCGCCGCTGATCTCGCCGGAGCCGCCGTTGCTGATCTTATTTTGGAATCGTCTTGAAAAGAACAAATCTTTATTTAAGGCTTTTATAATATAAATTTAGATCCTTACTTAGTGAAGTACTCAAACTATGAATGAAATCAATGTAATCAAAATCAAAAAGCTTTTGCTAAATTTCGATTTGTTAGTTTTTTGGATTGTTAAATTATAAATTGTGATATATTCATCATGTTTACTTGTTACTTGCAATTTGAAGGGTTTATTTTTCATTTTTAGTTATTTGATGTCATTTAATAAAGAAGAGAAAAGTTTGGGGGTGGAGTTGAAAAGTAAGGTAAAAGAGATGGGACATGTGAAAATGGTCAAAGGATTAGAAAGAGATTTGGGGACCAAAGTTGTCGTGTTTGACCATTGTTGTATTTGACCATAAGTGGTCTTCTTTTTCAACTTTTTTTTTCTTTCTTAATTATAATTTCGGAAAAGTTTACGTAGTCATTAAACATCCTACTAGATACCAAAAAGACATAAACAACACAATAACAAAAATAACTTGGGTTGACTTACTATAACAATTTCCTAAAAATATCATCTCCTCTTTCACTTTAGTATAACTTATTACAAGACTACAAGCTAAGAAATTCTTTTAGGAAATATTGAATAAATTAAGAAAAAAAAAGTATTTGTTGTTGATGAAATGTTGATAATCTTTTGAAAATCTTGACTTAGAGCACCGTATAGTTTATTCTAGGTTACGCGTACAATTTCTTCAAATCCTAGGAGAAATCTTGATGCCGTGTATTAGATTTTCCATCGATAATGATTTTTTTATTGAAAAAAAAGAAAATAACAAAGTGGCAGAAGAGAAGTTGTCGTGTTCATATGTTCGAACATGTGCATAGGTTTGTAGTCTTGTGAAGGACGAAACAAATTGGATTTGGACCATTGAGACACTTACGTGTCTTTTTGTTCCACTTTAGTCTTTCCATTAGGTCATTATTTCTAATCTAACCCTTCGTGTCTTCTAAGTTGTAAATTTATAATTCTTATATATAAAATTAACTTTTATTTTAATTAAGTACGTACTTTGGCTTTGTCATACTCAAATTCACTTGACAAACTTAAGAATGGATCCAGACACAGATAGTATAGTTGATTTATGAGTGGATATTGGATATCAGAAAAGAACTGCATGTCAAATTTTGATAAAGAATAAATAAATTGATATCAGAATAGCTATGATTGTGTTTTTTTTTCTATAATTTATACGGACATGCACTATCAGATTTAAAATTAATTTTGAATTTGATAAATAAGACATACGTTGAATATATATATATATATATATACATGTTTGTACATAAGTTTGATTATCCGCATTTTGAACTTAGTTTTTAACGTCGCCAGAAGGCGATCATTGTGATGTAAATAAACATGTACCACAGTAAGAACGATAGTTGGTTATGGAGAATAATGTGTGGTGTCTTATTCGATGAACCTCTTATATTAGGTTTTTTATATCTTAGATTATCTTTTAAGAAGTGTAAAATACTTATGTATAAAACTATAAAAATTTACTAGGTTACTAATTATATACTAACTGAAATATAATGTAAAAGTGTGTTTATTCCAATAGTCGAAGAGAGTATTTATACAAGGAGAGTTGCTCATAGAAGATAAGAACGTATCTAGTAAATCTAGGATTTACATATATCGTATCTACTCTAATACCCCCCCTCACGTTGATGGTACGTAATCCGTAACACCTAACGTGGACAAGAGTCTTTCAAAGGTCGGTCTTGGTAGCGACTTGGTAAGAAGATCGGCGACCTGGTCTTCAGTATAAATGTGTTCAGTAGTGATGAGTTTGTCGAGAACAGCGTCACGAACCTTATGACAATCCGATTCGATGTGTTTAGTGCGCTCATGAAACACAGGATTTGCCGCAATATGAATGGCAGCCTCGCTATCACAGTGCAACTTCATAGGAGAGCTGTGATGAACACCCAAATCCTTGAGTAGAGCTTTCAACCATTTCAGTTCTTTAAGCGTATATGCCATTGCCCTATACTCGGCCTCAGCCGAAGAGTAGGAGACTGTGTCTTGTTTCTTTGTCTTCCAAGAAATAGGAGAGTCCCCCAAGTAAACGACATATGCCGAGAGAGATCTTCGTGTGAGAGGGCAAGCGTTATAATCAGAGTCACAATAAGCATTGATGATAAGAGAACTATCTGATCGGAGAAAAATGCCTTGCGCCGGTGAGCCTTTGAGATAACGAACGAGACGGAGCGCAGCCTCCCAATGAGCAACCAACGGAGCTTGCATAAACTGAGAAAGAATGTGAACCGCATAGCTAAGATCAGGTCTCGTGATAGTAAGGTAGATAAACCGACCAACTAAGCGACGATATTGTTCGGGATTAGTAAACACCGGTCCGGTTATGGAAGCAAGTTTGTGGTTAAGAGCAATAGGAACAGCGGAAGGCTTACAACCTAGCAGACCAGTTTCTTTGACGATATCCAATGCGTATTTGCGTTGAGAGAGACAAAATCCATCCGGACCACGAGACACTTCAAGACCGAGAAAGTACTTAAGCTTACCGAGATCTTTCATGTGAAAACATTTGTGAAGCTGTGATTTGAATCGATCAATGGCATCAAGATTATTACCAGCAACAATGAGGTCGTCAACATAGACTAGGACATGAATAATCGTGTCGCCATTTTTCAGAGAAAATAGGGAGTAGTCTTCATAACTCTGAGTGAAACCAATGTTACGAAGTGCGGTCGACAACTTAGAAAACCAACAACGGGGAGCCTGTTTGAGACCATACAAGGACTTGCGAAGGCGACACACTTTAGAAGGGTCGGAACATTTGAAACCTGGAGGTAGTCGCATGTAAACTTCTTCCTCAAGATCGCCATGTAAAAATGCATTATGAACATCCATCTGGTGGACCTCCCAATCTTTTGCAGCAGCGACAGCCAAAATGGTTCTAACTGTAGTCAATTTAGCCACAGGAGCAAACGTTTCTTTGAAGTCTACTCCTTCTTTTTGATGATTACCCATAACAACAAGGCGAGCTTTGTGACGTTCAAGTGTTCCATCTGAATTGTATTTCAACTTGTAAACCCACTTACTACTGATAGCCTTTTTCCCATGAGGTAAATCTGTAATATCCCATGTGTGATTAGCTTCGAGTGCGTCTATCTCCTTAGACATTGCTTCACACCACTCTTTAATTAAAATAGCATCTTTAAAATGCTTAGGTTCATTGCTATCAAGGATTGCTGCCATAAAAGCAATATGATTTGCAGAATAACCAGAGTTAGTCAGAAAATCTGAGAGAGGATAAAGAGTCTTACCAGAGACCGAATCGGCGGACAGAGAAGTGGGGAGACCAGAGGGTAGAACTTGTGAGGGAGAGTGTATATTATGAGATGCTGTTTTCTTCTTCGATGTAGTGTTTGTGACAAAATCTTTAAGAAGAACAGACTTCTTCTTTTCTCTACAACCTTTGCCCAATAACTCAGGAAGACCCGGAGATGAAGGAGTAGAAGATTCGCCTGTACTTAGTAATTCAGTCGTATCTGAAGCTGACAAGTCAGATGTGGATCGATCGATCGATCTAGAAGGAGAAGATGAGGGAACGATCGATCCAATTTCCTCTGGGACTGGATTCGTCGACGTAGAAGGTGATTGATCGATCGATCTAGGTGGCTGATCGATCGATCCAGATTGCGCAGGAGAAGATGAGGATGAAGAGTCAACATTAGTGGAATCAACTTGGGTGGAGATAGGTAAGAACCAGTCATCATTCACCATTGGAGGAGTAGGAGGGGGTAGAGGAACATTGGATTGAGTAGCAGTCGCATATGGATAGATATCCTCATGAAATCGAACATCCCTACTTGCAAATATTTTTCCGGTTTCCAGATCGTAAACACGCCATGCCTTCTTGCCATGGGGATAGCCTATAAAGACACACTTGCGACTTCTAGAAGTAAATTTATCCTTGTTTCGCGGGCGAATGTGAGCATAGCATAAACAACCGAAAGAGCGAAGCATATCATATGAGGGTCTTTCGCCAAAGAGGAGTTCATATGGAGTTTTTCCTTTTAACACAGCGGATGGTGTGCGATTGATAAGATGAGTAGCAGTAAGAATACTTTCACCCCAAAATTTGACCGGAAGGTTACCTTGAAATAGACACGCCCGAGCAACGTTCAGGATATGTCGATGTTTCCTTTCGACACGACCATTTTGTTGCGGAGTGTCAACACATGATGTTTGATGAAGTATGCCGTGTGTTTGAAAGTAGGGTGTTAAACACATGAATTCGGTTCCATTGTCAGTACGAAATGCTTTGACTTGTTTTCCGAATTGACGTTCAGACATAGCACAAAAATTCTTAATGAGCTGCGAGACTTCAGTTTTAGAAGACATGAGATACGTCCAAACGGAACGAGAATAGTCATCAACTAATGTGAGAAAGTAAACAGCACCCGTTGTAGATGGAGTTCGATATGGACCCCATACATCACCATGAATTAGAGAAAAACATTCCATTGTTTTATTATTGCTAATAGGAAAAACCTCACGAGTTTGTTTTGAACGAAAACAAGTATCACAACTGTCAATCTTGTCAAAACCTTGTGAAGAACGATTACATTCCGGTAACGAAAGCAAAACACTAGTAGAAGGATGTCCTAGGCGGCGATGCCACAAATCTCCAGAGATCGCAAAATCCGACGAAGCTTTGTGTACACGAGGTGCCAATACACCGGTAAAATAATACACTCCCTCACGTTCTTCCCCCGCCCCAATCAAAGTCCTCAAAAAACGGTCCTGTAAGAAACAAAATGTGTCAGTAAAGATTGCAATTGAGCTTGTCTGTTTAAGTAATTTAGAGACAGAGATCAAAGTGCAATCAAAATCGGGAACAAACAACACATCGTGAAGTTTATAAGAGTCATGCAAGAGAAGTGTGCCACATTTCGTAGCCTGCGAGGCTTTGCCATCGGGTTTGGTAACCGGAGAAGGAGTGATATCAAAAACATCAACCAAAATCGAACAATCCCCTGTCATATGATGGGAAGCACCAGTATCAATAACCCCATCAGTAAGACAAGTGTTACCCGACAAACGTTCAGAGGAGCTGCTGGGACGTTGAGCTTGAAGGAGAGAGATGAGCTGAGCTATTTGATCATTGCCATCGCCGGAGACGGTGGGAGCGGCTGCTTGAGCGTTGTTAGCACGACCACGACCTCGAGTAGTGGGAGCAGAAGAACGATTACCTCCACGACCGGAGCTGCTTCCACGACCATTGGAGCCGCGACCACGAGTAGAAGGCTGGTTTTCTTGGGGATTTTGCTCTAACCACCAGTCAGGATATCCATGAACCAGAAAGCATTGAGTGACCTCATGACCTTTGCGATTGCAATGTGTACAAAATAGAGTAGACTTATCACGAAAACGAGGTGTAGTACTAGATTGAACTGAGAACCCAATCGCCTCTGTTTTGACAACGTCTTTAGTACGAGAAGCGTTGAGATTCTGTTCTTCACGAACCACGCGAGAGTACACTTGATAGAGATCGGGTAGAGGTTCTATATCAGTAATAGAAGATCGGATGGAGCTGAAACGACTGTCTAAACCGAGAAGAAACTTGTGAACTCGATCGTCTTCACGTTCTTTCTCGATATCACTGGCAGCTTCACACTTACACTCGCGTCCAGACTTGTAGTTTTGTAATTCTTCCCATAGTTTAATCAAACGCCCATAGTATGCAAGAACTGGTTGTCCATCTTGAGTACAAGCAGCAATTTCATCTTTTAACAGTGTCTTACGAACACCGTTCCCAACCGAAAAACGACGACGAAGATTTTCCCACAGTTGTGATGCCTCTGAAACAAAACCAACTGTAGAACGAATTGTTGGATCGATAGATGTGCGGATCCATCCAACAATCATAGAATTTATGGCGATCCACAAACTTAATTCAGGATCAGCTGCCGGTTTGGGGATGGATCCATCGATGAAGCCAAGTTTTTGTTTGGCTCTAAGAAAGTTTTGTAGTTCTTCAGACCATTCAGCATAGTTGTTTTCTTTTAAAACAACAGAAGAGATCAAAGCACCCGGGTTGTCTGATGCGTTGATAAGATATGCAGTGGTGGAGGACGTGTTAGATGAAGACGTACTCGTTACCAAGGCAGATGCTGAAGACATCGTATAGTAGAGGTATAGTAATAGGAGAAAATAGAAGTAGAATAAGAAACAGAACAACGAAGGCTGCGGTGGAAAAAAATTTAGGTCAAAAGAGCTTTTGCTCTGATACAATGAAATATAATGTAAAAGTGTGTTTATTCCAATAGTCGAAGAGAGTATTTATACAAGGAGAGTTGCTCATAGAAGATAAGAACGTATCTAGTAAATCTAGGATTTACATATATCGTATCTACTCTAATACTAACCTCTCCAGTTATCTCGAGCACCTGAAATTAAACAAGATCAACCGTCCTTAACAACTCATAATTCTCACCCGAACAATAATAGTTAAACAATGTTTGAAACGTGAACTCCATATCCGGCCTCGAATAGCTGGTTCGGCCCAAAATAAACAAGCACCTGAGTCCAGGAGTCCAGACTCTGCATCCCAACATATACGAATCAGTACGAAGTTTTGATTAATTGTGTCCGGATGTTGATTAGCTCTTTATAAAGACTACATTTTCGAAACCTACAAAAGCTAATCCGGCCTCAAATAGCTGGTTTGGCCCAAAGTAATATACTTTTAGCATCTTACAAGTTTTGGGCTTTTTGTTTTTTTTGGTCTGACAAGTTTTGGTCTTGTAGGTTAAAGGTCATAAGTCATGGGTTATCAGAGATAAGATGAGCTTATTAAAAGGCCCACTAATTTAACCATCATCTTATAATAGTTCCATTTCTGCAAGGCTTGAACGAATGGAATACTGTAATTGGAGTTGTCTCTCTATATCTATGTAAGTCAATAGTTACAATATTTTAGATATGACAGATTAATCGATGAATCATATTTATCTTCCGTTTCAGTATAACTATGTATCATTTAAAACCTCCCCAAAAAGAAACGACAGGTTATATGTACATTTAAGACGTCTTTATTTACCTGTTTACCAAGTCTTTTTACATTAATGTTGTCTATCCGATTTATGACAAAACGTTTGTTGACTATGCTAGTTTTCTAAGTCTAAGTCAACTAGTATAAAATAAAGCTTGAAAAGGAGATATTACGTTTTTTCTTTGAATACTTATCCTCTATCTGGATATAGTCAATCAAATCAACAATATGTTGAGATTTCTGAAAAAAGTTACACTCGAAGTTTGCAACACATCGTAGAATTCTATATTTAACATTAGATTTGATCTAGAATTATTAATCTTATGACCAAGAAGATCCATTTGTGAAGGTTGGGAACTTGGGATATTAAATTATTAATGAATATGATATAACCTAATAGGGGATAACCTGTGAATGTCGTAGACTTCACCATTTAAATTGCGACAGGCGCATTTATATTATCAGACAATAAGTGAAGTACTTATAATTATCATTTTGACTTTGCGTTAGTTTCATTTTGACTTTGGGTTAGTTTAGTTGATTGGTGTTTACAAACTCCTCTACCTATTATAACCTAGGGTATACAATTTTTTTTTTTGGTTCACTTTTTCTCATATGAACTAATACTTTTTATATATCTATATGATTTACCTTCAAGGAGTTTTATAAAAACAACTAATTAGAACCATACGTTTGAATCGGTCTGATCCGAGTGGAGCTTTGATTCTCTGATGGACCCATTTCTTGATCTATCAAACTTAAATTATATATTTCATATGACTTAAAAATTAAAAAAATTCCATGCGATAAATCTATTTTGAGCTCATTTCATTTAAAAAAAAAAAGAAGAAATATAGTTTTTTTCATCGCAAAACGTTATCAAAAAAATTGATGCTCCGTTCACACTTGGAAATGACTTTTCAGAATAATAAAAATAAAACTAAAAGATAAACAATTCACATCACCTCATAAATTCCATGACTCAATATTCATAAATGAAGATTTTTTATATATATTTAAAACCAACGACTGTCCTTGAAACTTTCTAAATAGGTATAATTCTAATTTATAGAACCACGAGTGCACATGAAAATATAATGGTTTCATACAAAGGATGTGAATATCAACAATGTAAACCATATTGGTGGTCTCTTATTGATTTATATGGTTTGCTGTTTTGCTTTATTCTTCCAAAAAAAATGTATGAATTGTCGTAATTGGCACCATGTTCATGTGCCAACTAGTTCACAGCTAGCTAGTCCACCAAAGTTAAAAAAAATCAGACACACGATTAATTATTTATACAAATTTGATATCTAACGCACATTATGCGTGTGTCGTTAAAATTTCAATGATATAATTACAATTATCTTTTTGAAAATAGTATAATGAAAATAATATTATTGCTAAGTATACTTTGTAATATATGATTTACTACATTACTAATCATATTAACTTGTAACCTCATAGTAGAAAATTACTAATTTACAGAAAGAGAAAAATAGAAAGAGAGAATATATAAATGCTAACTTGAAAATACTCTTTTAAGTTGAAGGATGAATATAATTGATCAAGAACGATCTTCTTGACATATTGAACACAGATCGAATGAGTATATAAAACATAATTTTAAATGGTATATAAAAGATATGGATCAATCCACTTATTGCTAATTGGTTTTAAATTATAAACCTATAATCAAATACATGCTTCTTTAGATCAATCATTACATAAAATTGGACTTGATTTGAGACAAATTGTAATGCCGATTAAATTAAGAAGAAAATTACAATAAGAAACATATTATAATTGATAAAACAAAGCTAACTTAATAAGATTAGAGAATTATATATTAATTGGAAAACAATATGTACAAATAATTGCATATATGATTGTTTGGCAATCCTACAAAGAAAAAAAGACAAAAGAACTTCGCTTTTGTCATTTATATAACAAAGATGAAAGTACATGTCATACCTGTGACGTTGAATTAGTGGCAAAGTTAAGTTATTGAATATATCGTATAAACGACAAAAGTAAAAATGATTGTATAAAGTTAATGATAAAATATGGACCCTAATCTATTGTACAAATAATAAATCACTATGATTATAATACCGATTAGGTTGCATAAGTACAGACAAAAGCTGGATTACCAAAGTCAAACCCCCTCCTAAGCTTTCGTTGTCTCCATTTCTTATATTTTGGATAAAATTCTTATTTTTAATTTGGGGTTTAGCTCATTAGTTTTTGTAACTTTTGATCATCTATATTTGCTAAAAACATATATTTAATTATAGTAAGTAAAATTTGGGGTTGAAAAACATAAGCCTCGAAACATATGATATCACTTTTTACTCTGCTATTATTCGTTACCAATTTCTTAAAAACATTTTAGAAGCTTTGATGATGTATCAAGATTTTGCCACATAAATTAGATATATTTTTAAATTTTGATATTCGGATGGGATTATATTCGAATGTTCAATAACATGATAGAAGATGCTCTGTTTACATGTGACTTTACCAGCCATGTAAATCCAAATCATACGATCTTTTTTTTCTTTTTCTTTCAGAAAAAAATAAATCATACTAAATGTCGGTCACATTATGTATTCACGGACAATTCGACATGCACGATTGCTAACTTCTAAAAAATCATTAATATGATCAGCTATATAGTCTTTTTATTGATATAGTTTGATTGGCTTAGAGCCATCATTGCCTCATATGTCACTTCCGACTACCGACTTAAAATTGGCTTCGAACTCTCGTAAGTGGAAGTTAAAAGATGGTTGTGGTCCTTGTGGACCATTAGACCTAATGATACGAAAAGATAACAAGAAATTAAAATTACAAAAATATAAGGACATAAACAAATCATATATATAGAGTGATTTTTAGACCTCATGACGCCAAGAAGTATTCAAATTAGGTTTTCACCAACAACAAAGTTGTTAACCACTCTCCAAAGACTTTGTGATCCTAAAACTTTGTAATGCATTTTTTTTTTTAAGCCCCAACACAAAGAAACCACTTATTTTCATTGCATTTTTTTTAAAGGATTGCATTTGTTTGTTGTGGTTATATTGAGTTATCTATCTATATATATTTGATAGTTATGCGTTTATTACATATAAAAGAAAATTTGTATGTTTAGATGAACAATTGACAAGTAGAAAATTTGTATGTGGTTGTATAGTTAAGCTCAATTAATATGTTAAATAAAATTTTAGTTTGAATGTAATATTTTCATTTATAGTGTTAGGTATTGTATGTCTCGATCTATAAAGTTAATATGACAATTATGGCTTTAGTAGATAATATACCAAAAAATCTTTCATGATAGTAGAAAATATACCAATTAGAAAGATATTATATTCATCTTATTAAAGATGGATTTGTTTGCGGTGCTAAACTTTTGATTTTTTTTTTTTTATCATATCATTTCTCACAAATCTCTGGGGATGCAGCTCATGAATAGACCATTTCTTCAGATATGCAAATGGGCTGTAAGTATGAGTTCATATCCAAGAAAATGTGTTGGAGTTTTCGTACATCAGGTGAATCGAATTTAGAACGTGTTAACGTCACATACCCGTCTCTTTACCACTAGCCCATAGACTCCCGGACTACATCCCAAGTATAGTTAACAACAAAAACATTTCATTCAAAATATTTACAACAACAATCCACATTAAACTTCTACAACTAATCAACCACCAAATACGTGAGAAGATAGGTCCTGAGATTAGGTTTCATTTTCTTTTCTTAGCAAATCAATTCCAAATTTAATTTCGGAGTGACCACAATTTTTATGTTTTTTTGTACTTTCTTAATGTTTTTCTTTCTGTCTACATCCTTGATACTTTCTTTTACCATTAAACACTCTGGATGAACTTTGAAACAAATTAAGACAGGGCTATAATAGTCAATTTACGTGATGGTCTATTTGCAAACATCATAGATTGTCCACCGACCTAATTTTTATTTGAAGTGTTATTTATTGGACATATTGATTTTTTTTTTTTTTTTTTAACTATTCTTCCAAATAAATTCCTAAGGGTTTCCGCAAAATAAAACCCATTCAATTAACATGTTTTCCAAATTTACCATAACTTGCAAAAAAATATAGATCAAACCTACAAAATCAAAATTTTAACCATCAATAAAATTTTTACAAATATTTTCAAAGAGAATTCACAGTTACATATACTAGATCTTGAAGTTTTAAAAGTATATTTAAACTTCTCATCAAGATTCAATTTGATATATAATTTATCATGATTTAATAAAAATAACAATAATGACGTTATATTATATTGCGGCATTGTGAGTTACATTTGACTTAAATTAATTTATTTGTAAACCAGCAAAAAAAGTAATCATTTAGAAGAATTTTTTGGTTTTTTTTTCACAAGCAAAAACATCTTTAAAATAACCACATTCATGTATAAGAAAAACTCATAAAAACAAAAAATGTTATTTATCTATTAAATGATATACTAAGAAATATACACACTTAATATCCTAGTTTTTTAACATCCCAATTTATTATTTATTATAAATTACAAAACTGTTATATATAAGATGTTGATCGTCAAATTACAAATTATTCCTGATTACAAATTGTTTAAGAGAATAGTCATATATCTATTTATGTATATAATGATTACAAAAAACCATATCAAACAATATTAAATAAAACATAAATCATTTGTAAACAGTACATTATGTTTAATACAAAATATATATTTTGGATATATATATAGGAGTGGAAGGAGGGAGGAGATTGTTTGTCTGTCCGTGTCTTACAAATATTAAAATAAAAAGTGTCGGTGAATTCTCAATCTTTGTCTTCTTTCGTCGTCTCTTTAAAACTCCTCCGTCCCTCCTTATTATGTAACCGTCTCGCCGTCAAATTTTCAAAATCTCTCCCTCCGTTCATAAACCCAGATCGAAATTTATGGTTTTGTAATTTTTTTACCGGCGGTTATGGAGACGGAAGCGGCGGTGACAGCGACGGTTACGGCGGCGACGATGGGGATTGGGACGAGGAAGAGAGATCTGAAACCGTATAAAGGAATACGAATGAGGAAATGGGGGAAATGGGTGGCGGAGATACGGGAACCGAATAAGAGATCAAGGATCTGGTTAGGTTCTTATGCGACGCCTGAAGCGGCGGCGAGAGCTTACGACACTGCTGTTTTTTACCTCCGTGGTCCTTCAGCGAGGCTTAATTTTCCGGAGCTTTTGGCTGGACTTACTGTTTCTAACGGCGGAGGAAGAGGTGGTGATTTATCGGCGGCGTATATTAGGAGAAAAGCGGCGGAGGTTGGTGCTCAGGTTGATGCGCTTGGAGCGACGGTGGTTGTGAATACCGGCGGCGAGAATCGCGGTGATTACGAGAAGATTGAGAATTGTCGTAAGAGCGGTAACGGGTCATTGGAACGGGTCGATTTGAATAAATTACCCGACCCGGAAAATTCGGATGGTGATGATGACGAATGTGTGAAAAGAAGATAGAAAAAATAAAAAGTAGTTGTAGAAGGAGAGACGAGAATGTTTGTCTTTAAGATGCGCTGTTGCCGCTAACATGCGCTTTCGATTTTAGTGTTAAACATGCGCCTCCATTGTTTTTGGGTTTTGTTTTCGTCGTCGATAATCAAAGATTTTAAAACACAATTCTCAAATTTTTCACTTGTTACAAACTAGATTTGCATGATCTTTGTATTAACGAATAACGATTAAGTCCTACTCATGACGTGTTATTCAAATATATGTCCTAATAACGTTTTATGATAACGAACAAACATGGTTTGATTCTTGAAAAAAAAAAGCCTAAGAAACTTCTGATTTACTACTACTTCCACTGTTTCACTTTCCTTTCTTTGTTCAAGTACAAATGTCAATCTGAAAACTGAGTGTAGCGTAGAGGTGAAATCTACATTTTGTGTTCTAGGAGATCTTTATAGAATATTTACATGTAATTTAACTGTCATTTGGAGAGCAGCTAGACCTCTCCCAACGCAAATCCAACATGACGTGACATCCAAAATCCTTATGTTTTCGGTAAACAAAAGACTTAACGCATACACTATGACTCTTTGTTGGTTACAGTAGAGTGTATAGATAGTTTGAAATATTGAACAAAGTCTACAATATAATTGAGTCTGCTTTATCAGAAAGCTGAAGATGCAAAAATATCTCAACCCGTGAAAATAATTTTGATGTGTTTAAAATTTTAAAAGTAGAGTTACGAAAACACTCATTTGTGGAGGTTGGTGTTCTAACAACTAAAGCTCTAAAAATTATCGTAACCACTAAAAGTGATTTGATAGTTTTTTTCTTTTTTGAGGATTTTATAATGTGGGGACAAAAAATAATAACATTTGCTCATTCGGTTTTAGGGCAGAGTTGGTCGGCAAGATTCTTCGGTGATTCTGATATTTGTTTACTGTACACATTGGCCAATACCAAAACGTGAAAGGTGAGGAACCGTTAAGATAACGGGTGATATGTGAGTCTAAAGATTAACGCAAAACTTGTGACCACAAAAGATTCGGACACTAGACAACAACTTCTCTTCAGACATGTTCTGTGTGATCCCCCACAAGTTCAACTGACCAAAAAAAAACGAGTGAAAAAAGTATTAACTGAATGTGAAATTTCGGTGTTTGGATTTTCTTAAATCCAAACATTTTCGTATGCCTCATGATGAGCCTTAGACGTTGAGATTTACTTTCTTTCTCATTCTCTGACGTTGAATCAAAAGATGAAACAAAAGGGATAAATGGTATACTACTTATTCACGTTTTGAAAACATGATTCTGTTTTTTTTTTCACAATTCAAAATATTTTACGTTTAAAAAAAAATTATTCTGCTATATTCCTTTATACCACTATTGTGTTAAAATTATAACTAGAAACACAAAAAGTCTATAATTAGTTTTTAAGCGTTTTATAATTATTTTACGAAAACTTTTTCCTGTTCAATATGTTTCGCTAACAATTATTTAGTTATTCCGCTATTTATCATACATATTAGTCAAGCCTAATAATGTTTTCCTCCGCCTTTTCAATACTTAACCAAAATTTCCGCCAAAATTCGTCAATAATGGTGAAACCGTAAATAAGTAGTGTATTTTTGGGTGTGGTTTAAACTTTAAACAAATAACGTAATATCATGTAAAACCGCTTGTTATCATAAGTGATATTTTTAACATAAGCATAAAATTCCACTATTTTTCAAAAGAATTATACAATAAATAATCTAACTTATTTACAATTTTGCAATCTATTTTTTTTTAAATGGTAAGAGTTAAACTATTTAGTGCATATGTACCCTTTTTTCATTGTAGAAAAAATGAAACAGTAAAAGATTTATGCAAATGGTAGCTGAACAATATTTAGCTTACTAGTGCCCATTGTACCGACAAATTCAGCAGCAAGGAATATAAAGATATTTTGGTTGAACCAAAGCAAGAAGTACCGTAAAAGAGAGTACTTTGGTGGATAAACAAACCAAAGAATGAGAAAAACATTATTATTTATTGGTTTGTTAATCAAAAGTATGGTTAAATGAGAATCAAATACCCAAGAATCTGATAACTTAACCCATCAACAAAAGCAGAAGCTGATTCTGGTTCTGCACAAAGACAGAGAGATGTGCACTTACAAAGGTAATCCTTGCCGCGTCCCCTAAGTTCTCAGAAGCTTCTTAAGTTTACTAGGCTCCATTACGACAATTAGGTGAAGAAATAGAAGAAACTAACAATGGTCCATAAAAAGGGTATAACAATAGCTTAGCAAGTCTTCTAGGTTGGTTCTTTCTTAGGAACTACTGGAGATTGGTGTCTTCAAATCTCTACACAATGTCCACATTGTTCTTATTGAGTAGATTTTGCACTGGATTTAAAGTCATGAAAATGGTTCATCCTTAACTCAAGTCGATAGAAGTGACACAAGACCGTCACAAGATGTGAACATAGGAGGAATGTAGAATCATTTGTCCTCAAACTAACAAAACTTTTAACAGAAACATTCATTACAGAATAAAGAAACTAGATGAATTGTTGTGCTATATAGTCACAACTCTAGCATGATAGTCAACTAGATTAGAACGAAAACCATAACCAAAAGCTTCAAGATTTCAATCCATGCTATCACATATCCATCACATGAGAACCGGACAAGTGAATGCCAATGCCAAATATTATAAGAAAATCTAACAAAGCTATAATCTGAAATATCCTCATAAGCCTCATGAGTCAATGATATAACAGAGACATAAATTGTTCGAAAAGCCACAAGTAGGAACGTATAACCTGAGCATAGAAGTGCATACAAAGCAATTTTCAATCGCCTTTTATCACATGAAAGCATGCAATTCTGAGCTGCTGAAAAGGGAAACAAAAGATAACCTGGTAAAAGCCAATGACAAACAATATGATGATTATTTTAGTAAAAACTGGACTAGTGAATGCCAATGACAAACTATAGGACGATTAGTATAAGAAAAGCATTCTGTTAGAAATATTAACAGGTGCAGAGAGCTCTCAGTTCTTTCACTTCGTATTAACACAGCAAAAACTTCCACTGCCAATGAGAAAAGCAAAAACGTGCCATAAGATTTCAGGTGTGTGTCAAGCAGCTTTTGGTTTTCATTTCACAATGACCAATGCATACACTTTCATAACGAATTCAACTCCATTTATAAATCTTGTTTTCCAACAGCATAGATCAAAGGCTAACATCAAATTATTGAAAACAAGGAAACCAAAGCCAACAAAGTTATAATCTGAAACATCCTCATAGCCTCATGAGGCTGTCATATGACTTTGAAAAGACACAAGCAGGAACGTATAACCTGAGTATAATAAAACTGCATACAAAGCAATTTCCAATTGCAATTTATCACAGGGAAAGTATGCAACTCAGAGATGTTGAAAAGGGGGAAAACAAATGATCACCTGATAAAAGCAGCGTCCTTAGACAACATTGAAAAGAAGAACTAGTAAGATGGCTTATAAGCCCAATGCGTAGAAGAGACCACTCACCCTCAAGATCCAGCTTATAAGCAATCTTACCATTCCTTCTCTTCAATGTAAAAGATTCATTAAACCAACTGCAAACATCTCCTTCCTAACCATCATGAACTCACTCATCAACACTCTACTACTCCACTTTATTGCTTGCACATAACAATCACCATAGCTTAAACTAACTTTCCACATTAAACCTCTAGAACTAAAAATGCTCAATTTCAATACTCAATAACCAGAAAAGTTACAAACTTAACAAACCAAATCAGATGTAGTTTCACCTATCATCAAATGAAAAACAGAGACAGAGAATTTGGGTTTCTACTCTAACAACTAGAATTCTCGATAACAAGAAAAGTTACAAACTTTACAAACCAAACCAGATATAGTATCACCTATCATCAAATTCAACACATTTTTAGATAGTTACTCTCACACTCGTAATCATTGTACATAATCGAAAAAGAGATTAGAAACAAAAATACTCGAATTCAAACTTAAGCAGTCACAGTAACTTCGTGCAGGAGCTTACCGGAGATGAATTCATCATAAACCGGCGACGGTAGCGGCGGAGCAAAGCAAAAATGCGATGATTCATGGAATAGGTCTCAAAAGTCACGAGAGGATCACGTGAGATATCTTGAAAAGAATCGGACGGCTAAGAATAAAGCAGACTAATTCTCTTATCTATCTCTAACCGTTAAATAAAAACTAAAGTTTTAACCTTTTAACCTGGGACTAGGGTTTTCAGATTTCACTACTCTTGTCGTGTAAGACTTGAGCAACTATATAATCTCAACTTTTCTCAATCACTATCCGCTGCGGTCTCGCCGTGCTGCCCACAACAATCTCCGACTTCGTCTTCCTCATCTATCATCGTCGTCGTCAACCTTATTTATCTCTTAATTTATCATTAAAACCAAAAAACCAAAAAAAAAGCCTTAGCTTTCGTTTCTTCAATCCCAGCAAAAAAAATGGCTCAGGTTCAAGCTCCTTCTTCACATTCTCCTCCTCCTCCTGCTGTTGTTAACGACGGGGCTGCGACGGCTTCTGCTACCCCTGGAATCGGCGTCGGCGGCGGTGGAGACGGAGTCACTCACGGTGCTCTTTGTTCTCTCTATGTCGGAGATCTGGATTTCAATGTCACCGATTCTCAGCTTTATGACTATTTCACCGAGGTGTGTCAGGTTGTATCTGTTCGTGTTTGTCGTGATGCTGCTACCAATACTTCTCTTGGTTATGGTTATGTCAACTACAGCAACACCGACGATGGTTTGTGCCCTAAAAATTTCCCCTTTTTTTTGTTGATTGATAACATTTGATATTTTGGTAAAGATCTGATTTTTCGGTTTTGGAATCATTCCTTTGGCTAGTTTGATTGATGGGTTTTGTTTGATTTTGTTAATAGATATTAATTTACACGAATTTAAAATGTTGACACTGATTAGGGATTTTGTTATCATTGTTGTTTTTTGTAATGTCAGCGGAGAAGGCAATGCAGAAGTTGAACTACAGTTATCTCAATGGGAAGATGATTCGGATTACTTACTCTTCTCGTGACTCTTCTGCCCGTAGAAGTGGGGTTGGGAATTTGTTTGTAAAGGTATATTCTTTGTTTGATGTCTCTTATCTAGCAGCTTCTCTTTTTGTTTGATTGCCTAATTATGTATTCTTTCTTTATGTGAAGAATTTGGATAAGTCAGTTGACAACAAAACTCTGCACGAGGCGTTTTCCGGGTGTGGGACTATTGTGTCCTGTAAGGTTGCTACTGATCACATGGGTCAGTCTAGAGGATATGGGTTTGTGCAGTTTGACACTGAGGATTCAGCTAAGAATGCTATTGAGAAGCTGAATGGGAAAGTGTTGAATGACAAACAGATTTTTGTTGGACCTTTTCTTCGTAAGGAGGAAAGAGAGTCTGCTGCTGATAAGATGAAGTTTACTAATGTTTATGTGAAGAATCTTTCGGAGGCGACTACTGACGATGAGTTGAAGACTACTTTTGGTCAGTATGGTAGTATCTCGAGCGCTGTAGTTATGAGGGATGGAGATGGGAAATCCAGGTGTTTTGGATTTGTCAACTTTGAGAATCCTGAAGATGCAGCTCGTGCTGTTGAAGCTCTCAATGGAAAGAAGTTTGATGATAAGGAGTGGTATGTGGGTAAAGCTCAGAAGAAATCTGAGAGGGAACTTGAGTTGAGCCGGAGATATGAACAAGGCTCAAGTGATGGTGGAAACAAATTTGATGGGTTGAATTTATATGTTAAGAACCTTGATGATACCGTCACCGATGAGAAGTTGCGCGAGTTGTTTGCCGAATTTGGTACAATCACCTCTTGCAAGGTCAGCATTGTTTGTTTTCCGCATACATAATAACATGAGAGATGCAATTTTTTTTGTCTCTTGATTGATCGGAACCTCATACTTTTGTAACAAACAGGTTATGCGGGACCCTAGTGGTACTAGCAAAGGATCAGGATTTGTTGCCTTCTCTGCTGCCAGTGAAGCTTCAAGAGTGGTAATTTAAATAATCCTGTGTCAAGACAATATTAAATTTGTTTTGAGCCTCTATTTTCTTTCTTGATTCAATTTCTTTTGGGGTCTTCTGCAGCTGAATGAAATGAATGGTAAAATGGTTGGTGGCAAACCGTTGTATGTTGCTCTTGCACAGAGGAAAGAAGAAAGGAGGGCTAAGCTGCAGGTAGTACTTCCCACCATAGATAAACAACCCCTACGTACACTTATGTTTGCTATGTCTCAAGTCCTTATGTTTCTTTTTCAGGCACAGTTTTCTCAAATGAGACCTGCTTTTATCCCCGGTGTGGGTCCTCGAATGCCAATATTTACAGGTGGTGCTCCAGGTCTTGGACAACAGATTTTTTACGGTCAAGGACCTCCACCAATCATCCCTCACCAGGTACCATTTTGTTCTAACTGACCACTATGTAACTCTGCTTGAATATGGGACTCTTTCAATCAATAAGCACTCACTTGGTTCTACTTAAATCTGTGATATAGCCTGGATTTGGATATCAGCCTCAGCTGGTTCCTGGAATGAGGCCGGCCTTTTTTGGTGGACCGATGATGCAGCCAGGTCAGCAAGGTCCACGACCAGGTGGCAGACGGTCAGGTGATGGACCCATGCGCCATCAGCATCAGCAGCCAATGCCTTACATGCAGCCACAGGTTAGTTTATAAAAAAAGGAGAATATGTCTTAAATCCCAGATCAAGATGAATCTATAAGTCTTTGCTTTCTTCTCTCCTCTAGATGATGCCAAGAGGACGAGGGTACCGGTACCCTTCTGGTGGTAGAAACATGCCTGACGGTCCAATGCCAGGAGGAATGGTTCCAGTTGCTTATGACATGAATGTAATGCCGTATAGTCAGCCTATGTCCGCTGGTCAATTGGCTACTTCCCTTGCTAATGCTACACCTGCTCAACAGAGAACAGTAAGTCTCTCTCAATACCTCTTGACTTGCTGCTATGTAGGAGAAAAAATAAGATTACTTACATTCGATATGTTTGTTTTGGGGTTTTTGTAGCTTCTTGGTGAGAGTCTATATCCATTAGTGGACCAGATAGAGAGTGAGCACGCTGCGAAAGTGACTGGTATGCTTCTGGAAATGGATCAGACCGAGGTTTTGCATCTGCTCGAGTCACCAGAGGCTCTAAATGCCAAAGTTTCAGAGGCATTAGATGTGTTGAGAAACGTGAATCAGCCATCTTCACAGGGAAGTGAAGGCAACAAAAGTGGAAGTCCAAGTGATCTCTTGGCTTCACTTTCCATCAATGATCATTTATGAGAAGCTTTTGTTCGAGTTTTTTTTTTTACTTTGACTCTCTTCCTCTCTATCTCTCTCTCTGATTGACAAATTTTTGCGGGAATCTATTTGCTGTTTTAGACTTTTTTTGCTCGATATGATTGTTTCTGTTTTGACTTCTTACTTTTTTGGGTTGACTTAAAAAAGGATGGTTTTATTTTATTTTGTTGGATTATATTTTACTGTTGCAAAATTTTGCGCTCAGTTTAAAACTTTTTATGATTGATTTAAGTTTTTAGTTATTTGTTGGTAATTGTCAATTTTGAACGAGAAGGTGATGAAATTAGGATATGTATAGTTCATTAGCTAATTAATCCAATTTTAGTTTTTCACAAATATTAACAACTGATTATAAATGTATCATTTTTTGTGATTACCAATTTTCATAATTCTAAACCAATAGTAAATTACTTTGTAGTAAAATCAACACAAACTCATGGACCATGACTCGTAAAGAAGATAAAAACAAGTGGTACATTTATAGAAAAAATCTTGATAGCTGTTTTTTACCTTGTCGATGTGGAACTTTTGATTTTGTAGAGGTAGAGATTTCCACATGGATATGGTACATCTCAATATTAAGTTAAGTTTATGTGTATGTTTTGGAAGACAAAAAAATACGAGAAGAATATTTATTGCATGCAAATCTATAGGATGATGTTGAAGAAGATTAGAGACCAATGGAAACAAAAATTGTTGGATGCAGACCCGGCCCGTTCATAAAGCAGGTGAAGCACTTGCTTTAGGCTACACAATATAAACATAATCTAAAGGCCATATTTCAAACTTCTCTGTTTAGTTTGTTGGTTTAATTGTCCACGTCTAAGTCAGATGTTGTGAGTTCGAATCCTTACTTATACCTTCCATTATAGTGGTTTTCTGGCATTTAATTTCCATTCCTATTATTGTTTTTTTGGTTAATTTCTTTTTTTCTTCCTTCACTTAATTTTTTATTTAATAGTATAATTTCTTTTTTCTTTGGCAAAAAATACCTTTGATATTTGGTTTTTGTAATCTGTTTTTTTAAAAAAATAAGAGATTTGCTTTTTATTCAAAAAATAATAATAATTTTCTGCAAATAATTTTGAAAGTTAATTTTCATAAAGTGTAGAATATTTTACACTTTTGTTTTTGGTAAAAAAATATTTTACACTTAATTAAAAATATGTAATTATTTTTAGTACCTTATATGATATCTTAATATAATTTTTATTGTTAAAATTTATATGAAAGTATGTTTTAAGAATCTTTAAGCCACATAAAACATAGGACCGGCCTGGTTGGATGTATGTGGTATCAGATCTGAAAAATTGTCTACTGTATGTTGCACCAGCTCCGACTAAACTTTTTAAAAATCTAGGACGTACAAGCTAACTGGACCCAATTCTTTTCATAGAAATCATATCGCTATGACTATGATTGAAAAAATGTTATAGTTCAAGATTTTTTGGTATGGCCAAAATTTTTTACCACATACAAATCTTTAGATACCTTACCATAGAAGAGACTTAGTCAGACTTTTAGTCATCCAACTAGAGCGACGAACAAACTATATCGCGAACCGGGTAGGATATGTGCATAGAACTTTTAATTTTTTATCGAGACTTACAATTTTTTTTTTTGTTAGTTGGCACATTGGAAAAAAGAGTGAATGAATAGTGGATGCATGTCTATTAGACGCAACTCAAACTATTTTGTTTCAATTGGTTCATGTTATTCATATACAAAGATTGTTCACCTAAAACTTAGTTGTCTAATTAAATCGTTAATTGGGTCCACAATTTGAAGTTCTTTCTAAACAAAGAAGGCGTAAGCTTGTTAATAAAGTGATTAGCAAAAAATACATCTTAAGAGCTAATAATTAAGGAAATGTTGGTTAAGACTCCTTCCTTAGCAAGAAGAATCTGCTACATAAACAGAAAAAAGAAACTACAAAACTTTAAGGCCAAAACATAGAAGGAAAAAAAAAAAAAGAAGATATAAAAGAATCATTCAATATACATATTGAAATGGATAATTATTTTTCTATTTGATATTGAAATAAATAATTGTTGTTAGAACGATACATTAAAAATATAGATTATGCAAAATGATAAGTAACATTAATCACAATATACTTGTATGATCCAAACAATCTATGGAGCAAGTTTAATTTCTTAAAAAGCTCCAAACAATTTCTTCTTACGGATTTAGCTTTTATGATCTCCACCAAATAGTAATCAATTCACATTTTAGAAGTTATCATATATTAATTGAAGAGTAGTTTGGAATTGTGTGATGACAACTACTATTTTGTTGTTGGATTAATTTTCTAAAAATGAAAAATAAAAATAAAAATACTGATTTTATTCGACAATCTAATTATTTATTAGTTCAAAGTCAATTTTCAATTCTAAAAGAAACCAACCTCTTAACTCTTAAGATAGAGATGGTAAGGTAAACAACAAAAACACTTTTCTTAAAGTTGATTAGATTGCACACTTAACTCAATTAATTATTCATTAAGCATTATGCATTCCCCACTAATCACTAATCACTCTTTCAATGAAAAATCAGCTTAAAATGTTTAAATATTAGAATTCCGAGGTTCATGAAATTCATAAACATGTTTCCCTTAAAATACAAAGTTTTTTCATTAGTGATATAAAATATTGTACGATCCAACGTTCATTAAGCGTACGTGGCCCATTTCGATCAGATCCTACCCGACACATCCTCTCTCTACACAGAGTCTCACTCTCCCTCTAAAGTTGTTTTAACTCTTTTTCTTCCTTAACCATTTTCATTTGTCTTCTTCATTTCCTCTTTCTCTGTTTTTATAGTCTCCAGTGTTGTGTTCTTGGAGAGGATCGGTTAAGTATTGGTTAAGAAGGTGAGGAAAGTTTTGATCTTTATGAATGGGTTTTCTTCAAATCTTCTAAATGTGGCTAGATAAAAAAGATGACTTTATTGTGATTCGTCATGGGTTTCTCTTTAAAGTCTTAAACTTTATGAATTGGATTTTTCTTCTTTTTAGTGTATTGTGCATGTATAAGCCATTGATCGAGATTAGCTCATGCTTTCTATTTATACATTTGTAGGAAGAATTTTGTTTGTTCTGTGATTTGGGAATTTTTAGGACAATGAGAGTTTTTTGTCCTCAATCTTGGGTTTGAGTCACATTCGCTTGTAAATGTTGGTCCATTTTGAGAAATGTGGGATTGGAGAAATCAAACAAATCAAGAAAAAATCTGTGTCTTTTTATGGGTTTAGTTTATGTAAAGATGTTTTAAAGTTTTTCTGTTTTTTTTTGCTTTCTGTGTAATAGGATGTTGTGAAAAGTTTCAAGAGTAGTTGTGTGTGGCTTGTTGGAGGTAATAAATGGACCATAAAGCATGGCCTTGGAAGAAGAAATCAATGGAGAAAACCGTTGTTGAAAGCAATGGAGAGGTTAGTGGAAATGATGTTGATAACATTAATGTTTGATGTTAGGTTGGGGAATGGATCTTCTTTGCTCATTTATGTATCTTTTAGAGATGTTAGGTTTAGTATCAGAGTGTGATCTGTTTGACATTCATGTGTTGTTTAGCTCATTGTGTTTGAGGTTAAACTTGTCAAGAAAAATCCCTCAAGCTTTGTGATGTAGTTTGAGACACCCATGATTGTGAAACTTGTGTAATAGCTAAGATTATCTTGATGAGTTAGGTTTTTGACTCATCTGCTTTTAGCCGTATTTGCTGATTCATGAGCTTGATTGTTCATTTGTTCTTGGCATTCGACTGAGAAGGTTGTGGCTGACAAGATAGAGCTGGAACATCGCGTGAAAAGTCTAAATGATAAGCTTAACTCTGTGGAGGCTGAGAGCAATAAGCATGAGACTGAGGCGCAAGAAGCAATTGTTGGTAACTATACTGAATCTTAATCTACAAACCTTATTTTCCTCGATTTTGGTGCTCTTCACGGTCTCATGTGGCTTCCTGTTCCATTTGCGTTTTGTGTTAACAGGCTGGGAGAAGACAAAAGCTGAAGTAGCATCTCTCAAAAAGAAACTTGATGAAGCTTTGAATGAAAAACACAGGAGTGAGGAAAGGTCGAGTCACACGGATGCTGGTCTAAAAGAATGTGTGCAGCAGCTTCGTTTTGTTCGTGAGGAGCAGGAGCGAAGGATGCATGATGCTTTGACAAAAGCATCACAGGAGTACGAACGGCGATTGATTGTTATAAAGACGGAATTGGCAGGTAGTGGTAAGAGGCTTGCTGAAGCAGAAGGCGAGAATGCTCAACTCTCAAAGGCTTTGTTAGCAAAGAACAAAACTGTTGAAGATTTAAACAGAGAGAGGGACCGTATAGAGGTTGATTTCAATTCTTTGGTGAGTAGTTTAGAGTCGAAAGAGAAAGAAAACGTTTCATTGAGATATGAAGTTCGAGTGCTGGAGAAAGAGCTCGAGCTTCGGAATGAAGAGAGAGAGTTTAGCCGTCGAACTGCTGAAGCATCGCATAAACTGCACTTAGAGAATGTGAAGAAAGTTGCAAAGTTAGAATCAGAGTGTCAAAGGTTACGGGTTCTGGTCAGGAAACGGTTACCAGGACCCGCTGCTCTTTCTAAAATGAGCAATGAAGTAGAGATGTTGGGAAGGAGAAGGGTCAATGGAAGCCCTCATAGTCCGATGATTGATTCCGAAAAAATCAATAACCTTACTGAACAATTATGCTTACTGGAAGAAGAGAACAAAACTCTAAGGGAAGCCTTAAACAAGAAAGTCAGTGAGCTTCAGTTCTCGAGAAATATGTATTCTCGAACAGCGTCTAGACTACTAGAATTCGAGTCTCATCTTGAAGAATCTTCTAGAGGTACAAACATTGAGCCAAGCAGGAGTAGCAATGTGTCACATGAAGTCTCTCTTGCATCCGTAACAGAGTTTGACAATGATGATAAAGTTAGCTGTGCCGATTCCTGGGCTTCTGCTTTACTTTCAGAGTTGGACAATTTCAAGAACAAGAAGGAAATGGGCACGAGTTTGGTTGGAACCCCTAAAGCTGCAGAGATGAAACTAATGGATGATTTTGCTGAAATGGAGAAGCTTGCAATGGTTGCTAGTACAATCGATAACCGACCTGGAAGTTCTCCTATTTGTTCTTCTGATTCTATTTCAGCTACTGGTCCGGTAGAGAACGAATCTAATGAGAATTCATCAGAAGCAACTAAAACTTCTGGAACAGTTTATTCATTGAATCCTGATGCATCTCCCAAAGATGATATCAAGTCAGATTCGTTACCTCAATCTCTTCATATAGTCTTGAAAGCGGTAATGGAGCATAAGCATATCACGCAGAGAAACACTGATGAAGTACTTGAAGATATCAGAAAAGCTCTGTCAAGTGTAAACCATTCAAGCTTTTCTACAAACCATCAGGAGACTAAGACTCTTACTGTGGAGGATAGACTGGATATGGAGTGTAATATCAGCAAATCAATTCACAGAATCATTGACGTTATCGAGGGAGTCAGTCTTAAAGATGAGAGGCATGTGTCCAACAGAGAATCAGAAAGGCTTTCAGGTTACACTGCTCGCGTCTTGCAATGGAAAACTACAGAGCTAAGTAGTGTATTGCAGCGATTTCTTCAAGCTTGTTACGATCTATTAGACAGAAAAGCAGACATGAAGAAGTTTGCTCAAGAGCTAAGCTCTGTGTTGGAATGGATGGTGAACCACTGTTTTTCTCTTCAAGATGTTTCAACCATGAGAGATGAGATTAAGAAGCAGTTCGAGTGGGATGAATCACGGAGCGGAAGCGAAGTTGATATTGGAATATTTCGTCAGGTTTCAGAAGCAGAGAAGCTTAGAACGGAAGATGTTTCCTTTTTGGCTTGCAAAGATCAGTTGATTGAAGACAAACCTGGTAATCAAAACTTGTCGCGCAAAACGGTTGAAGAAGAGGCAAATGACAAAACAGCGAGGTAAATATGAATGCTTAAAGACTTCATGTCAGCAAAATCATACATTTTATCTCTGATGCATCCAATGGTTTTCTTGTTGCAGTGCTTCAGAGAACGAGCTCAAGCTGGAGGAAAAACAAAACATGCGAACCGTAAGTTACAAGCAGAAGAAAATCGATACCATTACATTGAGAGTTGTTTTTGTCCAAGACCAATCTGTTTTATGTGTTTGATGATTCAGGAATTGGAAATCGCTGCTGCTTCAGAAAAGTTGGCCGAGTGTCAAGAGACGATTCTAAACCTGGGAAAGCAGCTCAAGGCATTGACTAACTCAAAGGAAACAGCTTTACTTTCAGAAACACTCATGTACGACGTTACAGACAAATCGAACAACCTACCTGATGCACAACCTTCACATGAGACTACTAAACCAGAGAAGAGATTGACCAGCCAGAGATCATCTCTTTTGGATCAGATGAAGGCAGAAGATCACAACACCGGGGAATCCAAGGATCAGAAACCGCAAGCAGCAGATAAAAACGGAAAGGGAGGAAACAGCTCTGTTTACAATGAAACCATTGAGGCACTAGAACAGATTCTTCTCTCAGACAAAAGCAAAGGCTCCGACTCAAACTGCTTTGCCATTGTTCCTCAGAAAAAGACCGGCGGAGTTAAGAGCCTCTGGAGAAAGCTGTTGGGGAGAAATAAGAAAGGTAAGAGCAAGAAGGTCCCTAATCCATTTGCCAACTAAGAAGATGGTGGCATCTGTCATCTAGACTATAATCTAATACCTTAATCCTGTTTCTTTATATGGTCCCAAAGACCCAAACTATGCAAACTAAACTGTCATTTTCTAGATTTTTTTGGCAGTATATATATAATCTCCACGTAGAGTATTACTCTATAAGATGATCATTCTGCTTTATTCCACTTTTAGTCTCAGAAAGGATACAATCAGTAATCTTGACCCAATGAATCTTTAGCAGGGTTAATGTAAATCTTCAACGTAGACACTAAATGCATAAGATCATTTGATATAATGTCATCTCAGGTCTCAAAAGAACAAATTGTGGCCTTTAAAAGAGACTTCTCAATCTCTGTACAGAACAAACTTGGCGATGTCGTTAAGTCCAGCTTCCTTGTAGCACTGAGCAACCCGTTCCAGTGATTCGTCCCATGTCCCTTCAAGTGACGCTAGATTCAGTAAGAACGCAGCCTCGTCCAAAGATGCCTGAGAATTACAAGTTTTGTTTCAAGCCTTTGTATCCATAAGCATGATATGAGTATCTGATAATGAATACAGGCAAAGAACAAACCTGAGCCATTGGCTTTCCCCTGTCTATATCCCGTTGTTTTCCTTCTCCTGTAACTCTCTCCTTATACTGCGCAATTTGCTCTTCTCCCCACTCTGCTATTTGAGCAATTTCCTGGGAACCCGTTTCATATGTTCAACACTTTTTTCCCTTCTCTTTTCGATTACCAAAATTGCTTGTCGATAGTCAAGGAATTGTACCTCATATCTGCATCCTAAGGTCCACCACGAAGATTTCAAAGCACCCCTAGCTGCGTCTTTCGCTTCTAAGTTACGCCCAAGTCTACAAAATATATAGAGGTCTTAGAGTTTTCTAGAAAGGACGTAAGCATTTACCTGGGGGTCGTTCACAAGGGAGAAAGAGGGATGATGAGAAAGGATCATACGAACTTCAGTAAAACTTTTGCGTTGAAAGCGAATGGCCGGGCAAATCCGGGAAAGTTCCCTCTCTTTGTATAAAACTCGGTAGCCACCAAAGCTGAAACCTTGTATTAGCACGTGAAGATAGTTTAAAAAGAGAAAACACGTCAACTACAACAGGATAGATATAATTACTAGCCTTACATGGTCTCCATTCTCGATATGCCGAATAACTTTTCGTTCAAGAGAATCTGGAAACAATCCAACCTGAATTACAAAGCTAATAATCATATCCCAGTATCCATGTGCAGAAAAGATTCTGATATTAACAGGCTCAATATATGTACCTTTCTTAAAAGATAGGCATCTAAATCCATCAGTCTTGAACTGGCAAAGTCACCCTTACTGTAAAGTTTCTTCCCAGCTTCACCAGCAGCATTGAAGATTTCTTGGCTGCATTCTTCGGGTTTGGAAACATCTTCTTCCACCAATATTCTGTGAATGAACTGATCAACCTGAATGTTGGCCAATGAAGTCAGATATGAGAATGAACACTCAACAAAAATAACCCTAAATTAACGCATCAGTAATGCTATAAAAAGACTCATTACATTATTAGCTAGAAACCAAACCCCATGTTTCTGAACTTCCACCACAGGCATCTCCATACTGCAAACACCACAAACAATGATAAGCTACAAAAGAAGAGAAACATGACGATATTAAAAAAGCAAGGAGGATCTAACCTAGAAGGAGCTGTTGGCCACCGTAATAGAGCAATTGAAGAACCTGAAAAAGGAAAGTCATACAAACTTAATATGAAAGTGTTACAACCTCAGATAAGAACTTATGTACAAGTCCAGAATCATACCCGGGCTCATTTTCACCAACGGAATAGTAAGAGGTAACAAGCCTTGCTTGGCACCAGGAGAAACTATGGATTTACCTGATCCAATGTCATTACCACAAGCAAAAGTCACCATTCCGCAAGTTAACAAACAAAAACTTCGAAAATACGATCAGCAAGTCAGTGTAAGATTGATTTACCTCTAGCTGTGAATATATTCAGCAGCTGCATCAGATGCTTAGGAGGCTGAGCTTTTGCTATATCCTTAATGAAACATTCATGTTCTGCACATAATCAATCGTTAACTTCGATTCACTGATTGTTCAAATTCGGCACCGTAAGAATCATAAACCAATCTCAAGCCATCGCACAGCTTCCAGAAGTTGCAAATGAAATAGCGAAGATGTGAATCCCTCTCACCAGATAGTGAAGAAGAAGAGCAAAAGGATCTGGCGAAGTTTCTGCTGCCATGGAGAAGTATCAGTCTACGTTTCCGTCCGAAAACCGCCGCGCCGCGATGCATCTCAGAGTTTTCCGATCGCCGTACTGTTTCTCGTCCGATGAGATTACAGAGAGACTTCGAAAAGCTGTTGCTGAAAAAAAAAACAAAAAATAAAGCCCAAACAAATAGGGTTTAAGAGCCCATTAAATCAGAGCCCAGCAACGTTCGTGTTTGTTTTGTTCAGTTGATATAGAACCAGTCTCGAACTCTAGTAGATTCGTTGTCTCGAGCTACGTGATATTCCGGTAAACCGTCGCCGGAGATGTACAGTAGATAATTCAAATCGAGCTGCCACGTCGCTATTTTCCCACCAACTTTTTTTTTTTTAAATAATTGGAAAAAGTTTCTAATTTACACGCTTCCCAATTCGTAAACAATGTTCTTTAAAAGTAAAACGAAATTTTTTTTGGATTTGAAGATAAAAGATCCAAAATAAAAACAAAATTGAAGATAAATTTTTAGGGTTTATAACGACCCGCCAAATTCCTTCTCTCCTCCAACATTTCAGATTTCGCGACCCGGATCTTAACCCGGACCCGCATTTGTTTCGGTTCCGATCTGGTTTCTTGACAATGGCGTCAGAAGCTTCGCCTTCTTCTTCGGCCACCAGATCGGAGCCACCCAAAGACTCTCCGGTGCGTCAATCGTTTTTTTTTTTTTTCTTACTTTCTAAAAATGGAACTTTTTTCTTTGTGCTATTGAGGCATTGACTTTGATTTGCTTTAGTTTGAGTGAAGAGAACGAAACTCGATGGCTTGTTTGAGCTTCTCTATATGCTCGTTTTTAGATCTAGAGATTGCTGGATTGTGAGATATGAAGTTGTTTTTGGGTTCGTTTAGGAACCATTTTTGCTGCAATTGATAGTTTCTCTCATTGAACACTGTGTAAAGGAACCTCATTTTGATGTTTCAGGCGGAGGAGAGAGGTCCAGCTTCTAAGGAAGTATCAGAAGTAATAGAATCGCTAAAGAAGAAGCTTGCAGCTGATAGGTGTATATCAATAAAGGTTGCTATTTTTGTTTAGTTTTTTTTTTGTATGTTTTATGTGTTTCTGAATCTGATTGTTAGAAATTGATGTGTTTGTAACCAGAAAAGGATTGATGAAAACAAGAAGAATTTGTTTGCTATTACTCAAAGTTTTATGAGGTCTTCTATGGAACGAGGAGGTAGCTGTAAAGATGGCAGTGATCTTTTAGTTAAGAGGCAAAGAGATTCGCCAGGTATGAAAAGCGGAATCGATGAAAGTAATAACAACAGATATGTAGAAGATGGACCTGCCAGTTCAGGAATGGTTCAAGGATCTAGTGTCCCTGTCAAAATTTCCTTACGTCCTATCAAAATGCCTGATATCAAACGTTTGTCACCTTATACCACATGGGTTTTTCTGGACAGGTATGTTGACATTAATGTCGCAAGAGTACTTGAAAATATTCAAGTTGAAATGTAAGCCCCTCGCATAGTATCTTAACGTTATAATCACTCTTGAAATGATGCAGAAATCAAAGAATGACTGAAGACCAGTCTGTAGTGGGTCGAAGGAGAATTTATTATGATCAAACTGGCGGGGAAGCGCTTATCTGCAGTGATAGTGAAGAGGAGGCCATTGACGACGAAGAAGAAAAAAGAGATTTTTTGGAGCCTGAAGATTATATTATTCGGTTAGTATTAAATGGCAGGAGTTTAATCATTCTTGCATTTTGGTCTCTTAGTGTGAATCTCTTGTCTGCTATGTCAACTGTTATGCTGGTTTGTTCTCACTTATATTGTTGGATTAAATTTCCCTTCGTTTCTTCAGCATGACCCTTGAGCAACTAGGTCTTTCAGACTCAGTCCTGGCGGAACTAGCAAGTTTCTTGTCTAGAAGTACTAGTGAAATCAAGGTATCAACAACTTTTTTCTCTGCCTATTGCTTGTGTGAACTATCATGTGCTATTTTCTTTAGAATCAAGCACTTCAGTTGTAGGATTTCAAAACAGAGTGAGGGATGCATTGTTTAAGGAAATCCAATTAGTATTGTTCCAGCCCTTTCCCAATTGGCTTTTTGCAGAGATATGAACACCGACCATCTTATACAGGCAAGACATGGAGTGCTTATGAAGGAAAAAGAAGTATCCGAGAGTGGCGATAATCAAGCAGAGAGCTCCCTTCTCAACAAAGATATGGAAGGAGCATTAGATTCTTTCGATAACCTGTTCTGCCGTAGATGCCTTGTTAGTCCATTTGATTTTCTCAGGCTAATGTTTCATGGGTTATTGCTTAATGATCGAGCAAACATTGGTCTCTTTTTAACTTTTGTATGCATCTATGCAGGTATTTGATTGCCGGCTTCATGGGTGTTCACAGGATCTCATTTTTCCGGTGAGTTTAGTGCCAACCGAAAAAATCTTACTATAACTTTAGTGTTACTTATCTAATTTTATGGATTTTTAGGCTGAGAAACCAGCTCCATGGTGTCCTCCTGTAGATGAAAATTTAACCTGTGGTGCAAACTGCTATAAAACGGTAAATTTGTTATTTTCTCGTTGCTAAGCTCATCTCCTAGAAAGACTGGTTTAACAAAAAGCGTTGTTTTCAATTTATCAGCTTCTCAAGTCTGGAAGATTTCCGGGATATGGCACCATTGAAGGTAAAACTGGCACTTCATCAGATGGTGCAGGTACTAAAACCACACCCACGAAGTTCTCCAGCAAACTTAATGGGAGAAAACCAAAGACCTTCCCAAGTGAAAGTGCATCGTCTAATGAAAAGTGCGCACTAGAAACAAGTGACTCAGAGAATGGACTACAGCAGGATACCAATTCCGATAAAGTTTCATCATCGCCAAAGGTGAAAGGTAGTGGGAGACGAGTAGGTCGTAAGAGGAACAAAAACCGAGTTGCTGAGCGAGTTCCTCGTAAGACTCAGAAGAGGCAGAAGAAGACAGAAGCCTCGGATAGTGATTCCATCGCCAGTGGAAGTTGTTCACCCAGCGATGCAAAACATAAAGATAATGAAGATGCTACTTCCTCTTCTCAGAAGCATGTAAAATCTGGGAACTCCGGGAAGTCAAGGAAGAATGGCACTCCTGCCGAAGTCTCCAATAATTCTGTGAAGGATGACGTTCCTGTTTGCCAGTCAAATGAGGTTGCGTCAGAGCTTGATGCGCCGGGTAGTGATGAAAGTCTAAGGAAAGAAGAGTTTATGGGTGAAACTGTATCTCGAGGAAGATTGGCTACAAATAAGTTGTGGAGACCACTTGAGAAAAGCCTTTTTGATAAAGGTGTTGAGATTTTTGGAATGAATAGGTGGGTAATTTTGATGTATTTAGCTACTGCTAAATTATCATTCTGCTTCAGGTTTTTCAATTTGTGGAATATAGTCATATGGATTCTTTGTTTCTTTGCAGCTGCTTGATTGCTAGAAATCTTTTGAGTGGTTTCAAATCATGTTGGGAGGTCTTCCAATACATGACGTGCTCGGAAAATAAAGCTTCCTTCTTTGGAGGTGATGGATTGAATCCTGATGGCTCTTCCAAGTTCGATATCAATGGAAATATGGTATATTAACACTAAACCTTTTTGACTTTGTTTACAAATTCCTGATAAAATCGATTTATTTCTCTTCGGATTTAATGCTTTAGTTTCTGGACTAACCAGGTTAATAACCAAGTGAGGAGAAGGTCAAGATTTCTACGTAGGAGAGGCAAAGTGCGGCGCTTGAAGTATACCTGGAAGTCTGCTGCATATCATTCAATTAGGAAAAGAATTACTGAGAAGAAAGACCAGCCCTGCCGTCAGTTTAATCCATGTAACTGCAAAATTGCTTGTGGGAAGGAATGTCCTTGTTTGCTAAACGGGACTTGCTGCGAGAAGTACTGCGGGTAATGTAATCTATGATTATCCACATCTGTATTTCTTAGCTTTGAATCTCATTACCAACAAACTATATTTTCTGTGTAGTTGCCCAAAGAGCTGCAAGAATAGGTTTAGAGGTTGTCATTGTGCCAAAAGTCAGTGTCGAAGCCGCCAGTGTCCATGCTTTGCTGCAGATCGGGAATGTGACCCAGATGTTTGTAGAAACTGCTGGGTCATGTAAGTCTTATTGGGGATGCAAATCCATCCTAATTGGTTTCTTAGAAAATGCTCAAGAAATGCAACTTTTTTTTTAGTAGTTCCAGATGCACTTATACTGTGTCTGAATGAATTTGAATGTGTAGTGGTGGGGATGGTTCGCTTGGGGTCCCAAGCCAAAGAGGCGATAATTATGAGTGCAGGAATATGAAATTGCTCCTGAAACAACAACAAAGGGTAAATACTTAGCCTTGTTAACTAAATATCTATGATCTGCAATCAAATGATTAAACATGAAATGGCTAAATTTCCTCCTCTTTTTTATGTTAATTTCAGGTTTTACTTGGAATATCTGATGTTTCTGGTTGGGGAGCTTTCTTAAAGGTATATTAGGTTCAAAATTTGTTAAACTGATAAGTCCTTCAAAGATTAATCTATGTTTAGAGTATGAACTTGCCTTAAGAACAATTATTTTTCCTTCTTACAGAACAGTGTAAGTAAGCATGAATACCTTGGGGAATACACAGGAGAGCTGATCTCACATAAAGAGGCAGATAAACGCGGGAAGATATACGATCGCGAGAACTGCTCTTTTCTCTTCAATCTAAACGATCAGGCACGTCTCAGCAGCTTTGAAATGTCCCAACTCTCTTTCTCTCTAGTCTCTAGGTTGTCTTCAAATTTTAAAATGTTTTTGGATTGTGCTGCAGTTTGTGCTAGATGCTTACAGGAAAGGAGATAAACTGAAATTCGCCAACCATTCTCCTGAACCTAACTGTTACGCAAAGGTAAAAATGTGAAAAGTGCAAGTTAAAGATACGGTTTTCGCATGATGGGTATGTTCTGTTTTTCCTCAAAATCTTTGTATCTGTTCAAGGTCATCATGGTTGCTGGAGATCACAGGGTGGGGATCTTCGCAAAAGAGAGGATACTGGCTGGAGAAGAACTATTTTACGATTACCGGTATGAGCCAGATCGAGCTCCAGCTTGGGCCAAAAAACCTGAAGCTCCTGGTTCTAAGAAAGACGAAAATGTTACACCTTCTGTTGGTAGACCCAAGAAGCTTGCTTAGCAACAAAAGAAACAACCATTTTTTTGTCAATTCTTTGGTTACAGGTGGAAGAACGCTTTAATCCTCATTACTCTCCACACGGAAGAACACATTGAAACAAATTCATACATTTTGCTGAGTCTAAAGAAAAATTGTATTCGTTGGATTAAAATTTCCTTTTTTCGTTTTACATTTCTGGATTATCATTTTATTGTACTGAGACTCGGGTTAAAGTTTTTAAATTACAGATGAGAAACTTGGTGAGCTTTGGAGCTGACATCAATGTGGTATTCCTCACACATCACAATCTATATAAATTAAATTAGGCGTCAGTGTACATTTGGTGATCAGAAAGTAACAAAACCAAATCAGAAAACGAACATGAGCAGCCAAATTAAAATGTACATTGACGCATAAACCTAAGAATTAAGATATACAAGAATGTTTGCGATAACCAAGATATAAATGCATCTATTCTATTTTCTCTTTGAAGGGTCCATCTTCATGCATCAGTCTGATGACATAATCCATCTGCGATGCACAAAGTTACATTGTTTAAGTCGATGATCCAATTACATAGCTATGTTTATATACTCTTTTAACACCATAACTTCAAAACATACCTGATTTGATTCGCGCACTAAAAACTCGTCTATGGCTTGCCTGAAACCTTCATCGAATATGTAATGGCAACTATATGTTTTAACGGGAAGGTAGCCTCGCTGAATCTTATGCTCACCCTGCGCTCCAGCTTCTACCGTTTTCAGATTAAGCTCTATCGCTGCTTCAATTGCCTATGAATCCCATTATCAGTTTGTGAGTTTTAATCAAGTATGTCTCGGCGAAAACTCTTGAGACTTTGAAACAACAAGACCAACCTGGTAATAGCATGCTTCAAAATGGAGACTAGGATAATAGGAGTCGGGACGACATCCCCATAGTCTCCCAAATAGAGTATCTCCTCCAATGAGATTCAATGCTCCTGCAACAGGTTCCTCGTTTTCTTCAGCTAAAACAAGCAATACCTTGTCTCCCAACTTCGATGCCATGTCGTGAAAGAAATCCCTTGTGAGATAAGGTGTGCCCCATCTAAAATTAGCCGGAAATCGTTAAGCATGTGAAAGGACAAACACAGGTAATGCATACACTTGACGATGACAGGTAATTGAATGTAAGTATGTTTATTATGCACAAAGACACATAATGTGTACTAATGATAAGAAAAACAAAAATGTCTCAAAGATAAAGACTAAACTTGTTATCAGTTGTGTTCCTGTAGAAATCATAGAAGGAATCCCAGTGCCTAGCCTGCAAAAACATTAGGCACAAACGATGAATCAAATTTTTAAGACACATATTAATATAAAAGCCCCATAATGTCCTTTATAGCATGTGCCATCAGTTCTAACCTCTGGTAGCAGATTGATATCCCATGGTTGATTATTTATAGCCATTAAAATGAAAAGATACCGCCAGGCATAATCAATTACAACAAATTCGTCTCGTGGCAGTTCAGTTACATACCTTTATATCATCTCCTTGTAGCCGTCTCATTTTCAAATTCTGGGTACCAATCTACTAGAGAAAAGGAGCATTAGAAGTCAGCAGCGTGCTTGAAAAACGCCACAAGGAACGGATAACGAAATAAGGCCACAATTCAAAAGTTGTATGGGAAGAAAAAAAGAGTAACCATTCCATTTTACTATTCACATGAGCAAAGAAACTTAAGAGACAAGAATAAATTGCACAATGAGGATGATATGAAAAGAGGAAACTAAACAAACCTTTTTGCGTTCCTGTCGGATATTTTTCCTTTTGCTTTGCTTCATGTCCATCAAGAACTCGTCAAAACTGAAGTATTAGAGATAAAAAAAAAAATGAACAAAATATAATAGCAACTACTTCCAATCCAGTCATTGTTAAGAACTAATATACTGGCAACTAACTTCAATTACTTTTTATAATCACGATTTTTCCAGTGGTACTGCATTCCAATCCTTTGTGAGAAGCCTTTCTCTTTCAATTTGTCCCACTCAGCTCCAGACGGAAATGTAATGTGCAAAGATGAAACTTGTAACTGCCAAAGCCCACAGAATACAACTAGTCTGTCAGCAGTCAGCAGATAGCATATGTTGAAAGCAGAACTCAACACAAGAGAACCATTACAGCTTCAAGAAAGTAAAATGTGAGATTGTTCCTATAGTAATAAGGATAGCTAATAAATAGTAGAACCTTAGTTCTGTATACCATGAGATCACAAGTTTAATCCTGTTCCAAGTCTTGTTTTTATCTATAACACAGATAGATTTCATATAGAGATCATACCTTTGATGCCAATTCCGTCATGGCAGAAACAATAGCATCAAAAACTTGCTCTTTGCAAGGATTATCACGGATAAGAATCCTAGGACCAGTAACTGGGGTGAAAGGAACACAACACTGAAGTTTAGGATAATATCTTCCGCCAAAACTTCGGTATGCATCAGCCCAAGAATGATCAAAAACAAATTCGCCATAAGAATGGCTTTTGAGATAAAGTGGAACAACACCCAAAATACTCTCACATTCATCCTTTGCAACAATGTGTAATGGCATCCAACCTGTTTCCTAATAACATTTTGCAGATAGAAATTCCCATAAGAAAGACAAACATCTATGCTTGCTTCTTTCGGTTGAAGAATAAAGGAAATTGCTTCACTAACCCGAACGGCACAACCAGTATCTTCTAAACTGGAAAGAAATCCATAACTTAGAAATGGATTATAGCTTTCAGGTTGAGAAGAATCCAACGCACATGCATCCCATTCAGCTTGTGGTATCTCAAATATTGAAGAAACAACTGATAGTGAAATCACCTTTTGCTTCGGCTTGTTTTCCAAAGCTTCCTAAACTCGAAACGAAACCACTATTAGAGAACTGATGATTTATCAACTAAAATCAACAAAGAAAATTGAAATGTTAAAGCGAATAATTTGGCACGAAAAGTTCGTAGCTAACAGCGTCTGAAAGCTGTTTACATAAAAAATAATCAACAAAGAGATTGAAATACCTCAATGTTTGATTCAGTTAGAGTGTAATCTCTAAGTGATATATCGAATTCCTTTACTTCCGCAGGCTTATTGGACTTCCAAAACATAGCAGTAACCGAAGATGATCGTCTTGAACTCCTAACATTTTCTTTCTTCCACAAATTTCCCTACAGAGAGATGATGAAGATGATGATGAGATTGAATTATCTGAATCCAAAAGTCTAATTGTATAGCTACGAATTCGTAAGAGTAAGCCATAGATAACATCATAGCCAAAGAAAAACTCACGCAGCGACGATGGAATCGACGAAGAGGAGGCGAAGGTTTGCAGTAGGAAAGTACAACGGCCATGGACGAAACTGGTTACGCGTCGGTGTGTTTGAAGAGGAACGTGAAAATGGAGTTCCGACGCGACGGCGACGGCGGCGGCTCCGGCGCTCAAGTGGAGTCACAGTGGTCGCTGATGATTTTTTTGATTCATGGGAATTTGGTTTATTTGCTTCGTGACGTGTCAATTTTGGGGTCTTCAGTTATTTTTTTGCGTTGTCGATAAGGTGGGCTATTGATTTGACAGCTAGGCCCATTAAATCGAGTGGACATGGACCTTTAAAGCCCAAACTATTTCCCGCAAAGACTGATTTTCAATTTTAGTGCTGTAGAACTAGGTTTCTGAGATATTTTCTTGTATAGCAAGATATTGATTTTTAGTAACAAACTGATACATGCGTAGAAGGAGAAGCAAAGACATCACTGATTTTATCCGATTTAAAGACATATATTACAATGAAACGTGAAACAAAGAGCAAGTAGTTTGATAGAAATTATAGATGAATAAAGAGGATGAAAGGTGGATCACACGCGACAACCAAATCGTCTTTCCCTGCCCTGATACGAAGCGAGGGCCTCTAGAAGCTTATCCTTATCGAAATCAGGCCACAATACCGGCGAGTAGAAAAGCTCGGTATAAGCAAGTTGCCACAAGAAGAAGTTACTAATCCTTTGTTCTCCACTTGTCCTAATCATTAAATCAGGACTTGGGAAGTCACTACAATTCGTTAGAAGCTCTCTCTCGATCAATGCCTCGTCTACATCTTCCTCTCGGATCAACCCTTTTTCTGATTTCTTCACAAGACTCTTGCAAGCATGCATGATATCAAATTTCCCGCTGTAATCTACTGCCATGATGAGATGCTTATTCTTGTAGCCTTGGTAGCTTCCTCTATCTCATGGATTTCTTTGAGGAGAGATTCAGGGATCTTCGTTTTATTCCCGATAACAGAAACGCGAACTTCCTTTCTGTAACAACAAGATAATTCTTGGTAATGAATAACCAGAGAGAATATGTCAAAACAAAAGAATCACAATCGAATTTGTATATATACCTTTGAAAGTATTGAATGTTGGACTTGAGGTAGTGGTTGAACAAAGACATTAAGCACTTAACCTCAAACTTATATAATAACAACAAAATTTGTTAGTGTCTATAATTGTATGAGAATATAATCTACTTGTGAGATCTACAATGTAAAATGTCACACCTTGTCTCTTCCCCAATTCTCTGTGGAGAAAGCAAAAGCTGAGACTGTATGAATACCCAACTCGAAGCAGACCTCGGCTATCTCTATAATTCGTTTAGTTCCAGCCTCGTGGCCTTGTGCCGTCGTCAATCCGTCTCGTTTGGCCCATCTCCGGTTCCCATCTAGTATGAATGACACGTGTCTCGGCATCAGCTCTCTTTGTAGCTCCTCCTCTCGGACAACACAAGTTGCCTCATCACTATACAACCAAAAAATTATTGCTAAAACACATATATATTGTCCAAAAATTCTTCCGATGTGGGATAATTCTAACAAAAGGCTCTCTCTATGTGTACTTGTGTAGTATAATTTCTGTTGATAACTAGATATTAACTAGTGATTATAAAATTGAAATTAAATTATGATTCTCTTCTCGGGAGACTTTCAAAAATACCATTTATATGATGTCACTCTTGTACAAAACATTTTACAAATTATAGATTTACAAAACATTCCACAAACATAACTTACTAAAAACTAAAAGTATGATTAAAAAACCGTAAACTACCGTTTCTCGTTGTCATCATCGTCTCGAGCGGCTTTGAATTTGATGAGTCCAAGGAGTTTTGTCAAGAACACAGGGAAACATATATAGCTTGTGATAAAGAGACAAGGGATGAGAAACAGAAAGGGGAGGGCTACTAGAGTAGAGAGAAGAGACAACATTCTTGTCCTTGCTAATGCTTAATTTGGCTTTGCTTTAATGTTAATTTGTTCGAGTTATTGAAGCTTTGTCATACACATATATATACTAAGAATTCAAAGACGTCGCTTTGATCAATCAAACTACGCAAAGACAGGTCTTACGTATTAAACTCTTCCGTGGAGAATCATTTATATTAAGTTAATCGATGTTTGTAACGGTTTATCTATCTTTTTCCAGCTGCATTAGGGCTTTGAGAACCCACGTGATTGGTTTCTTGTGTCACAAGACTTTTATTGGTTTCTTGTGTCACAAGACTTTTATTGGTTTCTTGTGAAACAAGCCTTTTTTGGTTTCTTGTGTCTGGTGCTTCTGAAGAGGATCGGAAAAGGAGACCCTTCTGTGCGCGACGGTGACTTTAGGTTTTGATTCATGGATTTTTGCTTCGTGACGTGTCACTCTCTGGGGACTTCAGTTGTTTTGTGTGGTCGAAAAGGTGGGCTAATATACTTTGATTTGACACTTAGACCCATTTAATCGAGTGAATTTGGATCTTTATCAATCTATTTCCCGCAAAAAAAAAGTGAATTGGTTTGAAGATGTTTTAATTAAAAAATCAGAAACTTTGCCTAGTTTTGGGGTGATGGTTTGGAGTTTTAAATTGTAATGTTGTTGAACTAGAGGAATCTGAGGTATTAAAGTTACTTGTTTAGCAAGTTATTGGTTTTAGTAACAACTGTCAACTGATACATAAAACATGCGTATAAAGCGAAGCACGGAGAAAGAAATAAACGCATCACTGATTTTATTCGATTTTTACCGACACAAATTACAATGATACGCAAGAAGTTTGGTAGAAATTACAGATGAACAAAACATAATAGAGAGGATGAAAGGTGGATCAAACCCGACAACCAAATCGTCTTTCCCTACGCTGATACGAAGCAAGAGCCTCTAGAAGCTTATCCTTATCGAAATCAGGCCAAAATACCGGCGAGAAGAAAAGCTCGGAATAAGCAAGTTGCCACAAGAAGAAGTTACTAATCCTCTGTTCTCCACTTGTCCTAATCATTAAATCAGGACTTGGGAAGTCACTACAATTTGTCAAAAGCTCTCTCTCGATCAATGCCTCGTCTACATCTTCCTCTCGGATCAACCCTTTTTCTGATTTCTTCACAAGACTCTTGCAAGCATGCATGATATCAAATTTCCCGCTGTAATCTACTGCCATGATGAGATGTTTATTCTTGTAGCCTTTGGTAGCTTCCTCTATCTCATGGATTTCTTTGAGGAGAGATTCAGGGATCTTCGTTTTATTCCCGATAACAGAAACGCGAACTTCCGATCTGAAACAAGAAGAGCTTGCTAATAAATGAGCTTACCAATATGTTAAACAAATTTTTTTTATTATATTTATATTTTATACCTGTGGAAGAATTTGATGTTGGACTTATTGCGGTAGTGTTGGATCAAAGACATCAAGTTATCAATCTCAATCTTAATAATAACAACAAATTGTTAGAATCGATAATTGTATGAGAATGTAAGCTACATACTTTTTCCAAAATGTCACACCTTGTCTCTTCCCCAATTCTCTGTGGAGAAAGCAAAAGCTGAGACTGTATGAACCCCCAACTCGAAGCAGAGCTCGGCGATATCTATAAGCCGTTTAGCTCCCGCCTCGTGGCCTTGTGACGTCGTCAATCCGGCCCGTTTGGCCCATCTCCGGTTCCCATCCAGTATGAATGCCACGTGTCTCGGCATTAGTTCTCTTTGTAACCCATCCTCGCGGACAACATAAGTTCCCTCATCACTTCACAAACACAAAAAGCCAATGTTAAGTCATGATCCAACCAAAACTGTCTTGTTTCAAAATACCACTCTTCAAACACCAAATTTTGTTTTTGTCCATATTCAAAAATACCACAAACTAGATTTTCAGACTTTTATAAATATGGTATAGAAAGTGTTTATAAGGGTTTTATAACATGTGTGGCTAGAAATTGCTTATAAAGTTTACAGCGTGGATATAACTTAAAAGATTGACATTTTGTATGAAAAAATGTATATGTGTAACACACAGCAGATTAAGTTATTGCTAATTGGCTAAATGCATGCCAAATTTTATTTGAAGGTTGTAGGTTTTTAATGACAAGTTTGAAAATTTTAGTTAAGAGAGTACTAAAACATATAACTACTACTAAAACTAAAAGTATGATTAGAAAACGCGAACTATACCGTTTCTCGTTGTCTCGAGCAGCTTTGATTTTGATGAGTCCGATGAGTTTTAGCAAGAACACAGGGAAGCCTATATAGCTTGTGATAAAGAGACAAGGGATGAGAAAGAGAAAGAGGAGTGATAATAGAGAAGAATCAGAAGAAAGAAGAGACAACATTGTTGTGACAACTTAATTTGGCTTTGCCTCGATGTTTGTTTGAGTTATTGAGGCTTTCTCATTTACAGTATATATATTAAGAAATCAAAGACATTGATCAATCAAACTACGCAAAGACAGGTGGTAATACGTATTACACTCTTCCTTGGTGAAACTTTAATATCAGTTAATAGAAGTTTTGTAACGTTATCTATCTTTTTTCCAGCTGCAAGTTGTAACGTTTTGTAACGTATTACACTAGGGCTTTGGAAGTTGGAACCCACGTGATTGGTTTCTTGTGTCACAAGACTGTGATTAGCACCAATAATTTTAGAGAAATTAATTAAACTCTCTTATTTTTCTGGCCAATTACGAGTCTGGTTAAAATATATTGACCGAAAAAGGTCTTTATAAATTACACGGAAAATGTTGAGATGAGAAGAATCCAAAACTCTCTTATCACAGTATGTTAATTACCAAAAAAAAAAAAAAGGAAGTAAAATCACAGTGCTCGCTGATGATTTTTCTTAAATCATGGAACGTACATGAATTTGAATTCTTCCTCGTGACACTCTTTGGTTGACATTTTTAACCAACAGAATTGTTTGCAGTTGAAACAAGCTTTTGAGTTTTGACCGTACAAAATTAGTCGATATGCTATACGAAGATCTCTATAAGAAAGATCTGTCGAACCGAGTAGTTTGAAAGATAGTTAAGCCTGCTACATGTGCAGTGTTCTCCAAGAGAAAAAAAAAAACACAAGAAAACATGGGGCAAGTTCATGGAGTGTTAGACAAAGAGAAAAACGTGTCGTAGTTAACATGTCTTAAAAAGGCATGCAGATAAAGTTCATGACAGAAGGATTTCATGGTAAACTATGGTCGATGTATATGCCATCATCATGTGGAAAATGAATCATATGCTAGCTTTGTCAAATAAAAGAATATATAAAAGACATCTCGTACACAATATTATATTTTAGATTGAATAAATAAGAGTTCAGAATATTAATATACTTCGCTGCTCTTTTGCTACACCATAATACTGTGTTGAAACGTACATAACTACATATATGTGCAAGAAGATGTTATTATAGCCATTAAACTTGATCCTAAAAAAAAATCTTAATTATTTTTCTTTTCATCTTAAATACTAATTTTGTAACTCAATCTTAAATGTGCATATGCTTTTATCAAGTGTTTTTGATAGCTATATTATTTTAATTCTATTTATATGAAAAAAACATATACAGGTGGAAGATTTCTTTGTTGAAATGCAAGAAAAAATAATTTCTATTTGTTGAATAAATGTCTTAAATGGAGAAAGCTCCTTGGATATCATTGCATATGTTAAAATTTTCTACATTTCAACAAAGAATATAGAAAATTTCTATGTTTTTCTTTGTTAGTGTGACAGAATCTACTAAAAAATACATATTTTTATGCCAATGGTTAATATGTTTAACGTTTTGTGTTTTAGTGATATCATACAAAAGTTTCTAGCTAGCTAGATTTTTATGCCAATGGCTCTCTCCATTTTTTTATGATTAAATTTTCAAAAAACTAACAAGAGAACTTTGTGTATTATTTCTTGGTTTTTTATACTCCAATGGTAGGTTCTCTTAAAGGAGGTCTCTTAAAAAAAAAATATTCATATAAATTATTTTATTTCATACAACTTAATATTACAAAGCATAAAATATTAAAATACATTTTTTGGAAATATTATAAAATAGATGTGAAATAAATATTATAATGTTTAGTTAAATATATAATTTTGTCATAAATTATGAGCTAATTAAAACAAAATTAGTAAACCAAAACATTTAGGGGGATGTATTGGATTAGGGATTTTAGAAGATTTTTGTTTTTCTTAAAAACCATATCAAATCTAGTGTTATTCAAAAATTAAAAGGTTTTTGTTCCTCTACTCATCAACAAATTAAAATTCTTATAATTTTTTTTTTTTTGTTTGGCTTGAATCTGCATGACTCACTCAAATTAGAAGCCAATTACTATCATCAAATTAGAGATACATTTAACTATGAAGCGAATTACTATCACCAAATCATGAGCTATATGTGTTCCATAGTTACAGAGTCTATCACCAAAATACATAACGCCAACAAAACAAACTCCTAGTCTTGTACATCTATGAAGCCAATGACTCAAAACATACAACATAACCATCATGAAGCCAATTACTAAGAAAAAGCAACAAAAGAAAGAGATAGATACAGAGAAAAGAGAAAATACTTGAGCAAGTTGGGACTGAGTCAGCTTCTTGTCTTCTCGGGCTTGCATGATGGCTTTCTTCAACTTAGTGGGCACACGATCACCTGATTTTAAAACCATATAAAGGTGTTAACGATAACCAGCATTACGAATCAATCAAACACATATGTAGACTTCCTCTCGCTAATAATGCAAACTGAAGAAAATATTAATAACCCAAGAGAACAGACTAGATTACTAGAATGACTGTACCCAAGCAAAAGCTGGTTCTTATGGGATCCAAATCAACAACACTGATCCCCATGCAACAAACAATAAAACGAAACAGATCAATCAGATAACTTCTTCGTTTTCTAAAGAACCAAATCATCTACACAACTAAATCAATCAAAGCTTAGTCATCTTCCTATCTGACAATGCTCTGATTCGAGGGAACGAAGCAAGGGTTTGGTGGGAGATTGGATTTGGGACAAACACATATAGAATTGGGTCATCGATTTGGTGAAACGAACTCGGAATGGTGAGCAGCGTCGAGAGAGACGACCAATAGAGAGAGTGAGAAAATTTCCCGACGGAATGAAAAATAAAGACACAAGGATTTTTTGTTGGTTAAATATATCAACCAACCACTGACTGCCACGTAGGAGGCTCTCTCCAGAATTATTTGTTTTGATTATTTTTAATCAACAACTTCAAGAGAACCCTATCAAATTGTGATACTCATATCATGACACTGACAAATAAAAGAGACCATGAATATGGTTAGGCCATATGCGATATGGCTTCAAAAACCAAGTTGGGACAATCTTATGTTTAGTCTTAAGTTTGAGTTCATTTTAATTCATTTTAGATACTATTGTTTGATGTAAAATTAAACTTTGATAAATAAATGTACCTAAATTTGGATTGATTTTTTCATAATCATGTTTAAAATTTTTGGTGTTATGCAATTCTGTTTTGTTTTGTTTTTCCATAATAAGCATCTGAACATTTTTACAATATTTATATATTTTAAGAAACTGAAGTTTTAAGATGTATTAATCTACATTAACCTTTTCTATTTTAATGTTAACAAATATTATATATTATAAGTACAATATTCATCAAATACTATAACATATATGTGAAATGTAAATATTTACTACTAATCAAATATCATACTGCATATTTGATTGCAAAAGAGCTAAAAATCATTAATATTGCACATTAAAAATAGTCAATAAACTAAAATCATTAAATACACAAATATATCATAACACAGCAAGTGTGTACCATTATTAATCAATAGATTTACGCTATACAAGTTTTCCGAATTATGTATGTGAAATAAATCACACCAAAAAAATGTATTTGAAATGAAAAAATTCCCCGCCTCTGTAATTTAAGTTTTTTAGATTAAAACAGCTAAACTCTTTTCATTAATTTATTAGAGATACAAGATATTGTTATTTGTTACCAATACCAATATGTAAATTTTTCTGAGTAATTATTATAATTAGTTGAATTTGGCTACCATATGCCAATTTTCAACACATAAAATTCTTTTAAACGTGAAAATTCCAATAATCTAAGAGCCAACAACCACGAAAATTAAACCTCGTTTTAGTCTAAACTCTAAAATGAGAAATAATTAGAAACCAATAAAGGCTCTTAAAGAAAGACTAGGTCAAGTTCAAAGCAAGTTTTGCTTTGTGTGGTGGTCGTCGTCTCTTTCTTTAAACACACTTGTTTTTTTCTTTTTCCTTTGACCACTCCAATATAAACAACCAAGAACCAGTGTTCCTCGTCCATTCACTCTCTCGTAATCACACACACACTCACTCATACGAAGCCAATTGTTCCACACAAATTGGAAGCGACGACAATGGAGCCGAAAGAGAACGGCTCAGAATTGGGTCAGAAGATCATTGACGGACCAACGAATCCAATGGTCACACCTTTACTCAATGATCTTTATCAATTCACCATGGCTTATGCTTATTGGAAAGCTGGCAAACACAACGAACGATCCGTGTACAACACACAATCTCTTCTCATGCTCTGCTTTTGATGTTGAATTCTGAATGGTTTTGTATATTTGAAATTGTTTTTGTTTCCTTTTCAGTTTCGATCTGTATTTTCGTAAGAACCCATTTGGTGGTGAGTACACTGTGTTTGCTGGATTAGAAGAGTGTGTTAAGTTCTTAGCCAATTTCAAATTGACTGATGAAGAAATCGATTTCGTTCAAGAGTGTTTGCCTGGATCTGAGGTATATCAAAAATCTGTTTGTTTTTAGATTGTTATTGATTAAAGTTTGGATTTTTAAATCAGGGTTTTATGTTTGTGATTCAAATTAGGAAGCTTTTTGTGATTATCTTAGAGGGCTTGATTGTTCTGATGTTGAAGTTTATGCAATTCCGGAAGGATCAGTTGTTTTTCCTAAAGTACCTCTCATGAGAGTTGAAGGACCTGTTGGTGTGAGTCTCTTTGTCTCTTTCATTTGTGAAGATTGTTTAAGGAATAGTTTTCTTGAATGAATGATTCATCAGTTGTTGTAAAATCTCCATAGGTTGTTCAATTGTTGGAAACTCCATTCCTCAATCTTGTCAATTTTGCATCTTTGGTAGCTACTAACGCAGCTAGGCATCGCTTTGTTGCCGGAAAATCTAAGAGTCTACTCGAGTTTGGTGCTCGAAGGGCTCAGGTTTCCTATAAATCTCTCTCTTGTTTTTTGATATATTGCCTTTTGTGTTGTTCTTTCCATCTCTGTCTGATGTTATTAGTGTTGGAATCTTAGGGTCCGGATGGTGCAATAAGCGCATCAAAATATTGCTACCTTGGAGGTTTTGATGCAACAAGGCAAGTCTTGCTTTTTGTTTTTGTTGATCTGGAAGTAGGTGAAAGGGAATGTGGAAATGATGTGTTTTGTGTTGTTGGGTATTTTGCCAATGACAGTAATGTAGCAGCTGGAAAACTTTTTGGGATTCCTCTTCGTGGAACACACTCTCATGCTTATGTTAGCTCATTCATGGTCAGTTCACTTCAGCCAAAAGTTTCAATTTTTATGTGGAGGTTACATACTTGAGTTAGCTAGTAGAGACGATAACACAAAGTTTCGTGAAAATAAGATATTCTTGTCAATGCCTTTGTTGCTATAACTTTATTAGCCATGGTTCTGATGCACACTTAATATCCTCGCTCATAACAATATCACAAAAGCATTTTCGATATAATTAGTTAACTTTGGATTGCAGAGTACTGATGAGATTGTTGACAAAGTACTTCGTAGTGCTGATGGGAAAACCACGTGCGAGGATTTTGTTAGTCATGTTCAGACATGGTTAAAAAAGATTCAGGTTTGTTTATTGCACATTTTGCTCTTCCTCTTCCTGTTTTCTAGTCTCAGGACCATTGTTCTATTTCTGCTTCAACCCTTTGCTTGAATCTTTGTCACAGTTTTTCTTATGTTTTGTTTCTTTGTGGATGACAGTATTCACCATCTCTAAGTGGCATTTTCTCTGAGACAAATCAAAGCGAGCTAGCAGCTTTCACCTCATATGCACTGGCATTCCCCAAAACTTTTCTTGCCCTCGTAGATACATACGATGTGAGCATTAAACACCATAGTAGATAGCTCATTTGAGCCTTAGGATTTCTAATAAACTCTTATATTAGTGTTTTGCTGACTGTTTTACAGGTGATGAAGAGTGGAATCCCTAACTTCTGTGCAGTTGCTTTAGCACTCAATGACTTTGGGTGTGTAAGAATCTCTTATCAATACCCGATCGTCTGACTTGACTTTGTACTTCTTCAGGATCATATGGAATTTGAGATGCAATTGATGTTTATTGTGCTGCGCAGATATAAAGCATTAGGTATTAGACTGGATTCAGGTGATTTAGCTTATCTATCTAGAGAGGCCAGAAATTTCTTCTGCACGGTAGAGAGAGAACTAAAAGTGCCTGGTTTTGGGAAGATGGTCGTCACTGCTAGTAATGATCTAAATGAAGAGACGATTGACGCTTTAAATAAACAGGTGACTCCCTAACCCACTCTCAAATGCCATGCCCCCGAAAGATTGATTATTATTAAGCAGTGTTTTTTCTTTCATCTCTATAGGGACATGAGGTGGATGCTTTTGGCATCGGGACCTACTTGGTCACTTGCTATTCACAAGCGGCCTTAGGTTGCGTTTTCAAACTTGTGGAGATAAACAATCAGCCTCGGATTAAACTTTCTGAAGATGTTACAAAGGTTAAAACTCTCTCTCTCTCTCTTGGTGTTCTGAACATTCAATGTCACATTGCACTTAATCTGATTATCATTCTGATTCGTTTAGGTATCAATACCGTGTAAAAAGCGAAGTTACAGATTATACGGCAAAGAAGGTTACCCTCTGGTAGATATAATGACTGGAGAGAACGAACCACCTCCAAAGGTAAAACGAAAGATAACTCTCTCAAAGATTTTAATCTCATTACCTTATTGCATTTTTACATAATATCTTTCTTGATATCAAAGGTTGGTGAGCGTTTACTTTGTCGTCACCCATTCAACGAATCCAAAAGAGCATATGTAGTGCCACAACGTGTCGAAGAGCTCCTCAAATGTTATTGGCGTGGAAGTGCAGGTAAAGATTTTCCGGTACCGTAGAGTTATTAATGACAATGCTTTTCACTGATTATTGTTTCTCTATACCAATGAAGATGAAGCAAGAGAAGTATTACCGCCTTTGAAAGAGATAAGAGACCGTTGCATCAAACAGCTCGAAAACATGCGACCTGATCATATGAGGAGATTAAACCCAACTCCTTATAAGGTATGGTTTTATCCGACAAACATGTTTTTCAGTTTCTGAGAAATCTGTGTAAATGTTTTTTTCTCTCATGGTTTACAGGTTAGTGTAAGCGCAAAGCTGTACGATTTCATCCACTTCTTATGGCTAAACGAAGCACCTGTTGGTGAATTGCAGTGACAGAACAACCAAAAAGAAGAATCTGGTTTTGGTTTGGTGTAATGTATATAATTTATATACCACAGCATCACAAATATGCATTTTTTTCACTTTTAGTTTCTTTTTCTTACAACATTTTGATGATCTCTCATTGTCGTAGTAAGTTTCATTTTCTTACTGAGGAAAGAAACTCTCTGCGTTCACTGGAACTTTGTTTTCAACTGATTCAATAAGATTTTATATTTACAGCTGTAAACATACTGGAGACTGTAAAAACATTTACTCAAGTCAACGATTTTGGATCAGGTTTAGTTTCGTCATATGGTTGACAACTTACTGTTGCAAACGGATTGGTAAGCAGTTGAGTTAATTGAGTTTTTTCTAGCAGAGATTTGAAGAACATTACCTTTCTTCAAAAACTTCTTTAGGCGTTACTAGGACGTTTGGGGTGGACCTAGTCACTAACCACATATTCAAAATTCATTTCCAAAAAGATGAATTATGGAATATGAGAATAGAAAAATACAACAGAGTAAATGAGGAGTAAAACTTTATTACAGAAACTTACCAAACAGTAAAAAAAAATATGGAATATAAGGAAACCATTACTTAACGAAAAATCACTTAACAAGAATACAAGATGACTAAAAATGACAAGACGATAATCCATCCAAATTGAGGTTAAAAACAAGTGATAGTTTTGGTCTTATACAACAGAGTTATACAAGTGTAACTTTGAATTCTTATGGTCTCCAAATAGCCATGGCTTCGAGGGCAGGGCACTCGATATGGGCGTGGGTTTTCTTGGATGAAAGTTAAATTTGTTGATATAAAAGAAACACATAGTATACACAAAACTGGTCGGGACCAATACTCTTTTTTTTTTTGGCTCCGTTCATATTTTCAAAACAACAATTCTTTAGTGAAAATTAATAGATTGATTAAAGAAAAAAATGTTGAGAAAACATGAACTTTCATATTGTTGACGAAAAAAACATGAACTTTTCAAATGTCATTTAAATCCTAAAGTTTAGTTTGACTTCTTAAAAAATAGTTAATTTAGTTGACTTGGCCATTCCAAACATATCTTTAAGTTTCCCTTAACAATATCACGAAAATAAAACAGCCCTCGATGAAAGAATTGTTTTTGTTTATTTGAGTCCCTCATTTAACCTGTTTGTGATCTGAATTAAGCTTACATATACAAAATGGTCCATGATCATTTGTTTTGAAGATTTTCTGAAATGGTCCATGAAAGAGTTTTGTTTCCAAGTCTTCGGATAATTTGTCTAGTTACAAAATGGTCCTGCATCATTTGGAATAATGTATTTATGGCATTATCTCAAAATTCTCTAACCATTGGGCCAGTACAGTATGCCCTTTACAGATCTAAAGTTTTATTATATGCTAGTATTATTATAATTAAAATTTTGAAAAGTTTCAAACCAAGTTTCGTGTGATAGAATGTTTGTGATTTGTTATTAATCAATAAACTTTAAGAATAACAGAATCATCTTGAAATTCTGATTGGTCGAGCTCAATCATATTCGGTGCTGAATATGAAACAAAAAAATTAGTTGGTGTGGTTAGCTGACATGGTTGGTACGATTTTGTTCAACAAAAAACTGCACTGAAATTGTCGATTAGTTAATTTAAGTAGTAGAACAATAATAACTAATTTCATAGTACTTTTTAATCCATATCAAACGTTGTAAGAAATAAAATTCTAAAATAATTTTAAGCGTTTAGGGCGGTAAGATAATCTACCAAAATGCATTTGATGTTTTTGGTTGAATATTATTAAAACGGAGAAGACAAAAAAATGAGTGTGGTTGTACCTGTGTGGGGATAGAATTTTATCAGTCACCAAAAACATAAAAATGTACTAAAGAATATGCTAAAAGATACACAAGATTCGAAGAAGAGGTAAAAGTAGAGCTAAAAGACACGACTTTTCTGGGCTCTAAAATCTGTTAAAAAGCTTTCTTCTTTTTCTGTGCAATTTCGTACTTCTAAAAACATTCCTCCTACAAATCTTATATTTCCAAATCAACAAAATAAAATTAACTTATTCCCTGAAATATTAAAATCTAAAAAGTTAAAAAAAAAACCATAAACTTCTTCTTCTTCTTCACTCTAACTTTACCCATTCGTAACGTCCTTCTAATGGCTTCTCCTTCTCGAAATCGAAATTGTACCTAATTAAAAAAAAATAAACTCACTCTTAATTTTACCTCAAAATCAATTTTAAATTATGAATAAAAAATATATTATCTATAAAAATCAAACTCACAAAATAAAATAAAAACTTACTTCTTCTTGAATTTTTCTTTGAGTTGTTTCTCAGCTTCCACAAAAAAATCTTCAATTTCCGATTCCGTTGGCATCTCCGTCATCAATTTCGCCTTCTCCTCCTCCTCCGCCGTCACCGTCTCCTCCATCGTTTTCCTCCCGCTACAACAACAATCTAACGATTCTTTAACCGCCGATTCAAATTCCGATGAATAATTCTCCATGGATTTACTTAATTCTTCTTTCTCCTCCTCTCTCAGATTTTCAAAAAGCTTCCTCTTCGTACCCCTAAAATAACTCACAAGCAAGATTCTAAATTTATTGAAGAGAGAGTCAAATAAATAACCGGGAAAATAATAAAACCTTCAAAATTCAAATCATTTTCAGTTTTTTTTTTAACACTCACCGTCGATACGTCGACGTTTCAGTGTCACCATCTTTATCTTCCTCCTACAAAAATTTCAAAATTTCAAAAAAAAATACATTAACATTAAATGATACATATACAGTTACAAGAATCTAGAATCAACAACATTAAATAACCTCCAGATGTATTAATTCTTTCTTCTTATATTCATTGCTTCCACTACAAGACGACGAAACTCCATTATCACCGACGACGGAGACAGAGCTTGATTTTTCCGATCTAACATAAACAATTCTCCGGCTCCGTAGCTGCATATACGTTGACGAAACTCCAGCTTCTACAATTCCTTTAGCTTTTCTATATTTTCTCACCATCTTCGATTTAGGTTACGTGTGCGTGAAGTCACAATCTCTGTGAGAGAGAGAGATATGATTGAGAGGATGAGGAAGAAGAAGAAAGAAAGATGATGAATTTGGTTTTGAACGGTCAGGATTGAGTTTTGTGCTGTGTGTGATAGAGAAATGGCGTGTTTTAGTGGTCCCGTTACAGTGACGGGGAATCTTTAACGGGGAAACTGGAGGCGCCGTTATTTGGATGTTATGGAGTTACTTATGCCGATGGTTTGTTTTATTGACACGTGTCGGTTATAAACGGTGACTTAACGGAACGGGAGGCGTAATAATTGTGGTGTAACTAACTATTTTAAAAACCCTCTCATCTATTGGTAATTCACAGATTTGCCATTACGCGAAACCGTTTAAAATGTTTTAAATTATAATTGACAAGCTTTTTGTATAGTTGGGATGAATTTTATAGTTTAGGTAAAATTAGAAAGTTCATATTACTTTAAAATGAATTGGATAGAGACTATATATAGATTATGTGTATAGTATAGGTGGATTGTTACGGATAGCCTAAAAACTACGTACCTGTGAGTAAAATAAGGTAAAAGTAAAACTGACACTAGAAATTATATTTTTGTTATCCCTGCGTATTTGCTTAGCCTGATGTCAAGTTGTCAACAGCACGTGTCGATCGTGATATATTGGGCTTAATAAGTCATAATATAGTAAAGGTTTCTAAGAACTAAACTTGGCCTCCATCACTTCCCATGGGCCTTGTCAGCCTTTCTATGTTTTGTTTTTGTCTCAAAGCATGAACAAAATGGAGTGGCGAGTGCATTCAAATTACCATGTCTTGCTTTAAAAATTAAAAATATTTTTTTTTTCACTGAAAGATAAATATATACTTCATAATTTCCAACCAAACATACAAAAAAATGTGGATCAAGGACAATCATTCTAGATCAACCAGTATTACACTAGGCATTTTTTTCTTCCTCAAAAAGTTGTTTTAACCAAAAAGAAAACCTAGTTGCTACATACGATTAACGGCGATCATTTTTTGTTACGCTCTTGGCAATAAAGTGAGCATCAAGATTAGATCTCCTTAACTCACCAAGCAATTTTCAATCCAAAAAATTCCCTAGTTTCTCAATCAAAAGAAGGGACTGAAATTTACATGAAGGTCATGCAGACGACTTTTGTTTTAATTGAATAACATAAAACTTTTACTCACTTTACAAAAAAGTATGAATCTATAACCCTAGATTTATAAAGATATTAGAAAACTTTTTATAAATCTTAAATTAATAACAAAGAACTTTAATAAACTTTTTAAAAATCTTGATTGAATAACAAACGATTTTACATAATCGTTAAAGTTCTTTTAAAATCATAAACCAATAATACCCCCTAAATATTTAATTTATCTCCTCAAGTGTTGCGCCCATGTTATGTAAAATTTCATCCCTATAAATACATCAGATGGTCCAAGAGGTTTCATGCATCAATACATAATACATTTTCGCCTTCGACTAAATATTATAATTTAGCTTCTTTTTTTTTCTAATTCTCGTCTCGGTTTTTCTAGTAATGGCGACGATTAATGTTTACGTTTTTGCATTTATCTTTCTTTTGACTATTAGTGTTGGTTCAATTGAAGGCCGAAAACTCACCAAATTCACCGTAACGACGTCTGAGGAAATCAGAGCTGGTGGCTCTGTATTGTCGTCGTCACCTCCGACTGAGCCACTTGAGTCGCCGCCGAGCCACGGGGTTGATACCTTCAGACCTACGGAACCTGGTCATAGCCCCGGTATTGGACATTCCGTACATAATTAACGGAGAGGAACAATAGCATCGTCTATGTGATTACATGTTGAAAATATGATTGGCCTGGTGACTTTTTTTTTCTGAATATGTATTTACGTACAGTTTCGTCATATTCAGTTTCTTGCAAGTGTGATTGTAATAATATTTATTTGATTAAATTAAGATTGATGTAATCCATCTTATTTTAAAAGCACATACATTTTTTTATCAGGTTCCAATTTTCTCATATATTTTTCTATCGAGATGTGTCACTCGCTTGAACTAAGAAATTTTTCTATCGAGATATGTCATTCGCTTGAACTGAATCATACGTAACTCGATCTAATCACAAACCGATTTAGGAATAGAACTATAGAAGCAATTTCGATTACTTGTTTATGTCTTCAAAATCTGTACGTAGAACGAATAACTATCTTTGAAATAATTTGGTACAGATATTCCATATCTGCGTTTCAAAATTTGAGCCAGACATTATTTTGCATGGAGAAAAACCTAAAAGTTTGTATTACGTAATATTAGTCACTGAAAAACTTTAGTTTGTTTGTTAAAAGTTTTAGACGGATGTTAGTATTTGAGAAATAAGCAATATACCAAGTAAAAGATGGTTAAGAATTTAGAGACAAATAACGAAAACTGAAGCTATATTTCCATTAACGAAAAAGTAATCATGTATATCCATTAACATAATCTGTATTTCTTTTAACTAAATTATATATTTATAGCTACTACTTCAAAAATTAAGAAAATAAAAAATATTTCCAAAATACTGATTTACAATTCTCATACAAAATAATAATTAAGACAGTCAAGAACCTAAGAGTATCATTAAAGGGGGGATATTAGGGAGATATTAGGAGATTCTTAGATTGTAAATGATTAAATTTAAATGTTAATTGAGCAATTTTGCTTAGAGGCCCTCTAAGCTAAGAGATCCTCTGAAGTAAAATGTGGTGGTGACGTGGCATGATTTGGTTGGTTGGAAGAATAATATTAAAGCCGAATTTTTTTTCTTACCGTTAATTCTTCTACTATGTATAATAATTTATAATATGATAGTAGAAAACGAACGAGATACTTACACTTACTTTGATGTCTCTGAATTTGTACAACCGGAATCAACTAGAAATGCACAAGTGGATTTCACCTATTCTACATATATGCCTTCAAATCTCGAGAATATATTGGAAACTCGAACTCGAATTCGTAATCGACAAGCACATCAATAATTGAATTTGATTTGGTTGAATATATATGGAAATTTTTTAGCAGAAATTAATAGTTAAATTTTATGTTTTCATGTATGTTTTAATTTTTTGTATGTCATCTATGTATTGAATATTATGAGTTCAATAATAATTAAGTTTTTATATATTTTAATTTTTAAATATATTTTTTTTAAGAACTTCAACTTAATATACTACTATTGAGCTTGCCAAAAAATTAAAACCTTACCAAAATTCTTAACTACAAAATTTTACAAAGTTTACAAATTTTAAAAAAGGTTAAGGGCTCGAGAATTTTACAAGATCATAAAGCTCTACTAAATTACATGAAACGGTCTAGTCTCCTTTAATCTATTATAGAAATGCACAACTTGAGCTTGAAATGGTAGGTAAGCTATACATGTGGTATTTCTCTATAAATTTGTAAAAGCTAACCGTACAAAAAGAAACCAAATATCATGGGATTTATTAATTGAATGGTCTCTCCTTATATTGGACCAAAAAGCGTTAGTCCAATGATGGTGAGTGATATTCGGAGTGTTCAAAAGATTCTCTGTCTAGCAGCTATAAATGTTTCGTAGGCTTCAACAACCAGTAGGATTATCATTTCGCTCAGAGTTCGTATAATTTAGTAATTAGCAGGAATTCTTTTTGTTGGTTCAATATTTGTCAATAGTAGTAGTATTCTTAACTAAATTATGACACAATAATCTATGTTTTAATAAATAAACTTGCCTTGATCAAGTAAATGACATATTAATCTATGTTTTGTAACCTGGCAAAACAATTTTAAAATGATATATAAACTACATTTGTATGACTAATTTTCAAAGTAAAAATAAAAAATCCCACAAAACAAATTATTGTATTAATAATATAGTCTGTATTATATGCATAAATATATCATTAAAATGGGTCAAATATATTCCACTATACATACTTTAATATTACATTATGTTTTCGCACTTTAATTTCTTTTGATTAATAAATCAACGGTAGAAGATGTACGACAGCCTTGCAAATCAACTTTAATGCACAAATCTATGAGTTTGTTTGGTGGCGCATGAGCTTATCGTAAACTAAACATCTTCTCGCTTAATATTGGTATATGTTCGGCACCTTTAGCAGAGCTATGGGGAGTGTATTACGGTCTCTATATTGCTTGGGGGAAGAGAGTGGAACGGTTGGAGTTAGAGGTGGACTCGGAGTTGGTGGTTGGGTTTCTAAAGACAAGGATAAGTGATTTTCATTCGTCGTCTTTCCTGGTACGGTTGTGCCATAGCTTTATCTCAAGGGACTGGATAGTCCGTATTTCTCACGTGTATAGAGAGTCTAACCGTCTTGTCGATGAGTTAGCTAACTATGCTTTTTCTTTGCCATTAGACTTTCATACTTTTAAGGCTTGTCCGCCGTGTGTGGCGTTGATTGTGGATGACGACATACGAGGAACTACAGTTTCTCGGAATGTTCGGGTGTAATTTTTTCATTTTATTTTTAATAAAAAACAGGAAGAAATCCCTGTGCCTCACAAAAAAAAACTAAACATCTTCTATGGCCTCCTCTTCATTTCGAGTAGCCAACTAATTCTTTTTTTTATCTTTATTTTTGGTTTGTTCTTATAATCATTAAGATTTTAATCTACTGAATAAAATTTTCATTAAGTAATAGTGGTGTACAGAAACTAAAGTGGGATCCATTCAAGGGACTTCCAAAAAGGCAGGAGCTAATTAGAATAATGTTTAGATTCCACCTCAAAATAGATGAAGTGTAACTAAAGGTGCACACGGTTAAACAATTAAAATGCAATTTTATTACACCCTAATAGCACTTATAAATCCTACTGGAAAAGAAGAAACCCAATAAAAAACAAAACCCACACTAAGATGAGATATATAGGTGTATTATGAATTGTCCATTTTATTATTGTTAATATCATTATTATATATATACATATACATACATATGTTTATAATATAGAGAGAGTGTTTTTAATTATTTCATTTGTGTGGTTACATCCAAATATGTTTGATTACTAGTTTAGGGTGGTTATTATTATGATTAAGTTAATTTCTGTTTCGTTTTCTTTTACATGGATTTTTTTTTTTAAGATTCATTGTAGAGAAGAGAATGGTATTAACTTGTTGTTTTTTGTCTAAAATAATAAAGAGAAGACAAAAGGCCCAAAACGATTGAAAGAAGCAATAGGGGACAGCGACCGTATGCAAGATCCAATAGACTATAACCTGATGCTTATTTCTTTACAAATTTTTATCAAGTCTCATGCCTATGAGCCTCACTAATTTATGTAATAAAAACTATAGCTTTAGCCATACCAACTTATATGATGTCTTGTTTTATAATTTCCAAAACCATCACATCAAAATTTACGAATTATGATTGCAAATTTTTGGTGGAATTTCAAGTGGTAATCAACGAAGTTTATATTAGAAAGCTTGAAAAAAAATATTTTATTTAAAATAGTTGGAGGTTTAGAGTTTAGGATGGTTAGAGCAACTGCATCGCTAGTTTTTTAATAGAAACTTTAATTATTAAAAACAAGAAAAATAAATAAAAATTAAAAGAAAGATGAGAGAGAATCTCTAAAAATCGTAAATCAAGGATCAATCCTATAAATAAAGATACATGTGTGATTTTATTGGTCGTTTGCATATATTAAATAATTAGAATATAATTATAGAATTACAATATTATTACTTTTTGTTTTTTTTAGAAACTCTCACAATCCGAAACGTTGGAGTTGCTCTGTCATTTCAATATGGCTTTGCTAGTAAAAATGTTGTGAAGATTAATTAATTTAATCATCTGGACTCTTTAGCATAAGTTTGCAAAGTTGCTATTATCAATACTTTAACCCCATGCAAAAGATTAGAAATTATCCTCATCACTACTTAATCCATATCTTTGATAAAATGACATATATAACATGTTGAATCACAATTTTCTCAAAATTTAGAATAAATTGAGTCACTGGCTATAGAGGAGATCTTTCCATAAGAGAGACCATTACAAGGACCACCTATATTTTCAGTACAAGCGCAAGTTTAGAAGTTTAAAGAACTAAACCATTTTATGTCGCAAGTAATTTTTGGATTTTTTCTTTTGGATAAATTAGTGTAGAATGGATTATTTTCAGTGGAAACATGTTGCCTTTTTAAGAAAACAGGAACCGCTAAATACAGTAACTCATACATAGAGTGAGGTCTTAGCTTAGACAATGAGATGATACCTCCGAAAAATGAAAACCTCTTTCCCTCTTTACATGTTGTCACCAGACAAACGGTTGTCACCCTTCAAAAGTCATTCTATGGTATTTTCAAATCTTTTTGTTTGATATACTTACGACGTTCTTAACAAAGTTTGGTATGGTATAGTTTTGTATTGATTATTCTTCGGATACATACAAACTAATATACTATCATGATCACATCGAACTATAGTTTTCATACATGTTGATGATATTTGATTGTTGGTAATGATTTACCTACCTTGGGACGTTTTAAAAGCTTTTATTGAAAGTTTTTCATGTTAAATATTTGGATTAACCCACATTTACACTATAACTCAGCTATGTGATTCATGTATTATCCCAATTTATGCAGACGAAAGTAGCACAAATATACACAATGGAAGGCCACATTTTGTGTGGTGTCATTCTTAAAGAGGTGTCCATGTCAAATGATCTTATTATGATCTAATAATGATATTTTTGTTTATCGTAGAAGACAAAGAAACAAACGACGGCGTCACATTCTTTTCCTGATCGCAAAGTAACGCACAATATTGGCAGTGGGTACATGATAATTTAAATGGAATATTAATTCGTTAAAGCTTGACGTTATTTATAACGTTTCATTTCAAAGAAAAAATAACTATTATAAAACATATTATGAGAAATTAATTCGTCAAAATCAAATAATTTGGAGTCTTTTAGTTTAGCTAAAGAAGGAAAAGGAGAATATTAGACAGGGAGGCAAAACTAACATGCAAATGCTTACAACTTTCCCTGAATATCGAACATTTTATTGCGGCGAGGCTGAACATTAATATTAGCCATCAATTAATATCATAAATAATAGGTCTAGCGAAACCACCACTACTTTTTCAGTTTTCACATGTTTATGTCTCATCCTTTCTTAAAACAATATTTCACTTTGTATTATTATATTCTCACGTATCATTTTGTTTCCATTTCTCACATATTAAGTATGTATTACTATCCGTGTTAATAGTTTAACTGGTCTCCTAGTTATTCATTCTATAAAGTCCCGTCAAGTTCAGGGATGATGGAAAAATCAAGGGCTACAGAGAACATGGACCTAAGACCTGAAATTTTTTGAGTAAAAATTATGAATTACTACTAAAAATGAAAATATGGTGTAGGTCGCATTCTCTCTGTTAAAGGGGCAAAATAGGTCTCTAACCCATGTTTTCTTTTTATATTTTGTTCAAATAATATCTTTAAATTTTATTAGTAACTTCCAAATTCTATAATCTAGAGTTAACTTTAATCTTAACTCTACAATTCTTAACTTTAATCACCGCCTTAAGCTTTGGTAGCCGAGAGAGTGTATAATGAAAGTTTGAACCAAAAAAAGGAGGAAAAGGAAAAAAAGTACTGTAAGAAACAGATAATAAGACAAAGAATCCCAAACAATTTTTTCTTTTCTCAAACAATTAAAACTCTTGTTTTTTAAAGAGAAAAAAAGAAACGTTATATACGAACAAAAATGTCACCCCGAAAAGCTTTTAAGCTCTAGCATATTTTTGTTATGGTCATGCAAAATTTGCGGTGAAGAAGACAAATAATATATTTTTAATATAAAACCATCTATAGGCATCAAATACTCTGCTTAAACCCACATCTAGATTCACATGGAATAACTAAGAACAATATGTCATTCAAATAAAAATCATATATATACTAACAACAATTTTCCAAAGTTAAATGGTACGAGAATAAAGTATTTATGTATATTATAAGTCCTAGATTACAATCATGGGGTCTTGCATGCTCCACGAACAGTAAAGGTACGGTCGTTTTCCATCAATAACTTAGAAACATCGGAATCAATCGTTTAAGTCCACTTTGTCTTTAAATAGCCACAGATTCAACCTCAAACTCTAAATCATTATTAAACCTTTCATAATACACATATATCATATATATTGCTACTACTCACGATCAAAGACTTTTAAACCTTATTTTTATATATTTGTAGTTTTGGATATGGCAAAGACACGTCGTGTAATTTACCTTTTCCTTACTATAGTACTCCTTTTCTGCGAACTCATCGACGAGGCGCAAGGTAGCCGTTTTAGGTGTCATCACTCAGAAGATTATTCATGTAAGAAACGTTCAAGCCATCACCATCATCATCATCATCATCATCAGCAGCAGCAGCACCATCACAAGGACACTCCCCCAGAGGAGCTTCAAGGAAGCATCAAGACGAGGAGGAGCAAGGATATTTATGGTCTCAATGCTTTCCGGTCTACTGAACCAGGTCACAGCCCTGGTGTTGGCCACTTGATCAAGACCTGATAGAAAATTGAATTTATTAATCTGGATTTCTCCTACTCTTTTTCCCTTGCCTACATTGTTCCATCAACCAAAGGTTGTTCACTTTGGAGACCTAATTCAGTTATGCATGAGTCATGCTGTTTTCTCATATTGTAAATAGTATAATTTGGTTTGGTCTCTTAATAATGGTTGTCGCTTCGTAATTTATGTTTCCATTGTTATCTTGCGGTTCTAATATATATATCATAGCCAAACAGAATAACAATTAACAAATAAAAAAATAAATTATTTTATACTCTTGTTTTTTGGTAAATATTTATGCTCTTGGGAGATGATCTTTATAAGAATCATCTATTTTACAGGTTTCAAAATTTGCGTTAATATTGCAGCTACATTAACTTTATATGCGTCCGATATATTTTCTTGACGTACCTGTAACGTGTACAACTAGTGTCTAGTGTTAGAATTAGGCACTTAGTTAGGCTAATTAAGTAAAGTTTATAGTACGTAAATTTCATTGGGTTAACTAAGTACTGTGTTACAAGTACCAAATAGATATTTGTTTTATCATTTATTAATTAATTAATAAGAAAATATCTTGCATGCATCATCCCTTGGATTATGATAAATGGTAATTGATTAGGTATATATACAGGCAATATTGAAGAATCAACATCCACGAAAATAAAAAAGGTTAACACAACTCAAGATGATTGATTGTGTGCAATAATCTTTGATAGGAACCACAAAAGGAAGGGCGTGTATCAAAACTCAAAAGCATATAAATATCTAACTCGAGTAATCAAAAAATATATCTAAAAAAACCTTAAAGTTAAGGAGAAAATTATAAAAAATAAACATAGAGAATCTTAAAAATGCAGGCACACCGTTCAGGACCGGTCCTAGTTGATAGATCAAAGGTGTGGGATAGTAGTTTAGGATTCACTGGGCTTTATTTTCGTATTTAAGCAAGATTATTAAAAATGCAAATTTAAGATATTAGCTAAAAATATTAAATTGAAAAAAAAAACTAAAGGACTGTTGACAGAAAGAAAATTAGATGTCAATATACTGCTTTACTAATTACAGTTAACAGCTGTTTTTTTCTTCCTTCTAAAACTTTAATTAGTGATGGAAATCACAATCATTGTTTACAAGAGACATGAGAAAGAAAGGGTATGTATGATACAAAAACCAAAGTTGTGGACTTATAATAGCTTTTATCGCTAGCAGGTCTGCACAATTATTTTGTTCACGATGGGTGAAAGTAAATCTTGAGTTCATGAAACCACTTTTCCAATGTTGTATTGTCTCTATATAGTGTTTGAGTCGAATATTATTGATGTTCGCATTGATAACGTGGTTGATGATTTTGTTATCACCTTAGAATATTAGAGAGCGGTATCCTAGTCCCCATGAAACCTATATTGCCCAAATAAGAGCCGTGCTTCCTCCACTGTGTTACGTCCTTCGAATACAGTGTTTTTCTTCTTATAGAAACTAACACGTTTATCAACTAAGCCGGAAATATATTTATATTATTCTTTACAGCAACATATGTATATTTCTGTTTTGTAACAAGATTATGATAAATGTCAGCAAAAAAACGTTACCTTAGGAAATGATAGTGGAATATAGACTTTTTGGTGCCGTGATGGATTGACTAACGATATCTAAAAAAATTCAGAAATCGTACCTAATATTAAAATCTGGCACCTATCTATTTCTATAGGATATGCAATTATTGCAATTTTTACTTTAGTTTCTTTTTTACAAGTTAATCAACAAACTTCCTAAATATCTTTCTTTAGAAGAAACTTCCTATACAGTGTATCATATTATTTTGTTGTTTCGGTTCCTACTCCACATTGTATAAAACTAAGGTTGGTTGGCTACCTAAATTCATTAGCAACTTATCAGACAATAATATCTCAAAACGCGTTTTAAATCTAATCAAAACCAATTTAACATTACATAATCTGTTTCTCAAGTCAACCAAAACCAACCATATAATATATAACCACTAATATTTTCTAAACTGGTTTAACATTTTAAAAATACATTTTGTAACCAAGCCTCTGTTAGTCTGTTTAATGCATAAAAATTTAAAAGTAAAGATACACTTTTTAACATTTTTTCTTTTAATTACTTATTTTTGAAAATGAAAATAAAATTAAGATATAACCTCTATTTGATATGTAAGATCAGGAAAAAAAAGATAGATATTAGCCTTAGATTGGAAGATTCTTACTAAACATTGTGGTACTGGTTGAAAGATCTTGTTTCAAGATCGTTTACATTATAACTCATGTATAAACCTGTTTTCACCATTGTTAATCTCTCTACTTAGCATTATAAACACTGAATGATTGTGAAAGCTACACAAAAGAGGGACTTATATAAACAAGAAAGTGGTAATCGTGTTTTGAGATCATACTATCATCTTGGAATGTTACCGAGCAATGTATTTGTAGACGGTGAGCTTTGTGCACTTAACCAAGGATCTTGAACTGAGATGGGTGAGCTATCGCTAATCTCTTCGACGGATGCGAGGCAATCAGGTTGTTTCTGAGGGATAACGACTCTTCTGCTTCCTATTGATGATTGTTTAACTGATCTTTCGCTTCCTCGATCAGATGAACGGAGAGAACCGGCTGGTGAATCCAAGCTCATGCTTGGAATCCAACCACTGAGTCTTATCTGTTCAAGCTCGTCCGCTACTTCGGTCATTGTCGGTCTCATGTCACTGTGGAAGGCTAAGCATCGAAATGCAAGCTCAGCCACCGTGTGTATGGATGAGAGAGTCCATGCGTCGAGATCCAAGTCAAGAATCGGGTCTATTATCTCATCGATACAACCTGACCCGATTTTGTCAACAGCAAGAGCCGCTAGGTTGATTTCGGTATGTGGACGTGTGAAATCAACGACTTTCAATCCCGTTATAATCTCGGCAAGGACGACTCCAAAGCTGTAGACGTCGCTCTTATCAGAGAGATGAAAGCATTGATGGTACTGCGGGTCAAGATAACCAGGAGTCCCTTGAGGAGCCGTTGATATGTGAGAAGATTCCGTCATTCCCAGTCTAGAGAGTCCGAAATCCGCAACTTTGGAGTTGAAATCATAATCAAGAAGGATATTGGTAGATTTGATGTCACGGTGATAGATCGGTGGGTTCATTGAAGAGTGGAGATACGCGATTGCTTTAGCTGTTTGAGTAGCAACAGTGAGACGCAAGGTCCATGGAAGACCACTCCCTCTATCTCTTTGTAGATGTTCAGATAGAGTTCCATTCGGCATGTACTCATAAACGAGAACTGGATCGCCTTGTTCTATACAACATCCTAAGAGACGGACAAGATTCGGGTGACTCACAGAGGAAAGAAGCTTGATCTCATTCATGACTTGGTCAAGACTTTCTGAATCTCTATGTCTAAGTCTTTTGATAGCAACCCATTCATCATTTTGGAGCTTTCCTCTATAGACCGTACCATATGCACCTATTCCTAACTTCTGCTTTTCAGAGAAACCATCTGTCGCTTTCTCGATTTCCTTGTAAGGGAAAAAGGCGACACTCGAGTTCCCTGCAGCTTCAGACAAAAGACGCTTTGCGCTTAAATGACTTCTCAAAGGAGTAGACCGTCTCCGCTTACAAAAGAAGAAAAAAGCCAAGGCAGCTAGTAAAAACGCTCCACCAACAGTTCCTATATATAGCAAATGAATAAACTTAGTCAAAGATCCAAAATGAACAAAACATTGAACCACCAAACAAACACTAAAGCGACCATTACCTCCTACAATAGTAATAAGATTAGATCTACAATGTCTCCAGACGAGCTTGGAACCACGGCACTCCGGTAGTGCTGCAAAGAGTATAGAGTAAACAAGTTAGCAAAAACAGCTTCGCGAATTTCGAAAACAAGAGACGTTATGTACTTATGTTGAAACAAAGACTAGATTTGACTAACCTCTCTGGCAAGGGTTGGTGTATCCGTCACCGTGGAAACCGTCAAGACATGAGCACCGGTGTCCTGCATATCCATGAGGAGTTTCAACGTCTGTACAATCGGTGTTAGCCGCGCAAGTTCCGCTCTCGCAACCTCCCTTAAGCCACCAACCTAACCGAACTCGCTCAAACTCTAACGCTATACCCGCATTCACACCTACAGACTCGAAAGCTATCGACGAGAACAACAAACTACACGAGCTGTTCCTTAATGTCTTCATACTGAAAAACTTAGCTGAGTTCTTCGAACTCGAATTACTATCTAAAGAAAAACAACTTATGTTTCCAGTAGCATCACAACTTTTGAGTTTCAGCACATTCTCCAGAAACTTCTGCTTGATAGAGCAACCATCGGTGGTACGGTTACAATTCTCCATCAAGAAACTGTTCTCCGACGTTGGTGCGAAATTCTCGCCGAAAAGCGGATTCATATCTTCAATCTTCCGAGTACAATTGTGAGAGAGACCGACAAATATACTGTTTTCCGTCACGTTTTGAACGGAAAAGTCTCCGATCATCGGTTTCTCCGCCGCAGAGCAATCGAATCGGATCGAACAACCGTTTGAAAACCCGAAAGGATAAGGCAGAGTCAATCCACCGCATCTTCCGTTACAAGGTACGGTGAAATTAGCAGAAACTCGTCGGAAAATAGATCCTCCGATTACGATTATGAAAACCAAAATCAAATCCAACTTATGAGAAATCATCACCATCTTCGTTGAACGTTGATTGAAATCAAAAATCGATCTCAACATTCATCACCTTCCTGAAACCATAAGAAAATTCATTCAATTCTCCAGTGAAGCTGCGACAAGTCAACAGCTAAAACCCTAAGACCTCGAGAGAGAGAGACCACTTGGAAATTGGTTGAGCTATTAAAAGCTCTCAAGCTTCCCAACGGTACACACCAAAATAAATACACATAGAGAAACAGAGAGAGAGAGAGAGAAACTGATTCCTCCATTAATGGCCGATATTATAGAGTCTAATTAGTGTTTTAGATTTATCAATTACCTTCTTCTTCTTCTCTGAGGTTTCTCTTTATCTTCTTCATGGATTCAATTTCTGTTTATTCTACTTTAATCGTCAAAAGAAGCTTTGAAACTTATTTGTTCTCCGGCGAAGAAGTTGATCGGTGATGATCGGAAAACGAAATCTCCCGTTTGAATTATACCGAATTGCGAAATAACAATCAGAGTAATAAATTGGTTTTGATTAAAGACGAGGAAGAAGAAGAAGATACGTGCCCAGTGGATGTCTATTTTTTTGTTTAAAGACGAATAAGCCCTTGAGGAAAAGCGTGGGAAGATTAAAATGACGGATATGTCCTTATCATGGTCAACGAGCAATTGGGATATCTTTGACCGGGTTTGAGTTTTTTTTTTCTTTATTTATTGATGATGCGTGTGTGAGTGGACAGCATAACAATTTGATCAAAGTCGTTTTGTTTTCATTATTATAAAAAGAAAACAATGTTATTAGAATATACACTTCTATTGAATCGAATAATATTGTTTTTTTTTGTTGGGTCAATTAGTCAACTAGAACAAAATTGATGCAAATTTAGGAAAATAATGTCTGATTGAGAAAATTGGATCATTGATGTTGATCTTCCGAAAATTCTTATTAACATAATATTTGAGATTGTGATTATCCACCTTTTTCGTGAGATGAAATTTGATTATGTATTATGTATATATATATATATATGTACATGTACAAGTTTAATTACAAACATATTGTTCTATGTTTCTTTATTACATATATCATATATATATGTACTCGAACCATTACATTGGTTAGACAAAAAATTATTCAACTAATTTTTACCATTTAAAATGAAAAAGATGAAAAATTATTTATTTTCACCTGATCATTTGCAGTGCTAGTATATTGGTCGAACAATATTATTATTACTTTGTTGAAAAGTGGAACAATATCTTTAGCATATTGGTGGTTACATTTAAGAGTATTGTTGTTATAAGCAAACAGAGTAGTTACGTACCAAATTTGTGTTGTTGAACCGCTCAAACCATCATTTGTGTTATCTAACCAAATTTGGTCTTTTGTGCTTCTTGTCCTAACAAAAGTAAAACTACTTTTTTTGTAGAATAGAATGATCAATAAGAGGATATCAAATTGATGGATCAAAATCTTTTGAGCATTATCTCATGTTTTGTGTTAAATCAAACTAGAGATCGATAACCTTGTTTTCAACTGCACACACATTCAATTACTGAAAAGATTCTAATTTCACAATTACTGACAAGATTCTAATTTGAAACGAAGAACAAAAGACGGTAAAAATACTCTAAAAACTCAATGTAAATGCATAAAAACAAAACTATGAAAGCGAATTTTAAATAAGCTAAAAAGTGAAAACCATATACATCAATTAAAAATAAAATATAAGTTTAGTGTGAACGTGTTATTCGTTGTTTCACGCAAAACCCGTTTATATGTCAGTTCGTTGGATTTGGATATCGACTCTAGTCATGGTCCGGTCACGAGCCTTGTTCGTTATCGACTTACTTGCCGTGTGAGCTGGGGTAATCCATTTCCTAAATGACATAAATACCCTCATTACTTGCACCCATTGACTTCTATTCTTTTCCTTTTCGAGAATGATAAATACGTGCCTTACTATACACGTAAATGTTTATATACGGTAAACATTTAATTTCGCTTTACAATTTATTTTTCTTCCATTTATCTATAGGATTCGATTCACATAGTATTACACATGTTTCATTTTGAAACTGGCAATACTCAATTAGAAGGAATCACTATGGAATGTGACTTTGAGTTTGATGTTGACCATGACTTTGAAAGTGTATGTACGTGACTCAAAATTACATTTAGCATGGAATTTAAACTCGTATCTCTTTATTTAATAGCTTAATATCTCTAACGAAACAACTAAACGTTTGATCTGTTATTAAAGATTATTTGTCGACCAATTCATTGGGATCTAGTGGTCGATCGAATGACTATATTTGAATCATTCTGGTACATTTTTAATCATGGTTACTGTGGAATCTTTAAACGATAAATAAGAATACAAAACTTTGATATTTCCGTTATAAGACATATAATTAATTTGTTGTCATATATAGTTTTGTCTTCAGCAATCACAACATTATTAAATTATCATATTGATCAGTATGAAAAAGGTCAGATAATTATTATCAATTAATCAGTTTTGTAGACCCAAGCTCAATGATTTATCTTCTTTCCTCTACTTTATAAGAAATTTGTGGAATGATTAGAATAATTGGCAGGAATTCCGCTGATGAGAGGAAAGACCCAAACTCAATGATTAAGACTGGAGATTTTGTTTTTGTCCCGAATGTACTTTTCAACACTTGATTTCTTCTCAATGTTCTCATGCGGAAATTTGGGGGAAATTGTCAATGTATCATTTTTTCGGTTGTCATCTCTAGTTATAGTGTTAGATCTCGTTTTTAATATGTCTCCGACTAATGTTTTTGTTATCATTTCTAAAGCAATGATATTTATGCTCAAATGAGCTTATTAAGAGAAATATAAAACTGAAATTAGATAGCTCATTAAGAGCTTTATTACTCAAAGAAACTAAAAGAGGAAAGATTACTTTGTTATCACAAAGAACACGATGATTCAATTACTACTTTCATAAAGATGAGAAAGGGAGTTGTTTTGAGACAACTCTTAAAGTTATCATCAAAGTTCTCATCACATAACTATATATATGAGTGATGAGTCACTATCTTGTTAATCCTATTTATATGGACCACTACATGAGCTTTTAAGTTACTCATGAGACATTATATTGGGCTTTATATGGATCCTCTAATAGTTTTGCTAGATTAATGTGAATACGTCTTTAGGAATGACTAGATCATGAGCACGAGATAATCGTCACCGCTTGCACTAATATAGTATAAGAGGGCAATGGTGACTAATTTTCAAAAATTTAGCTCCAAGGTGATTTTGGAGTTTTACGCTCATTTACATTTCAGAAAAAAATCAAACAATCATGATTGGGTCGTGTCTAAACAATTTTGCATACACATCAAAACAAACATTTGCAAAAGTTTGAAGAATGATACTAAGCTAAAAAGTGAAAATTTCCAAAACAAAAATTAGGGACTAAGAAATGCGAGATTTTAAGCTCACAAAGAGTACTTAATTGATTGTGTTTCTTTTTTTGTTTATCTTCCCGTAGATTTCATGTCAATTTCCGAATGAACCTAGAAAATCACCACCATATTTCCTCTTATCAAACAAATTTTCCATCCAATCATATTGTCTCATTCTAACTTGAGCGTAAAAAGGTATTTGAAAACAATTTATTTTAGTTTTCTCGGACACTTTCATGAGTTGAAGACAAAATCAGAGAAGTCTCCGAAAAGACAAAAATGGATCGTCAGTTTGTCACCAAACACCTACATGAACCTTACTTGATTCGCTCCAAGTGTTCAATCACTTATCATATGATCACCAACAATCCAAAAATAATCGAAGTTTCCATACCATAAACAAATTCCATAATCCAAAAATTCGACCCCTTGACACACACTGACACACACTGACACACACACACAGAAAATATTCCCGTAGCTATGCCTATATGGGCAACTTCCTGGGCTAATGGTCCCATGAAAAACTGATGAGCTCATAGTCAAATATTATGCACAAATGGGCTTATATAAATGTCAACTTCAAAGCTTACCAGAAACCCAACAAATACACAAGCCCTGAAGTAAAAAACAAAAACAATATTTATATCACCGTAAATTTCGGACCAAATCAGAGAATTCAGAGTGTTTTTACTGTTCATGGATCCCACGTGATCAGACAGCTCAAATTCCGATCTCGTAACGACGTCGAATAAGACAATTTCGGTTTTGTCCCTAATCCCATCTTAAACTGGGTCCCACGTTTTTCTCTTCCTCCCAAAAAGCAAACTTAAAACCAAAAAAATATTATCGGACAAGATTCCAGCTACTAGTGGTTCTTTCTTTCTTCTTCATCTTTTTCTCAATCACTTTCTTCTTCTCCATTCTCCTTTTCTTTTGGTTCTCTCTCCCACTTGTGAAGAAGCTCCTCAAGAAGAACCCTAAAAAAATGATTCTTCTTTGATTTTGTGTATTTTTACCTGTTCTTGTTGGTGTTTGTTTGCTTAGTTCTGAAGCAAAAGCTAGGGTTTTTCTTCTTCTTCTTGAAAATGCCATTGAAAGAAGATGATTGTTGTTTATTCGCTGAAGAATACGATGGTCCACCATTATCATACAATATCCCTTGTGCTGTTCCTATTAACGTCGAGAAAATCCCAGTCGCCGCCGTTGTTTCTCCGGTTTGTATTTCCGATAACATGTCTTTCCCTGTGATTCAACCGATTTTATCAGTAGAGAGTAAAAAGTTTCTGATAGATTCGGTTTCTCCTACTTCTGTTATAGCTAATTGTGGATCTAATCAGCTTGAATTGGTTTCTGATTCAATCACTGTTTCTCCTACTTCGGTTATTGAACATACTGAGGAAGAAGAAGAAGAAGAAGGTGGTGATGGTGAGGATTGTGAATTGAGTAGCTCTGGAGAGTTATTGTTGAGGTCTTGTTCAGTGAAAGAGAGTTTAGACTTGAATGAGTCGTCTTCGAATCCGTTAGTACCGGATTGGGAATCGAATGAGTCAGTTTTGAGTATGGATTACCCGTCGTCTCGTGTTACTGGAGATTGTGTTAGTGAGACTAATGGTGATGGTAAGAAGCAACCAGTTGTTACTTTCTTGGGTATTGCTTCTGATGATGGATTTGAGGAAGAGGAGAGTTGTAGTAACCTGAGGCGGGTTCGGGTTGTACCGGTTAAGAAACAGCCGCAGACGAAAGGTAAGAAGGGTTCTTGTTATCGGTGTTTTAAAGGGAGTAGGTTTACGGAGAAGGAAGTGTGTTTAGTTTGTGATGCTAAGTATTGTAATAGCTGTGTGCTTAGAGCTATGGGTTCTATGCCTGAAGGAAGGAAATGTGTTACTTGTATTGGCTTTCCTATTGATGAATCGAAGCGAGGGAGTTTAGGGAAATGCTCTAGGATGCTTAAGAGGTTGCTTAATGATTTGGAGGTTAAACAGATTATGAAGACTGAGAGGTTTTGTGAAGCTAATCAGTTACCAGCTGAGTATGTGTATGTTAATGGACAACCTCTTTACCCTGAAGAGCTGGTTACACTTCAGACTTGTTCTAATCCTCCTAAGAAGCTGAAACCAGGGGACTATTGGTATGATAAAGTGTCTGGACTTTGGGGAAAGGTGAGGAATATTTACTGTTCTTTTGAGTTTTGTGTCTTAGTTTCTATTGTTTCTTATATATATATATATGATGTTGGGGTTCTACAGGAAGGAGAGAAGCCTTATCAGATAATTAGTCCTCATCTGAATGTTGGAGGTCCTATTAGTCCGGAAGCTAGCAACGGAAACACTCAAGTTTTCATAAACGGTCGGGAGATTACAAAAGTGGAGCTACGAATGCTGCAGTTGGCAGGAGTTCAATGTGCGGGTAACCCACATTTTTGGGTTAACGAGGATGGATCGTATCAAGAAGAAGGACAGAAGAATACCAAGGGATACATATGGGGCAAGGTTCGTTGTTTTCGTATTAAATCTATATTCCATTCGATTGTGTTTTCCCCTTTGATTTAAAGATTGCAAACTTTTTGCTGCTTTGCAGGCTGGGACTAAGTTACTTTGTGCTGTATTGTCACTTCCTGTACCGTCAAAATCTACCGCGAATGCTTCTGGGGAACAACTCTATAGCGCAAATAGCAGAAGCATTCTGGACCATCTTGAGCATAGGACTTTGCAAAAAATTCTTTTGGTTGGAAACAGTGGTTCTGGAACTAGCACAATATTCAAGCAGGTATGAGTCTCTTTGCTGTATGTTGTACTGCTCGTTAGCGTAAGCCTTAAAATCTACACAACTGAATTACTTTCTCGTTTAGGCAAAGATCCTTTATAAGGACGTACCATTCTTGGAAGATGAGCGTGAAAACATAAAGGTGATTATCCAGACCAATGTGTATGGTTATCTCGGTATGCTTCTTGAGGGCCGGGAGCGGTTTGAAGAAGAAGCTCTTGCTCTCAGGAACACGAAGCAGTGTGTCCTTGAAAATATACCTGCAGATGAAGGTGCATAGATATTTCAACTCCTACTCATTCTTGAAATTCAGTTTCCTGAGAGAAATTTGTTTATGGACCAGATCAATCATGAATTTATATACATGTATCCCATTTGAGTCTTAACTTGATTTATGTGTATGAGCAGGAGATGCGAAAAGCAACGACAAAACCGTCACCATGTACTCCATTGGCCCGAGGCTTAAAGCATTTTCTGATTGGCTATTAAAGACTATGGCTGCTGGAAATCTTGGGGTCATTTTCCCTGCAGCCTCTCGTGAGTATGCGCCACTAGTTGAGGAGTTATGGAGGGATGCAGCTATCCAAGCTACATACAAACGGAGAAGTGAGCTAGGACTCCTTCCCAGTGTCGCTAGTTACTTCTTGGAGCGGGTAAATAAGTGCTTCACTATCTCTTGTGCTCTCAATTTTCCATTGCATTGTTCGTTAATCGTTACAGTAAGTTATTAATCTTGAAGCTGCTTTCCCGTTCTTCAGGCTATTGACGTGTTGACACCAGATTACGAGCCATCAGATTTGGATATATTATATGCAGAAGGAGTCACTTCATCCAGTGGTCTAGCTTGTCTCGATTTCTCATTTCCACAGACTGCATCAGAAGAGAATCTTGATCCTTCTGATCACCATGATTCCCTGCTCAGGTAAGTTCTGATTTTCCTTTTTGTTTATTGTTATTCAAGTCAGTTCGAAAACATTTGAAGACATTTTCTTGTGTGCTTTCAGGTACCAGTTAATTAGAGTACCCTCGAGAGGCCTCGGGGAAAACTGCAAGTGGATAGATATGTTTGAAGACGTCGGAATGGTTGTGTTTGTTGTTTCCATGAGTGACTACGACCAGGTGTCAGAAGATGGAACCAACAAGATGTTACTCACAAAGAAACTCTTTGAAAGCATTATCACTCATCCCATCTTTGAGAACATGGACTTCCTCTTGATTCTCAACAAGTACGATCTCTTGGAAGAAAAAGTAGAACGCGTTCCTTTGGCACGCTGCGAGTGGTTCCAAGACTTCAATCCCGTGGTCAGTCGTCACCGTGGTTCCAACAACGGTAACCCCACTTTGGGTCAGCTTGCCTTCCACTTCATGGCGGTTAAGTTCAAGCGGTTTTACTCTTCCTTGACCGGGAAAAAGCTGTTTGTTTCTTCAAGCAAAAGTTTGGACCCAAACAGTGTTGATTCGTCGCTGAAGTTAGCTATGGAGATACTGAAATGGAGTGAGGAGAGAACAAACATCTGCATGAGTGAATACTCTATGTATAGCACTGAGCCAAGTTCCTTCTCAAATTGATGTTTTTCACAGTCAACAAAAGAGTCTAATGTATATGGTAACAACTTTCTTGTGTATAGATTGCCACGTAGATTGTATTAACAGAGTACTCAAGCATCAGTTTACAAACCAATCTCGGTGTACTAAAACTGTTACAATTTAACCGATTCTTCTTTTATGTTACAATTGGTTTTTGTCAAAAATGTATCTAATCTGCTCTTCTGCACTCAACAAGACATTCTTTACGATCCAACCTTGTTCTTGCATTTGTTTGTTCAGTGCGATATTATCATCTCGAGCAGCTCGCTTACTCTCTCTAGTGAGCAAGGTCCAATCTTGTAGCGTCAAGTCTGAAAACGATAAATAGCTTCTCTTGGTTCTATTGGCTCCAAGGGATTTACGTATGTAACATGTCTGAACATATCACCAAAATGTGTTATCAGTTAACTACTATGAACTTACTAAATTGATGATATTCAGTTGAGTCCCTTACCTGTAACAAACTCGTGATAACGTCTACACTGTTGGCTCCTTCGCGCAGACAAATAACGATGCCCGACTAAATATTTTACAAGTGTTGAGGATCAAACCACAGAATCATGAGGACATATTAGTAGCAAACATGAAACTCACTTTTGGTATTCTTCTGAAACCTTGGGAGGAAAGTTCCATGGTTATGAAGTAACCATCATCACTGCAGAGTGATTGCATGGCCATCATCGATAGTGTAGGAATCTGGGCCTTAGGATCTAAGCATCCGATTCTGATGGGCCAAACCCGTTTGCTACCTACAAAGAACATATGAAGGATTCAGCTTATCAACAATGTCTGGAAAGTGAATAGCCTGAAGACGTTTTCTTGTTTTTCACCTCTACTCCCTAAAAGGCCAATTCCTTCCTCTTCACTCACTTCGGCAGGGGAAGGTACTTGCCTAAATTCAATCCATCTTTCCAGAATAATTTCAAGCCTATCCTGATAAGGAAAAGAAAAACTTATAACAACATAAAGTAGTCTCCATTGTTCGAGTCTAGTTACCGAGATAACAAAAAACTACCTTGGTCAAAGTTTGCAGATTGATATGCTTGAGCCCTTGATAAATGCCAAGGAGATCAAACGTGGAGAAAATCGGATATAGAACAAAAGGTAGACATGCCTGCAGTCTAGTACATAAAGCAAGTCAGAGGATTCAGAGACAAATCTCACAGATAAAGTAACTCTCAACGGTACTAGATTGAGCTAACCTTTGGTTGTGTTGGAATAGCATATTTAGAAGAACCGCCAGTAGGAGACCAAGGTTATCAAAACAAACAGTTTGAATCTGAAAAGTCACAAATAAAATCAAGCCATGTGTGTGATACAAATGATAGAAAAGCTCGAGTAGGTTCGTTAATGAAACCTGTGCCTTTGCAGAGACTTCACCAAGGTTATCCGCTACAGCAAAGCTTCGATGTACAGCTGACTATACAATGTCAAAACATTGGCTATCAAACCAAAACACCAAGCATAAAACAAAACACTTAAGTCATAAGGAAAAATAACAAATAGGAAACCTTACACCGGTTGCTAAGTAGCACGACAGGCTAATCTGTTTAGCGATGTTAGCGATGGAAGCTAGCAAAAGGAAGTACTGAGGGAATACTGGAGTCATTAACTCAACTCCAATGCTTAGACTGAAGAGTACAGACGTCGAGAACCTAACTCTCTTGATTTAGCAAAATCCTAAGAGTATATGAGTAACAAAAAATCTCCAAAGTTTCAAGAACTATAATTTAGTGAAGTAAAATACCTTCAAATTAGTGTCAAAAGCAGAAGCAAGACTAGCAGTGTATATACATCTACTTAACCTTCCAAGTCCATCTTTCAAAATCCAGTTAAAAGCAGCAGATGAAGCTAGTGACCGAGATTGTCCAATTCCTATTGCTCTAAACATTGCCTGAAGCAACAAAAACAACTCAAAATTTGTAACAAACAAAAGTCCAAGTTCAAGTCTAGAACTGTGTCAATGTTACCTGAGTGGCAAGAACTTGTAAAGCAGAGCTGAAAACTCTGTGCAAAAACTTCCATTTGACATAACTTATATAATTGTCACTGACTTGTTTCGGTAAAAAGAAGTCTTTTGCAGCTGAAGAAGTAAGTCTTATCAATTTCCAGAAACCATCATCGAGGCCAAGGCAAAACGACGTCGAATCATCTTCTTCTTCATCAACACATAGCAGCTCCAAGGAATCTCCTTTGATGAAGTACCTAGAAACTTTGCCAGACTTTTTGATTATAATTGGAAGACGACGAGCTACGTTACTGGGTACTACGAGGTCTTCTTTTGAAGCTCCTTCTTGCTTGTAATCAATGGAAGTTCTCAGAGACTTGACGAATTTTCTTGACGAAAATTTGGGGAAAATGAAGATTGGATATTGGGTTGATGTTGATTTACATGGGTATTGAAAAAGTCGAGAGCTTTGATTCGTTGAATGCATCAGAGTTCTTAGGGTTTTAGGGAAGGTTTTGCGTTTTCTACTTCTTCTTCCTTCTCTGTAACTACTAACTCGGTTCTGTGAGAATAATCGTCTGGCCAGTCCCTTTTTTGTAAAGAGAAAGCCAAAAAATCCTTGTAAAAAACTGAAATAATTTTTGTTTTTTTTTTAATTCGAAATATATGGATATTACTAGTATATCTCCATCCGAACCTATTAATTACCAGAAAAACCATGGTTCGTTTCCGAACCAAACCATCCGAACCACCTTTACTCTTTATTTGAAAATCAAATAAAAAAACCCTAATATTTCCAGGGATTTCCCAATTCGAAGAGAGATTTTTTGACTTCTTCTCCTTAGTAACCGTTTTCGATTTTTTGACTTCTTCTCCTTAGTAACCGTTTCAACTGCAACATTCCCTATTTCTTTAAATTTAATCGATCGTTCTTCTTGCTTTCACCAGTATTTCCGTTCTATTTCCGATTCGAAATCAGTCATGCCGCCTAAGACGCGTGGAGGAGGTCAAGGGAAAAGAAAGGAGATAGA